>NC_090924.1:1116876398-1118225864 GCF_040938575.1 Ambystoma mexicanum
AACAGTGGCTACGTTTCATCAAGGGCCAGACATAACATATTTACTTCATCATCTCTGCCCATCACATTCCCTTGCCTTCTTTTACCAATAAGATTCACCTTTCATATGTACATCTCTTGGATTAGGCGGTCTTCTGAGTTGGCTGGGCAGCCCCAGAATTATTAGTCAAGAGTGTACCTGTGGTCACGGTATTGCCTGAGCACACTGCCAACTCCCTCACAATCCCAACAGCAGCACTAAGTCTTTAACCTACAGCACATCAAAACTAAATTTGAGTCCCAGTGTTTATATAAAGTCAAAACACCCATCTGCATCACTTCTCCCAAAAAGATAGTCCCTGTATAATCAGTGAGCGCACATGTACACTTATAAAAACATTTGGCCCTGCCTACCTTCCTACCTGCTTCTGAAAAAATATTTCCCACTTTACCCCCCCCCCCTACTTGACTCTGGCTCATGCTATTCTTCAAAGCAGACTAAGAACCGGTGACCCTGACAGAGGCACACAATGCCTCACATCAGGAGTTGGCAGATTGTAACTACTATGATGGTTATTTTTGGTGCAGTTCAAAATCAGAGTAACATAACAAAAAAAAATCTTATCAGTGTTATTGCCAAACTGCACAGCATCACCTTTGAACCACATATTCCCAGTTCTCCCCTACAACCACACCCATTATATGTTCTTATCCACCACATATCTTGGAGACAAAGCAAATGGCAGTAGTACACGATACACATCTTAATAACATAGCATAACAAAACTGTTGCGCCTTGCTAAAATGCTGCACAAGGGAATAATGACATACATGTTGCTGATCTCTATGTATCAGGGGGAAAGTGCTTAAATGCTGTGCATTGTGGCATGTGCTCTTCTTTCTGGTTGTGCAAGCTAACCACTGAACCAGACCCTGGGCATATTGCAATATTTGTTTTTATATATCTTTGCCTATAAATACTGCTTGTGCTTAGGCCGCAAGGCGTTCTTAGTCACAATCTAGATCACCACCAGAAGAATACATTTATTGTATGCAGTTCCTATTTCGGGCATTTACGATAGCATGTAAAAAGTATCTAGACCTCAGCAAATCATTTTCAGGCCCTTCAGTAATCAGTCTGCAGGATTAAGGTGAGAAGGTCAGAGAGCATTAAAGGATTACTCAGTGGTTTACAAGAACGTGTAATGCACACATGGATATTACAGTCATTATCTATATATACCAGTTGGTTTAATAGTTATAATGAATATAACTACCTCATAGTTTAGCAACTTAATACTACTGCAACCAGGTTGATTGGGTTATATGTGATTTTACCTACGGAAAATTCAGGGTGGCACATTTCACCACGACCACTGCAAGGGCCTGTTTCAGCACTCGTCAAGACCATCACACAGCCACACACTGACTACACTAACTACATCTTTTAACATGCATTGTGTGCTCTAGATCTCTCATCCTTGCCAGTAACTAATCACAGTTAAGAAACACGCATCCCTACTACCACAATCAAGTTACCCCCCTGCATCCCACTAATCGTTGCCCTTCTGTTCTCGTGACTTCCTGGGAATGTCGCAATATGCTACCTTTTGGACAAAGTTCAGGTTTTGCAAGAACACAATTGCGGTGATGGGCTCAGTATGAATAATTAAAAACATAACTTAACATAACATAAACAACCATGTAAAACACAAAAGAGAGCGGGTGATGGTGCTTGTGCCTTTAAGCCCATTCCAGAGAAACTTATTTCATGTAGGATTCTATGTAGAGGCAGTGCAGGAAATGTCTTGAGCCTGCCTAAATTCCCATATCCTGAACCTAAAGAAATAGAATTTGGGAAGCGAGAGGAATGAACTTCTCACTCTGTGGTTTTGGTAAAAGCAGTCACCAAGTAAACAAGCTGGTAATCCTCTCTATGAACTCTTGATTAATTATAACTTCACTCTTCCGATCAGTGCAGCATTCCCAGGCATGCCAAGTAAATGTTTTGTGGTAGATCTCTCTCTTCGGCTGGGGCCTCCCTCTGGAAAAGCCTCCCTGAAACTTGAGGAGAACCATCTTCGGTTCCAGAAGCACCTTAAAACCTTCCTCTTTGCTTCTGCTTCCCCCCCCCCTCCTGAAGTCCTCGCTGATACTGAGACTGCACTGGTTACCTGGCCACCCATCGGATCTCGGGCCCGAGCCCTGCAAGTTGCATGCCTGCACTGCCTCCCTGGCAACCCCTTCACCTGGGGACTGTTTTCTGTATCCCTACAGTCCCCCCACCAGCACTTATGTCTGCACTCACCCAGCACTTCCCACCAGTTGGCCGTTCTTTTATTTATCTTGTTATTTATTATCGCTTATCTTTCCCCCTTCCCTTGCACTTGCGCGATCTGAATGACACCTAGTAAAATCGTTGTCTGTCTTCCCTCTGTTCCCCCTCCCTTGCCTCGTCGCGCCTTGAAACACTTGTGTATAGGCGCGTTATAAATGCCATATCATATCATATCATATCATTTATATCAGAAAACCAATCTGTAAAATCAACAGACATTATGTATTGTCAATATCATCTGATAGTGTATAAGCATCAAGATCAAGATGAAGTATACACATACAACTAAAATGATCTAATTAGAACTAGAATACGCTAAAAATCAAATCACAATAATTGATTGCTATTACGTAGTTTCTATTAAGATTACTATTGCCTATACAACTATGATAACCTGCTCTTAATCCTATGATACCTATCAAGAAACTATCAGTTCGCACTTATGATGTGATGGGTTATGAAGAAAAACATTAAGGATAAATTAAAAGTTATTTGTTCACAGTTCATTTCTTTGGATCCAAAAATATGTGTTCAGCAAAGGTTTGCTATCTTCCACGCCCTCATGTGTCATTAATTAGATGTCATTGACTCATACATTTTCTGGGTAGTCATATTCATTCATTCTATAATCCCTTACCATTATTGCCTTTAACATTTTATAATTGCAAAATCCATACATTTTAATTAGGTCGAAACCATTAACATTAAACCTATTCCTGGCAAACTATCCATATAATTTAACAGGCATTAAAGAAAATGTGTCATGTATCCTGATAGAGTGGATTTTTTCCTACCATTGTTTTTTCCTGTAGCTCCTATTCTCGGGGCAGAGGGGGTGCACTTTCAAATATACGTCAGTAGCTTCGATGAAAATACGAACATGCAACAGCGCACAGTCTAAATGGCAAGAGTTCAACTGAATGGATTCAAAAGGACTTAACAAAAGCTTTACAGCGAGTGCAAAATAAGAACAGGGGCATGTTTTTTAACTGCTGTTCAGTCACCGGTATAACAACCATTGGCAAAGCCAGTAATGTGGAGATGTGCAGTTGTTTTTTGCATTGTAGATTCAATGGCATGAATGCAATGCATTTTTTGAGCCTCTCAAACCTAGTATCTACTTTAAAAATTCCAACAACATCTACGAGTTATTCTACAAAAACAAAATCAATTATTAATACAGATAGTAAAAAGCATCACTTCACTATTTCCGAGTGAGTGTTTAAAATGTACATGGACCGGCTTTGTATGAGGTCTTGATGAGACAAACACGGCAAGTTAGTGATTAAAGTTGTTAGTTTTTGCACTTTCAAATTTGTACTTTTGCACTTTACTTTCCCCTCTTCAGCACATGTACATGTTGTTTTGATCTTTTTTTTATTTGTGAGAAGGTTTTAGAATTTGGTATGAATAAAAGTAGATTTTTAATCAACAATCATGTCTGTGCAGTTACACAGTCCTCGTTAGTGATGTCTCTCTCGCGTGTTTATTTTTAATATGATATATACTGGTTGTAAGAGGGAATTAATATTGTGGTATAGTCCAGTGCCCGCCACCTTTTTTGACATTTTTTCAAGTAGACATTAAAAACAAGCATTAAAAAACAAAGAACAGCAAAATATTCAGGTCTAAAGTAGGGAAATGTTCTCTCTTCTTTGTATAGTGACACATCCTTCCTTTGTGGGAAGAAATGAGTCCACATTAATTGTTGTTGTGTAGATTGTTTTTGACCTGATGAAGGCCTTTGCTTAATGAAAAAGAGGACCATCTTCATGTATACCATAATATGACAAAAACACAGTGTGTCGCCAATAGGTTTTGGTGGTGTTTAATGACGCTTTGGCATTGAAAACTGTGTCTGATGGTCAGTGGGAGAGTTACACAGTTGAGCGCCACTCTATTATACACTCTTGATTTATAGTGAGATACTTGAAAAGACTTTGGACCTCATTACAAGTGTGGCAGTCTGAGAGAGACGCACCCTTTCTGGACTGCCACACTATAACTCCGTCTGACATGCGTGCGTAACGACACCCGCAGAGTTTTCACAGAAGCACCTGCTTCCTCTCCCATTCCCATGGAGTCCTAGTGCCAGACATCCCGGGCCGCTGGGACTTGTAATGTCCCAGTGGCACAGCCCCTTTGATGCCTCTTTCGCCTAAGAAGCAACAAAAAACGGGGCAATGTTTCGTCACTAGTATGTGATGACAAAACTACTGATTATACTGACTATACGAGACCTGCTGATAACGCTGAAGAGACTTCCTGGAATAAGGAAATGTTCCTAGTTGGAGGTCTACAAGATGACCTGCAAGCTATTCATGGCCCACATAGTAAAATGACAACGTTTCCCAATCCCTCTAATACGAGCAATATTTAGATTGCAGAGTTGATCTCTGATCAGCCGAAGTTTGCCAGTGGGACATGGCGTGAAGAAGAGCATGCAGAAACGAAAACGATGAGACATAATTCATTGGCCGTAGCTGTTCAGCTAATAAAAGATCTTATGGCGTTAACTGAGAAAGTTAACATGCGTAATGAGGAGGCTGCAGCTCGAAAACTGCAATGAATGAAGTGAGATAGCTCCAATAGAGCCGTTTGCAAGATGCACCAGCTTTGATGTAGGGCCCATTGCTCCGTTCCCAAATGTGGAAAATATAAAGGAGTCCAGCCCCCTTGATAGAGCTCAGCGAGCTAAAAGAAGAAGAGTTGATTCAAGTCACATGGCAGGGCTCTGTTGCTCACAAAAAAGAAATCCTGTGAGAGACGTTGCCGGTCATAGCCAAGACAAAAAAACAGTATCGAGGAATCAAAGCTTAAAGTCTGGGATGGTTGATTCTGAGTCAACTTCTGATGACACCTCTTCAGATGAATCTTCTTCTGACTCACCTTACTACCAAAGAAAACATAATCCTGTGAGACCATCTAATACTTCTAAATTAAGAGCAAACAAGAAAGATGTGGCTCAAAGGAAATTCATTCATGAAGTGACGAAACCCTAATGAATGAATTAAGGCCAAACTTAATGTCATCAACGGCTATTCATGAAATAAATGAATGATGATGAAGATGAAAGTGCCCAATCCATTGATGATGAGGAAGAGAGGTTAAATTCATCTTCTGACTTTGAAAATGTCGGTGGCTCAGCTCCTCCGAAAGAACCTTTATGTGAAGCTGTGAAATTATGGAAAGAACAGTTGCCAAAACCTCCCCAGAAAAGAAATTGAAAAGAGACGACGATAATGAGACCGAAAAGGTAGAGGCCAAAGACGAGTTCCTTACAATGAAAGATAGAAGAGAGAGGGCCTTGGTAAAATGAAGATAGCAGAAACCAGAAAAGAGGCTATTCATGAGGATGGTAATACACCTATGCTGTTTGAAAGAAGGACAAATCAACAAGTAATGAAGGACTTAGAACAAAAGAATAAAAGGATTACATTGATAAATTGGGAAGTTGAGGAAGCATGGAGAGTAGATAAAAGAGTTAAAATAATGAGTAAAGTAGTCAGTAAAAAATCTAGCCAAGGAGAGTCAGCGTTCCGGCTACTGCTTGAGAGAAACGTACCAAAGGAAGATGGACTGATATTAAACTGGTATAATGTTATGCAGCTTTTGAATTTATTGGAGAATCAACTTTAGACAGAGTAGTGCTGCATATCCATTTGAAGATTGTGTACGATCTTATCCTGCGAAATGCCGAGGAGTTATACTAACTTGGCTTTGTAGTAAAGAAGATCAACACGATGGGGCTCTTCAAAAAAAATTCGAACTGCAAAAATGACAAAGCAAATGGGGATCAAGGCACAACATACGCTCAAATGCAATGTGCGAAAAAAGGTATTTGTAAACAAGATTGCGCCAAAAGATGATTTAGACGACGTAGGATTGGATGGTGAAAAATTCTCTGAGTTTGGGAAATTGAAAAAAACATTTAGAGTTACCATAGAAACTCAACATTGTGGAAAAAGCTCAAATAAAACACTTGGAGAAATTCATCTAAAGGGCGCCATTGAACAAACCCTCCAGTTTATAGCAATTTTGCGATGCCGCAAAATGCTGCGAAAACGCCCATTTTGCGCAAAATGCTGCGAAAAGTAATCTGCAAAAATTACTGTCTGCAAAAAAAATTACTCAGGGTGTCAGGTTCTCAACTTTTTTTTTGACGCAAGAAATGAAATGCGCCATCACATCTCATCACTTGCGCCCGAAAAAAGAGCAGCCCAATCCACAAGGGACACATGAATGGGCCATTTTATATGCGCGCCCATTCAGATGGCCTTTTTCCCCTCCTTGATGAAATGAAGTGGCGTTTCTGCCAATTTAAAATCACATCACTCATTTCCAAGCAAGATGCACTTTTAAATGTACAGATATTGGAGGCAACCCTATGCGCATGGGATGTGGGGGTGCTACGGCATGACAGGGTCTTTCCTGACCCTATCATGCATTTCTTTTAAGGTATGAACCGCTGCTGTGTCGCTGGCATTTCTGTTCCTCAAACAGGATAAAAATGCATTTTTTGGGTCGCATTTTACAGTGGCAGGCCCTTGAAGGGCCTGTCCCTGTGAAAGGTGCTGGGAGATTGCAGAACACTGTCGGAGAGCGATTCTATTCAAGGTACTACCCATTTTGATGACATTAATCGATCGAATGGTACAATTTGACCTATTTCATCCAGTACTATTCGATCGATTTTTATAAATACCGAACATGTGTTGTGGGGGTGTCACCTGCTCCCCAAGTTCAGTATTTTTGAGTTAGGGGGTTGCAGGGGTGTTCCCCACTTCCTCAAAATTGGAGGCGAGGACCGAAAAAAAAAGAAAATAATGAAAAAGGGACCCTGCGGAGTTGGATCTGACCCACGTTAGAGGGACAGATCTGACAAAGAAGGGTTGCAGGGGAAGCAGCAGCGACCAAGCAGTTAAGTAGGGGAGGTGGTGGTGGTGAAAGGTACATTTTGGGTTGTTTGGCTGAAATGCAAATCAATTTGCGGCGAAATGGACTACGGTCAATTCTGCCGCAAATAATTACACTTTGGTCAAACAACCCAGAACACCATTCAAGGCAGCTGGCCAGCGCACAATTTGCACTACAGCTCAAGCCTGTGGAAATGCGCCAGTCACCTTTGAGAATAAGGTGACCTTCTCATTTCCAAAAATGGGTTGTCTAAAAATAGCATATCCTCGGCTCTATTTTTAAATGCCCCATTTTTTGAGGATCTGGGTCAAAATCTACATTTGAAAAAAAAAATGGTTAAACTATGAGAGGGAAAGGAGAGAGAGGGAGGGAGAGTGATGAGTGAGATGTGAAGTGATAGACAAGAAAGCAGAGGGAGAGCAGTGGGCCAGAGGAGGAAACAGTGCACAAGAGAGCAGAGGAAGCAGTGATGCGGTGGGCCTGAAATCTGAGAGCGAGCTGAGGTACAGAAAGTAGAGAGAGCGTGTGGTCAGTGAGCCAGAATGCAGAGAGGAAGCGGTTGTCCGGAAAGAGGCAGTGAGCTGCAGATTGGAAAAAAAGATGAGGGAAGAGTGCGATGGAATGGGAGAAAGGATGCAAGATGCAGAAGTAGCACAAAAGAATGAAGGACTGTATATTGCGGGAGGAATTGAGTGTAAAGTGTGAGTTGGGAGTATGATTTGGAGTGTGGCAGGGGCTGGGCAGTGCAAATTGTGACTTGACAATGTGACATAGCACGTCAGTATTTGTATGACAGAGTGAGAGGTTCAGGAATCCAAGTTGTGATGGGGAGTTGGTGAGATGTGTGTTGGTGAGAGAGGTGTGTGGGTGTTTGGGGGATTGGAGAACATAGAAGGGGAATATTTTCAGCATTACAACTGATAATGATCAATTTAGTTAATACTATTAAATAGGCATGCACATTAAACCAAAAATGTAGCAAAATCCAACACTGTTCTGCCAAGCCATAGACATCTGGAACTCCTCCTATTAAATTAATACAAAAGATACATAATATTGATACCCTAGCTCTCTTGTAGCCTTGCACTCTGCCTATTTCCTGCAATGTGGCAATCTTACACCCTCCAGTTAATACAAAATGTCCTGCAAAATTGCCGCAATAAATAAAGGTTTGTGCCGCAAAATTTGCCATTTCATGTTGCAAAATTTGCCATTTTATGCAGCAAAATCCTGGATGGTGTGATTGAAGATAGCTGGAATTGTGTTGCTGGAGCGTTACATGCCAAAAAAGACAGCTAATACAAGGATGAAAATCAGGGAAGGAGTAAAACCATGGGTTCATGGAATACCCTTGGTGTCTCTCATTTAAACCAGAAGTCATCTAAACTATTGGAACCCGTAGATATAATTTGTTTCCAGGAAACATGGCTGGCTGAAGGTTTTGAGCTTTGCGTTTAATCCAGCAATATTTCAAATGAGAGGCCGACCTATGTCTGGAATGCTCACCATGGTCACCATGGTCAAAAGAAAAAGCGGCCTACGAATCAGCAGTTCCAGTAATCCATCTCCTTATGTCCAGATGACTAGAGTTATGCATACTTGTAACATGGAAACCCGACCCATAAAGATTCATATAATAAATATCTACTGGCAACATAAGGCTGCTGGAGAACTGGTATTCTTTGACCTTTTATGTGATCTGGTGGACAATGTAACAGACAAAGAAGATAATGCCGCCATTATAGTGTGTGGAGATTTTAATATGGATCTCCTAACGATAGACAAGGTGGAAACCAAAGAGAAACCTAATGATAATTTACGAAAAACTATCTGGGAAGAGCTTTATGTCAGAAGTATGGACATCCTTAATGAAAACACAGCAGGTGATATTCCTGCACAATTGACATGGGAGAGAGATAAATAAAAATCTATTTTGCATTATTTCACAACTTCAAAAAGTATGACAACGAGTCTCTGCGGGATGAAGGTCATCAAAACTGCTTTTAGTGACCACAATCTAGTAACCATGTCACTTAATAAAGAACTAACAAAAGAACTCATGAAATGGAATCAAAAGATCGAAGTGGAACAAGGAGAGAACTGGCTGAGAATGAGTAGAGTGTAAATAAAGAATCTCACAGCCTCACTAAACACATCGAACTCTGAAAAAGATGGCACAATGATTGCATGTGATGCCCTTCTACAAATATATAAAACACAATAAAACTCAATCTTATCCAAACATGAAAAGTCGGGTGAAGAAACACGCATATAACCCTAAAGTGGTTAGCAAAAAAATGGCCTTGCGAAAGCAGATACGAGCCCTGGAAGTCTCCAACATGATAATATCTGAGAAGGATAAAGAAACAAGGAAAAAGAAAATGCAATATAAGAACTGGCTAAAGTGGCATAAATCTGCACTAGAACAAAATGATGCAGAAGCTATGATGTCATTTCTGGGCCAAAGAAACTCAAGGGACTTTTGGGCAGAAATCAATGAGTTGGAAAGACCATAGAATGCGAGCCTCTGTAACTTGGTGACAGAGGATTTGTGGATTGCCCATTACACTGCGCTTTTTCAGAAAAAGAAGTGTGTCAATACCTCTGATGTGCTGAACGAATCTTCTTGGAAGCGCACTATAGAGAGAGAAATGACATCTGTACTAATATCAAGAAACTAAGTACCTTGCGCGCCCCTGGACCCGATGGCTTGACTAATTCCATCTTAAAGCAAAACCCAGAGGAATGGGCTGATTTCTGTCATGAGCTGTTTAAGATGGTGTTACATGAAGGAAGAATACCGGATACCTGGAAAAGAGCCATATTTGTACCCATTTTAAAAAAAGGCTCTAGATTACATCCAAACAACTACAGACCCATTGCACTACTAGATGTAGTGGGCAAACTCTTTTCAACACAGTTGTTGAATCAACTCACAACTTGGATCAAACAGTCTGGAGCGGCTGATTCGGGGCAAACCGGTTTCATCAAAGGGGTGGGCTGTAGCCCTAATTTATTTATTCTGAATACCTTGAAAATGGAATCGATAAGAAAAAAAACATCTATCCACATCGCATTTACTGATCAGGCTCATGCCTTCGATGGGGTTGATAGAGAGATCTTGTAGAGTAAAATGACAAGAAAAGGCTGTACAATCAGTTTAATCTCTGCGATAAAGTCTCTCTATGCGGAGACAGCTGAACAAGTGCGCCTAGATCAGAGGGGGCCCATAACAGCACCTATATCAACTACTTGCGGCGTTAAGCAGGGCTGCCTCTTAGGAGTCATGCTTTTCAACTTTTTTATTTCAGATATTGGTGAAGCTCTGGGGAACGTAAACTCTTTTCCTCCCAAGATCAACGAAGAACATATTAATATGATCTTATATGCAGATGACATCGCGATTCTAGATCTAACACCAATTGGTCTGCAGAGGAAGATTACTGCCTTGAAGGACTACATTGAAGAAACAAGAGATCAATATACAGAAATCTGAGATCCTTATACTAAATAACCTACAAGGATCCCATAAACAGAAAGATTGCCAAAAATTTGAATGGAAGCTGGGTAAGGATGTCCTTAAAGTGGTTACAGAGGCAAAATATCTGTGCATCACAATAAGCGCAAGTATTTGTGATGAACGTATGGTGAAAAAGCTGCTAAAAACTCAATGCGAAATATGGGACATTTTTGATGCTCCCAGTCGTACGCTTCTATAGAAACAAAATGATTCCAGCGCTCACATATGGAGCAGAGATGTTGTTTGGAATTGACCAAGAATTTTGGGCAAGATGTGAACATGTGATATAGCGAAGAACTCTTAAACTGCCCAAGGGCTTTCCAACTGCCTGCATGAGGTATGAGCTAAGCTTATCGTCTATGAGCGCGATTGCCACATGGAATTCACTAACTCTGTATAGAAAAATTGTAGAGCTGACAATATCGCACAATTTCGTATCCTAAAAAACCAAAATGAACGTTCAACTGAATGCCTCGAGTTCTTGGAGAGCATCCTGTGAGAATATTTGATACCAGCTAAATATGGAGAAACAAATTCTTCTGCAGAATCCAAATGCAGTTAAAAAAAACCTCCTTGAACAAGATTGGATTGATACCTGTGACAAGAAAATACAACATAAAAGAATGAAAAATGCCCCACCGGAAGCAAAGAAACTGAATGAACTCCCTAAGTACTTGACCCAATTCCCTTGCAAAAGAAGGAGAGAGATCTTCTTGAACTTTAGATGAAATGCATGGGAAACAAAATAAACTTTGCATCAAAGAGGAGAGAGATGTGTGCAAGAACATGCAAAGACCAATATGCAAATGGATATTCATTATTTGTGAAAAGTACAGTGAGCAAAAAGCAATGGCTGCAGACTCTCAAATTGGGTAAAACCACTGTACAGGTTATCAAGCCATCTTTTCTAGAGAGGGGAGCCTGCTACCTTTTTTGTATTTGTCTTTCAAGTAGTTGACCTAAGGTGAGGAGACACATATTTTTTGAGCATAATTGAACAGAGTGGGATAAGAAAATTGAATACAGTGGAGTCAGGTCTAAATGTGCGCATTGAGTGGAAATTGATTCTGATTGGATGACATCTTTGGTTATCTTAATACAAGATGGTTCCCATGTAAGGCATTTCCAGTTTTAGTTTGTTTGGTTGCTTCACACAGATAAATATGCAGTCATTTTCTTTTTCTTCCTGGACAATGGACAGATCTTGTTCAATCTAATAGCTTTACTATATATTGTTTGGCAACCTAATTTATGAGTCTTGCGATTTACAAGAATTATAGAAGAAATCTCTTGGATGATTGCACATGTACATATACAGGGTGCAAGGTCTTTATGTATAGGCATGAAGTTCCTTTTATATTTTTGGTGCTGATCGCCCAGTTAGCGCAGAATTTTTAAGTTCGCGCAAATGGAGCACAATATGGGTGTGAGGTCTAGTCTTTTCTGGTTGCATTACTTCCAGTGCACAGTCTTCATTAAACAGGAAGTACATGCTGTCTGGGACACTGGTCAAGCTAGTTAAACTGTGAATGATTGCACTACAGCTATCATGCATTAACAACAAGGAAGCTGGTCATCCATTTGAGAGAAAGCTACTTTTTCCATGATTAGGTACATCTTGACTTGCAACATGTGTGTGCTCTATTAGTCATTTGGAGACAACAGTTTAACATGTTCAACTGGACTGAAGTGAGACATCTGGCTGCTAAATTGACACCCATCTGTTGCAAACACATACATTACCATTAATACATCAAACATTGTCCAAATGAAATTGGGGTCTGGTAAAACTATTAAAAGACCTGAAAGGCTTTCATGGGAAAGGTCCATATAAGATAGCACTAGTGTGTGCAAGTGTGAGTGTTAAGGTGAATTTGAGATTTAGAGGTAGGTTGAGTACCACAGTGAGAAGCAGATTGAGAGAGAGAATGATTTGGGGGAGAGGGGGAGTTAATAGAGTGAAACAAAATTGAGAGAGAGAGTGAGAGAAAAAATGTTCAGTGCACCAGGCTCATATGGCAGAAGCTGGAGCTCTTAATGGAAATGGAACAACATGGCTGCCCCCACATGGTTCAGTTCAGAACTGAACCATGCGGTCTAGCATCTAGGGTGTGGTCAGGCCTGAAGGCACCTGGGATACCTGCAGACTATTTAAGCCACGCCCAAACTGCATCACACACTTCGCGTTGCTCTGCACTTGCAGCGTGACGTTCACCGTGATCTGTCCTCGGCATTCCAGGCCTGCACCTGCAAAAGAAGAAAAGAAGAACACCATTAGCCATCCTTACCTGCTAGTTAATCCAGCTCCTGTCGGTCGCTCCAGTGTCTCCTCGGAAGCTCGTCCTTGCTTGAAAGCCGTAACCTGGAGTAGGAAAAAGAAAGACAACATTAGTAAGCGTTTGCATCCCTCATTTAAGCATCATTCGGGAGCACGCTTACCTGAGCGGAACTCGCTGTTGGTTTATTTCGTGCCGACTTCCATCAACCTGCAAGAGAAAGGCAAGGCGGGTAGCTCTCATATTTACCTGACGGCGGTCCGGACAGCATCCACTCATTGCTCTGCATCCTCCGGCCGCTCACCATCCAGATCATCACGGCGGCCTGCAAGAGAAGAAAAACACAGGTTAGCAAACAGTAAAAGCACACACAGAGCCGTGCTCAGCGCATTCACCTACCATCTCGAGCACAGATCCCTCAACCAGCTCGACGTCTTCATCATCCCTTATGCACCTAAAAGAGAAGGAAGACATTAATGAGGGCAATTACAATTATGGACAAATTATCAAGAACAATAGACTTACCTGAAGAACTGAGTCGCAGCAGGTCTGGACTCTAGGGCCCGTGCCTGTGAAGAAACTTGGCAGCGAAGCGCCCCATCCACGATGCACCCCTGCACAGAACTGCAGGACGAAGAGCGCATCTTATCGAAATCCAAGGTGAGGAAAACTCTAAGGTGGGCGCTGGGGTTCACAAGGGAGGTGGGCCCAGAGAGGAAGAGATTGTGGGCTAAACCAGAACTCCTGTATTCCAGACTAGATCCTCAGCAGAACGAGAACCCGGGGGAGGTGAATACAGGTCGAGAGCAGTCCAACCAGGTCGGGTGGCAACCCTGTGGATACCAGGTGAGCATTACAACCTTTTGCATTAGCGTGTGCACAAGGACCAGTCTCCACCCACCGTGAGAAAGGGCACACAACAACTATTAGGTAGTGGAATCCGTTACACTATTCTCTCATGTCTGCGTAATCAATATTTAACTCACAGAATGGCCCAGTAGGGCCGGGCAGTATACCTCAAATGTGTTGTTTTGACACATGGGAGGAATGATGCATCTGGTCGAATTTGATTTGCAGCAACTCTTGTGGCATAACTACTTTGGCCGAGGTTTCTTGTCACCACAATAAATCTGTATGAGACTGCTTGCATCCCCTTTTCAACCAAAAGTCTATCTTCTCCTGTGGGGCTCGTCCCCGCAATTCAATGAGTTGTGCAATCCATAAGGAATTGTAGGAGTCTGGCAGCTGTTCTCTGTGCTACCACTGGGTCCTTAAGGACACTCAGAGATTTTAACTAAATCTAGAAAAGCAGCACAATTTATAGCGCTATTTAAGGGATTTAAATTGGCTTAAAATCCTTGAGGCAACATTCCAGAGGAGAATTTTCAGTCTTCCACAAGCTGTACCTATGGTGCTGGTGAGGTTGGAGTTAGGCTTGACATGACTTCAAGCATTGCCCTTATTGGCCTTAAAGAGAAGAGGCACATTATATCCAAAAGCCATCCATTTGCCTAAATGTCCTCTTTTGGACAAGTTGGGACGAACACTTTGGCATGGAATCCAATAATAAGTCCATTAATTTTATGAGTCTATTTCAGGACATTGGGTCGTTACAGTATGTCGAGAGGAAAGGTGAATACTACTTGCTAAAGAAAGAATTTAGTGTGAAATCGTATCTCTTGGATCGGAATTTAAATTATTCTTATTTCAGTGGTGTAAAATCCTATCAAGCATTCTCTGCAGTGACCCAATAAATATAAGACTTTGCAGCAATATTTAATGCAATGCCCAGAATTAGAGGTTAGAAACTTGATATTACAGCTGTGGATGATAAATCAGCTCCCGGTCATGGCACTGACCGGACCAAGGTTGAGACTGCCTATAGAAAATAGATGTTGCTACATATGCAAGTTAAACCATGTTATGGAAACTGCTAGACATGTTATGACTAAATGTAAAATACTGGGCAGCTTATAGTGTGTAACTTAGGCCGTTTTGTGAATAATTACAATGCAATTAAGACTGAGGAGTTCTGGAATTATTGTTTAAATTTAGGGTTGGAGAGATTGCACATTGCACTTTATCATATTTGGATACGAGTTGCGATTGTTTTAAAGATAAAAAAGGCTAGAAATTTGTAGATACAGGAACAGAATTGTAAGGAGTAAATGGCCCACAGACTAATTTAATAAGAATAATCAAATAAAGAATTATGTAGTGTCTTCATAATTTGATAAATCTGATGTTTTAAGCTTTGTCTTTATATATAAAGCTGAATGTATGTATGTGTGTGTGTATTTTTGTTCGGCTATACAAATCCACAACGTTGAACCCACGTCTACCAAATTTTGCATGGATTCTTCTTTTGTCTGGGGCAAGATCGTAGTCTATGTTTGGAGGCAAAAATCTTATATGCAAAAAAAGAAACATGTCGCACAAAAATGAACATCACTTGGAAAAGCTCCATCTGATACAAAGCGAACATCAATATCAAAAGCTTCTAAAACACAACAAACAGCAGCAATACTTGCCGACCAGAGGTCAAGAGCAACTTTCTCCAGGGTGAATGAATTGCCAGAGCAAACTGAAGCAAAACTTGCTGACATGAGGACTAGAGCAACATCCTACAGGGCACATTAGACACCAGAGCAAACTGAAACAAGACTTGCCGACAAGAGGAAAAGAACAACATCTTCCACGGCACATGAGACACCACTCCATCAGGACACGGGCAATGCCGGGTACCCCAGCTAGCATTGTATTAAATGTTTTTTACAAAATAGTTCTATATCTATGCAGAATTGTAAGAGTGGCATGACATCAAAGTAAGACAGACACAAGTAATCACAGTTCACTGGTGTTTATTAAACTGTAAAATGGGTGAGATAAACACCTAATCTAAATCTAAATCTAAGATGGGAGCAAGCTACAACCATCAAATGATAAAGAAGGCAGTCCTAGTGGAGTCTAGTCAAATAGAAAAGGGCCTATACTAAGTAAACCTATTACTAATCCTTACTGATATGCTACAAAATAGTGTGGGATAATCTTCACAAGAAAAGAAAGAAGTGTTCACAAAATGATAAGTCAGGATGTTATGGCCGGAGTCTCCCGTCTCCACGTTTTAGCATGAGACAAGGCGGTACTGTTGAGCACAGCATACTCATGGGCCTCTCTGGCACAAGCTCAAAGATCACTTCCTCCATACCAGAGTCTATTCTCATGCAAAGTCTCTTGCTTCAGAGGGCCTGATATGTCAAAAATAATAACAACAAAAAAACATTATTTGTAATAACTTTCACGTAGGGTGATTACTCTTCACACTTGGATCCCTCTCATCCAGGCCCTGATCCTCCTTTAAGTGGTTAGCCTCCCTCAATGAGGCTAAGACCAACCATTCACTGTGGACATCCCTCAGTCGGGTTCGTACTTGTCGTCACAATGTGGTTCTGTTAGCTTATTTACACTTTTCTCTTGATGTCCCTCAGTCGGGTTCACTATCGTCTTT
Source organism: Ambystoma mexicanum (assembly GCF_040938575.1). Classification (NCBI taxonomy): domain Eukaryota; kingdom Metazoa; phylum Chordata; class Amphibia; order Caudata; family Ambystomatidae; genus Ambystoma; species Ambystoma mexicanum. The sequence goes on from NC_090924.1 coordinate 1,116,892,936, forward strand.
TAACCAAGTTCCTTATGCGTAATAATCAAATGTCTCATTAGAAGCATGAGCGTCTGGTAACAATGGTGCCGGTAAGCCTACCGGCACTGTTGTTACCAGACCAGCAAACTCTGAATCTGCGGGCGGGAAAGCACCTGCCCTGAAGACTTTCCGGGAAGCACCGGCACTGCTATTAATGGTGCCAGTGTTTCCATCATCCCCATTCCCATTGAGTCCTATGGGTCTCTAATGGGAATGGGGATTTACATGTTTCCGGTGCCTGACTTCCAGGAACACTGGGGTTGTAATCTCTCTGTGTTTCCGTGGAGCCAGGGGGTGGAAAAAATCACAACTCCGGAGTTGTAATGAGGCCAAATGTCTTTTTAAACACCCACCTTTTCCTAGGTCTCCCTCATCCAGGCTCAGACCTTCCACAGCACTTGCAACCTTTAACACAAAGGCTTATGAAGGGCGATCATGTCTTGCTGGGTCACTTTGTTAGCCTATGGCAAGGGCGTGTTTATTTACAATGAACAGTTCGCACAGTGTTCCCCTCCGCCGGGCGCAAATGCCTGTCTCACAATTCCCTTAGTCAGGTTCAAACTTTCCCCAATGTCTCAAGGGCTTTCGATTGTATAAGGGGTTTGGCTTTACACTTGTATGACCACCTTGACACCTCACGTCAGCCTTCTCAGGATAAGGGTACCAGCCAGAGGCAATCAAATAAGTGCCCAAGTGGTGCCGGTCCACTCTATCTCTATCTCTAGTGCCAAGTTTGTTCACAAAGACCACTGTATCTTAATCTTCTTAATGTTGCCACTGTAACCTTGAGTCTAACACATTCCGGCCCGCTATCAAGTTCTTCCGACTCACTGGCTGTGCTGAACTGTTTGGCTTTTCTTTTGCCGTTGGAGTCAAGGATGGTATCACAATGGCACCCGCAGACCCCTTACCTGACTATCAGTGCGGGAGGGTGCCCTGTACTGCTGACATTGGTCACACCTGTCGCCAACTGCGATTCCTGGTCCTATGTTTCTTTTCTCTGAGGCTTCGCAGGTTTGGGTTGAAAAGGGCAAGGGCAAGGGCAACTCCCTCCATGACATCTCCATGACATCCTTTCAGGTCTTGCCGCCTTTCTCCTCTGCTTGAACTGCTGTTCTGGAATAGCTGCTTCCTTGTGCCTTCGACCTTGCTCAAAGTGTACTCGTGTGCTCCGCCTTTTATCCCAGTGGGGAAGGGATAGGGCAGTCATGTGTGTGTAGCTGTCGGCAATTGCCTGACTCTGCCTGACCCTTGTGTTGGGACATGTCAGGTAAACGGCTCTGATATTAGTCTGTTGTCACTCACGGGGTGAGAAAGTGTTTGTGTTGGAAGAGTAGGGTTACGGTTTCTCAGTATCCTACTGGACAGAATTTGGAAAAGGTGTCAAAAGGAACGGGATACCGCATCTCACCCTTCTGTGTCCCACTTCCACTCCCCGAACACCCCCAGTCCAGGTGATCCTCTCACACTGGTCCACCCCCAGTAACTGAATCCAACAGTGCTGGCTGTGTCCTGGCCACCTGGGTGACAGATCCCCGGGGACTAGTAAGTGAGGCACCTTCATGTTTATCACAAAATATAGTATTATGTGTCTTATGTTTTTAATATGAAGTTTATTATGATTATTTTTATATGTGAAAAGATCAACCCAACTAAACACATAAACTAAATACAAATGACAAGCTCAGTGAAAGTATGTCCCTAATGTGTCGTTACATTTGGAGTTACTCATGCGCTTCACAGTTAGTTGTGTGTATTTATTCTATAACTCTTACCGTGCATACATTTACTTCAAAACATTAAAATTAATTACATTCATATATATTAGTTAGGTCGATGCCACCACCTTTAAACCTGTTCTTGATAACCTATCATTATCATTTAACAGACAATTGTTTTCTGGCAGGAGAAGGAGGGCGTGCAGTTTTGAAGCTTCCAAATTATTCCTAGGTCAATACCTATAATTAAAATAACTATAGTTATCCAATCTTTTTCGATAACATTAATAGGATTAGAGAAGATGGGAGGATTGTTAGTGGCACCACGGCTAAAAACAGTACCTCAATTCCCAGTCTAATACACGGGCAACGCAATCCATAAAGGAGAAAACAATGTAGGTTTCACGCCGCGGCTGGGGGTGGACATGGCGTTTAAAGGCCCACCAGTACGAGCATTGGTAGGCCCAAGTGAAGCGAGGACCTGCGCTCGGGCTGCGGGCCGTTAAAAGCCATGTCCACCTCCCAGCCCAAGCACAAAAGCTATTTGCACCCTGGGATTTCCCAGGGTGCGGATAGTTTTCTCTTTTCAAAAAAAAGGGAACAAAATTCCCCGCCACCATTAAAATCGAACAGGGACTAAGTCCCATTTTTGGATGACGCCAGCCATGGAAGACAGGTTCCAAATGGCTGCCGTTATCTGAAAAGGGACCTAGTGCCTTTTCTATTTTTATGGCCGTGGCCATTTAATTGAAATTTGTTTATTTACAATGGTGCAGGTGGTGAATGCACAATTGCTCCCAGGAAATGTGGATTGTGATGTCAATCTGCCTTTCCCGGGTGCGAATGTGTGAAAACTGACTTATTTCATAGTCTACATTACACAATCTAAATGGCAGGAGACAAAATCAATTGATTAAAAATGGCATTTTTTAACCTTTATAGTGAGCAGAAAAAATGAAGATGGGACATGCCTGTTTAAACTGCTGCTTGGTCTCATGTACAGAAAGCTTTGGCAAAGCCAGACTTTCTTTTTATTTTTGCAGTTGTTACTTTCTTTTGTATATTGATAGGCATAAATGCAGTAACTCTTGGAGCCCCACAAAGCTAGCATCTATTTTAAAAGTTTGGAAAACCTCTGTGTGCTAGTCTTTAACGAAAAATACTATTATCTGTACACATATTAAGAAAATATATATTTCACTTGACATATTTACTATGTTTATTGTTGTTTGCTTTTCCAGTGCTTGCTTTAAATGGCTTCTTAGAAAATAGTACGTGGATCTGCAACTGTACCTTCAAGACTAAAGGACGCGTCCAAAATACATTTGGTACGGTAAGTAAAAAAACAGTAATATTGTTGCTTTGTGCCAATCGAAATCAAAACCGGTTGCTATGTTCATTTGGGATGAAGTGTGGCATCTGAGTGCTAGATATATGCCAATCTGTTACAAACGTGTACATTATATATAAATAATATAGCAAACGTGAAAGTCAAGTACTACTGCAGACAAAGTAATCTGTGAACTGCGATCATCAGGTGGCAAGACAGCACCAATGATTGTCCCCTGGCTTACAGTTGACCAAGCCGCTTGGCAAAATAAATACATAAGAAGGTTCATCCCCCCGCCATACTTGAATCATCTTTGGATTCACAAAGAAAAAAAGATTTCATTGGAACTGTATTGGTGTACAGTGTGGTCAGGTTCCTCAGTCATTGAGGTGCTGATAAGGCTTTCCAAAGGGGGTATCTGACCCTCCCTTCAACCACTCCAGAGGAACATTTGTAGTCACTTGATGTTGGAAAAAGCCTGTCTTTTTCTATAAGACTGATACCAAGACCTCCCCCTGCTGAAGTGGCAACATTTGCAAGAATCCCTGGCAACTTTCCTTGCTGGGAAGGAAAGAAGGAGAGCTCATCTTTCCTCAAAAACACCTGACAGCACAAGGTACTGCTGCAGGAAAGGACCTGCCTGCTTTTTTGGTACTGGTACCCAGGGCACTTTGTGCAGAAGTGGCAAGTGGTCCTGGAAATCCTCCTGGCTGGAAAGGGTAGAAGAAGGATTCACCTTTTCTAAGCATCTCTAGTCAAGGCCTCACAGCACTCCGTGAACGAACAAATCTGCTAATGACTGTCTTTGCAATTTTGAACCACTTTATGTGCTCACAAGCTAAACCAAACCGAGCATCCCCTTCCTATTCCAAATTTCTTTGAGCAATGGCCCATTTCCACTTGTTGAATACCACCATGAGAATGAGTCCCATTGCAACAGCAAAACCACTTCAAACCCAATTTGACACACTGGTAAGAGCCCAGAACCCAGTCTAAATATTGCCATTTCACAGAAAGAAGTTGTACAGGTGTCTAGGGATGTTCTGTCCCCCTGACCTTGTTCTATGGGCCTTTAATGACAAATATGGCCCCTTTCCTTACCTTTGTGAAATACATATACCTAAAATTAAACATTACTGCAAAGTCAATTGCCTGCATACCCTGTCTTCATAACCAGTCATCCCCTTCAACCAAAAGTCTGCATATTATGTGCATTTCGTTACAGGGGTGGGTTGTTACTGTTTTTATTAGTTTGCCTGCCTTTTTAATTTTAATTAAAGTCTTGTAATTGTTTATCAACATTAATGGGACATTTTTGCCTGTTCTCAGTTTATGCTTCCTTAACTTTTCAAAAGAGGTGTAAGTTTCATGTCATGCCTGTTTCACATTTATGATTGAGTTCACTGCTGGATTATTAGAAGTTTCAGGCTGAGAAAGAGTTTAGAAACCAAATATCATCCCATACTCCTATAGAGGAATATTAATTGGGTTATAGAGTGTGTGTGTGTGTGTGCATTGTCAGAGACAGTCTGTGGTAGAAATAAAGGCTATGATAGGATAGGGGGAATGAAATGGTGTATGCGATATATGGGGTCATCAAAGGAGAGGTCAGCAAGATGCTTGATTTCAGGGTAATAGAGCCCTCTACCAGTCCATGGTCTAGTCCAGTTGTTCTAGTACAAAAGGCAGGATCCAAGGAGTTGAGATGCTGTGTGGACTATAGAGCTCTAAATGCAGTCACTAAGACTGATGCCATCCTTTGCCAAGGACAGATGAACTGGTGAATCGACTTGGTTCAGCCAAGTACCTCAGTACATTTGATCTGACGTCAGGCTATTGGCAAATAGCCCTGACAGACCATGCCAAGGAGAAAACTGCATTCTCAACCCCAGCAGGCCTCTACCAATTCAAGGATATGCCTTTTGGATTAAAGAATGCACCTGCTACATTCCAAAGGATGGCCAATCAAGTTCTGAATGGGATGGAGGACTTCTGCATGGCATACTTGGATGACATTGCAGTGTTCGGCCCTACATGGAAATAACATATTGATAACTTAGGGTATGTTTTGCAGACTCTTGAGCAGGCCCATCTGAACATAAAGGCAAGCAAGCAAATGTCAAATTGGTCAGAGTAAAGTGGTCTACCTTGGTCATGAGGTAGGAGGAGGTGAAATAAGGCCATTGCCTAGCAAAGTACCAGCTGTACGAAACTGGGCCACCCCTACTACTCAAACCCAAGTGAGAGCTTTCCTAGGTCTCACTGGGTACTACAGGAATTTCATAGAGAACTATGGGACCATAGCTTCTCCCTTGAATGTAATCTTCTCTTCAAAATTCCCTAAAAAGTTTAGATGGAATGAGGAGTGCACTCAAGCCTTTGAACACCTGAAGAAAGCCCTTTGTCAAGCTCCAGTCCTAAGAGCTCCTGATTATCAACAACCCTTCATTATGCAGACATATGCCTCCAACACAGGTATAGGTGCAGTCCTTAGTCAACTGGATGAGAAAGGTAAGGAGCACCCCATTTGCTTCATCAGTATAAAACTGAAGGAACCAGAAACAAGGTTGGCAACCATAGATCGTGAATGTATTGCCATTGTGTGGTCCCTGAAGAAGTTTAGCCCATACTTCTATGGATCTACTTTTGTGATTTAGATAGACCACCAACCCTTGAGATGGTTAATGCAAATGATAGGAGAAAACCCAAAACTTCTGAGATGGCCAATCTGCCTGCAAGGATTTGATTTCACCATTGAGCACAGGTCAGGGTGTCACTACCAAAATGCTGATGGTCTCTCTAGGATGTTTTTAACCGACTAGAGGTGGAGATTCATCCAGGAGTGGATTAAATCCTCCTGTCCCTTAGTCTCGTGGGCGAGGGGGAGCAAGTCTTAGGGATAATTCTCCAGAGTGGCTAATTTCCCTTACCTACTGAGTCCCTCAGCAGCTTTGATGGATTTCTAGGATTTTTTTTTCACCTGGTAAGAGTAAGAGTGTGAGCCTTTATTCCCACTCTTACATGTGTTTTGCTGTGTGTGTTTTACATTTTCTTGTGTTCATAGACTGTGGAGCCTCACCTACTCCATAGGCATCATCTTTTCACATCATCTTTTTACATCATCTTTTTACAGTGTGTTAAACAGCACCTTCAGTGCAGTGAAACACGGTTGTCTTTTAGACTTCCCAACTCAGACTCAATTTTTTGGGACTGACTACTGTCTCCCAGAACATGTAAAGTTGCCATTGACTTTATTAGTCTTTTACATCCACAGAACCACTACAAACTATCTTACATAGAGTACTGGAAAGGGTTAATACTTATCCCTTTTTGTCTGTTTCTCTTGGAGCATTGTTTTGCTCCCTTTTCATCAAGACTTGGCTGGTGGCAGTGGTAACTACCCTATTTTTCGTACCGCGGTTATCTTAAATAACCTTGGTAGTGTGTTAGGCTATCTTGGTTAGCCTCAAACTTAAACCTGCTAGACCATATACATTTGTATACGGTTCCGGCTGGGTTTATTCACAATTTCTTTTTGAAAATGGCTTTCTCGTGTTTTATTCCACGCGCCAAACCAGGTTTGGTTCCTTTGTTCACCGTCTTTTTGCGGGCTTCTACACAGAAGCCCTCCTTAGGCGCTTGAAAGTCTGGGTAGGCAGGATGTGAGGGAGGGGTTTTAGGACCCCTGCCATGGGTTCCCTTGGTAACCCAAGTTGCACTACTGTTTGATTGGCTAGGTGACTGTCCCGCCAGGACAGCCACCCTGCTGTGTGATTGACAGCCAGGCTGTGTGAATGGGGGAAAACTGCATAAAAAGCAGGTCTCTGGGTCTGGAAAGGCAGAGTCACCAGTGGAACGAAAGAACCGATGAGGAGCTGACAGAAGAAGATCCCTACAACGACTGAACCGCCCGGTGAAGCCCTGCTGCAGGTCCAAATCTTCAGACTCCAATGACAGAGGAGATCTACCAGGAATCTTCTTCCCCTGAGCTGGTGGGACCAACCAGTTCACCTAAACTGCAATTTGCTGAACAGAGCTACAGTGAACCAGATAGCCAGGAAGGTCAGACCCTGCTTGGATTTTAAGGAGCGCACCTTTTATTCGTTGGTTTGCTCTGCTGCTGGTTTCTTCCCTGGGCTGTGCAGGACCCTCCAGTCTTCCTACTTCATGTCAGTCCGACAGTCGTTTCAGGAACCGTGAGCCTGCAGGAACTGCCAGGAATGTCCGCCTCAGCTACAGCTTCTTCTTCATTTAAAGGTACTGTGCAAATCCAGTTGTTCATTTCGTCCAGCCGCGGTGAAGTTGTGTGAAACCTTTTGCCAATCCGAGGGCTTGTCCTTCTCTACTCTCTAAAATAACTTTTCTGCCAACGAACTTCGTTCGGAACTCTTGGCAAAGACTTAACCGCAAACTACCATGAACTGTGTGATCTTGAGCAAAAGACTTTTGTCCTATTGACTTTGGCCCTAAGCCTTTTTGATTTGATTCCATCGCTGTAGTTCCTCTTTCTAAATTGCCCTGGTTACTTACCTGTTGGTGCTGCTCAATTTTTCCCTAACTTTGTCTTTCCCTCCCTTTTAAAATTTCTCATTTTGCTCATACTTCATTTTGAGTTTAACTTGTCCAGAATCTATTGGGAGTGGTGTGGTGTATTATGAGTGTGATTTTCCAACTGCTTTACTAAAGTGAAATGTTTTACAACTGATGTGTAAATAAATGTATATTCATTTACTCAGAAACCTTGAGTCAGTGTTTGTTTGAATCATAGTAAATGCTGTCCTTTGTGTAACTACTGATACTGCTCACTTGCCCTTGAGATAAGTCTGGTTGCTCAGCCATTGCTACCACTTTACTATGTAGTACAGGCTTGTACCAAAGGTGAATTTGTAATTTCACTTGTAGTCTTAATTGTGTTTGGTGTTCCCAAAGGGTACTTCATATAATTCTGCCTACCAGTAACATCATTCCTCTTATTTGTAAAGGAGTTCTGTGTTTGGGAGAATTCAGTTGGAGCTGAGCACACACGAGACATCCCTTTAAATAGGTATTGAGATCTTGACTCATGTGTGACCCGTAAGAAACTTCTCGCAGTATCTCAAGTGCTTTTAAAAATCCCCTATGACCGGCAGTGGCCGTGTCATGTACATGGTTCAGCACCAAACCTTGGAAGGATGTAGATAACACCCACTGGTCATATCCAGATTGGGGTTTCTCCCATCTTAAATCTTAAACATATTCTTAAACATATTCTGAAATATTCCATATTCCTTTTTAGTCTGATTTTGCATGGATCTGACTGGATTTTCTAAGTATTTAAAGAATTTCCAAATAATTGGCTCCTTTTTTGGACAGTGATCAAGTCTGCATCAAGAGCATCTCTACTCCACTAAGCAGCTGCTAGTTCACTGTCAGTGTGTGTTTGTGATCTGGTCACTGCCTCGACCTGAATTTCTCCCAGGAGGTGTTCCATATCTATGAAGTCCCCCTGTAGAGCTCCTGTTTTGGACAAACAGCCAAGTAATGTTCAGCCTTATCAGGACCCTCTATTCTGGATCAATCTACCATGTTGTCATGGTTTATTATTTGCACAGAGCATGCCTTGTTTTTCCAATTAACCAGGTGTTCCACAAACCCATTTTGCACAAAATCAGAATCAGTGATATTCACCCGTACTGTGAGCTGGTGGTTTACAGCAGTGAGGACAGATTGATTAACTGTCACCAGCTCTGCCACCTGACTGCAGAAGAGAGTTTGGAAGAGCATTTACCCACGCGCTCCCAATGCCAGCAACCAATTCTTTTGACCTATCTTTTGTAATATGGTAGGAGCATCCATCCACATACACTGTGGGTATCTCCTGACAAGTGTTTTCTTCATATACCTTGTCACTGGACACCAGGCATGCCTCCATATTACTGTTGGCAATCAGACTTTCATCCTCAAGACAGCACAATCATGTAAGTCAGAAAACCTGTGAGCTAAAGGGCTCTTTCTATGTTGGCTGTACCTGACCTCTACAGGAAAACCCTGTACTGACAGCATTCAAGTGATTCTTGAATTAGAGACATTCCCAGACTGCATTCGATCACTTTGTAGATATTGTAACAGTTGGTGGGAGGTCTCTACTATGAGGGGCTCCCTCTGAATAAACGAGCAGTAGTTTTTCTATGCCCAGACCATTGCCAGAAGTGTTTTTTCACAATCATTGAATTTTTCTTCTACGGAGGATAATGTTTTGCTTGTCTATAAGATTACTGTGTCAAGTTTTTGATATAACACTGCCATCAAACAGGTATATGAGAAACCAGTCTCTAGAAATATCCTTATTTTTGATGGAGTAAGCCAAACAAGGAGCTTGAGACAGGCTTCTTTTCAATTGATTCACTGCCTCGGTTTGTGCTTCACCCCACTGCCACTTTACCCCAGCCTTGAATGAGTAGACCAAACGTTGAGCGAACTTTGCACAATCTTGAATTCATTTTTACTTGTGTTAGTCAGTCCAAGGAGGCTTTGCAACTCAGCAGAGATGTGTGCTTGTTTAATTTGAGCATAGCCTCTACCTTCTGTAAGGGTGAGGAAGGAGGAAACTGACCAGTAGGTGTAATCTTTGGGCTATAACCCTTATTTTTTGTATATTCAAAACCAATCTATCCCTATTTCTATGAAGGGTTTCTGTACCTCAACCTAAAACCTAAAGGAAAAGTCTGAAAGTCGACTAAATCAAAGTTCACCGCCCTGAATCACAACCTACTTCTATCCCTCACACTATAACTAAAAAGGTAAAATAACAGAAAGTATATAATTCAAGGAGAATGGCTTCCTTTGCCTGCTTTTTGGATGGGGTTCAACAAAATGTTTTCTGAAAACAGATATACCAGGGGGAATGACTCTCTTCTCCTGGCTTGTGGGTTTGAGTCTGTCTTTACACAATGTTCTCTCCAGGAGAATGACCCCCTTCTCCTGGTGTGACTATATACAATTTCCAATAAAACCAGGGGAAATTACTCTCTTCCACTGGTATGATTTGGTATAATTTACAACACAGCCAGGGGGATGATTGCCTTCCTCTGGTGCCTCCAGCTTGACTCTCTGTTCAGGACCAGGAGAACGCCTCCCTTGTCTTGGTCTGCTTTGGCACAGTTCAACGCAAGGCTAGGGGGAATGACTCCCTTCCCCTGACATTTCTATCAAATCCTCTGATTTGGTACCAGGAGATTGACTCCCTCGTCCTGGTATTGCTTGATACAGTTATTTCTCACTGCTTCCAGCTTGATACACACTTTGCCACTGTGACTTGTTTTCAACATTGTCTCAAATAAAGAGACCCTCTAGAGTTTCACTCATTCAAGTTGGTGTCCCAGACCTTTCTCTTGCAATTAGCTAACCTATCTCTGCCAATATAATGAGTAATATTTCCTCTATGCTTTGGTTTACTTCTGTTGGGATCCCAGACCCTTCTCTTGTAACTAGTGGAACTATCTCTGCCAATATAATGAGTAAGACTTCCTCTATGCTTTGGTTTATTTCTGTTGGGGTCCCAGAACCTTCATGTATGATCAGTGTTCTCCTCTTTCCCACTGTTATGGCAGACATGGTCCCGTACCCTGCCCTGGTGGTCAGTGGGTTTCTCTTCCCCACTGTTATGGTGGACAGGGTCCCAGAACCTTCCCTGGTGGTCAATTGGATTATCTCAGCCACTGTCTGGAGGGTGACCCCCTCCAGCATATTCTATACACCTTCTTGGGTTCTAAACCCTTCCCTGGTGGACAGTGAACTTATCTCAGTCACTGTCTGTAAGGACCTGCGAGAAATTACCCCTAGGGTCGGACTTTTGGGCTTCAGACGTTTTGCCCTTAGTCATTTTGTCGTATTTCGTCTGTAAGAGCCTAAACTTGGTTGGATTCGAAACCCCTTCCTCTTTTACTCAAGGCCCACTTGTTTCTATCTCTTGCCAAGTACTACCTCAAAGGAGATTACTTGCATCGTTATTTTCAATTACCTTGTATTCGTTCACCAATTTTACACCACTACTGGTTCATGCGTTGCAACATTTTGTGAAGCTCTCGTGCAGGTGATGAATCTGGAAGGGGGAGGTCTCTGTCATGGTTTACTAACATCAAAAACTCCAAGGCAGCCCTAGTCTTAGACGCTATTGGCTGAACCCAGCTTTGATCACTAAATCAATGAAATTGGAGATGAAAAGGGTCAACAATATGGAAGGGAGATGTCTGTCTTTGTCTCGGGGCTTGGAATAATTGGCTATAAAACAGAGCCCAGGGTATGAACTCTGCTTAAACATGATTGCCCCCAAATTATGCCTGGGCCCTGTATACATAATGTATAATTGATCACGGGAACACACAAAAAAAAATTGTAAGACTCAACTGGGAGTAATTGCCTACTATGTGGTGCACCTAAGGAAGACACACCACATTTTCTGTTTTATAGGCAAAGGGTTGAACGATCTAAGGACTAGATACATCAAACCACTGCTTGGAACTAAAAGCATCAGTTGTGAGGATGTTCTTCCAGAAGTGAGATCATCCAATGGTGGTAATTTTTGCAACCCAGTATAATGCCTTCTGCCACCTACTTGCATCGAGGGAGGTTAAGGGTCCTCATTCATTGGGGAACACCCTGGATTTGGACTGGTCAAACAAGTCACTGTATGCTTTTCCTAAACTGTTGATGAGGTTTAAAGTAACTCAGAACTCTACAATGACCGTAATCCTGTTTTGGTCACTTCAGATTTGGTTGGCGGATCTGCTGGACCTAGAAGGAACAGAACGTTTAGATATACCGGTGATGGAAGATCTACTGACTCAGTAGAAAGGGCAGGTTCTTCCCCGTGCCCCCAGTTACTGAACTTTAAGGCTTGGTTTCCTGAAGAGCTGTCATGTGCATTTACAACAGAATCTAAAGATCATGACTGCTTAAAGCCCTTCTGTCTATCCACTCTTGGACCCATATATTACTTCTTCTTTGGTGAATCTCTCCCTTGCGTCTTCCACTCGCCCTTCTTCATTTCAACATGCGGCTATCATTCCCATTCTCCAGAAAGTTCCTTGGATTCGTCTCTACCATCAAATTGTTTTCCTTTTTTACTATTTGCCTTTCTTAGCCAAACCTCTTGAGTGGGCTGTCTTCTCTCAAATCTCCTCATGTCTCCACCTTCACACTCTTCTTCTTCCTCTTCAAGCTGGATTGTGCACTGCCCACTGCACAGAATCGGTTCTATTACACATTGTTAACTCCTCACTTTCTGCTAGACACAATAAGCAATCTTCTATTCTTATTCTTCTCAATCTCTCGGCCGTTTTTGACATTGTTGATCACTATATCCTTCTCTCCTTTCTCTCTAATCTTGGTTTATCTGGGTCTGTCTTAATGTAGTTTGAATCTTATTTCTCTGACTGCTCCTATTCTGTGACTCCTGGGCTGGTCAAATGTCTCCATAATTTTCACTTCTCTATTTCGTACCCCAAAGTTCTCTCTTGTTCCTCTTTTCTCTCTTTACACTATTCCTTACACTACCCTCAACATCTTCTTTAGTTTATCTTGCCACTTCTATTCTGATGATAAACACATTTTCTTTACTTTTTCTTGATTCACTCCATCTCTTCATAATACTGTATCCTCTTGTTTATTGGCCGTCAAATCATGGCTGGCTACCTGCTATCTTCACATTAATCCTTCGAAAACTAAAGTACCTTACTTAACCCCTTCCTCCTCCTCTTCTTCTCCATATTCTTGTCTTCTTTTCCCACCTTCACTCTTACTTTCTCTTCTTCTGCTAGTAATCTTGGGGTCATTTTTGACCTCTCTCTTTCCTGCTCTCTTCGAATTATTAATACTGCCGATCTGCCTGTATAATCTTCACCCTGCTCACCATTTCCTTTCATACCAGGCCACTGAACATCTGATCTACTCTCTCATCTTTTCTTAGATTAACTATTGCTCTGTTATTCCTAAAACAATTCCTACCATGGTCTAGCCCCGCCTGGGCGACCATGCATCAGTCTTAGATAATCTTAGACAATCCTAGGGGGATGTGGATCACTATGCCCCCTGCTTTCGTATCTCAGGGCCTGTTACTTCTAGATTACTCCTAACAACATACTCCTATCTTACTCCTATGGACACAATAACATAAGACACAAAGAAAACACATGAATCGATTCAATTATAACAATAGAATATATTTATTCATGCACAGCAGGGCATGATGCAAACAATAAGATAATGCAAATATCGAATTTGCACCTTTTATACTTTTGGTGCAAATCCACCATGCAGTGTAATGACTATAAGCCTTACAGGCTTCTAATGCAAGCCTGTGATTAGCTGGATCTATTGTGTCTAATGCAATATACATATGGCAAGTGCCAGCATTCAACATTCCTCTCCAATCCACAGCATTCCTCACTCTCTCTCTCTCTAGGACAATCCCTGTCTGATTTCCCCTTCTCCAAACCCAAAGCTCTGTGTGAGTCTGTTCTAATTCCCCCATGCAAGTGTCTTTTTCAGCAATACTCCCCTATCCAGCTCTGTGTCTCTCCTCTCCCGCTAACTTCTGCAATCAGTCAGTCAGTGTCAGGGCCAGGCCCCTCTCTCAAGATCTGGTCACCCGAACTGCCTCAAGCCTCTGCCAAGCTCATAGATCTCTGCCAAGCTGGTCTGCCAAGGCTGCATCAATCCCCCACCAAACGCCTCTCGATCTCATGCCAACCAGACGTCTCTCTCTCATCGAACTCGAACTCCATCTACATCCAAAAACTCCAATCTCCTCACTTCTGGTTATACTGTGCAATGACATATACAAATCCCTATGGTTACATTCGGTCTCTAAACTAAAATGCCTCTCTCTCTCTGTCAGCAAATTCTATATTTGAGCCAGTGCCTAAAAGTCTGTTTTGCATGTACTTTCACTACGTGTTCTGGTCAATCACTGCGTGTTCTTTGTCAATGTGACATTGGTCATCATATCTACTAGCATGGCCTTCTTCTGCGAAGCATCCTAACATCTATTTCTCCATTCACTTTCATGAAATCCCTCTCTCCTCCTGCATGCAAAGCTCTCCCTGCATGTGGCGCTGCCTGGCCCCCACCTTTTCTCTCTCTGCGAACACCAGCCCAAGGATGATTAGGCCTCCCTTCTCTGTGTCTCTACTAAGGCAAAGGCGACCTCTTATCAACCAAACTGTTTACGAATTCCTTCTTCACACTGTACCATAACAACTTTGCACAGAACCAAGTGGCGCTTCTGTGTGTCTCCATTCAGTGGAATGGTTTTATAATTTTATTTATTTATTTATTTATTCAGATTTATTTAAGGCGCACATCAGCCCGGGGGCATCGTGGCGCTGTTACATGAATACATACATAGTCTGGTTACAATGGAAGGAAGATGGTTACAAGCAATTTTCATTTGCTTTCTAGCCTTTACTCTTTCTCTCGCAAACCCAAGCGCTGTCTATATTCTAAGTGCAATGCATACGTGTCTCTCTACATGCATACATAATACATAACATATCTTTAAATGTGAGTCTACAAATATAACAATATGTCTCTAAATGGCACTACATGGCATTTCAAATACAACAGTCCTCATTCTATAAGCAAATTGCAAATGGCTACATATATGTTGCAGAATAATGTGGATAGTCCAAAGATGCTACTTTAGAATGTATAATGGATAACTAAACAGGATGCAACAATGGAATAATGGATAATGATTCCATAACAATGAGTCTAATGATTCCATAATGATAACAACCCAGGCTCCTCCATACTATCAGGTTTTACAGCTCTGCCCTTCTGCTCAGCTTTACTTTGTCACATCTTACTCCTCTATGTTCCTTTTTTAACACAGCCATTTGCCACTTCAATCTTGTGTTACTCCTTTATTTTGCTCTGCTTCCCTTCTTTCTTTTGACTTCTACCTTCTTTTTCACTTTATTTGCTTTGTCGTTAAAGCCCTGCATGGTCTTGACCCTTACTATCTTTCCTCTCTTTCTTTATATGCTCCAGCTTTCACTCATTTTCACTCCTCGCCCCTAAGCATTGGAACTCTCTTCCACTTCTCATTTGTGCCTCCTCTTCCTAGCATATCTTCTGCACCCAATTTAAAAAACATCTTCTCCTCTCTCTGTCTTCCTCTTAAGCAACTGTTGAATCCCCACCCTTTATCATTTCCCATTTTAATATTGTACTGTTATGATTTTCCTATTGTCAACTGCTTTGGTAAAAACACTCTACAAATCTAGAAAATACAAATCCAAAATAGTAAAGATAGTCATTGAATTCAAATCTCATTTAAACTGAAAACACATGTTTTTGATACCGGATATCTACATCATAAGGAGATGTTAAGGAAATCCAGTTCTCTTTAATCATCAGAGGTCCAAGAATGTGTGTTACGGGACTCAGGCTGGATTTTTGTGTTGATACCTTATCACAGTCTTTTGGGCCTTAAAAGATAACACTCAAAGGAGTTCAATATACACTCTATTGCCTACTATATTCCTTACAATATTGCACAATCCTTTGTCTTTAATATTTACAATGAATTGTATTGAAAAGAAAGTTTGAAAAGGTCGCAGCTGGCAAAGTGCTGTTGCTTTATTAAGAAAACATTTCTCAGGTGCATGCATATTTAATTTAACTTTGCAAAGACATATGCCTCATTACAAGTTAGCCGATCCGGATATAATGGTGCCGGTAAAACTGTACCAGCACCGTTTTCAAGACCGGCTAACAAGTTCTCTGGCCGTGTGGTGGTACACCCGCCAGGTCTGACCTGGCAGGCGTAACGTCACACGGCCACATATGGGCGCAGAAACAATGGCACCATTACGACATGGTGCCAGTGTTTCCACTTCCCAATTCCCGTGGAGTCCTAAGAGACTCCACGGGAATGGGGATTTACAGAATGCCGGCTTGGGAATTACCGGATTAATTCCGGCAAGTCCAGAGCCGGTAAATCCCCACGAGTCCGGCGGCAGCCTGCCGGTTTTACCAGCACGGCTACCGCCAGACTCGTAATGAGGCAGTAGCAAGCTAAAAAGTGCAATCCAAGAGCAAAGCCATCTCCTTTGAGACATGCCTCTTTTGCTCTGCATGGAAGCTATCTGTCATGAGTTTATTGTAGGCCATTGTCTTTTGCTCCAAAGTTCCTGACACTCTCTAAGGGGGTTGTGCCCTCCCTGTGCATCACAGGACCCCTGAAACCTTGCATAGCAATTCAGGTTATCACACTCCACTGCTTCTCATTGTAGTTTATGGAATTTTGAATGTACAATGACCACTCCCCTTTGCTGCTCAGTCAATTTGTGCATCACACAATCCATAAAGACCCAGCCTGCATACCCCCATTTATGCATCATCATTTCAGCTTTATTTCGGCTAGTCTGCCATAGAAGCACATATAAAATACAACAAATTCATATAAATGCTGACATGATAACATTCTCTGATACAATTCTGTAAAAAAAGAAAACATCCCATTAATATTGTGCATAATAAAAAGCATATCAAAACCTAGTGGGAAGGGCAGATTTGAAGGGGGCCAGGGGGAAGTATAAGATATACCATACATAAAATACAAACATTCATACAATACAAAAATATGAGAAAGAAAAATGTATCTCAAAGGCACTGGGTGACAAGGGGATTCTCCAGCTCTTTTATTTTTTACAAAATATCTATGCCAAAGCCCACATAGGCCCAATTGGAAGACACTGGCGATGAAAAATGAGGAGAGAACATTCTTCAGAGGGACTTATCCATTTCAAAATCTTAACTCTTAGCAACTATGCCCTATTAATATAATTAGCAGTTGGAAGAATGGCATGGGGGTTTGAGCAATGGCTCAAAAATCTCACAGCCAAGACAGAATGGCGGATCTCTGTCTCCCTCAAAATAGGTTTGAGGTACATTCTTCTCAAGAGAATAGTCTTATTACAAATCAGTAAAATATGTAAAATTGTCTCATCGTCAGCCCCACAAAGTGGACATGAACTCATGTTCAATGTCCTCTAATTTTGGGTGAAGCGAGCCCCTGGAATTATACCTAGTCTAAACGCATGTATAAGGATCTTTCAAGTGGGGGAAAAATTACGTAAGTTTTGAATCCTGGTTGCTTCCTAAATTCAAGATATTCAGGGCCCAGCTTTGAATTAGCAGCGTCAACTATAAGTAATTCACTAGCTCTCAAAGATACAATACATTTAAAATTCTTAATCATGTGTGGAGCCAAGATGCAGGGATTTTCCCAGAGATTAATCGCATCGAAGGTTTGGAGAGTAATATTAACATGCAACAACCATATTAAGCTCTTGCCACCCTCCAAGGTCAAACGATGGAACTGTGCATCCTGATACCTTTCAAGGTGTTGTGTTCTTTCCACAATTAGGCCCAGAAAAGATCCTGATTGGCCATGATCTGAGAAGCAACCGGAATACTGTCCAGCTCCAGATATCTTGTATGCATGGAGGCACAGTGATGGTCAGCCATAGGGTAGCAGTGTTCTGGCTTGCAAGGAGTGCAGAGGGGTGTTCATGTACCTACCTAGAAGCCATACCTGCTGATGCTGTAATCACTACATGATATGTGGCTGATTGCTGGGAGTCAGTCATGGGAATACTGAAAATCTGACACACACATATGTAAAGAGTAGGTCAGCATCACAGGCCATCTGCAAAATGATGGGATGTTGTATACATCTGTTTCTGAAAACCTGCTTGCATGCCCTGCCTGGTACAAGGGTGGGATGTGTTCAGTTGAGGACCCTTACTCATTTGAGGAAACTTGCAATGGCATAAAGCTGTTCCTTTCTGTGGTTAATGGCAGTTGGGTAAGTGGAGAAAGGTATATGTAGGTGCATCCATCTATTCATAGAATTTGAAACCTGTGAGACGACGTGGTAGAAGCATGGCTGGTTAATGCCATGAGGAAGAGGGCACAGTGTGGGTGGAATGTGCCTATGGCACATAAAGGGATCACTGTTAGGAGTGTCAACAGAGATGAGCCAAATACATTTCATTCTGCCTGTCAGGCTGTCTAGAGAACTTATTTTCTGCCAGGAGGTTGTAGATGGTAAGCATTTCCAGTTGGTAGGTGGTGAGGATATGCTGATCTGTGTAGTCATGGTGAGACTGCCTGGGCCTGTATGGCTTGGCACTACAGGGGGGGGGGGGTGTGCAGGGGCACAGGCTGATGAGCTGCCTGGGGAGCATGGGCGTGTGTTGATGGCCTGCCCGAGGGTAACAAGGGGGATACGCTAATGTACTGTCCCAGGTGGGCCTTGGACACAGGCTGATGTGCTGCTTGGGGGAGGGGAGCTTGGGGAAGGGCTGATAAACTGCTTAAGGGAGAGCTGGGACACAAGCTGCTAGGCGGGCTCCTGTTGTTGCTGGCATGCCATCTGTACCTGTGCCAGCAGTTTGTGTAGCATATTGAGATTGACAAAGAAAGGTCCCCGTTGGGTTGAAGTTATTCAGGCCACCTGTTTTGATGGACACTGGCTTTAAATTGCGCCTGCTCTTGAGCAGGTGCAGTTTGAATTTGAGTTTGTTTTTAAGGCATACAGCGTACACAACCGACGACCTTCCTTGATTATTGGCTAGAGCATGATACAAGGTGTAAACTGGTTTTATCAAAAAGAGAGGAAAACCCTTTTTCACATGGTAGGCAGCACCATTAATAAGTAGTCAACATGAGATAAGGTTAAAGAAAACATATATTTTTTATGTCCTTTTATGAGACACATGTTTCGGCAACATTCAAGTGGTTGCTTTAGTAACGGATCAAATCCCACCTGGAAAGTGACTGCAGAGTCTCTGACGCTTGGAGACTCTGCAGTCACCTTGCAGGTGGGATTTAGCCCGTTATTAGGGCAACCACTCGAATTGAAAACTTGATAGACAAGATACATCTCGTAGCCCCGATTGAAAAAGGCAAAGTAACACGTGTCTCATAAAAGGGCATAAAAAATGTATGTTTTCTTTAACCTTATCTCGTGTTGACTACTTATTAATGGCGCTGCCTACGATGTGAAGAAGGGTTTTCCTCTCTTTTTGATTTTACAATACGGAGCAAGGGGTATTCTCTGTACCTTCACAGGGCAAACGGCATTGCTCAAGGCGCAGGACACTCATTAGTTGATATTTCAAGACCCCAATCTTGTTAATCAGTAAACTGGTTTTACACCACATTCTTTACCATTCTGGGGATTTATAAAATGGTCCCTTAATATGGTGATGATTTCAGAAAGCATTATGCAGAATCTGCATGGTGTGTACATTAGGGGATGTTTTGAAATCTGCCAAACTTACAAATATTACTGCCCACACTATTTCCTCCTGTATGTAAACTGGGCATCAGTTAGATCCTAATGTTCATGAATCATCTGATAAATTGCATTAAGGGCTCGGTGGTTATTAAAAAGACTCGCCCACTGGAGATGTGTATTTACCAGCAAGAGTATCAACAACCAGCCAGGCCAAGGCCCCACCCTCTACACTAATTAAGGGCTATTCTTAGCAAAATAACTGTCATATTTCAAGTGGTCTTAGTACATATCAATTAGCCAAAAAGGTAGTCAACATTGAAATGTGTTACTGCAAGGCCAAATCTTTGAGAGAAAGCTGTATTTGCATCCTGAGGTGTATCACTTCTTACTTTATATTGTTAATGTTCCTGACCTTCCTTAGAAACTTCAGGAAGGCACTTCATCACTTACATGGAAAACAGCTGAATTAGAGGTTGTCTCTTCCTTCAACAAATTATTTAAAAGATCAATGGGCATTTTCTCAATCCCAGGATCCTTGTGAACTTTCGTGTGGAACCTTTCTGGATATTGTCAAAGATAGAATAGGGGGATTTTATTTTTCTGCATATATAAACATGACATATGTTATTTCAGGAGATTTGGTAAACTGAATCACTGTTTTACCTCAGTATATTTGCTATTATAAAAAAGGCTCCTTTTGTTATGGTATTTTCATGTCCACTCTTTCCATTTGCATTCAGCTCACTTATTTTTAGTGATTATTGTTCTGTGTTTAGTCACATATGTTTCTTTAAAAAAAAAAGTTGCAACTGGTAATTTGTTTCCGCAATTATTCAAATAGAAAAAAAAACAAGCACCCCCATAGGCATGTGTAGACAGCTGGAGTAGGGTTCTTGCACATCAAATCAAACTGCATTCTTACTTTAAAACAAATAGATATTCCTGTGACTGTTACGGACCTGGGAAACTTCTCTCAAGAATTTTAAACAGCTTGAAATGCGATATCACTTCATTATTTTTCACTCCCTGTGGGGACAGTTTGCTAATTGATTGCCTGCTAAATGATTTTTCAGTTCTTGCTTGTTTCAGAAGTGATAGCTACTCATTACTATTGCTTTAAATCTCTCTGAGAGACTATTATTATTCTCCAATATCCAGGCAGGGATCCATCTCTTTGATGACATTTGCAATAATGATAGCTCCATTACATTTTCCTGCACTGTCTTGGACCAAATGATACCAGGAATATATTCTGCTTTGGAAGTAAGTTAATGTTTGTCTCACTGACTTTGTCAGGAACAAAATGATGTTGGTAACTTTTAAGAATCTGATGGGAAATATTAAAACGTTGCTAATTAAGCAATCAGGTAACTTGGAGGGGTGTGGGTTGGCTCTCTTCAAGGTGCCATCAGGCCAAATAAGCATTGTGATGATCATTAAAAGCAGAACCAAAGGCTATAGCTTCTGTCATTCATAATCAACTCATATTTAAGCTTTTTTCATACTGATATTTGTAATTCCTCAAATGCACAAATGTCGGTCATTTCTTTCCCTTTTACTGTTACAAGGAAGGCTGATTATGAATTCAGTATATTTGAAATAATTCAGATTGTTAGCTATCATGCAGCCCATAAAGGTGGCAGCCCATATACTGTTTCTTTGGACTTTCTTAAACTAAATATTGTACTGCTTATTTGTATTTGCACAATGATTAAACAATGGCAAATACTGCCTTCAAATGATCTATTTTCCCACTTTGTTTTTTCTCTTGCAATATAGGACGTGCATATGACTTAGCCTAAATCTGTTTATTTTCAGACTTCAATTTCAAATGCTACAAATCGACCAAGTTAATTGTTTGAGTCTATTAAACATTGTGTTGATGATGTTTCTTCTGTTTGATCTTCTCTTTTAGACAAAGGGCAGGGTTCGAAATTGCCAGGAGCTGCAAGCTATTTAGCTTCTGGTTATAGCCAAGAAGAGCCTGGTTACCTTGAAAGCAAGAGATATCAGGAGCTACTTCTGACACTCCACAGAAGTGGTGCCATGCAAGCATGGCTATGCTATATTAACCGTCTAGGTTTGGATATGTGTATAAAATAGAATAAAGGATAAACTTAAGAGACATTTAAAGCACTTTGGATAATAAATAAATGGGCAAAATATAGAGTTTGCGTCTTACGCAAATGTTACATTTGCTGTGTACCATGTACTACATCCTAGTTCCCCTAGCGTAGCTCCTGCCTAATGAGTGATCCTAGTCAAGAAATCCTAATTTCGACCCCAGAGGGGTATTTATTCACTGATTCTATTAAAAGTGTGCAGATACTCCTATTAGTGAAGAGGCCTAGCCTTAACTCCTTGATTATATAAACCTTTATCATAGCGCATTTTAGATACATTTCTTGAGAAATGTGCAGCACTTGATATTTCCCAGAATCTATCCAGGCACCACCTTTTGCAGGACTATCAACCTGGCTTCGTCCTTGCTCCAGCACAGAGACAACAACAGGGATCTCATTTCACCAAAATGCCAGGGGTGATGGAAGTGACGTCACACGACCCTTAACCTCTGATTACATCATAGGAAGTTACTTACTGAATGCTCTCGAAGGGGTAACATCTTAGCGTTGACCCAGGATGTCTAAAGAGAAGGGAGGGGTGCTATTGAACACATTTTGCATTCTTACCACCTTCTGACCAAGTATTATCATCTTTACCATACCTCAGTTTACAAAGCCTTCATGAATCTCTCATCCGTCTTTGGCATGGTTGACCAGTTAAGGCTCAGGGAGATCCTGTACGCCATGCAGGTATACCAGGACCTAGTAGGACATTTAGCCTCATTACAAGTATGCCAGTTCAGAAATACCATTGCCGTTATTAACGTACCAGCATGCTTTACCGCACCAGTGTAGTCCGAGTTGCGATGCCGGTGTCACCGGCATAGGCAGGGACCCGCTGTGGCCTGCCGCAGCTTTGCTGGTATTAGCGTTGACACACGGCAGCCGTGCCAGTGATACTGGCGCAAGTAAGTCCACATAAGGAGGTGCACGGACATGCCAGTAATAACGGATACAATGAGGCCGGAAACACTGGCATTGTGGACCAAGGGTTAATAGGAATCTGGAGTGTAGAAACCTGCCACAGGGGCTCACAATCAGCACAAGTGGAGGCAATGGGCTGTGGCACAGCACAAAATGACCACTCCCACACACCACTACCTGTCCTTCCAAATCCACAATGCTACCATTAGCACTAGCAGTACTGGTGCTGGAGGACATGCCTGCACAGCTACTCATTGAGGAGGCAGTGAGCCAGAGGATGCAGCGGAGGTGCATGAGGAGAAGTAGGGCCATTATGGCCCAGCAGATACCCAATGTGCAGGCGGTTGTACCCCGCAGGCAGCCAGCAATCCCTCGCCTAAGGGCCACACCATTCAATCTCACCCCAGCACAGATCCATATCCTGTACCGGTTGGACAGGGACACCATCAGCACTATAGTGGACCTCATACATGAAGACCCGGTGAGCCTAATCAATATCCGGACAGCAATTATTATCAGCACACAGTGGGTCAGCTGTAGGGAATCTCCCAACCCTGTTTCTCCCGTGTGCTACTCCAAGTGCTAGATGCACTCCTGTCCCATGTATACAACCACATTAGCTTACCATGGACTGCAGAGGAGGTGCATGCAACTAAAATAGCATTCCATGCACTTGCAGACATGCCTAATGTAATAGGTGCGGTCGACTGCACACATGTGGAACTGTTTGTCCGGCATGCTGTGGAGGTATTGTACCGCAACAGGAAGCTGTACCATTTCCTCAGTGTACAGATGGTGTGTGATGCCCGCAAAATAATCTCATATTGTTGTGCAAGATTCCTTGGCTCCACACATGAGTCCATGGTACTGCGCAACTCCACGCTGCCCTCTACATCGCACGACACGCTGGATATCGTACCTGGCTGTTGGGTGAGTCTAACCACAGGGCCATAAGGAGTGTTGCATTGGGGGGGGACAGTAAGCAGCATTGGACACCTCTCTGCTGGCTGAGTCTGACCACAGGGCCATGAGGAGTGTTGCATTGTGGGCAGGGGGCAGTAAACAGCTTAGGCAACCTGTCTGCTGGGTGAGTCTAACCACAGGGCCATGAGGGGTGTTTAAACATAGTACAGCATGGCATGGATAAAGAGCAGATGTGCACGCTGGATGCATGAATACATCAACACTCCTTCTGCAATATCCCGTAACCATTACCAAGTATCCATTGAAGTGCACAGATACTGTATAGGCCAATAGAAGGCTAAGGGAGATGAGGAATAAGGACAAGTTACTTACATGTAACTGTTGTTCTCCAGCATGGGTCTGGCATGGATTCACATGCTCATTAATTTTTCCCGTCGTCAGGCTGGGAATCCTCGGTAAAGAAAAGATCAGTTTCAGTTTCGTTTCTGAACTGTCTTTCTCCTAACAACCAATCACTGGTCTCTGGGTCATACTGCCCCCAGCCAATGACTGCCCTCTAACTAAGCCCCTCCTCTGGCAGGCATCTTCAGATTTGGTAGCACGTTAAGTGGCAGTAGCACCAAGAGAAGAGCCACAGAGGGGTATGTGGGAGGGTTTGCATGTGAATCCATGCCAGACTCATGCTGTAGAACAATAGTAACAGGTAAGTAACTTGTTCCTTCTCCAGCATGGGGTCTGGCATGGATTCACATGCTAATGAATAAAGAATACATAGCAGTACACACATGCACAACCACGGGAGGCGGCAAGGCTCAACATTAAGCATTTCAACATCTCAAAATTAAGCATCTCTTACCTCCTCACCAGGCTCACCTTCAAGCAAACAGGTTGTGCAGCACTGCTTGGCCAACTCTGGACCCCTCCCTGGAATCCCGGTCAACGCAGTAGAATCTCGTGAAGGTGTGCGTCGACCTCCACATAGCAGCCCTGCAGATGTCCAGCAGGGGCACACCAGACAGGAACACCGTAGTTGCAGCGATCGCTCTGGTCGAATGGGCTCTGGACAGCCAGGCAACGGTCGGTTTGCCAATCTCCGAACTCTAGTGCTGCAGGAGCCAGGCCTGCAGGTTCAGCGACCATGGGTCATGGTGCAGAATCACGCCTCTTTCCCTGGCAAGAAGATCTGCGTCCACCGGAAGATTGACTGGAGGGGATGCTGACATGTCCAGAAGGTCTGGGAACCATATCTGCCTCGGCCATGCTGGTGCGACGAGGATCGTCCTGCACCGGGACCGTCTGAGTTGACTGATGAGTTGCAGAAGAAACGGCAACGGCGGGAACGCATAGAGAAATGGGCCGCCCCAGGGGAAGGAGAATGCATTGCTCATGCTCACCGGCTGGGGAAACCTGCTGGCGAACCTCTGGCACTTGGTGTTCGTCGCTGTCGCAAACAGATCGATCTGGGGATTGCCCCATCATTGGAAGAGAAGATCCACTTGATCCTGCCGAAGCTCTCACTCGTGGAAAGAGCGCAGCTCCCTGCTGAGAGAGACACGAAAGTGTTCTACACTGCTGCCAGATGAAAATGTACCAGGAACATCCCCTGGGTGACAGCCCAGTGCCACAGATCCTGCGCTTCCTTGGAGAGGGCTGGGGATATGGTGCCCCCTGCTTCCGAATGTAGAACATCGTGGTGGTGTTGTTGGTGAAGACTCGTACCATCTTGCCCTTCAGGGATGGGAGGAATGATGTGAGGGCCCAAAACACGGCCCGGAGTTCCAGAACGTTGATGTGCAATGACTTCTCCTCCGGTAGCCAAAGGCCTTTTGCGTGGAGATCTCCGGTGTGCACACCCCATCCCTCCATCCAGGGAGGCATCTCCTGTCCTTCGACAGTGAGGCCAGGTGTGTCACTGTGTTGAGCCTGGACCCCAGGAACTGAGCGTCCTGCGATGGCACAAAGCAGGACTTTGCATAGTGTATCGAGAACCCAGTTTCGTGAGCAGGCGAACGGTCCTCGCTGTGGGTTCGACGACAAGTTCCCTTGACTTCGCTTGGATGAGCCAATCGTCCAGATAGGGATAAACGTGAACCCATTGCAGGCGCGGCTGCGCCACCACCGGTGCCAGGCACTTGGTGAAGACCCTTCGAGCTGACTTCAAACCGAAAGGGAAGGCCGTTGAATTGATAGTGCTGTCCTTGGATCATGAAGTGCAAAAACTTTCGATGCCCCTTGTGGATGGGGATGTGGAAATAAGCATCCTCCAAGTCCAGCGACGACAGGAAATCTCCTTCCTACAGCTGTCCCAGCACGCACTGAAGGGTGACCATCCAGAACTTTTGGAACTTGATGTATTTGTTGAGGCAGCGGATATATAGAATGGGTCACTAACCACCGTTTTTTTTCAGACGAGGAACTAACACGAGTATACTCCGGAGCCCCGGAGCCTCTTTGGGACGAGTTCTATCACGCCCTTTTTCAGCATTGCTCGTACCTGTAGAAGCAGTTGCGGGACGTGGTTTTCTTTCCTGGCCACAGGTGGAATATGGGGACACTTCCTTTGGAAGTCCAGGGTATGTCCGTCGGCCAGGGCATCCAGCACCCAACGGTCGGTGGAGATGGACTAACACATGCAGATGAAGTTCGCCAGCCGGCCTCCCACCGGTGTGCTTGTGTGGGGACCCGACATCACAGCCGGTTCAGTCCTGTTTCGCCGAGGCCGTACCACCTTGGGCCCCTTAGCAACGATGCCGATTTCCTCCAGCCTTGCTGCGGCCCCTGTAGGCTTCCTGGGACAAAGAACGGGCCAGTTGACGGTACGAAGAAAAGCTGCCACCGAATCCTTTGGAGGCACCCTGTGACTTGCCTCCTGAAGTTCGAAAGGACGGCTGTCACTGCTGGAGTGTGCCCAAGGCACAGGCCGTCTCAGTGTCTGCCTTGATGGCCTGCAGCAACTCGTCCACCATCTTGCCGAACAAGTTGTCCCCGTCAAAGGGCATGTCCAATACCCTCGTCTGGACATCCTGAAGGAAGTTGGTGGACTTCAGCCAACCACGACGACGAAGGCAAACGCTGTTGCCCATCTGGAAGAACCCGGTGTCGGCGATGTCCATGGACACTGTGATGGCATGGTCCGATGCCACCTCACCTTCTTGTAGGATTTCAAGGGCCTCTGCCCTCTTGTCGTCTGGGAGGAAGTCCAGGAGAGGGGCCATTTTAAACCAAAGCTCCCTGTCATAGCGGGCCACAATGGCGAGAGCGTTGGCCGCCTTAATGGTCGTTGCCGCCGACGAGATGACCCGTCTCCTCATGGCGTCTATCTTCTTTCCCTTGCCGTCCGGTGGTGAAGTGGAAGTCGATGCCTGTTTGGGAAAATTCTCATTTATGGCTAATTTCCCTGACCTAGTGAGTCCTCCAGCAGCTTTGCTGGACTTCTGGAGTTTATTTTTTTCCACTTGGCAAGAGTGTGAGCTTTTCCCCCACTCTTACCTATGTTTTACCATGTGTCTTTCTCTGTTTTTATGATTGTGGACTCTGAAGTACACCACTTCAGTAGCCCCCTTCGTTTTGTGTGTCACCCAGCACCTTCAGGTTGTCTTTAAGACTTCCCCCGACTCCATTTCTGAGGCTGACTACAGTCCCCCAGAAAAGGGTAAAGTTACCATTAACTTTACTTAGTCAATCTACCACAGATCCAGTACACCCCATCTTCCATGGAGTACTGGAAAGGGTTAATTCATATCCCTTTTTATCTGTACTTCCTAGAGCATTGTTTCGCTCTTTTAACATTTAGGGCCTCATTACAACCTTGGTGCTAAGTGCACCAACTTTACCACCATGGTGTAAACTCTGTTTACACCATGGTGGATGGCGGATTTACCGCCCCATTCCAAGGTGAGTGGGGCGGTAAATCCCCATTTCCCATTTTCCCTTCCCCATTCCCATTTTTGCCCCATAGGGCATAATGGGAGTGTGGAAGGCGCTAATTACGCCGCCGTAAATTACGGCGGCGTAATTAGCACCATGGCAGGTTAGCGCCATGGATTTTAACGCCTGCTAAAAGCAGGCGTTAAAATCAGAATCAGGCGTTAAGGGTTAACGGTGGCGTTAACCCTTAACGCCTGAGTTGTAATGAGGCCCTTAGACTTGGTTGGTGGCAGTGGTATCTACCCTAACTTTCCTACCGCGATTATATTAGATAAACGTGGTATTGTTCTTGGCTATTATATTAGCCTCGAACATAAACCCGCTGGACCAAATTGTTTTTCTTTTGGCTCCATTTGGGTTTATTCGCCATTTCTTTTTGTTAAAGTCCTTCTTGTGTTTTACTTTGCGCAGCAAACTAGGTTCACCTTCTTTGTTCACCGTCTTTTGGTGGGCTTTTTTATTCGCCATTTCTTTTTGTTAAAGTCCTTCTTGTGTTTTACTTTGCGCAGCAAACTAGGTTCACCTTCTTTGTTCACCGTCTTTTGGTGGGCTTCTGCTCAGAAGCCCTACACCAGGCGCATGGGTCTCTAGGTGGGCTGAATGTGAGGAAGGGGTGTAGTCACCCCCTGTACAGGGGATCCTAGGAAACCCAAGTCGCATTTTGCCATGATTGGCTGAGGTGGTTGTCCGGGCTGGACAACCCCCCTTGTGGGTGATTGATAGCCAGGCTGTGTGAATGGGGGTTTTGCGCATAAAAGGCAGGTTTCTTGGGTTAGAAGTCAGAGAGTCACCACTGGAACTACAAGGAAACGAAGAGAAGCGGAGAGAACGACGGCTGCTGCAACTATCCCATCCCGGTGAAACCCTGCTGCAGTCCTGAGCTATCTACCCTTCAACGACTAAGAGAAGATCCAGTCCGGAGTCTTCTTTCCTTGAGCCTGGTGGGGATAACCAGCTCATCTTCCACAGCCAGAGGATCCTCTTCCTTGGTCGAAATCGCTGCACACGGCTGTAGTGGTCCAGATAGCCATTTGAAGATCCTCTCCTGTTTTTAAGGAGCACATCTTTTATTCGTTGTCACTGCTGCCGGCTTCATCCCTGTGTGGTGCAGATCCCCTTCACACATCCTCCTTCACAACGAAGCTCCAGGAATCGTGTGTCTGTGGGAAACCAACAGCAACAACTGACAGGGCACCAGCTGCACCATTGGAACAAGGTACTGTGTTCTGTTGAGGAAACTGGGTGAACCCCTTTTTCTTCATTTCCAAGTCTTGCCGTTGTCTTCCCTCCTTCTTTTAACTTTTGCTTCCGAACATTGACAGTATCGAAATACTCTTGGCTACGTTGAATCGTGAACTATCTGACTGTGTGATCTTCGGCAACAGGCCCCTGGTGTCACTTGACCCTGGTTCCGGCCCTTTGACTTTTGAACTCTTGTCTCTGAGTATTTCTCGATTCTGTCTGCCTAACCAAATATTGGCTGTGATTTTTGCCTCCAACTATCTCTGGGTATCTCAGGTGCTAAGTGTGTTTTTGCCCCAGTAGCATTTCCTGTCACGGATACGCGTTTATTTATTAGACCAAACTGTCAAAAAGTTATCGCAATCGTATTCACGGTAACATGTTTTGTTCATAACATTGGTTCATTCAAACACAGGGTACTTACCTTGAGACATACTGTACAAAGTGAATTTGCTAGTTGTAGTATATTTAACGTGTGATTTGGGTTTAAGTTTAATAGAAGTGTTGTGTTTAAAACAAATGGTTTAAAAATAAATGTAATTATATTTTTCTACCTGAAACCTTAAGTCAGTGTTTGCTTGAGACACAGTAATTGTGGTCCCTTTGTGTAATATCTGCTACTGCTCATATACTCTTGAGATAAGCCTGGCTGCTCTGCCACTGCTACCACTCTGACAAAGTAGTACAGGCTTGTACCAAAGGTAAAGACTTGTATTGCCACCTGTAGTCTTAATTGTGTGTAGTGGTCCCTAAGGGCACTGCACAGGATTCTGCCTAACACTGGTGTACAGTGGTGAGGATTTGGAAGTAGAGTGATTACACTTAGAATGCTGCTGTTGCTTGAGTTTAACTAACCACAAGGCTAAAACCACTAATTCTATTTAACTAAAAAATCATGTCAAATATGGAAAGCTACACTGAAGAGAGTCTTTTACTCTATGCTGCTGAGGTTCTGAGAACCATGTGTAGGGATAAGAAACGCTCTGGTAAAGGAAAGAAATCTGAACTGGTTGTAAAGTTAATGGGAAAAGGCCTGGAGAGTGGGTCAGAAGGGCCTACCACTCCAGCAAATGGGGATTTTGATGTTTCAGATTCTGAGAGTGTTACTTTAGAAGAAGTATATGAGTCCTTGTTAGGTAACCCTACAACTCCTTTGCCTGCTCAGAAAGCACAACCTCTGTCCACAGGGACCCCCACAGGTCCTACACTTACTCCTGAGTTTATTGCACTTGAGAAAATGAGACTTGAATTGGAAGTGAAACGTATTGATGCACAAACTGCCATGAAACATCAAGAGTTAAGGCTCAGAGAAATGGAGCTGAACCATGAACTAGAAATAAAGAAACTGTCTCTAGAAAATGCTTCTCTCCCAGAGTCTTCTAGGTCTTCCAGCCCTAAGAGACCCTGTATGCCAAAGGAGATGATTGGTATGTATGAGACTAAACTTGATGTTTTGGATTGGTTAGCAATGTTTGAGTACAATCATGGGATTCAAGGTATCTCAGGGAATCAGTTGATTCCTTAGCTTTTCTCTAGGCTCCCCCCTGTTGCAAGTGATGCTGTAATGGAATTGGGGGAGGTTACACACAGGATTATGAGTGTGTGAAACTAGCATTAATAGCTAGGTTTGGGAAGACCCTTCCCAGTATCTTAAGAGCTTTAGAACCCTCAAAAAGCATGATGGTACCCCTTGGGCTACCTGGGTGTGTGAATGTTTGAAAAACTTAGATGGTTGGGTTAAGGGTTACAAAGTGAACACTTACGAAGGTTTGAGGAATCTTGTAATGTTTGAGTCTATTTTTGATATCTGCTCTCCTGAGCTTAGACAGCACTTGGCTGATTCAAAGGAGATAGATCCTAAGAAACTAGCTAAGGCTCGTGACTTGTGGGTTGCCAACAGGGCTACTCACAAGGATTCTGGGGCTACTCAGAAGAAAGATGAGGGGAAGCAGCCAAAGAAAGACAACAAAGAGAATTCCAATAATTCCAATCCAAAAGAGGGCCACAAACATAACCAGGGTAAACCCCAAGGTAAAACGAATCAGGCTAGTGTACCACCTGGTTCCACACCAGATGGAGGTCAGAGCAAACCCCCATTCCAGAGAGCATTTGGGAAATGCTTTGTTTATGGGTTACCTGGCCATGTGAAAGGAGATCCCAAGTGTAAGGGTAAACCTTCAGGGATCAACACTGTCTCCTTAGCCTTCTCCCAGGTGGATGAAGTACCTATGACCAGTGGAAACTTTCAGCTACTAGCTGATGAGCCCATGAAAGTCTCAGCTAGTGTTTCTTTAGTGTCCTTGGGTCTTTGGGAACAACAGAACTTAGATGTCTATAACTCAATCCCAGATAATACTAAAGAGTATTACAAAGATAGTGTTCTTGTGAATGGTCAGGAGACCCCTGCCATCAGAGACACTGGAACCAGCATAACTGTGGTTGATGAATGTTTTTTTCAAAGTGGAGGATGTTGCTAAGGCACCCAAACCCTTAGCCAAGTTAGCTGGAGGCCCTGTGAGCAAGGGGTCCACGTCTGGATTCCCTTAGTAACTTAGGGTGAGACCCAAAGTTACTTAAGATTCAGTCTAAATCTTCCAGCCATCACCTCTTTGTTTTTGCTTTGTCACCCCGAGTGGGACGGGTATGCCCAGACGTGGGTCCCCTGCCTGCTGGGCCTAGAGACCCAAGCTACTCCTCACTGATGAGGCCCAACAAGGCCGAAACATGTTTGGGGATGCTTGTGGTCTCGTGCAGAAGGGATGTAACCTAGCAATTCGGGCTGGTCTGCCCCTTTTGGGGTGGGACCAAGCCTGATTTGCATATGGTTTTTCCCCTTCTGTAATGGCTTGGCAGGCGAAGAATGATGGTCTGGAAGGTTGCCCAGAGCAACTCCAGTGGTTAAGATTCAGTCTAAACCTTCCAGTCATCACCTCTTTGTTTTTACTTTGTCACCCCGAGTGGGACGGGTATGCCCAGACTTGGGTCCCATGCCTGCTGGGCCTAGAGACCCAAGCTACTCCTCACTGATGAGGCCCAACAAGGCCGAAACATGTTTGGGGATGCTTGTGGTCTCATGCAGAAGGGATATAACCTAGCAGTTCGGGCTGGACTGCCCCTTTTGGGGTGGGACCAAGCCTGATTTGCATATGGTTTTTCCCCTTCTGTAATGGCTTGGCAGGCGAAGAACAATGGTCTGGAAGGTTGCCCAGAGCAACGCCAGTGGTTAAGATTCAGTCTAAACCTTCCAGCCATCACCTCTTTGTTTTTGTTTTGTCACCCCGAGTGGGACGGGTGTGCCCAGACGTGCGTCCCATGCCTGCTGGGCCTAGAGACCCAAGCCACTCCTCAATGATGAGGCCCAAAAAGGCCGAAACATGTTTGGGGATGCTTGTGGTCGCGTGCAGAAGGGATGTAACCTAGCAGTTCGGGCTGGACTGCCCCTTTTGGGGTGGGACCAAGCCTGATTTGCATATGTTTTTTCTCCTTCTGTAATGGCTTGGCAGGCGAAGAACGATGGTCTGGAAGGTTGCCCAGAGCAACGCCAGTGGTTAAGATTCAGCCTAAACCTTATAGCCATCACCTCTTTGTTTTTGCTTCATCCAGTCAGAGGTCCATTGGCCCTGATTAAGGAGGGGTTGGAGAGTGCTCCTTCCCCCAAGCCAGTCAGAGTGACTGACTATGTGATAGGTCTCCGGAGGAGAATGTCACACATGATGGCAGAGGCAAGTGATAACATGAGGGCTGGTCAAGCTCTGGTCAAACATTGGCATGACCAGAAGGCTAACATGGTTGAGTTTACTCAAGACCAGCTTGTTCTTGTTATGGTCCCAACAAGGCAGAGGGCCTGGCAGGACAAATGGATAGGACCCTTCAAGGTTGTGGGAAAACTTGGAGAGGTGAACTATCTTGTGGACATAGGCAATCCTAAGGAGGCTCCCAGAGTCTTTCACACCAACTGTTTAAAGGCTAATGTCTCTAGACCTGACATACGAGCTCTGCTTCTAGCTTCAGCTCAGGAGGAGGAGGAGGAGAGTGAACCTCTGCCTGACCTCCTCAGAGGCTTACCTTTAGATGAGCAAGTGGAAGGAGTTAATCTCTCTTTCAGTCTCACATCTGACCAGCAGGATGAGTGCAAGTTACTGTTAAATCAGTTTGCCTCCCTGTTCTCACTTTCACCAGGCTTGACCCATTGGGGCCAGCATGACATACACACTGGTGACTGTTTGCCTGTCAAAAGCAGGGGGTACAGAATGTCAGACAATATCAGATCCCACATAAGGAATGAGGTCAGCAAGATGCTTGCACTTGGGGTTATAGAGCCCTCTACTAGCCCATGGTCTAGCCCAGTTGTACTTGTACCAAAGGCAGGATCCCTGGAGTTGAGATTTTGCGTGGACTATAGAGCTCTAAATGCAGTCACCACGACTGATGCCCATCCTTTGCCTAGGACAGATGAGCTGGTGGACAAACTTGGTGCAGCCAAGTACCTCAGCACATTTGACCTAACATCAGGCTATTGGCAAATAGCCCTGACAGACCATGCCAAGGAGAAAACAGCATTCTCCACCCCAGCTGGCCTTTACCAATTCAAGGTAATGCCTTTTGGATTAAAGAATGCACCTGCTACATTTCAGAGGATGGTCAATCAAGTTCTGAATGGGATGGAGGACTTCTGCATGGCATACATGGATGACATTGCAGTGTTCAGCCCTACATGGAAAGAACATATTGAACACCTAGGTTATGTATTGCAGGCTCTGGAACAGGCCCATCTGACCATAAAGGCAAGCAAATGTCAAATTGATCAGAGTTCAGTGGTCTACCTTAGACATGAGGTAGGACGAGGTGAAATAAGGCCATTGCCTAGCAAAGTACAAGCTGTACAAAACTGGGCCACCCCTACTACTCAAACCCAAGTGAGAGCCTTCCTAGGTCTCACTGGGTACTATAGGAACTTCATAGAGAACTATGGGACCATAGCTTCTCCCTTGAATGTCATCTCCTCTCCCACATTTCCTAAAAAGGTCAGGTGGAATGACCTTTGAAGGTCTAAAGAAAGCCCTTTGTCAAGCACCAGTCCTAAGAGCTCCTGACTATCACCAACCCTTCATTGCACTGATGCTTCTAATGTAGGTATAGGTGCAGTCCTTAGTCAACTGGATGAGAAAGGTAGGGAACACCCCATTTGTTTCATCAGCAGGAAGTTAAAGGATCACCACCAAAATGGTGATGGTCTCTCTAGGATGTTTGTAACCGACTAGAGGTATGAGGTCCATCCAGGAGTGGATTAAATCCTCCTGTCCCTTAGTCTGGGGGGGTGAGTGTTAGAGAGAATTCTCATTTATGGCTAATTTCCCTCACCTAGTGAGTCCCCCAGCAGCTTTGCTGGACTTCTGGAGTTTATTTTTTTCCACTTGGTAAGAGTGTGAGCTTTTCCCCCACTCTTACCTATGTTTTGCCAAATGTCCATGTGCACATGACTCCAAATGTACTAGCATTGATGTTCGTCTGCTGGATCAACACCCATTACTGATGCACTGCCTCACTGTCCCCCACAGGCACATCATTTGACAGTGAAGGGGAACATGCTACCACATCCAGGGGCACCGGGGCACGGCCCCGCCACAGGAAATCCACCACCTCGAGTCAGATGCCAAGCACAACCACCACAAGACCAGAGGTGCCATAAATTCTTTGTTCCAGCCACTCCGCCAGCTGGAAACATCTGCTGCCAGCAGCCCTGGCAGCCCCCAACACCTGCTGCCAAGCAGCCCCGGCAGCCACCAACACCTGCTGCCAGGGAACCTCCTGCAGCCACCGATATCTGCTGCCAAGAGCCCCGGCTGCCACCGAAACCTGCTGCCCAGCAGACCCGGAAGCCACCAACACCTGCTGCCAACACCTGCGTCAGAGCTGCCCCGCCAGCAGGAAGAACCTGTTTCCCTGGATCGCAGCCAGCAGGAAGAACCTGGTTCCCCGAACCCCAGCCAGCAGGATGAACCTGTTTCCCTGGAACCCTGCCAGCAGGAAGAACCTGTTTCCCCGGCACCCAGCCAGCAGGATGAACCTGCAACACCAACACAAGTGTCTGAAGCCCACAGCATTGTGGAGGGCAGTGGGCACAACACACTGAGCGATGGTAGCCATGTGGATGATACAGTGTTTAGTCCCACAGACCCTCGGAGCCCACCACCCATGCCACAACCTGGACTTCATGATATACGTGACATTGAGGGGCGCATAACCAGGATGGAGGAAAGGCAGCAGGCAATGCACACATTGGTGACGCAGTATCTTACTGAGTCACAACTGACACGCCAGACCATGCTGGACACCTCACGGAACACAGCACGAATGCTGGGCAGAGCCACGGAGGGGGTGTATCACCTGACGAGTCGTCTGAGGGAGGGAAATGGAATCATGTCTGCAATAGCGGAGTCAATCAACCTGTTGGTCAACACAATTGCGGAACAACATCAAATCACCACCTCACTGGCCCCATCCTCAAGCACAACACCAATGAGTTCCATTGAAAGTAGCCCTGTGCGTCTTTCACAGTGGCTCAATCGCCCGCCAGAGGGTCACCCCCATCCACCTTATAGGGGGCGTAAAAAGGCCAAGGTCCTTGTGCATGTGGGGATGGAGTAGTTGGGAAGGGGGTGTGGGGGCAGTTGGGAAGGGGGTGTGGGGGCAGGTGGCAAGGAGGGGTGGGGGAGGGGGAAGTGAGGGAGAGGGCATTGGGGGGAGGGGGTGTGGGTGTAGTGGGGAGCGGGTTTGGGGTCAGTACAACGGGATAGTAGTGGTAGGCAATGTCATTCACATCCTCTTGCAATACACCTGGTGTTTCAAACAAACATGACTGGGCGTTGTTCATTCATTGTGAGTGTATTTAATCATGTATAGTGTCCAGTGCACAGTATGATCCATGTCCAGTGCTCAGATTGACCCATGCCCAGCCCCGTGTCTCTAACAGTCCATGAAAACTAGTGTTGAATTAATTCTTGCTGTGTGGCACGTCCATCATTGCCATTGTGGCGCGGAGCATTTGCTACATCTTCTTCATCGTCATGCTCATCCTCTAGTGGTATCATGTCCATGTCAGGGGGCAGGAGGACGTTGGACCGGATGCACATGTTGTGCAGCATGGCACATACCAGAACGATTTTGCCCACCTTCTCTGGCCCGTAAATGAGGGCTCCCCGGATCTGGTGAGGCAGCGGAACCTGCCCTTCAAGAGACCAAACGTCTGCTTGATGGTGCATGGAGTGCATACATGTGCATGGTTGTAGGCCTCTACGTGCCTGTTGTGTGGTTGTCTGATGGGGGCCATGAGCCATGCCATCAGGGAATACCCGGCATCACCTGCATGGGAGCAAGAGAAAGTGTACTTGTGATTTATTTGGTCATTCCATGTTGGCACATACTGTACATTGTACATTTGAAAAGTCTAAAAAGCACAGGGATTTATGTTTTGTTTGTTTTGTTTTATTATTTATAGAGCGCGCCAGACCCTGGGGCATCAGGGCACAGAAAACAAGAATATGCACAGCTTAGTTTCAGGTACAAGTTAAATAGGATAGTGCAGGGGCATCAGGCACATTGCAGTAAAGGCCGATATATACAGGCAGTGATATCAGGTACACAAGTTTACAGTAAAGGCAAATATATACAATGCAGTCAAATCAGATATACAAGGCAGCGATATCAGATACACAATAATAATAGACACAATAATATTATACATACATCAGGAACATTGCATTGCAGGAAAAGGCTAGTAATAGGGTGCACGTAAGACTTCAGGTTAGTGCGTCAGCGGATACCATTATATCAGAGTGGTTAGGTGTCATTTGCTCTCAACCAGTTGGTCAGGTTCTGTCTGAAATTCACAAAGGGCTGTGGTTCCCTAATGCCATGGGGAAGGGAGTTCCACAGCTGTGCAGCCTTGACTGGGAAGCTGTGTCCTCCTATAGTAGCAAGTTTGAACCGCAGGACTTGTAGGCAGTTTGCGTTAGTTGTTCTTATGGGTCTGGTCGAGGTTCTTATATGTAGCCTATCCTTGAGGTAGGGGGGTGCTTTGTTGTTGAGGCACTTATGAGTGAGGGAGGAAATTTTGAGTTGAATTTTGGCCGAGGTGGATAGCCATTTGTATTCTCTTCTTGCCGATGAAATATGCTCATTCCTGTTAATCTTAACAGCTGCTCTTAAGGCATTATTCTGGAGGACCTGAATTTTATGGATGGTCTGTTTATTAGCCCCAATGTATAGTCCATTTCAATAATCCAGTTTGGAAAGTATGAGGGCTCTGGCAAGCGTGATGCAACTGTCTGTAGAGAGGAATTGTTTGCTGGCTCTGATAAGTTTGCATGTGTTTGCAGAAGCTGAGGCTAGAGAGTTGACTTGTTTAGCAAAGTTCAAGGTGGCATCTAAGTAAAAACCTAGGATCTTTACTTCCTTAGCTACTTTTATGTTATTCCAATCAATAATGAAATTGGCATAGTCCAGGCTGAGTTTAGATATGTATGCTGGGGTGCCTAGGATAATGAGCTCTGTTTTGTCATCTTTCAGGCATAGACCATGTGTGGCCATCCATGCCTGAACGATGCTGTATATTCTGTTCACTAGGGCCAGATCCTTGGCGTAGTCTCCTGAAAGCGGAAGGAGGATCTGGGTATCGTCTGCGTAATTTGTGTAGGCGATACCCAGATGATCCATTTCATCAAAGAGGGGCTTTGCGAATACGTTGTAGAGGGTAGGTGACACACAAGAACCTTGTGGTACACCACAAGTTATAGGGATCGGGTCAGCCGAGGCGGATGGAGCGAAGACTCTCCTGGTTCGGTTACTCAGGAATGACTTGATCCAGATTATGGCCTCTTTAGAGAAGTGGGCTGCCGAGTCTAGATGGCTACATAGGACTGTGTGGTCAACTAAATCAAATGCAGCAGAGAGGTCTAACAGGAGGAGTAGCGCTACTTGGCCATTGTCTCTGCACTGATCTATTTGGGCCTTGAGATCGATTAAGGCTGTCTCGGTCCCATGTAGCGGACGGAAACCGGATTGGCGGGTTCCGACTAGATGGTTAGATTCAAGGAAGTTTTGTATTTGCATGTATGCCACTTTGTCTAGGATTTTTAGAAGAAAGGGCACTGTAGTAATGGGCCTGAAGTTAGTGGGAATGGCCGGGTCGAGGGTTTGCTTCTTTAAAAGTGGCAGTACACAGGACTCTTAAGTTGTTTGGTACAGTGCCTGTGGTAAAGGATGAATTGATGAGTTTAGTTATGAATGGCGATAATTCTCTTGCTGCACCCTTAATCAGTTGGGCAGGGCATTGATCGTCTTTACAGTTGGATGGTTTAAGTCCCAGAATAACTTTTTCTACCTCAATGGTCGATACCTTAGAGAAGCAGAAGCGCGATTCTTGTTTGGGATTAGGTGGTGGTGTTATAGTCAGCGGG
Source organism: Ambystoma mexicanum (assembly GCF_040938575.1). Taxonomy (NCBI): domain Eukaryota; kingdom Metazoa; phylum Chordata; class Amphibia; order Caudata; family Ambystomatidae; genus Ambystoma; species Ambystoma mexicanum. The sequence continues at coordinate 1,116,930,894 of NC_090924.1, forward strand.
ATGTGAGGCGATAGGGATGCTTTTGTGAGGGCAATTTTAGTTTGCAGGTTAGCTACTTTGTTTGTGAGGGCAGACTGTATGCTAGAGCACCATTTTTTATCCTTGGTGCAGTTTTCTTGGGGAACAATCGGTGTTTCCAGTTCTTTCAGAATGCTGAACAATTCTCTGACACTAGATTTAGATTGAGATATTCTAGTATTATACGTTTCTTGTTTGGCTAGTATGATGTCTTTCTTATATTGGGATGATGCCATGGCTAGGTTGTGTTTATTTTTGGCTAAAGGAGAGAGTCTCCAAATAGTTTCAAGCTTTCTTTTAATTAGCCTAAGATTTTTTAGGTGAGGGGTGAACCATGTGATAAGATGTTTTTTCGGTTTGCTATTCTGAAGTTTGAGCGGAGCTATGTGGTCGAGGGCTGTATTGAAAGTTTCATTAAATTGTTCGACTAAAACGTTGGGATCCATGTTGTCTGGGATCAGGTGTAGTTGCGGTAATATAATGGGTAACAGTTTTTCCGCTGTCATAAGTTTTTTATTCCTCGTGGGCATAGGTGGGACATGTGAGGACTGCGCCGTGGCAGGGTTCGTTGCTGCTGTGAATCGTAGCAGATGGTGGTCAGACCAGATCTGGGGTACAGTATAGTGTTCCGCTATCCAGTCAAGGATTCAACCTTTGTTATGAGTAGGAAGGATAACTTTCTGGGGAAATCCCGGCTCTTTTAAGATCAAGGCAGTAGCTGTAGACTGCGTATCCTTGATGTCATTATAGCCTAGGTTGAAGTCACCTAGCACTATTGTTTGTGAAGTATTTTTTAAGTTATTGGATAGGGTAGTTGAGATATCCTCAGTGAAGGTTCCAATTGGGCCTGGGGACCTATAGATGAGGAAAAGGTTTAATGTTTGGGAGCTGGCGGTGACAAGTTTGACCGTGAGACATTTGCAGGATTTCATAGTTGGGGTTGAGACAATTCTCATGTCTAGACTGATTTTAGCTATGATTGCTAGACCCCCACCTCGAGAGGTGAGTCTGTCTGCTCATAAGATGGTGTAATTATCGGGAACTGCTAATGAAAGGGCAGGGCCAGCCGCGTCATGCAGCCACGATTCTGAGATAGCCAGGAAATCGAGGTTGTCTGTGTGAATGATATCGGAGATCTCTGTTGTGTGTGCAACTAGAGATCTGGCATTTATAAGCGCACCTTTGAGAAGGTGTTTGTGGCTTTCAGTGTTAGGGTGCAAGGTGCTGCGTTTATCGATGGTGACAGGCTTAGTGCATTTTTATTTATGACTGTACATGGCATGTCTTATTGGCTATGAACCCGGTAAGTGAACTTAGGGCAGATGCATGGGTGTGGGAGGGATAGGTGCATTTGCTGTCAAATGGCCCATTCACTGTGAACCTCCACTCTCACAAATCAAGTACAGCTGACAACAAAGGACTCAGATGAAAGTGGACTGTGCCTATACACTAGGAACATACTCATTTGCCTCATTTGCATTTGTAATACAGTGGTCTTCACGGTATGCATTCTACATATACAGGTCTTCATGTACATATCCATCGACACCTTTACACATATGACTAGGTCAGATATCAATTGGTACTATGTGTCACGGGTAAAGGGTTATGTAACAAGATTACGGCTAGGTGGGTGTTTGCATGGTTGAATGAAGCTACATTGGTTGAGGCTGGCACCTCTTAATCATGTATTCGTGGTATTCAAGATTTGTAGCATTATTGTATTTTGGACTTCATGCATTCTACTTGAATGTGTCCCTTAAGGTGACATGACAGGCGTACTGACCAGCAGTGTACCTGTGGAATGTGAGTGCAGTCACTATTAATTTCAGTGTGGCTGATTGTTTTCTCTCTGGCTGTGCATCATGACTTGTGAATTACTTTACTGTGTTCATGAATGTCATTCATTGTCACTACAGAGTGGTGCATTGTGGTACATGTGGTTTCTGTTTTGTAATGATCCTAATACATGTGCTAATGTGAGCACTGTGTCTGTTAAATGCATGGAGACAACTTCGGCATGCATTTACTGTGTTGCACATTCTGTTACATTAAAAAAAGACCAAGTTCAAGGCACTCAGTACGCTTTGTTTGGTCATGTTCCACTCTATGTGTGAGGTTCGATGTTCTACAGGTTGGGAATGATGAGGTTGCTTGGTGTTGTTCCTCATCTACCTTAGCCTTCTATTGGCCTATCCAGTCTCTGTGCACTTCAATGAATACTTGGTAAGGGTTACGGTATATTGCAGAAGGAGTGATTATGGATGGTTACGGTATATTGCAGAAGGAGTGATTATGGATTCATGCATGCAGTGTGCACATCTGCTCTTAATTCATACCATGCTGTGCTATGTTTAAACACCCCTCTGTGGTTAGACTCACCCAGCAGACAGGTTGCCTATGCTGTTTATTGCACCCCCAATGCAGCACTCCTCATGGCCCTGTGGTCAGGCTCACCCAGCAGACAGGTTGCCTATGCTGTTTACTGCCCCCCCAATGCAACACTCTTCAGGGCAATGTGGTTAGACTCACCCAACAGCCAGATACGCTGTCCAGCATGTCGTGCCATGTAGCGGGGCAGCGTGGAGTTGCGCAGCACCATGGAGTCATGTTAGGAGCAAGGGAATCTTGCGCAGCAATGTGTCATTATTTTGCCGGCATCACCCATCATTTGTACATTAATGGAATGGTACAGCTTCCTGTTGTGGTACACTGTTACACTCAACTGGTATCCACGGGGACGCCACACGATACTGGATGGAGGTCTAAGTGCTATCCCGGACACATCTCTGCTTGGTTATGTACCAGACGTTGGATAGCGCCTATAACAGGAGAATGGAGGGTTACGATACTGGTTCTGTGATGGTGGACTCACACCTCCCTCTGGTCCAAATCCCCTCCCTTCGGGTTATTGCTCACCTTAGGTTTTTGTACGTTGAACTCTCCGTCCTGCGTCTCTGTACAGGGGCACATGGTTGGTGCGGGCGTTCCGTGGACCTAGTTGCTTCACTGGTCCGTGTGCCCTTATGTCGGGTCCAGACCGGCTGTGACTTACTCTGCTTGCTGTCTTCCAGGTGAGTTATAATGTCTTTTCCGTCTTTATTCTGTCTCTTTCTTTCCCTCCGTTTTCTCTGTCTTCGCAGCGTCTTGCTCCACTACGCTGTTCCCTAACAATGTCTCTTTTTGTTTTCACAGGGATGATTGCGATCTCGAGTTGCCACGCTGAGGGCGAAGACCACAGTGAGTTATTGCGGCGTGGAGCGCGGCACTGTTTATTGGTGTTAATTGCTAACCTGTGTTCTATTCTCTTCTTTGAACAGGTTGCGGTGATGTTCCGGAGTGATGACCGATCAAAGCGCTGCTTATCCAGGTAAGTGCTTTGTTAATGCTGATCTTGTTCTTTCTCCCTTGCAGGTTGCGGTGAAACCCAGAGATGGGCGAGGTAAGAGAAGCGCAGGTGCTGCCAGGACTCGCTGCTTGCCCAGGTAAGAATTGTGATTAATGCTGTCCTTGTTTCTTTACCTTTGCAGGTTGCGGTGAACTCCGGAGATGGGCGAGGTAAGCAAAGCACAGAATGGATTCAAGGCTGGTTACTTCACAGGTAAGTGTTCTTGCTTGCTAATGCTGTTCTTGTTCTTCCAGGTTATTAATGGAATCCGGATCTAGGGCTTCAGGATCGGGCCGCCGGAGAAGCAGATGAGCAGGAGCTGGACAAGGTGAGCGTTACGCTGCAGGAGTGCAGAATAACTTGAAGTGTTTTCTGCTATTTGGGTGTGGTTTAAACAGCCCAGGTAAAGTAGTTCCAGGCCCAGCCACACCCAAAACACTAGACCGCATGGCTTGGTTCTAATGAACTGAGCTGTGTAATAGGCCTCCATGTTGGATTAAGGTCCAAAACTGGTATTGCTTTATTCCTGATAATGAGCCTGACGCCAAAGGCACCAGGACTAACTCCATGTATGTTTCTGATGGAGTTTTAAGGCTCTTGGGGCCAGTGTGAAGGGCTTTAGTGCCACTGCTGCCAGGGGGCTGTTACACATGAGGGGGTCAGGGGCATGGATTGTGACATACACTCCCTCTACAGCATGCCGGACAACCAGCTCCACATGTGTGCAGTCGACCGCACCTATTACATTAGACATGTCTGCAAGTGCATGGAATGCTATTTTAGTTGCATTCACCTCCTCCGCCGTCCAAGGTAAGCTAATGTGGTCGTGTACATGGGACAGGAGTACATCTAGCACCTGGGAGAGTATACGGGAGAAACAGGGTTGGGAGATTCCATGCAGCTGACCCACTGTGTGCTGATAAGTGCCTGTGGCAAGGAAGTGTAGCACACACACTGCCTTCAACAAGGGGGGGATGGCTGTCCGGATGTTAATTTGGCTCACCAGGTCTTTATGTATGAGGTCCACTATAGTGATGATGGTGTTCCTGTCCAGCCGGTACAGGGTGTGCATCTGTGCAGGGGTGAGATTGAATGGGGTGGACCTTTGGCGAGGGATTGCAAGCTGCCTGCAGGGTACAACAGCCTGCACATTGGGTATCTGCTAGGCCATAATGGCCCTCCTTCTCCTCATGCGCCTCCGCTGCATCCTCTGGCTCACTTCCTCATCAATGAGTAGCTATGCAGGCATGTCCTCCAGCTCCAGTACTGCTAGTGCTAATGGTAGCATTGTGGCTTTGGAAGGGTGTGGTGTCTAGGAGTGGTCCTTTTGTTCTTTGCCACAGTCCATTGCCTCCACCTGTGCTGATTGTGAGCACCCGTGGCACGTTTCTACACACCAGATTCCTATTAACCGCGATACTGGTGTTTCCAGCAACATTGTATCCGTTATTACCGGCATGTACATGCCGGAGGTTGCATGTCCATACACCTCTTAATGTGGACTTACTTGCGCCATGCCGGTATCAGGGTCACGGCTGCCGCGTGTCAACACTGATACCGGCAATGATGTGGTTGGCCACGGCGGGTCCCTGCCTATGCCAGTGACACTGGCATCGAGACTTAGACTACACCGGTCCAGTAAAGGATTCTGGTTTGGTAATAATGGCAAAGCTATTTCCAGACCAGCATACTTGTAATGAGGCCCAATGTCACTCTAGAGAAACATCAAAAACTAAGTCAAAAAAGCCCAGGTAGTCAGCCTATGTCACTTTCCCTAGAAATGGGCAGGGTGTACTCCAAACATCCTCTCCCGTCCTGATGGCCATTGTGGGCAGCGTGACTGATGCTGCATTTGTAATGTAGTGCTATCAATGGAGCATCTGCATCCCGAGTTGTCCAGTCAAAACGCATGTTCTGGTGGGGGTGGGAGGGTTCAAACAGACGTGCAACATATAAGATTGAGTGTTGTGACACTGTAAAAACCCTGTTCCCCATGGTGAAGGGAGCTTGGGGAACACAGAGAGGTAACAAAATTTAGTGTTGGCAAACCTGGCTCAAGTGAAGGCCTGCCCACAGCTAGCATATTGAAGGGATACAAATGGATCCCTGCAAATGGCAGGTCAAAAGGGGTGTTCTCAAAAAGCCTGTGTCAGACCACATGTCCTTTTGAAGTGAAAAGACTAAAATCATGCATAGACACAGTGAGGGGTCAAAGCATGTGTGCCAGTATTTGTCAAAAGGCTAGAACCTAACGTACCAAATGCATGAGCCTACATTGAGGAAAACGTGGTATCCCAAAGTGCGAGAGGTGGATGGATGAGGTGCCCAAAGAATGTCTGTGGTAGCAGTTGGCCTTACCTTGTCTTCAGGCATGTGTAAGATCCTCTTGCTAAATGTCAGAGCATCAGTGATTAGGTGTGGAATGACTCACAACAGCCGTTTCTGTCCATACATAAGTGCTGTCTGTGGAGAGTCTGTCTTGGAGCATTGCTCACAGTGCTGGGAGGTGAAGGCGCAAAATCTTTGTGACAAATGCAGTGCAGCAAAAGCTAAATGTGTAATTTGAGTATGGGTAATACGAAGATTCACCCTAGCTGTGCCAGTAGAACGTCTGCCAACGCAGCCAGCAACAACCCGGCTCATTGAGATCACTAGCGGACTGTAATCCGAGTCTGTGGCATAGACCATTGATATGGCAACGTCGAGCTACGCTTGGGTTGGTCAACCTAGGGTGACGTGATGGCATCATCATGTTGTTGCTGTGGTTACCCGAATTGTATACAGAGGAACAACCCAGTTGCGTCTCCTGGGCAAGCCACGTCAAGTGGGGCTGTGATGGTGTTGCCGATGCACAGCAAAAGGAAACTGCATCCCAGTGTCAATTAATTATATTGTGAGTGTTGAAAGCCTATCTAAGGATCACGTTGGTCAGGATATGTGGCATCCTGCTCCTGCGTGGCACCTTGCTTGTGAGTACCAAGTGGAAAAAATAAATGTACATCTGAGTGTCCCGCGTCTGCCATGTAACAACACTTGTAAAAGAAAGGCATACACGGTGCAAGAAAGTGATAGGTCTCAATGCTATGGTGTGTACCTCCTGGACTCATGAAAGGTCCAACTAAGCATAGTCAGTCAGTCTATTCGGATTCAAGATCCATCAAATAAATAAAATAGAGATCACTATTCATTACAATCAATAACAATCAATGAAATCCCATCCCTTGACAGTCCGTAAAAATGTTTACCCACAAATTTACAGAAAACATGCACGATACAATATACATAAAACCAATGTTTAAAACATATTATGAATCGCAAATGACTTTAACCATCAAGATGGCAAGAACCTATATACATAGGATAATGAAGCTGTGCTGACAACCCGCTGATCTTATTCACCTATGAGTCTCTTCCTAAGGTGCATAGCTCTTTTCAGAAAAGAGAGCAGTGCCCATGCAGTTAAAACAGTGTCAGCACTGAGGAGGAATGAAAAAGCGGGCTTGACAAAGCGAATATTAGCCTCCCTTAGGACTGGCAGCAATGTTGCTCTGCGAATCCCACTGTAACACGGGCAAAACAATAACAAGTGGGCCAAATCTTCTTCTATATAGTCGCATACTGGGCATACAGCCGAGACCCGGATAACCATTCTAATAAACTGTGTTACTCTGCAAGAGAAGGCAATCAAACCTTCCACAAGTGATTAGCCAACAGTCTTTTCTGGTAGCGCCCCAGATTATGTAGCATTGCATTTCAGTGATCTGCCTAATCACCGCGTGCACTTTATCACAGTTTATCACATGCTCCTGAAAAGTTCTCTTCCTTGTAAACACTTCCTCCAATATACATTTGTAGTTTCTCAACTGGGTTTTGGTCAATAATGCATCTGGGGAGAAAGAGGTCTTATATTACTCTCCACCATGGCTTTATCAATATAATCAAGCCACGAATGTGTGGCACATTCGTTTGCGCAAATCCTGACCCAAAATATAATCGGAGCTAAGGCCCAATGATCCCCCCAAAATTCCATGCCTAGCTCTCTATGAATAGATATACAGGCAGAGGAATTCAGGAGCCCCAGTAATCTCCTAAAAAACACGTTGGAGGTCATTACGACCTTGGCGGTAAGGGGTTAACGGCGCCGGTAAAGGTGCCGGAGCCGTCAACCCCTTACCGCCTCATTACGAGTCTGCTCGCGGGAACCTGCTAAGGACGCCTGGTAGCAGACCAGGATGCTAACAACAGGCCCGTTGTTAACGGCCCCGTTGTTATCATCCTCCCGATTCCCATTGAGCTCTATGGGGACTCAAATGGGAATGGGGATGTACCGGTTCTAGGTTCCTTGAATGAGGATTTACCAGGCCCTCCAAGGTCGGAATGGCCCGGTAATTCCTCATTCAAGGAACCCGGACCCGGTACCCGCTATGGGGGTAGCAATGCCGCTAATAGCGGCAGGGTTACCTCCATACTCGGAATGACCCCCATTCTCCTTTACTTGGAGGTCATGAGCCTTTTGGAAGCCCCATAATGGGGTGCCATACAAAAGTAAAAGCCTTCGAGTGTGCCCAATAGATTTTAATCACGGCACCCAGCGGTTTTCCCACACAGCGCGAGAGAAAGCAGGAAATTCCCCCTATCTGTTGGTTCAGTTTAGCTGATTGTTTTTGTAGATGTGCCTTCCCCTTTAGAGATTCAGAGAACCAAGGTAATCAAAATCCTTCACCCTTAGGATGATTTCTACATTGCACACCATAGGCTGCATTTTCGCTGAGTGCTTACTACCTACACAAGCCATTATGGCCGACTTCTTGGTGTTTATTTTAAGCCCCAGGATTCCCATAAAGGTTTCATATGCATCAATAAGGATCTGTAAGACTCTTGGGGTCCAGGCTGACAACACAGTGTCGTCCGCGTATGCCAGCACAGGAAAGGCCCGACACCCCAAGACCAAAAAGTTGGCCTTTGTATCCATCAGATCCTTTGACAACCCATTAACATACAGACAAAAACAGATGGGTGCTAAGACGCAACCCTGCCGGAAACCACAACCAACCTTGAAACAAACTGTGCAGTGTCCCCCCGGGGCACTGCGTACACAAGCCTCATTTTCGCATTGGATTTCTACCAAGATCTCCCACGGACAGCCCATTGACCTGAGCACGGCCCAAAGTTTGGACCTATCTACCATGTCAAAGGCTGTGCTCAGGTCCATGAACGCAAGGTAAACCCCCTCACCTTTGCAAAAAAACTGAATTTGCCACCAACAGATACAGGTTAAGACTCTGCTCGATAGTGCCAACCCTGGGGCGAAAACCTAACTGAACATCGGACAAACCCGACTTCTCAGAGAGCTAGGTTTCTTTTAGCCCCAACAGAACTCTCCCAAAGATCTTGAGAGACGTGTCCAAAAGGGAAATTGGTCTGTATGAATACGGATGCACCACATCCCCTTTTTATATATGGGGTAAATAATAGCTTTTTTCCATGACAGACGGTAGCTACCCGGCCCCATACAGGCGTTGAACACTACAGTTAAAAAACAGGGCCCACAAGTCAAGGGGATCCTGAAATAGATTAGATGGAATCACATCAGGACCCGGTGCGCGATTATGTGCCTTTTGGCTAATTACACTGGCTACATCCTCCAACTTAAACTTCAAAAAGGAATGACTCTGGCCTGATCTATCCCCTTCATTCCCTCCACTGAACAAGTTCCCAACATGCTCTATCCATGCTGCCTCCTCCACATAGGTATCACTGGACCTTTCCCTATTAGTACCAGAGATACCCCCCTTCACAAATGTCCAGAAGGCCTTCTAATCGTTACGTTTGGATGCATTCAAAAAACCCTCCCAGGCTTGACTTTCCACTTCCATTTTCATTTGCCTGAGCTCACCCCGATATTTAGCTCTGCCGACGGGCAGTCTCACTTCTGGTACAGACCGGAGCCTTGAGAGCCTTCAACAGACTTCTCTTGGCATTTTTGCAGACCTCATCAAACCACCCTGTGCTTGGGGCCTTCCCTTACGTTTTAGTATGGACCGTGAACTCTTGGAGAAAGCCCCCAAAAGTTCCGCAAATGTATCCACAAACTCCCCAGGAGTCGAAATCCCATCCAAAATACCTAGAAATAAGGATGCATTCTCTGCAATCGTAGATAAATGGATATTGGCCTCCTTGATCTTTTCCCATTTGATTCTTCTCGTGCTTGGAGCCAACACCTTTACCGGGCATGCTACGGTATCACAACGATCACCCTCCTCCAACACCCCCTTCATTATCAAACGGATGGGATGGTGATCACTATTAAGATCTGACACCACTTCAAAGCTCACTCACAGCCCTATCCCAAAGATCCAGGGAGATACAGAAATAGTCTATTTAGACGAGCCTAAATGGTTGTCAAAGGTCAAATGGCCAGGTGCATCTGGTGCTAAGCGACCATTGACTGAGCGGAGCCCCCATTCTGTTAGCCATAGGCTCATCAGAAGACCCTTCGCACAGCCCCTAGCATCCCTCAGCTGCGGAATGCTCAACATTTGGTCCTCAACTGTGTCCAGTAGCTCTTTGGGCAAACCTATACCCATTTTAAGGTTAAAATCCCATCCCGAAATGCAGTGCTCATGTCTACTCCTTCTATTGGCTAAAAGATCATCCATAAACAATTTCACTCTGGAAAGCCTGTCCACCTCTGGCTTTTGGTGACTATTATACAGACTTAGAATACAGAGCAATACACCCTTTGCAGGAGAAAGTCGGATTGCCTGTAGGAAACCCATATTGCTCTCCAACACCCTAACCCTGCAATCAAGGGAAATCCTAATTAGCGTTGTCGCAGCCCCATAGCATCTTCCTCTTGCATTTTTCTTGGCTGGGATCCCAAAAGATAGGTAGCCATCCAGCAGTGGGGTCTCCAATGCCCAGGTTTCCTGCAAGAGGATAACTTTGTGTGATTTCAAGAGCTCGACAATGTCTGCCCTTTCCATTTTTATACCTTGACCCGGCTATGTTCTATGATAACAAACCGAACTCTGGAGGCACCAGATTGGGGATCCTAACTTGTACACAGCATACAGCCCCCTGCACCGCCCCACCTTCTTCTAGCTCCACCTGGTCAGCCCACCGGGCTGAGATGCCTGGCTGTCAGTCCAAATCTTCACAGAAGGTTAGGTCCTCATACCTGTTAGCTAACTCCAGTCTGCCAATATGTTCAATTTCCCTCCTACGGGTCAGCCGCCGCTGATTTGGGGTGGTCTTCCAGCCCCCAGCATTACTGTGGCCAAAAAGTGGATACCAGGGTCCCTGCCCCCTCTCTTCTTTCCGCAAATTCGACCAGTCTGGAGAGGAGGTCCAGCGGCTTTGTGAGCTGGTTGGTCCCACCAGGCTCAATGGAAGAAGTCTCCTAGAAGGTCTTCTCTGTCGTTGAACTTTCAGGCAATTCGGACCTGCAGCAGGGCTTCACCGGGGCTTCCAGTTTGTTGCAGCAGTCTCCTTCCTCAGCTTCCTTCGGTTCTCTCATTCCAGTGGCGACTCTGCCTTCCAGTCCCAGAGGCCTGCCTTTTAAGCAGTTTTCCCCCATTCACACCAGCCTAGCTGTCAATCACTCAGCAGGGTGGCTGTCCTGGCGGGACAGTCACCACAGCCAATCACACAGAGTGCGACATGGGTCTCCAAAGAGACCCTGTGCAGGGAGGCTCAAACTCCTCCCACACATCCTGTCCACTCCAGACACTCAGGTGCCTAAGGAGGGCTTCTGTGCAGAAGCCCACCGAAGGACAGTGAACAAAGGAACCAAACCTGGTTTGGCGCGCAGAGAAAAACATGAGAAGGACCTTTACAAAAAAAATGGCGAAAAAACCCCACCTGAACCAAGTTAGAATAAAAGTGGATTACCGGGTTTTAGTTTGAGGCTACCACCATAGCCTCCAATGGTACCAAAGACTATTTCCATAGTCTGCGGTAAAATAAAAAGGGTAGATACCACTGCCACCAGCCAAATCTTAGAGAAAGGGTAACATAAAAATGTTACATGAGAATCAGACAAAAGGGGATAAGTATTAACCCCTTCAGCACTCTATTGTAAGATAGTGTGTGCTGGGTCTGTAAATTTAAAAAGACTAATAAAGTCAATGGCAACTTTACATGTTCTGGGAGACAGTGGTCAGTCCCAGAAAATGGAGTTTAAAGTGGGAAGTCTGAAAAAAGACAACCCTGTGCCACTGCACTAAAGGTGCTGTGTGACAGGCAGTAAAAAGATGATGCCTATGGAATTGGTGAGACTCCATATTCATGAACACAAAAAGTCAAACACACAGCAAAATACATGAAAGAGTGGCAAAAAAGGTTCACACTCTTACCAGGTTAAAAGAAATCAAACCCCAGAAATCCAGCAAAGCTGCTGAGGGACTCAAAAGGTAAGGGAAATTAGCCATTCTGGAGAATTCTCCCTAACACTCGCCGCTCCAGACTAAGGGACAGGAGGATTTAATCCACTCCTGGATGAATCTCTTCACTCTAGTCGGGCAAACATCCTAGAGAGACCATCAGCATTTTGGTGGTGACACCGTGACCTGTGTTCAATGGTAAAATCAAACCCTTGCAGGCTGATTGAGCATCTGAGTAGTTTTGGGTTTTCCCCTTTCATTTGCATCAACCGTCTCCAGGGTTGGTGGTCAGTCTGAATCACAAAAGTAGATCCATACAAGTATGATCTAAACTTCTTCAGAGAGCACACAATAGCAAAGCACCCACGTTCAATGGCTGCCCACCTTGTTTCTGGTTCCTTCAGCTTCCTGCTGATGAAGCAAATGGGGTGCCCACTACCGTTCTCACCCAGTTGACTAAGGACTGCACCTATACCTGTATTTGATGCATCTGTTTGTAAAATTAAGGTTTGGGTATAATCAAGAGCTCCTAGGACTGGAGCTTGACAAAGGGCTTTTTTTAGGCATTCAAATGCATGAGTGCACTCCTCGTTCCATCTGACTGTTGTAGGGGATTTTGGAGAGGAGATCACATTCAAGGGAGAAGCTATGGTCCCATAGCTCTCTATGAAGTTCCTGTAGTATCCAGTGGGACCTAGGAAGGCTCTCACCTGGGTTTCAGTAGTAGGGGTGGCCCAGCTTTGTACAGCTTGTACCTTACCAGGCAATGGCCTAATGTCACCCTCTCCTACCTCATGTCCAATGTAGACAACTTTGCTCTGATCAGTTTGACATTTGCTTGCCTTTATGGTCAAATAGGCCTGTTCAAGAGCCTGCAAAACATATCCTAAGTGGTCAACATGTTCTTCCCAAGTAGGACTGAACACTGCAATATCATCCAAGTATGCCATGCATAAATCCTCCATCCCATTCAGAACTTGATTAACCATCCTTTGGAATATAGAAGGTACATTCTTTAATCCAAAAGGCATAACCATAAACTGATAGAGGCCTGCTGGGGTGGAGAATGCAGTTTTCTCCTTGGCATGGTGGTCAGAGCTATTTGCCAACAGCCTGAAGTGAGATCAAATGGACTGAGGTACTTGGCTGCATCAGGTTTATCCACCAGTTCATCTGTCCTTGGTAAAGGGTGGGCATCAGTCTTTGTGACCACATTTAGAGCTCTATAGTCCACACAGAATCTCTACTCCTTGGATCCACCCTTTGGTATTCGAACAATTGGACTTGACTGTGGACTTGTAGATGGCTCTATAACCCCAAGATCAAGCATCTTGTTGACCTCCTCCTTTATGTGGGTCCTTACATGGTCTGACATTCTGTAACCCCTGCTTTTAACAGGTAAACAGTCACCAGTGAGGATATCATGCTGGCCCCAAGGGGTCAAGCCTGGTGACAGTGAAAACAGGAAGGCAAACTGTTTCAACAGTAACTTGCACTCCTCTTGTTGCTCAGAGGTCAGATTAGAAGAGAGATTAACTCCTTCTATTTTCTCATCCAAGGTTGGCCTCTGAGTAGGTCAGGTAGAGGTTCACTCTCCTCCTCCTCTTGAGCTGAAGGTAGAAGCAAAGCTCCCACTTCTGGCATAGAGAAATATGCCTTCAAACGGTTGGTGTGAAAGACTCTGGGAGCCCCTTAGGATTGCCTAAATCCACCAGATAGTTCACCTCTCCAGGTTTTCCCACAACCTTGAAGGGTCCTATCCACTTGTCCTGCAAAGCCCTCTGCCTTGTTGGCACCATAACTAGAATAAGCTGGTCTTGAGCGAACTCAACCATGTTGGCCTTCTGGTCATGGCAATGTTTGACCAGAGCCTGACCTGCTTTCAAGTTATCGCTTGCTTCTACCATCTTGTGTGACATTCTCCTTTGGAGACCTTTCACATAGTCAGTCACTCTGACTGGCTTGGGGGAAGGAGCACTCTCCAAAACACTCCTTAATCAGGGTCAAAGAAGTTCAAAGGGTCTATATCCAACTCCCTCCTGAGGGACGTCTCTATAAGCAAAGAGACGGCATGGCAGTAGAAGGTCCCACTTTCTTCTAAGGGGTTCTTCTAAAGCACCTATCATGCTCTACATTGTGCGATTACACCTCTCCACCAGTCCATTTTTTGTGGATAGTAGGCTGTAGTGGGACATAAAATTGGACCCCCTGTCGGGTATGACTTCCTTAGGAAACCCTACTCTGGTAAAAATACAAAGTAGAGCCCTTGCCACAACCTGAGCTGTGACAGTTCTCATAGGTATCGCCTCAGGATATCTAGTAGCATAGTCTACTACAACCAGGGTAAACCTGTTTCCTGAAGATGTGGGAGCGACAAGGGGAACAACAATTTCAATTCCCACCCTCTCAAAAGGAATTCCCACCACTAGGAGAGGCACAAAAGGTGCCACATTCTTGGCTCCACTCTTGCCCGATGTTTGGCACGTGTGACAGCTCCTACAGAATTTGTCAACTTCTGAACCCATCTTAGGCCAGTAGTAGTATAAAGAGAGCCTTTCCTTGGTCTTTTTGAAATTCAAGTGACCAGCCAAAGGTATCTCATGGGCCAACTGTAGGAAATGGAGTCTGTTTTCTAGGGGCACTGCAAAACTTTTGCAGTCCCCAGGGATAGACTCAGTCGGTTCACTGTAGAAGAGGCCATCTTCCCAGTGCAAAATATGCTTCCCAGGCTCTTGCCCATCAAGCTGAGAAGCTGCCTGTTGGCGAAGCCTTCAAGAGTAGGACTCTCTTTTTGTCCTCTGCTGAGGTCTGCCCTGTGTGTCCACCTGCTGCCAGTAAAGGCTGCAGCTCAGGATGGTCAGCAGGGTCCAGATCTCCAACTATAGTAAGGTCCTCTTCCAGGACTTTAGTAGCTGGATCAACCACACAGGGCTGTACCTCACACTCAGCCTCAGCTGGTGGAGGAGTCACAGGTGTGACTTTGGACAATTTGGGGATGTTCTGGTTAGTAGCAAAGGAGTTCTATCTGCTTTCTTCTTGGATGTCTTAGGTTTCCCCTTTTCCTCTTTCTTTCTTGAAATAGCAGTTAGTATGTCCTGTGGACTGAGGGTGATATTTTCCTCTATCAAGTCCCCTGGAGAGCCCCTCAAGGTCCACTCCCTGGCAGGCCTAGTGAGCTCCTGTTTCCTTTTACTGGGAGGCCTGGGGGTACTAGATACAACTCCAAGAGTTTTCAGGTCATTACCCAACATAACTCTCCCAAGCACTTAACTCTGATCACTAACAGGTATCTTGATAGTCATGTCATTGCACTGGATGAGAGCTGGTAACTGGGGAAGCATTTGCAAAGGGCCTCCAGCTAACTTGCTTAGGTGTTCGAGTGCCTTAGCAACATCCTCTACCTTTAAAAATGATTCATCAACCACAGTTATGCTGGCTCCAGTGTCTCTAATGGCAGGTGTCTGCTGGCCATTGACAAGAACACTATCTTTATAATACTCTTTAGTATTTTCTGGGATGGAATTATAGACATCTAAATTCTGTTGTTCCCACAAACCCAGGGGCACTAAAGAAACACTGGCTGAGACTCTCATGGATTCATCAGCCAGTAGGTGAAAGTTTCCACTTGCCATAGCTACTTCTTCCTCTGGGGAGAAGACTAAGGAGACAGAGTGGATCCCTGAAGGTTTACCCTACATCTGGGATCCCCTTTCACATGGTCAGTTGACCCTAAAACATAACATTTCCCAAATGTTTTGATGAATGGGGGTTTGTTCTGACCTCCATCTGGTTTGGGTCCGGATGGTGCACTAGCCTGATTCGGTTTCCCTTTTGGCTTACCCTTGTGTGGTTGTTTGGGGCCCTCTTTTGTATTGGAGGTATTCAAAATCTCCTTGTTATCTTTGTTTGGCTGCTTTCCCTCATCCTTCTTCTGAGTTGCCCCAGAGACCTTGTGAGTAGCCCTGTTGGCAACCCACAACTCAGCAGCCTTAGCTAACTTCGTTGGATCCATTTTCTTAGAATCAGCCAAGTGAGCTCAGGAGAGCAGGCATCATATATTGACTCCAACATACCAGGATTTCTCATGCCTTCATAAGTTTTAAGTCTGTAACCCTTAACACAACCATCTAAGTTCTTCAAACATTCACATACCCAGGTAGCCCAAGGGGTACCATCATGATTTTTTAGGGTCCTAAACCTCTTAAGGTACTGGGAAGTGGTCTTCCCAAATATAGCTATCAAAGCTAGCTTCACACACTAATAATCCATCCTATCCACCTCCCCCAACTACATTACCACATCAGATGCAACAGGGGGGAGCCTAGAAAAAATCCAGGGAAGCAACTGATTCCCTTTGAGGTCTTGAATCCCATGGTTATATTCAAACATTGCCAACCAATTCAAAATATCAAGCTTAACCTCATACATACTTACAATTTCTTTAGGCATAAAAGGCCTCTTAGGACTGGAAGACCTAGAAGTCTCTGGGAGAGAAGCATTTTCAAAAGACAACTTTTTCATTTCTAAGGCATGATTCAACTCCATTTCTCTGAGCTTAAGTTATTGATGCTTTTGTTCAGATTGACCATTAATACATTTGAATTCCAACTCACGCCTCATCTTTTCTAGAGCAATGAATTCGGGACTGAGTGTAGGACCTGATGGGGTCCCAGTGGACAAAGGATGAGGTTTCTGAGCAGGTAGAGGAGCAATAGGGCCTACATCGGGAGACTCAGCTGCCTCATCTGACTCATCCATAATATTTGAAACATTATCATCCTCATAATTTTCCACATTTGCTGTAGGGGTAGGTATTTCAGATCCGTTCCCTAGACTTTGGTATTCCAACAACTTTTCAATTAATTCCGATTTTTTGCCTTTAACAGAGAGATTCTTATCTCTACACAGATTTTTCAAATGATCAACAGTGTAAGTAAGGAGGGTCTCCTGACTGTAGCTTTCCATATCAGACATGATTACAATTGCTTTTCAGTGATGTTTAGCCTAGTGGTTAGTTGAGCCAAGGTAATAGCAGCACACCAGATGTAATAACTATACTTTTATCCTCACCGCTGTACACCAGTGTTAGGCATAATCATGGGCAGTAATCTTTGGAAACACTACACACAATTAAGACAACAGGTGTAAGTACATTTTGACCTTTGGTTTAAGCCTGTACTACATAGTAAAGGGGTAGCGATGGCTGAGCAGCCAGACTTATCTCAAGAGTAAAGTTAGCAGTATCAAGGGTTACACCAGGGACAACAATTACAGTGATTCAAACAAACACTAACTTAAGGTTTCTTGGTAAAAGAATATACATTTATTCACTCAGTCAATTAGGAAACAGTTCACTATCATAAAGCAGCAGAAAATCACAGTCATAATATACTACAGCAACACCCAATCAATTCTGCACAAGTTAAGCTCCAAATGAAGTGTGAGTAAAATGGCACTCCAGCAATTTAAAAGGGAGGAAAGACAAGGTTATCAAAAATCAATAGCACCAACAAGATATAGGCAGGGCAATCTAGAAAAGGCTATTACAACTAGGATTCAAGTCAATAGACCTCGGCCAATGTCACTGGTTCAGAGTCTTTACAGAGGATCACACAGTTCAATGTAGTTTGCGGTTAAGTATTTGCCAACAGTTCAAAACGAAGTTGGTTGGAAGAAAAGTTATATGAAACGGAAGAGAAGGACAAGCCTTTGCTGAGGCAAAGGATTTCAAACACTTTCACCGCGGCCGGACGGTGCGAACGGCCGGATTTTACACAGTACCTTAAAGATGAAGAAGGCTCTAGCTGAGGCAGTTGTTCCTGGCAGTTCCTGCAGTCTCGTTGTTCCAGAAGCTTCAGTTGAGTTGACAAGAAGGAGGATGTCTGGAGGTTCCTGCACTGCCCAGGGAAGAGGGCAACAGCAGAGCAAAGCGACAAATAAAAGATGCATGCATTAAAAGCACGAATGGACTCTCTCCCACTGGCTATCCGGTTTCCTGCAGCACGGCACAGCAAATTTGACCAGTCTGGAGAGGAGGTCCAGGGGCTTTGTGAGCTGGTTGGTCCCACCAGGCTCAATGGAAGAAGTCTCCTAGAAGGTCTTCTCTGTCATTGAAGTTTCAGGCAATTCGGACCTGCAGCAGGGCTTCACCGGGGCTTACAGTTTGTTACAGCAGTCTCCTTCCTCCAGCTTCCTTCGGTTCTCTTGTTCCAGTGATGACTCTGCCTTCCAGTCCCAGAAGCCTTCCTTTTAAGCGGTTTTCCCCCATTCACACCAGCCTAGCTGTCAATCACATAGCAGGGTGGCTGTCCTGGCGGCACAGTCACCACAGCCAATCACACAGAGTGTGACATGGGTCTCCAAGGCGACCCTGTGCAGGGAGTCTCAAACTCCTCCCTCACGTCCTGTCCACCCTGGACACTCAGGTGCCTAAGGAGGGCTTCTGTGCAGAGGCCCACCAAAGGACGGCGAATAAAGGAACCAAACCTGGTTTGGCGCGCAGAGAGAAACACGAGAAGGACCTTTACAAAAAGAAATGGTGAAAAAAAATCCAACAGAACCAAGTTAGAATAAAAGTGGATTACCGGTTTTTAGTTCGAGGCTACCACCATAGACTCCAATGGTACCAAAGACTATTTCCATAGTCTGTGGTAAAATGAAAAGGGTAGATACCACTGCCACCAGCCAAATCTTAGAGAAAGGGTAACATAAAAACGTTACATGAGAATCAGGCAAAAGGGGATAAGTATTAACCTCTCCAGCACTCTATTGTAAAATAGTGTGTGCTGGGTTTGTTAATTTAAAAAGACTAATAAAGTCAATGGCAACTTTGCATGTTCTGGGAGACAGTAGTCAGTCCCAGAAAATGGAGTTTAAAGTGGGAAGTCCGAAAAAAGACAACCCTGTGTCACTGCACTAAATGGGCTGTGTGACACACAGTAAAAATATAATGCCTATGGAGTTGGTGAGACTGCATATCCATGAACACAAAGTCAAACACACAGCAAAATACATGAAAGAGTGGGATAAAAGGTTCACACTCTTACCACGTAAAAAAATCTAACCCCAGAAATCCAGCAAAGCTGCTGAGGGACTCAAAAGGTAAGGGAAATTAGCCATTCTGGAGAATTCTCCATAACACCCAAACTACCCTTCTTGCCATAAGTAAAATGCCTGGGTCAACATTAGGGCAGATCAGGTTGTTATTAATCTAATGCGTAACTATGTTTATTAGGGAGACGGTTCACTCAAAGCCACCCTTCGGGAGCCCAGGTAGACACTAAAACTCAGTTTGGGACCAACCCTTGCCCCCAACCCACCAGGTCCAACTCCCACCTCCTCTACAACCCTAGCCGCAGCCAAATCCATTACCTTGGTTGTCAAAGCTCTAATAGAGTCATCCATAATTGCCAGCATGCTCAGTACCCACACCTTAAGTGTCTGTAAAGATTGGAGAACCAACTGAAGGGGCTTCAGTTTTGAATCTAGCAGTGTTTCTAGCCAGCGCTTGTCCTCATCTTCATTAGAAGAGGTATCTAGATCCGTGCAACATTCCTTTACCAGGCACCCACCTATAGGACTACCCACCCGGGACCCACCTGATGTGTACTCTTCCACCCCTTTATCAGAGTCTCCCAACGGCATTACCCCCTCCCTGGCCACTGCCTGACCTACACATAGGTCTGGGGCGGTGCTCTCTTCCCGTGACAAGGCTCCCACTGAAAAACACCCAATTTGCTGCTATTGCCAGGCCGCCGGCTCCCTTCAGGTTCCAGGACAACCTCCCTTACAACCTTTTCTGCCGCATTAATACCTCTCACAATTTTAGAGGCCATTACATCCATATAGGAATCGAGGGACCTTTGGGAAGGATTGGGTTTAGGTTTTGGGGTATCTTTGCACCCTTTCCCACTCCCCTCAGCCTCCCCTCATCCCCAGCTTTCCTTTTCTCCATACTGTCTGCTAAAACGGAAAAGTTCTGAAGTGCAATAAAGCAAGATGGAAAGATTAAACAGTGCGAAATAGTGAGTAACAGAGAGTCCAATTACTGGCAATTAGGGCAGCACAATATATGAATGTGTAAAAGATGGTATATCCTAAAAACTATCCTAAAAAATCCTAAAAGTCAAGAAGCCTAAAAAAACACTTAACATCTAAGATTGGTGACTAGCACATAAACAAATGTCAAGGGAGGGATTTAAATGCGAAGGAATTATAGCCTGGATATCCGGACTTTCGACTATTAGCCTCTCAATAAAGAAAACAAACAGCTGAGGGCTGGCTCCAGGAGGACCCAGCCTATTGCTCACCAAAGGGGCCCCTCAGAAAAACCGACACGGGGAGAGGTGTTCCTCGCAGCCCCCAGGTTGCAAGTATGTATAGCATACTGCGCTACAACACATTTTAAACCACAACTTGTAATAATAGCAGCGGGGGAGAGGAAACCTTCGCAACCCCCACAAAGGAGAGAAAAGAGAACAGAATCGCCTCATACACCTGCCCGAAATATTTTCAGACACAAACACTGACACTATAACAGTTAGTGTGGCAAAGTTCATCAAAAGACATCAGAGAGAACATTAAGACGTCCCCTAGCTTTGGAGAGGGGAGAGGGTGACCTCACCCCCCCCCAACCAACACAGTATCAAGTTCAGCAACAGGATAACAAGACAGCAGCTCAAATGGCAGGCGACCATGCAGCCCCGTTAAGTCAGTTTCCCAAAGGACAGAAGATCTTCCACGGCCCCTTGCACAAAGGTCCAGTAAACAGCACTTTTACAGAACAGGGGGAGAGGAAAAACGTCCCACAGCCCCCTTTGCTGGGCAGTCCGTAAAATAAAATGTCCCAATGATCACCGTACAAGGAAGGGGGAGGAGATCCTTACACCCCCCGTTAGTGAGCAGACCCCCTTAGCTGGCAGAACAGTTGCAGAACAAAATGCATATAGATTTCGGAATGCCAGCATCTTAACGTCTCTGTGGCTCAGTGATTTTGATAATTGCGGGGATTCTAAATTGTTCAAGGAGCTTTGCATTAATTGCCTTAATTATGCCTTGATTATGGCTGGCCCATCATACAAACAGACAAACAGGCAACAACTGCAGAGCCGTGTTCCAAACACGTGTTCCAGACACGGATGTCTTCCCTGACACGAAAGGTAGCATTCAGGCTTTTAGCCATGTAAGTCCAATGCAGACAATATAAATGCAGAAGAGACCAGTTCGGAAGCAAGCAGGCCTTTTTCCAGATTATCCTTGAGTTGTTAGCCAGTTTCCAGTATAGGCAGTATAGGCAGGACAATGAGACAGTAGACGGGAGGGACAAAGACACAGCGGGTTATGTGGACATGTGCTTCCTTACCTAACTTTATTCATTCCAAAGCTGCAGAGAAACCAGCAAGACCCTGAGACAGGTCCACGGCCCAGAACTACGAGGGCTCTTCAGACTCAGAATAGTCCCAGCGAGGGAATAGGCCATTTTCTTGTGAGTGAAAACTTGGCCTTGCGCATGACCGGGCACCAGTGCTTGCATAGACTAACCAGGAAGGCAAGGATGGACCGGGGGCACAGAACGATGGGTCTAGTGTCACAAACTCGACAGTACAGTGGAGGCGAGAATCAAACTCAGGGAGATGATGGCTCGATAGTAGGCTGGCAGCGAATAGCAGCTGCCCTATGTGTAGCCCTCTGGTCAGAAAACTGCATGGTCAGGGTGGAGGCAGAGAGCAGTGAAAGTAGTATACGCATAGCAAGACGCTGGTGTCTAGATGAGGGGTTGAAATTCCTCCTTCAGTACATTATTGAAGGGATCAAGCCGGTGGATCCAACTGGCTTCTTTTGACAGTAGACTTCTCTGAATAGTCAGTGTTTCTTTGACAATATCAAGTACCCACCACAGTTTATCATTCAGTGAGTGTTGATACTCAATATAGTAATTCACCAAGAGAGCTGTGGAATTTCTACAGTGAATCTTTGACCTGTGCTCAGAGATCTGAGTATGGATGGATCACATAGTTTGACCTACATACTGTAGGCCACAGGGGCAATCAATACAGTAGACTACTTGATATTTTTTGCAATTAATCAGATTGCAGAGTGTTCAGACCCTCTCGCCTATGGTAAATGATTGCATTTTCTTAGTGAATTCACAGGCGACACAGTTGCCACACGGAAACTGCCCCATAATGGCTCATAAAATCAAAAGGACAGTTCTTGGGGGCTCTCTGGTGAATTGTGAATGGGCCAAATGGTCCCGCAGCTTCTTCGCCCATGTAAAAGCAAAGCGTGGTTGTGTTTCAATGGGTAGGTTCAGTTGTACCAAAGGCCAAAGGCCAATAATATAATAAGTTGTTCTGCATGTTTATAAAAGTCATTCAGCCGGGAACAGTTTCTTGATATGTGTGGGATGATTACTATCAAAATGCAACAAAGTATTCCTATCACTGGGTGTGCGATAGAGACTGCTTTCCAGTTTCCCATATTGGTGTCTAATCACAAGGTCTAAAAAATTGATTTCTGAATTGCTGTATTCCATCGTAATATGGTTGTGTTAAGCCAGATGAGGAATAGTTGAAGTTTTCTTCGGTCTTGCCAAATGAATATCACATCATTGATGTATCTTTTCCAGCATTTGTGCTGTTCCCTGGATGTATTATGATCACAGAGGATGTAATCAGACTCGTATTAGGCCATAAACACAATTGCCAAACACGGGTCAAAAGGTGCCCCCATCTCATGTCCTTTTTCTTACACAGCGCCAATTTCATAAATTGTACAATGAAGTTCTGGGTAACCCGTGACTGTAAATTGTATGCATTAAAGTGTTCCCGTATACATTCATTTGCTTCATCTTGTGGGAGACTTGTGTACAAAGATTTTATATCCATAGTTACGAGTAGCTGCGATGTGGAATCAAATATTTGTATAGAGTGCTTTGTGTCTCTTGGGTACGTTTCAGTAAGGACACTCATTGGTTTTAAGAAAAGTATCTCCGAATTTACATAGGGGTTCAGAATGGAGAAACATTCAGACACTATGGGTCTGCTGGAGGGATTCACGGCGTCTTTGTGTATTTAGGGTAAGGCATAAAAGTTGGGGTATGCGTCCCTGTGATCTATTAAGGACTTCTGCTTCTTTATCTGTGATTCAACCTCGTTGGTGTCTAAATTAAACCATTTCAGAAATACTTTGTCCTAACTCTTTGGTGGGATCTTTTCTAAGTATAATATCCTGTGTCATGTAGGAGAGCATAGACCATTTCCTGATATTGTATCGAGGTCATGTTCACTATTCTACCCCCTTTATCTGCTGGTTTGATAACTAAATTAGAGATCCCTGATAGGTGCAGAGAGCTTCCCTTTCTTCCTTGGATGTATTGAATTCAAAGGTCCTTCTTTTGTGTTTCAGCATTGTGAGAGCTTTAAAAAGGCACTTTTCAAATGTTATGATGTCCCTGGGAATTTGGCGGTCCAAACGGGTAAAGGTAGAAGGTATATGTAGACCTGAGTCAATCTCCTTTGTGTGCAATGGGTGTTTCTTAAAATAAGTTTGCAGTCGTACAGTTCTTAAGAATCTACGAATTTGCATCTCTGTATCGAACTAATACGTCTGCTGACATGGCACAAATGAGAGACCTTTTGACAAACTCGATAATTGGGCTGATGAGAGTTCTATATGGGCCAGGTTGAATATGGGCATAGCCTCCAGGTCTTTCATTGTTGGAATGAGCGTCTTCTGGGTCTCGTTCATCTCCCCCCCATTCTGTATCGTTGTATCCATGGTGGTGGTGGTAGCCAGTTGTCCCCTCCAATAGAGTTTCGGGCTCATATTGTGTGTGGTGGTATCTGGCCAGCTAAACCACCTAGATACCTACAAACTGTATTACCTTTACCGCCACTTGGTCCAGCAGTATTACCGCTGGATTACAAGTGTCGGTGGCAGAGTAAATTCCAAATTTTTAGTCCATAGTAATCAATGGGGCATTTTCGGCAGAATTACTGTGATGGTAATTCTACTGCAGTAATTCTACCAAATTTGGCATAAAGCTGCTGGATTTACTTACAGCTCATAGGTGGAGGTGAATCCTCCAACTCACCGCTAAAGTTAAAGTTTGGCGGTGCATTAATGGGGCAATCTACGGTAATCCCACCACATTTTACTGTTTACCTGCACCGCCCAACTTGGAATGAGTCCCTTTGTCTATTTAGGAGAAGCGTTTAATGGTACTCTTCCCAGCATCTCTCATGTCAATAAGCAAAGCATGGCAGTATCTCATATGAATGGTGCTCTCTCGCTCTCAATGCATCGTATCGGGAAACCATCAATAGAATGCATCTAATTTATTTACAAAACAGGGCAGGGAATCAAGGAGTACTGTCACATGTCACGTGTCTGTGTGGCTTTCAACACTGTAGCCACAGAGTGTTCTCTTTTTGAGACGGAGACTGAGGCAGCGAGGCAGGCCTCCCTTCTTGGGTCTTCATCTCGTCAAGTCACCAGCATTACATACTCAAAAAGTCGAGAGCTACCAGCTCATCTTACCGTATACTGTGGCCAACGTTATCGCTTGCTTTCTGAGGTGGACCAGACAACATCAAAGTAAAGACATTCATAACACCACAGTCAACCATTGTTCAGTGGATCCGTAAAGTAAATGAACCGTTGCGCCTCTCAGAGTGCATTGGTCAGGCCGTGACCCCATGTCTTGGAACCAGATATGCGGACAGACTGCACTGAGTATAGAGGACAGACTACTGAACACCCCTCTTCTTGGATTGCCAGTTTTCTGTGTCCTGGGCATGCTGATCTCTACCAGCTGCAGAAAGACTCCCGCTCAAGTACTCTCTGGCCTGACACCCGGGATGAGAAGAAAAAAGCCTCCAGCAGCCGGCATCCCCAGGGCTCTGTGTGGTCCTTCTCCTCAACCTGGCCGCCTGTGGGTATCTGGGCTTCGGCGATGTGGAGGAGTGGTGATGCGACCCCATCCACGTCCATGTGCCAGAACCTGGGCTACAACGTGACCAAGATGCCCAACCTGGTGGGGCATGAGCTGCAGACGGAGGACGAGCTGCAGCATACCACCTTCAAACCGCTCATCCAGTACTCGAGCCAGCTGTACATACACTCGGCTATACTTAGCGCTTTATGCTCTGTTATGTTACTGAGATGTACTCGGTTCACCACCGCCATTTGCCTGACCTTCAGGCTCTTAGGTGGGATGAAAGGAAAGGGGTGGTTTGGCTTAGTGGGGAGAGAGGGGACATGCTAGCTTGCTTTGCTGCTGTGTTGGTGCTTAACTACAGAGCACTTGCAGCATTGGGTCACCAGGCCAGGCACCATTTCACTATTACAGTGAATAGAGCAATGCATAATGATTTGCCCAGGGTTACAAGATTTAACAACATGAGAGAATAGAATTAAAACACATAGGTCCTGATTTGCAATGCGTTTTCAATGGGGTTTTCCCATTGAAAATGGTTTTGTAAATCTAGCCCTATATAGCTCCCAACTTTTTAAATAGCACTGAGCTGTCTTTAATAAGTAGTGCAGCGCTGTACAGAAACCGTTTATTGCAGCGGGCATATCTCTAATTGCACTGTAATGTGAGTGAGCAGACTACATTACAGGCACCGGCCTTTGTTGGGAGGGTTTACTTGTGAGACTCGCTCAACGGGCCTCCATTGGTCTGTGTTTGCATATTTATACAGACACGTATATAACCTGAGGAACATGGAAATGTGGTGCTTTATTCAGTGGCACTGCTAGGGTAGGGCCAGGGGGGCTACAGGCCCCTCCTCCGAAATCCTGTGCACCCATTGCACCCTCCCCTAGCTGGGATATTCTCTCTGCAGTACTGCCTGGGGTCCGCCCGCACAGGACAAACACAGGGCTACAGGCACGGCAAATGCATTGAAGAACGCCCATAAAGGTGCACAAAGGAGAGCGGCACAGGGATGAGGGTCAGCAGTCAGGGACCAGGGCTTGCCATTGCTACTGCATGCGTGCGCAGGCATGCACAGCTAGATGAAAAGGCAAGCCCTGCCCCTGCCCTGCCTGAGGGAGTGAGGGCACAGTGAAAAAAGACCCCCATTTCTATTTCAACAATCGGCGGCCCGGCTGCCAATTGTTGAAATTCAAATTGGGGTCTTGGCGGGTTGCTCGCCACCAACAGGGGTTTCCCAGCCAAGCCCCAAGCTTCACTGAGTGAAGCAGGGGGCTCGGTGATCTAATCTGCTGTCCTTTCCCCAGCCATCACTCACGCGGTTAAAGGTATTTTGCTCAGCCTGTTTTTGTTCTGGCCTGAAAGGGACAGACTGCCCTCGAGACATCAGAGTGCCTCCATCTCTGCAGAAGACACTGCTTTAAAGGATCATAACTTGTTGCTGGTTGACCGCTGTTATAGCCCGCACACTTACACACACTGTGCTCATCTAGTTCACATGTCTGCTCTGGATATTCTCAGTGCTCTTGCTACATCTGCACTATAAAATGTTCACACAAAGACACTGCTGAGAAAGTATCCCACAGCCCCTAGTGCGATCTGCACAGACCTTCCAGAAAAGCACCCGCATCCAGATTCGAGATGCACTAAAAGTCATTGCGAACCGTTGGCATTAATGGCACACTTGTGAAAGGCCACCTGCAGCAGATGCAATCGGGACACAATGGCCCTCATTACAACCCAGGCGTTAAGGGGTTAACGGTGCCGTAAAAGGTGGCGGCGCCGTTAAACCCTTAACGCCTGATTACGAGGTCCCTTTGCGGGTTGGAGACTTTAATGCCTGCTTTTTGCAGGCGTTAAAAACCAACCCGCAAAGGGACCTTGGTGCTAAGTACGGTGCCGCAATTTGCGGCACCGTACTTAGCGCCTTCCCCATTTCCATTGAGCCCTATGGGGCAAAAATGGGAATGGGGAAGGGCCATGGCGGCATGGCGTATTACCGCCCCGCCAACCTCGGAATGGGGCGGTAATTCCCCATTCCGCCATGGCGGAGTCGGTAAGTTACCGGCATGGACCATGGTGCTATTAGCACCATAGTCCAACGCCAGGGTCGTAATGAGGGCCAATATGGACACTGTATCATTTCAAAGTGCATGAAATGGTAGGTGTCCATAACCAGCCAATGACAACAGGCAACATCTGAACAAATTGCCCAAGAAGGCCCCAAACCAATAGTGAACTGAACTGGTGCTGTGTGTGTGCTTTTAGAAGAAAAATGTCACTTTGAATTTCTTAACACAGAAACATTAAGAACGGCTTGTCCAAAAGAATGCTCTCTTAAATAGGCCATCACACTCTGCAAGAAGAAATAAAGTAATAAGCAGTCATTAAGGGCTCTCTCCCATTCCCCCAGCAGTGTCTGCCACTGGGAGAGGGTATTTGTCTTTAGAGAGTCAGGGGAATGGCTGGACTATATACCCAGTTTTTGAAATATATAGATATATATATTTACAATATCGATATAAGATATGGTTAAGTTGCTCAACCCATAGGAAGAGCACTTTTTGACGGCTTATAACTTTGCCACCCCT
Source organism: Ambystoma mexicanum (assembly GCF_040938575.1). Classification (NCBI taxonomy): domain Eukaryota; kingdom Metazoa; phylum Chordata; class Amphibia; order Caudata; family Ambystomatidae; genus Ambystoma; species Ambystoma mexicanum. The sequence goes on from NC_090924.1 coordinate 1,116,958,215, forward strand.
GAACGAATCCTCATGACACTTTGCAAAAAAAAAAGTATATGGCCCCGTCAGATTGATTCTGCGTAGTTTGGTGAGGTTTCGTCAAGGGTGAGGCAAAGTTATAGGGGGTCCCAAAATGTGTGGTTTTTCCCACAGACGCAATGGAAAAAAGATTTTGCTCACGCCTACAGCCCAAACTGCTGGATGGATGTGCGGCAGGAGCAGCGGCTTGGTCCCGAAAGTATGCTTTTGTAAATTTGGTGTAAATCTGTACAGTCTTTTATTTTTAAACAGTCTTAATGTAGGTGATATCTGGGTTCTGTCCGCGGACTCACTTCCCTGTTCGGTCCATGGACAGGCATCCGATTGGCCTCAAGGGCGAAGTGATGTCCACGGACAGCAGACTCTCCTGCTGATTGGATGGTGAAGAGTGTGAGGTGCATCAGATTTTTGGAAACGCCCGCCTTGTTGGATTCGCGGACAGGTGCCGTTGTCCGCGAACATCGTGGTAAAAACATATTAAAAACACAACATTGCACTTGTCAAACTTATCAAACAATCTCTGGGGAGGTGAGGGGTGATAAGTATGGGATGGGATATGGCCAAAATATTGGTGTATTTCATCCACAAGGTCTGCGGACAGTCTGGATGTTCAGGTACAGTCCTGTGATGTTCGCGAACATCTTAGATGTTAGGGGACATCTATGCCTATTTATGCGTTACAGGGTTGGTGAAAAGCGGTTTTTGGATGGCTTGTGACATTGGCACCACTCAATGAAACTGCATGACATTTTGGAATTGTATTCTAGACCTGATTCTTAATGGATTTTGAAAGTGTGGTGCTGCTTTGTCTTTTTGCAATGTTTGGTGGGATTTTGTCAAGAGGGGGCAAATTTAGAGGCACGGTCTCAAAATACTGTAACGGCACAAGGATTCGTTACATGGCACAAGTGGTGCCATGTGATGAATCTGCGCAAAGGTTTGCAAAAAGATTTTAGATCTAGATATAAATGTTTTTGCAAAGTTGGGTGGGATTTTGTCAAGAGGCGCTAAATTAGAGGGGGGTCTCAACATTTTTAGATAGCATATAACTTTGGTGCCATTTGACTAATATGGACAAAAGTTTTCAGAAAGATTATAGACCCAACCTTGAATGTTTGTGGAAAGTCTGAATGTATTATGTCAAGTGGGGGCTACATTATATGACTATTGTATGTACGTACATTTTGACACTTTTCAAAAAATGAAACATGGGCTGATTTCCAGCAATCTCGTCTAAGGAGCATTGGCAAGGACCTTAAAGCATGGTTTTGCTAATGTGCCTGTGTTTTATTTTTGACAAGTGTCATAATGTCATAATGTAGGTACAAAAAATAGTGATATATCTTTGGAGACTGAGGTATAGGGTGTGGCCAGGGGCATTGGCCAGATTGTCCGGGTCATGGCATATGATCATGACCCGGACAATCTGGCTACTGGCCATGACCACGAGGGACGACCAACGGGGTTAAAGTGGCCATGTCCACCAGGGGCCGGCTATGTGGTAAAGTTATTCGACAGTGGGATAGGTTTTAAAGGGAAAAAATATGCTTGCAGTAATATGGTCATAGGATGCTCTCTTTCCCTTCTGCTGGCAGCCATGGAAAAGGCAGAGAGGGGCTTGTATGGAGCCCCACCTTCCCTTTGCATGGTGGCCATCTTAGAAAAGGATTTTCCTTCATACAGCGGGACGCCGTGCGCGTCCCGATGTAGTAACAACAATCTGTCTTTTTTTAGCACCCCGGGTTACCGCTTTCAGAAACCAGGCTGCTACTGGCCTTCATCCCCGGTTGCAGTGGTTGGAATGGGGGATAATGGTCCGGATCCCTCATTTTCCACCCCCGCTTCGCTTTGATGATAGCTTGGGCTGCCGGGCCAGCATCCCCCGTTCCAGTGCCTTCAACAGGAGATGAACTCCACATTATTCCAATTAGCATAACACAAAATGCTAATGGGAATGTTGGAAAATCTTACTAAGTCTAGGTACTTTACTGAGAAATGTAAAGTAGATGGAGTCGATAAGATTTTTTTTTATATTATTTTTTAACTGTGAAAGATAAAGTTGGTTCCTAAAGGAACCTTTCTTTTGTTGTTTGTTATTTTTTGCAGGAAAGTCTAGAACGTAAGGTGGGGAGGCAAATGAGGAAAGAGGCACCAAGCACTAATACGTAGGGGCAGGTGGACAGGGGAAGTTGTTGCACATGTGTTACTTCTAAGGTAGAGGGCAGTGTTTCTCATGCTCCTTGATTACAGCTTCAAAAGCACTTTGAAAATTGCTCCCTCCTGCAGATTGGTGTGTTGCAGTAAATACAGAGGTCTGTTGTCTTCGAAGGATATGGATTAACAGCCTCTTTTATTGCTTGCAGCGTAGTTGGTGGGATTTTGTGTCCCACAGAAGTAGGCTGCATGATTCCAGTATTGGTTGAAGATGAAGAAAGGAACATACTTTCTGAGAGCATTGCAGCGGTTGGATTTGGTGTGGCGGTGCCTGGAGGTAATCCTTTAGAAGTACTGTCCAGGCAGTCCGCGGTACAATCCCAACAGTAGTAAAGAACTGTCACACCCAGGATTCTTTCTAGGTGCTAGAGGTAGGCACCTCCTCTACCTCATCTTCTTGATACTCTTCATTGTCCTTGGAAGTACAGCGCTTTTTTTGTTGTGTAGATCCTCCAGCTGGTGGTGGGGTTGGCTCTTGGGGAGGAGGGATGTGAATAGATTATGACAGTTTTAAAATAAATAGCAGTTTTCATAATATTCTTCCAAGTATGTGCTTTGTACTAGATTATTAATAGATAATGCGTAAGAATAGGTGTATGAGCTGTGCAAGGGTAAATTCTGTGCTTGAAAATTCCTAGATCAGTAGAAAATGCAGTTCTGAACTGTCCGCGAAGCACGGACCCGATCGTGAAGTGTGGACGCATTCGCAGACACGTCACCATGCCGCACGTGAGCGCATGGTCACATGGCACAGTCCGGAAGGTCCGGAAGGTCTGCAATGATGTCAGACATTTGCAGACAATCGCAGACGTGGACGGATGCAAAAAAGTGTTAAAAATTATGCTAGAAGGTGGGAAATGGCAGTGTTTTAATGTGAAATTGTGTAAATTGGACATAAATGTTGCTATATTGGGGTAATTAGGATTAGTAAATTGTAGGCAATTAACATGCACTGGTAAAAACCCATGAAATTCACTGAAACAACTTTGTTAAAGGGATGTTATGGTTACAAGTAAAACCGAAAAACCTCAGAAATTCCCCAGTTATGGTAAGCTAAGCAACCATAACTCGCGCCCCCACCATGCACTGCTAAGACTGAGTGTTAACCCAGGACATCAGTTGACATCACAAATGTCATTGATGAAATCACTGATGACATCACATGTGAAAATAATTTTGATGAAAAGTCCCTACAAGGGGTTGTGTTTATAATGTTGGTAAAAAGATGTGAGGGGTGATCGGGAGACCTATCATGAACTACTTAATCTATTAAATAATGTACTCATCTAAACAACATTGTATTGGAGCGTTGTTCCTAATACAGGAACCTAATTATAAATGAACATAGGTGATGGCTGCAACATGCTCCATAGAAGTACACTAAGTATAATCTTGTAATTTTGGACAGTAAAATAATGAATGATACCATATTAGAGTTTTCAGTAATGTTAAACATGTAATAAGTAGCTAACAATTCAAGACTTACTACACACTTGTGCTAGTACAAACAATACACATGAAGACACACAATGCACACAAATCAGATGCACATCCAGGGAAACTAAAGTAAGGAAGCTAGAAACAGCATCACCAGAAAATGTTAATAACATTAAAGTTTATCTCCATGTACACGAATGAATTGTGTTTTGGCCTGCTTATTGCCCCATGTATGTGTACCATGAGCTGAGACCAAACCTAAAGAAAGTACATTAAGAACAACAAGGTTAACGTCTAGATATATAGCACCTTTTGAATTTTAATATTCTGACTGTCAGTGAACAAAACCACCTGGCCTAGATACGTTAGTGAACAAAAACAAGTGGCCTAGATATGTGATGTCATCAATGACATGTGTGATGTTATCTTTGATGAACTGGATGTTAGCAGTGCATGTAGTGGCACGAGTTATATTTGCTTAGCTTACCATAACTGGCACATTTTTTAGGTTTTTCGGTTTTACTTGCAACTATAACGTCCCTTCAACAACATTTTTTCAGTGAACATACATACATCCAACAGAATTGCTTGCTGTATAATTGCACGTTTTTTACCTACCCCAGGCCACTTTAGACTGCTCACGTCAATTTGGGAAAAGCATACACAATGCCCTTTTATAGGCGGCCCCCCTAGTTTTGTCTGTGGCCCCCTCTGTGCCCCTCCTAAATTTGATTCCTGGACACGCTGTTATGCCCGGAGGGGGGCACAATGATGAGGACAGACACACCAAGTGGGGATACACATCTTCTTTATTCCTTGTACATATGATAACTAACTTGCTTAACCGTTCCCCCCCCTTGCGTGCTACGCCATGTGATGCCTCTCACGTGACATGATGTCAGTCTCTTAAGGAGACACGAACACTAACACACGCCACAGGCTTATATTCAGAATCGCACGATTTAGCAATGTACATCATCAGGGAACTCGCTGGAGCATTTTTCTCAGCACATTTTCCTTGCACATAGTTATTACCAGGGACGTCATTTCACCAAAATGCCAGGGGTAGCGGAAGTGACATCACAGTGCCACACCCCCAAGAGTGGCATCACAGGAAGTGATGTCATTTGTCCACACCCCTACAGGAAGTGATGTCATCCGACCACACCCCCGCAGGGAGTGATGTCATTAGACCACACCCCCACAGGAAGTGATGCCATTTGACCACGCCCCCACCATGACATGGCCTCATGAAGCATTATCCCTCAGTGCACTAAGAAAAAAATGGTTATGATATCAGTGTATTGTGACATTTCATACAAGAATGGATCATCATAGGTAGCAGTGTCAAGGTCCATGTTGCCACGTAAAGTTTATGAACCCCAATCCCAAATTGATGTAGCTCTGCCCTGTTATTTCAACACCACACCGGAAAAACATGGCAGCTGGAACACAGCCTAGGTTTATTGTACATTAAACCCTGTACCAGCCGTAAAATCCGCAGACGACGACAGAGACACGTTTACTTGACTTTGTTCCCCTATATTCTGGGTTAAAGTCAGTACAGGAAAATGAGCGAGAGAGTAATCTAAACAAAATAATGCTCATGTCAAGGGCTGCCATAACTTGTGAGGACTGAGTTTCTAAAGTGCTAAAGGCCAGAGTCCATTCTTTTCTCTGGGTCAGGGCCGTGGCACCCTGTGTAGACTGGACAGTCACTTTCACACGGTTTTATCCCCTTTTGCCATCCCTCTTTCTTCTCCATCTCTACCTCACTCATACCTCAATCCTCCTTCATTCTATTCCTTCTCTATGGCCACACAGTGCTTTTCTTTCATTCTGCTGACCTTCTTCCTTCCTCTTAGTGTTTACTTTTCTGTTGCTCTTCCTTTCTCCTTCCTTCCACCCTCCTATGTGGTTTTCTCTCTTCCTTGCTTCCGCTCTCCCTGCCTCTGTTGTTTCAATATCGCCTCTATACTCTCCTTGCTCCACTTGGCCACTTCTCTCTCTCTCCTTACCCCTAGCTCTTCCTGCTCTATCTCACCCCCTCTTTCCCTGTCCCTCCTCATATGCGGTCTTCTCTCTACACCTTGCCTCTTCCATCCTTCTGTCGCTCATCCATCTTCTTCTCACCTCTAATCTCTTTAAGTCCTACCTCACCTCCCCTTTCTCTCAGTCCCTCGTCACTCTTTCAAATCTGCCTCCTACCTTCCACCACATTTATTGGGACAAATGCCTTTTTATATCCGTGCTTTCCATGTAATTGGGCTGATTAGTACTGCGCTGGGGACACCTGTTTGCTCTTAGATATTCACAGGTCTAGGTTGGGTGCTTGTCCATTCTCCCACTTTCAACTGAAGTGAAACTCCTAACCTTTGTTACTCTGTTAGGTGGTCTGTTGCTCTATAGGAGGAAGCCACAAAAGGGTCCCCATAATTTTGGAGTAAGATGTCTTTGTCATGGTGCCTTTGTCTTTGAAATGGTGGGTGCCTCGGCCCCACCCCTTAGCCTCTTGTTAGTGACTCTGCCACAAAACATACATGCTTAATTTATTTTGGAGGCACTCATATTTCATTTCTAGCACCCGTTTCAGCCTCAGTGGTTGTGGTTTCTGAGGACTCGGACAGGGAATTGAAACACAGAGGAGTGGGACCCGAGCCTGATAGGTTCGCCCCATTGCATTGTAGATACTGACAATCTCAGAACAATTTCCTGCCTCATCAAAACCTCAGCACAGGTAGGTTTTGCCGTTTGCTGCTTTTAATTAAGGAGTAGTTCCTATCCCTTCTGGATCTGCTCGATCAGTAGACCACATTGCTGTAGAATTAAGCAGCTTTGTTTAGATCTTACAGGATTCTCAGTTCATATATCCTATGCTCTTCAGATATGTTAACTTTCCTGCAAGACATGTATATTTATCTATGTTTCTTTTATAGTGGACCCCTGATCCCACATATAGTATGCACACAATCATAGGCTTTATCAAGTTCTCATTAATACAATGTTCATATAAATATAGATTGTTTACTATAATATGCACATGCACTCACTAACGGGGGAACGAGTGAATATTGTTTTTCCCACTGTCATAACGCAACCAAACAAGCACAACAAAATGCATAACCTTATAGAATAAGTGTATTTGTATGATGTCCCATACCACAATATGGCATAGGTGGAGACACTAAGAAACCAGTGGTGGGGCTGGCCTACAAGGAAGTCTGGAGATGTCCCTGTTGGCCTCTGCACCATGGGCCACGTGTGTGTGGGCGCTCTGCTGCATGGCTCAGTCGCAATGATGATGTAATCAAAACAGAACAAACTCTGCGTATGTTTATGTTATAGTGGCTGGGATAAGTTCTGCTTGTTTATTGGAAATGGTAACTGGGAGGTCCCACAAGGGAGGGCAGAAGGAGATGGTGAGGGTATAATATGTCCACCCCTGCAAGGAACGGAGCAATACTGTTGTGAGTCCTGGCTTGTTAAGGAAGGCTGTTTGTATTGCCTCTGACCTGTGAGGCAGGGATAGCTAAGAGGGAAGCTCGCGAAGTCCCCTGATGGCGAAGAGCAGGATTTAATGTTGTATATCATCTAGAGGTTTGAGAGGAAACGGGAACTGCACTACTAGCATGACCCGTACTCGTACAGCTACTAGTATTAGACAGTTTCCGTTTTTTGTGCACTGGTGGTTCATTTTGTGTAAGTACATGCAAGATCCATCCCTTAAGTAGGCCATTTTTGCTACTTAATGCTATTTCGCAGTGGAAAATGGTTACCACTAGAGAGAAGAAGGGCTACATTAAGTCAAACCTTTATCAACATATCAAACCCTTGCCCATTCGCCTTTCAGTATGTCCGGGAGCAAGTATATTACTTTCAGGTAACGGAGTGCCTGCTGTCGGCACCAAATTCATTTTACTAACGTGCAAATATGTGTCGGCGGCAGCTTGCAAGCCGCCGCCGACACATATGCACGTTGGTAAAATGAATTATGTGCTGCCTGCACTCGGCACCAAATTCATTTTACTAACTTGCAAATATGTGTCGGCGGCAGCTTGCAAGCCGCCGCCGACACATATGCACGTTGGTAAAATGAATTATGTGCTGCCTGCACTCGGCACCAAATTCATTTTACTAACGTGCAAATATGTGTCGGCGGCAGCTTGCAAGCCACCGCCGACACATATTTGCACATCAGTAAAATGAATTAGGTGCAGCCTGCAGTCGGCACCAAATTCATTTTACTAATGTGCAAATATGTGTCGGCGGCGGTTTGCAAGCCACCACCGACACATATTTGCACATCAGAAAAATGAATTTGCTTCTGGCGCTGCCCTGCCGTCCGTCGGCGGTGGCGACCGCTGGACTCAGTCACGTGTCACTCACCTCGAGAGACGAGTCGGAAGTTAGTCACTGGTCACTAGTCTGGCCTCTTGGATCAACGTGGATGCAGCCAGCCTGTGGACAAAACTCTCAGCCTCAGCAGCGCCAGCGAGATGAGAAGCGCACCACACGCGTTTCACATGCAGCAACAATAATCAAAATGGAGGCCACAAGCGTCGCAGCACGCTGTGGCCACGCCCCCTCCTCCTCTGATTGGTCAACGCCAGAGGTCGCAAGAGATTGACAGGGGTCGCTGGCCAATCGCCAGCGGTCGCTCTTGCGACCTCTGGCGACCCCCAAATGACGTCCCTGGTTATTACGCATGGTAGTTTGCACCCCCGTGTGGGCCTTTGTTTATATCCGCAGTCTACTTTCCTGCAAGCTTGTGTGGAACGCGTGGGTGCAGGCTCTACCCGGTGCGATCGGCACTGCAGCACACTATTCCCTTACGCACTGTGTTACTCGCCAGCCTTTGCACTCATGCCCAGCGGATGTAGGGACCTCTATGATGTACATAGGAAGCCAGTGGGCAATTTCTGACTCATTCCTTGGGCGGCACCTCTCAGTGCGCAGCGATTAGGAGGAGACGCGAGTTAGTTGATATCTGCTCATGGGGGATAGGCAGGTGTTCCGAGCACTAATCCCGTTTTCTAAATCCGTGCTAATCTGCACAGACACCTTTTTACCCTATGCTATAATTTGTACAAGGGAATTAACTCACATTACTGGTGTTCTGTTCGCAGTGCACCTATCACGTCGTTTGTTCTTTGGTTCCGGCCATCAGATATTTTATGTAACCAGCTGTGCTTAACATTATGTCACTACAACGCACCATGTCTGTAAAGCGCTTGCTGTCAGTCAAGCAAGTGAAAGCACTATATAAAAATAGAACATGTCTCATATTAGATGACTTGGGTTGTCCACAGGCTGCATTCTAGTACAAACCACTCCACCATATCCAAATCTCCGCCCAAGAGACGGAGGATGGGACTGCAGGAATAAAGCAAGCATTTCCCCCAACTAGAGGTCATAATTCGAGACTGGCGGCTTGGGGGCAGGGGGAGTGGGGTATCTCTTGTTATGAGAAGGGTGATGGGTTTGCTCTCACCGGCCTTCTAGCGCAATGGGTTCTGGCAGAAATATTAAGTCAGCCACTGGTAGACACAAAGCAGCGAAAGTGCCTAAAAGTAAGAGGCGAGTCTCTTGAGTGATGGGCAGCAGGAAAGCACACCTCGTTCAGCCATGGCACACTAAATAGTGATATTATGTGTGTGTTTTAATAAAACCAATGCGTATATGACACTTTCTTTGGATTTGAGAAGGTGGCGGAAGAAGGGGGGCTGGAGGGGAGTACTCGCTGCCTAGTCTCCCACGCTGTTGCCAGCACATATGACACCCATTGCCACAGTGGATGGTGGTGGCACTCACTCTTATTTTTTCATTTGAATTCAGCTGAGTAAACTCAACTTTTTCAAAACAATTATTACATAACATCGTTAAGAATTCACAAATTAAAATACAAGACAAATGCAATACAAAGTCAATGTTACATTCAAATTATTAAAACAAACTAATGGCACTCTCGCAGGGGACTACACCTCGCAAAATATTGGTGGGGAGAGACCGCAGCGAAACTGGAGAGAGGCAGTCTCTGTGGATAGCAGATAAGAGACAACATTAACCCCCAGCATCTAATGAAACATCTGTCAAAGTTAATGACAACCTGAATCATGCATTGCACTCGGTGTGGGCAACAGTGGCAAACCTATCGTGATGTAAGTGACCCTGTCTCACTGAGGTCATTTACAGATACAAACCTAGCATTTGAAGTAACTAGATTGGTCAATTTAGTTGATTTGCAATGCCACACTCAAACCCACCGCCCAACAGGGTCGCCAGCTTTACTCTACTTTACTCAGTACTCTTGCTCCCTGTTTCTGGCCTGGGTATTTCTGTATTGAAAACAAACAGAGGATACGGCAGCCAAGGTGCTTAGATTCAGGTGCTGATTGACAGGTCTCACGTTCCAATCCCATTGGATATGGTCAGACTTTCATCCTCCTGTGATGGTCAATGGAGATCTGATACAAGTATAGAGGTGATTTATGCACTTCATCAAGATTTGGTTTGGGGAGGAGTTGGTGTCTATCTCCAGTCTCGTGGCCTTTTCTTCTCGGAGGAGACTCCTTCCAAAACATTCTTTCGTGGTGTGTGGCTCTGTTTCCATTAGGGAATATAGCGCCTCTGCCATAGCCCTCTCATTACTCCCTTTTTGGGGTTGGTGCATTTTGGTGGCGTAGCCATCAAAATATCGCGAACACCATTGTTACAGATAAGAAAGGGGTGCCAAAAAGCAGTCTTAGTGGTTGTCATGACAACTGGAAATGCTCTGCCATAAAATTTCCAATGCACTAAGTGTTAATTCCTGTTGTTCTACGCGGATATAATACAATATTGTCTGGTTTAACGTATTTTCTCCCAATCAGGAATACTATCACATGTCACGTGTCTGTGTGACTTTCAACACTGAAGCCGCAAAGTGATCTGTTTTTGAGACAGAGATTGAGGTAGCCAGGCAGACCTTCTTGGGGCCTCACCTCGTCAAGTCAAAGCCGAGAGCTACCAGCTCAGCTTACCATACACAGTGGCCAAAGGTATTGCTTGCTTTCTAGGGTGGGTCAGACACCATCACAGTAAAGTCAGCCACAACATCAGAGTCAGCCATTGGTCAGGGGATCCATAATCACAGATAGCACAGCGAGTAGAGCACTCGCTTTGACATCTGTGCAGAGCCTGCCAATGCAAGTTCAAATCCCGGCAAGGCCAAACTCAGCTTTTCATCCTTCCGAGGTTGATAAATGAGCACCACACACCGTGGGTAATAATAATCAGTGCTCAGATGCTTGAGGGTTCGTAGCGCAAATTATTATTATAAAGTAAATGAACTGCCACCCTTCTGGAACATGGAAATGGGCATGCATGGAAGTTATGTCACAGGCCATGTTAAGGGCAGTCAGAGATCTGGCAGTTCATGCGAGAAGCCATAGAAACACAGAGCAGTGTGCTTTATGCAACGTACCAATGGCAGTCCAGTGACATGAACTAAATGGCAAAAACTAAAGTAGGAAATTAATTCCTAGAAGCAGCAGCGGCTGCTACAGTGCAACAGGGTGCACCACATTCGCAGATTTGATAGGATGCCGCATGGGTGAGGTACAGTCCGACACCTCCAACTCTATTATCAACAGTGGTGGTCACTCCAGTAAGCAGGGACTGTGGGTACTGGCGAAATTGACAAGAACGTGAATGTCGAAGTAGTCTCAGGTCCTTGTGTCTTCTCTGACTGTCAGAATAGTTGTGTTTGCTTGATAGATACAAAATGAACTAGGCCAATGATTCTAATCAGATACCTTTGTATCCTCACAAACGTGGGACTCAACATTCAAAAATACAAAATAATGGTTCCTTGGAGCAGCTCAGGAGCTCTGCTAAGTCTTTCAACTTGTTTAGGTCGGTTGTATGTCTTTACAAACATTCCTGTGCTTTTTCTCTATGTATCACAGTTATTTTGTGATCCGCATTGGGAGCCCTCTGTTCTTTTACCCATCTTTTTTAAATTCCATTTTCTCCTGAACACCAGTGTATTTTTCCAGGCATCTCACTTCCAGGCAAAGCATATTAGATGCAGTTTGTTTACAGCTGTGGTAGGAGGTGTGTTCGGACAGCCTGCCCTCCTGCCCCCCTTTCAGTGCTGAAATCTGCTTCATTTGACCTGCTCAGGCAGCATCAAGTTTCCCTTTAGACCACTTTTCCCCATTTTGTTTGGTCTTATCTTACTGCTGATATTAACCTTGCCTTTTATAACAATGTTTACTTTATCACGTGGGCCATATTTCTGCACTACTACAATCACATCTAGGTTATTCTAATTCGCTGTACCTTGACCTAGGTCCCAACTGCAGTGATTTGAAATTCTCCACCCACCCAACTCTCTCTACAACCCACTCATCCACATCAGCCCCACTCTCCATCCCATCCTTCTATCAACCATCAACGATGAGCAAGAGGACATTCGAGTGATAAAGTTTGAGAGTGAGAGGGTAAGAAATAAAGCAACTGCGTGATAGGAAGGTGGTATCACGCAGTTATTTTATTTCTTACCCTCTCACTCTCAACCTTTCTCACTCAAATGTCCTCTTGCTCATTGTTGATGGTACCCTCTCAATCATTTCCTCCTTTGCTCTATTCTCCTCTGATGTTGTGTCATTCTCTTCCATGCCTGTGCCCCCTTGTCACATGCTCCTTTGAAACTTTGCACTCTCCTCCCTGCACCCTGGTACCTAGAAATGCAAAATGCAAATAAGAGTAGTAAGCGCCAAACCGATTTGAATTGCCATTGCTTGTTTTCATTTGGGTTCTAATCACATAACCACACACTTTGTGGCAATAGGACACAAACTGCTGATACTGATGGAACATGTTATTATAGTCATGTATCCTAACTTTTATAAGTAATACAGCATTAAATACCGTAAGCCCTATATTTCTATTGCCCTCTATTATTGCAGGTCAAGAGACACATTATTAAAGCTGCACTGTGCATAGATCACACTGCAAGAGAGATCAGGCAGTTAATATGTAAATACATGTCAACTTGCTCTGGTGCCATAAGCAACAGTAATCTCTTGTATTCCCCTCTATAAACACCATCACCGCCAGGCGTATTACTGGGGTAATCCCCGCTGAAGCATGAAAATATCAGGGAAAAAACTGGAGGAGCATGAGCGTGAGCTATTTCATTGCAACAGTACCTTTTTTCTTTTTTTTTACCGTTTTATTTTAATTGGCAAACACACTTATAAACTGATCTTTCTTCACTGTACCAATGCATTACAATCATGTTTCTCAAGGACATTACATATCTTCACATGTCTTACTCCCTACTTCAACATCTCCCCATCATAATTTACATGCTTATTCCAATAGCAATTATCTACCATCTCATGATCGCCGGTTCCACTGCGTGGTTGCTATTCGCCTCCCCCAGGTCCCGGTTGAGGGTACTCCATATCTACACCATTAAACATCTTTCGCATCAATTCGTTCCACACTTTTTTTGAAATTTTTTTTTATTGATTACATTTTGTTTTTGATGCATTCGCATCCTTACAAAATTATAAAATAGCACGCTTCATTTACATTTAAAAGAAAAATATCGTTACCTACATTCACTATACATATTTGTAAAACGACAAACTAGATCATTACAAAATATCTACATTTAAGCATAGCATACAGAAAAGAGCATCCAAAATTGATTATTCAATAAAAATATGGATATCATTTTTCATAAGAGCATTTCATAATTCATAAAACAAAAAGATTCATAGAGCCAAACAAATGCATAAACCATGCAATTCTAGGTCGCTTCATCGGTGGATAGGGCTGCCTCAATAACTTTCACTAGGCGTACAGTCGCTAGAATTATTGAGTTACAAGAGCCCCACATACATTGTGACCATATTAATTCCCTTACAATAACTGAGGGAGTAGAAGTAAACGCATTGATATTTTTTAACCTTTCAGTTTCAAAAAAAGGACATATGAGAAAAAGATGTTTTAAAGTTTCAATTGCTTCGTCCTTATTACAGAATCTGCAGGTGGTATCAAAAAGATTATTAGAGTTACAATTCCAATGTTTAGTTCTCACTTTCGTGTGAAGTAAATCTAAGCGGAATCGCATATATGATGTCCTGGTTTCAATACTTGGACAAAGAATGAGATATTGTAAACATGGCAATTGCTTGTGTCTAAATATTGCATATTCCTTGAATGATCCATAAGAAGATATCTGAGAACAAGACTCAGCCCAGTCATTCCAAAACAAGCGTTTATGAGCTGTTTTTAGTTTGAATTGTAAATCTCTAGAAGAAATGTTAATTCCGGCTAAAATGGTAAGTATACGCTTATGGAATTTTGCAATCGAAGCCAGATGGGATTCTCTCAGCATGACAAAAAAATCTTCGTATATCGAGTTTTCGAGAGGAAAGCACATCTTTGCATAATTTTTCAGTATACGCCAATTGTGACAAGATGCCAAGGAATTTAATCCTAGTTTGTGGCGTAAGATTGCATTCGGAAGATAGGCAGGTAAACCGAGAGTAGTTTTCCATAATTTAGCTTGCAATTTATTTAGGAAGGTGGAGAGATCTAGTAAACATAGATCTAATCCATATAGGAGAATTGCCTCCACCTTTTTAGAATAGAATTCGAAGAGTGGAACCAAGGAAAACTTACAATATTTGCGAAAAATTATTTTCATTTGGTTTTGCAATGGAAGAACTTTTTCACCCAAAGTTTTATGCCAAAAGATAACAGAAATGTTATTTGCAAAAGTGTAAACTTTGTGACAATTTGAATATAACTGGAGTCCAATTGCCAGCAAAATTTGCGTACCTTTCTCCTTGAAGATAGCACGAGGATGTTCGATTTTGTGGAATTTATCGTCAAGTTGTTTGCTCTGCAAAAGTGTTGAAAGGTTTCCAATTTGTTCTGTAGACCCGATTGGGTGCTATCAAACAAAAGCACATCATCAGCGTACGCTAACCACGTTGCAGCTCACCAAGACGGACAAAGGAGGATTTTGCCGAGTCCCATATTCCTTCGAGATCTAATAAATATAGGTTAAAGAGGACTGCCGCAAGATTACACCCTTGCTTGACACCAATTGCCGTTGGAATGGGGTCGGTCAGGCGACCATTGCTTGATATGCGTACTCTAAAGGACGTGTTATGATGTAGCAACGCAATGAGTGCTACTAAAGAGAGAGGAAATTTGAGTTCAGTCATTTTAGCCCATAGTCTGCTACGAATTACACAATCAAATGTGCCAGATAAGTCTAAGGAGGCAATGAAAATCGGTCCATAATGAGGACCGCGTGCTTTCACATTTAAATGCGCCAGTATAGTGGCATTTAATTGTGTCCCCATGTTTTTGCGGAAACCAGTTTGTACTTTGTTTAGGATACGATTTTCCGTAATGTGAGTTTCGACATCCTTCAGTAAGAGGAGTGCGAAAATTTTAGACGCCACATCTATCAGGGCAATAGGCCTAAAATTAAGAGGGTTATTAAACAGACCTTTTTTGTGCAACGGAATAATGATGGAACTAACCCACGAGGGCGGAAGAGATTTTAAGGTAAAGATTGATTGAAAAATCCTCAACAAAACAGTGGCCCAAAATAACGGGTCATCCTTAATTACGAAGGAGGCAGCCCATCTGGGCCGGCACATTTCGAGGTTTTTAGTTTAGTAATAGCCCAGAGTATATCCTCAACAGACCATGGGCATAGTGCCGGGATGTAAATAACTACCTCAGATATATTAGTTGGAGAAAATCTCTCAGGTAAAAGATATTTCTGTTGAAAAAAGTCGAACCAAGAATTGCCATCAATGGCTGATTCTAGGTGTGGCTTGGTGTTTTTATTGGTTGCCCTAAGTAATTTCCATATGTCTCGAGTACTATGCTTGCAAATCAGGCTTACCATGTTTTGGTTGCCTATTAAGTGAAACGAGGTACGGGCAGCTTTTATGCTATTTTTATGTTTACGTACAAGTGATTTTTTAGCTGCCAAATAGTCAATGTGATCGCTAGCGCGGACATTTCGCCTAAGGGTTCTCAATTCACTATTTCTCACTGCTTTTAGTTTGGCA
The DNA here is from genome assembly GCF_040938575.1 of Ambystoma mexicanum. Lineage (NCBI taxonomy): Eukaryota > Metazoa > Chordata > Amphibia > Caudata > Ambystomatidae > Ambystoma > Ambystoma mexicanum. The sequence continues at coordinate 1,116,973,982 of NC_090924.1, forward strand.
AGTATGTTTGCCAAATGAGAAACCAAGGAGTTAGTGTTAGTTTGTAACTGCGCCACTTCTGCTATGGCAGCTAGATGTCCTTGAATCATCTGTAGATTCCACTCTAGAATAGCCTGAGAAGGGTTATCTTCAAAGGCGACATCAGGCCACCAATCCCGATTGACTAAAAATGTCAGTTGTCTGCAAGTCGAAATATTCCATCGAATTGACAATAACTGTCGCTCAGTCTGAACTAAGGCAAGAGCCTGCATCTTATCAAACAATTTACTTTCAGCAATCATGGTGCTCGAGAGTATGGCGTGATCGCCATAAGGAGGAAAGTGGCAATTAGTAAGCGAAATAATACCAGAAAGATATTGGGAGGCAACTATGTAATCAATAGAAGAGCTTGAATTTCCTCAACGCCAAGTTGAACAGGCCTGAGGATGCAGTGGTTGTATCACCGCGAGATCCCAGCTAGAGAGGAAATTTACCCATCTTACACCATTTGCGTGAGCAATTTTAAAGTGGTATGGAGATTCATTTGACAGGGGAATATTTGAAGAGGAATATAGGTATGCATTTAAATCACCACAGATCAAAACTTCAGCGGTGGGATAATTAAAAAAAGTTTCCATTAGTGTTTCATTTAGGATGGAAATGGCTTCTTCGATGCCAAGGGTGGAGGGATTCCAATAGATGGATATCAAAACTACTCTTTTTGGACCAAAAATGTTAATATTAATGACAATCATTAAAAGCAATTGATTGGACACATTAGAAGTGATTGCGAAGAAAAGGTCATTGTTGAGTAAAATGGAAATCCCCCCTACAGGCCGCCCAGACCAAGGCTGAATCGCAACATTGTGAACAGCGGTAAATCCATCCAGAAAAAATTCATTACAGATCATGGTTTCTTGCAAAAAGAAAATTGATGGAAGATCTTTCCTACTCCTATTTGCGAACCATGTTAAAAGATTATTGAATCCGAAACAGTTCCAGGACTGAATAATGAGCTTGTTACATTATGAAGATATCTTATCATTGGAGTTCGTAGATACTATTTGTGGTGGTACTTTTGCTGCAGGCAAGATCCCCAAAATACCATTCAAAGAAGTAGTGAGAGAGGCCAATTGTGATAAGATTTTGTCGTTCTCAGGTGGAGCAGAACCAGCGTTATTCGCAGTGGTACAATTTTTTGGGATTAGAGGAGGAGTAAACTCCAAAAATTGCACAAAGGATGGGAATGCTTGTAGATATTACTTTGCACAACATGCGATTATTGTTAATCAGATGTAGCTTTATCCACTCTATATCTTGCGAAATTAAGTTGCGCAGGGAGGGAATTTTATAGAGAGTGTTCATCAAAAATGAGCGGTTAATAGGAACCGCCCCATTAATTTGCTCGTTACTGGACCATCCTATTAAAGTTTGCATTTCATCAGGGATATCATTAAATGATCTTAAATCACGATTAATGATAAAAAGGGGGGGGAGATTTAGATTCGGCACTGCATAATAGGTGTTTGAACCGCCGCAACCTGGGGGAGGTTGTACATTGCGTCGGCCGCTTGCTCTGCATTGTCCTCACTTGGACACATAGATTCTTGAGACCTAGTCCCTAAAAGATGCGCCTGAGATGATGTGTGTGTGGATGCTTGAGGTTCTAGCAGGGGAGGCACAGACAGAGGTTGATGGATCAATGCATGAGCAACCGTTAGAATAGGTCCCTTCAAGTCAAGTGCGCCCATGTTGGAGATACTGCTAGTACTACAGCACAATGTTTTTTTATTATCCACAAGAGGAAAAAAAGTATTCAAATTTGTCTGTGTTAATGCACTCGAGGGTATAGTACCTGCGCAACCAGCAGTTGCGCCAACACTAATATGATCCTCTAGTACATTCTCCTCAATAGGTTTAAGCACGGTGGAGCCCATGCCTTTCTTTGCTCTTTTTTGTGCTTTTTTAGACGATTTTAATTGAAGTGCCATTAAACTCTCTTCATTCAATTGACTAACATTAAGTTGAAATTCTTTGTTACCAATTTGAGTGGAGTTCAACATCGCATCTACTTTGTCACTATTTTCGGCTGAGCATTGGAACGAGGAAACTGCATTGCTAACCTTCGAAATGGGGGCATTGTTCATCTTAGATCTATTTCTCCGTTTCAGTGCTCTCTGGTATGATTTTTTCATTCTGCGTGACGGATGATACCAATTTTTAGATGTATCAATTGATACTGCTGAGGTAGACTCCTCAAGTAGATTCGTAATCGCTGAAGGACTACCAGGGGTGGTTCCGCAGAAGCGGAGAATGGAGCAATTGTATCATTTTGCAGTAATTCTACCGAAAACAACTGAGATTTAAATAAAATCTGTTCAATTTGTAGAATTATCTCGTGTTGAAGTTTCGCAACTTCGACTATGTCAAACTCTGGGGGATTTAGTGTTATGGGCTCCTGTAAGGTAGGTTTGGCCACTGCCTTCGCAAATGACGTTGGCATGCCATTTAACAAAAAGGTAACTTCATCCGTTTGAGTACATTGCGATGACAAGGCCTGCATCGAAGGATTCGCGGGCAAGCTCCTCCTTACAAGCTCAGCCATCCGTTCTGGACAAGTTGTATGGAATTTATGACACGCTTCCTGAGCTAACATAAAACCTTCGATTTTAGAGAGTTTGATGGAGTTTGTTAGAATTAAGTCCTTAATGTCTTTTAATAGTACATGAGTAAGTTCATGTCCCTTGTGAAGTAAGTTTAGGATACGAGTAAGGACAGGAAATGAGTGAAGTTCATGTTCTAACAGATGTGAAGAGTTTTCATTAGGTGGAATTGGTGACAATGGAGAATGAGTCGAAGGCGGAGTAGTAATAGACGACTGTGCCATGTATTTGTTAGAAGAGTCATGAAGTAAAGGATCATCTAACTGTAGCTTCATTTGAAACTGGGAATCCTGGGTAGGCGAGCTACCCGGTTTGCTTGGTGCAAAAGGATCTCTCGAATAGTTACTAGAAGTTGTTAGAGAGTTGGATGGAGCTAAGGTGGCAAAAGGCATCGGATGAAAATGCACTTGTTCGCGCAGTCCACAGGATGCTGTCATGGTGGTAGAAGGACCTAATGAGAGGCTAATGCGTCTCTCTAAGGCAGCAATTACAGCCGGTGCTAGCAAAGAGGTATCCTCAATACGAATAAGAGTATTGTCAATCACCTCCAAGCAGGTATCTGCCTTAGTATGTCTGTCGTTGGCAATTTGTAAAGTAAAGGGTGTGTTATCTATTGTCTCCAAATTGGAAGCAGCTAACACGGTATCAGTGTGATGGTCAGTGGGTGTTTGATAAGGCAACTGCTCTACAAAGTTAGGCAAAGGATCTGCTTGTGTAGAGACAGATAAAAATGATTGCTGACCTGTTGCAATAGCATGCGAACCTTCCATTTTAATTTTTGGGAACGTGTTGATCCCAGAGGTTTTAACAGATTCTTTAAGCCGCTTACCGTTCCTTAAAGTGAGTAAAGGGGAATCCATAGAGCAAGCTCTAGTAGTTATTATAGATCAGACAAAATAACGTTTTTTCAATTAAATGCCTATATATCGCCTAGAAAAAAAGCCCTGTAAACAAGTGCTTATATATAGGTCTAAGGGATGCTTATGGAGTTAAGGTCAGGCTAAAAATCTACCAATCAAGTCTTACCAAAAGCAACAGGGTTTACCATGAAAATGCGAGGCAGACACCACACACCACGAGCCGCAAACAGCAAACAGTCCTTTGCGGTACTTCACGGTGCGCAGCGCGGTTGCGCTGGCGAGGTGTATTTAAATACACCCGGAAGGGCGTTAACCGAGGTGTAGGAGGCGTAGCCAGTCCCCAGCACTTTGAAAGCAGTGCACAAAAATACAAATATTAAAGATTATGCCTATAACAGTCACGATCCATTGTTCAATATGTGTAGTTCAAAGTCCAAGTGCCTCAAGCCTCAAAAGGAGAGGAGGAGGCACGCTGAAATTCACCTGTTTCCTGTTCTGACGCAGGTCAGGCACAAAGCTGTGTTGCAGAAAAGGACTTCCTCCACGATCGACACGATCAGCACGGCAGCTCCAATGAAGGGAGCGCCAGATTCCAGACACAGCGGACTCCTTGAAAAGTAGTCGTCAGCACAGCAAACAGTCCTTTGCGGTACTTTGCGGTGCGCAGCGCGGGTGCGCTGGCGAGGTGTATTTAAATGCACCCGGAAGGGCGTTACCCGAGGTGTAGGAGGCGTAGCCAGTCCTCAGCACCTGTTTCCTGTTCTGACGCAGGTCAGGCACAAAGCGGTGTTGCAGAAAAGGACTTCCTCCACGATCGACACGATCAGCACGGCAGCTCAAATGAAGGGAGCGCCAGATTCCAGCCACAGCGGACTCCTTGAAAAGTAGTCGGCAGCACAGCAAACAGTCCTTTGCGGTACTTCGCTCCACACTTCCATTCCCCTTCTCGCCTCAGACATCCCTCTCTGTAGCACCCTGTGCCACACTACCGTCTCAGCCACAGGTCTGACCAACAAGCCTCTATCCTTAACCCCTCAGTCAATTTACAGGCCATTGCTATCCTACGTTTAGCAGGGATACAGATCAGGTAAAAGGTGTAGTGGAGTATGACCAGGTGTGTGTGGGCGCTAAGGATAAAAGTTAGGACGTGTAATACCGCTCCAGTATTCTAGACAGCTGCAGATTATGGCAATGCTAGGCTACCCCCTGCCTAGCAATACACTAAGATAACCAACTTTGTGACAATATCTATGCACTTGTCTACAGTAAGACTTTCATGACAAATATCAATTCAGGTTTAGTGCCAAATGTTCCATTTATTGTTGTGAATTTCTGGGAAATAGTTGAAACAGTTCTATCCTCTTGCTGACTCCTGACATTACTTCTTGTTGCTATTGTGTGGTACATTGATGGCCTTTGATAGCCAAGACCACGCAGATGCTTTATTCGATTGTGTAGGTGTATCAAAATTAACATTTCGTAATATTTTACCAGAGTCACCTCGGCAGCTAATGCATAGTGGCTTAAAATGATTCTGGTTAGCTTCATCATTACTATTGGGGCTAATATGGGTTGTTGCTGTGGCCTTTTTTTATGTCCAACTGGAAGCCTGCTTTATTTAAATGTCCCTCTTGACTCCAAATTAGTTCCTTGATTATCATGGCTGGAATAGTTAGAAACACTTTATCCATGTTCTCATCATGCAAAAAGCAGAATATTTCTATAACACATGATCTAATCAATTGGAGTTTGAAATGCAACCATCAGAGTGGACCTATTATGAAATGGATCCCTTCTATGCTGTTAGGCAGAATTATATGCAGTACCCTTTGGGAACACCACACACAACTAAGACTACAAGTGACAGTACAAATTCACCTTTGATACAAGCCTGTACTACACAGTAAAGTGGTAGCCATGGCTGAGCAGCCAGACTTATCTAAAGAGTAAGTGTGCAGTATCAAATAGTTACACAAAGGACTGCAATTACTATGATTCAGGCAAACAGTGACTCAAGGTTTTCAAGTAAAAGAATATACATTTATTTTACTCTTCAGTTGTATAAAATTATTGTATAAGCAGTTTAAAAATCCCACTCTTAATACACCACACCACTTCCCTTAAAATCCAGACAAGTTAAGCTCATAAACTGAAGTGGGAGCAAAATGGCACTCCAGCAATTTAAAAGAGAGGGAAAGACAAAGTTAATAGAAATTGAACCACACCAACAGGTAAGTACTCAGGGCAATTGAGCAAGAGGAACTACAGTGATAGAATCAGGTAGAAAAGGCTTAAGGCCAAAGTCAATAGGACAAAAGTCTTTTGCTCAAGATCACACAGTTCAGGGTAGTTCGCGGTAAAGTTCGTTCCATGGATTCCGGACGAGGTTGGTTGGTAGAAAAGTTAGTTCAAAGAGAAGAGAAGGGCAAGCCCTCGGATTGGAGAAAGATTTCAAACACTTTCACTGCGGCTGAACGAAACGAACAACCGGATTTGTGCAGTACCTTAAAACGGAGAGGAAGCTGTAGCTGAGGCGGACGTTCCTGTTGGTTCCTGCAGGCTCACGGTTTCTGAGGTGACTGTCGGACTGACAAGAAGTAGGAAGACTGGAGGGTCCTGCAATACCCAGGGAAGAAACCGCAGAGCAAAGCAACAAATAAAAGGTGCGCTCCTTAAAACCCAAGCAGGGTCTGATCTTCCTCGATATCCGGCCCACTGTAGCTCTGTACAGCGAATTCAAACAGAGGAGGGGTCCTGTCATCAGATTCTGAAGATTTGGACCTGCAGCAGGGCTTCACCGTGCGGTTCAGTCATTGTAGGGGTCCTCTTCCATCAGATCTTCATTGGTTCTTTCATTCGAGTGGCAAATCTGCCTTCCCAGTCCCAGAGACCTGCTTTTTATGCAGTTTTCCCCCATTCATACAGCCTGGCTGTCAATCACAGAGCAGGGTGGATGTCCTGGCAAGGACAGTCACTCAGCCAATCAAACAGGAGTGTGATTTGGGTTACCAAGGGAACCCATGGCAGGGGTCCTAAGACCCTTCCCTCACATCCTGCCTACCCAGACTTTCAGGCACCTTAAGGCAGAAGCCCGCGAAAAGACTGCAAACAAAGAAATCAACCCCGGTTTGGCGTGCAGAGAAAAACACAAGAAAGACTTTAACAAAAAGAAATGGTGAATACACCCAGCCGGAGCCAAAATAAAATGTATTTGGTCAAGCCGTTTTATGTTCGAGGCTAATATAATAGCCTAAAACAATACCATGGTTATATAAGATAACCGCGGTTGAAATATTAGGGTAGTTACCACTGCCAGCAGCCAAGTCTTGATGCAAAGGGAGCGCAACAGTGCTCCAAGAAGAACAGACAAAAAGGGATAGGAATTAACCCTTTCCAATACTCTATGTAAAATGGGTTGTACTGGGTCCTTGATTTAAAGAGATTACATAAAGTTAATGGCAACTTTACATATTTCTGGGAGACAGTAGTCAGTCACAGAAAAATTGAGTCAGTGGGAAGTCTAAAAGACAACCCTGTGTCACTGCACGGAAGGTGCTGTGTAACACATACAAAAATGATGCTCATGGAGTAGGTGAGGCTCCAGAGCCCAAGATCACACAAATGGTAAAAACACACACCGCAAAACACATGTAAGAGTGGGAAAAAGGGTCACACTCTTACAAGGTGAAACAAATAAATCCTAGAAATCCGGCAAAGCTGCTGAGGGACTCATTAGGTAAGGGAAATCAGCCATTTATGAGAATCCTCCCTAACATATGCCTTTCAGAATTAATCTATCTGATTGTCTTAATTGGCTTATACTCTTTGATGTTTCTTTTGCTGGGATTAATGGATGATTATTTGCTTCCGTTTCGGATAGCTGATCATTTTGCATCACAATTGTTTTTCTTAAATTCCTTTTCTCTTCAATTGTGAGGAACTGGGGTTCGTTGTAGTCCTTCAAATTACCAATTGTTAATGCAGTTAAATCATATGAGCTAGAAAAAGATGAATCTAGCTGAACAATTTACTATTCACCACGATTCAGTGGCGGGTAAGTTGAAATGGAATATGTAGATAAATTCAACAGAGCTTCATCCTCGGACAGAAAGACGCTTGCACCCTCTTTTCCAGAAATATCGTAATTTAGTTCCCCTTTTATTAGCTTAGGTGGCGAGGCACTGTGATTGGTCATTTTACGTTTAACTTTCCTTTTTGTGACTACCGGAGTGGGTAGTTGATCTAGGAACCCGTTTGAACTATTTGAATTATTTTGTTTGGCCCCTTGTTGTTTTTTAGTTTTTTTCTATCTTTTTTTCTCTCGGCCTTTTGATTTCTTCCTTCTACCTTTCTTTAATCGAAAAAGCTCAAATACAGGTTGAGAACAAGCTAATTCACAATGCTCAATCCCTTCCCTTGCTGGTACTAGCTCAACTGGAACCTCGTATACTGACTGTTGGGGGATTCTGGGTTGCACTCAGACAGCTCATAACTCAGGTCCCTATCCAATTCAATCAGTGGCCAATTCACATCCTCACTCTACTTCCTTAGTGCTCGTATTAGAAAAATTAGATTTGTGGGCAACATCTTGAGATTGTTCTTGGTTTGTGAAATTTCTACCTTGGCTATTTCTTGAGCCAGCCAATCAAATTTAGCACCAAGTAGGTTATTCCAAATTTCTTGGCCAAGCAGCTTGGCATCTAGTGTTTCGTAAAGTTTAGTTAAGGTAAAAATACTATTATTTATGGCATTCCATGCAACTTCATGTGCTGTTATTAATGGGGGATGCATCCCAAAGGATGGTCTGGCGTGTGGGGGCGGGGGGTGGCTCGTTGGAAATGAGAACACTGAGGAGTCAATACTGGGATTGTGATCAATTCCAGTTGTTTTTCAATGGTTGAGCTTCTAATTGGGTTTCGAAGATTATTTGATAATCATTACAAGAATCACAATTGGACAGTAACACATCTTCATTGACATCGGTACCCAATGACTCTACATGGGTGATGACAGGCACCTCGCTTACCAGACTTGATATAAATTGGCTAGAAACCCCCTTGGAGAACAACAATGCGCAAGATGAGTCATCAGCTGAGTGGAGTAAAACTGTTGTTACTTTTGAGGTTTTCCCCTTAACGCATGATTTCCACTGTTTGTCCATCGTACCAGCTAACTGATTGAGCAGCATTATAGAATTAACATCAGGAACATTTACCTCAATGCGTTCTTCAATGCAAGTGTTTTGGGTATTTACTGACAATAAATCTGCATCGGATATTGTCAGACTTACCTGCTGAACTGGGTTAATTGTAGTGGAGTAGCAATTCTAGAAAATTGCCAAATTCAGTTTGAAGATCCTCCTGTGGTTGTTTTCCTTCGGGCTGCTGAGTTGTTAATTGATTCGCAACCCAGAGGAGCCGGAGGTCCATCGACATAGATTTTGACCTCTTTTTTTTTTTTTTTTGCAAATCATTTGAAAGTTTATTAGTGTTTAGGGCTTCAAAGTGACTTGCGCTAGTAATAATGCCATCTCCGTGGCTCGCACATGCATTAAATTGTGTCAAATCAGCCGCGTGGGCCGACATTACAGAGGTTAACCTATACATTGCCTGGTACTCCCACTGGCTGCTGATATTAACCACTAAGTGCGTTTGGACAGGAGACCCACGTATTGATGGACAGAATCTAAGCTTACAGGGACAGTATGTGAAATTATGCTGAGTGATGTGCTACTGAGGGTGCTGCCCACTGCACAGCTAAACAATCAAACAGCACTCCTCGAGAGCACTGACTCGATTGCGCGGGCGCTATTGCACGTTCGTACTAGTTGAAATGACAGTGACGACGACAGAAGCAAAGAAAATGGAGGAGGTACCCCGATAACCAGGGTGGTGTCCTCCTCCTGTCCTCCCCCCCTTCCCCTCCTGGGACGAGGAGGAGGCGCCGGCAGAAAGCGCGGCAGAAGAAGGAAAAGCCCGCGAAGGGCTACAAAGGAAAAGGGGCGGGGCTACCCCTTTATAAACGGGCGGGCTCCTTACTGCAGGCAGCATCCAGCCTTTGCAGAAGGACGCCCGCAATTGCCAAGAGGAAGATTTTGTTTTGAGTTCCAGTGCCAGCCGTCGTGTCGCATCGTGAGGAAGAGGGAGCTGCTGTGCCTGATCCTGGTTCGGGTTGCTTCCAGTGAAGCAAGCGGTCCGGTGTGAGTAGTTTCAGAAGTTGTAGAGACGGAGGTGGCCAGTTCCAGTGAAAAGGGATAATAACTTTCCGGAGCACAGCAAGGAAGGAGGCAAATACCATTGCCAGGGAGGTGTTGTGCTATAGGAAGGCGAATTCACTGGAGGGATGCGAGGGGGCTGCATACCATGGGATCGCGGGAAAAGAGGACGTTGGAAGTTAGGGAGATTGCAGCTAAATCCTGGGTGTTGGAGCGCTTGGTTAAGAACGTCGCGCTGGATGCGTTGTTCACCGGGGTAAAGGGGAAAAACAAGTTGCTTTGTGCGTGATAGCGCGAGTTAGCACGATACAGCTGGTATAATGGCGGGAATTGGGGGGGCCCCAACTTGTTCGCCACAAAGGCAAAAACTAAGGTCTTTGCATATATAGGGAGCGAAGGATAGCAGGGGCACTGCTCGCTGTGGATGAGTAGTGGACAAACGGGTTTCTTCTATGGGGATTGCTAGTACTGCCAGAAGGAAATATGTTTTATATGTGAGAGGGAAGGAGGTGCGTTTCCAGACGCATGTAGGTAGTGAACATAGGTGTTTCGACCAGGGGTTACACACCTGTCAAAGGTAGTAGTGGTTATGAAAATCGCGTAGTGAGCTTGAGCAACTGCATTGGTTCAACATGGGAAACGGGTAGCTGCGGCTAATCACAGTGACCTCTTGGCGGTAGCTGCATTGGGTCTCCTGTGACAAGTCTGCTCAAGCAAGAAAGATTATTCGGCTTCATAACAGATCAGGGGTTGGCCGTGCGCCGCATAATTGCCTTTTTCGCAACGCACATGATCAAAACGTTTAGCTTCTTAACATGCTATCCGAATGTTGACCCTGTGTTGGGGGTGGGTCGGAGCCCCCACGCGGTCCCGTAAGCCCCCACCACATGAAGGATTCACTCCGGCACCAGTCCTTCGTGTTCGGGCTTCCCGGTCGCTCTAACGCGGCCGGGAACGCCCCCTTTATTTAGACACAGCGCGGCGGCGTGACACGTCACGCCGCCGCGTAAGCCCGTCATCGGGCAGCGCCACACTCCTCCTTTTCCGGGAGGAACAACAACATAGATTAACAGTAACTTTATTAACCAGAAAACCACACATCTATCATAAACACTACTGCACACCCAAAAACCCCTTTAATGTCATCCACCCAGATCTTCTCACCCCAGTTCACTAACCAAGCGTCCCACAACATATTCGCTGAGGTAGGCAGGTTTCCCTTGCCCAGCCCTCTGGGGGTACCTCCGGCCTACCTCCGGCACGTGACGTCCTTCCGCCGCGTCTCCCCGGACTGGGGATTCGGGTACTTCGTCCCAGAGACCTCCGTCAGCAGGCAAGTCTGGTGGATCAGGTTCGGGTGGGGTTTCAGTTCGGGAATCACCCAGCTTCTTAAAGAAACTCACATTTCAGGTGACAGCAGATCGTCCATCCGAGGCCGTCACCATGGACCCTTTCACTGCCACCACATCCAATGGCTCCGGTTCATAGGGGAGCGAGAGCTTGCCGTGGGGGTGTCGGTTGCAGATGAGGACCTCATCTCCCGGTTTAAGTCTTTGAGGTCGGAGACCCCTGCGCAGGTTTTCTTGTTCCGTTCGGACTCGCCTTTCAGCCTCCACCCGCTGACTATCGATGACCCCTGGTTCTTTCTCCCCAACTTCCGGCAGCAGTCCCCTGGGGCACCTCTTGAATAACGCTTCTGCCGGCGCCACTCCCGTGGCGGCATGTGGGGTGGTGCGGAACACCCGCAGAAACTGATAGAGGGCGCGTTGTAAGGATTGCCCCTGCCCCTGAGCAATTCGGAAGGTTTTGTTCAGAGTCTGCATCAGTCTCTCAGCGTCCCCGTTTGCTCGGGGCCACAGTGGGGAGATCTTCCGGTGCTGTATTCCGCAGCTCTCCATCAACTCGGAGAACCGCTCACTTTGGAAGGGCGATCCGTTGTCAGAGCATAGAGTGTGGGGAAAGCCATGGGCCGCAAATATTTTCTCCATCGCCACCACCACATGCTCAAAGGCCACAGATTCGACGAACTCAACCTCCGGGTATCTCGAGTGTTCATCGACTATTACCAGGAAGTGAGTGCCCACTGATGTTGAGCCAAAGTCGGCGTGGACGATCTCCCAGGGCCTCGTGCCTCGGGGCATTGCCTCAATTGCAGGTTCTCGTTGCAGAGGAGAGGCCGCCTGACACCAAACGCATGCCGCCACGAAGTCGTCCACCCTTTTCTCCAACTCCGGAAACCAGACTTTCGAGCGGAGCCGCGCCTTGGTCTTGGCGGCGCCCTGATGTCTATGGTGGGCGAGACTGATCACATCGCTCACCTTTGACTGTGGAATAACGATCCGGTCACCCCGGAGTAGCAGCCCTGAGTCGGAGAACGACAACTCCTCCTTCACCTTCCACAACTGTTCCAGAGCTGTTTTGGCTTCCTGCGTGCGCCCGGACACAGCTCCGAGGATGGACTTCCAAGACCCATTATGCATTGCGTCCTTCAAGATTCGAAAACACTCGTCCTCAGCCGCAGCAGCCTCCAACTCCTCTAGAGACATCGCATTTGGCGTTGCCGCCTCCACCACCATTCGTACATAACTGTCCGCTTCTTCTCCGCAGGTGTCATGTCCATCTCCCCCACCTACTCCCGGATGACGATACAGGTAGTCTGCGGCATTGTTGGCCCCTGGCCTATACACCAGGGTGACGGAATACTCGAGGAGGGCGAGCATCCACCTCTCAATTCTAGCCGGTGGTTTTGACGAGGAACCCACCAGTATCGGAAGCAGTGGTTTGTGGTCAGTTACCACCGTCACTGGACGTCCCAAGACATAGAGCCTGAAATGTTTGCAGCCCCTCAGCACTGCCAAGGCCTCCCGCTCGATCTGGGAGTACCTCTGTTCCGTTTCGGTGAGCGCTTTGCGCGCATATGCCACAGGTCGAACAGTCCCGTTGTGATCTACTTGAGTCAGCACTGCTCCCAACCCGAAAGGACTTGCATCGACCACAATCTCCGATTCCAAGGCGGGGTCGAAAAACGCCATGGTGTCCCCCGTTGTGAGGGCACCCTTAATGTCCTCAAAGGCGGCCTGTTCGAGAGGGCCCCAGTGCCAAGGTGACTCCTTCTTGGTCAGCGGCCGGAGTGGTTCAGATCTCGAGGCTAAGTTCGGGATGAACCGCCCACAATAGGTTACCATCCCCAGGAAGCTCCTCACGTCCGTCACAGACTCGGGGGCTTTCGCCGCTTTGATGTCCTGAACCTTTTTCGGGTCTGGCGACACCCCCCCCTCCTTGAATATGAAGCCAAAGAATTCAATAGAGGGGCGCATGAACTCACACTTCTCCCTGTGAAGGGTGAGGCCCAACGATTGAAGTCGTTTCAGAGTATTATCGAGCCTCTTCATGTGATCCACTTCGGTTTTGGCAAACACCAGAATATCATCGCTGATATTAAGGACGCCCTCCAGATCTGCTAGGGCGCCCCTGATGATGTTTTGGAACACTTCAGCGGCAGACGATACTCCAAAACTCAACCGCTTGTATCGATACAGTCCCCGATGGGTGGTAAACGTTGTTATGTACCGGGACTCTGGATGAAGGACGACCTGGTGATACCCGGCTCGGAGGTCCAGTTTTGAGAACACTCAAGCCCCCTGCACATCAGCAATGATATCATCGATCGTTGGTGTAAGATGGCGCTCCCTTTTGATCGCCTTGTTGGGGAGCCTCATGTCCAAGCAAATGCGTACCGAGTCAGGTTGCTTGGGCTTTCTGGCCACCACGATCGGAGACACCCAGGGGGTTGGGCCCTCAACCTTCTCGATGATATCCAGGCTCACCAAGTTGTCCAGCTCCTTATCGACCTGCTCCCTTAAATGGAATGGTACTCGGCGGTGTTTCAATGCGATGGGCTGCACTGACTCATCGATGTGTAATCGAACTGGTTCCCCCGTCATCTTTCCGATCCCACTGAAGAGTGCAGCATATTTGTCAAGGGAATCATTAATGTCCTCCAGGTGGACGGAGTATGCAAAGCTGACGATACCTAAGGCCTCCGCAGCTGCGCAACTGAGCAAGGTATTACTGCTCACCGGGGTCACGTAGAATCGAGCCTTGATTTGTGAGCCATCATGCTCCACATCTGCCACGAAGGCACCGTCTAGCGGTAGCGGTTCCTGACCCCCAAAAGCAAATATGCGGGCCTTCGGTGCGACCAGACCTGGGAGGGGTTTGAGAGAGTCATAATGCCCTCTGGCCATCACATTGACAGAGGCGCCAGTGTCAACGAGCACTGGGACTGGGGAGTGGTTGATCTCAACCACACATCTCGGCTGTCTCCTGCTTTTTCCTTTGAGTATTCCCACGCTTGAGACGAAAAAAATGTTCTCCTCGTCTTCCTCTTCGGCTCCTTCCGGATGGGACTCAACTTCACCCTGTTCTACCTGGGCAATACTGGGCTGTTGGCTCTGGCGCGGAGTCCACGTCCGTGCCTGACCTCTCGGCACCATCACCGGCATGGCTGCACGACATACTCTCGAGAAGTGATCGGCCAGTCCACACCTCCCACAGATTTTTCCAACCCCCGGGCATTCTGCCATGTGAGGGAGGTCGTACCCGCACTTCTGGCACGACTCCCCGGCTCTTCCTGCCCTGTCTCGGGGTCCTCCTCCCGGGCGTCTCACTCCTCGGCCACCCCGCCACACGACACACACCTCCTCCGACCTCACTGACCGCGACCCTGCTTCCATCTTGTTGGCTCGTGCTTCTGCTACCTCGTGGCACCTCCCCAGCTCCAGTATGCGGGGCAGCGTGATGCCCGGCTCTCTCAGGACTTGCCTCCTGAGCTTGCCGGAGGAGCATGCCTGGATTAGCATCGTGCATATCATGTCGTCTGCATCCCCCCATGCACATCCGAGGGAGAAGCGGCGTAGGCGACCATAAAAAGTGTCCAGTGTCTCCTCTTCCTTCTGCTAAACTGAGAGCATGACGAACCTCTCATAGTCCACGTTTGCAAGGGGAAGGAAATGTGCAAGGAGTGCCGCCTTGGCCGCATCATAAGAGTTGTTGATTGGTGTAAGCGATTCAAATATCTCCTGGACTGCCGGCCCTGCCGAGTACAGCATGGTGGCAATTCTGCTGTCATCATCCGTCACCTGAGCAGCCCTGAAATACATGTCGAGGCGACTCACCCATCTTCTCCATCGGGGCCCCATGCTCGAGGGTGGGCCCGACGCATCGAACTCCGGGATGGGCTGCAAGGCGGCATGGGCTGCGGGTGCTCGTACTTGAGCCATGATGGGAAATCCTGGTAGTCCAGGTGGCGGTCCTGCAGGGGCTTGAATCACCGGTGGTAGGACGGCCTGTTGTTGAGCCGCTGCCTGGCCACGATCGCGGGGGAGCGACGCTGCTGCACCACCACTGTCTGAATCCTCAGAGTCACCCATGGGCTTGAGCGCACAGGCACCCCCACCTACTGTCCTGAGGGCCGCAACTCAAACTCCCACCATCATAGTGCGACTCACCCCTCCTTTCCGGGCACACAAACAGTTCAAACAAGGGGAGGCTTCCGGACAAGGCACCAGTGGATGCACAAAAGACTCAGATACCCAGAGCAGCCAAGCTTGATGATGAAGAAGACAAAGAAAGAAGAAGAAAAAAAAAACCCACGGCACTCTGATGATGAAAAGGACAAAGAGAACACCGTGGATCCACCTTGCCGCAATCCAAATGGACCTGGGAGTTCCAAAAATTGAGCCGAGGCGATGGATTGGCCTAGACAGGCCCTGTCATATAAGTCCTTCTCCTGGCTTTCACACGACGTAAGAGTCCCAAAATTGGGTTAAAACCCACAAATCAGACATGGGCGTGCAGGGTAGACTTCCTGCTATAAATGTGTCCAAAAATTAGGCCCGTGTTGACTTCACGCTCCAAACCGGAGCCTCGTGAAGTTTCACGGCCTCCAAGACAAAATGGCCGCCGGCCGCGTGTGCGTCCCGCAACCCGGCATGAAATAAAACGAAGGTCCGTTCCGCTTCGTTCAAAAATTATCTTCCAAAGATTACACCGCCGGGCCCGGGTCTCCCTCACCACTCGTCGCCACTGTTGGGGGCGGGTCGGAGCCCCCACGCGGTCCCGTAAGCCCCCACCACATGAAGGATTCACTCCGGCACCAGTCCTTCGTGTTCGGGCTTCCCGGTCGCTCTAACGTGGCCGGGAACGCCCCCTTTATTTATACACAGCGCGGCGGCGTGGCACGTCACGCCGCCACGTAAGCCCGTCATCGGGCAGCGCCACACCCTGGGCCGCGCATTGCTTATCAGTTTTAAAGTGCAAATGAGCAGAACCATTAGCGCGAAAATGGAGTGGCCACTTGTACACACGAGACAGAGCTCATGTGATCTTGTATGGCAACCGTAGGCACCAAAATGGTTTGAGGGGGTTTGCGTTTACACATGGAGCGGCCAGTTCTTTGACAGGCACAATCAGGTTCAGCCGTTGTTTCACCCTAGGTTGGGTAGTGCACGGGAGGACGGGGGTCTGGAATCAAGAATTAACAGAATTTACAAATATTGCACAGTTCTGTAGAAAAGACAGTGAAAAGAACAATGTTAATACGCTTATAAGCGTTTTCCAAAGGGTAATGATTCACACAAGTGGATCTTTCACGTACCACGTCCTTTTTTAAAAAGTCCTCGTGTATTTCACCCATGTAATCCGAGCAAAAGGAAACGGCAGCTGATCAGAGTAATGGGCAGGAGCAGGCATCCAAACAGCACTCCTCGAGAGCACTCACTCGAGAGCACTTACTTGAATGGACGCGCGCGATTGCGCACACGTGCCAGTTGAAATAAGCACGCTGTAAAGGGGGCTGTGGGATGTATTTACCCATGCATCCGAGCCCTACCTCAAAACTGTGCAGTACTGACATGGA
This sequence comes from Ambystoma mexicanum, assembly GCF_040938575.1. Classification (NCBI taxonomy): domain Eukaryota; kingdom Metazoa; phylum Chordata; class Amphibia; order Caudata; family Ambystomatidae; genus Ambystoma; species Ambystoma mexicanum. The sequence goes on from NC_090924.1 coordinate 1,116,990,617, forward strand.
AAACATCATGATGGCCAGAGCTTCCCAGAAAATGCACAGGGAAATGCATGAAGAATAGGCTGCCACTCATTTTTGCCGATGTTATGGGCACAGAAGGACACTGCCTAAAACCACCATTGGACTACCCACACAGTAGTCTGAAACCATTGGGAATGGCAATGCTGATTGCCAAAAGCAAACCCATAACTGTTGGGAATTCATTTTCTTGAATCCCAAAAATGGGTGCAGTACCAGTACGCACCACTATCCAAAAGCCGGCATTTTAAAACAACACCAGATTTTACTTTTTGCAAAACTGAATAAATGAACCCAAAACAGGCCAAAGAAAGACTTACTGAGAGGTGGATACAATCTAAAGTTATATTCTGAAGTGACTTGAAGGTTTATAACAAGACTGGCTGCGCTGTGGATTTCAGCAGTTTAAGTAAATTTGGACTGAAAGACACTAAAAAAAATCTAAATGTTTAAATTGACTGAGTGACCTACTTTTGAGTGTCACATAGGTTGCAATTGTTAAAATGTCATAGTTTTAAACTTAGAATCAGCATTCTAGCTGCATATGTAAAAATGTTTAGTTTTAGTTGAATGCAGGAACTGGGGAACAAAAAGTGTCATTTTATCTGAAACTTGGCTTAAGGAACTGAATTCTGCCTGGCAACTACCCCCATCAGGAGTGAAACTTGAGTCACAGCTGTGTTCCCAGGCCTAGCTGCCCTTTTGCTGCTCACACCAAAAGGGATATGACACTTCCCTGATTGAATTACCTGGGCTCTGCAGGAAATTGAACAAAGCCCTGTCCTGACTCAGGCAAATGTTTTATTGGCGGGAGTCGTAAATGGAGCTTCCTCTTGGCAGAAGCTGGGAGGGGCAGGGTCTCTGAGCTTGGCAGAAACTGGAAAGACTGGTTTCTGTACCATGTGACCTGAAAAGACACACCTCTATAGCCAGAATATGGTTTTAGAAAAAGATGAATAACTCATAGTACGGACTTGTGAAAATTGTATAAATGACACCATAATTCTTGTGATTTTTCTGCCCACATTTTAAGAGGTTTTTAGAACCGGTGGCATGTTCAGGGGGGTTTTAGCGGAAAAGAGGATATTACTCAAAATGTGTGCATGTGAAAAATCTGACACTTCATCAACTAATGTCCATACTCCTTGCGCACATGTGTGTAAATTTGGGTCAATGTCCGGAATTGCAAAATCAGTTAAAAAGTGAAATATGTGCCATTTCTGAATGCAAGCCCCCAGGAAGAGCAAAGTTTGGACAGGGTATATCTCCTGTGATATGTGATGTGTGCATGTAATTTTAAACCAATGTTTACCTGTGCAAATATGTCTTTTGTTATCAAATATAGAATGTGTGCAATTTGACTGGGGAGTGTCCTCTCTGCAGGCTGTAAAATGACATCACTCTGACACAACTTAGCTCCCCCAATCAAATGAGAAATGGAAGTTTGACCAATTATAAGCTGAGAGAGAGGTAGGGTCAGTGATGCTAGAACACACTCACATTCTAAACACATAAAAGCAGACAGACAGGACAGATAGGGACTTTCAAATCCATTTGCAGCTGGAAGCTCTGCCGGGAAAATCCATACTTTACCTCCATCAATCTCCAGAGAAAGCTGTGCAGAAAGATCCAGACTTTAAATCCCTCAATCTTCAGAATCCAGAGAGAGAGCAGACCCAGATCACTGTGAAGTGCAGAGACCAGAGTCCCGTCTAAAACCTGACCAGATCCATGGCGAGGCCCTTTAACTCAAGAATATAGTGTGAGTATCTAGAAAACTGTGCAGAACCAATCTCCTAGTTAAAATAATATAATTCAATCTAGTTTAATCTAAGTAGAACTGTCTCCTAACTGTCACCTGTCATTTGTAAAGCTGTCACTTGTCATTTTCTAGTTGCAAGCTGCACTTGTCTTTTTGAACTTTAAAATTTCAAATCTGAAAAACGACCTTCACAAAATCGCTCATATCTCCGCGACCGTTTGTGCTAGAGACTTGCAGTAACTTTCATCTGGAAGCTGAGATCCTAGGCTTTCTTAGTTTGTTTTTGCTTTCATTTGCCAAAAATTCGTTTAACCTGCTAATCATTCCTGAATCATTGCAAGAGTGAGCCTGGACTAATATTAACTAGATACCAATCACCCTGAACCTCTGAAAGGGAATTAAAAGCATTTCCAGCATATTTCTCATCCATTGCTAGCACATATAAAAGCATTTTGCCTGTGTTTTCAAAACTCCTATCTGTTTTCTTTAAGCATGCTTGGGGGGGATTGAACTGAATTACATTTGATTGCATTTCTGAGAACTGTGTGCTTCCCTCCATTTCCTTGCATTGCATAAAAGGGGGGGGTGAATTGTCCAAGAAAGTGATTACATTGTCTTTTGCTGAAATCCTATCAAGTTATTTTCTGTACTGCATTTCATTCCACATTGCATTCATTTGAAACCATAAAAGTATTGTTGCTATCTTATCCATTTCATGTCAACTCCTTAGTGATTATAAAGAAGTGTGCTAGTGCCAGATTCTCCGTTGTTAATCTTTATCAGATCAGATTAAGTGTGCTATTCAATTATTAATTTATTATAAAGTGTGATATAATATATATTGTTTAAATTATCAATTAAACCTTTTAACTTGCAAAACAGAACTACTTCTTGGCTCAGTGGGGTCAGGAGGATTCCAAGAGAGGGGTGTTATATAGGGGTAGTCATCCAGAACGCATGAACTGGACATAAAGGTATATCAATAAGGGTTTTCATTCAGTATTCTAGACTAGGCGTTGACTTAGCTGTAGTGTTGAATTGAATCCTCTTACAAATTGGGGGCTCGGGCCGGACGTTTGGGTTAGAATACCACTTGTGCAGCTTAATACAGTGTGCTAACTGACGGGATACATACATCCAGTCGGATCACCACGCTGCATTACGCTGTAAAGCACTCCTCAAAAGGGACACTCCAAGAAAAGTTCTGTTCTGCAAAAATAAAATACAAACTTCTGTAAGTCAGGACAGAGACCAATCTCTAGAATGACGACCTTAGTAGACATGAAAATAGCCAGAGAGCACCTCTTGCATAAGCTATTTGTGAGAGGTGAAGGGACCGAACAGGGCCAGGATGCGTGGTTGCAGGCCATCACACAACAGGTCACTGAAACAGGGTCAGATATATATAGAGATCAGGGTCCCTTACATGTGGCCCTGAGTGAACTATATATGGCTCCTAAAGCCAAAGAGGAACACAATAAGATTGCCAGGATAGCAGCATACCTGTACCTATATATGGGAGACATGCAGGATAGATGTGCTGAAAGCCAAAATCTGGCAAATAGGCAACAGATGGTGTTAGAGAAGGTCCAATCTGACCTGGTCTCTTCTGAGCAGAGGCTGCAGAGGAGCCAGGAGTCAGAAAATGACAGCGGACGGTACATCACTAAAATAAAGGAGGATATGGATATACTGCAACAGGAAAAGGCTGACCAGGATACCAGATTTCTGGCCCTGCAGAAGGAGCACCAAGACAGTTTGGACTCCTTACTGCAGAGCCAGAAAAAGCTGGAGCAACAATTAGACTTTAACAGGGCATGCACGGAGCAGGTAGCCACCCTGCAAAGTCATCTAGATAGAGTGAAGGTAGAGAGCAACAAGCTGATTTTGAAAGACCTGGATACCCAGGCAGAGTTTGATGAAGAACGGCAGAAAGCTGGTGCCCTTCAAAGGCAGAGGGACGACCTGGCGGCACAAATGCAGGCTCTTAGTCAGGAAAGAGACGCCTTAGGCCAGGAAGTCTGCCATTTAAAAAGAAAAATGGAAGAAAATCACCTGGCCCACCAGGGACTGGGTGATCTCCAAAATGAACACCAGAACTTGTTAGAGCACACCAGGAGGGTGGAGGATGCACTAGCAAGAAAGGAGCAGGCCAATAGGGACACAGCTCAGGAGGTAACCCTCCTGCAGCAAAGACTGGCCCAGTTCTCCAGGACCAACCAGGAAGCACAGAGGGAAAATGAGGCTCTCTGCCAGCACAATGAGAGGCTCCAGCAACAGGTAGCGATGCAGGAGAGACTGATAGAGTCGAGTAAGGCCTTAACAGAGCAACTGAAAGCACAAATGCAGGCTCTTGCATTGCAACAGGGAGCAGGGGCGGATAGAGATGAGGTCCGCTGGGAAAGAGAGATTCCTGACCATAACCGCAGGAGCCCTAACACCAGGGGCCTTCATCTCCCCCAGTCCCTGGACTCTACCACCCCCATGTCCCCTGGCGCACATGAGCACAGGGCCACAGGGATGGCAGATTACTATCCAGCTAAGAGTATGGGGCTCATAGGCCAGTACCACTCAGGAATGGAGGAGTGGGCATCCGGGTATGGGCACCCAAGTACAGTACAGTTCAATGGGGAACCCCAGGAGAGTAGGCCCATTAAGGGCATCCTGAAAACCTCTGCCCAGTTAGGTCAGTGGAGGGGGTACCCATCAAATCCTGGCAGCAAGGAGGAATCTGAAGACTCCTCTGAACTGCGCAGGACCCAGGAGACCAGGTCCCCACATTCTGCCAGCCATTCCCAGGCTCGCAGAATCCGGGAAAACCTGGAAGAACAGACGGGAACCTCTGGGAGCAGTGCCTCTGAGTCCGAGGACGAATGGACAAGGGTTACCCGAACCAAAAAGGCCAATAAGGCAAAAAGGGCCTTGCTTAAGGACCCCTTAAAGCAGATTAAGGCAATCAGGAGCGTCATCACGCCTTACCATAAGAACGCTAAGTATTCTGTTTGGGAGCACTTAGAGTTGTTTGAACAAATGATGGAGACTTTCCATTTGAAGGACAGCCAAAGCTGTATTCAATATGTAAAGTGGACCTTCTCCCCGGAATACTCCAGTTTCTTTGCAGGGCTGGAGAACCAAAATCATTTAAGATGGTCCACCTATAAGGCGGCCATCTTGAAACATTTTTCTGTTCACAGGAATCCTCAAGAGGCTCGCAAGGCAGCCTACAATTTTCAATGTGGGGAGGATCAGGCCCCACAAGAATTTGTGCAGGAGTTAAAGCGTGCTTTTGCACAGACCACAAGAAGGGTGCGCACGGATAGCAGAGAATTTATTAATACGTTTTTCCATGCCTTGCCCAAATATATCATGACCCAGCTCGTGAGGGATTTTCACGAGAAAAGATCTTTAGACTGGGTCATTGAACAGGCTACCCGGATCTATGAGGTGCAGAAACCGATAGATAGCAAAAGTAATGCCCAGAAAAACCCCAAAGCCAACAGCACCCCTGCTGCTGCCAAGGTGGCAGAGGTAAAGGTCACCCCCGTTTTGGATTTGGAGATGGGGGGGCCTAAAAACCTACCTGCACCTAATAATGCTAGGCCCAGGAGGTCCTCGGGTCAGTCACAGACAGGGAGCCAAGGCGGCAGCCCCACAAATGGGGTCCCTCGCTCTCCTGATTATGTAAGTCCCCGTTACAAGGGAAATCGACCCATCCTGTGTTATGTGTGGACTCCTCCAGCCCAAGGGGGGGATCCAGCCAAGCACCTAACCCAGGGAACTTCCCTCCAAACTTCCCACAGGAGGGCAGAAATTTACCAAACCCTGGGCAGAACTTTTTCCCCAGATATCCACCCGACTTTCAGCCCCAAAACCATCCATCCTTCTTTCCCCAATTCCCTGAGCCCAGACCACTGAATCCGGGATAGGGGAGGCCAAGGGTGGAGGGGTATCCAAATCTTCCCAACCCGGGGTATTACCAGAGGAGGGACAGCTACCCTTCCCGGGATCAGCCCAGGGGAGAAAATAGGGCCCCGTATCAGCCTGAGCGGGTTTCCCAGTTAGAGCGCCAGGTTCAAAACATGGCGCGGGATCTGGGTCACATACTGAGGGCTCAGCAGAACCCTCAGATGGGCGTGCCGGCGCAGAACGCACCCAACTCTGGACCTGGTGCTCCAGAACAATGACGGGGGCAGCACCCCGATAACTCACCGGTTCCCAGGGAGGAGGCACAAAGGGAAGGGGGGTGTAAAGCCTTGGAGGAAGCTTCCTTCCTCACTTGTAAACAGCCCCTGGAAACCCAGGAACCGGAAACAAAATCTCTTACCCCTGAAAGTCTGCCTCCTAAGGAGCAGAGGGGGGGTAGGAGAAACAAAAGACCCAAACAGACTCAGTTTGAGGAGGAAGTACAGATCTTCCAATTTGAGGGAGAGGGATCCTCAGAGGATCCTGGGAAAAGGATCTTCTCCTTCAGAGAGGGGGGAACTCCTCCCAAAGAAAAATGGGTCCCTAGGGATGCAAATCCAGACTGGGGAGATGTGGAGACTGAGCTACCGCCGCCCACCATCTCATCCCAGAACCAACAGCAAGAAAATCCCCTGGTTCAAACCCATCCTGGTGACTGCCTCCAAAAAGGGGGGGGGCGGCCCAGAACCAGAGCCAGGGGGACCCACAATGGTTCTGTTCTCCAGTTGCCAACTTTTTCTTTCAGATTCCCAAGGCTCTCCACAGAATTCTGCCCAAAATTCTTCTCTCGCGATGTCCAAAACCAGAAAATGAGCCCACCAGTTGTCCAAAAATGTACATTATCTGTGCCCCCTTGAGGAGAAGGAGGGAAGATATTATGCCCCGGTACAAGTACGGGGGCAGGGTACAATTTCAGCGCTGGTGGACACGGGATCTCAAGCTACCTTTCTGTCCAGAAGGGCCTTTGATGAACTGAATGCAGGAAGGGGAGAGAATTACCAAATTCCTCTCACCTCACTTCCTGGACAACTCCAGAACTTTGACGGGAAGGAAATTCCCGTTGAGGGGACTGCAGATTTGGACATTAAAATTGGGCGACACAAGTTGAAACACCCAGTCATAGTTGTGACTCCAGAGGGCACCCCTTGTTTACTAGGGAATGACCTCCTGAGAAGGTTGTCACCCCTAATAGATTGCGTAAACAAGGTCCTCTGGACCCAGACTAGCCGACCAATAAAATTAAAACAGAGTGTCAACCATGTTAGTTTAAACGGCACCTGCCACATGGTTGAACAAAAATCTTACCAAGTAGAATTTCACTTCCAGAACAACCAAATTCCAGACGTGACAGTAATAGCAGTAGGACAACAGACTGGTGATGGGGGGTCCTCTCTATTTCTGAAAATCAACCTTCCTTCCAGTTTAAGGTGGTATTCCACGCTGGAAGGAAACACTCTGAGATTCTATACTAATCCACAATCAGAAACTCCCACTCCTATAGTCCAGAAAGATGTGAAATCAGCTCAGAGCCTGGCTGATATTCAGCAAATTGGAGAGCAGTTGTTCATCCCTGTTCAGTTAAATGATGGGAAGGACTCTGTTCTCGCTCGAGTGTGTGTGAATAACGGTAAGAGCTTCATCAGCGAAGCCATGTTCCGCCAACTCCCAAAAGATCCAGCCACTCCCACATTCAAACTGATAGACAAATGGGAAATGGACCTGGAAGCACCTAATTCCAAACATCTCCTGCCAAGCAGGTGTATGCTCAAAATCTCCATTGGCAACAAGAGCATAGTCCACAATTGTTGGGTCGTGCGAGACGTCCCTGCCGCCTTTTACTTAGGCGGTGACATTCTCAATCGCTTTGCCATTAGTTTAGACCTAATAAACTTCAAAGCTTGGTCCCGATTAGCGGATAATCCCATGGGCTTTGATGATCCAGAAAAAGCATTTAGGTCAGCTCAATTGCTACCTTATGCGGTTGAAATTCAGGTTAAAGAGGAAGTCACCATCCCAGAAAGGACCCGACAATTCTCCCTGGAAGTGAAAGCTAAAAGAGGACAATATTTGCAAAACCCTGATGCTTACATACATCTAAATGCTTCTCTCCAACAGCAAGGGTTGGGGGTAAACCCAACTCCATTAGTCAACATAGAACATGACACCATTCTGATAGAGGTGGATAACAGCGACTTAAAGAGTATTACTCTAGCCGCAGGCACCATTATTGGAATGGCGGTTGATGACCGACATTTTTCCATCGACTTAGTAAATGAACTGTTAGGACCAATCCCCAAGGACTGTTTTGACAGTGACAGTGATGACAATACAACACCAGACAGGATTTTTACCCGTCATGGGGGGAACTTCCTGGTGTACACTTCCTGCCCCTATGGTAAGGAAGATGTGACTTGTGACTTCAGGAGGGATGAGGTGATTTTCCAGGTCCATGAGGGCTGCCTTTCCCACCTGAAGCCTCCAGTCCAAATCAGCACTCTGACCAGGGACTTCTCCACCCAGCTGGAGGAGTCCGCTGAGATAGCCAAACCAGAAGTCTTTCCAGGCTTCAGGCAGATGGTGGAAGAGAGAGTCAACCTAGCTGATGCCTGTGTGACTCTGGAACAGAAGCAAAAGTTGAAACAAGTTTTCTTGGATTTCCAAGATCTCTTTGCGGTAGACTCATATGACTGTGGTCGCACTGACATCCACACAACAACAATCCCCACGGACCCTGGCATGAATCCTGTGTTTGTGAAGCAATATCGCTTGCCTCTCGCATCAATGGAGTCCCTTACTGAAATAATTAAGAACCTTGAGTCCAGGGGAATAATCCGTCCCATCCACAGCACCTTCAATAATCCGGTGCTGGGAATATTGAAACCAAACGGCCAGTGGAGACTCTGCGCCGACCTCAGGGAGCTCAACAAACGGGTCCATACTTCCCGATGGCCTCTGCCCTACATTGACCAAGGGCTGGCCCAGATCCAGGGGTCACAGGTATTCACCGCAATCGACCTGACCAATGGATACTGGACCGTGCCTGTCAGCAGGGAGGACCAATACAAACTGGCTTTTACCTTTGGGGGCCAGCAGTACACGTGGACCCGGACTCCCTTCGGATACCTCAACTCCGGCAATGAATTCAACATTTTCCTACATAAGGCCATGCCCGACCTGGGTGCGAGGGGTAACCTGGCTTATGTAGATGATGTCCTCATCAAAAGTTCATCTGTGGAGGAACACATAGCGGAGATCCGTTATGTTCTGACGCAGTTGAGGGCCGCCGGAGCAAAACTTTCCTTTCAGAAAGCACAGTGGTGTAGAACCTGTGTTAATTTCTTGGGGCATGAGATTACTCCTCAGGGTCTCTGTCCCCAGGAAAAGAAAGTGGAAGCACTTCAGAAACTGAAGGACCCCACAACTCTGCGGGAACTAAGGAGCCTCCTTGGACTGACTAATTACAGCAGAAAGTTCATTGAGGGCTACGCAGAGATCACCAGACCCTTGATTCATCTCCTGAAGGGGGGGGTCAAGTGGGAATGGGGTCCAGAACAATCCGAGGCAGTAAGACAACTCAAAAGAAGCCTCTCACAAGCGCCTTGCCTAGCTTACCCTGTCAGAAACAAGGAGTTCTTCCTGGAGACGGGGTTCTCTAATACGTGCTTGACGGCAGTATTATACCAAAAGCATGACAAGGTCAATAAAGTAATCTCCTATGCGAGCAAAACTTTATCCTCTGTGGAGGAAAAATTCAACGATTGTGAGAAGGCACTCCTGGCAACGGTGTGGGCATTGAAGAATTACCGCCCGTTTATCCAGGGGGAACACATCATAGTGGAGACTCCACACCAGCCTCTGCAATATCTCCAAAGTGAGAGAATCCGGACCGGAAATGTGAGTAATTCCCGAATTACTTCCTGGATTCTGTCAATGCAAGGCTTTCCTGTTGTGGTCCGATATGGCCAAAACAAGAAGAGTCCCCTCGCGCAAGGTCTGGCTGACTTGCATGATTGTGCCAGAGAAAACTGTCTCGGGGACGAAAGTCTAAAAATCAAGGACAACACGGAGGCATACCTTAATTCCCCACACAAAGTCTTTGAAGAGGACAAGTGTGAGGGAATGCCCACTGTCTATGTGGATGGATGCTCTTACCATGTTGACAACAACGGGGAGAAAGAACTGGTGGCCGGCGTACCGAATGCATGGGTGAATGAGTCCCCAGAACCCTCCGCTGGATACAAAATTGGTCCCCGAAGTAGTCAGGTGGCAGAATTGATGGCTGTGCATCAGGCCATCCTCACTGCTGTCCAGCATCAACTCCGCGAACTGGTCATAATCACAGATTCGGATTATGTACGGAACGGGTTCGTGGAGCACCTGGTTAATTGGAAAACCAGAGGCATGTTATGTGCTAACAACAAACCCTTGAAACATGGGAAGTTGATCCAAAACATTGATGATCTGGTCACCTCGAATGAGATGACCATCTATTGGAAAAAGATCAAGGGTCATTCCAAAGTAGAGGGACCAGACAAAACTGGAAATGACTTAGCTGATCAGCTGGCCAAAACCGGGGCCATCCAAGGGGATCTAATTGAGATTGAGTCCCTGTTGGGGGAAATCCAGGTCACTGCTATCACTAGGTCCCAGAAAAATGCTCACAACGACCTTTCAATTGCACAATGGAGTAAGGAGACCCCTGATGCTGATTTGATTACCGCTCAGAAGGGGGATCCAATTATTGGTAAATTTTACCAGCACCTTGAGGACCCTGAGAACTTTCCCCTGACGGATACCGATTACATTGGGAAAGAGGACCTAAGAGTGTTGATGAAATGTCCAAAAATGTTCCGGATCCAAGACGGTTTGTTGGTAAGGAAATCCAAAGCTGGCCACGATCAGTGGGTGGTTCCTACCTCATTCCGAAGCCTGATGTTAAGTCACGCCCATGATGCGGCCACTGCCGGTCATAGGGGGTTTCACACAACATTGGAAATCTTAAGAGAGGTTGCATACTGGCCCCACATGGGGCAGGACCTCGACCAATACTTGAAGGGGTGTCTTGTGTGTGCACAATTTCAGCCATCATCCCTCACGCACCGCGCGCCTCTCCAAAAGAGGGGGATGACACTGCCATGGTCAGATTTACAAATCGACTTTGTAGGCCCTGTGATTCGCTCGGCTAGGGGGAATAAGTACATGTTGACTGTGACATGCTTGTTTACCAAGTGGGTGGAATGTCTCCCAGCCCCAAATCGCAAGGCAGAAACTGCAGCTGCCTTGATGATTAACCACATCTTTTCCCGTTTTGGTCTACCTCAAAGGATTGAGTCAGACAGAGGTCGCCACTTCACCAGTGAAGTAATGACAAAGATGTGGGAGATATTGGGGGTCAAGAGAAAGCTGCATATTGCTTATAGACCAGCTTCTTCTCAACTTCCAAAGAAACCAGGCAAAACAGCGGAAATTCTTGCCTACATGGAAGGGACCCTTTGAGATCATCGACAAGATCTCTCCTGTGGCCTACAAAATCCACATCCCCAAAGGTCCTTTGGCAGCGGGGGAAGACAAGTGGGTCCACATAAACCAGTTGAAATGTTGCCATCCCAGGCACACTCTGCAACAACTGGAGGAATCCTCTGGAATCCTAGCGGGTACTGTCTCAGATTAATTCAGTTCCAACCATAAAACATACCACATCTAGTCTCTAAAATATTGTGATTTGCATGAAACTGTCTCTTAGTTATACTGTTTTTTATCAAAATAAGAATGTAATGTTTTGTTATGATGAAATACATATGCTGCCCCACTATCTCAACAGTGGTGGAAAAACGTCTATGAATAGGTATTGCCGCTCTTCCTTTGTCGTCCTAGGAGAAAGAAAACCTGGAGACGGGCCAAGGAGGACGATCCGGAGACCGGGAGGATGACGCAAGGGGGCCCGGGGTACCGCCCAATATTCCCATCAGGACCGGCGAGGAGAACCGATCGACCAGTACCGGATGGAGGAAGAGATGCTGAACTGGCCATCCACCGGAAGAAGATGAGAACTACATCCCAGATCTTGCGGTTCCCACCAGTGAAGGATCAGATGGCCACCGCAAGAAGGGGGGCTTGTGGGATGTATTTACCCATGCATCCGAGCCCTACCTCAAAACTATGCAGTACTGACATGGAAAACATCATGATGGCCAGAGCTTCCCAGAAAATGCACAGGGAAATGCATGAAGAATAGGCTGCCACTCATTTTTGCCGATGTTATGGGCACAGAAGGACACTGCCTAAAACCACCATTGGACTACCCACACAGTAGTCTGAAACCATTGGGAATGGCAATGCTGATTGCCAAAAGCAAACCCATAACTGTTGGGAATTCATTTTCTTAAATCCCAAAAATGGGTGCAGTACCAGTACTCACCACTATCCAAAAGCCGGCATTTTAAAACAACACCAGATTTTACTTTTTGCAAAACTGAATAAATGAACCCAAAACAGGCCAAAGAAAGACTTACTGAGAGGTGGATACAATCTAAAGTTATATTCTGAAGTGACTTGAAGGTTTATAACAAGACTGGCTGCGCTGTGGATTTCATCAGTTTAAGTAAATTTGGACTGAAAGACACTAAACAAAATCTAAATGTTTAAATTGACTGAGTGACCTACTTTTGAGTGTCACATAGGTTGCAATTGTTTAAATGTCATAGTTTTAAACTTAGAATCAGCATTCTAGCTGCATATGTAAAAATGTTTAGTTTTATTTGAATGCAGGAACTGGGGAACAAAAAGTGACATTTTATCTGAAACTTGGCTTAAGGAACTGAATTCTGCCTGGCAACTACCCCCATCAGGAGTGAAACTTGAGTCACAGCTGTGTTCCCAGGCCTAGCTGCCCTTTTGCTGCTCACACCAAAAGGGATATGACACTTCCCTGATTGAATTACCTGGGCTCTGCAGGAAATTGAACAAAGCCCTGTCCTGACTCAGGCAAATGTTTTATTGGCGGGAGTCGTAAATGGAGCTTCCTCTTGGCAGAAGCTGGGAGGGGCAGGGTCTCTGAGCTTGGCAGAAACTGGAAAGACTGGTTTCTGTACCATGTGACCTGAAAAGACACACCTCTATAGCCAGAATATGGTTTTAGAAAAAGATGAATAACTCATAGTACGGACTTGTGAAAATTGTATAAATGACACCATAATTCTTGTGATTTTCCTGCCCACATTTTAAGAGGTTTTTAGAACCGGTGGCATGTTCAGGGGGGTTTTAGCGGAAAAGAGGATATTACTCAAAATGTGTGCATGTGAAAAATCTGACACTTCATCAACTAATGTCCATACTCCTTGCGCACATGTGTGTAAATTTGGGTCAATGTCCGGAATTGCAAAATCAGTTAAAAAGTGAAATATGTGCCATTTCTGAATGCAAGCCCCCAGGAAGAGCAAAGTTTGGACAGGGTATATCTCCTGTGATATGTGATGTGTGCATGTAATTTTAAACCAATGTTTACCTGTGCAAATATGTCTTTTGTTATCAAATATAGAATGTGTGCAATTTGACTGGGGAGTGTCCTCTCTGCAGGCTGTACAATGACATCACTCTGGCACAACTTAGCTCCCCCAATCAAATGAGAAATGGAAGTTTGACCAATTAGAAGCTGAGAGAGAGGTAGGGTCAGTGATGCTAGAACACACCCACATTCTAAACACATAAAAGCAGACAGACAGGACAGATAGGGACTTTCAAATCCATTTGCAGCTGGAAGCTCTGCCGGGAAAATCCATACTTTACCTCCATCAATCTCCAGAGAAAGCTGTGCAGAAAGATCCAGACTTTAAATCCCTCAATCTTCAGAATCCAGAGAGAGAGCAGACCCAGATCACTGTGAAGTGCAGAGACCAGAGTCCCGTCTAAAACCTGACCAGATCCATGGCGAGGCCCTTTAACTCAAGAATATAGTGTGAGTACCTAGAAAACTGTGCAGAACCAATCTCCTAGTTAAAATAATATAATTCAATCTAGTTTAATCTAAGTAGAACTGTCTCCTAACTGTCACCTGTCATTTGTAAAGCTGTCACTTGTCATTTTCTAGTTGCAAGCTGCACTTGTCTTTTTGAACTTTAAAATTTCAAATCTGAAAAACGACCTTCACAAAATCGCTCATATCTCCGCGACCGTTTGTGCTAGAGACCTGCAGTAACTTTCATCTGGAAGCTGAGATCCTAGGCTTTCATAGGACCCCAAAACGATAGTGATAGTCCTTGTAGTTCCTCTGTAATCGCGCTCGGCGCATTCGCAAATTTAGCCGCGATTTGACATTTTACCGCGATTTGCAAATTTCTCCACGTGTGAAAACAGCAGTTTGTTTTTGCTTTCATTTGCCAAAAATTCGTTTAACCTGCTAATCATTCCTGAATCATTGCAAGAGTGAGCCTGGACTAATATTAACTAGATACCACTCACCCTGAACCTCTGAAAGGGAATTAAAAGCATTTCCAGCATATTTCTCATCCATTGCTAGCACATATAAAAGCATTTTGCCTGTGTTTTCAAAACTCCTATCTGTTTTCTTTAAGCGTGCTTGGGGGGGATTGAACTGAATTACATTTGATTGCATTTCTGAGAACTGTGTGCTTCCCTCCATTTCCTTGCATTGCATAAAAGGGGGGGGTGAATTGTCCAAGAAAGTGATTACATTGTCTTTTGCTGAAATCCTATCAAGTTATTTTCTGTACTGCATTTCATTCCACATTGCATTCATTTGAAACCATAAAAGTATTGTTGCTATCTTATCCATTTCATGTCAACTCCTTAGTGATTATAAAGAAGTGTGCTAGTGCCAGATTCTCCGTTGTTAATCTTTATCAGATCAGATTAAGTGTGCTATTCAATTATTAATTTATTATAAAGTGTGATATAATATATATTGTTTAAATTATCAATTAAACCTTTTAACTTGCAAAACAGAACTACTTCTTGGCTCAGTGGGGTCAGGAGGATTCCAAGAGAGGGGTGTTATATAGGGGTAGTCATCCAGAACGCATGAACTGGACATAAAGGTATATCAATAAGGGTTTTCATTCAGTATTCTAGACTAGGCGTTGACTTAGCTGTAGTGTTGAATTGAATCCTCTTACAGGGCATGGGCCTGCACAGTTCACGTCCCTATTTAAAATGTCCTTGTGTATTTCACACAAGTAATCCGAACAAAAGGAAACAGCAGCTAATCAGAGTAATGGACAGTAGCAGGCAGCTGATCATCACTCCTCGAGAGCACTCACTCGATTGTAATGAACTTTATTACTGTTACATCTCAATGTATTTGAGCTCGATGATGCTAAGCCAAGGGCTCCCCCTTTTTGAATAGGTCTTTGCTGAGGAAATGCAATAATGCCCACCATTCAACAAGAAGCAAACCTGAATGTCAAGCTAATGAGCGCTTTAGAGTTGGTGTAATCAACACTTTATTTCAATTAACTTTATTGGTGTTACATTACAACGGATGAACTAATGATATATTATTTTCTCTCCTTTCCCCCATTTATGTCCCCCTCCATTCCCGTATATTACTGTTTGCTTTTGGTAATTATTTTTCTTTTTGTGAAATGAATTTTCTGATATGGTAATATCGCAATGGGTCTATGTTCAGTACATTCAAGATTACTTATGCACTATATATCAGAGCAGATGAGTGTACATTCTTAGGTGGTGAACAATGATCACGTCTTTCACTCCTTCAAGTATACACATTTATCATATTATGTCCCAGCCCTGTCAATCATAGTTCGGTGTCAGGCATGGGCGGAGCCACATCTTCAGCATCCGATTGTTGGATTAAGAACTGTGTATATGCATCCCACATCCTGCTGTCGTTGCACCGACCTCGAGTTAGTGTCGCCCATCCATTTTCCATATCGATACAGTACAGTATGTCTGCTCTCCATTGCAGGATTGTAGGACTCCATTACCCCTCCCATTGCATTGCCACCCGTCGTTCAACCAATATGAGGAGTAGATCAACCAGTTTCCTGGTGTGCTGGGGGACTTCCTTAGTATGGCCCAACAGGTCCATCAGTGGCTCTGGATTTATTGTCTGGCCCGTGATGCCACTAATCGTGTTGAATACCTTTTCCCAGAACTTTCGTATGATGGGGCAATTCCCGACCACATGGCCTGCTCTGCATTGCATATCCCCAGGTTATCTGAGTAGTATGCCTTTAGTTTGACTGGTGTGTAATAAAACTGGTGTATGTACTTAAAATGAATTAGTTTAAATTGCAAATTTATGGCCCCTTTTCTCGTCTCCTTGCAGCAGTATTTCCACATTTCCTCTGGAATCGTCCGCTCTAAAATGTTCTCCCGTGATGAGGATCTTTCTGCTCCCTTGGATTGTGTGCACATGGAGTACAGCCCGGAAGTCACCCTGCAGTTTATATTGCCTTAGCACTATGTACAGTTTGTGAGAGTCCTGTGGTTGGTCAGGGAACATGGTGAATGCCTGACTTAGGCTCGCTTGCAGTCTATAGTACAGAAGTATGTCCAAAGAAGACAATACTCCTTTCTATTTCAGCCCTTCCAATGGTATAAACTTTCCCCCGGGGAAGAGGTCTCCGAAGTGTGTCACCCCAAGTCTTTTTGTCATGGCCACAAAGCTGGCCTCACCTGTGATGGGGACCCTCTGTGTATATATTACTGGGAGTCTGGGCGAATAAAGACCCTTCCCCTCTGTTTATGTTCTATTTGAGTCCAGGCTCTATAGGTCACTTCCAAAGTTTCGTGTGTGTTGTGTTCTTTTTGGTGCAGTTAAGATAATCGATCTGAGCAGATCTGGTGCAGCTAGTGCCCTTTCCACCTCTGCGTGTCTTCTGTCTCTTTGTGTGGCACACCAGTACCCAAGGAATCCCGCCTGTGCCGCTTTGTAGTAGGTCTCAAATTCAGGTAGCGCCAGTCCTCCCTCGTGTATGGGTGCTGTTAACTTATCCCAGGATACCCTGGCCATTTTGCCCGCCCATAGGAACTGTGAGACTGCTGACCTCAGACCGCAGAAATATTCCCACGGGACCCCTATTGGGGTGTTCAGGAAGACATAAGAGAACCTGGCAAGCAGTGTCATTTTAATGATGGATACCCAGCCATACAGGTTAAGGGGGAGGTTTTTCCATCTCGACATGGCCTCACAAGCTTGATCCAGGACTCTCAAATAGTTACTGTGATATACCATATTTTTATCCCTGGCTATGTAAATTCTCAGATAGCGGGTTTGGGTCATGTGCCATTGGAATCCCCAAAAATCTTGATATTGTTCAGCCTTTTCTGTCAGTGGGAAGAGTGTAGATTTTGAGGCATTCACCTTCAGTCCCGATATTTCCCCGAAGCCTTGGATGTCTCTCATGATTGTATCTAGATTGACCTTGGGGTCTTTGACAAACAGCACCATTTCATCTGAGTATAGTGATATTACTACCTTGTGGATATAGTTTAACCCTGCGATGTAAGTGTAGTTCTGTTACTCTTTTGGCGAAAGGCTCGATCGCCAGCGCAAAGAGTAATGGCGATAGGGGACACCCCTGACGTGTTCCTCTTTCCAGTGCCACCGTAGATGTCAGCTCCTCATTCACCCATACCCCCGATACCGGCTGTGTATATATAGCAGTTTGACCATGGTGATGTAATGCTCTCCCATCCCCATTCGCCCATTCACAGTGAACAAAAATGGCCATTCGACCGAGTCAAATACTTTAGTGACGTCCATTGTAGCAGCCACTATTGAGTCTTCGGGGGGCACCGCCGCGATCATTCAAAACATTCTCCAGAGTCCATATGATGTGGATCGTCCCGGGATAATGCCTGCCTGATCTGCTCTCACTATCGTTGGCATCATAGGTGCCAGACGAGATGCAAGGATTTTTGCTAGGATTTTATTATCTATGTTGATGAATGAGATTGGACGATAAGAGGAGCAGTCATTACTGGGTTTATCTGGTTTTATTAACACTACCACCACCACTTCCCTGAGTGTTTCCGGTAGGTATCCCAACACTAGACTGTGTTGAAACATATCCAGTAGGTAGGGGCCTAATTTATCTGCGTAGTGTTTATAAAATTCCGCTGTGAACCTGTCGGGTCCCGGGGACTTACCTTTCGGCAGGGACTTGATAGCATTCATTACCTCGGCTAATGATAGGGGGCGGCCCAGGTGTTACCTTTGGTCGTCAGTGCTCCAATATAGGGCTATTTGATCTAAGTATTCCTAGATATACGCCTGTGAGGCGTGAATCTGGGAGGAGTACAAGTGATTGTAAAATGTGAAGAATTGACGCAATATTTCTGGGTCTTCGAACCGATCCTTCCCCTGCTCATCTGCTATGGCCTGGAGCCTGCCTCTTAGATTGTCCTACATATTTAACCTCCCGGAATGCTAGCACCTGGAATTCTTGTAATTTCTTCAAAATCTCGGCCTGTTCCTGATTTGCTGGGGTTGGTGTGGTCATCTGTAGAACTGAAATGCTACTTTCCCTGGCTGGAAGTACTCTCCTAATCTGTCTAAGAATCCTGGCCTCCTTGGATATGCATTCACCCCTTATGACGCACTTAAAGCTTTCCCACAGTGTTCCCGCAGACTGCACAGAGCCCACAATTGTATCAATAAGTTGTCTATGGTTTATGTTAAACCCTCTTGGGGCCTTCGCTTTTAAACCACCACGGGAGCCTCCCCCTTGTCCGACCTAATAGTCCCACCTCAAGCATCACAGGGGTGTGATCCGACAACGTTCAGGCAAGAATCCCCACGTCTTTCACATGTCCTTATATCGAATGCGATACTAAGAAAAAATCTAACTGTGATACCATGTTATGGGGTGCTGAGTGGTAGGTGTACTGCCACTCTGTCTGGTTCCTAACTCTCCACAGGTCTGCCACATCCCAGGACAGGGCCATGCCTTGTAACTGGTTAATCCCCTTGTTCCCAGACCCATGGCCGTCCCCAGTTTGGTCAGGTTTAGGCTGCATTACTGCATTGAAGTTGCCAGCCCATATTATTGCCATGATTTGGGCCATAGTAATTCATTAGTGCATACGACTCTCCTTAGAGGTGCCTTGAACAATGAGGCTCCTACCCTCCCCGTCTCTTACCACCATGGTCTGAAGAAAGCCAACCGTGTTGTGTAATGGAGTTCCCACTCCTCTTGCATATGAAGAGCATGATGAAAAGTATCTATGGTATCCCCAAACCCTCCCAAATGTGGATTTGTGTGTCTCGCTTTAAGTGAGTCTCAGCAGAAATGCTATTCTGACCTGATGTCACTGCATGTACAGCAAGAGTTTCCGGCATTTGGTGGGACATTTTAGTCCCCTGACATTCCAAGTGCAGAGTTTAAGTGTAGCTATCCCTTTTATTCAAAAGAGCAGTCCCTGTACGTGTCTTAACCCAGCATTCGGTTGGGACCGCTGCTCTCAGCTGCCCCACTGTCCTGGGTATAGCCCTTAACATGCTTAAAGGGAAGCTTGGAGTGTTGCACTTTTGTTTGAGTTGTACGGGCATTGTGTATAGTAAAATTATTGTTCCTGTTGTACCGTGTTTCCTCTCTTCCCCCACAAACAACCCCAATTTTTCAGTGTTGCATGTTCTCTCCACCTGGTTGCCCGCAAACCATCAACGATGCATAACCCCAACGCTTGTCCGGCCCTCAACCAAACATACCTCCCCACCCTTGATGCTTGAGCCTCCCCTGACCTACCCCACTGATTGTCCCAACTTTCCAGCTTCCCCTTTTCCTCAACTGTGTGCACACTTGAGTTTCCGCTTGGTGGGTGGCTATGAGCACAACTTCCTGGCACACCTGCAAATTTATGCGATTCCCTTTGTCATATCAGAATTATGTTCTAACTATTGTTAGCTTTGTATTACCATAAAGTATTTTTACCAGGAGCAGTATCAGTCATTGTTCCCCCTCAATCAAGGAGTTCTTGGTTGTGTTTCTTGAAAGGCTGTGGTCTCTTCTGGAGTGTTGAAGAAGAGTGCCTGTCCGTTATGTTCAACACGCAGTTTAGCCGGGAACATCATTGCGTATCTCATTCCCCTATAATGTAGCAACTTCTTAACATCGATAAATGTCCTCCTCGAAGCCTGCAACTTGTCTGAGAAGTCCAGGAACAGTCTGATCACGTCACCTTTGTAGAGGACTGTCCCTTTTTCTCAAACCTTCCGGAGAACCACATCTATGTTCCGATAGTTCAATAAACGGGCTAAGAATGGGCGGGGTGGTGCGTCTGGTATTGGCCTCCTGCCACTGGGAATTCAATGTGCCCTTTCGACAGCACACACTCTTGGTCCAGCGCTTCCTGTAGTACATCCTCCACGAGGGATTCCATGTTTCTCTGATCTGTTGATTCCGGGATTCCGACAATTCTGAGGTTATTCCTCCGTGATCTGGACTCCAAGTCATCCTGCTTGTCGATAAGGCCTTTTTGCGCTCTCTTCACTTCAGTCATTTCCCTGGCTGTGGATGTGGACCCATCCTCCACTTCTGACACTCTTCTTTCTGCTTCGTCTAGCCTTTCACTGTGTTTATCCAAACGGACCTGCATGTGGTCCACCTTGCAGGTGAATGAGTCGAGTTTCCCATCTAAGGATTGGATACTGGACTGCAGTTGGGAGAACATCTCTTTGATGCCTTGAAATGCCCCAGCCGGGTCTTGGAACGATGCCAGAGGACGTGTTTCAGGAGAGGGCTCCATCATTTTGCTTGCTTTGGCTTGCACTGGTACATCAAATTGCTGTTTCGCCTGGTGTTTGCCCCCTTTACCACATTTGGACATTGCTGTCAGTTTGGGTTTCAAACAGCTTAATTCTGCAGTTCCCAACCGTATGACCCAACAATGATCGCAGGGTGGTCCCCGTTGCCTTCTGCCAAGCTTATAACGCCTGTTCTGTCAGTAGCGCCCAGATGGGGAGCATCAAGTACATGGTTCAGCCCGGCTATCTTCATATATTGGTGACTGTTCCACTGTTATGTTTCTCTTGTGTGCTCTTCTGCCAAATTTGGTTGGATAGCCTCAAGGTGCTGAGTCTGCAGTGGTGATCATTGATGGGCAGTCTCCTGTGCCTGCAGTATGGGATCCAGCTCCTACTATAGCGAATGGATTGTGCAGTCTCACGGGAGATATGCAGTCTGTGTTCCCATTCCAGGTCACCCTTATTGACCCGTGCGTTTGTTTACCAAGTCGCACGCGCTATGGCCCTTACCTGTGGCTCCTGCCTTGCTACAGGATGTGTGGTGTGATAGTGTACAAGGGTGATGGAATGGCCCTGACTTTCTCCGGCTGACCTCCACGTCCCGTGACGCCCGTCCCGCAGTGTGTGCAGGTATTCTGAGGGTTGGGGGACTCCCAGTGCCTGCAGTGTCTGTAGCTGCCTCTTCCTTTCCTGCAGGGTCTCCCTAAATGTTGTGTGTTCCACTTCGTCGTTCTGATGTCAAAGAAGTTCTTAAGGACCTTAGTTTCCCGCTTCCCCCACTCAGCAGGTTTCTCTTCGTGTCCGTGTGGATTTCTCCCCTCTTACGTTGCTGCAGATCAGGTCCAGGCATTTGTTCCGCATTGTCGCCTTATGTTGTCTGGCTGCACTCTGTGGGCCCCTGGGTTCTGCACACGTTGGGAACGAGGTTCAGGCCCCTGCTGTCTGTGCTGGTGTTTCCCCCACAATGTCCCCTGTCCAGGCTGTGTTATGCGGCGGTTGGCAAGAGGAGGCGTACCAGTGCACTTCGCCTCAAATGGTTTCTCAGGTATAGTGGCCCAATGCTCCCCTGCGTTGCTCATCTGTGGTTCTGCCTCAGGAGTTAGCGGGATTGCTCGTGCTGACGGTGGTATTATCCCTCCGGAGGGCGGGTGTGAGGCTTGGTCCCCACCTGGGACACACTTCCGGAAACTCGGCTCACCACCCTTTCAGTGTCGGATCACACTTCTTTGATCAGGTGACAGTGCTGTTCTTACCTGATCCGCTTGTAAAGGGAACTCTCTGCCGTATTATTAGATTGTGGGAAAGTTCTGACCAGCCATCAGCTTCCCCAATGGTGGGACGACACTGTTGAGAATGTTGTTGCCTGCTGGTGATTGCGTATCTTGCCCGCCGCAGTGCCAGGTTTTGCACGGTCCAGTAAAAGTCTGTAGCTTGCCTCTGAAGTTTGACACTGCACATCAAACCCACTTGCAGTGGTTATTATGTCTGCATCTCGGAGGGTGATTCTCAGATGCCGATGAGGGTGGGTCCTCCTCCCACTCACCCGTTCCCCATGTGTCCGCTGTTCTCCACATCCTAGTGGTTAAGGGTCTCCACAGTGCTGATTTTATCTGGGATTGCTCCCAGTTGGTGCCTCAGCTTCTCTCCTCACGATGCCACGCGTGGGATAAGGATTCTGATGTAAGGAATCAACAGAGAACATTCTGGATCTAGTGTTAGTGTGCTGCAGCTCACGGGCCTGCAGCCATCTTAGCCGGGCTATCTAGCACCAACCCCCTCCCTCGGAGAATTAGGTTGTTAATTCTGAAATGTTGCCTTGAAAAAGACCACAGTGTTCGAAACACTTGTTGTCAAGGGAAAGAGGATAGACTGTTTCAACTATTTGTCAGAAATTCACAACAATAAATAGAACATTCGGCACTAAACCAGAATTGATATTTGTCATGAAAGTCTTACAGTAGACAAGTGCATAGATATTGGCACACCGTAGGATAAAGATCAGGTCCTTCATTATGGAGAGGTTTTCAGCCCTTCTCCCTCCATTCAGGAACAGGCCCAACAAACAAAACTTTGGGGACCATGCATGTATCTGGATCCCTACACTCTTCACCTATTCTGCGACACTCTGCCTGACTTTTACTGTCATCGGGCATGTCCAGAACATGTGCACCATGTCTTCTCTCTCTTGGGTGCATCTAAGGTAGGTCTGGACAGTGTTCCTACATATGCTCAACATCCTGTGCGGGGTTAGGTATGCCCTAAGTGTCCCATACGTTTGGGTAAATTTAAATCTGGCATACCTAGAGACTTTCTTAGTGTACAACTGCACTCTCTGTCTCTGCCATTCAGTGTCTGCAAATGCCCTCCCCACATCCCATTCTGACTTCTTGCGCACCGCTGGATCCTCTGTGCCCAGCCCTTATAGTAGTAGGTCATAAATCCTGGAGACCACATGTTCCCTTCCGACACATCATACAGCGTGTCCAGGACGATGTTGGGTTCCCTCCCATCCCTTATACCTGGCTCTCTTTTTCCCATCCTGCCCAACATAGTCTGGTGCATCAAAGACTGCCCCTTGTGTATAAAGGAATTGCTCACTAGGGCTGAAAATTCTAACTTTGTGTATCCCCCAAAGAGGGTGTTGGCCATGGCTATCCCTTTGCTCTACCAATACTTCCTTAGCTGTCCCATCATGTCTTGTTGTGGTCCTATAATTCCTGCTATGGGAATGGGCCCGGAAAACGTGTCAGGGGTCCCAGAAATTCCTCAGGCTCTCTTCCACAGGTGCATGCCAAGCTTCAGTAGCCCTGAAGGTCTCGGTAGTCTCAGATCTCCAACCCACAGCACCACTTTCAAGTAGTAGTGTTTCAACATTGATAGCAGTATCTGGGTGTCCAGGGTAACCTTGTCCCCAAGCCAGTTCAGTAAAAACTGCAGCTGCCCTGACAGGTATTATAGTTCGAAGTTGGGTACTCTCATCCCACCCTGGTGTAGTCCCTCTGTAGTGTGCTTAAGGCAATTCAATTCTTCCCTTTCCCCCCAGAGGAATTCCCACGTTAGCCAGTCCAATCGCCTAGGTATGTTGTATGGTACATTAATGAAATGGTACAGGAAGCGTAGGAGTACCACCATCTTTAACAATGCTGCCCTACCCTGTACCCCGAGGGGTCATTTCACCCTAATCTCATGGAGCTCTCTACACCCTCTAATGCTTTCAGCATGTTGTCAATGTGTGTGGAAGCCGGGTCGTGCAATACGTTTACCCCAAGGTATCTGAAAGTTTCCTCTGTCCAGCTCAGCCACAGGTTCGGCAATTGTTCTCTGGCTAGGCCCCTCAGTCCTTCCAATGGGAACAGGCTAGATTTTTCCCTTTTTATACCGATACCAGAGAGCCTAGCAAACTGGTTCACTACGCCCAGTATGTGCGGTAAATTGTCCTGCGGCTGGTTGACGTATAGTAACATGTCACCCGCTTACAGGGATATTGTGTGCACCACCCCGTATATCCTTACTCCCACTTCTGTGTACTCTGTACTAAGGAAGGCCACTCACAGTTCCAATGATATGATGCATAGCATCAGTGACAGCGGGCAACACTGTTTGGTGCCTTTCCGCACCTCCCATGCTCCAGAAATCTGTTTCTCCATTCTCACTCTCACTCTAGGCTCTGTGTACATCAATTTCACCCTCCCCATGAAACTGTTGCCGATCCCAAACTGATCCATTGGCCCTAGGAGCCAGTTCCAGCTAACCGAGTCGAAGGCCTTAACTGCATTTAGAGAGGCCTCTTTGTAGTCTCCATCTAGGCATTTTGAGCTGTCTATTACGTGGTGGAATCTGCATAAGCTCCATGAGGTGCAGCAGCCCACAATATCCCCTGTTTGATCTGTGTGAATCAAGATTCATATCACTCTTCTGAGTCTTTTCGCTAATATCGCTGCTATGATTTTACTGTCTTGGTTCATCATAGAGAGTGGTCTATAAGATTTGCATTCTTGTGGGGGTTTCGCCGGGTTGGAGAATGGGCACATTAATGGATTCCCTAAGGCAACCGGCAATATTCCTGCCTCGTATGCTTCTGTGAAGACTTCCAGGAGCTTAGACGCCAGTACGCCTGTGTATGCCCATCCAGTCCCGGTGTTTTAGCGGTTGGGAGTTCGGCTATCACAGCTCCAGCATGAGAGGTGTGTCCAGCATGGCCACCTGCTCACCCTTCAGCCATGGCAGTTCTATTTGGTCCAGGGCTTCCTTGATCTCCCTTTAGCACCTCTTAACTATACAGATTCATAGAATCTGGAGAATCTACTATTTTTCTCCCCTTGTGTCATGACTGCCCTACCTTTTTTCTTCTATGATACTAGTGATCATATCCTTAGGTTCCTCTCATCTGCATAGCCAGGCTAGCAATCTCCCCGGTTTGTCCCCTTACGCATGTATTCTCTTGGTATACTTTGCGTAGTCTAGTTTCCCCAGGCTTTCCCATTTGGCTATGCATCGCATTACCTTGTGCAATCGTACTTTCCTCCTGTGCTACCTCATTTTCTTTATCCTCCAGGGATTTCTGTATGTCCGCCCTCAGGCCCCCCATTTTTCCTTTCGCCGTGCCCCTCATGACTACCGTGAAGGCTTCCCATAGTGTCACTGTTTCCGCCACACTGCCAGCGTTTGTCTCAAATTATTCTTCTATTTTGTCTCTAAGGTGACGTTGAAAATGTCATGAAGTAGGGCCTCGGCCCTTAATCTCCAAGTGGTTATCGGCACTCTCGGTGTCTCGGGCAGTTGTGCAGGTTTCCTATGCTTCTCATCTGACCTCTCCAATTTGGGGATCACTGTGCAGTTAAAGTCGCCACCCCACACCCACGTTGCGACCTCTATATGTGGCCAGCTTTAGGTATAGTGATTTGAAGAACTCTGTTGTGTCATGGTTTGGGACATATGCGTTTATGAAGCATACTTCCCTTTTTTCTAGCAAGTCATGCACCAACACCACTCTGCCATCCTCATCCTTTGTGAATTACAGCAACTGGAAGGGGAACGTGGGGCCGATCCACACCAGCACCACTCTAGCGTACACTGAGAACATCGAACCACATAGCTTCCCTCCCCATTTTCTAGCTATCTTGGTCTGCTTATCTGCTGTGAGGTGAGTTTCTAGCAGTAGCTCTATTTATTTCCCCTTCGTTTTCAGATATTTATACACTGTTAGCCTCTTAATGTAGTTGTTCAGTCTCCTGACATTGCAGGTGACTACTCCCAGGCCATTAACTCCCATCTTGAGTGATCTCACATGGTTGTACCCGGCTGACCATCCTTCTGCCCATCCTCCTGCCCATCTCTATGGTTACCTACCCCTCGGGTAACCAGGCATCTCCTCTCTGTTCATATATCCACCACACCCTTTAACATTATGCATGTCACCTTTTGGTTCACTAGTAAACCTTGTTATCTCTTCTAGCCAACCTTTTGTCCAGGTCGACTGCCCACCCCCCCAACTCCAAAGAACCACGACCAAAAATAACCTACCATAAACTTTGGATAAGTTGCCCAGCTGCATACTGCACGCTCTGGTGTAGCTACTTCTCCTGCCCCTCCCACCCTCCCCACCACTGGGTGGCATGCAGCAGCTCGATCCCTTCCAACAGGCATCTGGTTACTAAACAGTGGAGTCTGGTAGCTGCCCATAGAGGCAGACTTCTGGGTGTTGTGGTTTCAGTCTGGTGTTCCCCACGTAGGGCTCCCCCCTTCAGTGTATCAATACTCGTCCTTTGTGTCTGTCCATTAGTCTCATAGGTAACGCCTGGGCTGTGTTTGCTGTGCTATGGCGGTTACGCTTCAGGGTCCTTCATTGTTCCTGCATGGCAATTGTGGAAGTCCCTTTTTGTCCATACAAGAGTGTGACTTTAAGCTTTACCGGGTATATCAACATGTATCTTAAGTTGGTCTCTCCTTAGTCCTTCTGAACATTGCTCTATGTTTTTGCACTTAGGCTGTGTAGTCAGGGGAGATTGCCAGCTTGGAGGAATTTCCTATGATCTGGCCTCCTTCTCTCGAGAAAGCCAAGATCCTTTCACGGTCGTTGAAGTTCATTATTTTTGCTATCACAAGTCTCAGGGGTGCTTCGTGTGGTGGTCTCCTGGCCTGGGATCGGTGTGCCCTTTCAACCCTGAATCCTTGTGTCAGTGAGCCCAGCCCTATCTCATGCAGTAAGAGGTTCTCCACATAGCTTGCCTTTACTCTTGTGTACCTTGTCCAACATTTGGATCACCAACCCTGGGACCTGCGTATGCGGAATGATACGGGTATGGTATGGGTGTCCTGTATGTCATACCTGCTGCGGTTGAATTCACTATTAATGGGAGTCAGGTCAATGTCGTTATAGGAGGCAGGATGATCGGCTCCCATGTTGCCTTGCCACAGACAGTTACTCGGCAACGGGTCAGTCACTGCTTCAGCGTCACCCTCACTGTGGGACACTGGGTAGTCTCGTTGCGGCCTCCATCTGTGTCTGCGCTTCTGGGGCGATCAGTACTCCGGCGCCTTGATCCTGTTACGCTTCACTCTCGGCTGATTCTCACCTCCCTTATCTGCTCCACCACCACAGATGAACCTGTCATTCAATTTGGAGCTTCCACTGTACCTCCTAATCGATTTGGCTTTGTCCCACAGATGCCCGGATCTCATGCATTGCACGCTCCCAATATTTGCAGGGTTTCAACATCCGTTTGTCTCATGCTCCTCTGCTGAGACTTCCCAGGGGTGTTCTACAATCATTCCCAGACCCTTTTATGCATTTCTTGTGCAAAATCAGATGTTCTTAAGTATCATCTGTAAGGATCCAGCGGGAGCTCACTTTCCCTGCTGCCTCACT
This sequence comes from Ambystoma mexicanum, assembly GCF_040938575.1. Classification (NCBI taxonomy): domain Eukaryota; kingdom Metazoa; phylum Chordata; class Amphibia; order Caudata; family Ambystomatidae; genus Ambystoma; species Ambystoma mexicanum. Next base: position 1,117,017,953 of record NC_090924.1, read on the forward strand.
CCATGGCCGCTAGCTATGCCCTAGATGCCACAGTACCTTATGAATTTAGATACAATCGCAGTTTCTGGCCCATCTTAGTGGAAACTACAACTTTCTGCTGCATTCACATCTCCTTCCACGGAATGCTGATCAGTGACAAGATGGGCCCATTCAGACATTTATCTCAGACAGCAGTTTTCTGAAGTACTGCCATCATTGTTTAGGTAGTTGACTGCAAAGTACCCCCGTCCTCCCCATATATGCCAACATTCTGTAACCAAAAATCAGTAGAAAGTTTCAAAAATAGTAAGTTGCATAATGATGACATCATAGGAAATGTTGTCACATCAATTTTACCCAATTAAGTGACAAAGAAATACATCACAGGTTATCAGCCACCGATTATCACAAGGTGGCCAGGCAGCAGGGAGCTGAAAAAAGAAATAACCACTGAAATGCTATAAATGTTATGTTATGTTATTTTATCTTATACCGCGCCAAAGCCCGTAGGCATCCAGGCACCGAGAGACAGAAACATGCAGGCTACCCGTGAGGAGAAGGGGTACTAAGGAAAGAGATAAGTCTTCAGCTGTTTCCTAAAGGAGAGTAAGTCCTCGGTCTTACGCAATGTAGCTGGTAACGCATTCCAGGCCTTAGCGCCTTGGATATGAAACGCTCTGCCCAGCCCACGGGATCGTTTCACACGATGTTGGACTAGTAAGAGATCTTCCGCTGATCTGAGCCTTCTTGAGGGTTCGTAAACACTTACAACATCCTTCAAATAAATTGGTGCAGTCCTAAAGACGCATTTATGGCAGATGGTGAGTATCTTAAACCGAATTCGGGCCTCAACAGGAAGCCAGTGTAGCTTTTCCCTAGCAGCAGTAGTTGGTTCTGAATATTTCAATTGATAGATGATGCAAATAGCTTTATTTTGTACCTTTTGGAGTTCGAGGATGTTGGCTTTGCTTGCCCCACATAGGAGAGCATTACAATAATCCACATGTGGTAGAATAACAGCTCTCACTAGTTTAGTACGGTTTTCAATGGAAACAAGTGGGGCAACCTGTCTGAGCACTTTAAGATGGTAATAAGTGCTCTTTGATATGGCAGCAATGTGAGCTTCACAGTCTAAGCTACTCTCCATGAAGGTGCCTAATGTTTTAACTTTCTGTACAACTTTTATATCACTACCATCAATCCTGAAACCTGAGTATGCCTGGTCCTATTTGGTTAGTACCTGACAGGGTTCGAATAGCATGAGCTCTGTCTTCGAGGCATTAAGGCAGAGCCAGTTTGTAGACATCCATTTTTTTATCAGTTGATATACCATACCAAATCTTTCTATGTCAGTAAGGGCCTGCTGTGGAGGAACCAGTGTGAAAAGGCAACAAGGTGATAACACTTCTGTATACCCAAAGGGACGTTATGGCCATAAGGGCTACTGCAAATGATAAACAGGGTCTTGTAATTTGCTATGTCTCCCTGGTCAATCCAAATGTGTTAATTGAGTCAATGGTGTTATGAAAATGAATCTCTATCACCTGTGTTACCTCATGTCTATGAACGTCTATGGCATAACCCTGTGATTGTTGGTTTGGAGAAATGAATTCCAGATATTGTATTGTATAGCTTGGGCTGAATCTTGAATTTGCACCTCATTGAGAAATACTGTTTTGTTTGTTAATTGTTTTTTTTGTTTTTGTTATTAATTGTGTTCTATGTTTGGTTGTTCTAATTGTATTTTATTCTTTTCATTTTCTCAATGATATGCTTTTATCTTCTATAAAGTTGTATGGCTACATTGCCCGAAATAAACTATTTGATGAAGAAGTTTTGCTATGTAACTTTAACTTACCTTCGCAAAAGTGTTTACACATTGTTTAATGATGTACCTTAACCATACAGGCAACCTACATGCAGTGCCTGCTTGACAAACCTAACTGCAGTAACTATCTGAAATACATTCCGGACATGCCCAGTGCCCAGCTGGCACTGTTCCCTACGGTTGGCTTATAGGTATGATTTTGGCAAACTGACCCTACTTTCAATATTTGGTGGGCATGGCCAAATAACCTGCCCAGTGTTGACTAATGTGGCTGTGTTGTGGTCATTGGCCATTCTTGTGCAGAATTATTTGACCAACTATGCCTGTTGGTTATGGCCTGCACACATGTCCATCAATTACTTTGGCTGGGGCATTTCTTTCACTTGTGCCCCAAGTAAGGAAATGTGCAGACTTGAATTACAATGGTGCCGGAGGGAAAGAACCAGAGGACAGGCCTTCTCTGTCTATGCTCCAAGACTCTGGAAACTCCTCCCTGTCTACATCAGACTTGCCCCATCACTTATACAGTTCAGGAAAGAGCTGAAGACCATCCTCCTCAAGGAATGGCTCCCCCTTACGACCTAGGTCCACACACCCTGCACATCCACTTACCTGAGACTGTGTGATCTGCTTCCCACGGTCTCCCCCTGCTTGGTTGCAGATCTGTTGTTACGATTTTAGCACTGTAAATCTCATATTATGGTATCCCTTTCTATGAATCTCCTCTAATTTCACACACTCTGTTAGGAGATGTCTAGAAGTTTAGACTTCCTGTTTACAGAATCTGCAAAGACTAAACTCATATGGAAAATCTAACCAAGCTCCTGTTCTTGATAGGGTTGGTAGCAGCTCAAATCTTAGTCTCATCACAAATCTTCTAACATGAATGTAAAAGTGATTTGTTAGATAACTACGAGGAGTATCCATTATGAACCTTGCTTAACATAACTGTCATACTTCCTCATGGTGCCCAACTTAGAAATATTATTATCCCGATTCCAAATGCTAGCCAACTCTTTGATTTTAGTTTCCATCATCAATAGTGGGTTATCATTGTCCCAATTAAAACCAATATCATTGAAGAAAATATTCACATAATTTTTCTATTCTTTCAATATAACTCCAGTACCATTGTTTATAAGATAACTGCCAGAGCCTGAATAGAGTGAGTCTGTGACTTCCAATTTGCTGAGAATGTGTATGTAATGGATACCCATATGTATTTTCATTAAGGTGTTCAGAGATGTTAGGCCAAGTTCACAGTTGATTCCTTCTAGAAGGGCACTTCTGGGCAAACCTAGGACTATGCACCACAATTTACTCTCTAATTTCTTGAGCCATTTTTTTTCCTTTACCATAAATACCTCTAGACCATAGACCTGGCATGGGATTAGACATGTTTCAATTGTGTTCACTTTTATGTCTTATATAATTCGAGATAACCCTGAACCTTCGCTCAATTTCTTAACCAACAAAGTTTTCTAACAAGTGGACGTTCAACGTATCCAATATGAGAATACCCAGATAAGTGTATGAATGCATAATCTTTATAATCTCTCCCTTCATCTTATACACACATTTCTTGTTCTTACTAATTTGGTAGCCAACCTTCATGATTTTGGTTTTCTTGTAAGTAATGCTTAAGTTATTTTTTAAGCATATTTGCACAGTTTATCCTTGCTACGCTGCAACCGTATAGTGGTTGATCTAGTAATAATGTATGATCAGCGTAGACTGGCCACTTTATGTGCGTATCACCAAGTTTAGGAGGTAAATTGTGAATGCCCCTCAGAGACTTTTGCAGGTCAGACACATATATGTTGTAAAGTGTGGGTGCTAATGGACATCCTTGTTTGAGGCCCAGATTGATCAGTATTTTATCACTCAATCTGCCCTCTTGATTTAATAGAATATGTGTACAATTGTCAGTATATAGTTATTGTATGAAATATCAAATAATAGGGCTAATCTTACCCTCCCTTACATTCTACCACAAGATTTATCTGTCTACTGCGTTGGACGCTCCCTTAAAATTTAAATAAACAGATATTCAAGAATTTCTCTCTCAAAGCGAGATTCTTGCATATCGAGTACTGCAATGTCCACACATCAACCAAAGTCCCCACCCCACGTCTGAACCCCGTTTGTAATTTTGATATTATATTTTTCTGCTTAGTTCATATATTTAGTTCTGCTAACAGAATGTGTGCAAACATTTTAGAACAAGCATCAGACATTGCGAACATTCTGTAATTGCTAGGATTTGCTCTAGCTCCTTTTTTAAACATAGGAATAAGGCTAGAGTCCTTCCAAATAGTTAGTATAATCCCTGTATTCACTATTGTAATAAACAAGAGTGAGAATGTTTTGGCCCGCAATAGTGGCCTATACTTATCAAGTTAGGTATACCATCAGGGCCTGCCTCTCTAGAAGGTGTCAAAGTATTTATTAATCTCTAGATATTATCCGGGCCGCATTGCATTCCGTACTAAGCTCCTCCCCATCCAATCCAACAAATATTTTATCATGAATATCCTTATATGCCCTCTAGTGATTGGATCTAACATATTTGAACCAATTGATCTCAAATATAGGGGTACATCTCTTTTTTGTCCATGTAATAGGACCCAACATAGTTTTTATATAAATTCCAGAATCTACAGCCATCAGTATTTTTAAGCATAATATGCAATTGAAACCATCTGAGTGAGGCTTCTGACGGCTTATGCCTTTTGACATTTTTAAATTTACTTAACAGATTCCTTATTTTTTTTATTTGAGTATATAATTACACAAAATGTTCTTCACACCAAAGATTTCTGTATTATATTTTTTTCTCTCTATAGCAATAACAACATCATCATTTTTCGTTTTTACATATGTTTTGTCTCGATAACTGTTTCCACATCATGGATATATTGTTGAGCTTTTTGTCCAAGAGTGGAGAACTTCTCAGCACACATATTTCCTAGCGGTTGCATCCCCATCAATATAATCAATATATTCTCAAAACAAAACAACATATCTTTCCATATTCTTGACAGACCAGTACATTCTGTTGCCATTCAAATTTAGTCCATAACCTATTTTCTTTTTTTTGTCGCTTTCACTTGAATGTTAAACATTTGAACAACATGATCACTAAGTTGAGCGGACACAAGTCATAGACAACCCAGTAGTCCTACCATTGAATTTGGAAAGAATACATAATCCATGAATATAGATTCCTAGCAGACCATGTATATGAACATATTTTCTCTTCAACATTATTTATGAAGGATTGACATAGACCATTAATAAAGACAAATGTTTCCCATTTCTCATTCGGTGTTGGATAGCCAGTCATCTCTAGGATAACCATGGCTCCCCACTGGTTCATCCTAATGGGGTATATATCTCTGACCTTCCTTTGTGATGGTATAAATCTTTTAAAATTCAGATCACCCATTATGATATATAGAGCACGTGTGTTTACCTTCGTGCAATCCTCAATTATACTATCGAGTTCTTCAATGTTTTGATGTGAATGTGCATCATTAGGAGGGTTATATACGTTTGTAATTAATATTCTAGAGGTCTTATCAATATTTGTCTCCATCGTATCTGCCAGTATACAGGGATGGGTTACCTTTTTCTTATGTTCAGTTAGCATTAACGGTTCTTCCCTCCCAATATCAAACCCCCCGAATGTCTTCCTAAGCCTGTATATTTAACCTTTTTTTGAAAGCTTTGTATCCATCCAATATGAAATCTTGACAGGTTTCTTGTAAGGCAAATATATCAGCACTTAATAGAATCTCCATACCCATCTTACTAGACGCAAATTAATGAAAGCCTCCCTCTAGAATTCCATGACATAACAGATAACTCATCTTTAAACTCCCTCTTTGGTCATTCAAGAGTCTCACATCCATCATCCAGATATTCAGGATTCTTAATATCAATAGTGTTCAGCCTTGCTTATTTGAGTTCTTAAACAATTTGGTGGATCAATGTATCAATGCTTATAGGACACACACCAACCTCAGCCCCCCTCGCACACTCAGTTTATTCCTCTTTACCTTTGTCACAGTGTTTTCCAAATGTGTAAACTCCTATCCCATCTCTCTATTTGCATTGGTATGTAACAAGATCCATTCACAAACAATAGGCGACACCAAGTGTACTATTGCCCAATTCGGGCCACTATTAACTTGAGTGTAATCTTCTGCGAGGTAATCACATTCCGTTATTTGACTTGATGGATGACTTCCAGCATATTTGACCCAATGAGGAAAGGACTACATAGCATAGGTGCCCACAATTTAAATGTTTTGGATGTTAACTGAGGTGGTGCAAAGTATATCTTTTAGTCCAAAAGCACTGCTAGCCATCCTTTCCTGAGTCTCCATGTAATGCTCATCAATTACTTCCCTAGTGTCTTTCATATTATACCAGTCCATTTTCCAATCTCTTCATCGAATTATATTCCTCATTCATTTTGGCCCGTTCAGAAAACTGAACCTTGTTCTTCTTTTTTCTTTTAGGCTCTTCACTAACTAACCAAGATTCCAGTCCTCTATATTTTTTAACCTTCTGGTTCAGAACATTTAGTAGATATTTGTTAGATTTGATAGCTTTGTTTTTTGTGTTGTTATTAGTACTTATCCTGGTCGATTTATTGCTATATGTCTCATTGACCAACTGAAATGTATTTTTCAGTTCATCACACCTCACTCTAGATCTTATGGTATCGGCCAAGGACAACAATGACCTTTTTAGAATGTTCTTCTTCTCCTTTTTGTTTACGATCCAAGACCTCTGTACATTAGAAGTTGTACTCAGGGCAGTTTGTTTACATGGTGATACTAACTGGCTGTTCTCAATAACACCCTTAGGAGAGCTATGTATATCATTGTGGACAGTGAGTATGGAATCAGAGGCATTACAGCTGTCCCCACTAAATCTGTCTGTCTCGTGAGGACACATTCCTCCCTAATTTTTATATTAGATGCATTATGTGTAGGAGGAATAGCGGGTATATGACGTATAATCGGTATAGGAATGTCCTCCATTGGTTTAGATATATTGAGGATCACGTCCACCAACCTAGCCAATCCCTCTTTCATTCGTTGTTGTTCTTTATAAATGGAGCTACAAATAGTAAACAGTGCTTTTGATATTTTTAGAAGCTCTGGTCAACAAATGGAATCTTCTCTAGGGGAATCTGATGAGGATATAGACACATTCTTCCTTATAAGAGACGATGCGTAAACCCTCTCCACAATCTCATCCAGATCAGGTGTATTAACTCAACATCAAATGGAGGAATTTGGGGTGCCTTGTTTGTTTGTTCCACCCCCATACTCTTAGAATTTTCCAAATTTAGCTCCATATTCAGTAAAGAGTTATTAACAATGGGCTCCAGTTCAGGAATATCATACCTATTATTACCATCTGCTTGCGAAACTGGCTCCTCCTCCATAGCACTTATCTTTTCTCTGCCTTTGCTTACTAGTTTTAGATAGGTTGTAATTTTATCTTGTGTCATATCAGCTTCACCCCTTTTATCCCAAACAGCTTTCACCACTTCCAAGGACAACCCATCGGTATTCAGTTTACTGATCTTTTTGTTGAGTCTGTTCCTCTTGGATATAGCTCACTTAGCTTTTAGAATTCCCGTTTGTTTCTTGCATGCCAATTTAGCAACACTTCTAAGTTGGTCATTTTTTTAGAATAGCTGGCAGGTTAGCTCACACTATAATTGTTAAATGACTGAGTGATATACTATCGCAAGTGATACTAGGCACATTAGTCTAAATATGGCAGTATCTGCTATAACGATCCAAACTTCTCAGAACGTATACTCAGCACCACAAAGTAATGTTCAAGCACTTCTTACCCAGACATAAGAAATGCTGCACTTTTTGGTGCGCGCGGCTGCAAGCTTTAAGGCGGCTTCTGGGTATTAAGGGGCGTGGCCAACCAAAATAAAGGTAAAATGCATAAAAGTCCACATTAAAGATTTTTCCGAACATGTCGAGCGAGTTCCAATACAAGGAAAATAGTCTCTCAGCACCAACAGCACTCACTGTGCACTCCTTGGTGCGGTCGCTATTTCTTTGCCGTTTTATGAGTTATAGGGGCTGATTTACAAAAGTGTTTTTAATGGGAAAATCCCCTTGAAATACTCTTTGTAAATCAGGCTCTCAATGTCTTAATTGTAGATTTAAATAAGTCACTGGTATAATGAAAATGAGCCACTTGATTTATATGCAGTCTGTGGATCCTCACATCTGTTTCTTGCATTAAAGTCCTGTTGAAAATATGCATTGGCATAGCAAACAGTTTTTGCTTGTGTACTCTATTAGCTTGGGATTTGCAGGACACTGCAATATCTGCCCTGGTACTCAAAACATTTTCCAGCTATTTCCTCTTATGGCCAGGTCCATTATGGCAGTGCCTGGTACATTTTTATCCCATGCTTTCAAAAAAGGCAAAATGCTGGTTGTTCGTAGGGCACAAATGAGAAGAATGGGCCAATTATCCGTCCGCTCATTTACGTATACGCATTTGAACAAAGGTGTTGGTGTTAAGGAACGTTGTTTGCTTCTAGACTGTCGTAGGGGGTAACTGATTTGAAAAGTGAGTGCAACAAATAGTTGTAAGGACAATGTCAACATTAGAATGTAAGGGGTGCAATGCTGTTTGGGGGGTTCCTGTTGGGATTTAATGTTACTGGAAGTGCCCCTTCATATCTCTGTCGAGCTGTCATCTGTGCACCTGCGTTGTATCCACATGTGTGGGGAATAATGAGGATTGCCACTGTGTGTCTGTTACCTCGTAGAGGCCGTGTAAAGGAGGACGCGCACACCGGAGATTGCAGGCTGCTACTTTATTTTACAAAATGTAGCTCGAACTGGCGCTTAGCGCGCCTTACCCATAAAACCCTCTGTCTCCCTCCTCCTCCCGCCGTATCATGGCCCCGCCCCCACAACGGTGGGGGCAGCACTCCATAACCCCTGAGTGCTTGGAAACATCACCCCCGAACAATATATTCAAACATCGAGATCAACATTCTTCAACAAGTCTCACAGGTTTTCTTACAATTCTCCGTGGCCTCTCCTCTTGATCACCTGCCTCTTGCAGTTCCGTGGTCCTCGCTTCTCTGCTTGTCCCTCCTGGGTCTCCTCCTGGAGGGACCCACAAGTCATCCCGGGTCTCTCGCGGCTCTGGAGAGGCCGATCGCTGGAACGGCTCTGTTCCTTCTCGTCTGGAGTAATGTCTGAATTGTTGACAGTTCCTGGTGACAGCTCTACTTTGATCCTCGGCTGTCACCATCGTGCCTTTCACTGCGGGTACTCTCATGGGGCTTGGAGCGAACCGCAGATCTGTCTTTCTGGGCGTTGGTTGCTGGACGAGTACTTCGTCTCCAATGTGGAAGTCTTGTATCACTGCATGGCGGCGGGCGTCTGTCTCTCGTCTCGCTCTCTCCTTGGCTTCTGCATCCCTACGGAGCACATCCATGTCAAGCGGCTCCTCATCAGATGGGTTGTACGGTATGCGGTTTCGTACTTTGTAGCGAAACATGAGCTCAGCAGGTGTCTTGTTGGTGGCTTCGTGAGGAGTGTTTCTGTAGTCCTGTAGGAGTCGGCACAGCGCCTGGTGTGGGTCGACCGCTTACACTCTGGCTCTTTGTCTTGTTTTTTTGATCGACGCCATGAATCGTTCAGCCATCCCATTCGCTTGAGGGTGGCGAGGAGTTATCTTCGTATGTACAAACCCTAGGTGTTCTGCTAGTGTTCCAAATTCATGTCCACTGAACGGGGGCCCATTGTCGGATTTGACTATTTTGGGGATCCCCCACTCGCTGAACACTTCTTCTATTGCAGCTGCTACTTGGGGGAATGCGGTGGTGGTGACCGTTTTGACGATTGGGAAACGTGAGTGTTCATCTATTAGGAGCAGGAGGTAGTCACCCTCTTCCGTGGGTCCGTAGAAGTCCATGGCTACACGTTCCCATGGCCGTTCGGGTATCTGTGTGTGTTGGAGCGGGGGTGGATGTTCCGCAGGAGCTGTGCACTGACAGGCATGGCAGTTCTTCACCCATTCTTCTACTGCCGCGTCCAGGAACAGGAACCAGACATGGCGCCTCAGCTGCCTTTTGGTGTTCTCCGCTCCTCTATGTCCCTCATGGGCCGTGCTTACTACTTCATTCCTGAGCGTGGCAGGGATGACGATTTTGCACCCTCTGAGGAGGATGTCGTTGTCCTTGAAGGCCAGTTCGCTGTGTACCCTGGCCAACCTTTCAATTTCTTGTTTGCACGCTCCCGGGTGTGCCAGCGTTGCTCTGTGGTGATCCCTCCATTTGCTGGACAATGTGAGGCTGATGGCGAGTGCCATGGTGGGGTCAGCAGCTGATGCGGCAGCTACTCTCTCCAGGGACAGCGCCGGTGGTAGCGAGTTTGACGCTATGTATTGTACATAGGCGATGTCTCCCTCGCGGGTCAGTGGGGCCCCAACTGGGTGACGTGACAGGTAGTCAGCGGGGTTAAGGTCGCCCCCAGGACGATGCACGATGTCATAGTCATATTCTTGTAAGCGGATTCCCCACCGCTCGATTCTAGGAGGCATCTTGGTGTGCGGGTTGCCAAAAAGCGATAGCAGGGCTTGGTGGTCCGTTATTAAAGTAAACATTTTCCCAATGATGAAGTCATGGAAATGTTTGCACGCCCAGACGGCGGCTAAGCTCTCTTTTTCCGCCTGGGAGTAGGCCAGTTCCGGGGTGGACAGGGCCCTGCTCGCGTACGCGACAACGTGTCTCGGGTGGACATCCGCCCCGCTGGTTTGGGCTAGGATGGCACCAAGGCCCACCGGGCTCGCGTCCACCACTATTTCAGTGTGCCATGCGGGATTGAAATATGCCAGGCGGTGTGCTTCCATCAGGGCCCGCTTGATGTCGGAGAAAGCCTGGAGACATGCAGGCGTCCATTCAAACACCGTTTCTTTCTGGAGGAGTTTTGTAGAGGGTCGGTGAGGGACGCGTAGTGCGGTATATAGCTCGCACAGTAGCCAGCCATGCCGAGAAATGAGCGGACGTCAGCAACCTGTCGCGGTTCTTCTAGGTTGGTGATAGTGTCAACCTTATCAGGATCCGGCATCATGCCTTCGCTGGAAAAGATGTGTCCAAAAAATGTCAGCTTGGTCTTGCTGAAACAGCATTTTGCAATATTGAGGGTGAGGCCTTCTTCTTGGAGTGCTGCACATGTAGCGAGCAGAGCCTTGTCGTGAGACTCTTTCGATGATCCAAAAACGAGGATATCGTCACTGTAATTCAGTGTGCCCTTGATGGGTCTGATCACCTGCCGGATGGCCTCTTGGAAGATTTCTGCGGCTGATGAGATGCCGAAGTTCAGGCGCCGATATCTGTAGAGACCGTCATGGGTCACGAACGTCGTGATGGGTCTGGATTCCGGATGCAGCTCCAGCTGATGGTATCCTTGGTTGAGGTCGAGTTTGGAGAACATCTGGGCGTTGTTCAGTTGCACGATCATGTCCTCGATGCAAGGGCCCGGATGCCTCTCGCGCTGAATGGCAGTGTTTGCCACCCTCACGTCCACACACAAACGGATCTTCCCTCCCTCTTTGGGTACAACCACGAGTGGGGACACCCATGGTGTCGGACCTGTGGCTGGTTCAATGATGCCATCAGACAACAGTTGTTGGAGTGCGTCTGATACTGCCGCTTGCAGGTGGAAACCTACTCTCCGGGGATGTTGCGGTACCGGCCTCACCGAAGCGTCAATGTGGAGTCGGATGGGAGGGGCCTTGAGTTTGCCCAGCCCCGTGCAGAGGTTGGGGAAGTCTCTTGTGATGTCAGCCTGTGTGACCAGGTTCTGCAGCTGGTAGCATGCAATGGCGCCAACTGTGTCTCTCGCGTTTGTGCTCTCGGAGGTTGCTGTGATGGAGTCTCCCGCCCTCACGTGTATTTCGATAAACCCCAAGCGGGACGCCGTGTGATAACTGAGCAGGCATCGGCTTCTGGCAAGTGACCGGATGATGTGTATTGTTGTGTCTACTTTCCGGCCATTCAGGAGAAGGCGTTGTGTGAAACATCCTACTGTCGGTAGGGGGGTGGTGGCGCCCCACTGAAATATCCTTGAGCGGGACTGTTGAAGTGCAGGTGGGTTCGGTAGTACGGCATAGTCCTGTTCGCCCAAAATGTTAACAGTAGCGCCTGAGTCAATCATGAATTGGAATTGTCTATTCCCCATTTTGATGGGGATTTTCGGGGCTTCTCTGGCCTCTTCAGTGTCGAGTATGAGGTTGACAAACTCATCTTGGTCATATGAGTCATATGGCATGTCATATGCGGCTCCCTGCACCTCCTGGTGGAGAGTCTCAGGCCCATATTCCTCTGGTGGATGATCATACTCATCCATGAAGTATCTGGTCTGATCAGTCTGCTCTGGCTGTGGTGGGTACCCCGGCGTATGGTATTCGTCAATGGCTCTGACGTACCGTCTCTGTCCTTGGCTTTGTTGGTAATATCTGGGTTGAAAGTGTCTAGGAGGTGGCGGACGGACAAATGTCCTGACTGGCGTTTGGGGTCTCGCGGGAGGAAATGGTACGCCTTCCCGGCACACCGAGTGGAAATGTCCTTCTCTTCCGCAGTTTGTGCATCGTTGAGACAAAGCTGGGCAAGATCCTGCATGCGGAAAAGACATCCCACAGCGATAACATTGTCTCTGTAGGCGGGGTGTTTGGATGTTTTGAGTTCTGTATAACTGTGGCCCCCTGTCACCTGGACGAGATGGTTGTATGGTTGTGACCAGTTCCGCTGCGTCGTGTTTGGGGTTGCTTGGACTGGCCATGGATGTAGCTTGGGCATCGACCCTTTCATGTATGCGAGCGAGCTCGCTCACTTCCTGGATGGAGAGGGGTTTTTTCAGGAGCTGTTTCTTGAGGGCAGGGGATAAGCAGCCTTCAATGACCCTCAATCTTATGGCTTCTTCCAGAGAAAATGTGTCGAATTGGCAATTTGCACCTTTTACTCTCAGGCGGGTTATGAATTCATCAACTGTCTCCTGTGGCATTTGAGTGCACTTGTTGAAAAGGTAGCGTTCATAGTCACGATTGACTTTTATGATGAGGAGTTTGTCTAGGGCACTTATTAAGTCCTTGAAATTGTTCTGTTCAGCTGTAGGAATAGTCTTGACCACGGTCTTTATCTCACCCCCCACCAGATTAAGGAAGATGTCCCTGATATTGGGGGAATTTCCATCACCAGATCCCCTGACGTAGTGCTGGAAATCTTCCATCCAATCAGTCCATCTGGGTCCTTTCGTGGCTTGTGGGGTCATGGTGAAAGGCGGTGGTAGCCGCAGTTGAATCGGCTGCACCACGTGAGCTGGCTGCACCACATGAGCTGGCGTAGGCGACCCTGGGTTGGACCCTGAAGCGGAGGCCGGCGTGCTCATGATGCCGGAAAAATATGTACCTTGCGCCTGATTTGGCCTGATTTGGGTAGGCTGGTGGAGCTTGGCCCGTCTGAAAGGTGGAATGTTATGGAGGGGGGTCACACTCCAACTTCGCCGCGTGTCTTTATTGCGTTCCAGGGGGCCTGGGCAAACTCACCGGCCTGTGATGTGGGGGGGGTCGCAGCAGATGTCCAATGCTTCCCTGCGCTGTGCTGCGCTGTGCCTGGGGCGCTCGTCACACTGTGGTGGTCAGGCAGGCCCCCAGGATCCACCGACGACCCTCTTGAGGTGTTGAGGGAGTACTGAGAGGAGGAGGAGGGCTCCCGCCCGTGTCGGACGTCGAGATGTAGGAGGAGGAGGCCCGGGGCATTCAGGGCGAGAAATTGGCGGACTGCCAATACGGATGCCTTTGAACGCGCTTGCGGCGCGGAGAGTGGCGGAAAGCCACGGAGGAGCGGCGGACTGCCAAGGAGGACTCCATGGGCGCACGGGAACGAAACCTCGTCGCCAGTGTTACCTCGTAGAGGCCGTGTAAAGGAGGACGCGCACACCGGAGATTGCAGGCTGCTACTTTATTTTACAAAACGTAGCTCGAACTGGCGCTTAGCGCGCCTTACCCATAAAACCCTCTGTCTCCCTCCTCCTCCCGCCGTACCATGGCCCCGCCCCCACAACGGTGGAGGCAGCACTCCTTAACCCCTGAGTGCTTGGCAACAGTGTCTGCCTACCATGCCACTCCCCTGCTTTTTACCCACATTTATGGAGAATAATAAGGAACGCCACTCTCTGGGTCTTTACTGCCCTATTCTAATACTGCCTTTTTCATCTGCAACGCCAACAAAGACATAGGCCCTTATTACGACCCTGGAGGAGATCATGGTGCAATATGCACCATGGAGCATGGCGGAAAGCTGCCAGCACCGCCATGGGGGTTGGCGGATTTACCGCCCCATTCCGAGGTTGGCGGGGCGGTAAATCCCCATTCCCCATTTTGCCCTTCCCCATTCCCATTTTTGCCCCATAGGGTATAATGGGAGTGGGGAAGGAGTTAATTACGCCACCGTAAATTACGGTGGCGTAATTAACAACAAGGTCCCGTAGCGCCATGGATTTTTCCGCCCAGAAAAATCAGGCGTAAAAGGCTCCATGGCGCTACGGAATCTCGTAGTAAGGCGGAAGGGTACGCCATGATTTACGCTGGCGTAAACCCTCTCCGCCAGGGTCGTAATGAGGGCCATAGCCCTCTTCAAGCGCCCAGCCTGTCTTCTTTAAAACAGGTGCCTTCAAGCTCATTGATCGCGCACTGCCATGTATGATATGGGATGTCTCCACATTCATGTCCACTGGAAATAATGATTGGGCACATGCCACAATTAGGATGCAGTGAGTTTTTTCCAGTTCAACTTTTATAGAGAATCTGGCAGCATATTATGGCGCTCGTCGGAGCTTGAACGCCACACATATCATCCTTCAGGACTTTTATAAGGTGTTAACAAAATAGAGATAGGAAATAGAGATAGACATCGGGTTGACTGCAACACAACATGGAAGCAGCATGTGTAGGTGCCGCCTGCTGGTTAAATTAGTTTTTGCCAAAGAGTACCAAGCTCAAACTCACTGTGATGCCAAAACAGTCCGCAGATGAACAATTCGAAAATAGTTATTGGCTGTGTGGTAAGAGTTAGATTATGCTTGTAGAAGGCATGTAGAAAGGTTGTGCTTACGAAGATTCAATGTCAAGACAGATGCTTGCATTAAGCTTCTTTTGGCCCGATTCATAGAATAAAATAGTGCTAAAAAACGGGCGATTGTGTGCAAAACACGCCCAAGCACCCGTTTGTTGATTCATGGAACACAGGTGCGGGTCCAACACATCACTGGGACACCACGACGCCCAGCAAAGGCGCATACCTTCTAGCGCAGTCACCTAAGAAGGGGGCAGAACACATGGAATGGGAACAACAAGCGTAAATGTGGGCGTTACATGGGAAGTACCACAGTAAAATACTTGCAACGCCCACATGCGCACTACCAACACGTATGCATGGAATTGAACAGGGCCCTCCTGCGCATGGAAAAAGACGCGATAATCCAGAAACATGTCCGCCAAGTGAAAGCAGGCATAAGCATCACTGCACACTAAAAATCATGCATAAAAAGGGCGCTTGAAAAACCAACGCACTATACAGCTATGATGAATGCCCCATTTTTCACAGCAGTGATTGCGGGACACCACAGGAGGAGGAGGATAGCCAGGGCATGCATTTCTTTTTACCCCGGACCAGCCTTTTTGGGATGCCTGATGACCAGGCCTATGGCAGGTATAGGTTTCCACCTCATATCATATTAGACCTGGTCATGGAGTGGGAAGATGACCTCACATCACCACCATGTGCTCCCAAGCACTGAGCCCCTTGGAAAAAGTGTTCAATGTACTGTATTTTTGGCCACTGGGTCATTTCAGCAGACAACTGCCATTGTCGGGGGCATTTCACAGGCCACGCAGTCACGCTGCCTACACTAGCTGTTGGCAATCATGACTGCACACCCCGCAGTCCGCAGGCACATATACATGCCCAGAACACCAGCAGAAAGGCAGGCCATGGTCCAGGGCATTTACGGGGTGGTGCACTTCCCTAAAGTGCTTGGTGCCATCGATTACACCCATGTTGCCCTACGTCCACCTAGGGCCACAGAGCACATCTATCGCAATCGCAAGCACTGGCATTCCATCAACGTGCAGGTTGTATGTGATGCCAAGGGAATCATCACCTCTGTATATGCCAACTATCCGGGGGCCACCCATGATAGTTTCATATTCAGAATGTCACCCCTACAGCGGGCCCTGGAAGCTGGGAGGCATGGTGGCACATGGCTCATTGCCGATTACCAATTGCTCTGCAAATGCATGCATGTCTCATTGCCTATTACCAATTGCTCTGCAAATGCATGCATGTCTCACACAGACAAAACCACACCACTGATAACCCATCTCACCTCTACAGGAGACAGTGCCTACCCTCTGAGCACCAACATGATGAGGCCAATACGGAATCCCACCACACCACCCCAGGTAAGATACAACGCAGCCCATATTGCAACTAGGGGCATAGCAGAGCGCATATTTGAGTGCTAAAGTCACGCTTCTGCTCCCTTGGCCACTCTGGTGGTGAGCTACGATATGCGCCACCAGTAGTCAGTAGTGTGCCGGATCATTGTGGCAGCATGTGTCCTGCACAACGTTGCAACACGGCGTGGCGTACCGGTGGACATGGTGGTGTCCCCACATCCCCAACCACATGCACGGCGGCTGCACATGGGAGGAGAAAGGGCATGTGGCGAGACTGCCCGTACCCAGGTTGTGACACAATTTGGCACCTAAAATCCAACCCCTGCAGAGTGCACACAGCCCTGGCAAATTCCAGGTCACAATCGATGATCACAAAGGGACAATCATCTGTCCCAACCTTAACAACCTGAGAATGAGTCCTCGGAAGTGCTACATTGTGTGCATCCCTTCGTACAAAAAGTATCTCAATCTGGTGTGCACAAAAGGAACACATGGAAGATGGAGTATGCCACAAACACTATGACAAAGTACACATCTAAATGCCAGTATGTCACCTAAACCCTCCCACACTTCATGTCACCTGCTTGACAAACCATGCCATGGCATGCAATGTCCAGACAGAGCAATAAATGGCCAACACATAACACTACTGTCACAAAGCGTGCAACGATCAACCTAAAAAATACAGAAATAACTAATTCTTCAATATAATCATGTACACAGGAACATCAATTGGCCAGTACAACAAACCAGAAACACAGTACCCAAGAGTTAATCTGTCTGCCAGTGACCATTGCCAAATGCACATGTGCCACAATGTGTTGTGACTTGCACATGCCACCCTTCTAAATTGCACCCTTCTAAATTTGTGTGGCACTGCTAACCAAAGGGAGCCAGGGAAGCGCATACAAAATGGAGGCTAACAACAATGGAGACAGTCAGGCAATACATGAAGATGGAACATGAGCAAAGGATGCATCTCAATGTACAAACATAAAATGATCCCAACCATGCACTGGACAAACAATCATGAATCCCACTAGGGTTGTATACACAGATCGGACTTGAGACTGCCCACAGATACAATGGAAGCCCAATGCCACTGTGTAAGTTACTTTCACATGCTGCACTACTAGCAAGCCTATGGAAAGGGGAAGCAGGAGTGGCATATGTGTCTGGACCCAAGGCACACCCACCAACACGAGACACGCCTCTATGGGACCAGCTGGAACCTACAGTGGATGCCCTCGGCTGCCACACAAAGCAACACACTGTCACATAAATGCACAATAGACAAACAACTAATTTAAAAAAATGCCCATGGGGAACGGGTGCAGGGGGAGAATCCAGGAGGGAGGAGGTGCAGAGTGCACGTCAACACCCACATTTGTGGATGTTAAAAAAGAGCCCTCAATAGGTTAATGGTCCGCAAGGCTATGATGGAGTGGGAGACCTGTTGCTGCTGTCAACAGCCTCTGGTGCTATATCAGAATGTGGTAGTGGAAAGGGAGGATAACCACGTATAACCCTGGTCTGGTCCTCCATGGCAGTGGCCATGCGGGACTGAGATACCCGGAGGTCTCCATGCATCACCTCACAGTATGCACGCAGTTTCTCTGTGATGGTACGAGTCATCATTTGCATCTGCTGTTCAGACTGTCTACTGCTGGATGCCTCGAGTGCAGTCAGTGTAACCCTGAGGGACCTATACTCTGACCTCAGGGATTCCCTGTTGGCCCGACCCTCTGCAGCCAAGGATGCACGCAGAGCCCTTAGTTCTCCCCATCGGCTCCTGTTGCTGGCCACCATGTTCAGCCTGTGTGAGTGACATGTGGACCGCAATGCCTGCTGCTGGTGCTCCACCTTTCTTGCTGGGGGTATCATGGAATTGGCCAACCTATCCATGCCCTGAGCCAACATCTCATGTGAAGCAGCCTGTTGTTGTGCAACAGCATACATGGACTGCTCCCACACAGTATCGCAAGCTAACACATGGCCCCGCGTTGGAGGACCCCACACGCCACCTAGGCCAAGAGTACTTGATGTGATGACGCCGTCTGTGGCTGCAGGACTGCATCCCTCCCTTGATCTGCTGACCCAGGACCAGAAGTCAATACTGTGGAGCATGACCCTGCAACCATAACCACCACAGATGGACATCACAACACTGACTGACCCTGTGAGGGGTCTTCCCCCCCTCCAGACGTTTGGGATGCAACAGCACCCACAGTTGATGCACTCACCTGCAACACCACAGAGGTATCAATATCTGATTTACCACCAGAGCCTAAGGCTTCCTCAGAGGCAGACTAAGAATGAGTCTGGGCCAGGATGGCCTGTAGCACCAGTGGAACTTCATGGGCTACCACAGCACTTCCTCCACTGGTGGATGGCCGTGGCGCACTATCTTGTTCCTTCTCCACCTCCTCCTCTGCATCCAGTGCCTCATCACCTGCACACGGACAGAAAATAAATGAAGAGCCATGTAAATACCATAGACCACACACATAGGCATCACAATGTTGTCATATGACACATCAATCTGCCATGTCACAAACTCCTGCACCTTCACAGTGTCAATGCAAGTGAAGGGTAGCATCAAAGCAGCCATGGACCTGTGTGGAAGGGCTAAATACAACCTGAAGTGCATGGTGCATAGCATCTGCTACACACATGAGCACCTGACTGGCATAGTTCATCCACCAACATCACAGATGCAAAACACATATATGCCACATACCATAGCCATGCCTGATCTGTAATACTGCATGAGATGGGACTTGCTGCCAGAGCCATGTACAATAGATGTGACATGACATGACATGTAAATCACAAACTCAAACTCAATACACAGGTGTCACACGGTGCAGCAATGCAAGGATGGTGGAATGGAGTGAAGCCAGGCACACCCATCCCATGAGGCCAGCTCACATTGACATCATGAATAGGCATGGTAAAGGTGAGACCTGGGGTTGGAAGTGGGAGTGGGCAGTGCAGTGGGCTGGTGGAAGTGTATGTGCAGACATCAGCTGTCAATAGCTGCTAGAGGGTTGTAGGGATACAGTAAACAGCCACCGAGTGTGGAGTATGGCAGGGAGTCAGTGCATGGGTACAACTCGTGGCTCAGAGGCCCGTGTCGGAGATCATAGTGTGGGCAGGTGACTAGTGCATTCTCTCAGTCATCCAGGACTCCAACAGGGGAGAGGAGGTAGAGAAAGCAGAACACATGAGGAAGGATCATAAGAGCCCCTGGACCCAGAGAAGCTTCACCTCAAGAGAAGCTTCACCTCAAGTGCCATTGAGGCAGGAAGGCTGTAGCAGAGGGAGGCCCCAGCTGAAGATAGACATTAACCACCAACTAATGGCTCTGAGAAGTAACTGACCCTGAGAGAGTAGGAAAGGGATGATCAAGCAAATTGGGAAGATGGAGTTAAAGGAACTGCGGCACAGGACCCATAAGGCCCTATAGACAATGCAGAGCGATTGAAAATGAACAGTCGTAGCCACAGGGAGTGGGTGCCATCATCACAGTCTTAGGGAGACATAATACCTGTCACCAAGACAAAAAGACACTCCCCACTGTCCAGGTCAGGATGAGTTGCAGAGGGAAGAGAGTAGAGGCAGAGAAATCTGGGTATAGGCTGTTGCAGTACCCCACCATAAGTATGACCAGTCCTCTGGAGACACTGAGCTACTGGGGTAATGAGAGGAAAGGAGGAATCCCCTGGAAGAGGTGTAGCTGGCAGGGTGACCTCTCAGAGATGTGCAGAGAGAAGGCCAGTGTGGAGTGCAAGATTGTCACAGGCTATCCGCCATAACAGGTTGAAGCAGGAAGAGGGCCAAAAGAGAGCCTGGACAGAGTGACATGGAAGGAGTGAGCAGGTGTGGTTATGGGGTTTGTCACGGTGTCCAGCACATTGTGCGTATGCAGTCTGCAGGTCAACAAGCAAGTGTCTGTCCACCATAACATGGTTCACCCATTGCAGTCATGCAAATGCAGCCAGAACTTCCAGACAACCAACACATGCATACAAGCAACATACACATGACCTGGACACACATCACCACTTACCAGAAATTCCCTCATAAATTGGCAGGTCTCCCACACCTTAGATCTGCTCCACATCATTCATAGCACATTTGATCTCATCCTGTGGAGTGTATTCTTTGTCCCCTCATGGTGACCCACCTCCAGTCACCAGAGTAGAGGCGTAGTTGGCACCCATGAGGTCATTCCAACGCTTCATTGCGTCAGTAGCTGAGCGCCTCTCATGGACCAGGGCGTTAATAAGGTCAGCGACACACTGCCAGTGGGCCATATGCTGGGCAGGCGTATGTGTGCTCCCTGCCTTCACAAGCATATTGTGTTGGTGTACCTGCACGTAGACAAGAGGACCCTGAGTACCTCATCACTAAAGCTCCTCTTCCTCAATGTGCAGGTCTCCTGTGCCGTGCCTTCGGACTGAGCCTGTTTGCCTACTGCACGCTTTGCCTTCTTAATAGGCTGTGCAGACCCCGAGTGGCTGGGACTACTTGGGTCAGTAGGGGCTGGAGCACTGGTGGCCTGGGCTGTGGCACCACACACTGATGGTGTGACTGTAGGTGCCCTTGCAGGTGGCTGTACCTGGGTGTCAGTGCCATGACACAGCACAGCATTTCCCTTCCCCTTCGATGCACGGATAGCATCTGCCCCAGCATCTCCGTGGACCGGGGCGGGGGGCACCACAGGCATGGCTGGGTGACCCAAAGGCTGGGTGGTGTTTGCTACAGTTGCCCCTGCAGCTAACTGACCCTAGCGAATGTGTACAGCAGGTGACACTGCTGCATCTGGACCTTGGGTGCCGGTGCCATGACGCTGCACAGCATGTCCCTTCCCCTTCGATGCACGGATAGCATCTGCCCCAGCGTCTCTGTGGACCGGGGCGCGGAGCACCAAAGGCATGGCTGGGTGACCCAGAGGCATGGTGGTGGTTGCAACAGCTGCCCCTTCAGCTTACTGACCCTGTTTGGTGGGGGGCATGGCTCTCCCTGGATGGGGCCGGACACCACCGCCACCTCACACGCCTCGGGCGCCTCCGCCACCTTGTACACCTCTGCCACCTCGGGCGACTCCGCCACCTCTGGCGCCTCTGCCAACCCGGCATCCTTTGCCTCCCTTCCCACTAGTTGCTCTCCCAGTCATGGCACAGATGGATTGGTGCAATTATCGATTGTCTTGCGCAATTTGAGTGAGAGGGCAGTATACGTGATGTAAAATTTACCACTTTGCTCCAGCTAGGCTCAATGTAAATCCTGGGGAAAAGATAACGGATCGCGTAACGCGCAGGCACCCCAAAACCAAAAATTAACATGTACGTGACCCCTCCGTAACACACGTGTGAATTAAAAACATTACGCAGTATGCTGTGGCACTGAGCAACACAAAAAATGTGTACGCGAGGAACGCGTATGGTACTATGAGCTAAAAAATGGGGGTAGTTAACACGCAGGGGAAACCACAGTTTGGAAAATAGTGTACACGACTCACCCACTGTCTGCCTCATCGAAAAAGAAAGTTACACGCGTGTGTAAGCAGAGGCAGCTCCCCCTCCAAAACAAGAAGTACGCACTGTCACAGTAGTGAACAATTTGCGTGTGACCCAAAATACTCCGAAGTCCACACGTCAGTCCGGCACAAAATTCACACACATTACAATGTTGTCCTATGCACACCTTTAACCCATACTGAATGGCAAAGCCCAACATTCAGCACATGTCACATAACTTACGCGCTTAGGGCCTTTCCTCTGATTCCACGCTAACGCGCTGTTTCTGCATGTGCAGAGTCACTCTGTTTCCGGCTGGCCATGCGAGTAATACGGAAGACCCATGCTCCTGCCTACCAGCCTATTTACCTGCCTCCAACTGCCTTGAGCTGCCTCCTACGAGCCAATCTGCTGCTGCCTGTCCACTCTGTGTGCCTGCTGCCCACGTGCCCTGCATTTTGGTGCCTGCTCTAAAGCCATTGCCAGTGCTCCTGTCGTTGTGACCACCTCTGCTTACCCAGAAGACTCCCGACGTGCCATACCATCGCTCCACAGCCCAGCCCCAGGACTACCTTGCCCACCCACACCTGCCTCGGGGGTTGCCATGTCTGAACCAACTCCATCTGAGGCAAATGGCAACCCACCGGCAGCGAGGCAGAGGGTTGTCAAATTCTCAGCCAGGGAAATTGGCATCCTGGTGGAGCAAGTCCTGGGGCATCATGATGCCCTCTGCCATAGACCATCCCAAGTCGGCAATGAAGGACAGAGGAAGATCTGGGTGGACATCGTGGGTGCCAGAGGCGTTGCTGGAGGTGGGCAAGGGGGCTAAAGCCCCTGGTCTTTTGGTTGTAGCCCTGGATAGAATCTCAACCAACCAAAAGGCTAGCTAGCCCCCAGTACCGACAGTTCTGACATGAGCGTAGCCTCAGGTCTTTTCCAGACCTAGCAACACCCCTGGTGGGTGCAATCAATGCGGAGG
This sequence comes from Ambystoma mexicanum, assembly GCF_040938575.1. NCBI lineage: Eukaryota > Metazoa > Chordata > Amphibia > Caudata > Ambystomatidae > Ambystoma > Ambystoma mexicanum. Next base: position 1,117,040,793 of record NC_090924.1, read on the forward strand.
GAGTGTCATCCCGCGACTACTAACATGTCCACAAGCTCTTGTAAGACTTCAAGTCCAGGACCCACAACAAGGCCTGGCGCCTCCTCAAGGCTGGTGATGACCGGGAGGGACGCCGGGGCCGGTTGACCAACAACGACATACAGGTCCTGAAGAGCTTCTACCAAGCTCTGTACACCCTGGTACTTGGATGTGGTGCTCCTTCTGGAGTCGACTGGTAAGTGTCCATTTGTTCTTGTCCACCATAGTGCATGTGCATGTTGACGTGCGGTTGGAGTGTGCACCTTGGCCTTATGTCTGGCATGCCTCCTGTACAGATGTCTGTGTGCATGTCCCTGACACTGCTGCATGTGAGTCCATTCAAGCGTGTGCGACATCAATCGTGACTGTGTTGCAATGAGTGATGCGCACCAGCATGTAACGGCGTGCACATGTTTGCATCCCTGTGTCTGGACTGGGGCATGTGAGAGGTGTGACACATGGGTGCTTATGCCAACATCATGGACATGCGTGGTGTACATGTGCATGTGTCTGAGTAGTGAGAGGTGACTGGGCTACACTCTGTGATGTATGTTACTTGAGTTTTTGATTGTGTGATTGCCTAATGCTGCCAATTGACCTTGAGTGCACTCTGACGTGATAGCTCCATGGCCTGCTTCATGACTGTCAGCTGATGTGTGTGAATGAGATGTGTATGACCCATGATGCGTGTGAGCTGGAAGCACAATTTTGAGGTGCTGCCAGTGCCTTGTCCAAGGATGTGAATATCTGTTGTGAATGACAGACATGATTGTGCATGTGTGTGAATAGCACTTCCCTGTGTGTAGTGGATGGTGATTATGGTTGTGACCTCTGACAGTGCCACTGATGTTCATTAGCATTGTGACAAACACACATGTGTTCAGTACCCTGATGTTTGTGTTCTATGTTTCCCTATCCACACCGATGATGGAAGAAGAGGGCGGAGAAGGTGCTGTGGAGCACAGAAGTAGGAATGCCTCCACCAGGCGTAGACGCAAGGCCCAGTCATCCTCACAGGTACTGTCATCTTCTCGGAGTGAGGAGACTGGTGCCGCATCGGAGTCAACGGCCGCAGCTGCTGAGGGTAGGTCCAAGAGGGTGAAGGTGGTGGAGGACCCCTCAGCAGTGGGAGGGACAGGTGAGACTACACAGGGGCAAGACACTGCAGAAGACAATGGGGAGACATCCAGGTTGGTGGGGGAGGGAGAGGAGGAGGAGGCCACATTAGTCCAGCCCATGTGGCAAGGCGGGGGTGATGACGTAGGTGTGACTGGTGCAGTCCAGGGTTAGGGGCCGGAGGCAGTGCAGGCCGCCGTGGAGGTGCCTGTGCCTAATTCTGTCCCTGGGACTGCGACTGCACCAGTATGCACCTGCGGGCATGCCCCAGGCCTGACTCATCCACAGGCGGAGGATGTTTCCACCCAGACGGAAACACCAATGCCTGTGGATGTCACCATTCGGTACAGGGTGGAACCAGTGCTAGCCGGTCCCATGAGGCGGACAGACTCCATTCGTGATGATGTACAGGCTTCCATTATGGGGCTTGCATGTCATCACAGGGAGATCTGCCGTCTCATTGAGTGGCTAGCACATTTCCTGGTATCGCAGTGGGTGCGTGGGCTGGCGACTTATGTGACCCCCTCCTCATCTGCCTTCTCTGTGCGCCAGTCGTCCTCCCTGCCATCTTCCAGCCCAGATACCACCAGGGCCACCTGTGCACCTGTCCCAACCTCGGCAGCCACTCTGGTGGCGATCACATCCCTGCCAGAGCTGGGGGTCAAAGGAGGATCAGCACAGGTGGTCACCACAGAGATCCAGCTGGCGACAGGACATGTGGCAATGGAGGAAGAGCAGGCACCAAGCAGCAGGGCACATGCACGACAGCCACGGGGGTTGTCATCATCCCGGAGGCTGTCCTTGAGGTGCAGGCACCGGGCTACTTGGCAGCAGCAGGCTCAGCGTAGGAGGCGACAGGACTCAGGGCTTCCAATGGAAGAGTGGCAGGTATCGGCCATCGGGCAGGAGGAAAACGTGGACCTTACTACAATGTTGTCTTCCGTGTTGGAGGGTTTTGGCCAGCAGATCGACAAGGATGGTTTTGGCCAGCAGATCGACAAGACTCACCATCGCCAGGGCAGAGAATACACTGCGGCGGGCAGAGAGGCGAGCAGAGGTCCTCGAGGAGACTTGCAGAGAGTTTCAGAGTAGCATGTTGGAGTCCCAGCAGGCCCTCGAGGGGAGAGCGGAGGCCCACCTAGGGGAAGTGGACACAGTGTTCGATGATGCCCCGGTGGAGACTTTGAGGGGACATGGTGAGTCGAAGGACTAGCCCGTTGCCATTGTATATAGTTCTTTAGGTGTAGGTTTCATTTATTTTTTCTTTGATTTGGAGTTATTGGACTTATTGGAGTTATTGGACTTTGCTCCACTTTTTGTACATAGTTCTTTGTTGATTTTATACTTCAGGATTTTTGGTCATAGTTTGGGACAATGGACCCTGGATCTTTGTACATAGTTATCTTTTTCACAGTTCTTTTTCTGTTCACCATGAAGGGATGGTTTTCTTTTCATTTGTGTTTTCATTTGGACCGATATTTATGGACATGGACCACATCTTTCATTTCAGTTTTATTTTGTTAACATCAAATGTTTTATCTTTTTGACAATCTTTTATTTATTGGATAATTTCATGCTGATTCCATTTTTGGATTGAACACTAGTGGAATTGAACTGTTTTTAATATATTTTCAATAATTGCAAAACAAAGTGGTGTCTGGTCTCGATGGTTTAGCGCAAGTTTCACTTTTGCTTACTCTGTTCTCTGTCCGTGATGCTGTCCTATGTTGTTCATGTGTGTGCACACATGCATGCATGTGTCATGTTTGACTGCCAATGGCATGTGGCCTGTTGTGGTGTGCATGAACAATGGATGGGTGTTGAGGTGCACTTGGAGTGTGCAGCGTGTGGTAGCATTTAATTTCACATCTGCTGCATTTATGTCTATCGGTCCACAGTGTGTTGTGGGGTGGGGCGGTCATGAGGCGGGGCCTGCCTGCAGGTTGCCGTCACAGGTGTGGGGGCATGAGGCGGGCTTGCCTGCAGGTTGCCATCATGGGTGATGGGGGGGCATGAGGCAGGGCCTGCCTGCAGGTTGCCGTCACAGGTGTTGGGGGGCATGTCGCGGGGCCTGCCTGCAGCTAGCCATCACAAGTATTGGGGGGGCATGAGGCAGGGCCTGCCTGCAGATTGCGGCCACAGGTGTGGGGGGCATGAGGCGGGGCCAGCCAGCAGGTTGCCGTCATGGGTGTTTGGGGGGTCCCATGTTGTGTGGGCTGCCTGCGGGGTGTGGTCACGGGTGATGCCGGGGGTCCCATGTTGTGTGGGCTGTCTGTGGGGTGAGATCACAGGTGATGGGGGTCCCATGATGTGTGGGCTGCCTGTGGGGTGTGGTCATGGTGGTAAGGGGCACATGGTCTGTGGGCTGCCTGCGGAGTTTGGTCATGGGTGATGGGGGTTCCATGGTGTGGGGGCTGCCTGCGGGGTGTGGTCCCGGGTGATGGAGGTGGTCCCATGTTGTGTGGGATGCCTGAGGGGTGCGGTCACAGGTGATGGGGTCCCATGTTGTGTGGACTGGCTGTGGGGTGTGGTCATGGGTGATGGAGGGGTACATATTGTGTGGGCTGCTTGCGGGGTGTGGTCATGGGTGAAGGGGGTCCCATGATGTGTGAGCTGCCTGCGGGGTGTGGTCACAGGTGATGGAGGAGGTGCCATGTGGTGTGGGCTACCTGCAGGGTGTGGTCACGGGTGATGGGGTAGTACCATGTTGTGTGGGCTGCCTGCGGGATATGGTCACGGGTGATGGAGGGGCACATGTGGTGTGGGCTGCCTGCAGGGTGTGGTCATGGGTGCGGGGTGTGGTCACAGGGGATGGGGGACCCATGTGGAGTGGGCTGCCTGTGGGGTGTGGTCACGGGTGGTGGGGGACACATGTTGTGTGGGCTGCCCGCGGGATTTGGTCACAGTTGATGGGGGTCCCATGTGGTGTGGGTTGCCTGCGGAGTGTGGTCGTGGCTGATGGCTACTGGGGTGTGGCTGTGCCGTCAGGAGGCGTCTGCTTCCAGGGGATTTGTGCATGTATGGCAGGGTACGCGCAGGCCTTTCCACGCGAATTGGTTGGTGCAACCGGGATAGAAGATAACGCTGGGGTGTGGATGGGGTACGTGCTGGCCTTTCCATGCAATTTGGCTGGTGCAACTGGTGTACACGATTAGGCCAGGGTGTGGACGGGGTATGCGCAGGCCTTTCCATGCGATTTGGCTGGTGCAACCAGAGTACGCAATTACGCTGAGGTGTGGACGGGGTACGCGCAAGTCTTTCCACGTGATTTGGCTGGTGCCACCGGGGTACGCGATTACGCTGGGGTGCGGACTGGGTACGCGCTGGCCTTTCCATATGATTTGTCTGGTGCGACCGGGTTACACGATTACGTTGGGGTGCGGACGGGGGAAGCGCAAGCCTTTCCATGTGATTTGGCTGGTGTGACTGGGGTACACGATTACGCTGCGGTGTGGATGGGTACGCCCGGGTCTTTCCACGCAATTTGGCAGGTGTGACAGGGGTACGTGCATATTTGTCACGTGATTACGATGGAGGGGGCTGTGTGCTGGGCCACGGTTGGCGTGGGTACTTGCACAGTATTAGGCATTTCAGTGCCTTTTTCCTGCGCACGGGTGCGTGTTGGGGGCGTTACTGGCGCTGCTTGGTCTTCATTGCGCCATGGCTACTGATGCCATGGTTAATCCATGAATACTGTTAAATGTACATGTATAATATCTAGTCTTTGCATCAAATTGAATATTATTCCAGGACATATCATTAATCATCAAGCATACAGCACACATGACAACTGCTTCAAACGACAGATCTCAGCAATATAAACGTATCTTTCTTATGTCTGGTTTTATTATAGTGAATCCTATCAATTATTTGTGGATATTCAACACCTTCTGTCCTTCAAATTGTTAGTAAGGGTGATTCAGGACAAATAACAAACAGACCCTTTATTGTGCGTAAACGGTTGCTTTCATTTTATGGGAAATATGCCACAAAAATGAAAAATATGATTTTCTGCTTTCAATTGCAAGCTGTGCAGTGACACTAATGAAATATATCAACAATTCCACATAGCAAAATATTGGCTTCCATTTTAACGGTCTCAAGGTTCCCTGTTCCACCCTGTTTTGGCTACTTATACAGATGTGGCGAGAGTAGAGGTGCAGAACATGGGCTTCACACATTGCTGTTTTCTAATGGCCACAACCAGTCATGTGCCCTGGTCTATTGTTTATTATGGATGCCCAGAAGGGATGCCATCCTACAGTAGTGTGGGTGGGCTGCAGATCTGTCTGTCCATACAGTTCAGATTGGGTTAGGTGGTGATTGCATTACTGTTGAAAGAGATTTTACAAACACCTGCCAGTCTTTCTTCAATTTAAAGTCAAGCTACCACATCATAACAAAGCCTAATTGTATTGCTCCTGTACATATCCAAACCATCTCCTCTCTTCTCAAAAGAATTTCAAATACACAACATTAAAACAGGCTTTTCCACCTCAAAACCAATATAATGGGAGCCATTACAAGTTTGCCGGTCTGGTAACAACGGTACCGGTAAGCTTGCCATTAACTTTGTTACCAGACCTGCAAACAACGAGTTCTGCTCGCGGGAGCCTTTCCGCCCGCCAGGTGTGACCTGGCGGGAGTACCGGCACCCGCGAACAGACCATGTCGGATTCACTGTCACCATTCGCACCACCGATAGGGCTCAAATGGGAATGGGAAGTAATGCATTCCGGTGCCTGGCAATGGGGAAATACAGGGTCCACCAGGGTTGTAATGGCCCTGTATTTCCCCATTGCCAGGCGCCGGAAAAATGTGCAAGTTCGGCGGCAGCCTGCCAGTTTGTAATGAGGCCCAATTACTTCTGAAATTCTGTCAATTGGTTAAGTCATTTCACCCTTGGGACTCTGCTACCTATTGCAACATTACTCAATGCACCTACTTACCAACACCTGATAAGTATCTATTGCTGTCAGCTAACTATCTATTCATTACCCACCTTCAGTGCAGATTAAAAACACACGTACTCATTTCACAAATCATAAGGGACATAGAGAGATGTCTACAGCGTGAAATACAGACGCAATGGATATTGATAGATGAAAAGTGATGGGTTAATATAAAGAGATGGCACGGGCGGACCGGGAAGGGGGCAATATGCATATGCATGGCCAGCACAGTCAATGTCAGATCTTTAAAAAAATGAAAATCCATCTGCTGGAATATTGGCTTGGCCACCCACTGTTTGCTTCGTTTGGTAAATGCATGTTGTGACACAGCATCCCAAATGTTCCTGCAGTTTGGGCTTGTTCCCTAAAAATCTATTTATTGTGTGGTGCAAGAACCTTCAGTCTTGTTCTGGCCTTGATAATTTCTATGACGAAATGCAAACTTTTAGGCCTGTACATATTAGGCACATATTATGGAACACCTCCAAATCTACAGCGTAGCAGAACTCTGTGAGTCACTTCATGTCACTTGAAAGCGTTTTGTCGGACACAATCTTCTGAAGTGTTGGTGAGGAGGGGAGCCTAGCACCAACCGCTTTTTCTTACACTGCTGCTCCTTACTGAAAGGTCCATGTTCACATTTCTGGAAATGTTTGTTTTATTCCCATGGTACATGTTTGAACAATGGTGCAGCATTGAACACAACTTTTCAGGAATAATATCTACTGATCCCTCACATGTTTTCGAGCTCCAGCAAAGATGGTTTCTGATAGACTGACCAATTTTAAATGGTTTATGTACACTTTTTTTTACCAACAGCCATTATTTTTTTAGTTACTAATTTTGCGATGTGCCATATATCAAATTGATGATTTGTGTGTGTGAACTGCTCTTGCAGGCCTTTCCTATACCAACATTCCTTTCAGCGGCCATCATGTCTATTTCTATTCCCCTGGACTACAGAAATTCAATCAATTTAATTAAACCATATTTCTCCAAGAGATGATGTACATTCAGACATTTGCATGATGACTAAACTCACTATTTCTTTGCTTTCCATGTCTTGGTAGGGATAAATGCAATATTTAGCAGAAACATCAGGACTGTTACACTGTCCATCACCAGCCAGCATGACCCTTTTGCTTCTGAGAGCATTGTCCATTGATATCTGCCCTTGATTCCATGCCTGGTGAATAGCGGGGATCAAAAATAGCTTTGCTATTTGTAATATGCAGTTTTAGCAAGGAACACAAGTCCCACAAATGTACAGAAACTTGATCTTTTACTGAATTTTGATCCACTAAATAACCCAACATATGAACAAAGTACATTTTCAGAAGACCCTTTTCCAAGGATAAGTTGAGCAGACCATGAAAATGTGTTTTGTTGGTGGACACAACTGCCCTTGATCTTCCGGTTGGTGCCATTTACCACACAAGTAAATTTCACTAATGGCTCCCCACAAATCCTCCTTTGTTATATATGATTGCATTTAATCATTTTGATCATCTCTAGCAGACAGTTGTCGAAATAAGGTATTTTGGCTTCCTTAATAGCCAATCATCCTTCAGTACAGTGCTTTGTGATTCGATGATGGTGGACAATTCATGCACACTAGGAAGAGCGAAGTCCAGATCATTAATTCATTTGTTGATCAATTTCAAAGACACTTCAGGTATTTCAGTATGTGATATTTCTGGATTTTCAGCATCTATTGGGAAAACAGGGAACATTGTCTCTTTCTTTGATTGAAATACTTTAGAGGGTGTGGATTGTGTGAGCTGGTCTGCAAACAATTCTGAAACATCTGTGTTGTCTGTCTCATCTGGGGGATGTTGTGTGCTGTAACAATGATCCATGGTTACTTTCCATGTGTCACTGGTGACATTCCGTTCAACTTCTGGCCACTGGACAGCTGCATCCTGACTCTGAATACATTTTTGAGTGAAAACGTATATCAAACTTACATTCTTAATAAGATGAAGTCGAAGACTGTGTAGATGTAATGTTTTAAAAAGAGATATAGCAAAAACATTTAATGCAAAAGATAGTTGATAATGTGATATGGTTCTGCATGCCAGTTTATAACAATAGCTAATATTATATATAACAATGATCAATATGTTTAAAGTTGAACTTGTCCATATAAATGTATTGCACAGTCGCATCTGAAGGAATAGTATAAAGAACATTTCTTGAAAGGTGAGTGGGTTTAATGTTGATTCTGGATTAGTCACCAAAGTTGAATCTCAGTCTGTTTTTTTAATGTTTATTTTCATAACAGTGTCCAATGAAAAACATACATTAGTAATACAATTTAGACCATTTCATACATTCTAAAATAAGTTTATGTGCATGTCGCTTGGCCTCATCGTTTGGAGATTTGATGTGTCTGTGGTTTCCTCCGTGGTAACGGTCTGTACTTCCATCAGCATGGGCTACGTAAAGACAGACATGGTAATCAACACATTTGCCAAAATAACCAATTTTCAGAGGACGCTATTCAAGTTTTTAGAAAGGCTCCCATTGCACTGAACTATTTGGGTATCCCTAAAGTAGGGATACACAAAGTAGTTTAAAGTGAAACATTTAAAAATGTCTATATTTTGTCATAATGGAAACATGTGCAATAAAATATTGATACAAATATTCCAAAAAAACTCCAAACCTTTACTTATGTTACCTTTTGATGGACTATTTCGATAGATCATGTGATAATTTAGATGCACATGTATACAGATCAATTGTTCATATATGAACATACATAAATATTTCAATGTCCACTACTAACCATGTGATGAAATTCTGTTGGAATTGCATTGGGAAGTAATTTGCAAAGCAGTATACATGCTTTTAATGTATTTTGATGGTCCATACATATCTTACATATCTCCTGAGGAATGCATGTGGCAGACACAGAATTGATTGCCCTTCATTTCCTCCAAGAGATCCTTGGCTCTGCTTTCAATCTCGGACACTTGAAATCCACAGTTAACAATCATGTTCTTATTAACATCATGTCCTTGGGGAAAACATGCATCACTATACCAGGAGTTTTGTCATGGCTGATATTAAGGCAACCATAAATGATGCATTAAGGCATTATTTGATTGTCTCGAAGAGCTGTAAAAAAATATATAAATAAAGATTACAGTTAATAAAGTATCAGAGTGAGTAAATCAATCATCAAATAGCTTTGCTAGTAAACTTTTTCTTAGACTTTAAAATGTACCCTCTAACCTGGTCTAAGCATGACAGCGATTAAATTAGTCAGACATCATTGATCTACAACAAGAAGAAACGTATTACTGGTACATCGAACAACCTTTGAGCCACCTATAGAAAACATGCATTTAAAACATGGAATTACATTTACTACCGCCACCTCTAAGGAAAGACATCCCTTACTTTCAGTTCAGGACATACATTATACAATGGATGAAGGACCATAACAAATAATACTCCCTGGTGGCTCCTCATGCCATGACCAGTGCCATCACCAATTGTATTATTGTTCAGTGTACCCCTGCTACCTCCTGCTACTATATAAACTGCACTAGATAAAATGTCTTTGATATCTGTTTACCCATGTTACCACTGTATCCCTATTGTAACTCCACGGGACGTTATTTAATTTGCTGTATGTAACTAAGCTATACAACCCTCTTACTATGTTCGCGCCTTGTTATCCTTGTGGTTATGTGCGCATTATAAATAATAAAACAAACAAACAAACAAACAAACAAACAATATTCTGCCATGTAATGTCCTATCACTCATGCACAAATGGCTCTCTAATAATGCTCCAGTATAACTCAGTAATCAAATTGCAAAGTTCAAATCTATCAGACCCACCCTGGCCTCCTACACTAGCCTAATCTCTACACCCAGATTTAGGAGACAGAAAGCGGGCGGATCCAGCTTCCCACTGATCGCGGCCAAATTGTGGAACACCTTGCCTTTAACACTGCAAAACGACACATCCTTATGGTCATTCCGCAAAGGCCTTAAAACTCTGCTGTTCAATCAAGACTCCCACTAATTTGTACTGAGTCCAGTAAGCCACATCTAGCACAAGATCCCAAGGGCAGAATTAAATAATCTGAGCAAGTCAGGTAACCAATTAGGACCTGGATATGTATGTAAAGTGTAACATGATTGTTATTGTTAACTGCTGTATGAATCTGAATATTAGTTAAGATGTTAACCTTCAATAATGTAGTGCATATTTATGGCTGTAAACCAATTAATGATGAACAAGTTGAATTATATGCATGTAACCAATTTCTTAAGATCAAGCGCTTAGATACCACTGGGTTTTGAGCACTATATAAATGTTCAAATAAATAAAATACATAAATAATGTGATAATTCCAGAGATAAAAATACATAGAAAGGTTGATAATGGTGAAGTCTTTGAGATAAATTAAAATGAGTTAACAGTGTACATCGAGTACCTACTTTCGGAAGGAGGGAGAACACTAACGCCAGAACGCATAGAAAGTATTTCTTGTATGCCTACTCCAAAGACACAAAAAGCAGTCAGAGCCATAATAGGCATGGCTTCATATTGCCAACAATGGATTGGTAATTTTGCGTTGATTGTGAAACCATTAGTGATTTGACTAGAAAGGATGCGTTTATGCCTTTGCACTGGGATGAGGAATGTCAGAGAGCATTTGATGGTTTGAAAACTGCATTATGCTCGCTCCAGTTTTGGGTACGCCGAACTATAAGAACATTTTCAGACTATTTGTGTGTGAAAGTGAAGGATGTGCATTGGCAGTTTTGACACAGGAACAAGGTGGAAGAAATCGGCCGTGCGGCTATTTTTCATCTGCTCTGAGCCCTGTAGCACGCGCACTACCACGATGTTTGCGATCTGTCGCGGCAGCTGCAGCGTCAGTGAAACAAACGGAAGGGATGGTATTGGGGCACACTTTAATTCTGATGGTGCCACATGCCATAGACGTTCTATTAAATAGGACACAGACGCAACACCTCACCTCTGCTAGATTGACAAGATATGAGATTATCTTGTTTGCACCCCATATCCAAATTATGAGGTGTAGCGCTTTGAATCCTGCAGAATTAATGCCATTAACCATAACAGAAATTGGGAAGAACGAATCACCCCCCTACGATTGCTTAATGGTCACTGAGGAAGAAACCAAGGGGAGAGTTGATTTAAGTGATATTCCACAGAAAGAGCCAGATGGAGAGTTATTTTGTGACGGCTCATGTTTTAAATTACCAGATGGCACAACAACTGCTGCATACGCTATCACTACCCTAGAGAGTGTTGTAGAAAGTAAAAGAATCCCCTATAATTCAGCACAAGCTGCGGAAATAATAGCAGTAACCAGAGCCTGTGAGATTTCTGAAAATTTGAATGTGAATATATATACTGACAGTCAGTACACGTTTGGAGTGGTTCATAACTTTGGACGACTCTGAGAGAGGGTTTCTGACATCACATGGTTCCAGAATTCAACCTGGCCCTTTGATTGTATGATTGCTGTCTGCACTCACGTTTCCAAAGCGCCTAGCAATAGTGAAATGCGAGACACATAAAAAAGTAACATGCAAAATAGGAGAGGGAAACGTGTTTGCAGAGAGGATTGCGAACCAAACTGCCACTGATTTAAATACCAAGATGATGACGGTTCAGACAGAGGAAGTACCCTGTATGATAGAAGATGGAGTTGCAATTGTCAAAGAAATGCAGGCCGAGGCTACGGCCAATGAAATACAGGGATGGGCAGAGGGATCTGCTGAGTTGGATTTGGAGGGTTGTTGGGTGGACAAGGGAACTAGAAACTGGATGTTGCCAAATTCATATGTGACTGCAATGGTCACAATGGCCCACAGTCCTACGCACATCTGTGCCAAGAAAATGATACAGCAGCTTTCTACAGTATGGCAGAATGCAAACATAAAAAAGAATGCAGAGAGGTTGGTGCAGAACTGTATCACGTGTTTACAACACAATGTAGGAAAGGGAACAGTGACATCAACAGGAAGTTTTGGCCCGCCCTCCATGTCGTTTGAAGTAGTTCATTTTGATTTCATAGAGATGGAAAGGTGCCAAAACTTAAAATACGTCTTGGTGGTAATCTGTGCATTCAGTAAGTGGGTGGAGGCATATCCTTTAAAAGACTGCACAGCGATGAGTATGGCAAAAGTAATGTTGAAGGAGTATTTTTTCCAGATTTGGCTTGCCCCGTGTCCGATGGTCTGATAATGGACCACATTTTGTGGGTGCAGTGGTGTTACAGATATGTGCAGGTCTCCAGATTGATAAGAGATTCCACAGTTCAAGGCATCCGAGTTCTGCCTGTCTTGTGGAGAGGCACAACAGGATACTTAAATCAAAGATTAGCAAGATTTGTGCGGGACGCAAGTTGAGTTGGTGGATGTATTACCAATAGCACTATTATGCATGTGTACGTCTGTACAGGCTAAAACTGGGCTCTCCCCATACAAGATCATAATGGGGAGGCCGGCAAATGTATGGTGCGCACCTCAGCCAAAATGACTCAGTGAGATAGAACATCCTGTGCTTAGTACTTATTGTGGCCTTTTAATGCAGAAATTGCGTTTGATTCATCAGCAGGTGCAGGAGGCATTACCCGTGTGGTATACCGGTCTGGGGCACGCGCTGGAGCCAGGTGACTGGGGGCTGCTAAAAAACTTCCAAAGAAAGTCATCATTAGCACCCAGGTGACACGGGCCCTATCAAGTACTTTTGGTGACGCAAACTGCAATCCGGGTGGATGGAAGGAAGTCGTGGACCCATGCCACCCATACCAAGAAGATTCCAACTGCACTGAAAGTCTTGCCTGACACCGATGACTGGAAAGAGACAGCAGTCGATGAGACATAAGAAACTGTTGCCAGTGTGCAGCCACCTGATCTGCCAAAACATGAAGTGAAACTGGAAACAAAGCCTGAGACGATTGCCAAAGAGGGGGAAGGGGAAAGAGTGCCCCAACATTGCCCAGCAGAATCGACATCACTGCTGACCGACGTGAAATCTGCCTTGCAGATGCCAGCAAAACCAAATCGTGTACCCCTTTGGCACCCACCAGCACTTGCCAGCACGCCAAAGACCGAATCTGCATTATTGGCACGGCGCACACCAGCACCTGCAGAAGCACCGCAGGCTGACTTCAAGCCTGAAACTGAAAGTGCACCGGCACAGTTCACGGATCATACGATACCAGGAGCAAGGCGATACAACCTGCGGCCTCGAAAGACAAGGTGATCTGCATTCTTTTTCTTTTGGTGTTTATGTCAACCTCTGGTTCAGCTCATGGACGGAGAAGGAACCAGGTGTGTAGAGGAGAGAAGCATGAGAATTGTGCAAGTCGGACAATTCAAGACTCGCGGCTCCTCGTTGCGATCATAAAAGTACATGTGTCGGAACCAGAGTGGACAAGCTGGACACGCATGATACTGAGGCAAAAACTGATGAAAGGTCCTCTGAGCAGTATAAAAAGGGACAAGTGATCTCGCCTAAAAACGAATAATCGAATCCAGGCTAAAACAAAAAAGGACAGGCAAAACTGAACTAGGAGAAATTTAATTGAACTTATAGACATCAGAGCAAACGCGACGAAGAGAGATATCCACAACGAACTGTGATAAGGAAGAAGAAGGACGACGAGAAAAATGCTGGGACCGGTTACAGCCTCTTCTGGCACCAGCACTGCTGAAAATGAGGCCTCATTACACGGATGGCAGAGAACCATGGCGCTATTAGCGCCATGTTTTTTTTAAAAAATATTTTTTATTTTCAAAATAAAACAATACAAACCAAACTTGCAGCATTATACAACACAACCGTAAACATCAGTTAATCACATGTTACTGCACTTCAAACCCCCCCCCCCCCAAGAGCTTATCAACCTTACAGTTCTGTGTAAACTTGGTGTGGCTGGGCGCCGTTTCCTTCCGAAGCAGCAGGGTCCACTTCCGTGCCAAACAGTCCCGTAATTAACATCCTCCAAGCCGCTAGGATGCCCACATCTTCTTCCCCGCAATTACTACACGCTTCCTGCCATACCACTGTTTCAGCCTCCGCCCACTTCTGCAGGTCCCGCCACCATATCTGTATTCTTGGCCCATGGCATTGCTTCCAACTCATGGCTATCCTTCTCTTAGCAAGTACATACGCCAGGTCTCTCAGTTTCCCGAGATGTTTGGTGTTCCGTGGTCTGGGGAACCCTCCCAGGAGGCAGACCCAGGCCGTGTCAGTGCGTAGCAGGACCCCCTTATCTGCTAATTTCTGTGCCACTTCCCCCCAAAAGCCTTCAATCAGTGGGTAGGACCAGAACATATGTGTCATGTCTGCGTCTTCTTCATCGCATTTCGGGCATGCTTGTCTACCTGCGTTCGCAAACTTGGCTATTTTCTTCGGGGTCATATATGCTCTATGCGTAATGTATAGCTGTATTTGCTGCAATCTAGCATTCCTGGACACTTTCTTATGGTATCCCATGGCCCGTTCCCACATCCCATCAGTCAGCTGCGCCCCCACCTCCGCTTCCCAGTCCAGCCTCAAATCCATCAAGTCCTTCCCCACCCGGGTCATCACCACCTCATATAATCTAGAGATCTCATGTCCACCCTCTGATATATCATATATCGTTCCGATCAGTGCGTCCGGATCTTCCGCCAGCACCGTCTCCGGCCAAGTCTTACGGATGATCTGTACCAACCTTAGGTACGTAACATATTGGCCCCCGTGCAGCCCTGTTTCTTCTCCCAGGTCTTCAAATTCCCTAATGGCCCCATCCTGCCATATGTCTCCCAATGTGGCCAGCCCAACCGATTCCCAGTATGTCCTGATTATTTTCCTAAGCTGGCTGTCCCCCATAGTTAAGGCGACCAGTGGCACCTGTGGGGAACACGGGCACGGGCTCTCTATCAATTGGCACGCTCCGCGCCAAATTCTCCACCCCAGCAGCAACATACTTGGGCGTCCATTCAAGTCTGATCTAGGGACCCAGACGATCTCTTTTAGGTAAAACGGGGTGCAGTCCCGCCCAACCAGCCTAGACTCAGGAGTTTCCTCATCAGAGAGCCATTTAGTCATGTATTGCAATTGGCTGGCCACATAATAGGCCTCAAAGTTCGGCAGCTTGATGCCTCCCCTATCGTGGAAATTGTGCAGTTTCCATAGGGCCACCCTGTTGCGGATGCCGTGCCACAGGAAGTCCCTGCATACACTGTCAAGTTTGACAAAGAACTTCCTGGGTATCAGGTATGGTATGTTACTGAAAAAGTGCAATAGCCTAGGCAGGACCACCATTTTGAGCATCGCCCCCCGGCCCATCATTGCCAGCGGCAGCTTCTCCCAAAACTGCATAGTCTCGCGGATTTTCTTCACAGCCACCTCGGTATTGTGCAAGTGTTCTTCCTTCACAGTATGATATACATCAATTCGAGGTAGCGGAAAGACTCAGCTGCCCAGGGCACGGGCAACACCGGCAATCATTCCAGAGGGACTCCTGCGAAGCTCCCCAGTGGAAACATGCTCGATTTACCGGGATTAACCGCTATGCCGGACAGTTCCGCATACTTTTCCATGACCTCTAAAATGTACTGGAGGTTTTCCTCCGGATACTTCAGGTACAATAACAGATCATCAGCATATAGGGATATTAAATGGTTCTCTCCTCCCACCTCGATGCCAACCAAGTCATATTGTTGTCTGAGGTACACCGCTAGGGGCTCTAGGGCCGATATGTACAACATTGGAGACCAGGGGCATCCCTGTCTGGTGCCTCTACTGAGTCGCCACCTCTTGGATATCACTGACCCCGTGCGCACCCTGGCCAGTGGTTTGCTGTACAGCAGTTTCGCCCACCCCACGTAGCCAGGCCCAAACCCGTACCCCTCCAGGGCCGCCAGCAACCACGGCCACCTCACTGAATCAAATGCCTTAACTGCATCTAGGGACACTACCACCATCTCTTCATCACTTCTGTTCCCCTCTTCAATCACCCGGTGGAGTCGCCTGTGATTATGAGTTATATTTCTATTGGGGACATAGCCTGTCTGATCCGGGTGTATCAGTTTACTGATGACCCTTCGGAGCCTATTGGCCAGGACCGCCGTCAGGATCTTGCTGTCCTGGTTCAGCATCGACAGCGGCCTATACGAGCCACAGCATTGTCTCGGTTTGTTAGGCTTGTGGAGCAGCACTATCAGCGCTTCTCTGAGCGTTTCCGGTAACCGACCCTTCTCGAAAGATTCGTTGAACATCTCTAGCATCGGAGGGAGTATCTCTGCCCTATACACTTTATAAAACTCACTCGGGAGTCCGTCTGTGCCCGGGATCTTGCAGGTGGGCAATCGTTTCACTACCTCCTCTAGTTCCTCCAATGTAATAGGTGTGTCCAGCTCCTCCCTCTCTTCATCACTAATCCTGGGTAGTTCTATGTCTTCCAATGTGTTTCTGATCTCTGCCTGATTTCCTCCCCCTTTGTCCTCATACAGTGCTCTATAATAATCAAAGAAGGCTTCATTAACTCCTTCTTGGGTGTCTACCTCCTCCCTGTCCTCTCTAGCTATCATCCTGATCGGAGGCCTGGGGGTTTCTCTCTTATATAGCCATGCCAGTAGGCGGCCAGTTTTGTCTCCACCCGCATGCTGCCTCTCAACATATTTTCTGTAGTTAAGGTTACAGAGCCTCTCCCAAAGCTCCGAACACCGCTGCTGCAGCTCGAGTACTAAATCTGCGTCCCCTCCTGCCCTGCTGCATTCACGCTCCAGTTGTCTCTCCGCCTTCTCTAGCTCTGTCAGAACCCCACCCTGCAGGCCCCTTGACTTGGAAATGGCGTCACCCCGCAACACAACCTTGAATGCCTCCCAAAGTGTACCAGCCGAATCTACACTGCCCGTGTTCACCTCAAAGTACTGCTTAATCGCTTCCCTGATGTCCTCCCTGAAGACCGAGTCCCTAAGCGCCTCCGCACGGAGGCGCCATGTAGGTATCCACGCACGAGGGCGGCCATACTGCCAGGTCAACACCAAGGGCGAGTGGTCCGACAGGACCCTCGCTCTATATTCAATTTGAGTGGTCGCCATCACCACCTCTGACGTGGCAAAGAAGTAATCCAATCTCGTGTGTAAGTGCTGTGGGGCAGAGTAGTGAGAATACTGCGAGGCATTAGGGTGTTTCAGTCTCCAAACATCCGCCAGCCCAAAGTCGCCCAGCAATGTCTGTAATACTCTGGCCGCCGGGGTGGGCCGATCAATCTTACCGTCGGACCTGTCCGCCCTTGGGTCCAGAACACAGTTAAAGTCCCCTCCCCAAATAATCGCTCCCCCCACACACGTGCCCAGACGAGTGCATAGGGTTCTGAAGTATGCAGCAGCATTCTGGTTGGGAGCATATGTGTTAATAATGCAAACCTCTCTGTTCTCTACCAGGGCTCTGAGCATGACCAGCCTGCCCTCCGTGTCCACCACCTCCCGTGTAACTCTGAGCGGAACGTGCGGTGCCACCCAGATTAGCACTCCCCTGGCATAGGCAGAGTACGGGGAGCCCACCACCGTGCCACTCCACTTTTTCCCCACCAGTTCCAACTTGTGTCGGGTCAGGTGTGTTTCTTGCAGCAGTACGATGTCAATCCTCTGTCTTTTGAGGTACAACATGACTTTGTTCCTTTTTAAATAACTATTAAGTCCCCTGACATTCCAGGTGACAATCTTAAGGTCTCCCATGGCAAGTATGTATCTTCCTGCCTCCCATGTAGCAGTTCCCAACTGCCCACGTGACACAGATGGCGTCCCGGTCCAGTAGCTCCTCATATAAGCTCAAACTCCCTTTAACTATACACACAACAAAACCCCTACTTTCCTCCCCTCCCCCCTCCCATACCTTCCCCAACATCACACACCCCAACCGCTGCCCAGCTCCAGCCTCAGAGCTCAGGCACCCCCACATCTAGCTCCGCAAGCACCGGTCGGTGCACGGAGCCCAGTAGGGTGAGGTCACCCTAGTGGCCATCCAACTAAAACTATTGTGGGGTAAAGAGTATCGCCCTGTAAGGCTCCCGGTCAAATAAACATTAATCTCAGTGTCCTTGACAAATAGTGCAATCATCTGACCTTCTTTACCGAAGGTGTCGCACCGACTATATTCAAGTCCCACGAAACACGCCATCTTGCGACGCCATTTTACGCCTCCCGTATCTCTTCCGAGCCCTTTCTAGGCCGAACTTCTGATTCCCGGGGGCATCCTTGCGCATCGAGCCATCCCATGGCATCCTCCGGGGTCTCAAAAAACAACGTTTTATGTGCATGAATGACCTTCAATTTTGCAGGATAAATCAACATGTATTTGTGGCCCGCTTCTCTCAGCCTCCGCTTTACAGACCCAAAATTCATGCGACTACGCTGTACAGTCAAGGTATAATCTGGGTAAGCCGTGATGTTTGCCGCTCCTCTCGTGATCGTCCCTCCTTTACGGAAGTATTCCAGTATCCTCTCCCGGTCGCGGTAGTTGAGAATTTTGGCGATCATAGGCCTAGGCGGGTTCCCCGGAGGCGGCCTCCTCGTTAGGGCTCTATGTGCCCTTTCTACTGCAAATCCTTGAGATAGGGCCCCTCCAGGTATCTCCTGTAAGAACATGGATTCGATGAAATCCGTAGGGTCATGGCCCTCCATCCCCTCCGGTAGGCCCACGATGCGGATGTTGTTGCGATGGGCTCGTCCCTCTGCCTCCTCCGCTCTGCTCTCCAGGTTGCCCACCCTTTGTGTCAGGGCGTGCAGATCGGCCTTATGGGTGGCACAATCTGCAGTATTCGGGCCAACTTCTTTTTTGAGGGACTCCGTGCGCTCCGCCAGGGCCCTGACATCCTGTCGTAGCAAATTAACGTCCTCTTGGACCTCTCCAACCTTGAGGTCCAGCGCGGTTTTTAGTTCAGTGACGGCCAGTTCCAGCTTTGATTCCCAGGCCGCCCTCAGATCCGCAATCGCCGCCAGGATTTCTTGGTTGGTGCACGAAGGCGTCGCGCTACTCACAGCCAGCACATCCTTACTTTTGGTAGTGTCCTGGCTCGGGGACGTCCTAGTGAAGTCGTCTAAGGTGGGCTGTTTCACCTTCGGTCGCACTGGCCTGCTCGACATGACTCAGGGAATCAACAAGCTGCTCAAGTAGCAAGTGTGCGTACAGTGCACCTTCACAGCTGGGCCACCGTGCAGCTCGCTTCTATTCCTGTCCCGGACCCTGGTCGGCCATTTTGAGTCGCCCTTTGTTCCCGGCGTCTTTTAACTCATCGTCACCGATCTCCGTCGCCGTTAATCCTGTGCCTTCCAGAAGTTCACAGTGCGTGGCCAACACCTTCACACACCAGCATGTGTATCGTCGGTGGTCAGTGGTCCGTCGTACCGCACATATTCTCCCGGATCGTTGTAGGATCTCGGGAGCTCCTCCAGAACGCGTCCTCCTACATGGCTCTCGTAGCCATGCCCCCATAGCGCCATGGTTCATGCCGGTAAAATACCGGCACCGCCTTGGCGGAAAGGGAAATTACCGCCCCATTCCAAGGTTGGCGAGGCGGTAATTCCCCCTTCCGCCATTGCCCTTCCCCATTCCCATTTTTGCCCCATAGGGCTCAATGGGAATGGGGAAGGCGCTAATTACGGTACTGTAATTAGCTCCCTGGGTCCCTTTGCGGGTTGGTTTTTAACGCCTGCAAAAAGCAGGCGTTAAATCCCCCAACCCGCAAAGGGACCTCGTAGTAAGGCGGTAAGGATTTACCGGTACAGTATTTTACCGGTACCGGTAAATCCTTACCGCCATCCGTGTAATGAGGCCCTATAACTTTAAGAAAAACGCATGGTAAAACAAATTGTATGCTGACACTAACGATAATGATGTGCTTTATGAGCGTGGTAGCACCAATATCAACAGCCCTAATATTATGGTGGGTAGAAACAATACACCCATTAGCGATGTTTTTACCAATAATTAATATATCCACTACTGAAAGCCCGGTTCAGGTGATCACTTATACCCTACCCCCAATGGAAGAAAAACACAGGGAAGGTTTTGGGAATAATCCATTATTATTAATCATGAACATGACACATTCAATCCTGAAGAAAACAAACTGCTGGGTATGTGCCCATTTACCACAGTATGCTGGGAAAGGAATAGGGTGGTATGTGCAGCCGTTACCATTAAGTTCTGCATGTAGTGCATCTTTAGGTGCAATGTTCTATGGGAAAAGGAATGAGAGTAGTACGGGTCAATTAGACAGAACCAACATGAATGAGTTTGAGGAGATACTAATGAAGCCTGTGGGTTGTTCCATTTTCCATAAAGCACAAGTAATAGCCCCAGAGCCCACGAGGAAAAGCACACGTAAAATAGCACGACAAAATAGACGAGATAGATTGTCCCCGCCAGAAAAACATCTGTAATGACGTTTGTGTAAGAACAGAAGGGAACAAAGATGCGATTCCCCTATCTTACACAGTGAATTATAGCCCATGAACTGTCCCGTTTTGCCTAAAAAAGAAAGGATCTTTTTCAGTCGGAACATATACTGGTTGTATGAATACAGTGGTACTAAAATGGGAAATAGAACCAGTATACGTAGGTGATCCAGTTTATTTTATATGTGGAGAGAAAGCATACCCTTGGTTGCCCAGAAACTGGGGAGGTACATGTTATCTTGGGCTATTGTTCCAAGGAGTATTCCTCTTGGAAACAGCAGCCATGGCCAAATTATCCAGAACTAGAGTCAAAAGGACTGACGAAGGTGTTTTAATAGCAACTGATGTAGCAAAATCATTCGTTCCATTCTTAGGACAGATAGTGAACTCCTATAATATAAGGCAATTGTCCAGAATCCTAAAGAATACAATAAACAAAACAACAGATATATTATTCAACATGACGTTGGAAGAAAGAGGAATCATGTTAATGACGCTGCAAAATAGAATGGCTCTCGATGTAATCCTGGTTGATCGTGGGGGAATTTGCAAAATAGTGGGATCAGCATGTTGCGCTTATGTCGATGACTATTCCCCCACGATCTTTGAAGCAATAAAGAACATGCACGTTCTAAGCTCTGAACTCCCCACGGGAGAAGGGAGCTGGGAAATAGGATCCTGGTTTTGGGGAATACTACGATCTTGGGGATGGAAGCTGATCTCGATACTAGTAGTGGTGTTCGGAATATTCCTAACGTGTTGCTGTTGTATACATTTTTTACCCATAGTTTGTGCAGAGGTAACTGAGGGATGTACGGAAGGATGCATGCAAATGATAACAAAGAAAAAACAACCTCATGATCGAACTAGCCCAGACCCAAATGAGATGAGAGTAATGAAAGAGTTGATGATGGCAATAGATATTACTGAAGGCAATGATGACCACGATAGCATGCGAGATTCAGACATAAGTACTTCAGATTCATCATCACTAGAGGAGGTTTCAATAAATAGATGAGACGTTTGGCATACGGCCAAAGGAGGGTTTGTCAGTCTAGAAATCTAATTCAAGACCACAAATGTATTTTGGTGGCCGTGGGCCAACCGTCTCATGCACGATACGACAGAATATAGGTTTTCGAGTGTTCTAATGAAGAGCCATTTTGATGTAACAAGAATCGCCATTTTGTTTTTTTAACCATTGCTCATTGCTTTCTGTTCCTATTGCTTCGCAGTATATTTTTCGCTTACACTGCTCGACTGAGGAACAATGTTGTCTGTATATGAAAAGGACAACGCCACAGGGCCAAGGGGATGACAAGAGTTTCGCTGAAACACAAACGTAGGCAGCGCCAGGAAGAATGCCCAGCTCCCACCTTAATGTAGCCTGAAAGCAGAGCCGCAGGGCATTTAATCATTTCACAGCTGCCAGCCAGTCTCGTTATATGGTAGAATATGTTAGAATAATACCGCAAAAGGCTTGAATTATGCTTTTCTAACGGCCCCCTTTTGCTGAGCCCGCTAAGAGCATGGCGGCTCCCAGGACGCGAATAGCACCTGATATATTGTAAGGTCCGGAATGTAACCCCCTCTGCATGTAGCACGCTTCCAAGAACAGAAGCGCCATGTTCTATTCAATAACCAAAAGATGCCTACGCACGCACAAATTGCAAATTGTTACTAGAATAGATGTTTGAAGGTGTCATAGTGGCCGGAGATGTCCATCGTCACACCAAGTTCAAAGGAACCTAATGAAGAGGGGTGTTAACCGTGACATAGCTGATTGTTTGATATGCATTTTGTATATATGTAACTGATGTACGTAATTCACTCTCTTGCGTCCCACGAGGTCTAGAGATACACGTCGCGGGGTGTCGAAACCGAGTTGGCCAACTGAGACTTTTGCTTTGCATTAAAACCCTAGCTTTGGGAATACAACCTCATGTCTGGCGTCTCTATCGTGTGTGGTGACTCCTCTTGTTTCCATAGACGTCAGGGTCCCCTAGGGGCCCCTTTCACTCTGAGGGTGATAGATACGTCCACATGGTATCTCTTCCCCTGGGATCAAATCAATTGGGCAGTTGTACGGCCGATGAGTGGGAAGCCTTTCAGAACAGTAGCCCTGGTATGATAGCACCCACCATGTGAGTTGAGGGCATCTGTATGTCTTCTTGTTGAACGGGTGATGTAGAGTGTGCAATGGCAACAAGAGCCTGACCAAGGGAGAGCAGAACATCCCCTAAACAATGTTCCCGACAAAAGGGAGACTCAAAGAAGATGCGACCCTGAGTCCAGTCAATCTGTGGGTTATGGACCCTGAGCTATGGAATGCCTAGGATGATTTATTTATTTATTTACTTATTTATTTGCATTTGCAAAGCACACTTGCAGCCAGGAAGGCATTGAGGCGATGTTACAGAGTATAAAACGGACTTGATATTGACAGGCAGGAGCCCGGTGGTTTCATGGTTACATAGTACCACGCAACAATACAGGAAATGACTGATACAGATTAATAATTCAGACAAAGAGTCTAGTTTTGATGGCCTTGCGGAAGGTTAGGTGTGACTCGATAAGTCTTTGGTGAGGTGGCAGTGCGTTCCAATGCGTGGCTGCTAGGGTGGGGAAGCTAGACCCACCAGCATGCACCTTTCGGGAAGTGGGCGTTACAATTGTGTTGGTATAGCAAGATCTTAGGGGTCTGGTGGCAGTGTGCTTGGTGATTCTGTTGGTAAGGTAGGGAGGGGCGAGTTCGTGAAGGCATTTGTGGGTGAAGGCAAGGATTTGGAAGACAATTCTCTCTTTGACAGGGAGCCATTGAGCTTGCCTTCTGATTTCAATGCATTGTTTTTAACTAGCTGCAGTTTGGCCAAGTTTTTGTTGGAGGTCTTAACGAGAAGGACATTGCAGTAGTCTAACCTTGAACCGATAATAGCCCTTGCAATGTTGAGGCAGTTGTGGCGGTCAAGGAAGGGCCTGGCGGCGTTGAGGATTTTGGAGTAGTAGGCTGAAGAGGCGGCGATAGCATTTACCTGTCTGTCCTTGGACAGGTCGGAGTCCAGGTAGACTCCGAGTGTCTTCACATGGTTGGATACCTTGATAGGGATTTTATCAATGGTGAATGATGCGTACTGATCTCCGAGGTTGCCCAGTGTGAAGGGTGACCCTATGAGGAGGAGTTCAGTCTTTTCACTATTGAGGGAGAGCCAGTTCTTTGCCATCCAGGATTGGATGGTAGAATAGATGGTGGTAAGGGTGGTGGTGTCTGCTAGGTAATCGCCCGAGAGTGGGATGAGTACCTGTTTGTCATCCGCGTAATTGGTATATGATATGCCAAGAGAATCAAGGATCCTGAACAGGGGCCTAGTGAAGAGGTTATAGAGTGTCGGTGCGATACATGAACCCTGAGGGCAGGTGAGGAGGCTGGGGGAGGCGGAGGCTGAGTCAGAAAAGACTTTCATGGCCTTTCCTTGGAGAAAGGAGGTGATCCATTGACAGGCTTTGGGGGAGAAGTTGGCTTGGGTGGCAAGATGGTGGCACAAGGTGTTGTGGTCAACCAAGTCAAAGGCCGTGGATAGGTCCAGGAGCAGTAAGAGAGCAGGTTTGCCTGCGTCTCTAAGATCGTCCATTTGGTTCTTTAAGTCTAGGAGAGCCGTTTCGGTGCCGTGTCGTGGGCAGAATCCAGATTGCCGCAGGCCGAGTAGATGGTTATCTTCCAAGAACTTTTGGACTTGCAGGTATGCTGCTTTGTCCAAAATTTTAAGCAGGAATGGTACAGTGGTGATGGGCCTGTAGTTCCCTGGGATTGTTGGGTCGAGCAATGACGCTGGGATAACCAGCCACATGACTTCTAGCGTGTCATGTGACCGGCCGTGAATGCTGCTCTCTATCTCTCCCCCAAGCGCCATGGCAACCAGCAATGCGGACGCAGCTGTATCAGCTTTTTATGTCTCCTTTGGGAGCTGACTAATCCCTTAACCCGATGTTGCCCAGCAAAAAGGGTTTGTTTATTAATCCGCTGGCGTGAAGGTGAAGTGAAGGGAGGACTAGGATGGCGCTGACGCTGAGCATAAGGGTGAGAGCATGATGGATTCTTGACACAGTCCCCTTGCGAGTACATGGCCACAGGTGGAAACTGACATTGATACCAGAGGAGGGGATGGATGTGGATGAGGGGAGCACTGGAACATAGTCAAAGAACACATACATATGTTGATTACGGGGACAGGTTATTTAAAGAGGAGTATGGAGACACTGGATCTGAGTTGGGCATGTAGCCAATGGTCCGCATGCAAAAGAACACTTTCAGATGTGTATGGTCGTTGGAACCTTGTTAGTTCCAATTGGCCCAGCTCCCTTGCAAGTATACAGCCACAGGTGCAAACTGCCATTGATACCGGAGGGGAATGGCTGTGGATGAGGGGAGTATAACAGGCCCGGAACATAGTCACAGGACACACACATGTGTTGATAGCGGGGTCTGGGTCTTCAAAGGGGAGTATGAGACACTGGGTCTGAGGTGGGCATGTGGCCAATCGTTTAGCTGTCACTAAAGATTCCTGTTATTTGCCCACTGAGGCTGTGAGTTCTTACAGAGCCACGAAAAGGTTTACACCTTTATAGAGATTTCATCAGTAATCTGGTTTGTTAACTTTGTTTTCTATGAAGGCCACATGCAATTTATCCTGAATGTATTGAGTGTTTACAACCACAGAAGGTTCAAGAGTCGGTTCAAGTTGAGAGCTGAGTTCTAATTAACAAACATTTGGACAGTACTCATCCTGTATTTTTCTGAGATATTTTTCTGCCCTAATGAAGGCTTGGCCTGTTTAGAGAAATGTTGGGCCTAGAGTTGAAACTCGAGTAGGCGACCAGTGAAGGGACTCTATAACTGGGGGGTTGTCCTACCCTCTATAGTTCAAAAACATGCAAAACAATTACATTGCACACTGGTTTTAAACCCTTTTGGAAGCCCAAAATTGGGGGCCACCATTGTTAGAAGCAAACACTCATTGCTAATGAACACATATCTCTTAATTTTTGAAGAATGTTAGCTTTTTATTATTAATTAGCTGATACTCTTTCTTTTGCAAAGTATTTAAGTATTTTTATATGCATCACAGTTCATACTGACCATTGTAATTAACACGTACATGATTATAACTGAAGTACATGGAAAAATGTCAAAAGCGTCAACAGTACACTAGTACATTTTACATTCGACTTGCTGTTAATTGAAAAATACCATGTAGTTAGATCCATGAAACACAGAATGTTAGTACAGTTAACAGAGATGTTGATTGTAGGTCTCCTATGCCCGGCTAGAGTCTGACCTCATATTTGGTCTAAGTCTAGGTAAGATGTTAGAAGTATGGATTCAGCATTAGGTAAGTCCCATGAAAAATCTGGCTCTGTGTGCTGCTGACGTTTCGGCTGAAAAGATGGAAGCCTTCTTCTAGGGCCAAAAAAGTCAGGGAAATCACTAATCATGCTGGGAGTCGAAGTGGATGATCCGGAACGGTGTCATCGCTGGGCAGAGGTGGAAACTGGAGTCACCAAATTTGGGCAAGAAATAGGAAGGGTGCTGGAACACGGACGGAGAGCCCAAAGGGAGGAAGCGTGTGTCCCCTGGTGCATGGAACAAGGCCCGGCTGCGCAAGCAGGCTCTGGAACCTGATGGTTCCTTGTGAAAGAAGCCCAATGCTGGAGGAGGGCTTGAAAGAACACAGCCTAGGGTGTGGTCATCCAGGCTAAATGGCTAAACGGCAGTCAAAAGTTCAGTAGAGCTTGCCCTGCAGGAGTCTGGACAAGCTGGAAAACGACCGGTGTCTGGAAATGGCGCCAATGAAGGGAGATCTGTCCATCTAAAGGACCAGCAAATACTTTTTAGCCCTAGTGATGCAGTTGAGAGATGCAGTAAAGGCTTCAACAGCGTTATGGGAAAACTGTATTCATTTACTAATGTTGCGAGACTGGAACATTAACAATCATCTTGGTTATAGATATTTGTACTGATGTTATTTTACACAAGATTGCGCTATTTTTCACACTTTCGCTGATTCCACTTAAGTGTTCATTGTGAATTCTTACACATATGAGGTTTTTTAGTCCAGTAGGTTTTGAGTTTCAGTGAGTATGTGCGATCCGGTATGACTGACAAGATTGAGAATGTTTGAAATAATTAACTTTATTGACTTTTGCACAACAAATATCTTTGATTTTTTGCATACTTTGTTCTATACCAATAAACTATAAAACTATTTATAATTAAATCACTGCGTGTGACATTACAATTTAAGAAATCAAGTTGTTGACATTTCAGTATAGTATGGGAGATTGTCACTTTTGTAATGTGGCCAATGGTCCCTATGCAAAAGAACCCGTATGGGTGTATATGCTATTCGGTACCTTGTTTTTCCCAGTAACGCAGCCCCCTTAAGAGCGCACAGCCACAGGAGTGATCTGCCATTGATACCGGAGGGGGGAAAGAGGTGGATGAGGGGAGTGTAATAGGCCCAGAACATAGTCAAAGTACACCTACATATGTTTACTGTGGGGACATGGTTTTGAAAGGGGAGTATTGAGACACCAGGTCTGGGGTGGCAATGTGGCCAATGGTCCCCATGTGAAAGGAGTCTTTGAGGTGTACGTGGCATTCAACACCTTGTTAACTCAGACCGGACCAGCCCCCTTGCGAGCGTACAGCCACAGGTGCAAACTGCCATTGATACCAGAGGGGGTATGGATGTGGATGAGGGGAGCGTAAAAGGGCCGGAACATAGTTGCAGGACACACACATATGCTGATTGTGGGTACAGGGTTTTCAAAAGGGAGTATGGAGACACCAGGTCTGGGTTTAGCATGTGGCCAATGGACCCTAATGCAAAAGAACCCTTTGAGGTGTAAATGGTGTGGTGGCCAAGATAAGGCCCCCTCGGCCCTCGGCCAGCCTCAGTTTCCAGCAAATAAAGAGATCATACAGATGAGTGGGAAATCATGCATCATGTATTATGTTGCAAATACACAGCATACAAAGTTATCAGCAGGGAAAACAGCATGCAGCATGCAAGTGTTTCGGGCAGTCGGCACAAGGAGCTCTCTCTAGCCCCCTACCCAAGAGTGCCAGTTTATATAGCATATCATAGGCAAACACTAATATGTTTCTGCACGTTCACAATAGGGGTGTTACTTGGCACAACATTACACACATTTGGCAAGAACTGTCGACATCTTACTTGTGACCTTGTGACGCAGCCCTGCAGGGACATTGTGTGGTTTTATGATTAAGCTGCATTCGCAGGAGCCCCTTCTGTTATATCCCATATATGAGGCTAAAGCTAAACTTCTACAGAATAAGCAGAACGGGAAGGTCTGACGTGCCCTCTGCCTTAGGAGGGGTTCTGGCATGTCCGGGGCACTGCATGTAGAGCAGATACAGGTAGCCAGCGGGAGGTGACATGGAGGGTCTGAGGCCTAACTGTATGGCAGAGCCTAATAGCATTGCATTGTATAACATAACATTGTATTGCATAACATAGCATAGCATAAAATATCATAGCATAGCAATCCTGCATAAGATAGCAATCCTGCATAGCATAGCAATCCTACATATCATAGTATATATAGCATAGCAACACTGCCACACCAACCACACATTTGGTCGTCCCTGAACAGGGTGTAGACCAATGGGAGCAGGATTTGGGTATAATCTTAACTAAAGATACCCCTTTATATGGGTGACATAAGGGTAGGGTGGAGAAGCACAGGGATGCTACTGAGACAATGGTGTTGACAGAGATTGTGGATTTAAAAAGTTCCTAATTCAAAACCTCAGCACAATCCGTGTTGCACATTTGAAATGTCCATAATTTGACGCTTTTGTATTTCAATTGGCAGCAGTCTGGCCTCGGTGAGCCAGTAACACACCTGTCTAGCACAGCATGACAGAAGGCAGCAAATAAGAAAACTATAATTGCCAAAGCGGCAATTATAACAACACTAATCAAAATATAATGTAGAATGGAAGAGCCCTGAGAACTCAAAAGTGTTTGAAAGTGGTTAAAGAGATCAGAGCACATCATAAGGATGTAGCTAAGGTAGAAGAATCCACAGGAAAAGGGATGAATCTTCTTGGGACAAGAAGAGTCATTGATAAGGATGTCATAACACTGTTCACAAGATTTAATGGTACAGGGATGAATGGAACCCACCTCCCACTGGTATACATAGGATTGTGGGAGCATATGCAGCCTTCAGAGGCATTTATTAGGTCTGCATAGGGCAGAGAGAAATTGGAACGGTGTTAATGTCTGGGTGTAAGATGGTGGATCTAGGGTGAGGCAGAATCTATACCATGGTAATGAACAGCAACATGGTGCAAATATTTCACATTTAATACGGTAGTAGCAGCACTATTCCTAGCTTTAGCCGTCCAACCCTAGGCAGATTGAGGCCTTTTGCCCAAATGTTACAAAGAGTGTCAGTCATTCCAGGAATGAGTAGACACGAGGGACGATAATGTAAAAGTACAGAATCCCTACCAGGAAGTTGTTGACAGATGCCTAGAGCTGGAAGAAATCAGCTGCCGTGCTGGACCCACATAGCTGGCAACCAAAAACCCATTTGGCTGGAGCACTTACGCACCTATACTCCAGGTGTGAAGTGTTAATGTGGCTGCTTGGTGACAAAAAACCTTTGAGAGCGATGGGCCACCCGCAGGACACAAGGGAAGCAAACCTTCGGGAGCAATGGGCCACCCGCAGGACATAAGGGTAGCAAACTTTTGAGAGAGATGCATCACCTGCCGGAGACAAGTGTAGTAAAACCCTTTGAGAGTGATAGGTTGCCTGCCGTAGACAAGTGTATCAAAAACTTTTAAGAGCGATGGGTCACCTGCTGAAGTCAGGTGAGATGGTGGCTGCACTCCTCAAATTGTACCTTGGGACAAGTAGCGGAACTTCGTCGGTGTCACTGGTGTTTTAGCTGCTGGGAACCCAGTGGGATGCTGAAGAGGGGTTTCTTTCTCATGTCATTTCTTTCTACTGCAGATTGCAGCTTTGCTGTGTCTTTGGTGATGTCGGATGATGGGTTGTCTCTGTGCAAGATTTCTTGCTGTTTATTGTTGTCGGATGGAGGTGCTGCTTTCACACACTAGCTGGCGTGGACTGTGTTGTTGGTTGTCAGGAACTTTCCAGCGAAAATGAAGGGAATATTTTGGCTGACAACAAACACTAGTCATTTGCAGTATGGCACAACAAGTTCATCATTCAGTTGAAAGTGAACTCAGGGAAAGGTGGTGAAGTAAGTGGCATTCGCATGGGTCTCCCCATGAGGATATTGTGTGGGGAGATACATCTGTCAGAGTGCATGGAACCAGAAGGGCAGGATTTAAAGAGATACCAGTGGGTCCTCAAACCATTGGAGAAAGAGCGGCCCATCAACAGGAACCTGAGGGCAATGGAGGGTGCTTTGGGCCCTGAACTTCATAATGGCCTGCTCAGAATGTCGCAGAATTGCAATAAGCGGTGCTTCAACATAGAGAAAATTGGAGTATCTTGTGTAGTTAGGAAACCTCTATGTTTCCAGAGGATCCTGTAGTCATGTTACATATCAAAAGCATACCCTGAATCAGTGTATAAAGTGGCTTTGTGTTGTGTGGCGATCGTGCAAGCCCATGTTAGGGCAATGTTGTTTGCTTTTGTAAGAAGGACAGCAGCAGCTACCGCTCTGAGACCTTTGGCAAAGGCAGAGGCTACAGGGTCTAATTGTGAGCTAGAATACGCTACATGGCCTTGTAGGTCACCATGCTTCTGTGTGTTTATGTCTATGGAATACCCCTCCTTCTCATCACAGAACAGGGTGAATGATTTAGAGTTGTCTTGGAGGGCAGAGGCAATATAGAGGTGCAGTCTTGCGCTTGGCGAAGGCTGTGGAATCGTCAGGAGACCCTGTGAGTCAGAGTCGGTGAAGGAGACGTGAAAGGAAGGTGATGCTAACAGTAGGTCATCCATGTATTGTATCATAGTGGAAGCCCCCCTGAAGGTGACATCCTGGAGGTCTTCCTGAGAAGTGAGATGGGCCATCAAAAAAGCCCATTGGTAGGGACCCGTAGGTGAGTTGATGTCCCTTGTAAGTGGATGCATAGAGGTACTAATAGTCCTGGTGTATAAGGACAGAGAAGAA
Organism: Ambystoma mexicanum; assembly: GCF_040938575.1. Classification (NCBI taxonomy): domain Eukaryota; kingdom Metazoa; phylum Chordata; class Amphibia; order Caudata; family Ambystomatidae; genus Ambystoma; species Ambystoma mexicanum. The sequence goes on from NC_090924.1 coordinate 1,117,071,518, forward strand.
GTCAGAGGCAAGATTCAAGTGAAACATTTGGTGTGGGATAATCGAAGTCGTAGTATAACACACATGGATCACTACAAGCCTTTGCCTACAGAGTCATGTGGAGGACAGCTGCCAGAGGATGTGTTAGAGGTCCAGTGCTTTGGGAAAAGAAAAAGGGGTTGGAGAGCTGTAGGAACTGAGCTGTGAACTAAATGAGGAGATCCCGAAGGAATAAGTGAAGCAACAGAACACATAAGAAAACCAGACAAGCAAAAGAAGCAGGCGTTGTACAAAACAATAAAGACACAAAACAGGGGGAGGATACAACCTGCAGACAGAAGGCATGATAATCAGGAATAAGAGAGCTAGAGGAAAAGCCAGATGTAAGAGACAGAGACAGGAAACAAGACTCAGAGAAACAGTGTGAGTTAGAGTGTCTGGAGACAGAAGATCGTCAGGAACACAAGAACACAGTGTGACAGTTTGCCTGGATCAAGCGTGAGAGCCTGAACCATTAGGGAGGAGAATTGACAGATTCAGCAAGTCAAAATCATTGAGGAGAAACAGAAATAAGAGACACAGAGATCATAGGGTGTTCTGGACAGATAGGGCGAGGAGGAATAATAGAAGTGAGTGAGTCTGGCAATCGAGAGAAATACCTGAAATATGAGAAATGTGAGTGTGGGGTGAGAGGAGAGTTTGGAAACAGGATAAAAATGAATACGAGAACAAGAGGTGAGAGACAGTATGGAAACTCAGAAATAAGACCAGGAATAACTAAAACAGAGTCAGTCCTAGTTTGTGCGAATAGTGAAGATGACATGGTTGATATCCTCCTCTGCTTGTGGTTATATCCTGAACTGGGGCACATGTGTTGAGAGTCACCCCTGGATTGAGAGTGATGCGAATAGGTTAAGCAGCGAAAATGTGCCACAGGCACTGAGTCAATAAAGTGTTGTTCCTGTGTAGCTTGCGCAGTTATTAATAGTGAAGGAGGCTTTGGAGGAAACTGCACATGAGTTGGGTGTTGGAGGGGAACCCAACCTTCAGCTTGCATAGATTTTGGAACCTCTAGATAAATACGATCACGAGAACGGTCAATGCTGCAATGCATCTTGCAATAGTAGATCAATACCTAACACCTTAGTAGGTGAGCAAGAGCTTAACAGAAAGGCGTGATATTCATTAATGGGACCAATGGAAACAGATAATCCAGTTGATTCTGGGTGTGGGATAGTGATGCCAGATATGCCAACAGCATTTACAATTTCCTTGGAAACATCCACATTGAGAAATCCAGCAACTTTCAGTGTGGAACGCCTGGCACCAGTGTTAAGTAGTCCACTGTTTGCAAAGCAGCAGACCTCATGGCAGGGTCCCTCTGGAAAAGTCATTGTGGACCATAGAAGATCTGAATGTCCTGGTCGCCCCTGTTAGGGGGAGGAGGAGGGACAGGTGGGCAGCAAACAGAACTGTTTGGAGGAATTAAATTATTGCAAGCAGTAGTGGGACCATATTACTGTGGTCTGGAATGCTTGGTAGGAGATTGTTGGATGACCTGTCTGCTAACAATATCTGCAGAAAGGTTGCCCCGCAGAGGTTGCTGGGCAGACAACAATGGGTGTGCAATGATCTGCAGTGGCTTGAGGCCCTGGTGAAAAGGTCAGTCAGTCTAGATAGGCAGTCATAGGGTATTCACATTGGTTCTGTTTGAAAGACGCAGTCTTTGATGAGTCAGATTTGACTGAGTATTTTCTTTGATGAGGGTGGGAAGAGAGGTATTGTAATATTCTCACCTGCCGCTAGTGTGTCAGGCCATTGCAGTTTGTCCATAATCCATTTTTGTATAGAGTGTCTTTGAGCATGTCTCGTAGGAGTTGTTTAAGGTCCCCAATGGCAGGATCTTAAGAGGCAATCACTGTGTACAAATGTTCCATAAAAACAGTGGTGGTTGTGAGGCAACATGGGGAATTGTTATAAGTCCTTGGAACTCCAGGGAGTGTGAATCCTCATAGGTTCCGCATCAGTATTAGCCTGAGGGAAAGTGCACATAGTCATAAGGGTGGATGGAGCAGTGCATGTTGAGGCGCCCACAGTGTGTGTCGATGGTTGCTCAGATATAAATGAAAGTGAAAATTGAAGTTTTCCTGGCCTGGAGACAACAGTGTAGGAGTCGGACAGTGCTTGCAGGTCATCCGTGTATTTCTGGCATATTGTCAGACATGCGCCTGTAGGACTGGGGAGTAGGCAGGGGAGTGGATGTAGATTGAGGTGGGAACCTACTTTGCTGAGAGTGATTCCATGGCCACTTGTAAGTAGAGGCCACAGGCAGTGGAAGTGGAGGCGGGGCATGGGGAGGAAGATGAGGTTGTGGCTGGAGAGGAATATGAGGCAGTAGGGGTGCAGGCGGGGGTTTCACAGGTAGGAGAAGTTGGTGGGGTAGCTCATCGGGCAGCTTGCTGTGGCATGGGAAGTTGTGGGAGTGTGACAGTTGGCAGTTGCGTGGCAGGTGGAGGTGATGGAGTGGTGGGTGGAGGTGGGGGCAGAAAAGAGGTTTGTGGGCCCTCAGATGAGGCGAGCATGGTGATAGTCCATCTAAAAGGTCTACCGGACCCTCTGTAGGTGCTTCTGAACAGGATTCTTCAGCAGTGTCTACAGAAATACTTGGGTAAAGGCCTGTTTTTCTAGTGGGTCTACTCTTCTGCTGGATGGCATTTGAAAGCTGCCTGTACTGCTCTAATTATTTCTCCAGCTTAGCCTGAGAGTTCTTAAGCAATCTAGTCTGACTGTGCGCAATCTTTCCATAGACACTTTGTACCGTGCAAAATAAGCTGACCAATGACCATCTGACACCTTACACTTACTTTTTTCCAAAGCCTAGCGCAAGACAAGGTGGTCCGCCTGAAACGACCCCTCCAGTGGCCACTGAAACCCCCCTTGACCCAGAGTCAAAAAATTCCTCACTTTAAAATATATACAGGTGAATGCCGCATACGTTGAAAACATGAAGAAGGCATTCGTCCTTACTGCAGGGGTAAGTTGTGTTATGGAAAGCTCAGAGCCCATATGTAACTCTAGAAATCCAAAAGAGCGGGGGAGACACAAAGGGAGAAGGGCCGCAGGTACTGCAGATCAAGAGGTGTATTGCAAGCAAACTTCCGGCAAGTGGTATTTACCGATGGGGCCAGCTTAAAGACAAACAGGGGAGGTGGTACACAAAAGGGAGACAGGAGCAAGCAAGAATTGATGGAGTTTGCTGAATATAAAGATACAAGTAATCTACAAGAAGGACAAGGGGAACTGTGCCCGGTTTATCTCAGCAACAACATTTGACACTTAACTATCAAATGGCCAAAATTCCCTCCAATTCAACTCTATAGTTGAAATAAGAACATAGATATACACCGAAGGGCTCTGAGTGTTGTGATAAAAAAGCAATGAAAGTGGGAGGCCAATTACGCAAATTTAGTTAAGCAGAACATTCTCTCTTTCTTGTCAATCAAGGCCTCCCTGTGCCTGCAAGAAAAGCATGTAGGTATTTCTGTAGTACTAAGTTGACTGTAGCATGGACAGTGTGCTGGTGAATAGTAGCAGAAAACTTGACAAAGACCACAATAAATCAAAAAGTAAAACCCAAAGTCAATTAATCAAAAAATGACAATTACAAGTAACCCAAGGGAATATGGCAATTCCCCAAACAAGGAAGGCCTACAGGCAGCAATTTAAAAACATCTGGCCTGGCCACGGATATGTGCGGTAATGACATTCCACAGCGCCCCTTTGATTGAGTGGTTGGAGAAAGTCAAAACTAACTCTGCGACAGAATAATCACAAGGTTAATCAATCAGCTGTGCACCACCAAAATAAAACAGCGACAGTGTGCTGACAGAACACAGACACATAACTCCTAATAACCATTGAAGGATATTATGTATCAATATCTGCGCACCATACTGTCCAATGATACCACCAAACAAGGACCAAAATTGTAGTACCTGCGGTGGTAATGAATTACCACCTCACTCAATCTGGGGGCAGCAACATATCCCCTGTTTTTGTAAACACCAGCAAACGACTGTCGTCCTGGTGAAAGGGAAACATAATACGGTGGTGGAGAGGGAAAGGAAAAAATGCAAGACCATTGTGTCAGCTGCAATCATGGAAACGGCAGCCGACAGGAATGCACAAAAATCAATCTGAGAAAGTAGCCTTAATAGCCACTCAGTGGCAAATTCATTGCAACCTCGGTGCCATGTGACAACAGACCTGTACCACTCACCCCTAGTCACAAACCATGTTTATGTGATGGCACACATACACCACGGGATCAGTGACTTTGAACCCACTTAACTAGTAGACAGCATCATGTCTCAGTAGCTCCAAAATCAGAAATAGACTGTGACACAGCCCCTTTCCTGTGCAATTAGTATCTAAACCTCATCTTCAAACAGTGTGAGCAGCAAAACGAACTGCAACATAACCAGTTAAACCTAACATGACAAGCTAACAACATATATCAAACTTCATCGGCAACCATGTGAAGCAACAACACTCGTAGCAGTAGATGCAGAACAGTTTTCACAGGAACATGACAAGCAGACAGTAATGACATGTACATGATAGACCTTGTTGTTTGCCAGAAAGGCCCTTTAAAAAAACGACAACTCTCCTGCATTCTGTAGTTCAGCGTTAAACACTGAACATTAAACTTTAAACAATGGCTTTGATGTTGAGCTGTGCTAGCGTTTTCCGCTTTTAAATCATGCTGCACTGGTACAGGGAAGAGTGGGTAAATGGTGTATGCAGGGGCACTGATCGGCCATATTATGGGACTCTACGGAACACTATATGTTTCTCTATTTGCCTGCCACACACTGTACACAAACTTGTAATACTATGTATCTCTCAGTAGATGGCCAATAATACAAAATAAAGAAAATTGTTACTCACAAGATAGCTTGCTGCAGCAATTCTTAGTTATTCAATTTTATCTCTACACCGAAGCCAGCAACTAGTACCTAGAAGCCCACAACAGACAGACCATAGACAAACATGATGAATGCGTTCGACAGAGATGCAACTCTCTGCCGTGCTGCTATCACATACAAACACAAAACATCAGGGCATGTAAGGAGGGAGAGAAATAGCACATATGATGTTGCACATCAAAATAACATGCAGTGCCGAGAAAACACAGTGTCAAAAGAGGAAGGTTGATATTTACCACTCCGTCCGAGGAAAATCAAACAGGTTCACGGTTGTGCTCTGTGCCAGAGATTTTCCGGAGGACACTTCCCAATCACACACTTACTTTGGCATCTTTGGAGATAACAGTTGTGCCATGCTTCTTAACAGCACTATCAGTATGATGCAGACGTAATGTAGTTGTTTTGTGGTGGTGGCCAGTGGCAGTCCCCAGAAAACTCTTGCACAGTCCTGTCCAGAGTCACAGCACCATTTCTGTGGTGGCCATGATAAGGCCCCCTTGGCAAGCCTCAGTTTGCAGCAAATAAGGAGATCAGACAGACAGGTGGTAAAACAAGTTTCAGTTATTATATCACAATACTCGGCATGCAGATTTATCAGCAGGGAAAACAGCAAGCAGCATGCCGACTGTTCGAGCAGTCGGCATAAAGAGCTGCTCTAGCCCCCCATCCTAGAGTGCTTGTTTATATAGCATAACATAGGCAAACACTAATATGTTTCTGTACTTTCACAATGGGGGTGTTACTTGGCACGACATTACAGACATTTGGCAAGAACTGTGGACATCTTACTTGTGACCTTGTGACGCAGCCCTGATGGGACATCATGTAGTATTATGAATAGGTGGCATTCACAGAAACCCCTTCTGTTATCTCCACTATATGGAGCTAATGCTAAACTTGTGCAGAATAAGCGGAAGGGAAGGTCTGACATGTCCTCTGCCTTAGGAGGGGGTTGGGCCTGCCTGCAGGTGCTGCGTGTACAGCAGGCACAGGGAGGCAGAGGGAGGTGACATGGAGGGTATAAGGCTAACTGTATTGGAGAGCTTAATAGCATTGCATTGCATAATTAACATAGTATTGCATACCATAGAATAGCATAACATAGCATAGCATAGCAATCCTGCATATCATTGTTTAGCATAGAAAACCTACCACATCAACATTATTTAGCATCTTGTTAGTTCCTGCCAACGCAGTCCCCTTGCAAGAGCAGGGTCACACGTGCAAACTGCCTAGAGGGGGATGGATGTTGATGAGGCGAGCACAACATGCCAGGAAACTTGTTAAAGTACGCTTATCTTTCATGTGCTTCTTGGTATAGCATACATTTATAAATATTAGATGGCTGGAAGTGTTGTTGACTTACAGTTTAGTTTGAATACATTTTGCATCGCCACACTTTTTAAATTTAGTTTGGTAAGGTTGATGGCATAGACAAACTACAAATTGTGCTGCTGTGGTTGAGGTACTGTCTATATAAATCCCTTTATTGTCCAGAGTCACTGGGGTATTTCTCACAAATGGCTTGAACCACACGGGCAGGTATTACTCGTTGAACACGGAATCTTCCATGAATCCACCATGTAAACACTCAATAGGCCGCAAGCCTGTACTATCTGTTTAAGAGATAGAGAAATAGTTTACTTGAATGAATCCAATAATTTGCAATTATTATGTTTGCACTGTCTTCTAAAATCTAAGGCGTTGTTATGCTTAAAACAAGTACCTTTTTCTGCAAAGTACCGACAGTAAGGATGTTTTAGAAATCTGAACGCCCATTCCAGCAAAAACAGTTTGGAAAATAGAGAAATATTGTTTTTAACTTTAAAGTTAAAGAAATGTAATTTTTGGGTTGTTAAACATAATGGTGAATACTTTGGTTTGAGATTAGAACAAGACACTTATTCAAATCCCAGAAACATTCTTTCATTAATGACCCATCAAAGTTATAATGATGTAGGAGAACGACATAAAATGTTATATGTCTCAGTTGTCAAGGAGAGAGGGTCTTCCCACGCCCTTGCTGTTACAGAACGAGAAATAAACGCTAACAGAGCACATTCTATGAGCAGGGGGCAGGTGGTGCACGTAGAGGATGGTGCGTGATCCCCTTAGTGCACGCATTACAAGCTATATGGTAGATACAGGTGTGAATGGTATCTTGGCAAGCAGCAGCCATTGTAAAATGTAGGCCCAAGCGTGGTGAACAGCATTTTGTGTATTAGTATTAGACCCCTTTACGTGAGCGCGAATACCATCCCCACTCTGGCCAGGTTTCAGAGATCCACAACATCTTCCATTGAACAGAAAGTTACAGGCCTTCGCTCCCAGGAAAGAATGTGCCCTGAAAGGTCATGAGAAGGAAGCAGCAGAGCATCTCTTGGCAGTGCTATCCCAGGGAACAGATAGCAAGGCCCTGCTGCCCCCAACGGTCCCAACATGAGAAATATAGCTTTGTCATGCTTTCATCACATGAGCCCTGCATGCCACAGCACCATCCAAACCCAGACCACAGACCATAAAACATTCACACTCCTGGATCGATCACTAAGGTCAGAAGGCAAGGCTATCACAACTTCAGAAATGGGTCATGTGATTTGTACAGCAAGGAGCGGGTAGCATCAAAATTATAGCCTAAGACTATGGTGGAGAATCTTGGGAGTTGCTGATTTGTCTGGTAGTGAGTGAAGCATGTGAGTTAGTGTGACCTCGGCTCTACCCCGAGCCCCTAGCTTTATTTGCCAGGTGCATTTTTACAACAATAAAATAACATTGTTTGAGCAAGTAGCTAATTCATTGTTAGGGCAGCTTCACCGCAGACGAGGAGCCCAGTGATGCCCACATGGACGAAGATGGAAAGATGAAGACGGACCAATAGCCTGGCATCCCTTATCGAGCATTTATAGGGCTCCTCCAATCCGTATTGTAGAATTTTACTATATATAATGGCGTCCTTAGTGACCTTGTTTGTGCATATAATGTGCAGCACATGCATACTACGCTCTTCTATTTTGTAGAAATAAATACTTGTTATCCTTGCAAGCGTGTCTTGGCCCTTTTTCCTTAGTGGGCTGTATTTTTTCTGGTGTCAGCATGCAGGGGCGTACCTTCAGTATAAAAAGGAAACATACTCTTTACTTGGATTACCAGGGCAAACTGTTGCAGTTTGTGCATTAGGACCATCAACATTCACAAAACAGATCTTGTAATGCAGACTGCCCTCAAGTCACACAGCTGGGTAATGCATAGTGGTGGTGTGTCTTCTTTGGCTATGTAGACCAAGCAGTCAGAATTTTCTCTGCAACAGCAGTTCTCCACCAAAGTTGGCACAACCTCACAATTATGGCAGGTTCACCAGGTGGAAAGTCTTCCATGCGACTGGGAACATGCTCTGGTAATTGTTCATCACGACTTTCATCTGATTCCCCATCATTTCTACCTCTTTCTTTTTCAATCATTGCCTCCTCTGTATATTCGGTCTTGTACAGATAGGCCCGAATTGTTGCCATAGTACCTGAATATTTAAAAAGTATAAAATCAACCGTGAGAAAAAAAAGATTTTGGGCCTCATTACGAGTCCGGCGGTAACCGTGCCGAAAATTCCGGCAGGTTACCGCCGGACTCTTATTACCATTCCGCCTCCGTGATTCCCGGAATCACTGGGTCATTACAACCCAGGTGACCTGGTAATTCCGGAGGTGGAATTCGGTAAATCCCCATTCCCATGGAGTCCGATAGGACTCCATGGGAATGGCATAGTGGAAACACCGGCACCACCTCTTGATGGTGCCGGTGTTTCCACGTCCGCCTGCAGGCGGGTGGTGTTAAACCCGCCAGGTCAGACCTGGTGGGAATGACACCTCCCGCCTGCAGAACTCGAGATCAGTCGGTCCCGAAACAACGGTGGCGGTGGGTTTACCGCCACCGTTATTTCCGGACCGACTGACTCGTAATGAGGCCCTTTGTCTGTATACTGGAACGACATGAGGTTTTACATTAAAATGAAACATAAAAGAAAAATAAGAGAAAACACAGCCATGATACAACAACTCATAGAGCAAAGACAACAATAATAGACACACGCTTTGAAATTTCCCATTGACACATGTAAAAAATAACCCATGTAAATATAGAATTCTTTGGTAAAGAAATGTTTACATGTAATATATATAGATACATATATTTTTTTTCAATGAAAAAACTTATTTAAGGGGACGTTATGGTTAAGTTGCACTAATAAACACCTATGAAATTCAATGGAAAAACATTGTTACAGGGACATTATGGTTACAGATAAAACCGAAACAACCTCAGAATTCGCCAGTTATGGTAAGCTAAGCAATTATAACTCGCGCCACCACCATGCACTGCTAACCGTGCACTGCTAAGACTAACACCCAGGACATTAAAGATGACATCACAAGTGTAATTTATGATATCACTGATGACATCACATGTGAAATTAATTTTAATGGAAAGTCCCTACCTACAAGGGGTTGTTTTTATTATGTTGGTAACAAGATGCCAGGGGTGGTTGTGTAATGTTAAACTTGTAATAACTAGCGTGTTCCTTTCTCAGCAATTAGTAAGCTGTCTTCCTCCACCTCATCTTCCTTAACAAATACTGTAATCACACAGCCTCATGTGTGCAGGCTTTGGCGCATTTTAAATAAATAAATAAATAAATAAATACGGAGGGCTACGGACCATTATCGTCCATTTCAGCCCCTGAAATGGGCATGGGGGATAAAGGCCATTAGCAACCCTGGTTCCCAAAGCGGGAACCCAGGGTGCTAAACATAGATTTTTCTTCCTATAGCAGGACGCTTGCAGCATCCCACTGTGGGAAGGAAAATCCTTTTCCAAGACAGCCAACATGGAAAGAGAAAGCGGGCTCCGTACACAGCCCCTCTTCCCTTGCCATGGCAGCCTGAAAAACCCTATGAACATATTACCACAAGCACTTTATTTCCCCTTTCAAACCTATCCTACCTTCGAATAACTTTACCACATAGCCGGTCCCAGGTAGGCATGGCCACTTTAACACAATTTTCCGTCCCTAGCGGTCATGGCCAGTAGCCAGATTGTCCGCATCAAGACCTTATGCCATGACCCAGACAATCTGGCTGTCCAGGGCCACTGGCTATACCTCAGTCACCAAAAGTATATGACTATTTTTTGTACCTACATTATGACACTTGTCAAAAAATAAAACACGGGCACATTTGCAAAACCATGCTTTAATGTCCAGGCCAATGCTCCTCACGAGTTTGCTCGAAATCCACCCATGTTTTATTTTTTAAAAAGTGTCAAAATGTATGTACATATAATAGTCATATAACTTAGCCCCCACTTGACAAAATCCATTCAGCCTTTACACAAACATTGAAGGTTGGGTCTATAATCTTTTGAAGGTTTTCTTACCACGTGATACTTGACCATGTGTGAATCCAGTCAGCTTGCAGTTGTTTTTGGGACCATCTGCATTATAACGTAAAAGCATTACTATTACGTATTTACTATGTTTGTATTTGTAAGGTGGAACGATTATCGGAATTGCAGGTAGTACATAATCTGCCATGGTTTGCATTTTGTACAAGTTCCTGAAATGGAATGGAATGGATTGACAGTTAGGTATGGATACATATACGAAGCGTTCATTAGGAACTTCTTCTTGTACTACATGCCTGCAAAGAGTGCATGTATGTTTCCACATGTAGGAAATCTGGAAGATTTCCTGTATAGGTATGCTTTTGTTTTCTAGTACTTGTAGCAAGTACAGTAGAAAATTGTGTGGATCTTCGTGTGAATGTATAGTGAATTTGAACATTCCAGTAATTCCTGCCTTATTCCAGAAACATTGTAAGTATTGTCAGGATTGTTGGTTGCATTTCCATGAAGTACTAACAGTTGCAAACACAATTGGTCTGTACCATGTAAGTAAATGTTGTCAATAATTTGTGGCAATTGGAATAGAATATTGATTGCTACATTTGCATAGCAATTTACACCAGTTGTATTTGAAAATTCGAATGGACATGACAGTTCTGTGTCCACGTCATTTGTTGGGAGTGTACGTTGCTTCTTTGAAGAGGTAATTGAGTTACTTTGAGCAGTAGATTCTTCTTTGGTTGTGGTCCTTGATGAAGTATTACCTTCTCTTACTTTCTTTGGAAGAATTGCTGTGAGATCCGGCATAGACTGAGTTTGAAGTAGCTTTCTTTTACAATGTTTTGCTTTTTCTGGAACAGGAGAGGTTTTTAATGGGGGTGTAGATTGAACATAGTCTATTGTATTCTAGAATGCAAGAAATATCAGCATTTACTTTACTTGCATAAAAGTTGTGTACGTAAGCGTGATAGTGCTATGTAGCTGATGCCTTCTTTAAAGACTGTGCTACCAATATCTATCAATGCTTTATCTAGGGTAAGACCTTGTGATTTGTGAATGGTGACTGCGTATGCTAGACTTAGAAAAAATGTTTCTCTGCGTACATACATGTCTTTGAAAAGAAGGAAGCGGGCAGTTGAGCGTCCTATCCTTTTAACCTGGGATAGTTTGTCAAAGAGAATATTGACAAATTGAATATTGTTGTCACGTAAGTATGTTTGAAAGCCAACAACTGTACGAAGTGCTCCATTAACTAGTCCTTGCTCCAAATCAAGGTTACGTTTAAGCATTACTCTACAGTTTAAAGATAATTTTAATATTTTCTCCAAACCAGCTGTGTTAGAGATAGAGTTTTACAAGGTGTTTAGCCTTGTTGTGGCTTGTTGACACATGGGTACTGTCATACCATGTATGTCCAGTTTGTCTGTGGAGGCAATTTGAACTATTGGTTGCATTTCTTTTTTTTAACATTGTTTCATTACATTTTGCACAGCTTGCAAGAGTTGGCATCAAGGACATACAATTGACATTTTTGTTTGTTAATTTTTCCATGACATCAGTAGCACATGAGTTATGGCCATAGAGTGCATGGATGTGCCTGGTTTTTAGTATAGTGTGTGCTTCTTGAGCTAGTACACCCACTCTAATACTTTTAAAAATGTTTGTGTATGTCAGATCTGCAAACTGCCGCATCTTTTCAGTGAATTCTCTGCATTGGAAATGTTGCCAAAGGTTGACATTTCCTATGCTGCCAAGAGTTTTACGGCACAGTTTGTGCCCTAAGGTTTTAAAAATAGGTTCAGTTTTCACCGGTGTTAATTGAAGATTATTTTAATTGAAGACGACCTCCGAAAAAAAATAATGTTATTCGAATGATCCTTGACACTTTTTGTCAACATTACAATAAGAAACCCTTGTACAGACTTTTCATGCAAAGTAAATGCACATGTGATGTCATCAGGGATGTCATCAATGACATTTGTGACATCTCTGGGTGTTAGTCTTAGCAGTGCACAGAGGTGGCACGAGTTATGGTTGCTTAGCTTACCATAACTGGCAAATTTCAGGGGGTTTTCGGTTTTACTTGGAACCATAACGTCCCTGTAACAAAGTTTTTTTCATTGAATATATATATATATATAGAGGGGCAACAAATTCAAACAACTCATTGCTGCCAATGTCACTGCGCTCTGGGAAATAACTGATTATGTCACAGAGGCTATGAATAAACAGCAAATTATAAATCTATCCGACCACATTCTTACCACAGAAGAGGCTAAGATATTGAAACTGGGCCTGAATTTCTGTCCGCTTGCCAGTTTTGATTATGTACAAATGAGGATAGATTTGGACAGGTTTATTCGCAAATTACTATTTAGGAAATTCTTTGCCACCTCGACATATAAAAAGAAGCCAAAAGAGGCTTTGGAAGGACGAACGACAATCACTATTGCAGAAATGGACACAGTGATTACCCTTGATGATCTAGAACAAGAAAGTGACATGGCGAGTAGCGGCTTTGCTACCAATCTGGAAAGATTAGGCATTAGAACAGATTGGCCATCAACCAGTAAATTAAGGTGAAAATCAAAATTTAATCTGCTAAGTGCCCAAAATAGCCACATAGAAGCTTTCTCCAATGTTATAATTGATGACTTAAAGGAGGAGAGAAGAAGAACTCGGAGGCAACCCAAAAGCAATTTGTCCAAAAAACAACAAGTGCTATCTGACATCACAAAATTGGACAAATATATAGTAAAACCGGCAGACAAGGGTTGCAACATAGTCATAGTGAACAGATCCGACTACTTTGCTGAAGCGTATAAACAACGTAATGATGTGAACTGTTATGAAAGACTCAGTAATAATCCCATCAAACAGTTGGAACAGGAAGTATTTACCTTCCTAATTAAGTGGCAACAAGCAGACATCTTAGAGGAAGAAATGGTGAAATTTCTATTTTCAAAGAATACCGTCACTCCTACAATTTACTTCCTCCCTAAAGTCCATAAGAATCCCCTCTAACCACCAGGGAGACCAAGCGTGACCTTGTGTGGGTCACTATTGGAAAACATGTCAACATTTGTGGATGAGGTTCTTTGCACATTCGTATCTACTTTTCCATCATATGTGAGAGACACTACTGATTTCTTGTTAAAAATCGATGAACTTCCGTGGGAATCCACCTACTTATTAGCAACCATGGACGTAGTGTGACTGTATACATCAATCAAGAATAAGGATGGGATACTTGCTTGTCAAAGCTTCCTCAACATGCGATCACTTAATCATTTACAACACTCTCAAATGATCCTCGAAATGATTCAATTATGCCTGGAAAATAACATCTTCATTTTCAACAATGAAACGTTCCACCAAACCCAAGGCACTGCGATGGGTACGACCTTTGCACCGTCATATGCAAATCTGATGATGGGACATTGGGAGAAAACTACAGTGTGGGCAGATGTACATGAAAAATTCACTGAAAAAATAGTACTGTGGCTTCGCTACATTGATGACTTATTCCTTATCTGGGATGGTACGGTGGAGCTGTGGCGTGAGTTTGTCAAATTGCTTAACACCAACAATTTGAATCTTAAATTGACTGAACACCACAGTAGAGAATCAATTGTTTTTTTGGATGTGCGAGTGAAGATTGTAGCACAAAAAATTTAGTCTGAACTGTATAGAAAAATTACAGGTGCCAATATTCCACTACACGCAAACAGTGCACATCCCAAGACCCTACTATGGAGCATCCCTTATGGAGAAATCATCCGTATTAGGCAAAACTGCAGCAATATAATCGATTTTGATTTAGCAAGCAAAGTAACTGCCCAAAATTTTCTGCAACAACAGTACCCTAAGAAGATCATCGAAAGGGCATACCTTAAAGTCCGAGAAATGAGCAGACATGATATGCTAATAACATCTCAGTCGGTCCAAACCAAGAAAGATGATGAAAACACCACCAGATTGATTTTGACATTTGGAAGCCATGCACCAATTATCAGACGGATAATCAAAAAATATTGGAAGGTGCAGCAAGCAGATAACGATATTGGTAGCCTACTAAACGATCACCCAGATATCACCCTTAGAAAGAGTACTTCCATTAGAGATCTAGTGGTAAACAGCTATATGGCTGTAGAAAAGAGTGATGTTGGCACCAACTGGCTTTCCGCATCCGGAAGTGGCTTCATGAAATGCACCAGATGTAAGATTTGCAAGTATGCTAAAAATTGCAAAAGTTATACACATCCCATTCTGAAACATTTGGTTTATATAAAAAGCAAAATTACTTGTGAATCTGAGCTGGTGGTGTATGTTTTGGTATGCCCGTGCCTTAAATGGTATGTAGGAAGTACCAAATATAAATTAAAGGTACATATCCTACAACATGTCAGAGCCATCATAAATAAAGACTGCACATATCCCATGGCCAAGCACTTTTCAGAATTACACAATGGAGAACCAGCAAGTCTTACATTATTTGGTATATATAGGGTTATTCCAAGACCTAGAGGTGGTGATAATGAGAAAATACTCCGACAAGAAGAAACCAAATTCATTCTCGACTTTGAGAGTAAGACTCCTGTTGGCCATAATATCGATGAGGAATTATATACCTTTTTGGGGACTTAATCGTTGCATTTCAGTAACAGAATGCCCAGAAATATCTCTCATCATAGATCCAAAGGATTCCATATTATAATTCCTGATGTTTGGTTATTTGTAAAGGTTTTTTCTTTCTTTTCTCCCTTATCTAATATTTATTAAAAAAATTAAAACACAAATTAGGTTAATGTTTTCTAATTTTTATTCACTTTTTTGGTCACTTGCATTATATGGTTGGTCATGATCAGAGGCCACTTATACGTATAATTATTGAAAAGGGCAACACATGGACTCAGGAAAATATCTGGACATTTATCAACCGATGCATAACTCATATGATGTTGTAAAGAATATTTTTCTAGCTGTCTTTTCACATCCAGCAGGATATAATTTTTAGTAAAATATGTGTTGCAGTATTTTATATCTTGGTTTTTCCATATGGGTCATATATGTACCATTAATCATAGGAAGGCACTATGCACTTTATATCTTGTCTATGCTGTTTTATGAATGGGTCACATTCATATATTATAGGAATGTATCACGCTCTGTATAAATATGTGTCTATGAACCCAGCCATGGCTCTCCTGGGAATTAGAATGCACAATGCACTAGCACTTTATAGTTTGCAATCTTGCACTGGTAAAATAACAGCGACACAACACACAGCATTATGCTATATATGCACATGCTTGTCAAATATTGTGGTAAATTGTGCCAGCACTGTTATATACCTTTTAGCTGAATAAGGAGTACTATACTTATATTATAATTCCATGGTTTGGGTACATATATTTCAGACAAGGCAACAGCTTTTTAAACGCACTATGCAAATATGACCATCAGAAACATGTGACACATTATGCAATTACACAACTCTCAAGTTATGTTACCATTGTGAAAGGGGCCCTTAGGGGTCCCTCGCGATATGGAAACAAGGCAATAACCATACACAAAAGGATGCGCCAGACACGAGGTTCAAATTCCCAATGCTAGGGTTTATTGCAAGCAAAATAGTCCCAATTGGCCAACTGTGGTCTCACGCCCCGCGACGTGTATTCTCTAGACCTCGAGGGACGCAAGAGAGCGAGTTACATACATCAGTTACATATATACAAAATTATTAAATGCCCTGCAGCTCTCCCTCAAGGCTACAGAGAGTGAGCGTGGGCATTCCTTTCTGGGCTGCTCATGAGGAGTTTCAACGAACTCCTCAGTCCCGCGGCCTTGCCCTTTCATATTCAGATAACACAGTTGAGCAGAGTAAGCAGAATTTGCAAGAATTGCAAGCTGCAAAGCAGTTTAGACAGAAAGCAATGAGCAATGGTTAACAAGCAAAATGGCGATTCTTGCAACGTTTAGAATGGCCGCTTGTTGGTCAAGCATAGCAGTCTGTATTTCTATAATTCTGTGCATAAGACGGTTGGCCTTCAGCCATCAAGATACGTCTATCATCCAATGAAGGGTATTCATTTTTCCAGATTGACAATTGGGACACAACAGCTCCTTGAAACGTAACAAACTAAGCCCAATTAACGTAGAAAAAGACGATGATTTTTTTACTGTATTTCTTATTATGTAATAATGAAAATAACATGCACGTTCTATTATGAACGTTGAAAATGATGTTTTTTTATTTTTTAAGCTAACTTTTCTTCGTTCTTTGTGATATGGGCAAAGTTGGGCCCTGATAGCCCTATCCAACATGGCTACTAACCATATACCGATTCTGCTTGCAAGTCACCTTTTCTATGCTTATCACTTTGGTGTGGTGATGGGTACAAAAACAAACTCCCAAAGGGAGAGGAGTAACTGTGAGCAAGCCACTAGGTTGTGGCGAAATGCGTCAGGCTGCCGTCTGGCTAATGAAATTACTGGGAAAATTCCTTTTTAGAGAAACTGCTATGAAATATTAAAGGCTGTTTAAATGCACGTACCTGGTGCAGTTTCTTCTTTCAACCCGTGCTTTACAATGAGGTAATTTGAACCTCGTGTTTGGAACTGGATGGTGAGGAGTGCAGCTCGAGGGAACAGCGTTTTCCATGCTGTTCTAAACGAAAATATATATATTTATATTTATATATATATGTGTGATTACTGAGTAAATTAGTTTCAGGTTGAGTAACTGTTTTCAGTACGTCATACTTGGTAGATAGCTGAACAGAGCAAAAATAATTAGGGAGGCTCGGAATTAAATAGACTGACATGAAGTAAAAAGATCTCCAATGTTGTCTGATCAGAAGGGGTTTGTTTATACTTGTTGAGAGAAGAGGCGTCTTAACATTTCTATGGAGACACGTCAATAGATTGCGCACAGAGGACGTTGACATGGAACGTGCACTGGCATTGTGAAAAGGGAAGGGGTGTAAGGATCTAGTGATGCCAACTTGAGGGGCGGGTGATCTGAAATACTGCTGTGAGGGCATTTGAATTTAGGGCAATGGATCACTAGATGGCAGTACCCAACTGTCAGTTTTGCATGTGTAAATGTGAGAAAAACTAACATAAGATGCATTGGACCTTTTTTTTTACGATCAATCAATGTATGCTCAAAAATACATGCCCGCTCGATTGGGTCAATACAATTTCTGAGCGAACTTCCCCTTGAACTAAAAATCATCTGACTGTCTCCACCAATCATAGTCTATTGGGGGTACTTAACGTCTACCAACTGGAAATCAGCCCTCTTTCTTTGCTGTTCAGAGGACAGTTAAGTATCCCTCTGGCATTCCATATACTGTGATGATTTATTGATGTTCATGGTGATTTGTTTCCTTGTATGATATTTTTTGTTGTAGGCGCACACTGGTTTAGGGTTGCGATTGAGTGCAGAAACACAAAATGGATCTCTTGACAGGACTGAGTTGATGCACAGGCAGCCAGTGCTGGAAATTGGCAAGATGTACTAGCGGAACCCCCATCCCTTTCGTGTGGGGGGTTGGGAATAGGGGGGGCAGATTGTCTGTGGTGTTGGCAGGACTGGGGCCAGAGCTATGTGTTGAATGATGTGCGTGCTGTAGGAGGAGTTGATGGGGACTCTGACGGGGTCTCTGAATTACAGGGGTTTTTAAGTTTCGAATTCACATGTAGTTGTTGTGTGGCTTTTAGTGTGGTTCTTAGAGATGCACAAGTGTAGAAATGTGCAATGTACATGGTTGCAACTGCATGAGGCGCAAGATGGGGAATGCACATAAATCAGAAATGCAGAGCATGCTTTAAATTGCATATTATTTCAGGGTGATATTTCAATTGACTGAATTGCATTACTAATACTGATACATTACCATACTAATCCAATTCCAGTAACATGTTGCTTAATACAAGTTAGTGAAAATTAGTCTATGTGGAAATGGCCTGAAAACGACTTTGGAAAATGCATGGTGTTTTGTAAAATGTATTTAAATGTGCAGACTGAGCTTGGTGAAGTTGAACAAATATGAAATTCCACTCTGCTGAGGCAAACTGTTGTGAGTCAGGAAGCGAAGGAAAAATAAATGTAAATAAACTGTAAGGGGAAGGATCTCCATTGACTGGCAGGAAGATCGCATACAAAAAAGCTTGCGTGGGCGTAGGATGGGCAGACACCTTAGAGAGCTGGAAGAAATAGCTTCAGGCTAAGAGCGGTGACTTCTATCTGACAGGCAGACAGAATCCAGTGGTGAGTGCTGTTTGATGTGGAACAAGTGCTTATCTACGTGACCCTGGGACAGGACAGGCAAGCAGGCAGGGGATAGATTTCATGCCAAATGGAGACAGAAATATCGCCTACAGATTCAGGTAGATATGCAGTAATTGATGTGCGGGTAGTGTGTGCGAGAGATACTTGCAGGTTTTGTAATACAAACATGTTTGTTTTTTAAAGTAATTTACAATCTATAGTTATGAGAAAATCAGCATTATCAGATTGTGCGCAAAGTTATGGTTTTTGTTGCACAGCTCTTTAAAGATGCAGGAAAATGACATTGAAATGATTAGCAAGTTACAGTGCAGTTTGGACAATGAATGTAATCAGTTGCAACAGCTAAAAGCAGAATTAAAACAGAGGGAGCTAGACACGGAATTGCAATCTAAATGCAGCAATAGGGCTTCTCAATTGGCTCAGAAAGAGAAACTATTTAATGAGAGTGAGCAAAAATTAATGCATTTAAAAGGGATTTAACATGCAATAAGACAAGACAAAGATGCTGCCATTTTGGAAATACAAAAACTTAGAGAGCATAACATGGAAAAAGACAAAGAATTTCACGCTGCAGAACAGGAAATATTCAAATTACTGGAAGAGAATGACAAGAAGGATAAGACGCTTGACCAGTGTCAGGCACAAATAAGTGAGCTGCATGCAATAACCGATAAGGTCAGGAAGGAGAATTCTAATCTCTGTTATGAGGCAGAACAACTTCATGGACAGTGCAAGAATTTAGAACAGGAAATACTTAGTCTAAAATCTCAGGAAAGGTGACATGGCTCTACATTCAATGAAATTGAACTCAATTGCAGCTCTATTCAAGGAAACAATGTAACAACAGTGGTTTCTGTGACCAGACCTGGTTATAGCCCAGTGGTGGGGTCTGAACCACCAGTCAACAGTTACAATCACTCCTGCCCACAAGAGAACAGAAATGAGTGACAAAATGATACACCAGAATGCACTATGTAGCCCTATCAAAACCATGAAGTCTATCAAGACTTTGATCAAACCATTCAAAAGGGGAGACGATTGATGCATGGAAGACCATTTAGAAACAGTACACGATATATTTAAAACCCTCCAGATACCTAGTGAACAATATAGAGAGTACTTTCACCTGACTCTAGATTCAGCAGCTGCTTGTGTTATTCGTGGTTTCAAAAAACAGGAAAATGTGTCATGGGCGGACTTTGAGATAGAGGTTAGACATCAGTTCTCACCTTATTAGTCTATATAGGAGGCCAAAAAGTCATCTTATATGACTGCAAAGCCTGATATGTCCCCCCACCAGTTCCTCCAAGATTTAAAAAGAGAATGTTCCCGCTTTGATGTGGCATTTAACCCTAACTCTGTAGAATTTAAGACTGCATACTTTTATGGGCTCCAAAAAGAAATTGTTTCCCAGTTAATTTGTGAATTTGACAGGGAGAAATCACTAAAATGGATAATAGAACAGGGGACCAAGCCATATTAAGTGATCGTTGGCTAGACAGAGGAAGGGCCTAAGAATAAGGACACAAAACCAAAAGCCAAAGAACCTGCGCCAGCAATTCTGAAGGTAAAATCTGTAGAAATGCTGTTTGAATCAGCCTAAACTCAGGCAAGAAACAATATGACACCTAATCAAAGGGGTATGACTCCACAGAGGACACCACCTAAAACTCATATGTTCCAATCAGTTGATCCCAGCAATAGGGAGTCTTACATTAGCCCTAGATAATTTGGTAATTCCCCCAGGGTGGCACGTTGTCCCCATATGGCAGGCCTAAATGCAATCAAAATAAAATGTACAATGGCCCATACCAGGCTCTGGAGGCTCAGGGTAGATTTTACCCTAATGCAATGGTGTATGGCCAACATGAAAGACCAAGATAGGTGGATAGATTCATTGAAAATGGAAATCTGCGTAGGGGACAATTCCCACCAAATGAAAGACAAAATATGAGCTATGTCCTTCCCCAATATAATCAATTGCCACCACCAGTCAACCATGTGCAAGGATGGTCATTACCCGTTCTCCACCTCCTATGTCACATGAGTTCGGAGGTAATGCAAATAGAAATCGATCTCCTAAGAGGTACCACAATAGGCCTGATCAGGGTGAAATTAACCAGTACCGGCCTAGGCCACAAAGAGAGGAATCCAGAGACATGGACAGGTTTCAATGCTTAGAGGCCCAATTCAAAATGTTGTCTGAACAGATAGGAAAATGATGTGCAGTTTAAAAACAACAGCCAATTCAAGGTGCAGAATGACATAGGAGCGATCTTGTGCGTTCTGACAGTATGTGACCATTTAATAACCCCTACACTGATAAAAACACAAATGCCCATGAATCAACTTTGAATAACGGTCCTGAACTGCCGACTGATTTAATAATAAGAAAACAAAAGAATGAAAATGAGACAGGAAATTTCAACACCGACAAAAAGGGAGTGTGGTCAATTTAAAGTTCAACCAGACTATTGAGTTGTGTGAAAATGAACAAAAAGGGGTAAATGAACAAGAAAAACACAAAGAACAGAAAAAGATTTAAAAAGAGCATCCAATGTTAAAAGAAAATATAAGTGGAAGATTTAGGATCAACACTCTTAACTTGATCATCAGAATACTGTTGAGATCCATATGGAGAAAACTGTAACCCAATAGAAGGGCGTAAGTCAATCACCGGAGGAGTATTTTGAACCACAAATATTCCAAGAGACAGAAAGGAGAGGCACCATGAAAAACACAGATAAGTGTCATTCTCCAGAAGTTGACAGGATGCCATATGACACTTGTGAAAATATCCAGTTGAAAGTCAGAGGGGCAGTCAGTGGCTACACTCCAAATGGGTTCTGATTCCAGGAGAATAGACACATAACTTCAAAATGAAGTGGGCAAAAAGAAGGGTAATATGTCATTTCATATGCCCATTTGTTTAGCAAAGAGTAAAAAAGAGCTAAGGAAAGTGAGTCCTGAAATCAGCAAAAATTCACACTTTTCATGTGGGCTAGAAGAGGTTGAAGACAGGTACTATGCTCCTATCACTATTGAAGAAAAATGTAATGCATTTGCAATGATTATCAGGGGTGCCCAAGTGACAATCATGTCAAAATAATTAGTATCAATGAAGGGAGATCCCCACCAAATTACATAAAGGTGAGACAAAACGAAAGCCATGTGCAGAATTTCAGTGGCGAAGAGATGCCTATCAAAAGTGTCATTGAGGTTGACATAAAGATAGGGAAGACTCGGATGAGACAGGAAGTGTTTATCACATCCATCAATGAAATCCCCTTTCTTCTAGGGACGAATTGCCTGAAGAGGTTGCCATCCCTTCATTGATGGGGTAAATGGAGTATTGTGGTCCCTAGCTAAAACAACATTGAGGGCTAAGAAAATAATGACACAAAACAACAGTGTAAAAGAATGCCACACCATTGCTAAATCAGTAAGCGCAGTTGAAGTATATCTTCAGAATGGCTGTGTGCCTAGCCTCACTGTTATTCTCATGTTTCAGGCTGAAATGTGGGGAGCTAAAGAGAAGCAGTCTTTGGAGATTTATTTGGACCCCAAGAAGGAATGGGAAACAGAAATAGATGAAAACACACTGTGCTTTTCTCTAAATGAAGAAGAATTCAAATCAAATGTCACTCCAAAGATAAATAAAGAAAAGCACATTTCAACCCTTTCATAAATACATATGAGAGATGGGCAGCTATGGATTCCTATCCATGTGAATGGGCATCCTGAAATGATAGAAGCCACTTTTGCACTCAATCATGAAAGAAGTTTCATTAATTAAAAGGTACTCCAGCAAATAATTGACTTAGAGGAGATCCCCACATTCAGAATATAGAATGAACACATTTTTAGCCTAGATGATTCTGAGTCGGGGCAAAGAATTGTTGGAAGATGCATGTCAAAGATTACAATTGGTCCTAAGAGTATTCATCACAATGTGTGGATTGTGAGCGGGACACAAAACACATTTTATTTGGGAAATTATATCATTCACAGGATGTGTATTGTATTAGACTTTCAGAATCAAAAGGTTTGGTCCAGGTTAGGTGGGGCTGTGCCTGAGTTTGAAGACAAAAGACACGCTTATCATTGCGCAGAGATGGAGCCACATGCAGTTGAACTGCAGGTGAAAAGGGCTGTTACCATTCCTGCATTCACCAGACAGGCTACAATAGCAATAAAGTACAGACAGGGACAACAGATAAAAAGCTCTGCTGCATTTTTATGCCAAAATGTATCCATGAGGCTGAAAGGATTAGAGTGTGAGTATACACCACTGATAGAGATTGGGGATGGACCAATTAAAATCCTGGTGTACAATAAAGGGTGCCAAGACATTCATTGGAAGAAAATTCAGCAAAAGGGATGGCAATAGAGAAATCTTATTACACTGCAGATTTCACTAATGCAGTGATTGGGAATATCCCTGAAAGCTATTTGACTGCACAGGGTGAGTTGCCAGAATCCTTGGGTCTAAGCTTAAAGGAATCTTTAAAGTTCAGTCTTTGTGCTCTTATGAGCCAAGTGAAATAGTGTGCTGTCATCAAGATGATTTATTCTATTCAAATGATGTGAAACCTAAAGTGAAAATATTGAAATGGAGGTCAATATTCCAAAATAGTTAAATGTGTCGATTCTCCAAAGAGATACAGCCACAGGGGTAGAGGAAAGTACAGAGGTTCCTTCTTTGGAGGATTTCCCAGAGTTCTCTAAAATGGTAGAGGAGCAAATTCAGGCTGCAGATGCTTGCACAAATGTAGAAGAAAAAGACAAATTAAGTAAAATATTTATGGAATTCAAACACATTTTTGTTATCATGCATATGGTTGTGGTTTAACAGATTTGCATGTTGCCACATTACCAGAAGGACATGGTAGGGAGCCAGTATTTGTGCAACAATATAGGTTTCCCCTGGCATGTTTAGAGTCACTAGCTATAATAATAACACTTTTAGAATCTACAGGAATCATTAGGCCTATTCATAGCACATCTAATAAACCTATATTGGTTGTGCTAAAACTGAATGGCCAATGGCGTTTGTGTTCAAATCTATGAGAATTAAACAAAAAGGTACCTGTTTCAAGGTGGCCCCCTCCATTTATTGATTAGGGTCTTGCAAAGGTTCACGGGTCAAAGATTTGTACCACATTAGACCTTACAGTCATATACTGGTGTGTTCTGCTGGCTGAAGATATTCAAAATGTGTTTGCATTTTCTTTTGACAAATCTCAATATGCGTGGTCCCGGACACCTTTTAGGTATGTCAATAGTGGAAGTGAGTTTGGGATATTCCTGAGCAAGGCACTCCTGGATGCAGCTGAAAGGTGGACAATAGTTTATTTGGATGATGCGCTAATTGAAAATGAAAATCTTAAAAGCCACTTCAATGAGATCAGACATGTGCTTAGCCAGCTACAGAAGGCTGGAGCCAAGGTATCTTTACAGAAAGCACAATGATGTAAAAAGAAGTTGAACTTCCTAGGTCATGAAGTGACCGAGAATGGGATGAATCTGCAAAAGAAAAAAGTGGAGGCGGTTCATAAAAGGAAAGATCACACTAATCTGATAAGATTAAAGTGTTTATTGGGGATGACAGATTACAACAGGACATGTATTGAGAATTATGCAGAATGTATGCAACCTTTAACAAGGTTACTGAAACTGGGTGTACCCTGGAAATGGGAAAAAGAACAAAGTGAGGCAGTAGCCAGGCTAAACGTGTGTCTAATTTAAGCACAATGTTTGGCCTATCCAATAAAGTACCAGGACTTCTTTGTAGAAATAGGATTTTGCAAAAAAACAAAGTGCTTTTTTGGGAGCATAAGAATGACCAACAATTTATCAAACATGTCTGTGCTAGTAATTCAAATGTTCATTCCTTCTGAGCATGGAATGCACACTTGGTATGGTGTTTGTTTCCTCTGTTAGAAAAGTCAACCTGACAGAAAAATGTGTGCAAATGGATCGATGTGATCACTGAGAGAAAAAATAATATGGAAATGTTGAATTTGTTTTTTCTTTCACTGCAAGCATATGCGGGGGGAGACCTACCCAAAGCCCCCCATACTCCCATTACCTTATTTATTACCCTAACCAACCTCCCCAAATAAACTTATTGTGAAATGCAGAGTAAAAGGTTCAACATTTTTGTATTCAGAATTTTCAAATTCGGTATTTTGGTATGATACAATGCAAAGCATGAGAAATATATACACCTTTATATGGTTTCATTGTTTGAGTTTGGGCTGTTGGGCAAAGGATGACTTTCAGATGCAGTCTGTCAAGTAGTTACATATCGCGGCTCAGCTGCACGCATATAAACACTGTGCCTCTATGCGTGCAATCTGAGCGGTGATATGCAATGAGTGCCCTAAATTCCCATAAAAGGTGAGGAAGCTCTCTGGCCATGACTGCACTTGTGGCTGTGTCTGAGACAGCAGTTTCCTGAACACTGTTTTACAGACACAGTGTTCAGGAGACTCATGGCAGTCAGAGGCAGTGAGCATCCTCAACTTGTGTCCACATTGGAACAGTGCTCTGGCAAGACAGTTTTTGTCGGAGCGCAGCTCCATCTTGTAGCAGCCCAATTCCTCCCCTGCAGGCATCCAAATAAGTTTGATGCACAGAACCTCCAGCAAGGTGCTAGAGTTGTTCTCTGCCCTATGTGAAGGGTCAGTTATGCGAGGCGGATAACTGCTTGTATATTTCTCTGTATTGTGGCTAATGAATTTGTCGAATAAAATCCTAATGATTTCTCTGAATTAAACATTTTATTAGAGGAACATAATGTAAAGAAATCCTTGCTAAACTGACTCTATCAGGGAGTGCCCTACCTAGTCTAAGAACTAACTTAACCACGCCTAACAGAAACAAACTGGCCCTCACACGAAACAACGAAATATATCAAGCAAATGATGAACAACATACATTAATACATCTCCTAAATGTTCAAACAGAAGAATAAAGTCTTGAACCAGTTCTTGTAAGTTCCAAATTAAATAAAAGTTCACCAAACAAAAATAAATCCACCAGTGACAGTTTTTCAGCTTCCAGTTGAAAAGATGATTGTTCCAATCTTAGCCAAGGAAATAGCACCAACGGTAATCCTGAATGTCTTCCCTTCCAAGATTGCTTTGTCACAGTTCAGAAAATGGATTAGCCACTTCTTCTACTATTTTACAAGTGTTCATAACCTCTGAAGTACATCTGGCATATTTGCCATTATTGTTGTTCACCTCTTAACAGCCTCCCTTCTACTACTGTTACTGTTACTGTAGAAACCAACTCCTTGGTTCCACAGTATGCTACTACTTCAACCAACTTCAATGTGACATCTACTGACAGACATATACGCAACCACAGTTCTGGTTATTTCTGCTTCAACTTCATATATGAGAATAGTTAGGCTTTTTAAAGACAAGCCACTTCGACCTCAGCAAATAGGCAAGGCATTCTTCTTTTCTGTACACCAAGAAAAGGACAGCCTCTTTTCCCCCTCCAGTCTGCCTTACTGCCACCAGTTCTGATATGTCTGCTTTGACTTTACATATTAAACAAGTTAGGCATTTTAAAGACAATACACTTCGACCTATACAGGTAGACAAGGCACTCTTCTTTACTGGGCTCCAAGGAAAGGGCGGCCTTTCCAGTCTGCTGTACTGCCACAAGAATAACCTGCCTCTGCTTCCTGACTGACTTTCTCCCCACTTCAACAATCTCAGAATTGCAGGTTATTCGTTTTGGTCTTCTTACAAGCACCGAGTTCCCTTCCCAGTTTTGTACACACCTTCTTGGTTCCACTAGTTACCGTGAAAATGTATCACCACACTTCCAACTTCAGATGACAATGGCTCACTTTTATCAGAGGACACTGGACGTTTAACAACTTTACCCATTAGGTGGATGGATTTTAACAGGGTTTTCTTCACTATAGAAAGGGTTCACCTCTTGGCTTAGGTAGTGCTTGCTCTCCTTCTTACTATGACAACTTCTGCTTTTAAAGAATATTTGTTCTTAAAGTTAAAAGATTCAGGGCCTGATTCTGAGCTCCTGCTAA
Source organism: Ambystoma mexicanum (assembly GCF_040938575.1). Classification (NCBI taxonomy): domain Eukaryota; kingdom Metazoa; phylum Chordata; class Amphibia; order Caudata; family Ambystomatidae; genus Ambystoma; species Ambystoma mexicanum. The sequence goes on from NC_090924.1 coordinate 1,117,098,246, forward strand.
TTATAGTGTTAATACTGTTGGGGAAATGTTGAGCGTCCCAGCACCAGAAGCTGCATACATATACTGTTTACATAGAAACATGTGCTCCAGTGGCACTGCAAGCATTTTCTAAATGACTGCCACTTTTCTAGTTTAAGAAGGTTTTCTTAAGCTTTCATTACACTACAATAGTGGTGCTGCAGTCTGGGAAAGGATGCTAGCAGCTCTATTGTCCAGCTGTACTCCTGACTGTATGAAGCAGCGTTTAACTGCACTTCACTGGTATTGTATTTTAATTCCTCTTAATGACGTGCTAAAGCTGTGCTCTTGACAGCAGAATCCTCGTGCAGTGCCAGCCCTGCATTTCTCTTGGTTGCTAAGGCTGTTGTCAGCAGTAACTCAGGCTCATGCTGAAGTTGTGGGTTTGATGCCAGGCTGCCACATCAGCACTTTAACAGAATAGGGTGCTTTTAAAGAAAGTGTTCATCCTTCATGGATGAACACCTCTGTGTTTTTGCATGCACCTCAGAATCTGGCCCTCAGTCTTCAAATGAAAACTAATTTTAGGTATACGTGAACACTCTTTAATGTAGATTTTCAACTTCAATTCTCTGTAAGGGTCTGTATTCCCAAATCTTAACAAAGAGACACATTCTACTCCGGCCGGGAATTAGAGTTGCTCACAAGTGAAATTCCTTTGATGTTATAAGATCTTGCAACAAAATTGTAAATGTCAGCTTCAGAGTGTTTGAAGTCTTTCAAAAAATGTTCCCCTTCTTAATTGGACAGACTTGACCACTCCAGTAACGTCTTCATACATTTAACAATGGGAAAAGGAAGGCTTTTCTTCATACGGGAGCACTATAGCACACAACGACGAACAATTTATACTGGCTTCTTCTCTTATGCAAGCCACTTTAGAGATGGTAAAAGTTACCGGCAAGAGTTTCAGAGTGAAACTGAATGCCAAGCTTCACTCACTGCCTCCAAGAACACTGTAATTGTGGGCTGCTTCAACTTCCCAACTTCTACTTCTTCTTCTTAGGCACCCTTGAGATTCACACACCCCTGCAGTACAGGTGTCTCCGGTCCAGTAATGCCAACTTGGAGTCTCCTGCACTCCTCTGTCCCATGGCTTGCTTCTTGTCAAGGGCCTAAGGCTTCAGCACAACACTGCAATTACAGACAATAGGAGCTCATGGGAAGATGTTCACTCTCAAAATGTCTCTCTCAGTGTGAGCCAGGGCAAGGCAGGGTTTGTGAACACAGGACTTGCAGGTGAGATCTGGTTTCTCAACGTCCCAGCATCCCTTAAGAGATCACACTTCCTCATGAACTGCTAGCCTTGTGCGCTTCTACTACTACTGAAAACCTTCCAGCTCCTGGTCCATCTTCTCTCCCAGCTCCTTCTTTTTCCCCATTCTGCTGCTGCCTTTCATGCTTCTTAGGTGAGGTGATTGATTTCAGGTTCAGTCTATTGATGTTAATTGCCTGACCCAGGCAAAGGTTGTTAGGCCATATTGCCTGTCCTCTATGTCGTCATGCCTCTTCAGACCCTTTCTTCATCTCAGTCCCTATGGCACTCTGGGCGGCCATGTAGTTCATGTATCAAAGCTAGGTTTTCCACTTCTTGTAACTTTGCATGGGTAGATTTAATTCCCTTAATATTTTTAACAGAAGGACTATAAGTTTTAACTCTATTAAAGAAAGATGTGGTAGAGAAGGCAACGCGTTCACTATTCCTTGTAGTGCACCCTTGATGTTGAGGAGGGCATGTGTTTTTAGGGATAGAAAAGATTTTTCCCTTGGGTACAATAGGATTGGGTGTTACATAGTTTTAACTGGAGGTAATATTAAAATGACAATAAGCCATAACCTCTTCTGGCATAGTGGTAAGAATGTTCCCTTCATAGGAGAAATACTGCGTCTCATCCCACGGAACCTCCTCACTACCCTGGGCCTTGTCTCCACCAAGGTGAACTTTATGCAGAACACCGCCCTCAGGGTTGAGATCAGTAAGCGTCTGCCCTCCCCTGGCCACCTGAGAGGAGACTTTAGACAGGGTTTCCTCTCACCATATCTCGGCAGGTTCTCAGCATGCACGTGTGGACCTCAATTTCATGGTTAACCACCAGAGCGCCAACGGTACTGAGCCACCAACCGAGCACAGTGAAGCACCAGCTATTCTTTTGAGGTGGATGTATTATGTTTTTGTGTTGTGGTCATTTGGAAGGTGTTTGTTTCTATGGGTGTGTTATGCTGCAGTGTTTGTGGCCATGCACCCAAGAACCTAGGCCCTGACCACAACCACTGCAGCATAACTCTACAATGCTACCAAACATTTTGATTGTGGGTTCTGTAGGTTATTTTGTGGAGATTTGGGGCCTGACGGTATTTTATTACCGCCGAAAAATCACTTAGCAATAATCACTCCTCGTATTCAGATTGGGCCCTGTACAACAATAATACAGTGGACATGCATTATTTCAGCACCCAGACATGCATATTTGGTATGCGTGGTTGGTATGCGTGGTTGGTGGTATTTTGGTGAGCATAATTCCTTTATTTTATTTGTGGCCCCAATGTCCAGAATCCCTTATCTTTGCTTAGATTTTTTCGTGTAATCACTAGAGAGACCTCAGACCTACATTTTAGGAATACCACATTTTCAGTGTTAGTGTTAGTGTGCCACCATGGGCGATCTCACTGACTTATTTACGACAGAGAGCTATATGTGGTAATTTTGTGGTAATTTCCACTACCTTATATACGGTAGGGAACTATGTTCAGAGAGTCCCTCTTCCCGTTGGCTCATGTACCTCCAACGAGCTATGCTACAGTCACTCACAACTGTTCATACTGAATCTGACATGCACACATCTGTCTTAAAATGACCATTGCATTGTTTAAAAATCTCCCCACATCATCAGCATTGTATTGGTAAACAGAAGACACACCACCTGTCTGCTTTCAAGTATTTTTCTGTATTATAAAAGTTGCATTTAAACACGATCTCACTCTTTACAGAAATAAATAAAACAGCACAGTAACAGCTTTGCCTATGACACACTGAAAAAAAAAACTGGCAGAGAACAGAACATAAATTGCAACATTAGCATTTGATTAAGGCATGCACAGGAATCCTACACTGACTGCATATTATCGTACACACTCAGCTCCCACACTTCTGTAATTACCTTATCTGTTCAGAGTTTTCTTTGGCTGTTCTCTTTCTGAATGTGGCTCCCTTGAAGATTAACCCCAGTAAGACGGAACGCCTGCCTTCTCAAACCGGGGTCATTGCCTGGAATTCCCAGCTTTTGCAGATAGGAATGCTCCAACCAGGAAAAGGTCTTCCTCCCAGCTCTGCCAAATCTTGACTGCCTTTCTCCTTTCTCAAACTCCCCCCAGCAAAAACCTGATCACTCCCTCTAGCATGATACTTGCTATGACGCTGCTCCAATAAGAATTAATCACGCCATCTCCTCCTTCTCTACACAATGGCTCATTTTTATAGTAATACTTTGTAACCAACTGATTTCCTGTTCTTTCGAGCTCTTTTGCTTCCTGTAATTATGTGGACAGGGCAGCAGAGAGAACAGAAAAAAAAATGGATGTGCGTTTAAAAGTTCACTTTCAGAATAGGCCTAATTCTGCAGTGGAGACACATTTTTATTAGTGGATTATGTTTCATTAGTCAGGTTAGTAATAAGTTATGTTAGTTGTTATTTTCAAATGTGTCTCTCGCACCATAGGCATTTCAGGTGAAAAATAGTGTGCATTTTTAAATGAGCAGGTGTGCTTTTAACTGTAAAAATAGATTTGCATCTTATATGTTAAAATCGTTTTTGACTGAATAGCCTGTCTTTTCTTGTTAATCTGGTAACACATATAGCAATGCACCGCAATCTTGTGGCGGTGCTGCAAAAAAAAATTGCTACCTGTGCAGTAGTGCTGTACTCTGTGCTGTTTGCTACCTGTGTAGTAGTGCTGTACTCTGTGCTGTTTGCTACCTGTGTAGTAGTGCTGTACTCTGTGCTGTAACACGCCAAATATCCTTACATACCCTCCTTTTGTTTTTAGAACTTGGCTATAATCCAAGCCAATACCTAAAAACAATTTGTTCTCTCTTTTTTTTCTTTTACAATATAGCAATCCAACAACATGAATATTCATGTGCATCAATGAAAAATTTTCAATCAACACAGTATTCATCTGAGTTCATTAGTTTACAAAATGTTCTACATTTGCCTTCTCAGTTGAAGTGGCATTACTTTAAGTTTAGATTTTCCAAGTCAATTAAAAACAAAGAAATAAAACAACTAACTAAAATTAATATAACAAATTAAAATAAATAATTAAAATAATAAATACGTGGAACTCCATATGTCAGGACTCTTGTCCACTTCTGAAATGTCCCGACCAGCGATGTTATTCGGTTCATTCGAGTACACTTCCATCTTGGCAATCTTAGATCCATAGGAGTCATCCTTTTTAGCATTCTGGTTATCTTGTCTTCACCTCCACCTGGAGGCAGGCATCTTTTGGTCTTCATCCAGGGGACTCCAGGACTCCATCGTCTCTCCCGTGGGCTCTGATCCCGGAACCTCCGACCAAATAATGTTAATTGTCTAAATCAAAATAGAAAATAAACAAATTAAGTACATAGCATAATACTAACTTCATCCTTTTGCCAAAAATAAAACATGCTTGGTAAAAATATTTCATTTTTTTTTTTTTTTTCTGAAATTAAACACAAGTTAAAAGAAAACAAGCAGATATTCAATATTTAACACACTTTCTCTCTGCACACCAACCATGAGCTTCCATTATATGTGCATTTATTTATTTATTTATTTATTTATTTTATATTATATATTTTTACATATACTACAGTGTTTATGTGCAATCATAACAATCAACTTTTTAACTCCTTTGTCACTGCCTCCTGATTGTACCCATTTATTTTCTCTTTTTGTGTTCAAGGGACTTTATCTGTTTCTACATGCTCAAGCTGCCTGATCTCATGTCTGGGATGGCATGGTTTGATTTGATTTACATGGACAAACTGCTCTATTGCTGTTTCACCTTCATTTTTCAAAATTTTATAAACCACAGGAGAGACCTTATCTATAATTCGAAATGGCCCCTGCCAGGCTGCTAGAAATTTAGAATTTTTCTGTTTACTTTTTCCAAAATGAAACTTGTATACCTGATCCCCTACACTGTATTCCTTTACTGATGTCTTTTTGTCATAATAAGACTTTTCACTGTCAGCGGCTCTTTCCAGATTTCTCTGCACAAAAGCAAATGCATGTTGCAAATGCCTCCTCAGTTCATCAATATATTCATGAACTGTGGATGCACTCACAAGAGTTTGCTCATGTGTTCTGTATAGTAGGTGTTGTGGTAACACCATTTTCCTACCTGTTAAGACCTCATGGGGGCTAACACCTGTTGCTTTGGCAGGAGTCGACCTGATTGCCATCAAAACCAATGGTAAACGTAAATCCCAGCTCGAACCTGCTTCTGCCACAAATTTCTTTAAAATATCCACAACAGACCTATTGCTTCTTTCAACTGTACCTGAAGACGCCGCCCGATATGCGATATGTAGTTTTCTTTTCACACCTAGTATTTGCCATACCTTACTCATTAGAGTACTTGTGAAATGACTTACTCTGTCTGACTCAATTCTTTGTGGCAACCCAAACCTTGAGAACACATGGTTCACCAGCAATGTGGCTGCTGTTTGCGCACTACAATCTGGTGCAGGAATGCACTCAATCCACTTCGACATCAAACATACCACACTCAAAATATAACGGTGTCCCCTGCTCGACCTTTTTAAAGGACCTACATAGTCTATTTGCAAATCTGACCATGGGAGAGTTAGGCCTCTTTTCATCAATGGTGCTCTATGCATTGGTGAAGCAGGTTTAAATTGGGCGCATACTAGACATCCTCTAGTATATAATTCCACATCTTGGGACATATGTGGCCAGTAAGCATAATCTTTTAGTATTTCTAATGTTTTTTGTGAACCTCTATGGCCTGCGGTTATGGCATCATGTGCATGGTGTAGCATTAGTCCTCTGAATGAAAGGGGTACTACCCACTGTATTTGCCCTGTTATGGACTCTCTAATCATGAGTCCATCCTGTAATCTAATTTGTGTTTTGTTCTTTAATAACACCCTCAACTCTTCTTTTCCCATACAATCATTTTCTGTTAAAGGATTTTGTTAGGGGTCTATCAAATGATTATAATAGATTCCCAAAATTTGATCATTCTTTTGTGCCTCAATCAAATCTTGGTCTGGCGTGTCATGACTCCACTGCACCACCGGTTGATCTACCTCCTTTGGTGCTTTAGAACGTGTGACTGCATCAATTTGTATTTCACCCATTAAATAATCAATAGGTAGCAATTCTCCCATCACAGCCCCAATCTTAGCCAGGTGGTCTGCCTTATCATTTCCCTCCTTATCCTCTTCTGGTGTTTTTAAATGCCCACGAATTTTTCTCCAGTATATTGTTAAATTATTTTCTGACACCAATTTGTCTATGGCTTGTATCATTTTTCCATGTTTAAGTGGCTTTTTGTTGTATGTAACCATGCATCTTGCTTTCCAACCAGGCAAATACTCCACAAAGCTATTCCGTGCATAGTCAGAATCAGTCACCAGGACAATTTCACTGAACTTTTTATCAACTGCAGTAGCAATTGCTTTATAAATGGCTGCCAATTCCGCCACCTGACTGCTCCTATCTCCAATCCTCATCCCTATACTGGGGACACCTTCACATTTCAACCAGACATTTCCTATTCCTGCCACTAATTGTTTATTACTGTCATTTTCAATGTGAAAAGCACAACCATCCACATATACAGTTGGCAAATCCTTGCATGTTTTTTCATCAAAAGCTTTGTGTGGTGATTGTTCAAATTCCTGTAAACTAGTTTCCACTTCCATTTCATTTGGTATTTGTTCAGCTGCACAGTCATGTAAGTCAGCTAACCCTTGAGCAATTGGGCTCTTTTTATTTTGTCCATATCTCACTTCTACGGGAAAACCTTGTAATGCCAGTGTCCATGAAGTGATTCTGGATTGCGCTAGATTGCCTGATCTAATTCTTTTACTCTCTAAAAATTGCAAAGGTTGATGATTTGTTTCAATAATCACCTTTTCTCCCTGAACAATGGGGCGGAAATGTTGTAGCGCTCACACAGTGGTTAATAGGGCCTTTTCACATTCATTAAATTTCATTTCAACTTGGGAAAATGCCTTACTTGCATATGCAATGGTTTTGTGATTCAAATCGTGTTTTTGCGATAACACTGCTGACATACAATGTTCAGAAAAACCTATTTCTATAAAGAAATCCCTGTCCTTTATGGGGTATGCTAAACATGGTGCCTTTACAAGACATTCCTTTAATTTAGCCACTGCATCAGACTGCCCTCTTTCCCATTTCCAGGGAGTATTCAGTTTAAGCAGTTTAGTCAATGGTTGAGTGATTTCTGCATAATTTAAAATGAACTTTCTGTTATAGCCTGTCATCCCTAATAAACTTTTTACTCCTTTCACATTTTTAGGATCTTTTAATCTTTGTATGGCCTCTATTTTCTTCTTTTGTGGATTTAGCCCATGTTCAGTCACTTCATGCCCTAGAAAGTTCACTTTTTTCTTGCACCATTGTGCTTTTTGCAAAGATACTTTGGCGCCTGCTTTCTGCAATTGGCCAAGTACATGTCTTATTTCATCAAAATGGCTTTTCAAACTTTCATTTTTTATCAGGACATCATCCACATAAACTATTGTTCCTCTTTCCGCTGCATCCGGCATGGCCTTTCTCAAAAATATGCCAAATTCACTCCCACTATTGATGTACCCGAACGGAGCTCTAAGCCAGGCATATTGAGTCCTGTCGAATGTAAAGGAAAATAAATGTTGTATCTCTTCTGCCAATGGCACGCACCAATATCCAGAGGTGAGATCTAATGTGGTAAATACATTTGAACCATGTATCTGAGCTAGGCCCTGATCAATGAATGGCAGTGGCCATCTAGATATTGGTACTCTTTTATTCAACTCTCTCAAGTCTGCACACAGTCGCCATTGACCATTTGGCTTTAACACACCTAAAATAGGCATATTGGATGTGCTATGAATGGGCCTGATTATTCCCCGTGGTTCCAAATTTTTAATAATCTCAGCCAATGATTCTAAACATGCCAGCGGTAGTCTATACTGGCGTACAAACACTGGATTTCTGCTACAACCTTCTGGTAGTGTGGCCACATGTAAATCAGTTAAACCACAGTCATAAGCATCTTTTGCAAATACATCCTTAAACTCCATAAATATTTCCCTCAGGTTGTCCCTATCCTTATCGCTTTCACATGCATCCGCTAAGGAGACCTGCTCTTCTACCATTTTGGAAAATTCTGGAAAATCTTCTGGTGAGGGAATCTCGGCGCTTTCCTCTAACTGTGTGGCTGTGTCTTTTTGTAAAGCTGCCACTTTTAAATATTTTGGCATATCAGCTTCCACTTCAATGGGCTGATTTTCTGTTTTATTTTCATTTAAATTAAATATTATGCAATCCTCTTGATGGCAGCACACCGTCTCATTTGAATCATAAGGATACACAGAATGAATTTTAAATATTCCTTTGGGCTGAGAGTCCAGGTGTTTTGGCAACTCGCCCTTGGCATCTACATATTTTTCAGGAATATTCCCAATCACCATGTTATTTAAATCTGCCGTATAATGTGATTTTTGTATGGCCATTCCTAATGGGGAGTTTTCCTCTAAATGAATATCCTGACAACCTTTATTATTTACCATGATTTTTACAGATCCTTCACCAATGTCTACCAATGGAATGTATTCATAATACAGGCCTTGCTGTTTTATGGACTCATTCAGGCATACAAATGCATCAGAGCCTTTCATCTGCTGCCCATTTTTGCATTTCAGTGTTATTGCAAACTGTTTTGTAAATGCAGGAATAATAGTATTTTTCCTCATTTGTAATTCGATTGCATAATGAACCAGTTGTGCACAATGATAAGCCCTTCTTTTGTCTTTAAATTCAGGTGCCGGACCACCTAGGCGTGACCCTATTTTTTGATTAAGGAAATCTAACACCATACACATTCTGTGCATGATGTCATTTCCCATGTAAAATTCATTTTGTGCTCCACTCACTATCCAGACATTATGGTAAATTGTTTTCTGCCCAATGCTAATTTTAAGCATGCATCTGCCTGCAATTCGGTTTTCAAAGTCTGGACTGTCCAACCCAGAAACATATTGGTTTTTAATCCTAAATTTCGGGATTTCTTCCCTCTCCATAATTTTTTGCAACAATTTCTCATTAATGAAGCTCCTTTCATGTTCAAGCGCTAAAGTGGCTTTTATTGTTTTAAAATAATCATTTATACCAACGTGAACCCATGGTTGCTCATCTTCCATGTGTATTTCTGCCAGGGTGATAATGTGTTTTTCTGAATCTGTTTTAGGAGCAATATTCTGTTTGCACGTTTTCTCTTTTAGATAAAAACATAATGTGTGCTCATCTATGGCAGTCTGCCAATCTTTCCTTGGGTCCAAGTATATTTGTACAGGTAGTTTTTCATTGCCGCTCTGTATTTTGTCTTGACACATTAATATGACAGTGACACTAGGTATGCAGCTATTCTGGAGATATACCTCCACAGCATCATTTGTTTTGGCAACGGTGTGACATTCATTTATATTGCTGTTTTGTGATTTTAGTTTCTTAGGCCTCAATGGTTTTTTGGTTAAGGACCACAGCACTCCATTCACCCCATCTATGAGAGGAGACAATCATTTCAGGCAATCTGTCCCCATCAGAAATGGAATTTCACAAATAGATGTGATCAATACCTCTTGTTTCATTCTGTGCTTTCCTATTTTTATGTCAACCTCAGTTACACCTATGATGGGCACCTCCTCCCCATTAAAGTTATGCACTGGGCCTTGATTTTCCTTCACTGTGATCTGACTCTGTGGAGGCCTCCCTTCATTGATACTCTTTACCAGCTCCTTGGACATAATTGTGGCCTGTGCGCCAGTGTCAATCATAGCAAAGGTGTGGCATTTTTCTTCTACAGTGATGGGTGCATAATATCTGTCCTCAACTTCCTCTAATACACATAAGAAATGTGAATTCTTACTGATTTCAGGGCTCACCTTTCTCAGGTCTTTTTCACTTTTGGCTAAACACATTGGTAAATGAAAAGACATTTTTCCCTCCTTTTTACCCATTTCTGTGCGAGAGATTTTATTCATTTCTCCATGTTCAGAGGTTTTTTGGAGTGTGGCCACTGTTCGCCCATCCATCTGGGTAACATCAGAGACCACATTACAATCCTCCAACTGAACATGTGTAACAACATCATTCAGCAATTTGTCATTTTTTAATTCTGTGCATTTGTGATCATTTAGTGTGATACCAGCCCTTTCAGCCTCTTCAAAAATATGTGGCTCAAAGAATTCTTCAGGTGATTGACTTGTACCCTCCTTGTGAGTATTCCCTTTTTCTGTCTGTGTTTGGTCATTGTTTTGCTTGCCCAGGGAAGGAGTTATAGCATCCCCACTTACTCCCTGTTCACTGGTATTCCCCATGCATGAGTCATTTTTCTTAAATCTGTTCCTTTGTTCTTTTGGAATTCCTAATGTTTCTTTTTCATTTGTGCAAATCTTTACTGTTTTATTTAGCTGTAAGTTAAACCATGCCTCTTTTTTAGAAGTATTTGCACTTTCTGTCACAATTTCATTTACTGGTACTTTCATTTTTAATCCATTAGGCATCTCAGAGTCGTTATGCAAAATTATATTAGAGCAATCTGTCATTTTGGTACTGCAGTTATCATGAGTAATTAGTCACTTTTCGGAAGCCCCCCGGTCATTGCTATGGCCATCAGCCCCCTCTTTGGAAGGTCGTTTTTGCGCTGTATAGAGCTTTCCTATTTGCTCAGCTAACATTTTCACTTGGGCCTCAAGGCACTGGAACCTTTCCATCTCTCTAGGATCCTCTTTCTGTGGCCTAGGTCGATATTGGTTGTTTTCCCCCTGATTGGATCTATTCTGACACCTCTCAGGTGATTGATGTCGGTTGGGATGGTTTCTGAACTCTTGATTCATTTGTGGAGGGGAGCGGGTTGCACCCATCCTTTGATTATAGTCCCCTGGTGGGGAATCATTGTACTGGCGTGGACTGTAGTTCACGTTTTGCCTCATGTCCTGTCTCTCAGATTGTGGGTACTGGCCCCTATGTTGATTTCCATTATCAGTAAATCGATCCACATATCGGGGCCTATCCTGATTACCATATATCATGGTGCTGGGATCAAATCTGCTCTGTGTCCCCAATGACTGGTAGGGACCATCATTTCTTTGATCTTGATTTTGTCTCTGGTTATTGTTCATACCTGCCATATCAGGCCGATATCCTACCCGGGGTCTGTCCCCTAAATACCTAGGGCTGATGTAGCTCTCTCTATTACTAGGATCATGTGATTGGAACATTGGTACAGGAAATGGCGATCTTTGTTGATTACCCCTTTGTTCAGGTGTCACATTATTTTTACCTTGGCTTTGAGCAGACTCAAGGGACATTTTGGCTGACCTGATTTCCATTACTGTGGCTGAGGGTTCTTTAGATTTAGGTCTAGTATCTTTCATTTTATCACTTTCTCTACCCTGACAATAGAGTACCTCATATAGTTTTGTGCTTTGATGTACAATCCATTCAAGGGACTTGTCACGGTCAAATTCACGGACCAATTGGGATATGATGTCTTTCTGTAGCCCATAGAAGTATGCAGTTTTAAACTCATTGGAATTTGAGTCAAAAGATACATCAAAGCGAGAAAATGCTCTTTTTAAGTCTTGTAAAAATTGGCGAGGGGATATATTAGGTCCAGCAGTAATTGTGTACGCGACTTTCTTTGCCTCCTGCAATGACTGAAAAGGAGAAAAATGACGCCTAATTTCTTTTTCAAACTCCAGCCATGTCATATTCTGCTGTTCATTTAATCCCCTTATGATGCTGGCCGTCGGGGCATCTAAAGTTACATGAAAATATTGTCTGTACTGTTCCTTAGGTATCTGGAGTGCTTTAAAAATGTCATGCACCGCTTCTAAGTGATCCTCAATGCAGCATTCACCTCCCTTTTTAAATGGTTTGATCAGGGCTTTAATGGACTTCATTATTTTTATGGGGCTACTTGTTGCAATGCATGGAATTGCACTATTTTGTGATTCAATCCTGTTTTCAGGTGTATGAGATTGGTGGCTGCCCCCAATGGGAGTATCAAATCCCCCAAGGGCGCTGCAACCAAGTTCAGTCACCGGCCCAGTCACTGGAGCACTAGCTCTTTGGGCAGAGCTAGAATTCACCTCCACTCCATTGAAGGTGGTACCCTGCCGCCTCTCCTGGGACCTGGGAATGCACATTTGCTGTTCTAAGTCCTTACACTTCTTAAGGAGTCTGGTTGCTTCATTTTGCAAATAATTATTTTCATCACTCATTTTATTAACCACCTCCTGCATTTTGCACATTTGCATTTGGCATTCATTGAACTCTTTATTTTTCTTGTTTCTTTCTTGGATCATTTTAATCATTTCTTGTTCTGCACTCTGGAGATCACCTTCTTTTTCACAATGTTCTTTTTGTAAAATCTGCATTTCTGAAACAACCTCATCTTTATCCTGCCTAATGTGATCCACTAAGGCTTTTAAGTGTGCCAATTCTTGCTCACTATCTTCAAATTGTTTCTTGCTTTTGGATAACTGAGTATCAAAGTCTCTGCATTTTAATTGCATGTCTTTTTGGCACACATCCAATTCTGCTCTCAACATTTCCTGATTTTTACTTGCCCCCTCTAATTCAGTCTTTAACCTGTTAATTAGCTGAGTATCATTCTCTTGCATTCGCAGGGACTTGTTTAAAATAAACCATATTTTGCCGCATAGCCGTATTAAACAGTCTTTCTCTGCACTTTTATCGGCTGCATTCAATAATCTTGTAAGGCAGACCTGAATTATGCTGCCTTCTGCAAAAATATTGTCTAGTTTATCTTTCTGCACCTCACCCTGAATGCGGTTACTCCATTCTAACGTGCTATTCGAAGACCAATTCCCATGTGCAAATAACTTTGCCTCTAAATATTGCACTAGATCTGAGAATGTGGTTTCCCTTTGTGACATTCTGAAATTCGTTTTTAGTGGCACACTGCTATTATAAAATGGGTTCCCTTTAATGTGCAAATGGCAGTGTGAGACACACTTGCCACGCCCAGTAGGTACTCTATGATCACTTTCCCGGCCTGCAACGCACCATAAATATGTAGGGTATTTTGTGGAGATTTGGGGCCTGACGGTATTTTATTACCGCCGAAAAATAACTTAGCAATAATCACTCCTCGTATTCAGATTGGGCCCTGTACAACAATAATACAGTGGACATGCATTATTTCAGCACCCAGACATCCATATTTGGTATGCGTGGTTGGTATGCGTGGTTGGTGGTATTTTGGTGAGCATAATTCCTTTATTTTATTTGTGGCCCCAATGTCCAGAATCCCTTATCTTTGCTTAGATTTTTTCGTGTAATCACTAGAGAGACCTCAGACCTACATTTTAGGAATACCACATTTTCAGTGTTAGTGTTAGTGTGCCACCATGGGCGATCTCACTGACTTATTTACGACAGAGAGCTATATGTGGTAATTTTGTGGTAATTTCCACTACCTTATATACGGTAGGGAACTATGTTCAGAGAGTCCCTCTTCCCGTTGGCTCATGTACCTCCAACGAGCTATGCTACAGTCACTCACAACTGTTCATACTGAATCTGACATGCACACATCTGTCTTAAAATGACCATTGCATTGTTTAAAAATCTCCCCACATCATCAGCATTGTATTGGTAAACAGAAGACACACCACCTGTCTGCTTTCAAGTATTTTTCTGTATTATAAAAGTTGCATTTAAACACAATCTCACTCTTTACAGAAATAAATAAAACAGCACAGTAACAGCTTTGCCTATGACACACTGAAGAAAAAAAACTGGCAGAGAACAGAACATAAATTGCAACATTAGCATTTGATTAAGGCATGCACAGGAATCCTACACTGACTGCATATTATCGTACACACTCAGCTCCCACACTTCTGTAATTACCTTATCTGTTCAGAGTTTTCTTTGGCTGTTCTCTTTCTGAATGTGGCTCCCTTGAAGATTAACCCCAGTAAAACGGAACGCCTGCCTTCTCAAACCGGGGTCATTGCCTGGAATTCCCAGCTTTTGCAGATAGGAATGCTCCAACCAGGAAAAGGTCTTCCTCCCAGCTCTGCCAAATCTTGACTGCCTTTCTCCTTTCTCAAACTCCCCCCAGCAAAAACCTGATCACTCCCTCTAGCATGATACTTGCTATGACGCTGCTCCAATCAGAATTAATCACGCCATCTCCTCCTTCTCTACACAATGGCTCATTTTTATAGTAATACTTTGTAACCAACTGATTTCCTGTTCTTTCGAGCTCTTTTGCTTCCTGTACTTATGTGGACAGGGCAGCAGAGAGAACAGAAAAAAAAAAGGATGTGCGTTTAAAAGTTCACTTTCAGAATAGGCCTAATTCTGCAGTGGAGACACATTTTTATTAGTGGATTATGTTTCATTAGTCAGGTTAGTAATAAGTTATGTTAGTTGTTATTTTCAAATGTGTCTCTCGCACCATAGGCATTTCAGGTGAAAAATAGTGTGCATTTTTAAATGAGCACGTGTGCTTTTAACTGTAAAAATAGATTTGCATCTTATATGTTAAAATCGTTTTTGACTGAATAGCCTGTCTTTTCTTGTTAATCTGGTAACACATATAGCAATGCACCGCACCCTTGTGGTGGTGCTGCAAAAAAAAATTGCTACCTGTGCAGTAGTGCTGTACTCTGTGCTGTTTGCTACCTGTGTAGTAGTGCTGTACTCTGTGCTGTTTGCTACCTGTGTAGTAGTGCTGTACTCTGTGCTGTAACACGCCAAATATCCTTACAGTTCCTTAGCTGATATGTTTTCAAAAATATGAGTACTGATTGGTAGTAGTGTAATTGTGTTTATAGGATAGTGAGATGATGTGTGTTTGTTTGTTTGTTTGTTGGATTGTGTTCAGATTGTTGGTATTTAAGACTCTAGGCATTTTGGGTTGTTATTATTGGTGAGGTGTTCATTTGCATGATGCTTTGTTATGTTGTGGTGTTTGTGAGTTTAATTATTATATACTTACTTTTTCCTTTGTTGAGGATGTATGAAAAGTTTTGGCCAGGCCATGCAGTCAAGATTGTAGTGTTTGGCAACAAGCTCTGCAGCATAAGATACCCATGGAAGCAAACATTTTGGATTGTGGTTTATGGTCAGGTGTTTGCTTGAATGGGTGTGTTATGCTATGGTGTTTTTGAGTCCAATCATTATATACTTACTTTTTGACTTTTTGTGGTTGTATGCAGTTTTCTTCATGACATGGGTAGTTGGAGCACACATTTTTTTCAATCACTGTGATAAAAGAAAAAAATCACATGTTAGTGTAGGTACTTTATAATGAGTATTGCATTGAATAGTAGACATTTCTGTTTTTTGTCGACCCTCACAGTAAGTACTTTAGTAGTGCTATAGTTCAAACCAGTGTACTGTGCAATTTGCTCAGTTCCTGTGTTTGTTGATTAAATCATTGGGTCTGTGGGAAAGAAATCCATGCTGGATTAAAAAAGAAACCTTTCTACGTTGTGGTACAATATATTTCTTTCATTGATTTCAATAGGAGGAATTGAATAGGTGTATGGTTTTTCATTTGGATGTGGTGGTAGTATTGTTGCAATTAGATAGCAGTTGGTGTATTCTAATTGTTTGTTTCTTTTTCCATTTTAGTGGTTTAAATGTATCTGTTTCTTTGTTGTAGATACTTGGGGCAGTTAGATACCTGTTGGCGTATTCTAACTGGTCATAGTTTTGAAATTCAAGTTTTGTTTATGTTCATACACATATTACTTATTACATTTTGGATTTTTAGAATATTAAGTAAGCGTTTATAAGATTTGCTGGTAATCTCTGCTTTAGAGTAATGGTACTATCATTACATTCGAACCATCCACAATTCTTTTTTATATATGCAGTGTAGTGACCTGCATTGGTTGTGTCTCCTCTGTGGTAGATTATACCTATTGTTGTGAAGGTTTTCTTACCTAGTGATATTTGACCATGTGTGAATCCAGTCAGCTTGCAGTTGTTTTTGGTACCATCTGCATTGTAACGTAGAAGCATTAGTATTATGTATTTACTATGTGTTTGTATTACTAACGAGGAGCGATTATCTGAATTGCAGGTAGAGCATAATCTATCATGGTTTGCATTTTGTACAAGTCGCTGAAATGTAATGGATTCACAATTTGGTATTGATATATATATGAAGCGTTCATTGGGGATTTCTTCTTGTGTCACATTGTTGCAGAGAGTGCATGTATGTTTCCACATGTATGAAATCTGAAAGATTTCATTTATAGGTATGTTTTTGTTTTCCAGTACTTGCAGTAAGTACATTAGAAATTCGTGTGGATCTTCCTGTGAATTTATAGTGAATTTCACCATTCCAGCACAGTAGTCCAATTGTTGTCTTATTCCAAAAACACTATACGTGTTGTCAGGATTGTTTGCTGCATTTCTGTGAAGTACTAACATTTGCAAACACAATGGGTCTGTACTGTGTAAGTAAATGTTGTCAACAATTGGTGGTAATTGAAATAGAATATTCATTGCTACATTTGCGTAGCAACTTACACCAACTATATTTGAGAATTTAAATGGTCCAGGTAGTTCTGTATCTTACTGCTTTTTTTGGAGTTTGTCTTCCTTCTTTAAAGAAGTACTTGGTTTATATTCCCTAATTGATTCTTTTTTGCTTGTGGTACTTGATGAAGTTTTAGTTTATTTTACTCTTTTGGAGGATTTGCAGTGGCATCCTGTTGCATTTCTGTTTGATTTATTTTTCTTTTATAATGTTTTACTTTTTGTGGAACAGAATATGTGTTTAGGTAGGGGGTATATAGTGAGCGAAGTCTATTGTATTCTAAAATGCAAGGAATATCAGCGTTTATTTTACTTGCATCAAAGTTGATTAGAAATAGACCGTCAAGTGTACGTAAGCGTGATAGTGCTACATAGCTCATGCCTTCTTTAAAGACTGTGTTACCAATATCTATCATTGCTTTGTCTAGGGTAAGACCTTGTGATTTATGAATCGTGACTGTGTACATACATATCTTTGAAGAGAAGGCATCTAGCTGTTGAGCGTCCTATCCTTTTTACTTCTGAAAGTTTGTCAAAGAGTACATTGACAAACTGAATTTTGTTGTCGCGTGGGTATGTTTGAAAGCCAACAACTGTACCCAGTGCTCCATTAACTAGTCCTTGGTCCACATCAAGGTTACATTTAAGCATTACTCTGCAATTTAAGGATAATTTTAATATCTTTTCCAAGCCTGCTGTGTTTCAGATTGATTTTTCTAAACTATTTAGTCTTGTTGTGGCTTGGTCACACATGGGTAGTGTCATACCATGTACATCTAGTTTGCCTGTGGCGCTAATTTCCATGATTGGTTGCATTTCTTTACTTAGCATGATTTCATTGAATTTGAAACAGCTTGCAAGAGTTGGCATTAAGGCCATACAATTGACATTTTTGTGGGCTAATTGTTCCATAACATCTGTAGCACATGCATTATCGCCATAAAGTGCATTAATGTGCTGGGTTTTCAATATTGCTTCTGCTTCTTTAGAAAGTATACCAACTCTGATACTTTTTAAAATGTTGGCATAAGTGAGATCTGGAGATTGCCGCATGTTTTCTGTTAATTCTCTGTATTGGAAATGTTGCCAAAGGTTGACATTTCCAATGCTGCCAACAGTTTTATGGCAGAGTTTGTGTCCTAATGTTTTAAAAATAGGCTCACCTTTTACTGGTGTTAATTGAAGCAGATCTCCAAAAACAATAATGTGTTTTCCTGCAAAGAGCTCTTCATAGTCTGTTTTGAGTACTTCTTGTAATCTGAGGTGAATCAAAGCTAACATCAGGTTGGAGACCATGCTCACTTCATCCATTAGTAGCATTTTCATTTGTTTCAATACTCTGCGTAATTCCATTGCAGCTTCTGCAGAAAGTTTGTAATAGTCTAATTTGTTCTGGTGTTCTACTGGTAATAGTAGTAATCGGTGTAATGTAACACCACCTATGCTGTAGGCAGCTAAACCTGTGGGGGCAGTGACAACAGCTGACAGTGTGTTGTTTGTCAATTGTTGAAGGAACTTACGAATGATTTTGATTAGGAATGTTTTGCCAGAACCAGCTTCACCACTGACGTACAGTAGTATAGGTTTATAATTATGGCAGGAACATTCTTTATTTTCATGTTTTACATCATGTGCAATTTATTTTGTTACTTCTTGAAAAATGCTACTTTGCTCATTGTTTAGTTTTGATTGTAGTATAGTTAAGTCTTCCTTATCTTCATACTGACACATGGTGTTTTCTATTTCTATCATAGCTAATTCTGCCTCATTTACTATTAGTGGTTCTCCCAGTGGTTCTTGGCTTCCTGTTACAGAAGGTTGACTACTGTCAGGAGTGTCCTTATCTAGTTGGGCTTGGAGTTCATCTTCGTGTTGCTGTTCATTGTGCAACATTTTTTTGTACTGTGTAAAGTTTACATCAGTTATAGTGCTTTCATTTGCTTTGAAAGCATCCTCATATGAGTCATAGTTATCTATTAATTGTTGTTCTTTTCTCCATGGTTTGAATAGTTGTAGCAGGGACATGTAATATACTTCTTTATGTTGGGAGTCTTTAATGACACTTTGATATGATTCATTAAATTTGGTTTAGTGAGTTTAACTAAGCTGCCTTCACAGATTGTCACTCTATATTTACCTTTTTTTTCATCAGGTTTCATATTATTTGTGTATGTGTAGTTTTGGGCTATGTGGTATAGACACATGTTTTCCAAAGGATTACTTCTGTTTGGGTAGTATGTGTCCAATAAATAGTTTTTTAAAATGTCTTGGCTGTTGGGATCATGTTTGGCTATTGTTTCTATATCTTCATATGATTTTAGAACTCTTTTTCTAAGATTTAGCTGGACCAAGACTTAGCCATACTATATTTTCAGATTTACCATACAATGCAGTACCAGTTAAACGATCAGCTGCTTCATATGATCCACATTCTCTATGGGTGAGCATTTTTATGCCCAAGCTGTATAATTTCTGAGATACTGTTTTATCTGATGACAGGTCATTCCAGAGGTCTTGGAGCTCTGTCTTTTCTGCTTTAGTTAAGTATGCTCTGACATATCGTGCAACTGCAGCAGAATTGTCTGCAATGTACTGCACATCTATGTTTGCATTCCATAAGTGGGACATGATTGCATTATAATCATTGATATACTTTTCTTCTTCTTTTCTTTTTATGTAATATGTATTTTTAGGTGACTTACCTTTAACACTATGTCTAACTGAAGACATGAGGTTGTTCACTTGACCTGTATTTGTAACTGGTCTAGGGAAACCAAATCGGCATTTGGTGTAGTATCTCCCTTTGTTTTTGTATTTGCAACAACAATATTTTCCACACTTGTGTCTTTGAAATTGTAAAATGTGTGCATGAAGATCACTATTTGTGGCTTCTGATGGAATTTCACAAGTGACATATTTTTCAATAAACTGTAAAACAGTGGCATTACTGTCTTGACCAAATTTAGGAGCATCTTTAATCCATAAAAGCATGTGGATATGTGGTGCTCCTCTGGCTTGGTATTCTTTTCTCCAAAAGAAGTGTTGCACTTCTCCAAGGGGAGGAACAGTTTATTACAAATAAAATGTAGCATACCAATGAAGCGATGGTGAAAATATCTTGAAACATTAACAGGATCCAAAGAACAAAGTTCTCCAGGTGTTAGTATATCTATGTTTGTTTTGTTTTTATTTGATATGCGTAGGAAATCATGTAAATCTTCCCATGCATATTCTGCACAACTTAATGTAACAAACCAAGTGGGTTGGCCAAGGTTTCTGATCATACAACGTACATCTCCATGACGTCGAAACCAGTATTCTTTAGTACCATGCATATTTGCTAATAGATTTGTAATATTTGATTGTAAAACCTCATCCTTTTGTTGCACTTTTTCTAATAATTGTGTAGCTGTCATATTTTGAAAGTGTGATCCTGATTTTAATATGTATTCCACATTTTGTCTAAATCTGGGATCTTCAGAATACATCCGTAATGAGCGGTATTCTGAAGCTGATATTTGAATAGGTCTATCATCATACCCTCCTCCTTTGCCAGTAGGAAAGAGTAGAGGAAAAGTACGTGTTTCTATACTTTTTTCCCATATGCTGATTGGCGATCCTTTTGTTTGACGCATTTGGTAAGTTTCCAGTACATCTTCTACGGTGTCATTACAGTGCAAAGGATGAATTGTATAATGGTCTAAAGTATTTGATATTGTAGCAGGATCTAGTAGCTCAAATTGACCAGCTTCTTGTGTTTCTTGAATTATTTCAGTTGTATCTTTCAAGTTTTCTACAATATTAATTTCTTTGTATTATTCATTATTCTCTTTAAGATATTGGAAGGCTTCTCTAACTTTATATAAATCTACCAGCTGTTGCCATATTTTTTTTACTTTTGTAGGTACTCCATTCACTAGGTTAATTAAAGATTGCTGCATTGGACGTTGCACTCCTAGAGTATGCACATTTTTTTTTAGATCTAATGGTAAATAAACTACTTTTCCACAAATGCCTTTTACCAATTCAGAGGGAGGTAATTTTGCTGTTTTTGGTTGAAGGCGTATTATTGCTTGAAATGGGTGTACTGTTTGAATTATGGTGCTCTCATATAAATTAAGTTGTTGTAGGGGTTTTGGTACTGGGTATAATTCCAAATTATTTGTGATAGCACGTGAAGGAGTTTGGTTGTTGTCAAGTTTTGTAGTGCAGTAACTGCAAAGTATTAAGGGCTTAGTTATTTCGTATTTGTTTTCTGCTACAAGGTAGAGAGCTAATTCAAACCATTTAGAATCTTCATTGTCTTCTATTTTGTATGATAGGCCTACAGTTTTTGTGTTACTTTTATAAAAAGTTCTACGGCAACATACACATACATGGTTTTGTACTTCAGCTGATGTACTTTAAAATTTTAGTATTTCTTTTTTGTATGTGTTTAGCAAAAGGTTGCCATATGTAGAATTGTTGCTTAATTGGTTTAAAGCTATTTCATTCTGTAAATGGCTTTCACTTCCAAAATATTTTTTCTGGATATAGTGAATTTCTCCAAGTAGGTCTTTTGCTGTACCATGTAGAAGGATGTTATTTAACTTTGCTAGTGCTAAAGCAGGACTTTTAGCATAGTACAGTTTATAGACTAGATTTCTAATAGTTGAATGATGTTTTGATATCCTTTTGATATCATCGAAAGTGGTTTTACAGTCGTTCCTGTAATGCAGGCCAATGAATGTCCTTGTATACCTGTGTACCTTCGCACTGGACAGGTATCCATATTTTGCAGTAATTTAATTTTGATTTTGTCTTTGCTTTCTACATATTTATTGAGGAATTGGCGTAAAGATTTGAAACATTGTTTGGGAATGTTACACATTGACGTGCATGGCCATTTGTACACTAGACGTTATGATTCAGTTGAATGGAGAGGTAATTCTAAATTTTCAGGGCATATTTTTGTAAGGAGTACTTCTTGTTCCATTATGGTATTATTCACTTTTTCATAACCTCGACCACTGCTATGCATGGCAATTGCTTTTGTTTGTACGCTTCTTCATTAAAATATGGTTCTGTGCTCGTAGTGTGATTCCATTCACCTACACAGATACTTAAGAAGTTCTTTCTGTTGACATTTCGCTTATTGAGAAGTCTTTTTTGTAATTTAGTTATTAGTTTTGTTAGTGGTTTCATTTTGTTTAACAGTAAAATAAATACCTTTCTTTTCAGAAGAATTGCACTGTCCATCAACGCTTCTAAGATTAATTTCCTATGATAGGTTTTAAGCATTGAACCTGATTTCTCTCCTGTTTTCATAAGAATTTGAAGGACTTTGTGACGGTACATTTTGGCTAAAATACTTTTCTTGGTATGCTTACTTTGCACTATATTAAAATTTGAAGAAGTAGTTTTATCTGTAGTGATAGCTGATTTTCTGTTAATTGTTTTTTGGTTTGTTTTACATTTTGATAGAGGAGGCACAGTTTTTGTACTTGAAACTTCTTGTGTTTCACTAAATGACTGTATTAGCTGTTTTGTTTCAACTTTTTTTTACAAATTCTGCTAGAGATGGATGCTTATGTTGGACACTTTTATTTTCATTTGCTCTACGTTTGCGTTGCTTTCTACGGACTTGACCTTTGGTAGGCATTCTTTAGGGTCTGTTGAACAAAAATAAAGAAGATATGGGTTGGGGTGTTCTGGGATGTATGTGTGCTGTGCGCATGAGTGTTTGAGTAAGATGATAAAGATGTATGTAATGGTGTGGGATTGTGCATTTGGAACTACAACCAGTAGGGATAGGTATTCTTGAATTATGTGTTACTAATCTGGGGTTCAGATGACAAAAAAAGTAAGCTAGTGGTGTGGAAAAGTACAAATAGTAAATCTAATGTATACAATTAAAACAGTTGTTTGTTCTATAATATTAAAATTGTAGCGGTTCAGTTGGGTAATTTTTGTGTCCAAAATAGGAATTTGTGGGCCATTTTGGCTGTAAATCGCTGTTTAAGACATGGAGATTTTTGGACAAAATGGTACACAATCTCTATTTTTAGGCACCAAAATAGCTTGTATTAACGTTATAGTATGTTTGATTAATAATACAAATATTATGGTGATATTCTACTTACTTTTTTTCTTAAATTAACAGGTAACTTCTTAGTTCTTCTTTGTTCTTCGAATTCGGCTGCTTCTTTTCAGGAGACTGGTCTTCACTGCAATTGTAAAAGCTTCAAATTAGTAACTTTGTTTGTATATAGCACTGTTTTTAATTTAGATATTGATTTTTCTAATTGAAATCCTCAGTGCTTTCTTTAAAACCATTAAACTAATTTATTTACATAAAATACATTGCATCAGTTCAGTACATATGATATGTTCTTAATGAACATATTGTATTGAATGACTGTAGCAAAAAAAATATCTTTACTATGTCTTGTGAAATTTATAATATACCAGTGAATACCACTATTTCTGTAAGTAAGCTGTTCTAGGTAATAGCGCCTCAATGTCATGTCTAAATTTAAGTAATTAAGTAAATAAATAAATAAAAACAAAAAATATGAAATTGTTAAGTATTTTTTTAAAAGATTTAAACATAGATTGTGCTTGCATGCAATTTTGTTTGAATATATGTAGTCTATATATTTCATTTAAAAAATGTTAGTTTAACATGATTTGAGTGTGTGTGTATAAAGAAAGTAAATAGTATAAAGGTTTATAAGTGATAGCTGATTTTAGGAAATTGAAAAAAATACAGTAAATTCATTTTACAGATTACACAAGCTAAAGGTCTGTTTGAAAATGTGTTCATCTACTGTACAGAAAATATGCATACCTGAAGTTTGTGTTCATGCATATGGATATGCATGGAGCTGCAAGTAGAAATCTTGGAGACTTGTACAGTATTTCTGGTAGATGGTGCTTGCCAATGATATGACACTTGTACTCAGAGAGATTCACAGTACATTTGCAGTGCTGATCTATGATGATGCAGTTAGATCTAGAGGTCTTGAATGTGATTGGTGCATGGTCATGTGATTTTTTAGCTACATCCAATGAGGGAATGGCAGAGAGAGTGAAGTGGAAATGGTAGAAGGGCTGTTCATGTTACGATATGTCCGCGGACATGGCGGTAGTTCGCGGACATCGGGAGTTACGTCCGGGGATTTTTGGGTTCAGAAGTGATGCAAATGAGAATAAGCACTGAAAGGGATTGGTCAGGAACGTTTAGTGGGTGTGTTGTGCCAGGAGAGAGTTTCTCAGATACTCTTTTTGCTGAGAGAACAAAAGATAGCTATGGCTGTGTGTTTCAGAAAACAGATTGTTTGGATTTTGGGAGATTCGTGGATACATTGGTTGAAGGTGCATGCAGAAAGCTGTGGAGTAGCTGTAGATCTTGGATTCCCACATGTGGAAGTACACTGGCATGGAGTACGTGGAATGAAGTGGTTGGACGTGCTACCTCTCTGTGCTACTTTGGAGACAGAGCAACATCCAGACATAATTGTAATTCATTGTGGAGGGAACAGTTTAGGACATGTGACTGGAATGTTTTTGCAAACTGCTATGAAAGAAGGACTTGGGAAGGTTATGGACATGTTTTCTTATTCTCAAGTGATATTTTCACGGATTGCGCAGTGACAAATGTGGCTTCGTTCTTCTTCATTTGGTCCACAAATGGAAAAAGCAAGGCGCAATGTTAATAAGGCTGTTTGTGCCTTTCTAAGAGATTTTGGCATGTCCTCTTTTCACAATGAAAATATTATGTTTCGTAGTACATACATTTTTCAGAGATAGAGGGCCTCATTACACGGAAGGCGGTATTGATTTAACGTTACCGGTAATGATTTACCGGTAATGTTAAATCCCTATGTGGATCACGACCCCGCACACCGCTATTAGCGGCACCGCTAATTACGGTGCCACTAATAGCGGACACGCCGCGTGCGCGCGACCCTCCATTCCGTTAATTACGCCATGCCGCTATTAGCACAGCATCACAAGGCCAGTGCACATGCAAATAGCGGCAGGGTAAATCCCCCCAAACCCCATACCGCCATGGTGCAAATACCGGCATCGCTGACCACCCGTTAAGGGAAATGAGCAGTGTTCCCACCTGCCACAGGCGCACCAAATCAGCACAGGTGAAGGCAATGGAGACTGTGGCAGCTCAAAAGGAGCACACCACACCCCTTCCCACACCCCTCCCCACACCAAGATGGTTCCAATACTGGCAGCATTACATGGCCTGGAGGACCTCATTGCAGCGCAGCTGCTACAACAACAGGCAGCACAAAGGAGACGCAGGAGGAGGAGGAGGAGGAGGGCAAGACAGGCACAGCAGGCACCACAACGCCACCTAATCATACCACAGAGGCACCCACCAATACCCAGGATCAGTGCCAGTCCATTCAACCTGACCCCTGAGCAGATACACACCCTGTACCGTCTGGACAGGGCTACCATCACCAGCATCGTGGACATGATCCACGACGACATTGTGAGCCTCATAGACATCAGAACTGCCATCCCCCCGCTACTGAAGGTGGTGAGTGTGCTCCACTTCCTGGCCACAGGCACCTATCAGCATACAGTGGGACAGATGCATGGCATCTCACAACCAGTATTCTCATGCACGCTGAACCAGGTACTCGATGCACTCCTGAAGCATGCACCTGAACACATATCCATGCCACAGACTGCCCAGGAGATTGCAAACACAAAAGTTGGCTTCTATTCACTGGCAGGCATTCCAAGTTGCATCGGGGCCATCGACTGTACCCATGTGGAATTGGTGGTCCCACATCACAATGAAGTAGTCTACCGAAACAGGAAGCAATTCCACTCTATCAATGTCCAAATGGTATGTGACGCCAACAAGATAATCACACATTGCTGTGCCAGATTCCCAGGATCAACACATGATTCCATGGTTCTGCGGAACTCAACTATCCCACGCTACATGGAGCGACACACCGGACAACGTTCGTGGCTACTTGGTGAGTAGCAGGGCAAGCACATGGCTGCGTGATTTGGGGGGGGAGAGATACATACCCCAACTGGGTGTGAATGGGGGGGGGAGAGATGCATACTCCAACTGGGTGTGAATGGGGGGGGGGGAGATACATACTCCAACTGGGTGTGAATGGGGGGGGGAGAGATGCATACTCCAACTGGGTGTTGACTGGCGTCCGTAGGGAAAATGGACATACAGATGTACGCTAATGTCCTTCAGGGAAGGCCACGATGTACTTGAGAGGAACCCACATGCAATTCGAAGGTGCAGAACATTGAGAATAATGCAGGTTGCAAAACATCACACATCCATCCACATTGCACATCATGCCACGCCACATATTACACAAACCTGCAACGGTGTCAAGACCGTAATACAGATTCAGTGCAGCACAACATCAATCCAGCAACGCGCCCTTGAAGGCATGCAAAGGTATCACCCCTAGACATAGCACTGAACCACACACCTATGGCACCACTGAAGTGATGCTTCACAGCATGGCAACATCGGTGTCAGGATGTCAGTACACTAGCAGTGTGTTACCTAATTTGGATGGGCCAGGGACACCTAAGACCTGGCCTCA
Organism: Ambystoma mexicanum; assembly: GCF_040938575.1. Taxonomy (NCBI): domain Eukaryota; kingdom Metazoa; phylum Chordata; class Amphibia; order Caudata; family Ambystomatidae; genus Ambystoma; species Ambystoma mexicanum. Next base: position 1,117,124,692 of record NC_090924.1, read on the forward strand.
CCCAGGACATGTCAATTACTGTTGGAGGCATGAATGTGGCATTTCTACTTGCAGGGTCGACCTCCCCCTTGCACGTTGCTGTCACACAGACCATCTGCATGTATGCTGTCAATTTAGTATGTGAATCACAATGCAATGTCAATTTGTGTGATGTGAACAGGCCGATCTTGAGGTGAACAGTAACAGGACCCCGTTCATTCCCCCATACAGGTGATGCGGGCTATCCCCTGAAGCCCTGGCTCCTCACACCTGTACGGAACCCACAGAACAGGCACGAGGAGGAATACAATCGTGCACATACCCGTACCCGCATCGTGATCGAGCAGACTTTTGGACTATTGAAGTCACGTTTCAGGTGCATTAGCAGGTCTGGTGGTGCTCTCCTGTATGGGCATGAGAAGGTGGCCAAGATCACCATGGCATGTGTCATGCTGCACAATATGTGTATCAGACGGAATGTGCCACTGCCCCCTGACGTTGAAATAGAAGCACCTGATGAGGATGATGATGGTGATGAGGACGGAGGTGAAGGGGATGCAGGTGTTGCAAGAGGGGATGGCCAGGAGGGACGTGCTGTGAGACAGCATCTGATGAACCAAATATTCTGAGGAACATGTTTCCGTACTGTCACATGGATATGGGGGGTAATGCACTGGTGTATGTTTTGAAGCATGCAATGGACCCTGTCGCCAATGAAGTACACACACACAATGAAGATGTCCAAGCCTGTGTTTTGTTCAGAAACCAGTGTATTGAGTGACATGAAGGTGTAGTAGTGCAAGCCCAAAAACATCCCACCACCCTCCCCCCCAACAGACCCATAACACCCTTCCCACCCCCCCAAAACATCCCACCACCCTCCCCCCCCCAACAGACCCATAACACCCTTCCCCCCCAACAGACCCATAACACCCTTCCCCCCCCAACAGACCCATAACACCCTTCCCCCCCCAACAGACCCATAACACCCCCCCCCCCCAACAGACCCATGACACCCTTCCCACCACCCCCCACAACAGTCCCTCATGTCTCTGCCATTTCTGCCATGGCCAATGCACACCGGAGTATCCCCATCAACCCCCTAATTGCAATTGTCCTTGGAAGGGTCTTGAGGGTTGCCAGACGTGCGCCTGGTGGTTCTCATCGAGCGCCTGAGGGGGCTTGTTTGAGTGGACCCGGAAGTCGAGGATGGGGCAGACTGGCCTTGTGGGTGAAAGTGGCGGTCCATTGTGTCTGCCATGCGGACAAGCACCTCCCTGAGACTTGCAATTTCATTGCATATCCTGTCCGTGTTGGCGTCCATGCGCTCAGTGGAGTGCCTCGCCGTCTGGACTATCTTCTCGGTGAGATTTGCTGCCTCAGCAACATGCTGCCCAACCAGCACGGTCAGCTCCTGTTGGCGCTGCAGGATGGCGGTGAATTGCTGATCAGTGCCGGGTGACCGTGCATTGGATGCCGTGCCCACAGATGGCTCTAATGCAACAGGTGATGGTAGCATGGGTGACATTATTGCAGGGTTGGTGTCCTCATAAGTCCCATCAGAACCAGGGGTCTTGGATGCCATGGGCTCTGGGCTTCCTGGGGGGCTTGGGGTGTGCATCTCCATGTGCTGGAGTAGGGTGTCCTCTGGATCGGACTGGGGGCCAGTGGCGGCTGCCTCACCAGCAGAGCTTGCCGCAGCTGATGGTGGGCCCTGGGTGTCTGGCATTGTTGCCAGTGGGTTTGCCTCCGGTGGTGGGGCCACAGTTGGTGGTGCAGCTACTGCTGCCCGGGCAGTGGCACTGTGACGTAGGCTGCCACTCTTCAGGTGTGGCCTTCCACCCTTACCACTGGATGTTGCAGGGGTTTCCTCCGGCTCCTGTGCCCTTGGCCTCTTTGATGTAGGTGGTGCCTTTGATGCATCTGCAGCATCCTCCCCATCTGTATGTGAGCCTGTCAGGGACGAGAAGGGGGATGGCATTGGTTGCGTTTCAATATACTCAATGTAAATTACAGGGATTATGCAGTTGTGGACATTGGGACTTAGCAGTTGTGGATGCAGGTGATGTGCCAGTTCAGTGCCTCATCCATGCATGGTTGAGTTTGGGACTTGTCTCTGGTGATGTGTGCATGTGTGTGTGTTTGGGTCTGACACTGACATGGTGATGGATGGTTGCATGTGTGGATGTGTGTCCATGCATGAGTGGGGTCTGGGCTCACATATGGGGGTGACTGTGCATTCACACCGCATCCTGTCATGTGTACACTCACCTGCATCAGAAGTGGTAGCCACGCCGACCTCCATGCTGCCCACTCCCTCAATGCTCTCGGTGGCAATCATGTTGGCGCAGGTCTCCTCCCAGTCCTTCAGGTGTATTGGGGAGCCATCTCCGCCAGCAGTGGCAATGCGGTGGTTCTCCGCCAGGATGCCCCTCACCCGCAGCCTGAGGTCGTCCCACCTCTTCCTGCATTCGCGCACAGTGCGCGTGCTGGTGCCCACGGCACTGACTTTGACTGCCACCTCCTCCCAGATGGCTTTCTTCTTGAGCAAGGTGGCGCGGCGCATATCATTTGCAAAGACGACCTCTGCATGCTCTGCAAGGGTCTGCGTCAACATGACCAGTTCCTCGTTGGTGTACTTTTCCTTCCGCTGCCTGTCACATGTTTTCTTCAGGGCCTTGGGCATGATGCAGGTGTCACGGTTGATTTCACACAGCTCACTACTCCAATATGGTCCAGGGGGCAGAGGATGGCAATGGATTGTGTTTTTAAAGATGGCCGCCGTGCTCTTTCCCGTTCCGGTGTGATGACGCTATTTCCGCTTCCGCTATTTAACGGTCGATGCTAATAGCGGTGCCGGTAATTCCCGTTTTTTAGCACCTACCGTGTAATGAGGCCCAGAGTCCATCTTACTTATGCTGGCAATCAGATTTTTCTGAGAAATGTACAAAATGCATTGCAACCTTTTTTGGAATTACAACAACCATTTTGAAGTAGGTGTTGAGCATTTATAATTTTTGACTTACAAACACCACCCAAAGGCTCTTTTCAGAGCCACCACTTCTTCCCAGAGAAAATTGCAATGTTTGTGATGGGGTAGCAACCCAATTTTTTAAATGTTCGTGAACTGTCCGCGGACTTCTAAAAAAATACAAAGGGCCCTGCTTCATTTAATTTATTTTCACTTCTATTTTTTAACTGTGAAAGGCGGCTCTGAAAAGAGCCTTATTTTTTTTTTGATTTTTGATATTTTGTATTTTTTTTGGTTTTTTATACACGACACACTAGGAGAGGAGGGGAAAGGAAGGTAAAGGGGGGACACCAACCACAGGGATAAGAAAGGGCGAGCTGAGAGATGAAGATGTAGAGTGGGTTTTATTTGGGTAGTGAGCAGATCTTCTTGTGCTCTGAAACAATAGTCTCAAAAGCACTACGAAGTCGCTCCCCCCTGCATAGTACTGTGTCACAGTACATACATACAACTGTGACCCTTGAAAGGTAAGGGTCATCAGAATTCTGTATGGCCTGTGAGGCAGCTTGAGGAAGACGCTGTCCCACAGAGGTGGTCCTTGTGGTGACAGGATCATAAACAGAGGATGAAGTAGAGGAAATCAACCTGCTACGTTCTTCGCAAGGTACAACCCTGCGAATAGCCCCAGAGTGAAATGACCTCAGGTGTCGCTTCATAGTAGTGGTCCCAAAGCTGTACTTATCGTGCTTCCCGCGACTGAGTATCATTTTGCACTCATTGCAGGTAACACGGTTCGCACGAGCCTTAGGAACATTACCATGAATGGTAAATAACCGCCACACCCAAGACTCACGCCTAGTGCGGGAAGTAGGGTTTTCTTCTACCTCATTCTCACCATCCTCTTCTTCCTCCTCTGCATCCTCACTCCTGTTCCCCTCTTCAGGCCCTTGGGGAGGTGGTGGTGGTAGAGGGGGTGGGTGTGGTGCTGAAGCAGGTGCAGCACCAGGTGGCAGTTCTGCAGCCAGGGAAACCATCTCGATGGTGTAATCAGCAATTTGCTGGAGAAATAGCTGTGCTCTGAAGAATAGCCAGAAACACAATGAGAATAAGCTCTAGGGCGTGGTCTTTTATAGGGGTGCTTGTGTGCGGTTCACAGATATGCGCGCTGTCCGTGGACAGATCGAACACAAAAAAAAGTTTGAAAAGTTTCAAAAGGTATGTAGAAACTCAGGATTACTATGTGGGACTTGTGCCATGGTGATATTTTATTGAAAAATATTATGGATTAATTAAAAATGTACTTTTAATTTGTTCGCGGACCCGAACAGTGTCCGCATTCAGAACACGCGATCAGCGTGGGCGCGGTCATATGATCCGTTCGCAAACAAGTCTGCGAAGGAAGCGCATGTCCGCATGACACCAAATGCACGGAGATTGGCTAGCGCATGCGCGTTGATGTTCTACAGATACTGTTCGGGTCCTAAACTAATAAAAATTGCGTCACACGTGAAACGAACATTTCAGGACACTGTGTGTGTTCTTAGAACAGTTTAAATTTGCTAGCGAACAGTAAGGACAGATATAGTGTTCTTCAGGACACGTTCAATTTTGTTTACGTACGAACATTTCAGGACACCAATTGTGTTCTTAGAACATTTTCAACTTGCTAGCGAACAGTACGGACAGGTATAGTGTTCTTTAAGACACCTCCATTTTCGTTTAATTACGAACAATTCAGGACACCGCGTGTGCTCTTAGAACAGTTTGAACTTGCTAGCGAACACTACGGACAGATATAGTGTTCTTTGGGACACTTTAATTTTTTATTTTTACGAACATTTCAGGACACCGCGTGTGTTCTTAGAATAGTTTCATCTTACTAGCGAACAGTACAAACAGGTATAGTGTTCTTCAGAACACCTCCATTTTCGTTTATTTACGAACATTTCAGAACACCTGCACTGTCCGCGGACACCTACATTGATTTCTTTTTTTAAACAAAACTATTTACAACACAATATGAAAATTAAACTTTATTTAACATATATTACTAATTTATGACAGAGAAGGTGAGGCAGAAACAGAAACAAAAACAGGAGAATTAGGGGTTTCATCATGATTGTTATTAGGTGAAGAAGGGATGGAAGTCTCATCAAAACGTTTTGGGTTATGGAGAGGTTTGGGGGTAAGTGACTGGGATATGGTGAAGAGGGACAAGTAATGTGGGGCAATGGTACGAGGTTTTTGGTTTAAAATGATCTTCCACAAAAGTTTTCAAATTATTAAAATTAGTCAACAATAAATCCATTTTTTCTTCTATACTGTGAAAAGTGTTATCCATAACAGGTTTTTCAGAAGTATTTTCTATTTTGGTATGCTCTGTACAAAAAAATATATATATCTGTTAAATGTATACAAAATAATAATAATTAAATGGTTTATATTATAAAGTGTTTACCATTAGTTTCACTATCTTGTGACATTTCTTCATGTGGGAAATGTTCCTCTAGCCATTCCAGAGTACTAGACATTTCTGTGAAACAAAAATAATATATTTTTTTTTTATCTAATAAAGAAAGTTTATAAATATATGAATAAAATTAAGTACACTTACTATTTCAGGTAAAATATGTCCTATGTACTCAGTGGGTCTTCTCTTCTTCTCAGTTCTGTTGTGTTTATGAGGTAATTATGTTGGAAGCCAATTTATTTTCTTGTGGTATATTCCATTTTAGAACATAGTGCATTTAAATGAATGGTTAGTGTGTTGTATATATGGGTTACATTTCTTATGTATTAGTACATATAATGTGTTTGTGTGTTTTTTTTTAAATTGTTAAATGTTCCTATGTTATGATATAACAATCAAACATACCCCCCAGAGTTTTTTAGGTAGTGGTACTGTTCTTCGAACATGTCCACGAACATTAAATGAGTTCGCGGACATCAAGTACAGTAGAAGAGATTCAGTCAGTTCCATATGATATGTATATAAAGTGAAAGTCATTATTGATAAGTTGCACTACTAAAAACCTACGAAATTCAATGAAAAAACTTTGTTAAAGGGACATTATGGTTAAGTTGCGCTACTAAAAGCCTATGAAATTCAGTGAAAAAACTTTGTTAAAGGGACGTTATGGTTAAGTTGCGCTACTAAAAACCTATGCAATTCAATGAAAAAACTTTGTTAAGGGGACATTATGGTTAAGTTGCGCTACTAAAAACCTATGAAATTCAGTGAAAAAACTTTGTCAAAGGGACGTTATGGTTCCAAGTAAAACCGAAAAACCCTTGAAATTCGCCAGTTATGGTAAGCTAAGCAACCATAACTCGCGCCACCACCGTGCACTGCTAAGACTAACACCCAGGACATCAAAGATGACATCACAAATGTCATTGATGACATCACTGATGACATCACATGTGTATGTACTTTTCATGAAATATGTGTACAAGGGATTCTTATTATAATGTTGCGAAAAAAGTGTCAAGGATCATTGCAATAAATATCATACCATAATTAGTGCATTGAACGATGCATTGATATAAATAGCATTCTATTATGGGGTTCTATCTAGTATACTAAGCTACTCATGCAGAAACATAGCATTGTGTGCAGCGTACAATATGAAGGTATAATATTCGTAATGTTAATATGTTGAATAATGAAATGATAATTGTTTTCTTAATAGATTTTTGTGTACTGTGAAATATGTAATAAGTAGCTAATAAAACCCATGTATTACATAATTGCTTTACTATAGACAAAACACAAAGAGACAAGAACACATACCAATATGGGTATATACAGGGAAAGTGAAGTTAGCAAAAAAGCACAAGTAGTAGCAGAAACAATTCATAACCTAACTGATTATTTTTATGCAAATAAAATATTGCTGTTTCAAAGCTGCTATTTACCCTATGTATATGTATCACTTGATGTGATTGGACCCTAAGGAAAGTAGTGTGAGTACAATGTATACAAATATGACCATATACAGGGAAAGTACAGCCATAAAAAAACAACAGAACTATCAGAAAGTGCTGATAAGTCTATCGATTATCTTTATGCACAAAAAGGATTGCTGTCTTTCAAGTTTGTGTCTTCCCCTATGTATATGTTTCATATGATGTGACTGGACTCTAAGGGAATTACTGTAAGAACCTACTTGAAGGATACGTCTACAAATAAAATAAAATGTTTAGTTTCTGACCGTTACTGAAGAAAACCATGTGGCCTAGATATGTCAGCAAAAGAAAAAAGATTGAGCCAGACATGTGATGTCATCAGTGATGTCATCAATGACATTTGTGATGTCATCTTTGATGTCCTGGGTGTTAGTCTTAGCAGTGCACGGTGGTGGCGCGAGTTATGGTTGCTTAGCTTACCATAACTGGCGAATTTCAAGGGTTTTTCGGTTTTACTTGGAACCATAACGTCCCTTTGACAAACAGGCCGATTCATGGAATAATTAGCGCGGCGCAAGTGGGCAAAAACGTGCGAATCGCAGTGGAATAGCGAAAATCGCAGTGCAAGTGCGAAAATCGCACGAAAAGCAGCGCACATCGATTCATGGAAGGCCGTGCGCGAGAAAACCAGCGGATGTGCGATAAAAAAGTGCGCGGCGCACGTTGGCGCACGTTGGCGCACAGGCTATCTAACAGCGTGCGCCAGGTAACAGCGAAAATCGCACAGGCCACAGCGAAATTCGCACATAGCGCGGCGCACGCAACAAAAGTAGGCGGAACACGGGCGTAACACTCGGAATGGGGAACAACTTGCCAAAACGTGGGCGTCACGGGGGAAGTACAGGGCACAAGTGCGCGGAACGCCCACACGCTCGCCTACAACACGTATTCATGGAATAGAATAGGGGAAAAAAGTGCACGCTCAAACCAGCGCACAGGCACAAACACGACCGCCACAAGAAAGGAGGCGGTAGCGTCTCTGCGGCTGTAAGAAATGTGCGCCAAAAGGTGCGCCAACAAATAGCACCTATATACTGCCATGATGAATGTCCCATACTGTGGCCCTCCAGGAAAAATGACGTGCAAAGGGGTACCCACAAACACGGACACCCGCTGACAAAAAATACGTGTGCATATATACCGGGGTGCGCGGGAAGTATCACACGCGATTTGCAGGGTACGTGCATCACAGGGGTTCGCGTGAAGTTATTCACGCGATCGGGCCTGGGGGAGCGGGCTACGTGTATTTCAGGGGTTCGCGTGAAGTTTCACACGCGATCGGGCCTGGGGGAGCGGGCTACGTGTATTACAGGGGTTCGCGTGAAGTTCCTCACGCGATCGGGCCTGGGGGAGCGGGCTACGTGTATTACAGGGGTGCGCGGGAAGTTCCACACGCGAATAGCCTGGGCGCGTGAATTTGAGGGGTGCGCAGGAAGTTCCACACGCGAATAGCCTGGGCGCGTGTATTTCAGGGGTGCGCGGGAAGTTCCACACGCGAATAGCCTGGGCGCGTGTATTTCAGGGGTGCGCGGGAAGTTCCACACGCGAATAGCCTGGGCGCGTGTATTTCAGGGGTGCGCGGGAAGTTCCACACGCGAATAGCCTGAGCGTGTATTTCAGGGGTGCGCGGGAAGTTCCACACGCGAATAGCCTGGGCGCGTGTATTTCAGGGGTGCGCGGGGAGTTCCACACGCGAATAGCCTGGGTGCGTGTATTTCAGGGGTGCGCGGGAAGTTCCACACGCGAATAGCCTGGGCGCGTGTATTTCAGGGGTGCGCGGGAAGTTCCACACGCGAATAGCCTGGGCGCGTGTATTTCAGGGGTGCGCGGGAAGTTTTACACGCTAATAGCCTGGGCGCGTGTATTTCAGGGGTGCGCGGGAAGTTTTACACGCTAATAGCCTGGGCGCGTGTATTTCAGGGGTGCGCGGGAAGTTTTACACGCGATTTCTGCACGGTACGTGTATTTCAGGGGTGCCGGGGAGTCCCACATGTGATTTGACAGTGTGGGTCCTCCCAGGTGTACCCTGTACACCCTCCACGGCCCCTGCAGGCAGCCCACCCCACAGGGGACTACCCTGCATCCCTGGTCATGTCCCGCAGGCAGCCCACCCAACATGGGCATGCCTCCCAGCAAAGGCACATGTCTCCTTGAACTAATGAACACCAACACATGTCCCCTTGCACCCCCACCCCCCAGCACTGTGGGGCACCTGCCAGCAGGCCCCCACACATGTCCAACTCATGTCCACCACCACCCCACCATCCAGCACTGTGGGGCACCTGCCAGTAGGCCCCCACCCATGTCCAACTCATGTCTCCCACCACCCCCACCCCCCAGCCACCAGGGTCACCCTCCACCAGGCCCCCACCCATGTCCCCTATCACCCCCACCCCCCAGCCACCAGGGGCACCCTCCACCAGGCCCCACTCATGTCTCCCACCACCCCCACACCCCAGCAGTGCAGGGGCAGCATCCACCAGGCACCCACACATGTCCCCCTGCCCCCAGGTCCTGACGATACTCAATCATGGCAGTAATGGGCAGCATACCCAGCACAAACACCCAGGCAAGGATTGCATCCACCCACATAGTGAATGCAATTACATGATACAACCCCAATGGCAAGTCTGTAAATGAACACATGTCCGTCACACACACATACACAATGGGTGCAAGTCAATGTCAAAACCCATATCATGACATGTATGAAACCAATGAGAAAATACCACAAGTGAAAGTTAAAAAGAACATGTATTAAAGATGAAAAATAAGTTAAAAAATCAAACATACAACAATGGCGATAACAAAATAAATGGTCCATGTCCGAGAACAAATGTAAAAATAAAATAAACAAAGTAATCCAAAAACAAATGTTGTCCAAAGCAAAATCATGTGGAAGTAAAATAATGAAAAACCATTTCCTCATGGTGAACACAATAATTAATAAAAAAAAATTTCTTCAAAAAGCAAACTATATACACGAAAATTCCAGGGTCCATGAGCCCAACACCATAAATGAAAGCTACTACTACCTAATGAAAATAATATATACAAAAAAGTGGCCATTGTCCGAGCGGTCCAAAAAAAAAAAAATTAATAAAGGAAACCTAACACTAAATAACTAAATAACTATATACAAAGGCAGCGGGCAAGTCCTGCGGCTCACTCGGTGATGTTGCTGGCCAGGGCATCATCGAACTCCATGTCGATGTCCTGGAGGCGGGACTCTGTCCTGGCCCCGAGGTCTCGCAGGGATAACCCCATGTCCAGCTCAAACTCCCTGCGAGCTTCCTCGAGGCACTCAGCCCGCCTCAACGCCCGACGCATGGAGAACTCCGCCCTGACCATGGTGAGCCGCTCCTCTTCCGCCCGCTGCCGCTCCGCACCTATCCGCTGGACCAACTGCTCCCACACGGAAGACACCACCATCCCAGGGTTGCCCTGCCCTCCGGCCGATGCCTGCCCCTCTGATCTTGAAGGCCCCGAGCCATGATGCCTCCCACGTCGAGCCTGCTGCTGCCTCCGACGCCACTGCCTCTGCCAGCACGATGGCATCCAGGCTGATGGAAACCACCGACGCCGTCGTGCACGTGCCCTGCCTGATGATGCTGTCACATCTTCCACCTGCTGGGGTCCAGTTGCTGTGTTGTCCACCCCTGCTGGACCTCCGACTCCCAACTGTGGCAGGGATGGGATCCCCACCGAGCTGGCTGCATTGGTCGGGGCAGGTCCACAGGGGGCCCTGGTGGCATCTGGGCTGGAAGACGGCAAGGAGAACGACTGGTGGATAGCCTGCACAGAGGAGGAGAGGGCCGCCACATTGGCCAACACATGCAGGAAACCCCCGAACATGGCCGATCCCAATTGGGCCACGTCGGCACGGTGCACTTCGTGATGACGTGCGTGCTCCTCCCAGGAAGCACGCACGGCATCACGAATCACAGCCGTGCGCATCGCGACCCCAATCAGGACCTTCTCCGCACGGCCAGGGGTTCCCACGTCCGCAGGTGGAGGGGAGTCAGGTGACATGGACATCCCCTCTACCTGCGGACGGGCCTGGGACGGGGCATCCCTGCTGGTGCATGGTGGTGCACTCACAGGGTCAGGGACAGCGACATGCACAGGCCCCTCCACGGTGACCTGTGCTGCCTCCTGCCCCTGGCCCTGGACTGCACCACTTGCACCAGCAGGGATGCCCCCATCAGGCCCCATGTGTGCCCCAGTGGCGGCCTCCTCCTCCTCTGTGCAAACCACCAACCTGGATGGCTCCTCACCGTCTCCCACCGTAGCAGGCCCCTGTGGGGGCTCACCCACCCCTTCCGCTGCAGCCGTGGGGGCATCCCCGCCGCCTTGCTCCACAGCGCCGTCTCCGCCCTCTTCTTCACTAGCCGCTGCGTAGAGGGAGACAAAGAACACAAGCATCAGGGCACTGTACAATGGTCCCCTAGACAGGAAGCAATAGCAGATGAGCACCACTGTCAAAGTACACTTCCATCATGTCCCTCCACAACACATGGGTCAGTCCAGGCAAAACACACACAGTAACAGGCATGGTGCATGCCATGGACATTTCCATGCATGTCCAATGGACTCTTGAAACATTCAATGATATGTAACTCACATGCATCATGGCTCATGCCTATCACATGCACACACTTCACCTCAGTCACATCCATCTGGCCCCAAACACACCAAACACAGCGGATACAAGGGTAATTTGGCTGCTTCACTGAATCTGTGCATTGTCACACACATGTGTCATGCATCCATGGCATGCACAAGTCACAGACACGCAGGTCAGGCACACAGACATGGCTACCATATATGTACCTGGCATCAGCACCCATCCCTCACCCCCACCCATGTCCAGGTACAGAGACTGGCATGCTCTCATGTTCAAAATCTGCATAGGGCTCCCCATGCGGCATTTGAACACATGCAACAACCATGTGGGTCACACATCACTGGTCGCACATGCATTACCATGATGTCCCTGCACACATACATGCATACATGGCCTATGGCACACATACAGGCAAGTATCATAGAACCAGCACACCGCAACATGCCCTGTCTCACACAGTAATGCTTGGACACTTACCGCTCAACTCCAGATGGGCCTCCCTCTCAAGGATCTGGGCGTGGAGCGCTGGGCGTATGCGTTCCAGGACCCTCATCTGGATGGAACTCATGCGGCCCTGGCCCCCCTCCACGAGGCGCCGGGCCTTCACAAGGGTCCTGGACCTCAAGTCCTCCCAGCGCTTCTTGATCTTCAGGACGTCGCGGGTTGCCACCCCCTCCGCGTTGATGGCAACCACACAGTCGGCCCAGATCCTCTGCCGTCCTTCCTTGCTGGCGCGGGACGATCCAAAGAGGGCATCATACTGCCCCAGGACATGCTCCACCAGGACACCAACTTCGGTGGCAGTGAAGCTGGTGCCCCTCTGCCCCTCTGGCCTGGGGTTGCCACTGGTGCCAGATGTGGAAGTGCCCGACATGGCAACCCCAGAGGCAGGTGTGGGTGGGCAACTGGGTCCTGGGGCTGGGCTGTGGAGCGATGTAATCCCAGTCGGGAGTCTTCAGTTCCAGCAGGGGTGGACACAGCAACTGGACCCCTGCAGATGGCTGATGTGCAGGCACCAAATGGCAGGGCACGGTGGCAGCAGGCAGGCAGGCAGGCAGGCAGCAGCAGATGGCACGTGGGAGGCTGCTCGGGGCACTGGGGGGCAGTAACTCGGCCTTCTGGGCAGGAGCGTGGTCTTCCGTGTGTTTTCGCGTGGCCAGCTTGATACGGAGTGATTTGGCACGTGAAAATCCTTCATGTCAGCGTGAAATCCGAGAAAAGGCCCTTAGCGCGTAAGCGCGTCAGCACGCATACGTGATTCTATTGGACCAGAGTCCCTCAGCGCGTAAGCGTGTCTGTGACACGACCCGCACGGGTGTTCCCCACTCAGCACGTGATGACGGGGCACACGTGGAAATACTGCACGTCAGAGTGTCATCGCGTGTAATTGGACAAAAGTGCGCGTACACGCGATTGGCCTATGTACGTGTATTTTATGGGTGTGCGGGCACTTACACACGCAAGTACGTCAGCGAACCTGTATCCCGTGGTGCGTGTGAATTTCCACACGCTATTGGACTGGGAACTGGATTCCAGGGGTGCGCGGGTCACACGCTGTATCCCGTGGTGCGTGTGAATTTCCACACGCTATTGGACTGGGAACTGGATTCCAGGGGTGCGCGGGTCACACGCTCGCCTAGAACACGCGCAAAGCATACATTTGCGGACTTTAACAATAACAAGCTCAGAGCCAGGATGAACATACCGTTCCTAGCAGCAGTGGCAGTGGGCTACCAAAGGAGGAGGAGGAGGATAGTCAGGGCCAGAATATTCACACCCAGAACCAGCCTTTTCGGGATGCCTGATGACCAGGTGTATGGGAGGTACAGGTTTCCACCACACATTATACTGGACCTGGTGAGTGAGTGGGAGGATGACCTCACATCACCCACCCTGTGCTCCCAAGCACTCAGCCCCCTGGAGAAGGTCCTCAATGTACTGCACTTCTTAGCCACTGGATCATTTCAGCGGACAAGTGCCATAGTGGGTGGGGTGTCACAGGCCACCCAGTCACGCTGCCTACACCAGGTCTTGAACATCATCACTGCACGCCCATCAGTCCTCAGGCACATATACCTGCCCAGAACACCTGCAGAAAGGCATGCTGCCGCCCTGGATTTTTACGCTGTGGCACGATTCCCCAAAGTGCTAGGTGCCATCGACTGCACCCATGTGGCTCTACGTCCCCCCAGGGCATCTGAGCACATCTATAGGAACCGCAAGCACTGGCATTCCATCAACGTGCAGGTAGCATGTAATGCCAAGGGAATCATCACCTCAGTATATGCCAACTATCCCGGCTCCACCCACGACAGCTTCATTTACCGAATGTCCACCCTAAGCCGGGACCTAGAAGCTGGGCGGCATGGCGATACATGGCTGCTTGGTGAGTATGTATGCCACTGCACATGCATGCATGTTGGATACTGAGCAAGGTCACAACCCCACCAATGATACCAATCACCACCTCCACAGGGGACAGTGCCTACCCTCTCAGCCCACACATGATGACGCCAATTCGGAACGCCACCACGCCACCCCAGGTAAGATATAACACAGCCCACATTACAACCAGGGGCATAGTGGAGCGCACATTCGGAGTGCTAAAGTCACGCTTTCGCTCCCTTGACCGTTCTGGCGGGCAGCTGTTATACGCTCCCCCAGTAGTGTGCAGGATCATAGTGGCAGCATGTGTCCTGCACAACGTTGCAACACGCCGGGGCCTGGCCGTGGACATGGTGGTGGCCCCACATCCCCAACCACATGCACAGCCGCTGCGCATGGGAGGGGAAAGGGCACGGGGGGAGGCAGCCCGTACACAGCTAGTGGCTAATTACTTCACATAGAAATCACACCCCTGTGGAGTGCACACTGCCCTGGCACATTCCATCTGACAATCAATGATGACTCAACCTGACACTGATCTTGAATGTCTGGAGAATGAACCGTGAATACCATATCAGCCTGAGATTGTTCACCTGGAAGTGTCACAATGTGTGCATCCCTACCCACACAGACACCACCAATGCAGTTTTGTGAAGTTACACATTGAAGCAGCTAAAATGAATACCCACTTGCAAAATGCAACAAGAGGACAGTGCCATGTCAGCCATCCCAACCCCAGCACCGCCACACGACACACCGTGCCATGTCATGCTAATTGCAGGTAAACAAAGTAATCCCCACAACATGACATCAGTCTCACTATGTACAGTGTCCCTATTAGAAACCTGCAACACCTGAAATGCTCACAGCAATGCCGGACCAACAACATACTTGAGCACGTACTACCATTAACATGACATCACAAATGTTACATATTAGTAGTCTCACCACCTGGAAATGCCTGCACTCCCACCACTACCAACTGTGCAGTGTTGGCGCCATGTAGAGTTGTAGGTGCACTGCTGCCAACATGGATCCCATCTCCAGACTAGAGGTCCTTGTGTGGACATGAGGAAGGGACCTGCAAATTGGGAGGTAGACACAGAAGAAGAGTTACACATCAATGCAACATGCAGTGTACAACACAACAGCAATATGCACTAGGAATGTATACACAGTATTGACTACAGACTGCCCACACAGCTCATGGGAGTGCAACGTCACTGTGTAATTCACTGTCACTTGGGCACACCCTTTGCAAGCCCATGGAAACGGGAAGCAGGAGGGGTGTGTGTGACTCAAACCCAAGCATCTGAACCAAATACATTACAAGCCTGCATGTGCCCAGCCACAATGCAGCGTATGCCCACAGGAACCACGGAAGCCAACAGATCGTCCCAAATAAATTGGGAATAAAAGAAATAAAAATAAAAATAAGAAACAATCAAAAATGGCCATTGATGGGCCCGGGGGGGTTGGGGAGGCCACCCAGGAGGTCCGAGGACAGGATGCACACCAGAACCCACCTGCGTGGATCCTGGGAAGATAAAACACCTCCATGGGCTCATGGCCCACACGGCTACCCTATTGTGGGAGTATCACTGCTGTCGCTATTATCACCCTGTGCAGCTGCATCCGGAGGTGGTTGCACTATGGGAGGCAGCCCACGCAAGGCCCTAGTCTGCTCCTCCATGGCTGCAAGCATGCGGGTGTGGTAGGTCTGGTTCTGGAGGATGAGTGTGCGGAGGTCCCCATGCAACAACTCACGGGATGCCCGGACCTCCGCCCTCGTTGCCTGCATCTCAGCTGAGAGCGTACGGGTGAGACGCTCCAGCTGCTGTTCTGTCCTTTGGTGTGTTGAAGCCTCAAGCTCAACAAGAGTCGTCATGAGGTGAAGGAGCTCCTGCCTCAGGGCTTCCCTGTGGCCCTGGGACTCAATGGAGATGGCCTCCTGCAGAGTCGCCAGTGCCGCCCGCCTGTCCCTGTTGGACCCCAACATGTCCTCCCTGTGTGACTGGCAGATGGAGTCGGTTGCCTGCTCTAGTCGCTCCATCAGCCTTTCTGGGGGGACAATGGAAGTGGCCACCCTATCCATGGCCTGAGCCATCATCTCGGATGATGCAGCCTGTTGGGTTGCCATACCGTAAATGGATTGCTCCCATGCGGTATTGCCGGGTGGCGTACGGCCACCACGTCGGCGGGCACCACACCTGTCTGGGGCAAGGCGAACTGCGCCTTGCTGTGCCGGCACTGCCTGAGGCTGCAGGACTGCATTCCCCCTCTGATCTGCTGGCCCAGGAACAGGATCAGATGTCGCGGAGTGTGACCCTGCATCCGTAACCACCGAAGGCGTAGCTGCCAACACTGACATCCCCATGGAGGGTTCTGACCCTGGTGCAGGTGGGTGAGACAGAACAGAATCCCTCCCTGGAACACTCACCTGCGACGGCACGTAGGTCTCATCCGAATCAACACCTGAGTACAGCTCGGGGGAGGTGCAGCCAGAGACACCCCTTGAGAGCACGACCTGCAGCACTTGTGGGTTCTCCCCCACCACCACACCACGTCCCTCACTGGTGGTTGGTCGGCCCTCGGACCCCTCCTGGGTCTGCACCATCTCCACAACCCCAGCAGTATCAGGTGCGTCTTCCCCTGCAAAGACATGAAAACAAAGAAATGGAAACAGGCATTAGCACCATGGCACACAATGAGGGCTGAGAAGCAAGAGAACCAGTACTTGATTGACACATGTCCCACATGACTAAAACCCTCCCATGCATGCACCCTCACTGCGTATGAAGTGCAGGCAAATGGCACACACTGATGACACCAAGATGGAAGATGAACACATTTTCTGCATGCTGCCTGCCAGTGGCATCACACATTGGCCTGTGATTGCCAGGTGAAACACACATGCCATCACACAGATGGCATGTACCATTGCTATTGAGTGAAGATGGAGAGGAGGGCAGCACCTATTCATTCAATCCAGTTCCCGCATGTAATTGCTTTTCTAATTCTAACAGGTCAGATTTTTCACCTGGAGCTGCCAGTCTGAAATGGTCCAATTGCACAGGGACATGTGTGTACAAATGATATCCAGGTAACAAAGTCACTCCACTTTACCATACCCATGTCAGACATGTGACTAGTGGACAGCGACATGCCTAGTGAAAGTGGTGGAATGCAAACAAACTGACTGAATGAACAGTGAAAAATAAGCAAATATGTTGTGGCAAGGTGACACTTCAAGGGCAACTGGCGTGCAGTTGGGCTAGATGTCTACTGTTGGCAGAAGGGATACTGCTATGGCCAAATGCAGCTGCGCAGGAAGGATTGCATGAAGCACATGGCTGACCCATACGACTCAGGCGCACACACTCTCACCTGGCATACAAACAGAAGCCCTCACACACACACCATGCACATGGATGACACACACATGCATGTGCACTCACCGGACAATGCCTCGTAATCAGCCAGATCTCCCACGCCTTGGATCTGTTCCTCCGTGACGTAGGTCCAGGCGACTGACTCATGTGGAGTGAGTTCCATGTCTACTACTGGAGACCCACCTCCAGTCACTAGAGTTGCGGCATGACTTGAGGCCAGCTTACTCTTTGCCCTGCGCTTTAGGTCATTCCAGCGCTTATAGCAATCATTGGCTGTGCGCCTCACGATTCCAAGGGCACTTACGATGTCCGCACCGGTCTGCCAGTGTGCCTGGCGTTGTGCAGGTGTGGTCTTGGATCCTGCAACAATGACCATCTCGTTGTCATGTCCGGAAACATACTCGACAAGTGCATTCAGTTCGTCATCCGTGAAGCTGGGCTTCCTGGACGGGCCGGACTGTGTAGCCGTGTCTGCGGCATCGGCATCAGCCTGTGCCGGACGAGCACTCTTCCTCTTCCGCTCTGGACACTAGGGGCAGGAGCCCTGGTGGACTCTGTATCAGGAGTGTGGGATTGCACACTCAGCATGGGAGTTGGTGCAGGCATTGGCTCTAGTGTGATGGTGTCAGGGGGAATGTCAGCAGCATGGACTAGGACCGACACTGTCCTGGCTGGGTGTGTGAGGGCTGGGGTGGATGGAGCCGCAGCTGCCCCTGCAGCCTCTCCGCCCTGCCTCCTTGGTGCAGCAGATGACCTTGCTGCCCCAGATCCACGTGGCATGATGGCATCTACGTGCACCAGCGCACGTGTCGTAGCCCTGCTGACCTGGAAGTCAGCCATGGAGTCAGCCAGGTCTGGTGCCACAATGGGCTGGTCCAACAAGGGCTGAGCATGGATGGTGTCAGCCACATCAGCCTCAATGGGAGGGGGGGAGGGGGGGGATTATGGGTGCCCGTGACTGGTCCTCCACACATGGGGGGACAGGCTCACCCTGCAAGTTACGACCACGTCCCCTACCGGATCCACCACGGCCACCACTTGTGGCTCTTCCACCTTTGCCACCCTTACGGAATCCTCGCCTCCCAGCCATGGCACTGATGTTAATGTACGTATGGGAGTGGATGTAGACTATTGTCCTGGGCAATTGGGGGTCAAAGGGGTTGGGTACCAGATGGTAATTGTACCCTAGTGCTCTAGCAAGGCTGAATGTAACCCCTGGGGAAAGATGATGGGTCACGCAACGCACAGGAGGCCCAAAAAAGGGAGATGACGTGCACGCAACCCCTCCTAGACCACGTGTGCAGAAAGAAAAACCTGCACTACGCTGTGGCACCCAGTAACACAAGAATGAACGTATGCGTGTCACACGCAGCCTAGAATGACCTCTGAAGGGGTAGGCTACACACGGGGCAAGCACAGATGTTAGATACGTGCGTGACTCACCGTCTGCCTGGTAAACGAGCGTGTAAAAGGAGCACGTTTGGTTGGCAACACCCCCGCCAAAAGAAGATTTGTACGCTGTCTGAGGAGACAGGACAACAGTAGAAGGGAACACTGTTTGAGGGAACAGGCCCAGGTAAACCAGTAAAAGAGAAAAAAGAGAAAAAGCTGTCAGAGGTAACAGGGAATACGAACTTGAAACGCCGTGAAGTAAATCGCGTGTGAAACGACAAGAAGTACAGAATTCACCCACTCGCTCTCCACGAAAAGCACGTACAAGGAAAACGTGTTCTACAAGTACCTTTTATACAGGCCCACACGTCCAGCGTCACTTACGCGGCGTGTACGCGCTAGGGCCATTTCCACCTATTACATGCTTTGTCACTTCTGCGTGTAGGGCCATTTCCACCAATTACACGCTTTGTCACTTCTGCGTGTAGGTTCCATTTCCACCAATCACACGCTTTGTCACTTCTGCGTGTAGGGCCATTTCCACCAATCACACGCGATTACACTCTGACGTGCAGTCTTTCCACGTGTGCTCTGTCATCACGTGCTGTGTGGGAAACACCTGTGCGGGTCACGTCACAGGCGCGCTTACGCGCTTTGGGCCTTTCCTCAGTTTTCACGCTGACGTGCAGGATTTTCACGTGCAAAATCACTCCGTACCAAGCTGGCCACGCGAACGCACACGGAATACCACGCTCCTGCCCGGAAGGCCGAACTACTGCCCCCCAGAGCCCGAGCACGCTCCCACCTGCTGCTGCCTGACTGCCTGCTGCCCCTGCACTGCTGGGGGGTGGGGGTGGTGGGAGACATGGGTGGGGGCCTGGTGGAGGCTGCCCCTGCACTGCTGGGGGGTGGGGGTGGTGGGAGACATGGGTGGGGGCCTGGTGGAGGCTGCCCCTGCACTGCTGGGGGGTGGGGGTGGTGGGAGACATGAGTGGGGGCCTGGTGGGGGCTGCCCCTGGTGACTGGGGGGGTGGGGGTGGTGGGAGACATGAGTGGGGGCCTGGTGGAGGGTGCCCCTGGTGACTGGGGGGGTGGGGGTGATAGGGGACATGAGTGGGGGCCTGGTGGGGGCTGCCCCTGGTGACTGGGGGGGTGGGGGTGATAGGGGACATGAGTGGGGGCCTGGTGGGGGCTGCCCCTGGTGACTGGTGGGGTGGGGGTGATAGGGGACATGAGTGGGGGCCTGGTGGAGGCTGCCCCTGGTGACTGGGGGGGTGGGGGTGGTGGGAGACATGAGTGGGGGCCTGGTGGAGGCTGCCCCTGGTGACTGGGGGGGTGGGGGTGGTGGGAGACATGGGTGGGGGCCTGGTGGAGGGTGCCCCTGGATGGTGGGGGGTGGGGCTGGTGGGTGACATGAGCAGGTGTGCAGGGTAGTCCCCTGTTTTGTGGGCTGCCTGCAGGGGCCGTGGAGGGTGTACAACTTCCCACGCACCCCTGTAATACACGTACCAAGCCAAATCGCGTGTGAGAATTCCCGCGCACCCCTGAAATACACGTACCCTGCTGAAGTCGCGTGTAAAACTTCCCGCGCACCCCTGAAATGCATGCGCCCAGGCTATTCGCGTGTGGAACTTCCCGCGCACCCCTGAAATACACGCGCCCAGGCTATTCGCGAGTGGAACTTCCCGCGCACCCCTGAAATACACGCGCCCAGGCTATTCGCGAGTGGGACTCCCCGCGCACCCCTGAAATACACGTAGCCTGCTGAAGTCGCGTGTAAAACTTCCCGCGCACCCCTGAAATGCATGCGCCCAGGCTATTCGCGTGTGGAACTTCCCGCGCACCCCTGAAATACACGGGCCCAGGCTATTCGCGAGTGGAACTTCCCGCGCACCCCTGAAATACACGCGCCCAGGCTATTCGCGAGTGGGACTTCCCGCGCACCCCTGAAATACACGTAGCACGCTGGGAGACATGAGTGGGGGCCTGGTGGAGGGTGCCCCTGGTGGCGGGGGGGGTGGGGGTGATAGGGGACATGAGTGTGGGCCTGTTGGAGGATGCCCCTGCACTGCTGGGGGGTGGGGGTGACATGGGTTGGGGCCTGCTGGCAGGTGCCCCACAGTGCTGGGGGGTGGGGGTGGTGGGAGACATGAGTCGGGCATGAGTGGGGGCCTGGTGGAGGCTGCCCCTGCACTGCTGGGGGGTGGGGGTGGTAGGAGACATGGGTGGGGGCCTGGTGGTGGGTGCCCCTGGTGGCTGGGGGGTGGGGGTGCAGGGGGACATGAGCAGGTGTGCAGGGTAGTCCCCTGTTTTGTGGGCTGCCTGCAGGGGCCGTGGAGGGTGTACAGGGAACACCTGTGAGGACCCACCCAGCCTAATCGCGTGTGATAATTCCCACGCACCCCTGTAATACACGTACCCAGCAAATTGGCGTGTGATAATTCCCACGCACCCCTGTAATTCACGTACCCTGCCAAATCGCGTGTGATAATTCCCGCGTACCCCTGTAATACTCGTTCCCTGGACAATCGCGTGTTGAACTTCCCGCGTACCCCTGTAATACACGTTCCCTGGACAATCGCGTGTTGAACTTCCCGCGTACCCCTGTAATACACGTTCCCTGGACAATCGCGTGTTGAACTTCCCGCGCACCCCTGAAATACACGTACCCTGGCACCCTGGCTAATCGCGTGTATAACTTCACGCGTACCCCTGATATGCACGTTACCCGCTTTGCGTTCCTTGTTTGGCAGCCCTGTAAACTGGTCCAGGGTTAGCGCAGCCCTTTGCGATGATTTAGCGATTTTGATGGCTTTTCCTTGCGCGAGGGCGTTCTTGGGGGCGTTACTGGCGCTGCTGCAGGGTCGCTGCGATACTCTGCGCCATGGCTGGTTTGGGAGCCTAAAATCCATGAATACGCTGTGCGCGGAAATCGGTTTTAGCGCACGTGCCTGGCGCAGACAATCGCACGCGGACACTCTGCGCCAGCCGCTTGCGACACTTTTCTGCGAAATTCTATGAATTACCCTGAAAGTTTTTTCACTGAATATCATAGGTTTTTAGTAGCGCAACTTAACCATAACATCCCTTTAACAAAGTTTTTTCACTGAATTTCATAGGTTTTTAGTAGCGCAACTTAACCATAACGTCCCTTTAACAAAGTTTGTTCACTGCTGCCCCTAGGCGTCCTGTTGTTGTTCTGTTTTCTATGTGCTGCTATGTATCGTGTATTTGCTTTTTGCACGATGCGTTTGGCGTTTGGCTTTTAACTTATTAAAACATTAAAGACATCAGTAATTTCTATACTGTGTCTGTTTGTTTTTTCCGAACCTTTTTGAACCTGGCATTCATGTTTGTGCCTGCGGGAGTGTGATTCGCTCTTTCCTCCTTTTTCTTCATATATATATATATATATATATATATATATATATATATATATATATATATATATATATATATATATATGTGTGTGTTTGTTTTTTTAAAGTGATTACTGAGTAAATTAGTTTCAGGTCGAGTACCTGTTTTCAGTACGTCATACTTGGTAGATAGCTGAACAGAGCAAAAATAATCAGGGAGGTTCGGAATTAAATAGACTGACATGAAGTAAAAAGATCTCCAATGTTGTCTGATCAGAGGGGTTTGTTTATACTTGTTGAGGAAAGAGGCATCTTGACATTTCTATGGAGACACGTCAATAGATTGCGCACAGAGGACGTTGACATGGAACGTGCACTGGCATTGTGAAAAGGGATGTAAGGATCTAGTAAGGATCTAGTGTTGCCAACTTGAGGGGCGGGTGATCTGAATTACTGCTGTGAGGGCACTTGAATTTAGGGCAATGGATCACTAGATGGCAGTACCCAACTGTCAGTTTTGCATGTGTAAATGTGAGAAATCTAACGTAAGATGCATTGGACCTTTTTTTTTACGATCGATCAATGTATGCTCAACAATACATGCCCGATCGATTGGGTCAATACAACTTCTGAGCGAACTTCCCCTTGAACTAAAAAAACATCTGACTGTCTCCACCAATCATAGTCTATTGGAAGTATTTAACGTCTACCAACTGCAAATCAGCCCTCTTTCTTTGCTGTTCAGAGGACAGCTAAGTATCCCTCTGGCATTCCATATACTGTGATGATTTATTAATGTTCATGGTCATTTGTTTCCTTGTATGATATTTTTTGTTGTAGGTGCACACTGGTTTAGGGTTACGATTGAGTGCAGAAACACAAAATGGATCTCTTGACAGGACTGAGGTGATGCACAGGCAGCCAGTGCTGCAAATTGGCAAGATGTACTAGAGGAACCCCAATCCCTTTCTTGCGGGGGGTTGAGAATAGGGGGGGGCGGATTGTCTGTGGTGTTGGCGGGACTGGGGGCGGAGCTATGTGGTGAATGATGTGCGTGCTGTAGGAGGAGTTGATGGGGAATCTGATGGGTCTCTGAATTACAGGGGTTTTTAAGTTTCAAATTCACATATAGTTGTCATGTGGCTTTTAGTGTGGGTCTTAGAGATGCAGAAGTGTAGAAATGTGCAATGTTCATGGTTGCAAATGCATGAGGCGCGAAATGGGAAATGCACATAGTTCAGAAATGCAGAGCATGCTTTAAATTGCATATTATTTCAGGGTGATATTTCAATTGACTGAATTGCACTACTAATATTGATACATTACCATTCTAATCCAATCCCAGTAACATGTCGCTTAATACAAGTTAGTGCAAATTAGTCTATGTGGAAATGGCCTGAAAACAACTTTGGAAAATGCATGGTGCTTTGTAAAATAAATTCAAATGCGCAGACTGAGCTTGGTGAAGTTGAACAAATATGAAATTCCGCTCTGCTGAGGCAAACTGTTGTGAGTCAGAAATGCAATTGGTGAAGGGAGGAAAAACACAATGATATCATGTGGTTTCAGTGGTATGATCTGTAAGGGGAAGGATCTCCCTTGACTGGCAGGAAGAGGTCATACAAAAAAGCTTCAGTGGGCGTAGGATGGGCAGACACCTTTGAGGGCTGGAAGAAATAGCTTCAGGCTAAGAGCGGTGACTTCTAGCTGACAGGCAGACAGACTCCAGTGGTGAGTGCTGTTTGATGTGGAATAAGTGCTTATCTACGCGACCCTGGGACAGGACAGGCAAGCAGGCAGGGGAACGATTCCATGCCAAATTGAGAAAGAAATATCGCCTACAGATTCAGGTAGATATGCAGTAATTGATGTGTGTGTAGTGTGCGTGAGAGATACTTGCATGTTTGCTTTTCAAAGTAATTTACAATCTATAGTTATGAGAAAATCTGCATTATCAGATTGTGCGCAAAGTTATGGTTTTTGTGCACAGCTCTTTAAAGATGCAGGTAAATGACATTGAAATGATTAGCAAGTTACAGTGCAGTTTGGACAATGAATGTAATCAGTTGCAGCAGCTAAAAACAGAATTAAAACAGAGGGAGCTAGACACGGAATTGCAATCTAAATGCAGCAATAGGGCTTCTCAATTGGCTCAGAAAGAGAAACTATTTAAGGAGAGTGAGCAAGAATGAATGCATTTAAAAAGGATTTAACAGGCAATAAGAAAAGACAAAGATGCTACCCTTTTGGAAATACAAAACCTTAGAGAGCATAACATGGAAAAAGACAAAGAATGTCACGCTGCAGAACAGGAGATATTCAAATTACTGGAAGAGAATGACAAGAAGGATAAAACGCTTGACCAGTGTCAGGCACAAATAAGTGAGCTGCAAGCAATAACCCATAAGGTCAGGAATGAGAATTCGAATCTCTGTCATGAGGCAGAACGACTTCATGGACAGTGCAAGAATTTAGAACAGGAAATACTTAGTCTAAAATCTCAGGAAAGGTTACAAGGCTCTACATTCAATGAAAATGAACTCAATCGCAGCTCTATTCAAGGAAACAATGTAACAACAGTGGTTTCTGTGACCAGACCTGGTTATAGCCCAGTGGTGGGTTATGAACCACCAGTCAATAGTTACAATCACTCCTGCCCACAAGAGAACAGAAATGAGTGACAAAATGACACACCAGAATGCACTATGTAGCCCTATCAAAATCATGAAGTCTATCAAGATTTTGATCAAACCATTCAAAAGGGGAGACGATTGATGCATGGAAGACCATTTAGAAACAGTACACAATATATTTAAAACCAGATACCTAGCGAACAATATAGAGAGTACTTTCACCTGACTCTAGATTCAGCAGCTGCTTGTGTTATTCGGGGTTTCAATGAACAGGAAAATGTGTCATGGGCGGACTTTAAGATAGAGGTTAGACATCAGTTCTCACCTTATCAGTGTATACAGGAGGCCAAAAGGCAGTTTATACTATGACTGCAAAGCCTGATATTTCCCCCCACCAGTTCCTCCAAGATTTAAAAAGAGAATGTTCCCGCTTTGATGTTGCCTTTAACCCTAACTCTGTAGAATTTAAGACTGCATACTTTCATGGGCTCCAAAAAGAAATTGTATCCCAGTTAATTTCTGAATTTGACAGGGAGAAATCAATAGAATGGATAATAGAACAGGCGACCAAGCGATATTAAGTGATTGTTGGCTAGAGAGAGGAAGGGCCTAAAAATAAGGAGACAAAACCAAAAGCCAATGAACCTGCGCCAGCAATTCTGAAGGTAAAATCTGTAGAAATGCTGTTTGAATCAGCCTAGACTCAGGCAAGAAACAATATGACACCTAATAAAAGGGGTATGCCTCCACAGAGGACACCACCTAAAGCTCATATGTTTTAATCAGTTGATCCCAGCAATAGGGAGTCTAACATTAGCCCTAGATAATTGGGTAATTCCCCCAGGGTGGCATGTTGTCCCGATATGGCAGGCCTAAATGCAATCAAAATAAAATATACAATGGCCCATACCAGGCTCTGGAGCCTCAGGGTAGATTTTACCCTAATGCAATGGTGTATGGCCAACAAGAAAGACCAAGATAGGTGGATAGATTCATTGAAAATGGAAATCTGCGAAGGGGACAATTCCCACCAAATGAAAGACAAAATATGAGCTATGTCCTTCACCAATATAATCAATTGCCACCACCAGTCAACCATGTGCAAAGGATGGTCAGTCCCCGTTCTCCACCTCCTATGTCACATGAGTTCAGAGGTAATGCAAATAGAAATCAATCTCCTAAGAGGTACAACAATAGGCCTGATCAGGGTGAATTTAACCAGTACCAGCCTAGGCCACAAAGAGAGGAATCCAGAGACATGGACAGGTTTCAATGCTTAGAGGCCCAATTCAAAATGTTGTCTGAACAGATAGGAAAATTATGTGCAGTTTAAAAACAACAGCCAATTCAAGGTGCAGAATGACATAGGAGTGATCTTGTGCATTCTGACAGTATGTGACCATTTAATAACCCCTACACTGATAAAAACACAAATGCCCATGAATCACCTTTGAATAACGCTTCTGAACTGCCGACTGATTTAACAATAAGAAAACAAAAGAATAAAAATGAGACAGGAAATTTCAACACCGACAAAAAGGGAGTGTGGTTCAATTTAAAGTTGAACCAGACTATTGAGCTGTGTGAAAATGAACAAAAAGGGGAAAATGAACAAGAAAAACACAAAGAACTGAGAAAAATATTTAAAAAGAGCATTCGATGTGAACAGAAAATATAAGTGGAAGATTTAGGATCAACACTCTTCACTTGATAGTCAGAATACTGTTGAGATCCATATGGAGAAAACTGTAACCCAATAGAAGGGCGTAAGTCAATCACCGGAGGAGTATTTTGAACCACAAATATTCCAAGAGACAGAAAGGAGAGGCCCCATGCAAAATACAGATAAGTGTCATGCGCCAGAAGTTGACAGGATGCCATATGATGCTTGTGAAAATATCAAGTCGAAAGGGTGCAGACTCTACACTGGTAATCACAAGTCAGTGGGGCAGTCAGTGGCTACACTCCAAATGGGTTCTGATTCCAGGAGAATAGACACATAACTTCAAAATGAAGTGGGCAAAAAGAAGGGGAAGATGTCATTTCATATGCCCATTTGCATAGCAAAGAGTAAAAAAGAGCTAAGGAAAGTGAGTCCTGAAATCAGCAAAAATTCACACTTTTTATGTGGGCTAGAAGAGGTTGAAGACAGGTACTATGCTCCTATCCCTATTGAAGAAAAATGTAATGCATTTGCAATGATTGACACGGGTCCCCAAGTGACAATAATGTCAAATGAATTAGTGAAAAGTATCAATGAAGGGAGATCCCCACAAAATCACATAATGGTGAGACAAAACGAAAGCCCTGTGCAGAATTTCAATGGCAAAGAGATGCCTATCAAAAGTGTCATTGAGGTTGACATAAAGATAGGGAAGACTCAGATGAGACAGGAAGTGTTTATCACATCCATGAATGAAATCCCCTTTCTACTAGGGACAAATTGCCTGAAAAGGTTGCCATACCTTACTTGATGGGGTAAATGGAGTATTGCGGTCCCTAGCTAAAAAAAACATTGAGGCCTAAGAAAATAATGACACAAAACAACAGTGTAAAAGAATGCCACACCGTTGCTAAATCAGAAAGCGCTGTGGAAGTATATCTTCAGAATGGCTGTGTGCCTAGCCTCGCTGTTATTCTCATGTTTCAGGCTGAAATGTGGGGAGACAAAGAGAAGCAGTCTTTGGAGATTTATTTGGACCCTAAGAAGGAATGGCAAACAAAAATAGATGAAAACACACTGTGCTTTTCTCTAAATGAAGAAGAATTCAAATCAAATGTCACTCCAAAGATAAATAAAGAAAAGCACATTTCAACCCTTTCATAAATACATATGAGAGATGGGCAGCTATGGATTCCTATCCATGTGAATGGGCATCCTGAAATGATAGAAGCCACTTTTGCACTCAAACATGAAAGAAGTTTCATTAATGAAAAGGTACTCCAGCAAATAATTGACTTGGAGGAGATCCCAACATTCAGAATATAGAATGAACACATTTTTAGCCTAGATGATTCCGAGTCGGGGCAAATAATTGTTGGAAGATGCATGTCAAAGATTACAATTGCTCCTACCGCCACTGTTAATTCCGGACCTCCCGATCCCGACTCCTGCAGGCGGGAGGTGAGGTTCCCGTCAGGTCTGACCTGGCGGGTTTAACACCGCCTGCCTGCAGAGGGACGTGGAAACACCAGCACCATCACGAAATGGTGCCAGTGTTTCCTCTTCCCCATTCCCCTTGAGTCCCATGGGACTCAAGGGGAATGGGGATTTACCAAATTCCGCCTCGGGAATTCCCGGGACACCAGGGTCGTAATGCCCTGGTATTTCCGGGAGTCACGCAGGCGGAATGGTAATACTAGTCCGGCGGTAACCAGGCGGTTTTACTGCCTCGGTTATACCGCCGGACTCGTAATGAGGCCCAAAGTAAGTAAAATATTTATGGAATTCAAACACATTTTGCCAATCATGCATATGGTTGTGGTTTAACAGATTTGCATGTTGCCACATTACCAGAAGGACATGGTAGGGAGCCAGTATTTGTGCGACAATATAGGTTACCCCTGGCATGTTTAGAGTCACTAGCTATAATAATAAAACATTTAGAATTTTCAGGAATCATTAGGCCTATTGATAGCACATCAAATACCCCAATGTTGGGTGTGCTAAAACTGAATGGCCAATGGCGTTTGTGTGCAAATCTATGAGAATTAAACAAAAAGGTATGTGTTTCAAGGTGGCCCCTTCCATTAATTGATCAGGGTCTTGCAACGGTTCACGGGTCAAAGGTTTTTACCACATTATACCTTACAGCCGGATACTGGTGTGTTCTGCTGACTGAAGATATTCAAAATTTGTTTGCATTTTCTTTCGACAAATCTCAATATGCGTGGTCCCGGACACCTTTTGGGTATGTCAATAGTGGAAGTGAGTTTGGGATGTTCCTGAGCAAGGCACTCCTGGATGCAGCTGAAAGGGGGACAATAGTTTATGTGGATGATGTGCTAATTGAAAATGAAAATCTTAAAAGACACTTCAATGAGATCAGACATGTGCTTAGCCAGCTACAGAAGGCTGAGGTGAAGGTATCTTTACAGAAAGCACAATGATGTAAAAAGAAGGTGAACTTTCTAGGTCATGAAGTGACCGAGAATGGGTTAAACCTGCAAAAGAAATAAACTGGAGGCGGTTCATAAAAGGAAAGATCACACTAATCTGAAAAGATTAAAGTGTTTATTGGGGATGACAGATTACAACAGGAAATGTATTGAGAATTATGGAGAATGTATGCAACCTTTAACAAGATTACTGAAATGGGGTATACCCTGGAAATGGGAAAAAGAACAAAGTGAGGCAGTAGGCAGGCTAAAGGTGAGTCTAATTTAAGCACAATGTTTGGCATATCCAATAAAGTACCAGGATTTCTTTGTAGAAATAGGATTTTGCACAAAACGAAGTGCTTTTTGGGAACATAAGATTGACCAACAATTTATCAAACATGTCTGTGCTAGTAATTCAAATGTTCATTCCTTCTGAGCATGGAATGCACACTTGGTATGGTGCTCATTTCCTCTGTTAGAAAAGTCAACCTGACAGAAAAATGTGTGCAAATGGATCAATGGGATCACTGAGAGAAAAAATAATACGGAAATGTTGAATTTGTTTTTTCTTTCACTGCAAGCATATGCGGGGGGAGACCTACCCAAAGCCCCCCATACTCCCATTACCTTATTTATTACCCTAACCAACCTTCCCAGATATACTTATTGTGAAATGCAGAGTAAAAGGTTCAACATTTTTGTATTCAGAATTTTCAAATTCGGTATTTTGGTATGATACCAGGCAAAGCATCAGAAATATATACAGCTTTATATGGTTTCATTGTTTGAGTTTGGGCTGTTGAGCAAAGGATGACTTTCGTATGCAGTCTGTGAAGTAGTTAGATATTGTGGCTCAGCTGCACGCATATAAACACTGTGCCTCTATGCATGCAGTCTGAGCGGTGATATGCAATGAGGGCCCTAAATTCCCATAAAAGGTGAGGAAGCTCTCTGCCCCTGACTACACTTGTGGCTGTGTCTGAGACAGCAGTTTCCTGAACACTGTGTTTCAGACACAGTGTTCCGGAGACTCATGGCAGTCAGAGGCAGAGAGCGTCCTCAACTTGTGTCCACATTGGAACAGTGCTCTGGCAAGACAGTTTTTGTCTGAGCGCAGCTCCATCTTGTAACAGCCCAATTCCTCCCCTGCAGGCATCCAAATAAGTTTGATGCACAGAACCTCCATCAAGGTGCCAGAGTTGTTCTCTGCCCTATGTGAAGGGTCAGTTATGCGAGGCGGACAACTGCTTGTATATTTCTCTGTATTGTGGCTAATGACTTTGTCGAATAAAATCTTTATGATTTCTCTGAATTAAACATTTTATTAGAGGAACATAATGTAAATGAATCCTTGCTAAAACAACTCTATCAGGGAGTTCCCTACCTAGTCTAAGAACTAAGGGAACCACTCCTAACAGAAACAAACTGGCCCTCACACTAAACAACGAAATATATCAAGCAAATGATGAACAACATACATTAATACATCTCCTAAATGTTCAAACAGAAGAATAAAGTCTTGAACCAGTTCTTGTAAGTTCCAAATGAAATAAAAGTTCACCAAACAAAAATAAATGCACCAGTGACAGTTTTTCAGCTTCCAGTTGAAAAGATGATTGTTCCAATCTTAGCCAAGGAAATAGCATCAACGGTAATCCTGAATGTCTTCCCTTCCAAGATTGCTTTGTCACAGTTCAGAAAATGGATTAACCACTTCTTCTACTATTTTACAAGTGTTCATAACCTCTGAAGTACATCTGGCATATTTGCCATGATTGTTGTTCACCTCTTATCAACCTCCCTTCTACTACCGTTACTGTTATTGTAGAAACCAACTCCTTGGTTCCACAGTATGCTACTACTACAACCAACTTCAATGTGACATCTACTGACAGACATATACGCAACCACAGTTCTGGTTACTTCTGCTTCAACTTCATATATGAGAATAGTTAGGCTTTTTAAAGACAAGCCACTTCGACCTCTACAAATAGGCAAGGCATTCTTCTTTTCTGTACACCAAGAAAAGGACAGCCTCTTTTCCACCTCCAGTCTGCCTTACTGCCACCAGATCTGATATGTCTACTTTTACTTTATATATTAAAAAAGTTAGGCATTTTAAAGACAATACACTTCGACCTATACAGGTAGACAAGGCACTCTTCTTTACTGGGCTCCAAGGAAAGGGCAGCCTCTCCAGTCTTCCGTACGGCCACAAGAATAACCTGCCTCTGCTTCCTGACTGACTTTCTCCCCACTTAAACAGTCTCAGCATTACAGGTTATTTGTTTTAGTCTTCTTACAAGCACCGCCCCTTCCCAGTTTTGTACACACCTTCTTGGTTCCAGTAGTTACCGTGAAAATGTATCTCCACACTTCCAACTTCAGATGACAATGGCTCACTTTTATCAGAGGACAATGGACCTTTAACAACTTTACCCATTAGGTGGATGGATTTAGAAAGGGTTTTCTTCACTATAGAAAGGGTTCACCTCTTGGCTTGGGTAGTGCTTGCTCTCCTTCTTACTATGACGACTTCTGCTTTTAAAGAATATTTGTTCTTAAAGTTAAAAGATTCAGGGCCTGATTCTGAGCTCCTGTGAATTATAGTGTTAATACTGTTGGGGAAATGTTGAGCGTCCCAGCAGCAGAAGCTGCATACATATACTGTTTACATAGAAACTTGTGCTCCCGTGGCACTACAAGCATTTTCCAAATGACTGCCACTTTTCTAGTTTCAGAAGGTTTTCTTAAGCTTTCATTACACTACAATAGTGGTGCTGCAGTCTGGGAAAGGATGCTAGCAGCTCTATTGTCCAGCTGTACTCCTGACTGTGTGAAGCAGCATTTAACTGCACTTCACTGGTGTTGTATTTTAACTCCTCTTAATGACGTGCTAAAGCTGTGCTCTTGACAGCAGAATCCTCGTGCAGTGCCAGCCCTGCATTTCTCTTGGTTGCTAATGCTGTTGTCAGCAGTAAATCAGGCTCATGTTGAAGTTGTGGGTTTGATGCCAGACTGCCACATCAGCACTTTAACAGAATAGGGTGCTTTTAAAGAAAGTGTTCATCCTTCATGGATGAGCACTTCTGTGTTTTTACATGCACCTCAGAATCGGGCCCTCAGTCTTCAAATGAAAACTAATTTTAGGTATACGTGAACACTCTTTAAAGTAGATTTTCAACTTCAATTCTCTGTAAGGTTCTGTATTCCCACATCTTAACAGAGACACTTTCTACTCCGGCTGGGAATTAGATTTGCTCACAAGTGAAATTCCTTTGATGTTATAAGATCTTGCAACAAAATTGTGAATTTTAGCTTCAGAGTGTTTGAAGTCTTTCAAAAAACTTTCCCCTTCTTAATTGGAGAGACGTGACCACTCCAGTAACGTCTTTATACATTTAACAATAGGAAAAGGAAGGCTTTTCTTCATATGCGAGCACTACAGCTCACAACGATGAACAATTTATACTGGCTTCTTCTCTTATGCGAGCCACTTTAGAGATGGTAAAAGTTACCGGCAAGAGTTTCAGAGTGAAACTGAATGCCAAGCCTCACTCACTGCCTCCAACAACACTGCAATTGCGGGCTGCTTCAACTTCCCAACTTCTACTTCTTCTTCTTAGGCACCCTTGAGATTCACACACCCCTGCAGTACAGGTGTCTCTGGTCCGGTCATGCCAACTTGGAGTCTCCTGCACTCCTCTGTCCCATGGCTTGCTTCTTGTCATGGGCCTAAGGCTTCTGCACAACTCTGCAATTGCAGACAATAGGAGCTCCTGGGAAGATGTTCACTCTCAACATGTCTCTTTCAGTGTGAGCCATGGCAAGGCAGGGTTTGTGAACACAGGACTTGCAGGTGAAATCTGGTTTCTCAACGTCCCAGCATCCCTTAAGTGATCACACTTCCTCATGAACTGCCAGCCTTGTGCGCTTCTAGTACTACTGCAAACCTTCCAGCTCCTGGACCAGCTTCTCTCCCAGCTCCTTCTTTTTCCCCATTCTGCTGCTGCCTTTCATGCTTCTTAGGTGAGGTGATTGATTTCAGGTTCATTCTATTGCTGCTAATTGCCTGACCCAGGCAATGGTTGTTAGGCCATATTGCCTGTCCTCTATGTCTTCATGCCTCTTCAGCCCCTTTCTTCATCTCACTCCCTATGGGACTCTGGGCGGCCATGTAGTTCATGTATCAAAGTTAGGTTTTTCCACTTCTTGTTACTTTGCATGGGTAGATTTAATTCCCTTAATATTTTTAACAGAAGGACTATAAGCTTTTACTCTATTAAAGAAAGATGTGGTAGAGAAGGCAACGCTTTCACTATTACTTGTAGTGCACCCTTGATGTTGAGGAGGACATGTGTTTTTAGGGATAGAAAAGATTCTTCCCTTGGGTACAATAGGATTGGGTGTTACATAGTTTTAACTGGAGGTAATATTAAAATGACAATAAGCCATGACCTCTTTAGGCATAGTGGTAAGAATGTTCCCTTCACAGGAAAAATATTGCGTCTCATCCCACGGAATCTCCTCACTACCCTGGGCCTTGTCTCCACTCAGGTGAACTTTACGCAGTACGCCGCCCCCAGGGTTGGGATCAGTAAGCGTCTGCCCTCCCCTGGCCACCTGAGAGGAGACTTTAGACAGGGTTTCCTCTCACCGTGTCTCGGCAGGTTCTCAGCATGCATGTAGTGGACCTCAATTTCATGGTTAACCACCAGAGCGCCAACGGTACTGAGCCACCCACCGAGCACAGTGAAGTACCAGCTATTCTTTCCTGTGCAGAAGGAGCAACACACAAAACCTCCTCCTGCCCCTCAGATGCTCCCCACTGGAGCTTGTCACAAGGTCAGGACACACCTGTGGAGAGGGACAGCATTAAACCTTTTAGGGTGGGATCCCACAAAAAAGCGGCAAGCAGCAAGATGCATGTGACAGGCACATGGGCCCAGGCATATCCTACAGCCCCCTGTAATTGCTATCATTGATGGATTCAGGGGCCCAAGTGCAATCCCTAGACTCCACTGAACAGTAAGGATAAAAAAATGGTTGCAGAGCAATAACCTGTTCAAGAGTCACAGTACTCATACTACCATACATGGGCACCAGCCAGAAAAACATTAACAAACTACAAGTTATCCAAAATAACGCCCTGCGAGCAGCCCTGAACATACCCAAACATGAACACATATCTGACGTCAGACACTCCTGTCAATGGCTATTTCACAAATGCCTAGCTAACCAAGCACCTAGATACCTATCAGACAACCTCACTCACCCCACCCCAGCTCGTCCTACCAGATCAGCTCAAACACACTGCTTAAATATCCCGAGATACAAACTCCAAAAAGCAGGTGGCTCTAGCTTCCCCGTGCTTGCCTCCAAACTCTGGAACTCACTTACACTCAAGCTTAGATCAGAACCGTCCTTTCACAGATTTAGACACAGCGCCAAAACATGGTTACTGACCAAAGTAACATAAATTGCATAGCTCTACCTTATTAGCATGCACTCAGCTTGTAAATTTGTAAATTTGTAAATCGGCCTGTAAATTACATGTAACTATTTGATAATGCTCTAAACGTAATGTTCTTATCCACCTATGGACCATGCTATGTGATATCTGTATACCTGTAACTGCTTGACAATACCCTAAACCTCTGGTACTGTCTTCCCAAGACCATACTGTATCATACAGTTTTTTGGTATTCATTTTGCTGTATCATCTCAAGCGCCTGGATGCCCCAGGGCCAGGCGGCGCTATACAAATAATAACTAAACTAAACTAAACTAAACTAAACACAGAGCGAAATATCTGAGTCTTAACATTCAGACATGGAAAGCACTTCCCTGTAACCCCAGGTAGCATTAACCATCAGAAAATTCCTGGGGTCATTGGTCTACAAGTCGGTCCAGTAGGCTTTGGCAGCAGACCTGCCCATGCACGAATGTCTAGCGCAAGTGGATATGCTACTGGCAAGCTTCCAGAAGTGTGCAAGAAGTAAGAGGAAGAGAGAGGTGAGCAAAGGAAGCTAACACAAAGGCGCCTCATGAGAGGCAGCAACATAAGCAAAAATGAAGGCAGATGGAGGCCTGTTGTGTGCCTTCAAGATGCAATTTGTGACAAAGAAAAACAGAACAGAGCATGCGCACATCCAGCTGCAAGGGAGAGAATAGGAGTTAGACCCCTCTTTAGATTAGGATCTCGATACGAAGGACAGCCTCATATGTGATGATTCCTGTGTTAAAGAAATGTCAAAATGTATGGCGACATACACAAGAACTGGAGGCAGCACATACGTTAATGAAGTGTGTCTACTGTACCAAGATCTTTTAAAGGACTGGCCGAGGCAGGGGCTGTTCGTCCTGCTGTAAATTCCAAGCAGGGCATGTAGGGTATTTTAACCCAGGGGCAACCTTTTTTCCTGTCTTGAGAAAGAAGTTCCAGGGTGTGGATGTGGGGAGGAGCTCAAAAACAGCTATCAGCCCTCACAGGTGAGTAACGCAGACACGCAGACACCTTTAGGAGGCAGATTAGTGCAGCGAGTACATTACTGCCACAACCTCACAAACAACGCATGAGTGCTGCAGATAGTTCAAGGTTTTGAACTAGAGTTGTTTTAGGCTCCTCCTCCTGACCCTATAGCCTTCTTGACAGAGGAGTCTTGCACGCTGAGCAAAGAGATTCATCATCTAGCTTTGACGAATGCAACCGCTAGAGTGAAAAGGGGCAGGTCAGGTTTCTACAGCAACGTGCATCTGGTGCGAAAAAAAGAGATGGTCAGAACAGTCATAAATCGACAGAGACTGAACAAATTTGACCCCAAATCAGACATAGAAAGTCCTGCTTTAGGCCAGCGACTGACTGGTCGAACTGGATCTAAAAGATGCATACTTATTAATTCCAAATTAACCCCAACACAGGACGTGTCCACCATTCATTTGGAAAGCACAAATATGGGACTTTACTAGTCTACCCTTTGGGTTATCTTCGGTTCTCTGGGGTTTTAAAAAAAACTCCTGAGACCCATTGCAGAACACCTCAGAGAGCAAGGTATGAGACTAATGCATATCTTGTCGACTCTTGGGGCAGGACATGGCAGAGCGGGTGATACAAGCCCAGAAAGCAATATCCATGTTACAAAACTTGGGTTTCCAAATAAACTGGGAAAAGACAGAGTTTGTTTCAACTCACACATTGGCTTTTCTGGGTTTCACAGTGAACACGATCGCATTGCTATGTTTACAACCGCAAAGGATGCGAACGATAAGCATTGCTATGTTTACAACCGCAAAGGATGCAAACAATCTGTTGCAACAGAAGACATCGGTCAAGAGCACAGCTGGATATTAGAGCTGCTAGCATCCTTCATTCAAGCCATATACTACGGCCCAGAGCATTATCGAGCAGCACCGAGAAAATGCAAAACCTATGCAAGGGACTGTCTTATGACCAGGAAGTCCCGATTTCCAGTGAGGCGCAGACAGAGATATGATATGATAGTTTTTTTAATATAGCGCCTATACACAGTAATGTGCTTCAAAGCACTTTACAACAGGGGAGCGAACAAGGGAAAAATACAAAGCATTCTTACAGGCCATGAACAAGAATATGAAATGAACTCTTGTACTCGGCCTAGCAGCATTTCAGATAGTGCAAGTGCTAAGACACAGATAGGAAGGAAATGGAAACAGAGAGGCGTCTACCATACTAGGCCTGACGACCTTTCTGGTAGAGCCAGAGAATTACATGAGGTAAGGGACAGGGGAGGAGAAAGGAGGTAGAAGAACAAAACAAGCGACTATTGTACTAGGTCTGACGACATTTCACATTGTGCTGGAGGGAGGGGGGAATAACAAGTAAGCGGGGGAGACAACATTTGTTACTATCATACTAGGTCCAGGTAAAATTCTGATAGAGTAAGTGCATAGAAAAAAGTAAGGGAGGGTGGAGGAGAGAGAGAGAACGGGGAAGGGGGAGGAGAAAGAGAACAGAAAATAAAAACAGTGAAATAAGCAGAGAAGCAGAGGGGAGAGCGAATGCAGTTGCAGAGGTCGGTAAAAACAGTTATTTCAAATGTTGCAAGGGAACAGAAAATGTAGGCAAGGATGCACGGTGACGATGGGCACAGCATGATTCAAGGCTAACCTGAGAGTGAGATCCAGGAGAGATCCAGCATGAGAGCTGAAGAGGTGAAGCACCAAGAGTCAATGGGCCTCATTACGAGGCCGGCAGTAAGGGGTTAACAGCACCAGTAAGGATGCTGGTGCCGTTAACCCCCTACCGCCTCATTCCGAGGTCCCTTAGCGGGTCCTACTAAGGCCGGCTGGTTTTACCAGCCGCCCTTAGCGGGAGCCGCTAAGGGACCAGGGAGCTAATAACAGGCCCATTATTAGCTCCTTCCCCATTCCCACTGAGCCCTATGGGGGCTCGAATGGGAATGGGGAATGCTTTTCAGAATGGTGACTTACCGGTTCCTCCAAGGTTGGAATGACCCGGTAAGTCCCCATTCCGACTAACTGGACCCGGACACAGGTTTGGAGGCACCCATGGTGCTAATAGCACCATGGCTACCTCCAACCTCGTAACGGGGCCCAATATGTCCAAAATTCTAATCCAAGCGTTGGCAAAGTCATTGGGCCTCATTACGACCCTGGCGGAAAATGGTCCATGCCGGTAACTTACCGACTCTGCCATGGAGAAAGGGGGAATTACCACCCCATTACAAGGTTGGCGGGGCGGTAATTCCCCCTTCCACCATGGCCCTTCCCCATTCCCATTTTAGCCCCATAGGGCTCAATGGGAATGTGGAAGGAGCTAAGTACAATGCCGCAAATTGCGGCACCGTACTTAGCACCAAGGTCCGTTTGCGGGTCCCTACTTTAACGGCTGGTACAACCAGCCATTAAGGTCGGGTCCCGCGAAGGGACCTCGTAATTAGGCGCTAATGGGTTAACGGCGCCGCAGCCTTTTACGGCGCTGTTAACCCATTAGCGCCAGGGTCGTAATGAGGCCCATTGATCGTGAACTCTTCGTGAATCAGACAACTCCAGCAATGTATCTGAGGGGGGAGAATGGAATAAGGGAATAAGGGGAGGAGGCAGAAGAGATCAGGGAAGGCAGGGGGACACCAAGAGGGGAAGAGGGGGGGCACAAGCAGCATCACCTGGGACCAGAGAGGGGTGGGGGGCACAAACAGCATCACAGGGGACCCAAGGGGGGTGGAGGAACAAACAACATTACCGGGGACAAGAGGGGGGATAGGGGCACAGACAGCATCACGGGGGACCAGAGGGGGGGCATAAGCAGCATCATGGGGGACCAGAGGGGTGCACAAGCAGCATCACAGGGGACCAGAGGGGGGAGGAGGGCACAAGCAGCATCACAGGTGACCAGAGGGGGATGGGGGGCACACGCAGTATCATGGGGGACCAGAGGGGGCGGTGGGATCACAACGACATCACAGGGGGCAAGAGGGGGGGAACACAACAACATCACAGGGGACAAGAGGGTGGTGGGGGAACGCAACAGCATCACGGGGGGAAAGAGGGGGTGGGGGGATCACAACAGCATTATGGGGGACAAGAAGGGGTGGGGGACCACAGCAACATCATGGGGGGCAAGAGGGGGGTGGGGGCAACACAATAACATCACAGGGGGTAAGAGGGGTGTAGGGGGAACACAACACCACAAGGGACCAGAGGGTGGTGGGGGAACATAATGGCATCACAGGAGGCAAGAGGGTGGTGGGGAAACACAAAAGCAACGCAGGGGGCAAGAGGGGGGTGGGGGAATCCAACAACATCACGGGGGACAAGAGGGTGGTGGGGAAACACAACAGCAACCCAGGGGGGCCAAGAGGGGAGAACACAACAGCATTCTGGGGGACAAGAGGGGGCGAGGGAGCACAGCAACATCACAGGGAGCAAGAGGGGGGTAGGTGAACACAAACAAATCATGGGGGACCAGAGGAGGGTGGGGAAGCACAAGCAGCATCACAGGGGACCAGAGGGGGTGGGGGTAACACAACGGCATCATGGGGGGCAAGAAGGGGTAGGAAGAACACAACAACATCAAAGGGGACAAGAGGGGGGTGTGGAGAACACAACACCATCACCAGGGGCAAGAGGAGGTGAGGAAACACAACATCATGGGGGGCAAGAGGAGGGTTGGGACATAAGCAGCATGACAGGGGACCAGAGGGGGGTGGGGGCATAAACTGCATAACAGGGGGGCCTGAGGGGGGTGGTGGGAACACAACAACATCACAGGGGACAAGAGGGGGTGGGGCAAAACAATGACATCACAGGGGACAAGAAGGGGGTGGGGGAACACAACAAAATCACGGGGAACATGAGGGGGCGGGGGAACACAACAAAATCACAGGGGACCAGAGGGGGATAGGGGGAACAACAAAATCAGGGGGGACCAGAGTGGTGTGGGGGCACACAACGGCATCACAGGGGCAAGAGGAGGGCGGGGGAACACAATGACATCACTGGGGGCAAGAGGGTGGTGGGGTATACAACAACATCACTGGGGGCAAGAGGGGTGTGGGGGAACACAACAGCATCACAGGGGATGAGAGGGGGATGGGGGGCTCACTACGACATCACAGGGTCCAGAAGATTTTGGAGGGAAAAACTACGGCCTCACTGGGGACAAGAAGGGGTGGGGGAACACAACAGCATCATGGGGGGCAAGAGGAAATGGTGGTTAGATCACATGGAAGCCTGGAATGGGAGAGTGAGCTTCAGTTGTTCCCTGGATGTGATAAAAGAATCTGATGCCAGCAGGCATGGCTGTGGAGTCAGATGTGGGACATTGACCACAGCAGGGAGGTGGTCCCAGATCGAACTGCCTGGAGCTACTGGCAGGATCGTTTCTGATGAATGCACTGACCCCACATTTGGTGAAATGATTTGTTCTCCTCAGGATGGCCAACATTTTGGTGGTAAAGTATATTCACCATCTAGGGGAAACACATTCCCAGCTACTGGCAGAACTAGCCCAGGCCTTCTAGCATTACTGCATGGAAAGGAACATCTCAGTTCAGGCACAGTACTTTCTGGGGTTGGTGAACACAGTTTCCGACTCAATTCAGGACACCTGAAAGATGCCAGCAAATCGAAGCTACACCGCAACGTGATACAGGGGCTGATGTACATTTGGGGCCCATGCACAATGGATCTATTTGCTTCAAGAATCAACCAACAACTGGAGAAGTTCTACAGGTGGAGGCTGGATGCAGCAGCAGCTGTGACAGACATCTTGTCCAACAATGAGGTCCAAGCATGGAATATGCCTTTCTCCCATTTGGCATGTTCACGCGTAAGATGGTGGGCATCTGGATGTAAGCAGTAAGATTTATGTTGCTGACACCTCACCGGTTGACACAGATGGCTCCCAATTATCCTAGAGCTCCCCATACTGCCACAAATCCTGCTTTCCAGGATACTACACATCATTCAGAAACCAATGGCAAAACTCCATCCAATGGTGAGAGATAGCATGGACGATTTCCACAGTTCCTGGGGAAAGCTAGGACTTTCGCAAGTGGCTAGATGGTTCATCAGTAGATCCTGGGCACCAGGGTCAGCAGAGTTCTGCAAAGCAGCTTGGGCCAGATGGCATGGCTGGTGCTTGGCGAGGGTCCAAATTTCTGTTAATGCAAATGTGGTAGAAGTAGCAAATTTTCTGTCCTAGTTGGCATCAGAAGGAAAGGCCTACAGGTCAGTGAACATCTATAGGTCAGGGGTGTCGGCAGGAAATGTGATAGTGAAGGGTTTGCCTTTAGTGAACTCCTGTTGATTAAAAGCCTCTTGAAGTGATTTCCCCTAACTTATCCTCTGGCCTCTAAATATTCTAGGCTCTGGGATGTGAACAAGGATCAACACCTTTTTTACTAACTGACCTGAGAAAAAACTTCTGTCTAGGAAACCTTTAACAGCCAAACTGACAACTCTTCTGTGTTTAATATCTTGCAAAATACTGTCAGACGTTAAAGAATTAGAGGTCTCTAGTAGGAGATATTCTCCACAGGGCATGACCTTTCACATCTTTAGGTGCATTTAGACTTCAATAACTACAGCAGCCTATCTGTGTTATCGCAAGCAGCCATACCTCTGCATGCCTCAAAGTTTACGAAGTAGAGAAAACAAATCTTAGACCTTTTGGGGATACCCAACTGCTCATAGGGTTAACAAATCCACACATGGCAGTTTTGCATGGGAATCTCATGAGATGGGTTAGATGGGAAATGGAGAATGCAGGAATAGATATGCAGCCCTTAGGAGCACATTCAGTGAGAGGAGCCAATGCACCAAAAGCATTCACGGTAGGTAAGAGGTTGGAAGACATACTGAAGGCAACAGAATAGTCAAGTGAATCGGTATTCAAAAATATCTATTTAAAACCGATTGACCAGGTAGCATCATTAATGGCAAGTAAGCTTTGAACAAGCATAATACAAACCTCCAGTCATGACAGATAATGTAGATTTTACATGCTAACGTTTAGGAAAGTCATGATTCCATTAAAGACACAGAGGTGAAGTATTATCCCACCTGCGCAAAACAGAGAGAACAATTCTGGAAATAAGATAAATGGTCTTAGAATGTCTTGTCAAGTAATTGTGCTTCATAACTGAAACCATACAAATTAACGGCTTGGTTATTGTGATGAAAAGTTGATATTCAACTATGACATTTGTGAAATAGACATGAACTGCAGGAGGAGGTTTAATTTGTGTATTGTGAGAAACCTCAAGATGTCATCCTAGCTAGTCCCCGGGGATCTATCATCCAGGTGGCCAAGACACGGCCATCACTATTGGATCCAGTTCCATGGGGTGGACCAGTGAGGGAGGATCACATGCATGAGGGGTCCTTGGGGAGTATGAGTGGGACACAAAAGGCTGAGACATGGTATCCCCCTTCTTTCAACACATTTTCCCCATCCAGTAAAACAACACAGTAAGGATTGTAAAAAAACTAAAAAGACACAATCATATCACCTTAGCAAGACAAGCCATACATTGGCTTAGAGTAGAGGAGTGCATCAAGTTCAAGACCTTGACACTTGTGCACAAGTGTCTCTTTGGCAAAGCACCATCTACCTCAAAAATCGATTGGGGCCGTATGCCTCGCAGAGAAGATTAAGATCAGAGGGCAAAGGACTGCTAGTGGTACCCAGGCATAGGCTGAAACGAGGGCTGGGCAGGTCGTTTGTGGTGCTTGCACCACAGCTGTGGAATAGTCTACCACAAGCCCTAAGACTGGAAGAAACCCACCAAACCTTCAGGAAGAGATTGAAAACCCTCCTTTTTAAGTGAACTCATCCACTTGAAATGTATCTCTGATCGGACTTCCGATCGGGAGATACTTAGCAGCATAGGATCCTCATATATCTGTCTGTTAGTTTTCGTTCTGTGTAAAGCGCCCTGATGCCCTCGGGCTGTCGGCTCTATAGAAGCAGACACATAAACACATAAACAGAAACAGTCTGTGGGATATTCCAAAAAACTGCCCCCTTTTCTGACACAAGCACTTTCGTGCAACATGAAAGGCAGCAGACTAACACCAGAGCTGTTTACCTGACATGTCCCAATGCAAGTGTCAGGCATAGGCAGGCAATTGACCAGAATCACAAACTCCTTATGGCCCTTTCCCTTCCCCACAGGGTTAAAAAGTGGAGCACAAGAGCACAGGATGAGTAAGGCAGACCACACAACGTAAGAGCTAACCCAGCACAGCAGTTCAAGAGGAGGCCAAACATGGCACATACCAAAATGGTGACGAGGAGAGAAGCGACCTTGCCCGTTCTATTCAAAGCCAGTGAAACCTTTGCAGATGCAAGCATAAAACCTCAAACTACAGACAACGTGTGTTGCAGCAGATGTCACATGTACACAAGACCCTCCTCTGCTTATTACCAAGTGGGGGAGAGACGCTTGCCTCAGAGGTACCACCCTTGACTCCAAAGACAAAGAAAGCCAAGCGATTCACCACAGCCAAAGAGTCAAGGTGAGACTCGATAAGAAACTGAACTGTGTTAAATGAATAATAGCAAACGGCTGA
This sequence comes from Ambystoma mexicanum, assembly GCF_040938575.1. Taxonomy (NCBI): domain Eukaryota; kingdom Metazoa; phylum Chordata; class Amphibia; order Caudata; family Ambystomatidae; genus Ambystoma; species Ambystoma mexicanum. The sequence continues at coordinate 1,117,167,576 of NC_090924.1, forward strand.
TTCAAACTTTGAAAGGTTTAAAGAAACTATTGATGAAAGCGGGGGAAAACCACAGCAACAGAGGTATACAGCACCAGGTGAGTGCTCACACAGGAAACTCTGGGTGAATACCTGATGGTAGAGATTGTCATAACCAGAAGGCCTTGCAAAGAGGTGAAGAGAGGTCAAAGTGGTCATACAGAGGTCTTGTAAAATCCTCCATACCATTGAAAGTCCTTAAACGACAGATGATTGTGAAAGATAAGCGAAAGGAATCCCGCATGGTGAAATTAGTACATGAACATTGTATTGCAAAAGTAAACAAGAGTGAACCAGGCAGAGGGATGCTAACAAGAAGGGACAAATACTGAAGTCCCATGAACAGTGTTTTGACAGGCGTGAACCAGCCACAGTGAATTTTTTAGCGAAAGTTGGCAATAGTGAACACGCTAGAGGGAGACTAACAAAAAGGGGTGAACCCTATCCCACACTCTTTCTGTAATTAGTTGTAATGATTTGGCAATAGTTTATTTTAGCCTAGGCCTTTTTACTTTGACAAGATGCCACAAGGACTGCCTATTTTTCATTTGATGGTCGAAGCTTGCTTCCATCTTAGATTTAGGTTTAGATTAGGCATTTTTCCACACTGCATTTACAGTTTAATAAACACTCTTGATCTGTGATCACTTGTGTCTGTCTTTACTGTTGCCACCATGAGTTCCTTACATATGGTGTCAAGAGGGGGATTTGACAAAATTGAAACTAATTAGGAACCCTACAATTTCAAAAAGCTTAGTCAGAGGGCCTCTAGCCCTTCCATCGCCACCAAAGAATCAATAGGGTTTGATATCTATAGCAGTAGGGAAGTTATTGTTCCCTCTGTGAAAAGAGGAATGATTCCTACAGTCTTGGTTTTAATACCCCCTCTGGGGTGTTACATTCAACTGCACCCAAAATCTGGTTTAGGGTGGAAGTTCCAAGTGGATGTCTTAGCAGGCTTTATTGATCCCTACTTTTGGGGAGATGTGAAAGTTCTCTTACAAAACAATGGCGTGATCCCTTTTGAGGTACATCGGGGTGGTCAAATTGCCCAGGGAATTTTGGAAAGAGCTCTATTTTCTCAGTTTTAAGAAAGTTAACCAGATAAAATAGAACGAGGTAACGTATGCTTTGGGGAAGTTGATAAATTGATTAACATTGAAGGAAGGAAGCGAGAAGAACCCACCACCTAGTCAGACCTAGCCTTCGCCCAGCAAAATAATTAAGCTCTGGAAGAAGAAGGTTTACAGAAGGGGATTCAATTTTTCTTTTAAAAACAAGGATTGCTTTACAGAAGAGAAAACTCCCGAGAAGGTATGATAAAAACACAATTGGTAATACCCAAAAGTCACCGAAAGGTTGTACTGGAAATCCTGCATTCCCATCTTACCAGAGGGCATTTAGGACAATCTAAAACAAAGGTGCATATTAGTGGAAATTTTACTGGACAGGTATCCACGCCGATGTAAAAACATTCATCCAGTTGTTCGAAATATGTCAAAAGACCAGCCCGCACATCCCATCACCTGCCCCTCTGAACCCATTGCCGATAATAGAAATCCCCTTTTAAAGAATTGGTATGGACATAATTGGACCACTTGAAACATCCAGATCAGGTAATAAATAAGTCCTGGTGTTCATGGATTATACAACCCGATTTCCAGAGGCATTTCCAATGTAAAATAATAACACCCACAAGATCCTTAAACAACTTCTACCGTATTTCTCCTGGATAGGTTTTCAGAATGAAATAGTAACCGATCAGGGCTCAAACTTTATGAGTAAGCTTATGGCAGAAGTCAAAGAGCTACTCCACATTACCAGTTTGCGAACCTCTGCGTACTATCCGCAGACCGATGGCTTGAAAGAAAGATTCAATAAAACCCTAAAACTAATTCTAGGAAAACTGGTAGACAAGGATGGGAATGACTGGCACTATTTGCAGTGAGGAAACCCCCCTCCCAAACTTCCACAGGTTACTCTCCCTTTGAGTTGGTCTATGGAAGAGAGCCGAGAGATGTCCTGGACATGCTTTGGGAAAACTGTGAAGAATGCGAGGAGACCCCTATTCCCATGTCCAAACTAATACCTGAATGCAAGAACATATGAAATTGGTCAGAGACTTAGTTTGTACTCACATGTTAAAAACCCAAAGCCAACAAAAGGTCACTTATGACAAGAAAGTGAATTTAAGATCATTCTTCATAGGACAGAACGTATTGGTCCTCTTACCAACCTCAGAAAGCAAGCGTGTCTGCAAATGGCATGTAACTTATGAGATAGTAGAACAAACAGGAACCTGTACTTATAGAGGAGCCCAACCGGATAGCAAACAGAAAATCCAATTATATCATGTAATTCTCTTGAAAGAGTGGAAAGAGAACCCGTCAGCCACCAATGCCAACGTAATAGCCTGGCTGGTTCCTGAAGACATAGATAACTTCGATTTAAGTTCTTCTGAATTATCTACTCAACTAAGACAAGATCTGAAATATGTTGTAATTTCATTTCCTGGTGTATTCTCAGAAAAACCTGGAAGAGTAAAAGGTTCATACCACTATATTAGAACACCTAAAGGTAAAGTGGTACACTTAAATCCATATAGACTCTCAGAAGCTTGTAAACAGATAGTGAGAGAGGAAGTCAACAAAATGTTGAAAGCCAACATTATTGAGCCCTCCTTAAATTCATGGTCCTCGCCTATCATGTTGCTCACTAATCCTGACCATTCCCAGAGATTCTGTATAGACTTCTGTCAAGTTAATTCCATATCAGATTTCGATGCCTATCCCATGCCATGCATCGACGATCTAATTGATAAACTCGAAGCAGCCATCTTTCTATTGACCCTAGACTTAACTAAGGGGTACTGACATTATATAGACCAGATATGGAAAAGACAGCGTTTTCAACACCGCTAGGATTATTCCAATTTAATTCTTCCCTTTCAGTCTACACGGTGCACCAGCCACTTTCCAATGCCTCATGGATGAAATCCTACAACCGTATTCTGAATTCTGTGAAGCCTATATTGACGATATTGTCATTTATAGTAAAACTTGGGAGGACAATCTCTCCCATCTTTATACCATCATGAAAGTCCTCAGAAATGCTGACCTAACTACTAGTCCACGCTAAGTGCAGATTGGCCCAATCAGCCGTAAAATATCTTGGCTTCTTCGTAGGGAACGGGAATGTATAACCCCAACATGAGAAGGTAAAATCTGTCTTAGATACACCAACTCCCACGACCAAAAGAGATCTTAGAGCTTTTCTCGGGTTAATAGGATACTATTGAAGGTTTATCCCTAACGGTTAATAGGATACTATTGAAGGTTTATCCCTAACTTTTTGGACAAAACAGCCCAGCTTACAGAGAAACTAAAGAATGCCGAACCCCAGAAACTTCATTAGAATGAAGAAGATGAGATATGTTATAACACTTTGAAGCAGATGCTGTGTCAGAACCCAATCCTAAAAGTAGTTGACTTAGAAGCCATCCTGTCCCAGGTTTGCAATGGATTGGAACATCCCATACTATTCACCAGCCCCAAGTTGATTCCACATGAAACAAATTACTCTGTGTTGGAACTGGAGGCCCTGGCCATCAAGTGGGCCATTATCCATATTAGGTACTACCTATTGGGATGAATGTTCACACTTGTTACAGACTACTCACCCCTAGTTTGGATTAGTTAGACGCAAAAACTCAAACCCTGGGGCCATGTGATGGTTTCTAGGCTTACAACCCTATTGTTTCACTGTGGAACACTGAGAAGGAAATGACCAGGGAAATGTACATTTTCATTCCCAGTTCCCCTGTGAAACAAATGTGGCTACATCGCATGGAGGAAGGGTAAGTGAGAAACCTGAAGGTGTCTGCCTAGCTAGCCCCAGCAATCTGTCACCCAGGTGGCCAGGACATGACCATCACTATTGGATCCAGTTCCTGGGGGTGGACCATTGCGGGAGGATTACCTGTATGCGGAGCCTTGGGGAGTAGAAGTGGGACACTGACGGGTGAGACACAGTATCCTCCTTCTTTCAACACCATTTCCTAATCCTATCATGTTGGATATTACAAAACACTGCCCCCCCACTTTTTCGACACAAACACTTTTGCACAACATGAAAGACAATTGACCAGTGCCTTTTACTTGACATGTCCCAATACAAGGGTCAGGCACAGTCAGGCAATTGACCAGAATCACACACACCTCAAAGCCATTTCTCTTCTCCACAGGGATAAATGGTGGAGATTGAGAGCACAGGACAAGCTAGGCAGACTGTACGACATAAGAGCTATCCCAGCACGGTAGTTCAAGAGGAGGCAAAAGACGGCAAAAGATGGCAAATACAGAGAGAGCGACAAACAGCGAAGCAACCTTTCTCTTTAAAATCAAGGTCTCTGAAACCTCCACAGACGGAAGCATAACACCGCAAACAATAGCCAGCGTGTGTTGCAGCAGATGACAGCGGTACACAAGACCCTCCTCTGCTGATTACCATGCCGGGGGAGACACTTGTCTCTGGGGTACCAACCTTGATGTGGAAACTCTGGGTGATTACCCGATGGTAAAGACTACCGTAACCAGAAGACCTTGGGAAGAGGCAAAGAGAGGTCAAAGTGGTCAAATATGGGTCTTGTAAATTCCTCTGTACCTTCGAAAGTCTTTGACCGACAGATGATTGTGAAATTTAAGGGAAAGAAATCCTGCATGGTGAAATAAGTACATGAACAGTGTGTTGCAAAGGTTAGCAAAGTGAACCCCGGCAGAGGGATGCTAACAAGAAGGGACGAAGTCTGAAGTCCCATGAACAGTGTGTTGATAGGAGGGAACTCGACCAAGGGATGTCTACAGTGAACTGTTTGGCCGAAGGTTGGCAAGAGTGAAGTCGGCAGAGGGAGACCCGCAAGAAGGGATGAAACCTGAACTGTTTAAAAAGACATTATGGTTCGTGAATGCAAGAAGCCTAAGGATCTGAGCCCAGCACCAAGGGGTGGAAAGTCATCTCCCCAACGTTCATTTGTAGATGAACGTTATGTTTTTTTTTTTTTTTCATGCATCAGGCCCTCGAAGGCAAGAGACATTTGTTGAAAAGAGACTTAACCATGGAAGAACCTGATATCTGGTTCGGAACTGTCGATTCGTGCTGGGAAGGCTTGAGTGTGTGCTGTGCTCATGCGGTCCACCTTGTCCTGTGCTCAAAACGTGGGGATGGGAGAACCCTGGTAATCACATCCTGACTTATTATCTGTGAACACTTTTTTATTTTTTGAGAACCATATCCCACACTCTTTCTGTAATTAGTTCTAAGGATTTGGCAATAGGTTTTTTAATATAGGCCTTTTTTACTTTGACAAGACTCCACTAGGACTGCCTCATTTTTCATTTGATGGTCGAAGCTTTCCCCCATCTTAGATTTAGGTTTAGATTAGGCTTTTCTCCTGCCTGCATTTACAGTTTAATAAACACCCTTGAACTGTGATCACTTGTGTCTGTCTTTACTGTTGCCACCATGAGTTCCTTAAGATATACGGCCGATTCATGGAATTAATGTGCACTGAAAATTTCAGCGCACGCGTGCGAAAGCGTGCAAAAGCATGCGAATCGCAGTGCCAGTGCGAAAATCGCAGCAAAACCCACGCACAGCGATTCATGGAAGTCTGTGCACGTGGAAATCCATGGATGTGCGCTAAAATCCTGCTTGGTGCACGCTGGCACACACGTCTTCAAACAGCGTACACAACAAAGGTAGGCGGAACACGGGGCGTGACATGCGGAATGGGGAACAACGCGTGAAAATGTGGGCATCACGGGGGAAGTACAGGAGGCAAGTGCGCGGAACGCCCACACGCTCGCCTACAACACGTATTCATGGAATCGAACGGGGCTAACGCATGCGCCAAAAAAGACGCGCTAATCCGGAAACACGTACGCCAGCAGGAAGCAGGCGTACATGGATCCGTGCAGCATAAAAGTGTGCACAAACAAGCTCAGACGCCAGGATGAATATACCGTTCCTAGCAGCACTGATCGTGGGATACCGCAGGAGGTGGAGGAGGATAGTCAGGCCCAGAATTTTTACACCCAGAACCAGCCTTTTTGGGATGCCTGATGACCAGGTGTATGGGAGGTACAGGTTTCCACCTCACATAATACTCGACCTGGTCAGTGAGTGGGAGGATGACCTCACATCACCCACCCTGTGCTCCCAAGCACTCAGCCCCCTGGAGAAGGTCCTCAATGTACTGCACTTCTTGGCCACTGGATCATATCAGCGCACAAGTGCCATAGTGGGGAGGGGTGTCACAGGCCACGCAGTCATGCTGCCTACACCAGGTCTTGGCCATCATCACTGCACGCCCATCAGTCCGCAGGCACATATACCTGCCCAGAACACCTGCAGAAAGGCAGGCTGCCATCCAGGATTTCTACGGGGTGGCACAATTCCCCAAAGTGCTAAGTGCCATCGATTGCACCCATGTGGTTCTACGTCACCCCAGGGCATCTGAGCACATCTATAGAAACCGCAAGCACTGGCATTCCATCAACGTCCAGGTAGAATGTGATGCCAAGGGAATCATCACCTCAGTATATGCCAACTATCCAGGGTCCACCCACGACAGTTTCATTTACAGAATGTGAACCCTAAACCGGGACCTAGAAGCTGGGCAGCATGGCGATACATGGCTGCTTGGTGAGTATAAATGCCCCAGCACATGCATGCATGTCAGATACTGAGTAATGTCACAACCCCACTAATGATACCCATCACCACCTCCCCAGGGGACAGTGCCTACTCCCTGAGCACCCACTTGATGACGCCAATTCGGAACCCCACCACGCCACCTGAGGTAAGATACAACACAGCCCATATTGCAACCTGTGGCATAGTGGAGCGCACATTCGGAGTGCTCAAGTCACGCTTTCGCTCCCTTGACCGTTCTGGCGGGCAGCTGTTATACGCTCCCCCAGTAGTGTGCAGGATCATAGTGGCAGCATGTGTCCTGCACAATGTTGCAACACGCCGGGGCCTGCCAGTGTACATGGTGGTGCCCCCACATCCGCAACCACATGCACGCCCGCTGCGCATGGGAGGGGAAAGGGCACGGGGTGAGGCAGCCCGTACGCAGCTGGTGGCTAATTACTTCACCTAAAATCACACCCCTGTGGAGTGCACACAGCCCTGGCACATACCAGCTGACAATCAATGATGATGACATAAGGGACAGTCAACTGTCACAACCATACCAGCCTGAGATTGGTCACCTGGAAGTGTTACATTGTGTGCATCCCTACCTACACAAACACCACCAATGCTGTGTCATCAAAAGACACTTGTATGCTGCTAAATTCATTACCCCCTTGCAAAATACAACATGACAACAGCGCCATGTCACCCAACCCCTCCCCAGCTCCGCCACCCAACACACCATGGCATGTCATGCTATTTGAAAGCAAACAAAGCAATCCCCAAAACCTGACACAAGTGTCACAAAGTACACTGTCCCTAATGGAAACTGGCCACACAATAAGCTCCCAGTAATGTAGAACTAACAACACACATGACTAAATACTTACCAACAATACAATGCAGCAACACAACCTCAAACATAGGAAAAACATGACAGTACTAAGTTAAAGTAGTCGTAGTATTACAACCTGAATATGCCACCACAACGACCCCTTCCAACTGTAGTGTTGCAGCCTTCCAAATTTGTCAGTGTACTGCATAGAACATGAACTCCATCTCCAAAGTAGATGGCCTTGTAAAGATATGAGGAATGAACCTGCAAATTTGGAGGGAGACATGGAAGCACAAGCATATATTAATACACCATGCAGTGTACAATACAACAACAATATCCACTAGGAATGTATACACAGTATTGACTACAGACTGCCCACACAGCTCATGGGAGTGAAACGTCACTGTGTAATTCACTGTCACTTCGGTACACTCTTTGCAAGCCCATGGAAACGGGAAGCAGGAGGAGTGTGTGTCTCACGAACCCAAGCATCTAACCCAAACCAAACTCAGGACAAGCCTGCATGTGCGCAGCTGGAATACAGTGGATGCCCACGGGAGCCACACAAGGCAACATACTGTAAATAAATTAAAAAAAACAAAAATGGCCATGTGGGGGCCAGGGGGAGGGGCACCCAGGAGGTCCGAGGACAGGGTGCGCACCAACAGCCACCTGTGTCAATGTTGGAAAAAAAAAAACACCTCCATGGGCTCATGGCCTACCCTATTGTGGGAGCATTTCTGCTGTCGCTCCATCACCCTCTGCTGCTGCATCAGGAGGTGGTGGTGGTGCTATGGGAGGCAGCCCACGCATAGCCCCGGTATGGTCCTCCATGGCAGCAATCATGCGGGTGTTGAAGGTCTGATTCTGGAGGATTAAAGTGCGGAGATCCCCATGCACCACCTCACGGGTTGCATGCATTTCTGCACGCATGGCCTCCCGTGATGTCCGGATCTCCTCACGTGTTGCCTGCATCTCAGCTGAGAGCGAACGTGTGAGCCGCTCCAGCTGCTGTTCTGTCCTGACATTAGTGGAAGCCTCAAGGTCAAGAAGACTCTCCCCGAGGTTATGGAGTTATTCCCTCAGGGCTTCCCTGTGGGCGTGGGACTCTATTGAGATGGATTGGCGCAGAGTCTCCAGTGCCGCCCGTCGGTCCCTGTTGGACGCCAACATGTCTTCCCTGTGTGATTGGCAAATGGAGTCTGTTGCCTGGTGTAGTTGCTCCATCTGCCTTTCAGGGGGGACAATGGAAGTGGCCACCCTCTCCATTGCTTGAGCCATCATATCAACTGATGCTGCCTGTTGGGTTGCCATACCGTACATGGATTGTTCCCATAGAGTTTTGCCTGGTGGCGTACGGCCACCGCGTCGGCGGGCACCACACCTGTTAGGGGCAAGGCGATCTGCGCCTTTCTGTGCTGGCACTGCCTGAGGCTGCAGGACTGCATTCCCCCTCTGATCTGCTGGCCCAGGAACAGGATCAGATGTTGTAGAGTGTGACCCTGCATCCGTAACCGCCAAAGGCGGCCATACCAACACTGACATCCCCATAGAGGGTCCTACCCCTGGTGCAGGTGGGTTGGACAGAACAGAATCCCTGCCAGAAACACTTATCTGCGACGGCACATAGGTCTCATCATCCGAATCAGCACCTGAATAGAGGTCTGGGGAGGTGCACCCAGAGACAACCCTGGACAGAATGGTCTGCAGCAAGATTGGGTTCTCACCCACCACCACACCACGTCCCCCACTGGTACCCGGTCGTGCCTGAGAATCCTCCTGGGTCTGCACCATCTCCTCAACCTCAACAGCATCAAGTGCGTCATCCCCTGCAAAAACATGAAAGACAAAAAATGGAAACAGGCATTAGCACCATAGCACACATATAGGCCTGACAAGCTACAGAACCAGTACATGATTTACACATGTCCCACATGACTATAACCCTCCCATGCATGCACTGTCACTGAGTTTGAAGGGGAGGCAAAAGGCAGACACTGATGACACCAAGATGGAAGAGCAACACATTTGCTGCATGCTGGGTAGCACTGCCATCACACATTGGCCTGTGAGTGGCATGTCCAATACACATACATGACACATGCCATCACACAGATGGCATGTACCATAGCCATGGTACATTCCACAAGTACATCCATATGTCAGTGAATGAGTACTGTCAGCCATCCATGTGAGATGGACATGATGAGATGAAAAATGCTACATAGTGTGACAAAATAAGCATCTGCCACACACTGCAACACATCCAGTGTACACAAATACAGTGATTGCAGGCCGATGTACACATCAATGGTTGTGCACTTCAACATGACAGGAAACAACTATCATGTTCCACATTCAAACAGGCCCCAAAAATGTATGTGATCAGGCCAATACTCAATCAGCCTGAATGGTCAAATCATTCACCTAACAAGGTAACACAGGTGGGCCAATGTGGGGTTCATCAATGACAGAAGCATGTCACATATGTGACAATAGGGCTGAGGAATGCGTAGCAAAAGTGGGAGAATTGAAACAATCAGCCTGAACTAACACTGAAAAATACAAACAATGTTGTTGCAAGATGCCACTTCAAGGGCAACTGCCGTAATGTTGCGCTAAATTACTACTGTGGGCAGAAGGGATACTGTCACACCCAAATCCAAGGCCACTGAATGTTTTGGATGAAGCACATGGTTGACCCATACCACTCAGGCACACACACCCTCACCTGGCACTCAATCAGAACCCGTCACCCAAACAACATACACATGGATTACACACACATGCATGGGCACTCACCGGACAATGCGTCGTAATCAGGTAGTTCTCCCACACCTTGGATCTGTTCCTCTGTGACGAAGGCCCCAGCAACAGACTCATGTTCAGTGAGTTTTTTGTCCTCTGGTGGAGACCCACCACCATTCACCAGAGTAGTGGCATGATTTGAGGCCAGCTTGTTCTTTGCTCTGCGTTTCAGGTCATTCCACCACTTTTAGCAATCATCAGCTGTGCGCATCACAAATCCAAGGGCACTTATGCGGTCCGCGATGGTCTGCCAGTGTACCCTACGTTGACCAGGTGTGGTCTTGCACCCTGGAGTCACCAACATTTCGCGGCTATGTGCTGACACATAGGTCACAAGTGCATCAAGTTCCGGGTCATTAAAGCTAGGCTTCCTTGACGTGCCGGAGTGTGTAGCCATGTCTGGGGTCTCCGCCTGTTGTGCCAGAGCACCCTTCTTCCTCTTTTTTGAAGGTGGAGCGGAGCCAGAGTGGCTTACGCCGCTCTGGTCAATAGGGGCAGAAGCACCGGTGGACTGGGTAGTAGGAGTGTGGGAATGCACAATGACCATAGGTCTTGGTGCAGGCATTGGTTGCAAGGTGTTGTTGGCAGGGGGAACGTCAGTTTGATGGACCTGGCCCGACACTGGCCTGGCTGCGAGAGTCAGAGCTGGGGTAGATGGTGCTGCAGCTGCCCCTGCAGCCTCCCCACCCTGCCTACTTGGGGCAGCAGATGACATAGTTGCCCCAGATCCACGTGGCTTGCTGACAACAACTTGCACCACCACACGTGGCCTAGACTTGCTGACCTGGGAGTCATCCTGTGCCAGGTCAGGTGCCACAATGGGCTGGTCCAACAAGGGCTGAGCTGGGATGGTCTCAGCCACATTTCCCTCAACCATGGAGGGGGGCATGGGTGTCCCTGATAGGTCCTCCCCACATGGGGGTATAGGGGCACCCTGCAAATCCCAGCCACGTCCCCTACCGCGCCCACCACGTCCACCTTTTGAAGGTCAGCCACCTTTGCCTCCCTTACCGCTTGGTCGCCTCCCAACCACTGCACTGATGTTGTTGTGCGTATGGGAGGAGCAGTAAACTATTGTCCTGGGCAATTGGGGGTCAAAGGGGTAGGGTACTAGATGGAATTTGTACCCTAGTGCTCTAACAAGGCTGTCTGTGACCCCTGGGGGAAGATGACGGGTCACGCAACGCACAGGCAGCCCAAAAACAAAAACTAATGTGCACGCAACCCCTCGTAGACCACGTGCATGGAAAAATGAACCCGCACTACGCTGTGGCACCCAGAAACACAAAAATAAGCGTACGCATAATACACGCAGCCTACAATGACCTCTGAAGTAGTACGCGACACACGGGGCAAGCACAGTTGGTAAATACGTGCGCGACTCACAGTCTGCCTGGAAAAAGAACGTGAAAAAGAAGCGCGTGTGCGTGTTGGCAACACCCCTTCCAAAAGAAGAATTGTATGCTGTCTGAGGAGACAGGACAAAAGGAGAAGTGAATGCTGTTTGAGGAAACAGGCCCAAAAAAATAAGAAAAATGAAAGCTGTCAGAGGTAACAGGGAGTACGAACTAGAAACGCTGTGAATTAATCGCGTGTGAACCAACAAGAAGTACAGATTTCACCCACTCGCTCTCCATGAAAAGCACGTACAAGGAAATGGCATCCTACATGTAGCTTTTAAACCGGCACGTGTATGTGGGCCCTTTCCTCCAATTACACACAATGACACTCGGACGTGCAGTTTTTCCACGTGGGCTCTGTTATCACGTGCTATGAGGGAAACACCTGCGCGGGTCATGTCACAGATGCGCTTACGCGCTAAGGGCCTTTGGTCCAATGAAACCGCGTATGTGTGCTGATGCGCTCATGCGCTAAGGGCCTTTCCTCGAATTACACGCAGACGTGCAAGATTTTCACGTGCCAAATCACTCCGTATCAAGCTGGCCACGCAACAACACACGTAAGACCACGCTCCTGCCCAGAAGGCCAAATTACTGCCCCCCAGAGCCCCGAGCACGCTCCCACCTGCCATCTGCTGCTGCCTGACTGCCTGCTGCCCACGTGCCCTGCTATTTGCTGCCTGCACATCAGCCAGGGGTGCAGTTGCTGTGACCACCCCTGCTGGAACCAAAGTCTCCCGACTGGTATACCATCGCTCCACAGCCCAGCCCCAGGACCCAGTTGCCCACCCACTCCTGCCTCTGGGGTTGCCATGTCGGGCACAACATCATCTGGCACCACTGGCAACCCCCAGCCAGAGAGGCAGAGGGCCACCAGCTTCACTGCCACCGAAGATGGTGTCCTGGTGTAGCAGGTCCTGGGGCAGTATGATGCCCTCTTCGGAAGTTCGCGCGCCGACAAGGAAGGACGGACCAGGATCTGGATGGACATCGTGACTGCCATCAACGCGGAGGGGGTGGCAGTCCGCGACTTACAGGAGGACTTCAGGTCCAGGACCCTTTACAACGCCCGGCGCCTCTTGAAGGCAGCGGATGCTAAGGGGCGCCGGGGCCACCTGTCGGAACACCAAATGAGGGTCCTGGAACGCATATGCCCAGCGCTCCACATCCAGGTCCTTGAGAGGCAGACCCATCTGGAGTCGAGCGGTAAGTGTACATGCATACTGATTGTACGCTGTGCGTGTCGTGGCGTGCCTGTAGTGGCCATTTATGGATGTGTATGTACAGAGGGGTGATGCTGACACATGCAAGTCCTCTCATGTGTGAGACAAATGGATGGTGTATGTGTGGGTAAGCATGCAGGCCAAATGCAGATATGGGAGCACACATGTTTGAAATTCTGTGTATGTACGTTGGCATGGTTGTGGTGTCACACATGGATGGTGGTTCCTGCTGCATGTATCTGCACTGTGTACATGTGCATGTGTGTGTATTTGACAAGTGTGCAACTGTGATGCAAATTGGATGCATGTGACACTGACATGTAGAAGGCTGAATGCCAGATGTGACATGGGTGGCGATCTCATCACTGTGACAGTTGGTGGACATGTACACATGCATGTAAGTGTGGTGCCGTGTGTGCATGTGTTGTGCACTCCCCGTGTTTCATGTGACGTCAGGCTCACCTTCGGATGCCCATGCTGTCGTATGTGTATGGATGGTGCTGGCTGGTGCGATATGGCTGTGGAATTGCTCATGTGGGTGAGGTGAAATGACATGTGTGTTGGGGATTGTGATGCCATGTCTGAAGTTTGACACTGCCACTCATGTGCAACTGTCATGTGTGTATCAGTCCATTGTACAGTGCCCTGATGCCTGTGTTCTTTCTCTCCCTGTCTGCAGCATCAACTGATGAAGAGGGCGGAGAGGGTGCTGTGGAGCACAGTGGCAGGGATCGCAACGCCAGCCGGAGACGCAAGGCCCGGCTCCCCTCTCAAGTTGTAATCTCATCAGGGAGTGAGGAGTCCGGTGCCGCATCCCAGGCCGCAGCTGCCGAGGGTAGATCCATGAGGCGGAGGTCGGAGTTGGACTCCTCGGCAGCAGAAGGGGAAGCTGAGACCCCACAGGGTCCGACGGAGGAAGATGGCACAGAGTCATCCAGGTTGGTGGGGGGGTTTGGTGGAGGAGGAGGCCGTGGAAGGGACAGACACAGGGTCTGGAGGTGGGGATTCCACTGGTGCTAGTGGTGCAGTGCAGGGGCTGGGACAGGAGGCAGCACAGGCCGCCGCGGAGGTGCCTGTGTGTAATCCTGTCCCTGATCCTGTGACTGCATCAGGGATGCCTACGTCCAGACCCATTTTCAGGGAGGGGATCCGCTTACAACAACTGGCCTTCCTCTCCCTGCGGACGTGGCTATCCGGGACCGGGTTGAGCCTGTCCTGAGTGGGATGGCGTTGCGTCAACGGGGCACGCGAGGTGACCTGCAGTGTTTTTGTGAAGACACTGCACGTCATCTCGAATGTGTCGTTGGCCGCGTTGACCTACTGGGACAGGTTACCAGGGCTGGATTCCTCCGTTTGCTGGACCTTGTTCTGACCCCCTCCTCACCTGAACCACCTATGCGCCAGTCGTCCTCCATGCCATCTTCCCACCCATGTGTCACCAGGGTACCCTGTGGAGCTGCCTCTGACCCTGTGGCCAGACTGGTGGAGGAAAGATCCCTGCCACAGTCAGGAGTCGGACGTCCAGCAGGGGTGGCCACCTCGACAACTGCACCCCAGCCGGAGGAGGACGTGCAGGCAGCAAGAGCCAGGGCACAGGCACAGGCACAGCAGCAGCAGCAACAAGGTGGGAGCCATGATGGCTCGGGGCCTTCAACATCGGAGGGGCAGGCATCGGCCAGAGGGTAGGAGGACCCAAGACTGGAAGTGTCTTCCGTGTGGCAGCGGTTAGGCCATGCTATAGATGCGGAGTGGCAGCGGGCAGATGAGGCACGGCTCACGATGGTCAGGGCGGAGAACTCCATACATAGGGCTCTGAGGCGGGCTGAGTGCCTCGAGGCAATTCGCAGGGACCTGGAGGTCCAGATGTCATCCTCCCTGTGAACCCTCACGGACATGGAAGAGGACCGCCTCCGGGACATCGAGCAGGAGTTTGATGATGCTCTGGCCCGGGAAATCGGGAAGTGAGCCGTCGGACTAGCCCGCTGCCATTGTAAATAGTTTTTAGAGTTAGGTTTCCTTTTCGTTTTCCTTTTATTTGTGGTGAATGGACAATGCCACACAAATTTGTATATAGTTGTATTTATAGGTAGTTTGTTAGATAGGTTCCATTTGTTTGGTTGGGCACATGGATTAATGTTATTTTTTTTTTTCCCATTGGATTGTAAATAGTTGGACTATGGATTCAGTTGATTTTTTTTTGTTTCATCATGGACATGAAGCAATGGATTTTCTTTTCCTTTCCTTTGGATTTGCGTTGATGGAGGGAGAGTTTGGACTGTTTTGCTTGCAATTTTTTTTGGATTGGTTATGATTTTCTTTCACTCATCTTTTGCACATGCTTTTCATTTCATTTTTGCTATTTTGGTATGCTTTCTTTTCATTGATTTATTTATGTACATAATACATTTTCATATTTGAGTTCCATGTGTGGGATTCCCTCATAGGGTTGATGCATGTGAAAATGTGGGTTTACACAATCAATGCCAACAGGTGTATGTGTGTGACGGACATGTGTTGATGTACATAGTTGACTTTTGGTTTGTGTCTTGAGATAGGCATGTCATTGTGGGGTGGATTGGGAAATCATTGCGTCTCAAGAATGGGGTGGCGTGAAGTGTTTTTTTTGGTGTAGGAGTGGGCCATGATTGTGCATCATTTTTTTGTGTAGGGGGGACATGGGTGGGGGCCTGCTGGCAGGTACCCCTGACTGCTGGGGGGCAGGGGTGCAGAGGGACATGGGTGGGGGCCTGCTGGCAGTTGCCCCGCACTGCTGGGGGTTGGGGTGCAGGGGGACATGTGTGGGACATGAGTGGGGGCCTGCTGGCAGGTGCCCCGCACTGCTAGGGGGCGGGGGTGCAGGGGGACATTTGTGGGATATGAGTGGGGGCCTGCTGGCAGGTGCCCTGCACTGTTGGGGGTGGGGTTGCAGGGGGACATGGGTGGGGGCCTGCTGGCAGGTGGCCCTGACTGCTGGGGGGGTGCAGGGGGACATGGGTGGGGGCCTGCTGGCAGGTGCCCTGTGCTGCTGGGGGGTGGGGGTGCAGGGGGACATGGGTGGGGGCCTGCTGGCAGGTGCCCCACACTGCTGGGGGTCGGGGGTGCAGGGGGACATGTGTCGGACATGAGTGGGGGGTTGCTGGCAGGTGCCCTGCACTGCTGAGGGGGTGTGCAGGGGGACATGGGTGGGGGCCTGCTGGAAGGTGCCCCACACTGCTGGGGGTGCGGGGGTGCAGGGGGACGTGTGTGGGACATGAGTGTGGGCCTGCTGGCAGGTGCCCTGCACTGCTGGGGGGTGGGGGTGCAGGGGGACATGAGCTGGTGATCAGTAGTGCAAGCTGACATGTGGCTTGGCTGGGGGGCATGCCCATGGTGGATGGGCTGCCTGCGGGACATGACCAGGGGTGCAGGGTAGTCGCCTGTGGTGTGGGCTGCCTGCAGGGGCCGTGGAGGGTCTAGAGGGAACACCTGGGAGGACCCACACTGCCAATTCACGTGTAGGACTCCCTGCACACCCCCGAAATACACGTACCCTGCTCATATCGCGTGTGAAACTTCCCGCAAACCCCAGTAATACACGTACCCCACTCGCACAGGGCCAATCGCATGTGAATCTTCCCGCGCACCCCCGAAATACACGTACCCCACTCGCACAGGCCCTTTCGCGTGTGAAACTTCCCGTGAAACCCAGTAATACATGTACCCCACTCGCACAGGGCCAATCGCGTGTGTAACTTCCCACAAACCCCAGTAATACACGTACCCCACTCGCACAGGCCCTTTCGCGTGTGAAACGTCCCGCGAACCCCCGAAATACACATACCCCACTCGCACAGGCCCTTTCGCATGTGAAACTTCCCGCGACCCCCAGTAATACACGTACCCCACTCGCACAGGGACAATCGCGTGTGAAACTTCCCACGAACCCCAGTAATACACGTTCCCCGCTTGCAGTGCTGGTACAGGGTTAGCGCAGCCCTTTGCGCTGGATTGGGGATTTTGATGGCTTTTCCCTGCGCGAGGGGCGTTCTTGGGGGCGTAACTGGCGCTGCTGCAGGGTCGCTGCGCCTCTGTGCGCCACGGCTGGTTTTGGTAGCTAAAATCCATGAATATGCTGTGCGTGGAAATTGATTTTAGCGCACACGGCTGGCGCAGAGATTCGCACGCGCACACTGTGCGCCAGCCACGTGCACCACTTGTGCGCTAAATTCTATGAATTACCCTGAGAATGTCTGTCAGAAAGAAGCAAGCAAAAGTTATTTCTACCGCTATCTATGAGTGATTACGACATTGAAGAACCCACCCACTTTTAATCATAGGCCTGTTCTGGTTTCAGGAGCAGAGGCCAAATCGTTTAACAGAGTTTAACTGGGTTGAGGTTGTTAGTTACATGGTGTTCGGTGGAGCTTAATGAAGTGCACAATTCTAAAATTGATTGCATCAAAGAACTTAAACTAGTAATTTCTCCTGGGTGTTACTGCAAAATGTAGTGACGTTTACGAGTTTGATAAAAATTTGTTTGAAAGACGCTATCCACGAATATTAAAGATACAAAAGCATAATACTTCACCTCTGTGTGTGTAATAGAATTATGACTTTCCTAAACATTAGTATGGAAAATCTGTATTTACATCCAGAATGTGTTTTGAGCCTACATCAATTCACGATGTTGATACTTTTGAATCCCTGTACAATTCATCTCTTCATATTTGCAGACCAGAATGTAGTAGGAGATATTCAGAGTACTGGGCCTCATTACGACCCTGGCGGTAAGGGGTTAGCGCCAGCGTTAGCTGCGCCGACCCCTTACCGCCAATTACGGGGTCCCTTAGCGCCATGGCGCTTTTAACACCTGCTTTTAGCGGGTGTTAAAATCCATGGCGCTAAGGGACCATGGAGTTAATTACGCCACCGTAATTTACGGTGGCGTAATTAACGCCTTCCCCACTCCCATTATGCCCTATGGGGCAAAAATGGGAATGGGGAAGGGTAAATGGGGATTGGGGACTTACCGCCCCGCCGACCTCGGAATGGGGCGGTAAGTCCGCCAACCACCATGGCGTAAACGTAGTTTACGCCATGGTGGTAAAGTCACGGCCCAGGCGGTAACTTACCGCCTGGGTCGTAATGAGGCCCACTGTCTTTAAATTGATATTGGTGGTGCTACATTGGGCCCTTTCTATGTTTGATCGCCTTTACACAGAGAATTTGGCAAGACACACAGAAACCCAGGCAACATACTTTGCTACTTCTTTGTTAAGCATTGTTTTGCTTTGATAATTGCCATCATGATTACTGTCCAGTACAATTTGTAGTAGGGTGTGTATGAATATTTGGGGCATCCCAGTCTTAGGGACCATAGTAAGTCTTAACACTGTTAATTTGTGATGCTGTCAAAAACGATGGAGTTTACAATGTTTCTTAGAATGTATTTAGATTTATTATGAATTCTGCAAACATTTTAAAGGGAAATTTAAATGTAATTTCATTATTTTATGTGCATTCTTAGAAGTCGTATCGAGGTGCTGGCAGTGTGAAAGACATGATGATTCTGAAACTTGACAAAATCACTTGTGCCCTTCAGGGGTACAGGGATGAGTAGTGAACACAACTCCTTCTCAGCCCCATACCACTATTAAACCAGCAGTGATGCCAATCATAAAGGTGAAACAGGCACAGCCCGACGGGAATGCCTCCTTCACACTTTGTTGTTACATGGGCCAAGAGCAGGTTAGACTCTTCACCAATCCAAACAACAATAGCCTAGGATCTTTAATTAAAGCAACAGAAATACAGAACTGGTTTAACAACTAATAAAAACAATACTAGTCTAGCCTTATAAGGGAAAACAGAGAGAAAGTAGATTTTAAAATAAAAGGGCACTCTTGGTTACTTGATAGGCATGTTCAGGCATAGATTTCTGCAGCAAAATGCCAATGTTATTGGATATATGTTTTAGAAAGGTATAACATGGGGCTTCCATTTACTAGGTTCCTTTTAGGCAGACTATGGAGAAAGGCCACTTCAAATATCTTTAGTACATGCCTGGCAGGGTTAAACAACATTGAGCATGGCTTTTCAGAAATGAACCAGGAGTCTGGCCACTTTTATCCAACAATGCACAGTTGGCAAAAGCAACATCCTATTGGTCAAAGTCAATAGGAACAGCTGGCAGTGTTGGGTCAGTGGCACAGGAAGACACACTGGACTAAAGAGCAAAGAAGCGGACACTTGGCTTTGGCAGAAAGCAGGCTTTACTGGCTGAACAGAGCATTGTGGTACTGCAGCAGTGACTTCTTGGAGCTTGAAGAGGCTGATAAGCAGGCAGGCTGTGCTGAGTTGAGAATTTTAGAAGACTCAGGATGCAAAGAAGGTGGAACTTTGGCCTCGGCAATGAGTGAAACACAGACATGCATGAGACGGTTGTGTGTAAGAATCAAAGATGAATCTGGCAGCTGCTTGGACGGTGCCATAGTAGCCCAAGTTGGTGTTCAAGTGATTCAGACAGCCAGGGTTTGATTCCATGGTTCATTGGTTGCTTGGAGAAACAGTCTGCGGTCTCACAGGAAAGGTAAATACTTTCATCTGCCCATTTGAACCAGAAAAGCTTGTAGAGAGAATTAGCAGGGTGCTTGGTCTCTGGTTTTAGTGCATCAGCTGCAGTAGGCTTTGTCCAGCCAGATGGACATCCTAAATAGGTCTGTGGGATGGTTATGGATGTGAAAGTCAAAAATAATGTCCTTACATTTCAGGTGATGAGTAAGAAAAAAGATATATTAGTTTGCTTGTAAGACATATAGCTGTTCTGTTTGCATGACTTGTGGGGTGCTTGGCCCCAATTCTCCAAGAGTCACTTTATCAGACCTACCATCATACTATTCCATCCTCTTGCCTAAAACAATATCCCTCATTGTTAAAAAAAAAAATGTAGCCCATCATTTGTGTTTATGGCAAGTGATACCACATGGTGTTATACCTGCAGGTAAATATGACAGCTCGCTCGCACCTCTGATCTCGCCCTAACAGGCGAAGGGTATGACCCCTATTACAGCTTTCGTTGTTGATGAGAGGTCTTTTTGTGTCCACCGCTCTGTACAGGCGTGATCCATTTCCTTTAGTTCAATGGTATTGTCCCAATAACCCTGGGTAGGCCACAAAGTCTAAAGTCAGCATTTTAGGCCCATATAAATAGAGGCAAAGATACACCCTAATCAAAGTCTCCTAGAAATTAAGAAGGAAAATGATAAATGGTAGGGGCCAGAGTGGATCATTCCAGAGCAAACATGTTGTTAAGGGTCCAATCCTGACTTCTCTAGATAAGGTCCGTTGCCACCTGATGTCATACCCAATGCGCCTTGTCTGCTGTACGAAGGGGAGGGGGTCAAGAATATTGGAATCCCTGGCAAAATACGGGGTGTTGTGACCACTGCGTGGACTGAAGCTCTCTCCTGGGCTACTGTGATTTTGCCCCTTTGCCCTTTCTACCTACTTCAAAAGGACCCCAGTAATCAGTACTCTGGTGTGAGTTGGTCCTTGTAATGACAGGACTGTTTTTGAAGCACCCCTTCCCAGAGGGACTGTACTGTTCCAGTGCCCGTGGAGGAGTTGACAAATGTTATCAGGGGATCAAAGATTGAGCTTACCAAATGGGATCCGATATGGTTGCTTTGGTCAAAACCAGCTCAGACAGCTTAATGCACACGAAGCCCTATCATGAATGAAAACACTGTTAAACTAACAATACATTGGGCCTCATTCCGAGTTTGGAGGTAACCACGCCGCTATTTGCGGCATGGCTGCCTCCAAACTCGTTCCGATTCCGCCCTGGTGAATGGAGCAATTACCGGTCCATTCCAAGTTTGGCGGGACCGGTAATTGCCCATTCACCAGGGCCCTTCCCCATTCCCATTTGAGCCCCCATAAGGCTCAATGGGAATGGGTAAGGCACTTATAACGGTACCGTAAATTATGGTACCGTTATTAGCTCTAAAGTCCCTTTGCGGGTCCCGTCCTTAACGCCTGCTAAAAGCAGGCGTTAAGGAAGGAGCCGCAAAGGGAACTCGTAGTAGGGCAGTGAGGGTTTAACGGCACCGGTCTCGTTACCGGTGAACGTTAACCCTTACCGCCCTACTTGTAATGAGGCCCATTGATATCAACTGTGTGTTCCTGTATAATTGGGTAATCACAGCAGGCACCATTATACAGAGACAGATTAGGTTTAATTTGTATAAATTGCCACCAGTGCTCGGGTACACAATTATGATATTTTGAACCAGAAGTGCATAGAGGTGAAAAGCTACCACATTTTGCTGTAGATATTTTCTCCACTCTGCCTTCAAAATCCACTTTGGACTTATAACTTGGTGAATTTACCCCTGATAGAAGTGATAATTGTAGCAGATTTTGGCAGATTTATCTCTGGTAAATCAACAAACGTGTAATAAGATCCATTCTATCTTATTAAAACATTTAAGTACCAAATGGCGGCAATGAAATTGACCTGAGTTCTCATAATGGTAGGCTCCTCCCACTTCCACAGTTAAGTTTATAAATATATATATATATATATATATATATATATATATATATATATATATATATATATATATATTTCTTTTTTTCTCTCTGGTTTCTGCTTACTTTATTACTTTCGGTGCCTTGAAACACGTTCGTATATATCCATTCTTATGTATGCAACTAAAAAAAGAAACGTTAGGCAAAAAGGTAAGAGGCAAACATTCTTCGCAATCAAATGAGAACATTTTGAGCAGCATACTGGTATTCCTATGCTGTAAAGTGTGCATACAGCAAAAGAACATTCTTAAAACATGTCTTGGCTAAATGTTTCGAGATCATTTTAATTTAGTCAGCGTTCATCTCTTACCAAGGAAGGTGAAATGCATCCGTAACACGGAAGCATTTTTTCATTGAAACATTTTTTACACGAGTGCTGCACACAGACTCTCTTTAACAACTATGACCCAGAGCAGGACGTTTAGGCGTGACCATTTGGGCGCCTGACGTTCTGGCGTGGTTGTTTTGCCACAGGTCACACCGTTCAGTGCGCTTAGGCAAGTATGTTTCGGTGCACAGAATCATGCCGTTAATAGGACACGTACATTTTATTGCCTTACCAACATAAGAGGCTTGGATGAGGTAGCGCTCGCTTCAACTCGAGTAAATCCAAGCTGATATTTTCCACAAGAAGTAAGCAAGTATCCTTCAATAAGTATCCGGTCTCGCACGCGCCTCTTTCGGACCCATGTTTTTTTTTAATTTTTTTAGACTCACCTACTATTACATAAACGGATTAAAAAAGCAAATGATTACTCAAAGTCGTCATCAACTACCAGCTGTTTTTCGCTAACAGCCTCTATGCTGGCCTTCCTACTCATAACACTTTAGCGTGTTTACAAATCGCCTGTCAAGAGTTGTGTGGAGGCGAAGGTTTGCCGTTCATGCCTCAAACCGAAACCAGCCTCCCTAATTCTCTTTGGGTCATAATGGGCCTCATTAGAAGTTTGGCGGTAGCCAACCGCCAAACTTCCGAAAATTTCCAGCACCCGTGAATGGGCCATTACCGGGTCATTACGGCCCTGCTGGACCCAGTAATTGCCCATTCGCGGGCTCCGGAAAAAGATGCTCCCCATTCTCATTCGGCCCCATAGGACTGAATGGGAAGGGGGAGGTGGGATGCACGGGCACCGTTTATAACGGTGCCGGTGCATCCGACATGCTGTGCTCGCGCGTGCCTTTCTGCTGCCAGGTCCGATCTGGTGAGCAGGAAGGCACCCGCGAGCACAACTCGTAGTTTGCCGGTCTGGGAACTACGGTACCAGCAAGCTTACCGGTAACCATAGTTCCCTGACCTGCAAACTTATAATGAGGCCCAATGTCTAAGAGGACTCGGGGTAAAATTCAAAACCTTGCCTTTTTCAGTTGGTGCAATAAAACCACAGCACCAACAGGCCCAAACTTGAAAGTAGTGTGCACAATCCAAATATGCCATATATTACAAATAGGGTGCAATTTGCCCTGTGCTTAACCAATTCACCACAAAGCCACTATGCTAGCAGTGGGCTCGTACAAACTACCAACGAATAAAACAAAGTGCACAAACACATTCAAGAGATCTTATCATAATACACACTGTATTCTTGTTGGGTGTCAAAACATTTTACAATGAACTACGACGCCGGGCTTTCAAGAAACACTTGCTGGTTTCCCCATAGCACCTGTAATAGAAGCAAACATATCCAATGATATTGTTATGCAGAGAACAAGCCAGCAGGTGGCAGTATTGTCCCAGGGAAAGATAAAAAAACACTCCATTTGGCGCAAGGGCTGTTTATACATTGGCTGCAATGTCAGCCACATCTAAACAACGCTTGCGCCGAATGACCGCGCTGAATTGTTTTCCGGGACGAAAGGGCCTCTGAGGCCAAAGTGGTGTGCCAAAACGGCCAGCACCAAAAGGCTCATCCCAAAATGTGGCCTAACGACTGCAAACATCTCCAAAAATAAAGAGATGCTAGTGAAGCCACAGAAAAACACACGCTAAAGTGGCAACATGTATGAGAGCTAGGGCCCGAATATGAGGTGCATGCAAAAAGAACGATGAACACTTTCTTTAAAAGCACCATATTCTGATAAGTGTTAATCTAGGCATGTGCCTGATTTACTGTTTGACAACAGCCTTAGCAACCATGAGAAATGCAGGGCTGGGACTGCAAGGGGATTCTGCTCTCAAAAGCACAGCTTTAACATGTCAATAAGCGGAGTTCAAATACGGCACCAGTGCACTATTTCCTTTATAAAAATGACGTTTCCGAGACTTCAGCACCATTTTTCTAGTTTAATGAAAGCTCCAAAAAAACGTTCTTAAACTAGAAAAGTGTCAGTCTTTTAGAAAATGCTTGCAGTGCCACTGGAGCGCACATTTCTATGTAAAGGATAGATTTAGGCAGCTTCTGCTGCTGGAAAGCAGTTAATTTCCGCTTCAATATTTCCACCCACCTTAGAATGGTGGTGCTGGAAACTGGAAGAGAGAATTACAGCTTTTGCAGGGCAATGTCACTGATTGCAGGTGAAGAAACTGCTCTAACAATCCAAGTGATTCCAGTGCTCCAAACTTTAAGTCTCATTGCCAAAGTCTGATCCTAAACAGGCTGGCCTTAAGGCGATTATATGATTAATCTATACCATAGGAGGAGAATTGGCGATGTACGATAAGCATAACGTCGGTATCCGCCATTACTCTCAGGTGAGGGGCGGTGGGGAGGGAATATGTCTTTTCTTAATCTCTCTTTCTTCTTCACTTTTATTTCTTCTCCCTTTCCGCTTTCTTATTACTGTCATGAAATTGTGTATGTGCTGTTATATAAATGCTATTTTGTTGTGAAAAGCGCTGATTTGGCTAAAGACACACACATATATATATATATATATATATATATATATATATATATATATATATATATATATAGTCAGTGAAAAAAACTTTGTTAAAGGGACGTTATGGTTAAGTAGCGCTACTAAAAACCTATTAAATTCAGTGAAAAACCTTTGTTAAAGGGACGTTATGGTTAAGTTGTGCTACTAAAAACCTATGAAATTCAGTGAAAAAACTTTGTTAAAGGGACGTTATGGTTAAGTTTGCTACTAAAAACCCATGAAATTCAGTGAAAAATCTTTGTTAAAGGGACGTTATGGTTCATTTTTTTGCATAAAGGTAATCTGTTACGTTATTAACACTTTTTGCTACTACTGCTGTTTTTTTTCTTACTTCAATTTCCTTGTATATACTCATATTTGTATGTGGTGTTGTCTCTTTGTGTTTTGTCTATAATAATGCAATTATGTAGTAAGTGGGTTTTATTATCTACTTATCACATGTTTCACAGTATGCAAAAGTCTAATAAGAAAACAGTTATCATTTCACTATTGAACATGGCAAGTTTATGAATACTGCACCTCCATCATGTATGCTGCACACAATGCCTATGTTTCTACATGAGCACCTTAGTATACTGGATGGACGAATTAGCACTTGATGTCAGTCTAGAAATACGGATACCTCTAATTTGAGACCGCAAACGCATTTTGGTGGCCGTTGACCAACCGTCTCATGCACGATACGACAGAATATAGGTTTTTGAGTTTGCCAATGAACGGCCATTTTGATGTAACAAGAATCGCCATTTTGTTTTCTAACCATTGCTCATTGCTTTCTGTTCCTACTGCTTCGCAGTATATTTTCCGCTTACACTGCTCGACTGTGGAACATTGTTGTCTGTATGTGAAAAGGACAAGGCTGCAGGGGCGAAAGGATAACAAGAGTTTGCTGAAACACAAACGTAGGCAGCGCCAGGAAGAATGCCCGGCTCCCTCCTTAATGGAGCCTTGAAGCAGAGCTGCAGGGCATTTAATCATTTCACAGCTGCCAGCCAGTCTCGTTATATGGTAGAATATGTTAGAATAATACCGCTAAAGGCTTGAATTATGCTTTTCTAACGGCCCCCCTTTGCTGAGCCCGCTAAGAGCATGTCGGCTCCCAAGACCCGAATAGCACCTGATAGATAGCAAGGTCCGGAATGCAACTCCCCCCCGTATGTAGTTTGCTTCCAAGAACAGAAGCGCCGTGTTCTATTAAATAACCGAAAGATGCCTACGCACTCACAAATTGCAAATTGTTACTAGAATAGATGTTTGAAGGTGTCATAGTGGTCGGAGATGTCCATCATCACACCAAGTTCAAAGAAACCCAATAAAGAGGGGTGTTAAACATGTCATAGCTGATTGTTTGATATGCATTTTGTATATATGTAACTGATGTACGTAATTCACTCTCTTGCGTCCCTCGATGTCTAGAGATACACGTCGCGGGGCGTGAGACCGAGTTGGCCAACTGAGACTTTTGCTTTGCAATAAAACCCTAGCTTTGGGAATACAACCTTGTGTCTGGCGTCTCTGTCGTGTGTGGTGACCCGCCTTGTTTCCATAGACGTCAGGGTCCCCTAGGGGCCCCTTTTAAGATGGCGCCTGAATAGGGACCCTCCCCCACTTGTTACTTCGCGTAACGTTGTAATTGAGAAAGACAGAGAACGGCGAGGACGGGACGTTTGAGCTGTGATAAAGAGGTGTTCGGGGCACCCTGTAAAAGTGATGAGAGACTCCTTTGCAGATCTGCGCACATCTGATCCCTGATCGACGTGCCTGGCTAGAGAACAAGGAGGCAAGGGTCCCGAAATGAGGCGGAAGCCAAGAAATGCAGACACGACGTCCTTAGGTGCGTCAGTATACAGACGGCTTGATTTATCAGGTGAGTCATTCCCCGATTCACAGAATCCTGATATTGGTTGAGAGTTGACTTTGCAAAATCAAACGCCCTAGGTAAGGTTGATTAACCAGGGAGAAGGTTGAAACATGCCTGGGGTATTGTCCACCTTAGCGGGGTTTTTCTGCTGTGGTAGACAATCTTTGGAAAATGGCCAAATTGTACCACATGGGGGAACGCCGGCGTATGAGATGTATGTGAAGTATGGAGTGGGTGCGATAATATTCTGTGAGACTTGGCATAGGCAAACCAGAAAGCAACAAGACCATCAGTGGCCGATCAATGGTAGTTTTGAGATGGCGAGGATAGATAACTTGGAAAGGGTGTTGATAAGAAAGAAAGCGCGTCCTGCAGCATTTGAAACTATTAAAGACTGGAGAGAGGAAGCAATGCTCCAATTTAAAAGCAGAGCAAAGCATGCGCACAGGCATAAATCAAAAGGTGAGGTAGCGGAAGAAAAAGAAGAGGAGGCGTGGACTGAGAGTCTAAGAAGGGCAGGCAGGCGTGACCAGTTGAATATAGAAAAGATATACCCACAATGAGAATTACACATGACAGATGAATTGATAGAAAATATATTGACCCATACAAAACAAGGCCCAAGATCAGAAGTAAGACCAGATACGTCAGTAACTATTGCCCAGACCCCGTCCATAGCCCAAGCTCCCCCTCCGGTAGCTCAAGCCCTCCCACAGCCACAGACCGCACACATAACACTTCCTACTAGCCAACCAGGCCCACAACAGATACTCGCTGTTCCCATTGTCCCATCCGCACCTCCCACCTTAGACACAGACTCTGTACCGTCCGTTCCTCCCGGGGTTGAAGTTGAAACCACGGGGGCAAGAGGTGGGACTGACCAACGGGAGTGCACGAGGGTAACCCGCAACGCAATCAGCAAGGAAAGGAAGGTGGAATTGCAGCAACAGGCAGAGATGTATATAGACGGGAATGATGGGACGGCAACATTGGCTTCGATATATGACTTTTTTTTAGAAGCAACGAAAGACAGGTAGTGTTGGAATGCATGGGTGAATATTTGGTGGAGAGATGGAAACAGCTAATTGGGAAATTACCACTGCAGGGATTGTTAGATTTGAATGCATTAGCACACTGTAGTGAGAGGGATGAAGAAGTGAGAGAACATGTGTATAGACTTTTTGAGCTTAAAGATGAATTAGATAATGACTATGCTGAAATGTTTACCACACCTGGGTACAGGAGTAGGGAAGTCGGGAGACCTGGGAAGGGGAAAAAGGGGTCGCATAATTTATGGCAGCAGCTACCATCGCCGGGGCAGAAGGAGATGGTGAATGAATTATCGTTGCTAAAACAGGTGGGGGCAGACTTGAAGGAATGTCTAATTAGAACAGAGATATTAATGCAGCAAGTAGTAGGACATAATAGAGGGCGAGGGAACGCACAAGGAAGGAGTAGTTAGAATATGCATGGGGGAACAGTGGGGCCGAATCAGTGTGCATATTGTAAAGAGGAAGGACATTGGCGAGCGCAATGCCCGTATCTACAGAATAGAAATGGGTCTGTTCAGAGGAGACAGCATAGAGGACACCCAGGAAGGAATGGACCAAATAGGAATAGTATGCAGCAGCATCATAATAACGGAGGTAATCAAAACCAAGGCAAAAACCAAAATGCCCCAAACCAGAGTCAGGGACAGCAAAATCAACAATATGGAAATCAGAGTGGGGGAAATAGAGGGAAGAGTGGAAATGTTTTTGATACACAGCCAAACATGTATTACAGTAATAGTAATGATTACACATCGGACGATGTGTTATTTCCCCAATAGGACAGCCCAGGACAGGGGTCGGAACCAGTGTCTATTCCCGTGAATCAGAGTGGACCCTACGTAGAAATGAGAGTCGGGAATGAGGAGCACCGCTTTCTTGTAGATACAGGAGCACAGAAGTGTTCAATACACCATCACTTGGTTCCGAATATACCACAGGGCAAAAGAATATTTCCGTAGGGTTCGCAGGTACACCAGTCATAAACCCAGTGTCCAAACCAGTCCCAGTTACCATAGGACCATTTACCGAGCATTGTCCTTTCCTTCTAACAGAAAATTGTGGAGAAAATTTGTTGGGATTAAATCTGTTGAAAAAACTAGGTTCTGTTATACATTGCACGGCAGACGTACTGTTTCTAACGATATGGCCACACGATGCCCCTGTGTCAGAATTCATGTCCGAAGCGTTACCAGGGGAACTAAGTAAAGTACCAACTTGTATATGGGCAATGCATGACAACGATGTGGGATGTTTAAAGATAGAGCCAGTAAAGATTATTTTGAAAGAAGTTGTTACCCTACCGCGAATACCCCAGTACAACATTTTGGTTGAAGGTGAGAAAGGATTGAAGAGTATTGTTACCGATTTGGTGAAATTAGGGGTAATAGAGGAAATCAGAGGTAGTACATGTAACAGCCTGATTCTTCCGGTTTATAAAAAAGGAGGTAATGAGGTACCATACTGTTTCATAATTGATCTACGTGCATTGAATAAGGTAGTAGATCTGCAATTTCCTCTAGTGCCAGACGTCACTACAATATTGACAATGATACCTGTTTCAGCAGAATATTTTAGTGTAATAGATTTGAAAAACGCATTCTTTAGTATTCCAGTTGACAAGGACAGTAGATATTTGTTTGCGTTCACATTAGGAGGACGATCATTTACATTTACGCTGATTCCGCAAGGTTATACGGAAAGTCCAAGTATTTACAGTAGAGCATTAAAAGAACAGCTAGACATGCTGGAATTACCCATGGGTTGTGGACTTTTGCAATACATAGACGATTTATTGCTAGCTGCAGACACAGAGGAGATTTGTAAAGAAAGCACTGTATTACTACTTTCACACCCAGCGGCACATGGCCATAAAGCTAGTTTGAAGAAATTTCAGTATAATCGAAAGGAGGTAGCTTATTTGGGCTACCTACTTTCGAAAGGAGGGAGAGGACTAACGCCAGAACGCATAGAAAGTATTTCTTGTATGCCTATTCCAAAGACACAAAAAGGAGTCAGAGCCATAATAGGCATGGCTTCATATTGCCGACAATGGATTGGTAATTTTACGTTAATTGTAAAACCATTAGTGAATTTGACTAGAAAAGATGCGGTTATGCCTTTGCAGTGGGATGAGGAATGTCAGAGAGCATTTGATGGATTGAAAACTGCATTATGCTCGGCTCCAGTTTTGGGTACGCCGAACTATAAGAACATTTTTAGACTATTTGTTTGTGAAAGTGAAGGATGTGCATTGGCGGTTTTGACACAGGAACAAGGTGGAAGAAATAGGCTGTGCGGCTATTTTTCTTCTGCGTTGGACCCTGTAGCCCGCGCACTACTACGATGTTTGCGATCTGTCGCGGTGGCTGCTGCGTCAGTGAAACAAATGGAAGGGATGGTATTGGGGCACACTTTAATTTTGATGGTGCCACATGCCATAGACGTTCTATTAAATAGGACACAGACGCAACACCTCACCTCTGCTAGATTGACAAAGGGCCTCATTACAACCTTGGTGCTAAGTGCACCAACTTTACCACCATGGTGTAAACTCCATTTACACCATGGTGGATGGCGGATTTACCGCCCCATTCCAAGGTGAGTGGGGCGGTAAATCCCCATTTCCCATTTTCCCTTCCCCATTCCCATTTTTGCCCCATAGGGCATAATGGGAGTGGGGAAGGCGCTAATTACGCCGCCGTAAATTACGGCGGCGTAATTAGCACCATGGCAGGTTAGCGCCATGGATTTTAACGCCTGCTAAAAGCAGGCGTTAAAATCAGAATCAGGCGTTAAGGGTTAACGGTGGCGTTAACCCTTAACGCCTGAGTTGTAATGAGGCCCAAAATATGAGATTATCTTGTTCGCGCCCCATATCCAAATTATGGGGTGTAGCGCTTTTAATCCTGCAGAATTAATGCCACTAACCATAAAAGAAATTGGGAAGATTGAATCACCCCCCCACGATTACTTAATGGTCACTGAGGAAGAAACCAAGATGAGAGTTGATTTAAGTGGTATTCCACAGAAAGAGCCGGATGGAGAGTTATTTTTTGACGGCTCATGTTTTAAATTACCAGATGGCACGACAACTGCCGCATACGCTGTCACTACCCTAGAGAGTGTTGTAGAAAGTAAAAGAATCCCCTATAATTCAGCACAAGCCACGGAAATAATAGCAGTAACCAGAGCCTGCGAGATTTCTGAAAATTTGAATGTGAATATATATACTGATAGTCAGTACGCGTTTGGAGTGGTTCATAACTTTGGTCGACTCTGGGCTGAGAGAGGGTTTCTGACATCACATGGTGCCAGAATTCAACATGGCCCTTTGATTGTACGATTGCTGTCTGCACTCATGTTTCCAGAGCGCCTAGCAATAGTGAAATGCGAGGCACTTAAAAAAGTAACATGCAAAATAGGAGAGGGAAACGCGTTTGCAGACAGGATTGCGAAACAAACTGCCACTGATTTGAATACCAAGATGATGACGGTTCAGACAGAGGAAGTACCCTGTATGATAGAAGATGGAGTTGCGACTGTCAAAGAAATGCAGGCCGAGGCTACGGCCGATGAAATACAGGGATGGGCAGAGGGATCTGCTGAGTTGGATTTGGAGGGTTGTTGGGTGGACAAGGAAACTAGAAACTGGATGTTGCCAAATTCATATGTGAATGCAATGGTCACAATGGCCCACAGCCCTACGCACATCTGTGCCAAGAAAATGATACAGCACCTTTCTACAGTATGGCAGAATGTAAACATAAAAAAGAATGCAGAGAGGTTGGTGCAGAACTGTATCACGTGTTTACAACACAATGTAGGAAAGGGAACAGTGACACCAACAGGCAATTTTGGCCCGCCCTCCATGCCGTTTGAGGTAGTTCATTTTGATTTCATAGAGATGGAGACGTGCCAAAACTTAAAATATGTCTTGGTGGTAATCTGTGCCTTCAGTAAGTGGGTGGAGGCATATCCTTTAAAAGATTGCACAGCAATGACTATGGCAAAAGTAATGTTGAAGGAGAATTTTTCCAGATTTGGCTTGCCCCGTGTCCTATGGTCCGATAATGGACCACATTTTGTGGGTGCAGTGGTGTTACAGATATGTGCAGGTCTCCAGATTGATAAGAGATTCCATAGTTCAAGGCATCCGAGTTCTGCCGGTCTTTTGGAGAGGCACAACGGGATTCTTAAATCAAAGATTAGCAAGATTTGTGCAGGAAGCAAGTTGAGTTGGGTGGATGCATTACCAATAGCACTATTATGCATGTGTACATCTGTACAGGCTAAAACTGGGCTCTCCCATACGAGATCGTAATGGGGAGGCCGGCAAATGTTTGGTGTGCACCTCAGTCAAAACGACTTAGTGAGATAGAACATCCTGTGCTTAGTACTTATTGTGACCTTTTAATGCAGAAATTGCGTTTGATTCATCAGCAGGTGCAGGAGGCATTACCCATACGGTATACCGGTCCGGGGCACGCGCTGGAGCCAGGAGACTGGGTGCTGCTAAAAAACTTTGAAAGAAAGTCATCATTAGCACCCAGGTGGCACGGGCCCCATCAAGTACTTTTGGCGACGCAGACGGCAATACGGGTGGATGGAACGAAGTCGTGGATCCATGCCACCCATGCCAAAAAGATTCCAACTGCACTGAAAGTCTTGCCTGACACTGCTGACCGGAAAGAGACAGCGGTCCCAGAAACGAAAGAAACTGTTGCCAGTGAGCAGCCACTTGATCTGCCAAAACGTGAAGTGAAACTTGAAACAAAGCCTGAGACGATTGCCAAAAAGGGGGAAGGGTGAAAAGTGCCCCAACATTGCCCAGCAGAATCGACATCACTGCTGACCGACGTGAAATCTTCCTTGCATATACCAGCAAAACCAAATCGTGTACCCCTTTGGCGCCCACCAGCACTTGCCAGCACACCAAAAAACGGATTTGCATTGGCGCGGCGCACACCAGCACCTGCAGTAGCGCCACAGGCTGACTTCAAGCCTGAATCTGAAAGTGCACAGGCACTGTTCACGGATCATACGATACCAGGAGCAAGGCGATACAACCTGCGGCCTCGGAAGACAAAGTGATCCGCATTCTTTTTTTTGTTTTGTTTGGTGTTTATTTCAACCTCTGGTTCAGCTCATGGACGGAGAAGGAACCAGGGGTGTAGAGGAGAGAAGCGTGAGAATTGTGCAAGTCGGACAATTCAAGACTCGCGGCTCCTCGGTGCGATCGTAAAAAGTACATGTGTCCTGAACCAGAACGGACAAGCTGTGCGCTCATGGTACTATGGCAAGTGAGATAATTGATTAACAGTGCATGTGTCCGGAACCAGAGCGGACAAGCTGGGCGCACATGAAACTGAGGCGATAACTGATCAAAGTCCTCTGAGCAGTATAAGAAGGGACAAGTGATCTCGCAAAAAAAAACAAATAATCGAATCCAGGCTAAAAAGGACAGGCAAAACTGAATTGTGAGAATTCCATTGAACTTATAGACATCAGAGCAAGCGCGACGAAGAGAGATATCCACAACGAACTGTGATAAGGAAGAAGAAGGATGACGAGAAACATGTCGGGACTGGTTCCAGCCTCCTCTTGCACTACAACCGCTGAGAATGAGTCAGTTATAAAGACTATAAAGTTTAAAAAAAACGCATGGTAAAACAAATTGTATGCTGACACTAACGATAATAATGTGCTTTATGAGCGTGGTAGCACCAATATCGACAGCCCTAATATTATGGTGGGTAGAAACAATACACCCATTAGAAATGTTTTTACCAATAATTAATATATCCACCACTGAAAGCCCGGTTCAGGTGATCACTTATACCCTACCCCCAATGGAAGAAAAACACAGGGAAGGTTTTAGAAATAACACCTTACTTCTGATAATGAACATGACACATACAATCCTAAAGAAAACAAACTGCTGGGTATGTGCCCATTTACCACAGCATGCTGGGAAAGGAATAGGGTGGTATGTGCAGCCATTACCATTAAGTTCTGCATGTAGTGCATCTTTAGGTGCAATGTTCTATGGGAAGTGGAATAAGAGTAATACGGGTCAATTAGACAGAACCAACATGAATGAGTTTGAGGAGATAAAAATGAAGCCTGTGGGTTGTTCCATTTTCCATAAGTAATAGCCCCAGAGCCCACGAGGAAAAGTACACGGAAGATAACACGACAAAATAGACGAGATAGATTGTCCCCACCAGAAAAAACATCTGTAATGACGTTTCGTGTAAGAACAGAAGGGAACAAAGATGCAATTCCCCCATCTTACACGATGAATTATAGCCCAAGAACTGTCCCTTTTTGTCTAAAAAAGAAAGGCTCTTTTCAGTCGGAACATATACTGGTTGTATGAATACAGTGGTACTAAAATGGGAAATAGAACCAGTATATGTAGGTGATCCAGTTTTTTTTATATGTGGAGAGAAAGCATACCCTTGGTTGCCCAGAAACTGGGGAGGTACATGTAATCTAGGACTACTGTTCCCACGAGTATTCCTCTTAGAAACAGCAGCCATGGCCAGATTATCTAGAACTAGAGTCAAAAGGACTGACGAAGGGGTTTTAATAGCAACTGATGTAGCAAAATCATTCATTCCATTCTAAGGACAGATAGTGAACTCCTATAATATAAGGCAACTGTCCAGAATCCTAAAGAATACAATAAACACAACAACAGATATATTATTTAACATGACGTTGGAAGAAAGAGGAATCAGGTTAATGACACTGCAAAATAGAATGGCTCTCGATGTAATCCTGGTTGATTGTGGGGGAATTTGCAAAATAGTGGGATCAGCATGTTGCGTTTATGTCGATGAATATTCCCCCATGATCTTTGAAGCAATAAAGAAAAAGCACTTTCTAAGCTCTGAACTCCCCACGGGAGAAGGGAGCTGGGGAATAGGATCTTGGTTTTGGGGAATACTACGATCTTGGGGATGGAAGTTGATCTCAATATTAGTAGTGGTGTTCGGAATATTCCTAACGTGCTGTTGTTGTATACATTGTTTACCCATAGTTTGTGCAGAGGTAACTGAGGGATGTACGGAATGATGCATGCATATGATAACAAAGAAAAAACAACCTCATGATCGAACTAGCCCAGACCCAAATGAGATGAGAGTAGTGAAAGAGCTGATGGCAATAGATATTGATGAAGACAATGATGTCCACGATAGCATGCGAGACTCAGACATAAGTACTTCAGATTCATCATCACTAGAGGAGGTTTCAATAAATAGAGGAGACGTTTGGCATACGGCCAAAGGAGGGTTTGTCAGTCTAGAAATACGGATACCTCTAATTTGAGACCGCAAACGCATTTTGGTGGCCGTGGACCAACCGTCTCATGCACGATACGACAGAATATAGGTTTTCGAGTTTGCCAATGAACGGCCATTTTGATGTAACAGGAATCGCCATTTTGTTTTCTAACCATTGCTCATTGCTTTCTGTCCCTATTGCTTCGCAGTATATTTTCCGCTTACACTGCTCGACTGTGGAACTTTGTTATCTGTATGTGAAAAGGACAAGGCCGCAGGGCTGAGAGGATAACAAGAGTTTGCTGAACACAAACATAGGCTGACAGGAAGAATGCCCGGCTCCCTCCTTAATGTAGCCTTGAATCAGAGCTGCAGGGCATTTAATCATTTCACAGCTGCCAGCCAGTCTCGTTATATGGTAGAATATGTTAGAATAATACCGCTAAAGGCTTGCATTATGCTTTTCTAATGGCCCCTTTTGCTGAGCCCGCTAAGAGCATTTCAGCTCCCAGGATGCGAATAGCACCTGATAGATAGCAGGGTCCGGAATGCAACTCCCCCCCCGTATGTAGTTTGCTTCCAAGAACAGAAGCTCCGTGTTCTATTCAATAACCGAAAGATGCGTACGCACTCACAAATTGCAAATTGTTACTAGAATAGATGTTTGAAGGTGTCATAGTGGTCGGAGATGTCCATCATCACACCAAGTTCAAAGAAACCCAATAAAGAGGGGTGTTAAACATGTCATAGCTGATTGTTTGATATGCATTTTGTATATATGTAACTGATTTACGTAATTCACTCTCTTGTGTCCCTCGATGTCTAGAGATACACGTTGCGGGCCGTGAGACCGAGTTGGCCAACTGAGACTTTTGCTTTGCAATAAAACCCTAGCTTTGGGAATACAACCTCGTGTCTGGTGTCTCTCTCGTGTGTGGTGACCCGCCTTGTTTCCATAGATGTCAGGGTCCCCTAGGGGCCCCTTTCATTGATATTTATTCCAATGATCCTTGACACTTTTTTTAATTAAAATTAAAATAAGAAACCCTTATACAGACTTTTCATGAAAGATAAATGCACATGTGATGTCATCAGTGATGTCATCAATGACCTTTGTGATGTCATCTTTGATGTCCTGGGTGTTAGTCTTAGCAGTGCACGGTGGTGGCGCAAGTTATGGTTGCTTAGCTTACCATAACTGGCGAATTTCAAGGGTTTTTCGGTTTTACTTGGAACCATAATGTCCCTTCAACAATGTTTTTTCACTGAATTTCATAGGTTTTTAGTAGCACAACTTAACCATAGCATCCCTTTAACAAAGTTTTTTCACTGAATTTCATAGGTTTTTAGTAGCACAACTTAACCATAGCATCCCTTTAACAAAGTTTTTTCACTGAATTTCATAGGTTTTTAGTAGCGCAACTTAACCATAACGTCCTTTTAACAAAGTGTTTTCACTGAATTTCATAGATTTTTAGTAGCACAACTTAACCATAACGTCCCTTTAACAAAGTTTTTTCACTGAATTTCATAGGTTTTTAGTAGCACAACTTAACCATAACATCCCTTTAACAAAGATTTTTTCACTGAATTTCATAGGTTTTTAGTAGCACAACTTAACCATAATGTCTCTATAACAAAGTTTTTTAACTGACTTTCATAGATTTTTAGTAGAAAAGCTCAACAATAGTAACTTTGACTTCATGTACATGTAATATGGAACATACTGAACCACTTCTACTGAATGTAATGTCCCATATTCGGACAACAGTACCACTACCTAAAAAGTCTGGAGGGGGGGCATGTTTCATTGTTATATTACATGATAACATTTAAAAAATTCACTAAGTAGTACACATACAGAGGGTAATTCATAGAATTTCGCACAAAAGTGGCGCACACGGCTGGCGCACAGTGTGCGCATGCGAATGTCTGCGCCAGCCGCGTGCGCTAAAATCGATTTCCGTGCACAGCGTATTCATGGATTTTAGCCTCCAAAACCAGCCATGGCACAGAGTGGCGCAGCAACCCTGCAGAAGCACCAGTTACGCCCCCAAGAACGCCCTTGCGCAAGGAAAAGCCATCAAAATTCCCAATTCAGCGCAAAGGGCTGCGCTAACCCTGGACCAGTTTACAGGGCTGCCAAACAGCAAATGCCAAGCGGGGAACGTGTATTACTGGGGTGCGCGTGAAGTTTCACACGCGAAAGGGCCTGTGCGAGTGGGGTACGTGTATTACTGGGGTTCGTGGGAAGTTTCACACGCAATTTCATCAGGGTACGTGTATTACGGGGTTCGCGGGAACTTTCATACGCGAAAGGGCCTGTGCGAGTGGGGTACGTGTATTAGGGGGTGCACGGGAAGTTTCACATGAAATTGGGCTGGGTACGTGTATTTCAGGGGTGCGCGGGAAGTTTCACACACGATTGGCCTGGGTACGTGTATTTCAGGGGTGTGCGGGAAGTTTCACACGCGATTGGCCTGGGTATGTGTATTAAAGGGTGCGCGGGAAGTTTCACACGCGATTGGCCTGGGTACGTGTATTTCATGGGTGCGCGGGAAGTTTCACACGCGATTGGCCTGGGTACGTGTATTTAGGGGGTGCACGGGAAGTTTCGCACACGATTGGCCTGGGTACGTGTATTTCGGGGGTGCGTGGGAAGTTTCACACGCGATTGGCCTGGGTACGTGTATTTCAGGGGTGCGTGGGAAGTTTCACACCCGATTGGCCTGGGTAAGTGTATTTCAGGGGTGCGCCGGAAGTTTCACACGCGATTGGCCTGGGTATGTGTATTTCAGGGGTGCGCAGGATGTGTCACACGTGATTGGGCTGGGTACGTGTATTTCAGGGGTGCGCGGGAAGTGTCACATGCGATTGGCCTGGGTATGTGTATTTCAGGGGTGCGCAGGATGTGTCACACGCGATTGGCCTGGGTATGTGTATTTCAGGGGGGCGCAGGATGTGTCACACGCGATTGGCATGGGTACGTGTATTTCAGGGGTGCGCGGGAAGTTTCACACGCGATTGGCCTGGGTACGTGTATTTCAGGGGTGCGCGGGAAGTTTCACACGCGATTGGCCTGGTTACGTGTATTTCAGGGGTGCGCGGGAAGTTTCACACGCGATTGGGCTGGGTACGTGTATTTCAGGGGTGCGCGGGAAGTTTTACAAGCGATTGGGCTGGGTACGTGTATTTCAGGGGTGCGCGGGAAGTTTCACACACGATTGGCCTGGGTACATGTATTTCGGGGATGCGCGGGAAGTTTCACACGCAATTGGGCTGGGGACGTGTATTTCAGGTGTGTGCGGGAAGTTAGCCTCCAAAACCAGCCATGGCACAGAGTGGCGCAGCAACCCTGCAGAAGCGCCAGTTACGCCCCCAAGAACGCCCTTGCGCAAGGAAAAGCCATCAAAATTCCCAATTCAGCGCAAAGGGCTGCGCTAACCCTGGACCAGTTTACAGGGCTGCCAAACAGCAAATGCCAAGCGGGGAACGTGTATTACTGGGGTGCGCGTGAAGTTTCACACGCGAAAGGGCCTGTGCGAGTGGGGTACGTGTATTACTGGGGTTCGTGGGAAGTTTCACACGCAATTTCATCAGGGTACGTGTATTACGGGGTTCGCGGGAACTTTCATACGCGAAAGGGCCTGTGTGAGTGGGGTACGTGTATTAGGGGGTGCACGGGAAGTTTCACATGCAATTGGGCAGGGTACGTGTATTTCAGGGGTGCGCGGGAAGTTTCACACACGATTGGCCTGGGTACGTGTATTTCAGGGGTGTGCGGGAAGTTTCACACGCGATTGGCCTGGGTATGTGTATTTCAGGGTGCGCGGGAAGTTTCACACGCGATTGGCCTGGGTACGTGTATTTCATGGGTGCGCGGGAAGTTTCACACGCGATTGGCCTGGGTACGTGTATTTAGGGGGTGCGCGGGAAGTTTCGCACGCGATTGGCCTGGGTACGTGTATTTCGGGGGTGCGCGGGAAGTTTCACACGCGATTGGCCTGGGTACGTGTATTTCAGGGGTGCGCGGGAAGTTTCACACCCGATTGGCCTGGGTAAGTGTATTTCAGGGGTGCGCCGGAAGTTTCACACGCGATTGGCCTGGGTATGTGTATTTCAGGGGTGCGCAGGATGTGTCACACGCGATTGGGCTTGGTACGTGTATTTCAGGGGTGCGCGGGAAGTGTCACATGCGATTGGCCTGGGTATGTGTATTTCAGGGGTGCGCAGGATGTGTCACACGCGATTGGCCTGGGTACGTGTATTTCAGGGGTGCGCGGGAAGTGTCACATGCGATTGGCCTGGTTACGTGTATTTCAGGGGTGCGCGGGAAGTTTCACACGCGATTGGGCTGGGTACGTGTATTTCAGGGGTGCGCGGGAAGTGTCACACGCGATTGGCCTGGGTAAGTGTATTTCAGGGGTGCGCGGGAAGTTTCACACGCGATTGGCCTGGGTATGTGTATTTCAGGGGGGCGCAGGATGTGTCACACGCGATTGGCATGGGTACGTGTATTTCAGGGGTGCGCGGGAAGTGTCACATGCGATTGGCCTGGGTACGTGTATTTCAGGGGTGCGCGGGAAGTTTCACACACGATTGGCCTGGTTACGTGTATTTCAGGGGTGCGTGGGAAGTTTCACACCCGATTGGCCTGGGTAAGTGTATTTCAGGGGTGCGCCGGAAGTTTCACACGCGATTGGCCTGGGTATGTGTATTTCAGGGGTGCGCAGGATGTGTCACACGTGATTGGGCTGGGTACGTGTATTTCAGGGGTGCGCGGGAAGTGTCACATGCGATTGGCCTGGGTATGTGTATTTCAGGGGTGCGCAGGATGTGTCACACGCGATTGGCCTGGGTATGTGTATTTCAGGGGGGCGCAGGATGTGTCACACGCGATTGGCATGGGTACGTGTATTTCAGGGGTGCGCGGGAAGTTTCACACGCGATTGGCCTGGGTACGTGTATTTCAGGGGTGCGCGGGAAGTTTCACACGCGATTGGCCTGGTTACGTGTATTTCAGGGGTGCGCGGGAAGTTTCACACGCGATTGGGCTGGGTACGTGTATTTCAGGGGTGCGCGGGAAGTTTCACAAGCGATTGGGCTGGGTACGTGTATTTCAGGGGTGCGCGGGAAGTTTCACACACGATTGGCCTGGGTACATGTATTTCGGGGATGCGCGGGAAGTTTCACACGCAATTGGGCTGGGGACGTGTATTTCAGGTGTGTGCGGGAAGTTAGCCTCCAAAACCAGCCATGGCACAGAGTGGCGCAGCAACCCT
Source organism: Ambystoma mexicanum (assembly GCF_040938575.1). Taxonomy (NCBI): domain Eukaryota; kingdom Metazoa; phylum Chordata; class Amphibia; order Caudata; family Ambystomatidae; genus Ambystoma; species Ambystoma mexicanum. Next base: position 1,117,207,494 of record NC_090924.1, read on the forward strand.
GCAGAAGCGCCAGTTACGCCCCCAAGAACGCCCTTGCGCAAGGAAAAGCCATCAAAATTCCCAATTCAGCGCAAAGGGCTGCGCTAACCCTGGACCAGTTTACAGGGCTGCCAAACAGCAAATGCCAAGCGGGGAACGTGTATTACTGGGGTGCGCGTGAAGTTTCACACGCGAAAGGGCCTGTGCGAGTGGGGTACGTGTATTACTGGGGTTCGTGGGAAGTTTCACACGCAATTTCATCAGGGTACGTGTATTACGGGGTTCGCGGGAACTTTCATACGCGAAAGGGCCTGTGCGAGTGGGGTACGTGTATTAGGGGGTGCACGGGAAGTTTCACATGCAATTGGGCTGGGTACGTGTATTTCAGGGGTGCGCGGGAAGTTTCACACGCGATTGGCCTGGGTATGTGTATTTCAGGGTGCGCGGGAAGTTTCACACGCGATTGGCCTGGGTACGTGTATTTCATGGGTGCGCGGGAAGTTTCACACGCGATTGGCCTGGGTACGTGTATTTAGGGGGTGCGCGGGAAGTTTCGCACGTGATTGGCCTGGGTACGTGTATTTCGGGGGTGCGCGGGAAGTTTCACACGCGATTGGCCTGGGTACGTGTATTTCAGGGGTGCGCGGGAAGTTTCACACCCGATTGGCCTGGGTAAGTGTATTTCAGGGGTGCGCCGGAAGTTTCACACGCGATTGGCCTGGGTATGTGTATTTCAGGGGTGCGCAGGATGTGTCACACGCGATTGGGCTTGGTACGTGTATTTCAGGGGTGCGCGGGAAGTGTCACATGCGATTGGCCTGGGTATGTGTATTTCAGGGGTGCGCAGGATGTGTCACACGCGATTGGCCTGGGTACGTGTATTTCAGGGGTGCGCGGGAAGTGTCACATGCGATTGGCCTGGTTACGTGTATTTCAGGGGTGCGCGGGAAGTTTCACACGCGATTGGGCTGGGTACGTGTATTTCAGGGGTGCGCGGGAAGTGTCACACGCGATTGGCCTGGGTAAGTGTATTTCAGGGGTGCGCGGGAAGTTTCACACGCGATTGGCCTGGGTATGTGTATTTCAGGGGGGCGCAGGAAGTTTCACACGCAATTGGCATGGGTACGTGTATTTCAGGGGTGCGCGGGAAGTGTCACATGCGATTGGCCTGGGTACGTGTATTTCAGGGGTGCGCGGGAAGTTTCACACGTGATTGGCCTGGTTACGTGTATTTCAGGGGTGCGCGGGAAGTTTCACAAGCGATTGGGCTGGGTACGTGTATTTCAGGGGTGCGCGGGAAGTTTCACACGCGATTGGCCTGGGTACATGTATTTCGGGGATGCGCGGGAAGTTTCACACGCAATTGGGCTGGGGACGTGTATTTCAGGTGTGTGCGGGAAGTTTCACACGCGATTGGAGTAAGGTACGTGTATTACTGGGCTGCGCAAGAAGTTTCACACACGATTTTTCTGTCAGAGCGGGGAACACGTATTTCGGGGGTGCGCGGGGAGTCCTACACGTGAATTGGCAGTGTGGGTCCTCCAAGGTGTCACCTCTACCCCCTCATGGCCCCTGCAGCCAGCCCACACCACAGGGGACTACCCTGCACCCCTGGTCATGTTCCGCAGGCAGCCCATCCACCATGGCCATGCCCCCCAGCCAAGCCACATGTCACGTTGCAATATGATCACCAACTCATGTCTCCCAGCACCCCCACCCCCAGCAGTGAGGGGCACCTGCCAGCAGGCCCCCACTCATGTCCCCCAGCACCCCCACCCCCCAGCAGTGCAGGGGCACCTGCCAGCAGGCCCCCACACATGTCCCCCAGCACCCCCACACCCCAGCAGTCAGGGGCACCTGCCAGCTGTCCCCCACACATGTCGCCCAGCACCCCCACGCCCCAGCAGTGCAGGGCACCTGCCAGCAGGCCCCCACACATGTAACCCAGCACCCCCACCCCCCAGCAGTCAGGGGTACCTGCCAGCAGGCCCCCACACATGTCCCCCTGCACCCCTACCCCCAGCAGTCAGTGGCACCTGCCAGCAGGCCCCCACACATGTCCCCCTGCACCCCACCCCCCAGCAGTCAGGGGCACCTGCCAGCAGGCCCCCACTCATGTCCCACACATGTCCCCCTGCACCCCCCCAGCAGTCAGGGGCACCTGCCAGCAGGCCCCCACTCATGTCCCACACTTGTCCCCCTGCACCCCCACCCCCCAGCAGTCAGGGTCACCTGCCAGCAGGCCCCCACACATGCCCCCCTGCACCCCCACCCCCCAGCAGTCAGGGGCACCTGCCAGCAGGCCCCCACACATGCCCCCCTGCACCCCCACCCCCCAGCAGTCAGGGGCACCTGCCAGCAGGCCCCCACTCATGTCCCACACATGTCACCCTGCACCCCACCACCAGCAGTCAGGGGCACCTGCCAGCAGGCCCCCACACATGTCCCCCTGCACTCCCACCCCCCAGCAGTCAGGGACACAGGCCCCCACACATGTCCCCCTGCACCCCCACCCCTCAGCAGTCAGGGGCACCTGCCAGTAGGCCCCCACACATGTCCCCCAGCACCCACACCCGCCAGCAGTCAGGGGCACCTGCCAGCAGGCCCCCACTCATGTCCCACACATGTCCCCCTGCACCCCCACCCCCCAGCAGTGCAGGGCACCTGCCAGCAGGCCCCACGCATGTCCCCCAGCACCCCCACCCCCCAGCAGTCAGGGGCACCTGCCAGCAGGCCCCCACACATGTCCCCCAGCACCCCCACCCCCCAGCAGTGCAGGGCACCTGCCAGCAGGCCCCCACACATGTCCCCCAGCACCCCCACCCCCACCCCCCAGAAGTCAGGGGCACCTGCCAGCAGGCCCCCACTCATGTCCCACACATGTCCCCCTGCACCCCCACCCCCCAGCAGTCAGGGGCACCTGCCAGCAGGCCCCCACACATGTCCGCCTGCACCCCCACCCCCCAGCAGTCAGGGGCACCTGCCAGCAGGCCCCCACTCATGTCCCACACATGTCACCCTGCACCCCACCCCCAGCAGTCAGGGGCACCTGCCAGCAGGCCCCCACACATGTCCCCCTGCACTCCCACCCCCCAGCAGTCAGGGACACAGGCCCCCACACATGTCCCCCTGCACCCCCACCCCCCAGCAGTCAGGGGCACCTGCCAGTAGGCCCCCACACATGTCCCCCTGCACCCACACCCGCCAGCAGTCAGGGGCACCTGCCAGCAGGCCCCCACTCATGTCCCACACCTGTCCCCCTGCACCCCCACCCCCCAGCAGTGCAGGGCACCTGCCAGCAGGCCCCCACGCATGTCCCCCAGCACCCCCACCCCCCAGCAAACAGGGGCACCTGCCAGCAGGCCCCCACACATGTCCCCCAGCACCCCCACCCCCAGCAGTGCAGGGCACCTGCCAGCAGGCCCCCACACATGTCCCCCAGCACCCCCACCCCCAGAAGTCAGGGGCACCTGCCAGCAGGCCCCCACTCATGTCTCACACACGTCCCCCTGCATCCCCACCCCCCAGCAGTCAGGGACACCTGCCAGCAGGCCCCCACACATGTCCCCCTGCACCCCCTCCCCCCAGCAGTCAGGGGCACCTGCCAGCAGGCCCCCACACATGTCCCCCTGCACCCCCACCTCCCAGCAGTCAGGGGCACCTGCCAGCAGGCCCCCATTCATGTCCCACACATGTCCCCCTGCACCCCCACCCCCCAGCAGTGCAGGGCACCTGCCAGCAGGCCTCCACACATGTCCCCCTGCACCCCCACCCTCCAGCAGTCAGGGGCACCTGCCAGCAGGCCCCCACTCATGTCCCACACATGTCCCTCTGCACCCCCACCCCCCAGCAGTCAGGGGCACCTGCCAGCAGGCCCCCACATGTGTCCCCCCGACAGGTCATCACACTCCAGACCCATGACCCTCATGGCCACCCAAATCCCACCCCAGTCCAAACACCCCACATTGAATTCCCAAAGTCATGATAGAAAATACATAACCAACATGGGCATGAATCAATGTCCCTCAGACCCAAGCAATGGTGACACATCACTGTGGAAAGATCAACATTGTGACATGCACAAAACAAAAGAGATAAGACCACATCAGTAAAGTATATAACAAAATGTGTATTCAATAATTAACCTAATGAATTAAAAAGAAAACACACAATAATGGAAATAATGAAGAAAAAGCTGCATGTCCAAAATATTCAAAAAAAATATGTAAAAGCAGAATCCAAATCAATCCAAAAGCAAATGGGTCCAAAGAGTTTGTCCGTCCAACCAAATCCAAAGTGTAAAAATAAGACACATCCATTGATCCATGGTAAAAAAGAAACTTAAATTAAGTGAAATCCAGTGTAGAACTATATACAAAGTACAAATCCAGGGTCCATGAGCCCAACCATTGAAAGGAAACCTACAAAAACCCTACCTAATGAACAACTATATACAAAAAGGTGGGGTATTGTCCAAGCGCCCCAAATGAAATGAAAACCAAAAGGAAACCTAACACTAATTAACTATATACAATGGCAACGGGCTAGTCCGATGGCTCACTTCCTGATTTCCCGGGCCAGGGCATCATCGAACTCCTGCTCGATGTCCCGGAGGCGGTCCTCTTCTAAGGCCCCGAGGGTTCGCAGGGACGATGACATCTGGACCTCCAGGTCCCTGCGAATTGCCTCAAGGCACTCGGCCCGCCTCAGAGCCCTTTGCATGGAGTTCTCTGCCCTGACCATCGTGAGCCATGCCTCTTCCGCCCGCTGCCGCTCCGCATCTATAGCATGGCCTAACCACTGCCACACGGAAGACACTTCCCGTCCTGGGTCCTCCTGCCCTCCGGCCGATGCCTGCCCCTCCGATGTCGAAGGCCCCGAGCCATCATGTCTCCCACCTTGTTGCTGCTGCTGCTGTGCCTGTGCCCATGCTCTGGCTCCTGCTGCCTGCACATCCTCCTCCGGCTGGGGTGCAGTTGTTGAGGTGGCCACCCCTGCTGGACGTCCGACTCCTGACTGTGGCAGAGATATGTCTTCCACCAGCCTGGCTGCACGGTCAGAGGCACCTCCACAGGGTACCCTGGTGATACATGGGTGGGAAGATGGCACAGAGGACGACTGGCACATAAGGGGTTCAGGTGAGGAGAGGGTCGAAGCAAGGTTCAGCAAACGGAGGATTCCGGCGTGGGTGACCTGTCCCAGTAGGCTGACGTGGTCAACGAGCCATTCAAGATGACGTGCAGTCTCCCCATGAAAAGACTGCAGGTCACCTTGCATGTCCCGTTGACACAATGCCACCCCACCCAGGACAGGCTCAACCCAGTCCCGGATAGCCACGTCCACAGGGAGAGGAAGGCCAGTTGTTGTAAGCGGATCCCCTCCCTGAAAACGGGTCTGGACGTAGGCATCCCTGCTGGGGCGGAATGATGCAGTCACAGGATCGGGGACAGGATTACACACAGGCACCTCTGCAGCAGCCTGTGCTGCCTCCTGTCCCTGCCCCTGCACTGCACCACTGGCACCAGTGGAATCCCGACCTCCAGACCCCGTGTATGTCCCTTGCGCGGCCTCCTCCTCCACCAAACCCCCCACCAACCTAGATGACTCTGTGCCATCTTCCTTCGTCGGACCCTGTGGGGTCTCAGCTGCCCCTTCTGCTGCCGAGGAATCCAACTCCGACCTCCGCCTCTTGGACCTACCCTTAGCAGCAGCGGCCTGGGATGCGGCACCGGACTCCTCACTCCCTGACGAGATCACAACCTGGGAGGGGAGCCGGGCCTTGCGTCTCTGGCTGGTGGTGTGATCCCCGCTGCTGTGCTCCACAGCACCCTCTCCGCCCTCTTCATCAGTTGACATTGCAGACAGGGAGAGATAGGAGACAGGCATCAGGACACTGTACAATGGACTGATACACATATGCCAGTTGCACATGAGTGGCAGTGTCAAACTTCAGACATGGCATCACAATCCCCAACACACATGGCATGTCAACTCACACACCTGAGCAATTCCACAGCCATATGGCAACAGCCGTCACCATCCATACACATAGAACAGCATGAGCAGCCAAAGGTGAGCCAGACATCACATGAAACACAGGGAGTGCACTAGACATGCACACATGCCACCACACTTACATGCATGTGTACACCTCCACCAACTGTCGCAGTGATGAGATCGGCATCCATGTCACATCTGGCAATCAGTCTTCTACATATCATTGTCCCAAGCATCCATGTTGCATCACTGTGGCACCATTGTGAAATACACACACATGCACATGTACACGGTGCAGATACATGCAGCTGGAACCGACATCCATGTGTGACACCACAACCATGCCAACTTATATACACAGTCATTCAAGCATGTGTGCTCACACATCTGCATTTGGCATGCAAGCTTACACACACATGCACCATCCATGTGTCTCACACATGAGAGGACTCGCATGTGTTAACCTCACTGCCCTGTACATACACATCCATACATGGCCCTACAAAACCACATGTGCAACCTGCACACTACTGGCACACCACCACACGCACAGCTTACAATCAGTATGCATGTACACTTACCGCTCAACTCCAGACGGGTCTGCCTCTCAAGGACCTGGACGTGGAGCGCTGGGGATTTGTGTTCCAGGACCCTCATTTGATGTTCCGACAGGTGGCCCCTTAGCATCTGCTGCCTTCAAGAGGTGCCGGGCCATGTTGAGGGTCCTGGACCTGAAGTCCTCCCAGCGCTTCTTGACATGTTGGAATTTTCGGACTGCCACCCTCTCCGCGTTGATGGCAGTCACAATGTCTGTCCAGATCCTGGTCTGTCCTTCCTTGTCGGCGCGTGAACTTCCGAAGAGGGCATCATACTGCCCCAGGACTTGCTCCACCAGGACACCAACTTCGGTGGCAGTGAAGCTGGTGGCCCTCTGCCTCTCTGGCTGGGGGTTGCCAGTGGTCTCAGATGGTGGTGTGCCCGACATGGCAACCCCAGAGGCAGGCATGGGTGGGCAACTGGGTCCTGGGGCTGGGCTGTGGAGCGATGGTATCCCAGTCGGGAGTCTTCAGTTCCAGCAGGGGTGGTCACAGCAACTGCACCCCTGCAGATGGCTGATGTGCAGGCTGCAAATAGCAGGGCATGTGGGCAGCAGGCAGGCAGGCAGCAGCAGATGGCATGTGGGAGCGAGCTCGGGGCTCTTGGGGGCAGTAAAATGGCCTTCAGGGCAGGAGTGTGGTCTTCCGTGTGTTTTCACATGGCCAGCTTGATACGGAGTGATTCGGCACGTGAAAATCTTGCACGTCAGTGTGTAATTCGAGGAAAGGGCCTTAGCGCGTAAGCGCGTCAGCGCATGCACGCGATTCCATTGGACCAAAGGCCCTTAGTGCGTAGGCGCGTAAGTTACATTATACGCGTGGGCGTTTCCCTCACAGCACGTGATGACAGAGCACACGTGGAAAAACTGAACGTCCGAGTGTCATCGCGTGTAATTGGATGAAAGCGCCTGCGTACACGCGTCTCTGACGTGTATGTGTGGGCCGGTTTAAAAGCTGCGTGTAGGATGCCATTTCCTTGTACGTGCTTTTGTGGAGAGCGAGTGGGTGAAATCTGTACTTCTTGTCGGTTCACACGTGATTACTTCACAGCGTTTCCAGTTCGTACTCCCTGTTACCTCTGACAGCCCTTTTCTGATTTTTTGTTGGGCCTGTTTCCTCAAACAGAGTTCACTTCTCCTTTTGTCCTGTCTCCTCACACATCATACAATTCTTCTATTGGCGGGGGTGTTGCCAACGCGCACACACACGTATTTTTCATGTTTTTTTTCCAGGCAGACGGTGAGCTCCGCACGTAGTTAGCAACTGTGCTTGCCCCGTGTGATCCTGGTCTGTGCTTCCTTGTCGGCGCGTGAACTTCCGAAGAGGGCATCATAATGCCCCAGGACTTGCTCCACCAGGACACCAACTTCGGTGGCAGTGAAGCTGGTGGCCCTCTGCCTCTCTGGCTGGGGGTTGCCAGTGGTCTCAGATGGTGGTGTGACCGACATGGAAACCCCAGAGGCAGGCGTGGGTGGGCAACTGGGTCCTGGGGCTGGGCTGTGGAGCGATGGTATCCCAGTCTGGAGTCTTCAGTTCCAGCAGGCGTGGTCACAGCAACTGCACCCCTGCAGATGGCTGATGTGCAGGCAGCAAATAGCAGGGCACGTGGGCAGCAGGCAGGCAGGCAGCAGCAGATGGCATGTGGGAGTGTGCTCGGGGCTCTTGGGGGCAGGAAAATGGCCTTCAGGGCAGGAGCGTGGTCTTCCGTGTGTTTTCACGTGGCCAGCTTGATACGGAGTGATTCGGCACGTAAAAATCTTGCACGTCAGCGTGTAATTCGAGGAAAGGGCCTTAGCGTCCTAGTGTCATTGCGTGTAATTGGGTGAAAGCGCCTGCGTACACGCGTCTCTGACGTGTACGTGTGGGCCGGTTCAAAAGCTGCGTGTAGGACGCCATTTCCTTGTATGTGCTTTTGTGGAGAGCGAGTGGGTTAAATCTGTACTTCTTGTCGGTTCACACGCGATTACTTCAAAGTGTTTCTAGTTCGTACTCCCTGTTACCTCTGACAGCCCTTTTCTGATTTTTTGTTGGGCCTGTTTCCTCAAACAGAGTTCACTTCTCCTTTTGTCCTGTGTCCTCAGACAACGTACAATTCTTCTTTTGGCAGGGGTGTTGCCAACGCGCACATGCACGTATTTTTCACGTTCTTTTTCCATGCAGACGGTGAGTTCTGCACGTACTTAGCAACTGTGCTTGCCCCGTGTGTCGTGTTCCCCTTCAGAGGTCATTGTAGGCTGCGTGTATTACGCGTACGCTTATATTTGTGTTTCTGGGTGCCACAGCGTAGTGCAAGTTCATTTTTTCACGCACATGGTCTACGAGGGGTTGCGTGCATGTTTATTTTTGATTTTGGGCTGCCTGTGCGTTGCGTGACCCGTCATCTTCCCCCAGGGGTCACAGACAGCCTTGTTAGAGCACTAGGGTACGAATTCCATCTGGTATCCTACCCCTTTGACCCCCAATTGCCCAGGACAATAGTTTACTGCAACTCCCATATGCACAACAACATCAGTGCCATGGCTGGGAGGCAACCAAGCGGTAAGGGAGGCAAAGGTGGCAGACCCTCAAAAGGTGGGCGTGGTGAGCACGGTAGGGGACGTGGCCGGGATTTGCAGGGTGCCCCTATGCCCCATGTGTGGAGGAACAATCAGGGACACCAATGCCCCCCCAATGGTTGAGGGAAACGTGACTGTCACCATCCAAGATCAGCCCCTGTTGGACCAGCCCATTGTGGCACCTGACCTGGCACAGGATAACTCCCTGGCTGACTTCCAGGTCAGCAAGTCTAGGCCACGTGTGGCGGTGCAAGTTGTTTTCACCAATCCACGTGGATCTGGGGCAGCTATGTCCTCTGCTGCCCCAAGTATGCAGGGTGGGGAGCCTGCAGGGGCAGCTGCAGCTCCATCCGCCCCAGCTATGACTCTCTCAACCAGGACAGTGTCAGTCCCAGTCCATCAAAGTGACGCTCCCCCTGCCAACATTACCCTGCAACCAATGCCTGCATCATGAACTATGGTCATTGTGCATTCCCAAACTCCTACTACCCAGTCCACCGGTGATTCTGCCCCTACTGACCAGAGCGGCGTAAGCCACTCTGGCTGTGCTCCACCTTTAAAGAAGAGGAAGAAGAGTGCTCTGGCATGACAGGCTGAGACCCCAGACACGGCTACACACTCCGGTACCTCAAGGAAGCCTTGCTTCAATGATCCGGAACTTGATGCACTTGTTCGCTATGTGTCGGCACATAGACACGAAATGGTGGTGACTGCAGGGTGCAAGACCACACCTGGTCAGCGTAAGGCACACTGGCAGACCATCGCTGACCACATAAGTGCCCTTGGATTTGTGAGGCGCTCAGCTGATGATTGCTACATGCGGTGGAATGACCTGAAACGCAGAGCAAAGAACAAGCTGGCCTCAAATTATGCCGCTACTCTGGTGACTGGTGGTGGGTCTCCACAAGAGGACAACAAACTCACAGAACATGAGTCTGTTGCTGGGCCCTTCGTCACATAGGAACAGATCCAATGTGTGGGAGGACTACCTGATTACGACGCATTGTCCGGTGAGTGCCCATGCATGTGTTTGTAATGCATGTGTATGTTGTTTGGGTGACGGGTTCTGATTGAGTGCCAGGTGAGGGTGTGTGTGCCTGAGTGGTATGGGTCACCCATGTGCTTCATCCAAAACATTCAGCGACCTTGGATTTGGGTGTGACAGTATCCCTTCTGCCCACATTAGTAATTTGGACCAACATTACGGCAGTTTGCCTTGAAGTGGCATCTTGCAACAACATTGTTTGTATTTTTCAGTGTTCGTTCAGGCTGATTGTTTCAATTCTCCCACTTTGGCTACGCATTCCTCAGCCCTATTGTCACATTTGTGACATGCTTCTATCATTGATGAACCCCACATTGGACCACATGTGTTACCTTGTTAGATGAATGATTTGAACATTCAGGCTAATTGAGTATTGGCCTGATCACAGGAATTTATGGGGCCTGTTTGAATGTGGAACATGATAGTTGTTTCCTGTCATGTTGAAGTGACAAACCATTGATGTGTACATCGGCCTGCAATCACTGTGTTTTTGTACACATGGATGGCTGACAGTATTCATTCACTGACATGTGGAATTTACCATGGCTATGGTACATGCCATCTGTGTGATGGCATGTGTCATGTATGTGTATTGGACATGCCACTCACAGGCCAATGTGTGAATGCAGTGCTACCCAGCATGCAGCAAATGTGTTGCTCTTCCATGTAGGTGTCATCAGTGTCTGCCTTTTGAGTCCCCTTCAAACTCAGTGACAGTGCATGCATGGGAGGGTTATAGCCATGTGGGACATGTGTAAATCGGGTAAATCATGTACTGGTTATGTAGCTTGTCAGGCCTATTTGTGTGCTATGGTGCTAATGCCTGTTTCTATTTTTTGTCTTTCATGTTTTTGCAAGGGATGACGCACTTGATGCTGTTGAGGTTGAGGAGATGGTGCAGACCCAGGTGGAATCTCAGGCACGACCGGCACCAGTGGGGGACGTGGTGTGGTGGTGGGTGAGAACCCAATCTTGCTGCAGAACATTCTATCGAGGGGTGCCTCTGGGTGCACCTCCCCAGACCTCTATTCAGGTGCTGATTCGGATGATGAGACCTATGTCGCGTTGCAGGTAAGTGTTTTTGGCAGGGATTCTTTTCTGTCCAACCCACCTGTACCAGGGGTAGAACCCTCTATGGGGATGTCAGTGTTGGTAAGTCCGTCTTTGGCGGTTACGGATGCAGGGTCACACTCCATAACATCTGATCCTGTTCCTGGGCCAGCAGATCAGAGGGGGAATGCAGTCCTGCAGCCTCAGGCAGTGCCGGCACAGCAAGGCGCAGATGGCCTTGCCCCAAACAGGTGTGGTGCCCGCCGACACGGTGGCCGCACACCACCAGGCAATACCGCATGGGAACAATCAATTTACGGTATGGCAACTCAACAGGCAGCATCAGTTGAGATGATGGTTCAAGCAATGGAGAGGGTCGCCACTTCCATTGTGCCCCCTGAAAGGTAGATGGAGCTACTACAGCAGGCAACAGACTCCATTTGCCAATCACACAGGGAGGAAATGTTTCCGTCCAACAGGGACAGACGGGCGGCACTGGAGACTCTACGCCAATCAATATTAATAGAGTCCCAGGGCCACAGGGAAGCCTTGAGGGTAGAACTCCATCACCTCAGGGAGACTCTTGTTGACCTTGAGGCTTCCACTAACTTGCGGACAGAACAGCAGCTGGAGCGGCTCACACATTCGCTCTCAGCTGAGATGCAGGCAACTCGGGAGGAGATCCGTGCATCACGTCAGGTGCTGCATGGAGATCTCCACACTATAATCCTCCAAAACGAGATCTTCCACACCCGCATGCTTGCTGCCATGGAGGACCATATCAGGGCTTTGCGTGGGCTGCTTCCCATTGCGCCACCACCTCCTGTGGCAGCACCACCTCCTGTGGCAGCAGCAGAGGGTGATGACAGCAACAGCAGCAGTTCTCCCACATTGGCATAGCCGTGCAGGCCATGAGCCCATGGAGGTGTTTTTTTTCCCAACATCCACACAGGTGGGTGTTGGTGCGCACCCTGTCCTCGGACCTCCTGGGTGGCCTTCCCCCCTGACCCCCACATGTCCATTTTTGATTTTTGATTTTTGAATTTTTTTTGCAGTGTGTTGCCTTGTGTGGCTCCCGTGGGCATCTACTGTATTCCGGCTGGGCAGCTGGGCACATGCAGGCTTGTCCTGAGTTTGGGTTAGATGCTTGGGTTCGTGAGACACACACCCCTCCTGCTTCCCGTTTCCATGGGCATGCAAAGGGTGTGCCCAAGTGACATTGACTTACACGGTGACATAGGACTCCCATGAGCCGTGTGGGCAGTCTGTAGTCAATACTGTGTATACATTCCTAGTGGATATTGTTGTTGAATTGTACACTGCATGGTGTATTGCTATGTGCTTGTGCATCCATGTCTTTCACCTAATTTGCTGGTTAATTCCTCATGTCTTCACAAGGCCATCTACTTTGGAGATGGAGTTCATGTTGTAAGCAGTGCACTTGGACATTTGCGTGGCAGCAGCACTGTGCAGTTGGAAGTGGCCGATGCGCTGGCATGATCAGGTTGTAAGACTACAACTACTTTAACTTAGTACTGTCATGTTTATGCTATGTTTGAGGTTGTGTAGCTGCATTGTATTGTTGGTAAGTATTTGGTCAAGTGTGTTGTTAGTTCTACATTACTGGGAGCATATTGTGTGTGGGCAGTTTCCATTGAGGACACTGTACTTTGACACTTGTGTGATGTTTTGGGGATTGCTTGGTTTGCTCTCACATAGCATGACATGCCATCGTGTGTTGAGTGGCGGTGCTGGGGAGGGGTTGGGTGACATGGCACTGTTGTCATGTTGTATTTTGCAAGGGGGTAATAATTTTTGCATCATAGAAGTGTGTCTTTTGATGACACAGCATTGGTGGTGTTTGTGTAGGTAGGGCCCACAATGTAACACTTCCAGGTGACCAATCTCAGGCTGGTATGGTTGTGACAGTTGACTGTCCCTTATGTCATCATCATTGATTGTCAGCTGGCATGTGCCAGGGCTGTGTGCACTCCACAGGGGTGTGATTTTAGGTGAAGTAATTATCCACTAGCTGTGTACGGGCTGCCTCACCCCGTGCCCTTTCTCCTCCCATGCGCAGCAGGCGTGCTTGTGTTTGGGGATGTGGGGGCACCACCATGTCCACGGGCAGGCCCCGGTGTGTTGCAACGTTGTGCAGGACACATGCTGCCACTATGATCCTGCACACCACCGGAGGAGCGTATAACAGCTGCCCGCCAGAACGGTCAAGGGACGAAAGCGTGACTTGAGCACTCCGGATGTGCGCTCCACTATGTCGCGGGTTGCAATGTGGGCTGTGTTGTATCTTACCTCGGGTGGCGTGGTGGGGTTCGAATTGGCGTCATCATGTGGGTGCTCAGAGGGTAGGCACTGTCCCCTGGGGAGGTGGTGATGGGTTGTGACATTGCTCAGTATCTGACATGCATGTGCTGTGGCATTTATACTCAACAAGCAGCCATGTGTCGCCATGCCGGCCAGTTTCTAGGTCCCGGTTTAGGGTTGACATTCTGTAGATGAAACTGTCGTGGGTGGACCCTGGATAGTTGGCATATACTGAGGTGATGATTCCCTTGGCATCACATACTACCTGTACGTTGATGGAATGCCAGTGCTTGCGGTTTCTATAGATGTGCTCAGATGCCCTGGGGGGACGTAGAGCCACATGGGTGCAATCAATGGCACCTAGCACTTTGGGAAATTGTGCCACCCCGTAGAAATCCTGGACGGCAGCCTGCCTTTCTGCAGGTGTTTTGGGCAGGTAAATGTGCCTGCAGACTGAGGGGCGTGCAGTGATGATCGCCAAGACCTGGTGTAGACAGCGTGACTGCGTGGCCTGTGACACCCCCCCCACTATGGCACTTGTCTGCTGAAATGATCCTGTGGCCAAGAAGTGCAGTACATTAAGGACCTTCTCCAGGGGGCTGAGTGCTTGGGAGCACAGAGTGGGTGATGTGAGGACATCCTCCCACTCACTGACCAGGTCGAGTATTATGTGAGGTGGAAACCTGTACCTCCCATACACCTGGTCATCAGGCATCCCAAAAAGGCTTGTTCTGGCGGTAAACATTCTGGCCCTGACCATCCTCCTCCTCCTCCTGTGGTATCCCACGGCCACTGCTGCTAGGAATGGTATATTCATCCTGGCGTCTGAGCTTGTTTGTTGTTTGCGCGTACTTTAATGCTGCGCGGGTCGATGTACACCTGCTTCCTGCTGGCATACGTCTTTCCGGATTGGCGCGTCTTTTTTGGCACATGCCTTAGCCCCGTTCGATTCCATTAATACGTGTTGTAGGCGAGCGTGTGGCCGTTCCGCGCACTTGCCTCCTGTACTTCCCCGCCCACCCCAGTAATACACGTACCCCGCTCGCCCAGGCCCAATCTCGTGTAAAACTTCCCGCGAGCCCCTGAAATACACGTACCCCGCTCGCCCAGGCCCAATCGCGTGTGAAACTTCCCGCGCACCCCCGAAATACACGCACATGCTATTTTTGACACAGCGGGTGTCCGTGTTTGTTGCATACCCCTTTGCACGTCATTTGTCCTAGAGGGCCACAGTATGGGACATTCACCAGAGCTGTATATACGTGCTTTTTGTTAGCGCACATTTTTTTAATGCGCAGGGACGCTACCGCCTGCCTTTGTGTGGCGGACGTGTGTTGATGTACATAGTTGACTTTTGGTTTTCACTGCTGGGGGGTGGGGGTGCTGGGGGACATGAGTGGGGGCCTGCTGGCAGGTGCCCCTCAGTGCTGGGGGGTGGGGGTGCCGGAGGACATGAGTGGGGGCCTGCTGGCAGATGCCCTGCACTGCTGGCGGGTGTGGGTGGAAGGGGACATGAGTGGGACATGAGTGGGGGCCTGCTGGCAGGTGCCCTGCACTGCTGGGGGTGTTGGGGGACATGAGTGAGGGCCTGCTGGCATGTGCCCCTCAGTGCTGGGGGGTGGGGGTGCTGGGGGACATGAGTGGGGGCCTGTTGGCAGGTGCCCTGCACTGCTGGGGGGTGGGGTGCAAGGGGACATGAGTGGGACATGAGTGGGGGCCTGCTGGCAGGTGCCCTGCACTGCTGAGTTGTGGGGTTGCTGGGGGACATGAGTGGGGGCCTGCTGGCAGGTGCCCCTCACTGCTGGGGGTCGGGGGTGCTGGGAGACATGAGTGGGGGCCTGCTGGCAGGTGCCCTGTACTGCTGGGGGGTGGGGGTGCTGGGGGACATGAGTGGGGACCTGCTGGCAGGTTCCCCTCAGCGCTGGGGGTCGGCGGTGCTGGGAGACATGAGTGGGGGCCTGCTGGCAGGTGCCCTGTACTGCTAGGGGGGTGGGGGTGCTGGGGGACATGAGTGGGGGCCTGCTGGCAGGTGCCCCTCAGTGCTGGGGGTGGGGGTGCAAGGGGACATGAGTGGGACATGAGTGGGGGCCGGCTGGCAGGTGCCCTGCACTGCTGGGGGGTGGGGGTCCTGGGAGACATGAGTGGGGACCTGCTGGCAGGTGCCCCTCCCTGCTGGGGGGTGGGGGTGCTGGGGGACATTGGTGAGGGCCTGCTGGCAGGTGCCCTGCACTCCCAGGGGGTGGGGGTGTTGGGGGACATGAGTGGGGGCCTGCTGGCAGGTGCCCCTCACTGCTGGGGGTTGGGGGTGCTGGGGGACATGAGTGGGGGCCTGCTGGCAGGTGCCCCTCAGTGCTGGGGGTTGGGAGTGCTGGGGGACATGAATGGGGGCCTACTGGCAGATGCCCCTCAGTGCTGGGTGGTGAGGGTGGAGGGGGTCATGCGTTGGTGATCAGTAGTGCAAGCTGACATGTGACTTGCCTGGGGGGCATGCCCATGGTGGATGGGCTGCCTGCGGGACATGACCAGGGGTGCAGGGTAGTCCCCTGTGGTGTGGGCTACCTTCAGGGGCCGTGGAGGGTGTAGAGCGAACACCTGGGAGGAGCCACACTGCCAATTGACTTGTAGGACTCCACGGCACCCCCGAAATACACGTACACTGCTGAAATCACGTGTGAGACTTCCCGTGAACCCCAGATTTACACGTACCCAGACCAATCGTGTGTGAAACTTCACGCGAACCCCAGAAATACATGCACCTCACTCGCACAGGGCCTATCGCGTGTGAAACTTCCCACGAACCCCAGATTTACACATACCCCGCTCACCCAAGTCCAATTGCGTGTGAAACTTCCCACGCACCCCCGAAATACACGCACACGCTATTTTTGACACAGCAGGTTTCCGTGTTTGTCGCGTACCCCTTTGCACGTCATTTGTCCTAGAGGGCCACATTATGGGACATTCATCAGAGCTGTATATACGTGCTTTTTGTTAGCGTACATTTTGGCGCACATGTTTTTCATGCGCAGGGGTGCTACCGCCTGCCTTCGTGTGGCGGACATGTTTAGGCCTGTGCACGTCTATGCCCGTGCGCTGGTTTGCCCTATTCGATTCCATGAAACGTGTTGTAGGCGAGCGTGTGGGCTTTCCGCGCACTTGCCTCCTGTACTTCCCTGTGACATCACATTTTCACACGTTGTTCCCCATTCCGCGTGTCACGCCCCGTGTTACGCCTACTTTTGTTATGTGCACCGCGCTATGTGCGCTTTCACTGTGGCCGTAGCGCACGCCGTTAGATGACCTGTGCGCCGGCGTGCACCACGCAGATTTTCAGCGCACATCCCAGATTTTACTCGCGCACGGACTTCCATGAATCGATGTGCGCGGGTTTCGCTGCGATTTTCGCAATTGCACTGCGATTCTCACGGGTTTCGGATGCTTGCGCGGGAATTTTCAGCGCACATTTATTCCATGAATCGGCCTGACATATTATATGTAGTAATACATAAGAAATGTAGCCCATATATATACCACACTAACCATTCATTTAAATACAATATATTCTAAAATGGAATATACCAAGAGAAGATAAATAGGCTTCCAACATAATTACCTCACAGACACTCCACAACTAAGACCAAGACCAGACCTACAGACTACTCAGCACATATCTTACCTGAAATAGTAAGTGTACATCATTTGACTCATATCTTTATAAACTTTCTGTATTAGATTAAAAAAAATATACATATATTTTTTTTTCTCACAGAAATGTCTAGTACTCTGGAATGACTAGAGGAGCACTTCCCACATGACGAAATGTCACAAAATAGTGAAGCTAATGGTACACACTTTACAATATAAACCATTTAAGTGTTATTATTTTATATATATTTAACAGATATATTTCTTTTTGTACAGAGCATACCAAAATAGAAAATATGTCTGAAGAAACTGTTATGGAAAACACGCTTCACACCTTAAAAGAAAAAATGGATTTATTATTGAGCAATTTTAATAATTTGAAAACTTTTGTTGAGGATCATTTTAAATCAAAAACCTCATACCCTTGTCCCACATGTACTTGTCCCCCCTCACCATATACCAGTCAATTATCCCCAAACCCTCTCCATAATCCAAAACGTTTTGATGAGACTTCCATCCCTTCTTCACCTGATATCAATCATGTTGAAACCCCTAATTCTCCTGTTTTTGTTTCTGTTTCTGCCTCACCTTCTCTGTCAAAAATTATTAATATATGTGAAATAAAGTTACATTTTTATATTGTGTTGTAATTACTTCCCAAAACAATGTAGATGTCTGCGGACAGCGCGGGTGTTCTGAAATGTTCGTAAATAAACGAAAATGGAGGTGTCCTGAAGAACACTATACCTGTCCGTATTGTTCGCTAGCAATTTGAAACTGTTCTAAGAACCCAATTGGTGTCCTGAAATGTTCGTAATTAAATGAAAATGGAAGTGTCCTAATAAAGAGCACTATACCTGTCCGTACTGTTCTCTACCAAGTTGGAAGTGTTATAAGAACACAAGCGGTGTCCTGAAATGTTCGTAAATAAACGAAAATGGAGGGGTACTGAAGAACACTATACCTGTCCGTATTGTTCGCTAGAAAGTTGAAACTGTTCTAAGAACACAAGCGGTGTCTTGAAATGTTCGTAATTGAACGAAAATGGAGGTGTCCTAAAGAACACTATACCTGTCCGTACTGTTCGCTAGCAAGTTCAAACTGTTCTAAGAACCCTGTTGGTGTCCTGAAATGTTCGTAATTAAACGAAAATGTAGGTGTCCTAAAGAACACTATACCTGTCCGTAATGTTCGCTAGCAAGTTAAATGTTCTAAGAACACAATTGATGTCCTAAAAAGTTCGTAATCAAGCGAAAATGGAAGTGTCCTAAAGAACACTATATCTGTCCGTAGTGTTCACTAGCAAGTTTAAACTGTTCTAGAACATACGCGATGTCCAGAAATGTTCGTTTGATGTGTGACGCACTTTTAATTAATTCAGGACCCGAACACTTTCTGTAGAACATCAACGCACATGCGCAAACCAATGTCCATGCATTTGGTGTCATGCGGACAGAAGCTTCCTTCGCGGACCTGTTCGCGAAGGGATCATGTGACCACGCCCATGCCCATGCTGATCGCGTGTTCTGAATGCGGACACTGTTCGTATCCCCGAACAATTTAAAAGTACATTTTCGAGTAATCCACAATATTTTTCCATAAAAACTCATCATGGCACAAGTCCCACAAAGTAATCCTGAGTTTCTACATATCTTTTGAAACTTTTTGAACCCTTTTTTGTGTTTGATCTGTCCGCGGACAGCGCGCATGTCTGCGAACCGCGTACAAGCACCCCTATAAAAGACCACGCCCTAGAGCTTATTCTGATTGTATTTCTGGCTATTCTTCAGAGCACAGCTATTTCTCCAGCAACTTGCTGATTCCACCATCGAGATGGCATCCCTGGCTGCAGAACTGCCACCTGGTGCTGCACCTGCTTCAGCACCACCCCCTCCACCACCACCACCTTCCCAAGGGCCTGAAGAGGGGAACAGGAGTGAGGATGCAGATCAGGAAGAAGAGGATGATGAGAATGAGGTAGAGGAAATCCCTACTACCCGCATTAGACGTGAGTCTTGGGTGTGGCGGTTATTTTCCATTTATGGGAATGGTCCTAAAGCTCATGCGAACCGTATTATCTGCAATTAGTGCAAAATGATACTTAGTAGCGGGAAGCACAGTTCGTACAGCTTTGGGAAAATGACCATGAAGCGACACATGAGGTCATTTCACTCTGGGGCTATTCGCAAGGTTGTACCTTGCGAAGAACGTAGTAGGTTGATTTCCTCTACTTCATTCTCTGTTTCTGATCCTGTTACCACAAGGACCACCTCTGTGGGACAGCGTCTTGCTCAAGCTGCCTCACAGGCCATACAGAATTCTGATGATCCTTACCTTTCGAGGGTCACAGTTGTATGTATGTACTGTGACACAGTACTCTGCAGGGGGGAGCGACTTCAGAGTGCTTTTGAGACCTGCTCACTACCGAAATAAAACCCACTCTACATCTTCCTCTCTCTGCTCGCCCTTTCTTATCCCTGTGGTTGGTGTCGCCCCCCTTTAACCTCCTTTCCCCTCCTCTCCTAGTGTGTTGTGTCTAAAAAACCAAAATAAAATATCAAATTACAAAAATCACAAAAAAATAAGGCTCTTTTCAGAGCCGCCTTTCACAGTTAAAAAATAGAAGTGAAGATAAATAAAGCAGGGTCCTTTGTATTTCTTAAAAGTCAGCGGACAGTTCGCGAACATTACAAAAATTGGGGTGCTACCCTATTGTTACAATTCCATTTTTCTCTGGGAGGAAGTGGTGGCTCTGAAAAGAGCCTTTGGGAGGTGTTTGTATGTCAAAAATTATAAATACTTAACACCTACTTCAAAATGGATCCTGTATTTCTAAAAAAGGTTGCACTGCATTTTGTACATTTCTCAGAAAAATCAGATTGCCAGCATAAGTAAGATGGACTCCATCTCTGCGAAAAATGTATGTACTACGAAACATAATATTTTCATTGTGAAAAGAGGACATGCCAAAATCTCTTAGAAATGCACAAACAGCCTTATTAACATTGCGCCTTGCTTTTTCCATTTGTGGACCAAATGAAGAAGAACGAAGCCACATTTGTCTATGCTCAATCCGTGAAAATATTACTTGAGAATTAGGAAACATATCCATGACTTTCCCAAGTCCTTCTTTCATAGCAAATTGCAAAGAAATTCCAGACACATATCCTAAACTGTTCCCTCCACAATGAATTACAATTATGTCTGGATGTTGCTTTGTTTCCAAAGTAGCACAGAGAGGTAGCAAGTCCAACCACTTCATTCCACGTACTCCATGCCAGTGTCCTTCCACATGTGGAAATCCCAGATCTACAGCTACTCCACAGCTTTCTGCATGCAGCTTCAACCAATGTATTCACGAATATCCCACAATCCAAACAATCTGTTTTCTGAAACACACAGCCGTAGCTATCTGTTGTTCTCGCAGCAAAAAGAGTATCTGAGAAACTCTCTCCTGGCACAACACACCTACTACACTTTCCTGACCAATCCCTTTCACTGCTCATCCTCATTTGCATGACTTCTGAACCCAAAAATCCCCGGATGTAACTCCCGATGTCCGCGAACTACCGCCATGTCCGCGGACATATCGTAACATGAACAGCCCTTATACCATTTCCACTTCACTCTCTGTGCCATTTCCTCATTGGATGTAGCTAAGAAATCACATGACCATGCACCAATCACATTCAACACCTCTACATCTAACTGCATCATCATAGATCAGCACTGCAAATGTACTGTGAATTTCTCTGAGTACAAGTGTCATGTCATTGGCAGGCACCATCTACAAGAAATACTGTACAAGTCTCCAAGATTTCTACTTGCAGCTCCATGCATATCCATATGCATGAACACAAACTACAGGTATGCATATTTTCTGTACAGTACATGAACACATTTTCAAACTGATTTTTAGCTTGTGTAATCTGTAAAATGAATCTACTGTCTTTTTCCAATTTCCTAAAATCAACTATCACTTATAAACCTTTATGCTATTTACTTTCTTTATACACACACTATCAAATCATGTTAAATTAACATTTTTTAAATGGAATTTATAGACTCCATATATTCAAACAAAATTGCATGCATGCACACTCTATGTTCCAATCTCAAAAAATAATACTTATACAATTACATTTATTTATTTATTTATTTATTTGATTACTTTAATTTAAGCATGACATTAAGGCGCCATTACCTAGAACAGCTTAGTTACAGAAATGGTGGTATTCAGTGGTACATTATGAATTTCATAAGACATACTAAAGATATTTTGTTTGTTACAGTTACTCATTGCAATACAATTTGTTCATTAAGAACATATCATATGTATTGAACTGGTGCAACGTAGTTTATGTGAAGTTTAAATGGTTTTAAGGAAGGCTCTGAGGATTTCAATTAAAAAAATCAATATCTAAATTAAAACCAATGCTATATACAAACAAAATTACTAATTTGTTTCTTTTACAATTGCAGTGAAGACCATTCTCCTGAAAAGAAGCAGCCGAATTTCAAGAACAAAGAAGAACTAAGAATTAAACTGCTCATTTTAGAAAATAAGTAAGTAGGATATCACCATAATATTTGTATTATTACTCAAACATACTGTAAAGTTAATTCATGCTATTTCCGTGCCTAAAAATAGAGATTGTGCACCATTCTGTCCAAAAATCCCCATATCTTAAACAGCAATTTAAAGCCAGAATGGCACACAAATTCCTACTTTTGGACACACAAATTACCCAACTCAACCACTAGAATTTTCATATTATAGAACAAACAACTGTTTTTATTGTATACATTAGATTTACTATTTGTACTTCTCCACACCACTAGCTTATTTTTTTCTGTCATCTGAACCTGTGTTTAGTTACATATTATTTGAAGAATACACATCCCTACTAAATGTAGTTCCCAATGCACAATCAGACACCATTACATACATCATCTTACTCAAACACTCATGCACACAGCACACATAATTTGCAGAACACCCCAACCCATACCTTCTTTATTTTTTTCAACAGACCCTAAAGAATGCCTACCAAAAGTCAAGTCCGTAGAAAGCAACGCAGAAATAGAGCAAATGAAAATAAAAGTGTCCAACATAAGCATCGATCTCTAGCAGAATTTGTAAAAAAAAGTTCAAACAAAACAGCTAACACAGTCATTTAGTGAAACACAAGAAGTTTCAAGTATAAACACTTTGCCTTCTCTATCAAAATGTAAAACAAACCAAAAAACAATTAACAAAAAATCAGCTATCACTACAGATAAAACTACTTCTTTAAATTTTAATATAGTGCAAAGTAAGCATACCAAGAAAAGTATTTTAGCCAAAATGTTCCATCACAAAGTCCTTCAAAATTGTATAAAAACAGGAGAGAAATCAGGTTCAGTGCTTAAAACCTATCGTAGGAAATTAATTTTAGAAGTGTTGATAGATAGTGCAATTCATCTCAAACGAAAGTTATTTATTTTAGTGTTAAACAAAATGAAACCACTAACAAAACCCATAGCTAAATTACAAAAAAGACTTCTCAATAAACAAAATGTCAACAGAAAGAACTTCTTAAGTATCTGCGGAGGTGAATGGAGTCACACTACAAGCACAGAACCATACTTTAATGAAGAAGCGTACAAACAAAAACAAACAAATACAATTGCCATACATAGCAGTGGTTGAGGTTATGAAAAAGTTAATAATACCATAATGGAACAAGAAGTACTCCTTACAAAAATATGCCCTGAAAGCTTAGAATTACCCCTCCATTCAACTGAATCAGAACGTCTAGTGTACAAATGGCCATGCACGTCAATATGTAACATTCTTAAACAATTTTTCAAGTCTTTACGCCAATTCCTCAATCAATATGTAAAAAGCAAAGACAAAATCAACATTAAACTACTGCAAAATATGGATACCTGTCCAGTGCGCAAATACACAGGACTACAAGGACATTCATTGGCCTGCATTACAGGACCTACTTGTAAAACCACCTTCCATGATATTAAAAGAATATCAACACATAATTCAACTATAAGAAATCTAGTCTATAAACTGTACTATGCTAAAAGTCCTGCTTTAGCACTAGCAAATTTAAATAACATTCTTCTACATGGTACAGCAAAAGACCTACTTCAAGAAATTGACTATATCCAGAAAAAATATTTTGGAAATGAAAGCCATTTACAGAATGAAATAGCTTTAAACCAAATTAGCAACAATTCTACCCATGGCAACCTTTTGCTAAACGCATACAAAAAAGAAATACTAAAATTTAAAAGTACATCAGCTGAAGTACCAAACCATGTATGTGTATGTTGCCGCAGAACTTTTTATAAACGTAACACGAAAACTGTAGACCTATCATATAAAATAGAAGAAAATGAAGATTCTAAATGGTTTGAATTAGCTCTCTACCTTGTGCTGAAAACAAATACGAAATAAGTGACCCCTTAATACTTTGCAGTTACTGCACTGCAAAACTTGACAACAACCAAACTCCTTCACGTGCTATCACAAATAATTTGGACTTATACCCACTATCAAAACCCCTACAACAACTTAATTTATATGAGAGCATCATAATTCAAACAGTACACCCATTTCAAGCAATAATACGCCTTCAACCAAAAACAGTAAAATTACCTGTCACACGACTTCCTAGACCACGGACACACCTCCCCACTCGCCCCCCCTTGTCTACCCATTCCCGCACTCCCCGACACTCGTGCATCATGCCCCCCACTCACGTCGCACACATCAGGGCACGGCATGGCATGTTTGGGGGAGCGGGTGTTTATCGCCCTTCACGGCGGTGGCAGATCAACTGGAAGCTACGTCACTTCAGGAACTCACATCCTTTGCGGAGACCGGCGCTTCCTGGCGCTTCACGGATCACGTGACTTTGGTTGCCTAGCAGCATTGCAACGCTTTCGGTTCACATCACACGTGACTATACGTGCGTCCCTTCCGAGGATAAAAGGAGTCAGTGAACCGAAGGCGTTGCTTCACAGCTGTTTAGTTTTGGATCACGTGACGTTCTCTCTTCGTTCAAGGACCTGCTCTGATTCTGACCTCGGCTTGTTCCACGGATTCCTCTTGCTTAACCCTTCAAGCATCTTTTGGATTTGCCTGTTACCGACTCACGCCTGCTTCACGGATTCCTCTTGCTTAACCCTTCAAGTACTTTTTGGATTTGCCTGTTACCGACTCACGCCTGCTCCACGGACTCCTCTTGCTTAACCCTTCAAGTACTTTTTGGATTTGCCTGTTACCGACTCACGCCTGCTCCACGGACTCCTCTTGCTTAACCCTTCAAGTACTTTTGGATTTACCTGTTACCTACCCACAATTGCTCTTGCTTTAGCACTTCATTGGCTAGGACCTCGGTCCTACAAATAGGTGGTTGCCTGTTCTAACCTACAGCACGTTTCCAGCCTAAGCTAGGAGACCCACGCCTTGACCCAAGTACTCACAGGTATTCTGGTAATATTGGGGTTTATGTACATAGAGGTATTCGGGCCCTGTTTCTTTGCTTAACCACTGTATCTTGCTTTGCAGCGCTCAAGGGGTTCTTCCGGCTGTTCCTGCGTCCTGGTTTTCCGGACTTCCACCTGTGGCCTTAATATTCACACTGACCATATAACTAAATCGGTCAGGGTGTTTCTTGGGGACAGAGGGGTTGTCCATACTCTACACGACCAACGAACTTCGTAACAGACTGTGAAGCCTATTTTTTTGGTCGTCCAGAGTATGAATCCCTCCGCCGGGGATCCAGTGACCGCCTTGTTACAAGCAGTAGCGGCTCTTAGGACTGACATGACAGCAATACACCACCGTCTGGATGCCCTACAAAGCACACGTTTTCCGTTACCCACGGATGCGGAATTCGGTGACACAGTCCCCTCAGACCAACCAGCCCCAGCCATGGCCCCTGCACCCACTCCTATACTGCTTCCTACGCCTGTTCCCCTTGCTGCCCCCGAACGTTATCAGGGGGATCCTCGGAAGTATCGCACTTTCATTAATCAATGTAGGTTACATTTTTTGTGCAGACCCCTAGCGTACCCCGACTGTTGTACTAAGGCTGCGTTTCTTCTATCCGATTTGTCCGGGGTAGCGGCCACCTGGGCCAACCCGATGTTAGAGAATGACCATCCTGCTCTCTATGACTTTGATCTTCTTGTATCAGAAATGGCCAAAGTCTTTGATACACGACATAAAGCCCATTCTAGAGATCTCGAACTCCTGGATCTAACACAAGGCAAACAAACTTTGATAAAATATATCACTAAGTACAACCAACTCGCTGCTGAGACCTCCTGGCCTGAGGAGAAAAAAGCAATCGTATTCTATCGTGGTCTATGCAACTCCATGAAAGATGCCCTCTCAGTAGTTCCTGCCCTTGCCTCAGGGTTCTCAGATTTGGTGGATCTTGCTTTACAAGTAGACGCAAGGAGATCCGAGAGAAGGGCCGAAACATCCTTCTCTATTCACTCTGGACCTTCCGTATCCACCACCCCTGTTGAACCCATGCAAATAGGAGGTATCCGTAGCCCGATAACCCCATTAGAACGAGAACGCCGGAGAAACGACAATGCCTGTTTCTATTGTGGGTTAAATGGACACTTTGTAAGGGAATGCCCCCGACGTCCCAAGAATAAAACACCGGGTTTTCCGAAGGCTCGCCCATGATACAGGGGGCACCGGCGAGCCTGTCTTCGACCCCCTCCGAACCTGCCTTTGGCCCTATTAGACCGATAGTGGTCCATGCTCTGTTAAAACCCGCTGGAGAGATCAAACACACAGTCCATATTGTGATCGATTCCGGGGCCACTGGTTGTTTCATCGATATTTCCCTGGCCCGTCGCCTCAATCTGCCCTTGGTTAGGAAAGAACATCCGGAACCAGTACATGCTGTAGACGGTACTTCACTATCTTCCGGTCTGATTAGGTTCCAAACTGCTCCTATGGAAGTGGTGATTCAAAACATCCATAGAGAAACCCTGGCATTTGATTTGATTAATACACCACTGTTCGGCATCATACTGGGAATCCCATGGTTACGACAACATAACCCATTGATCAACTGGGTCAACGGACAGGTCACGTTTGAGTCGGATGTGTGTCAACATTTCTGTCTCATCGACACTGATTCCTTGTCCACTCCTGCCACGATTCTTGGTGCCATGGCTGCCACCCATGTCAACGATAATGTTTCGGACCCGGTGCCTTCACACACTGTGGGGGCTGTCACAGCCAACATCCCTGCGGCCTATCACGATTTCCACATGGTGTTCGATAAGGCCACTGCTGAGGGTCTCCCCCCTCATAGACCGTACGATTGTCCGATTGACCTGGTCCCAGATGCTCCTATACCCAGGGGTAGGGTTTATTCATTGTCACGGTCAGAGGAGCAAGCCCTTAAGGATTACATACAAAAAGCTCTGGAGTTGGGTCATATACGTCCTTCTTGTTCTCCAGCTGCTAGTCCGATTTTCTTTGTGCCGAAAAAGGAGGGCGATCTCCGTCCATGTGTGGACTACAGACGGTTAAATGCCATTACCATTAAAAACAGGTACCCTCTTCCGCTCATATCCACGCTACTAGACAGGTTGACTAAAGCATCTGTTTTTACCAAGCTGGACCTCAGGGGGGCGTACAATCTGATTCGTATGCGGCTTGGGGATGAGTGGAAGACGGCGTTTTGCTCCCGACAGGGGTTATATGAATACACTGTAATGCCCTTCGGGCTTTGTAATGCCCCTGCCACGTTCCAACGTTTTGTCAACGAAGTGTTCTCAGACATCCTGGACACGTTTGTGGTGGTATATCTGGACGATATTCTGATCTATTCGTCCTCCCTGGAGGAACATGTCGGGCATGTTAGGGAAGTGCTCTCTCGCCTTAAGGCCAACGCCTTGTTTGCCAAACCTGAAAAATGTCTATTTCATTCCAAGGAAGTGGAGTTTCTGGGTTTTCGCATATCCCCTGGAGGCCTGTCCATGAATTTATCTAAGGTCCATGCCGTCACTGAATGGCCGACTCCTGTTACTCTGAAACAACTTCAATCTTTTCTTGGCTTCGCAAATTTCTATCGGCGATTCATCGCCGGCTTCTCTTCTATTGTTGCTCCACTGACCGCCCTGACCAGCCCCCTTGTCCCGTTCACTTGGACCTCCGCTCATCAGAAGGCTTTTGAGGAACTCAAGGCCAGGTTCGTGTCCGCCCCTGTTTTGCAGCATCCTGATCCAGATCTCCCCTACATTCTGGAGGCAGATGCCTCCTCGTTTGCTCTAGGCGCAGTATTGTCTCAACCATGCCCAACCACGGGTTGTCTACATCCAGTGGCCTATCACTCACGTAAGTTTTCGGTGGCTGAATCACACTATACAGTAACCGAAAAAGAATTATTGGCCATCAAGGATGCTTTACAAACGTGGCGTCATCATCTCATGGGTGCTAAACATCAGACAGTGGTGTATACAGACCACAAAAACCTACAGGACCTGGCCTCATTAAAATGTGCTAACAGCAGACAGGTGCGTTGGCATTTATTTTTTGCCGCATTTGATTTTGTGGTCAAACACAGACCAGGTCGCATTCATGGCAAAGCTGATGCCTTGTCCCGTTCTCCCGGAGGGGAGTCCTTGTCCGTGTACCCCGACACACTGCTAGGAAAGGGCCATGTCATCTGTACTTGTACTCATCCCCCACCATGCTTATTGACATCAGGCGTTGGGTTTCCCAGAATCCTCAGGCACTCAATGAATGGGACATTGCTCTTCACGAGGGGTTGCCTTTTATCCACGACAAACTGTTCCTTCCCACGTGTGACGTCCGCAACCAGGCGTTAGCATGGTCACACGATGCTGCTGTAAACGGCCATCCCGGGCAACAGCGTACCCTGGACCTGTTGCAACGCTGGTGCTGGTGGCCTTCCATGAGAAAAGATGTCGAACATTATGTGAACACTTGTTCCATATGTGCCCAATGCAAAACACGCAAAGGATGGCCTTTAGGGCTGCTCTTACCTCTTCCCGTACCTCCCAGACCTTGGCACACCGTCTCGATGGATCTCATCACTGACCTACCCCGCAAACAGGGCTACGACACCATATGGGTTATAGTCGATTCATACACCAAAATGGCCTGCTTTATCCCCTGTACTGGTATACCCTCTGCTCCAACTCTGGCTCGCTTATTTTTCAGATCTGTCTTCTGCCTCTTTGGTTTACCACAGGTCATCATATCAGACCGTGGGTCTCAATTCACGTCCTGTTTCTGGCGCGCTCTCACCGGACTCCTGGGGATCGATGCTCGCTTCTCTTCGGCTTATCACCCCGAGAGTGACGGGCAGACCGAGCGGGTAAACCAGGCTCTGGAGCAGTACTTGCGGTGTTTGTCCCTCCAGTACCAGGACTCATGGGCCAATCTGCTATATATTGCTGAATTTGCGTATAATAACTCCCGTCATTCGACCACAGGTTTCTCCCCCTTTTATGCTTTATACGGGCAGCACCCACGTGCCCTTCCACTTCCTGATTTCCCCTCTACTACTCCCGCTGCTAATGCCTGTGTTCGTGATCTGGCCGGTGTCCATGCCCAGACCTTGGTCCATCTCCGTGAGGCCCAGACAGTTATGAAGACTAAAGCGGACCGCAAACGGGTCGCAGCCCCGGAGTATCGGGTGGGCGATCGGGTGTGGCTTTCGACCAGGCATTTGCGGATCCCTGGCTGTCGCAAGTTGTTACCTTACCTGGCTCCTACCCGTGTCCTGGTCCCGCCCGCTCCTGTCTCGGTGGATTCACAGGATGTTTATGAGGTCAGTGCCATCCTTGGGTCCCGTTTCCATCGGGGTCGGCTTCAATACCTGGTGGATTGGCTGGGCTATGGTCCCGAGGATCGCTCTTGGGTTCCCGCCCGGGATGTCCATGCCCCGCTTTTGGTTTCCCGCTTTCATGGGGACAATCCTGCTAGCCCACGGGGTCGTGGGCCTTTGAGGGGGGATTCTGTCACACCACTTCCTAGACCACGGACACACCTCCCCACTCGCCCCCCCTTGTCTACCCATTCCCGCACTCCCCGACACTCGTGCATCATGCCCCCCACTCACGTCGCACACATCAGGGCACGGCATGGCATGTTTGGGGGAGCGGGTGTTTATCGCCCTTCACGGCGGTGGCAGATCAACTGGAAGCTCCATCACTTCAGGAACTCACATCCTTTGCGGAGACCGGCGCTTCCCGGCGCTTCACGGATCACGTGACTTTGGTTGCCTAGCAGCATTGCAACGCTTTCGGTTCACATCACACGTGACTATACATGCGTCCCTTCCGAGGATAAAAGGAGTCAGTGAACCGAAGGCGTTGCTTCACAGCTGTTTAGTTTTGGATCACATGACATTCTCTCTTCGTTCAAGGACCTGCTCTGATTCTGACCTCGGCTTGCTCCACGGATTCCTCTTGCTTAACCCTTCAAGCATCTTTTGGATTTGCCTGTTACCGACTCACGCCTGCTTCACGGATTCCTCTTGCTTAACCCTTCAAGTACTTTTTGGATTTGCCTGTTACCGACTCACGCCTGCTCCACGGACTCCTCTTGCTTAACCCTTCAAGTACTTTTTGGATTTGCCTGTTACCGACTCACGCCTGCTCCACGGACTCCTCTTGCTTAACCCTTCAAGTACTTTTGAATTTACCTGTTACCTACCCACAATTGCTCTTGCTTTAGCACTTCATTGGCTAGGACCTCGGTCCTACAAATAGGTGGTTGCCTGTTCTAACCTACAGCACGTTTCCAGCCTAAGCTAGGAGACCCACGCCTTGACCGAAGTACTCACAGGTATTCTGGTAATATTGGGGTTTATGTACATGGAGGTATTCGGGCCCTGTTTCTTTGCTTAACCACTGTATCTTGCTTTGCAGCGCTCAAGGGGTTCTTCCGGCTGTTCCTGCGTCCTGGTTTTCCGGACTTCCACCTGTGGCCTTAATATTCACACTGACCATATAACTAAATCGGTCAGGGTGTTTCTTGGGGACAGAGGGGTTGTCCATACTCTACACGACCAACGAACTTCGTAACATTACCTCCCTCTGAATTGGTAAAAGGCATTTGTGGAAAAGTAGTTTATTTACCATTAGATCTAAAAGAAAATGTGCATACTCTAGGAGTGCAACGTCCAATGCAGCAATCTATAATTACCTTAGTAAATGGAGTACCTACAAAAGACAAAAAAATATGGCAACAGCTGGTAGATTTACATAAAGTTAGACACGCCTTACAATATCTTAAAGAGAATAATGAATATTACAAAGAAATTAATATTGAAGAAAACTTGAAAGATACAACTGAAATAATTCAAGAAAAACAAGAAGCTGGTCAATTTGAGCTACTAGATCCTGCTACAATATCAAATACTTTAGACCATTATACAATTAATCCTTTGCACTCTAATGACACCATAGAAGATGCACTGGAAACATACCAAATGCGTCAAACAAAAGGATCACCAATCAGCATATGGGAAAAAAGTATAGAAGCATGTGCTTTTCCTCTACTCTTTCCTACTGGCAAAGGGGGAAGGTATGATGATAGACCTATTCAAATATCAGCTTCAGAATACCGCTCATTGTGGATGTATTCTGAAGATCCCAGATTTAGTCAAAATGTGTAATACATATTCCACCTACTCTTTGAAAGTGAACTAGCAAATTTATGTTATGGAGTTGCACACATATTAAAATCAGGATCCCACTTTCAAAATATGACAGCTACACAATTAAATTATTACAAAAAGTGCAACAAAAGGATGAGGTTTTACAATCAAATATTACAAATCTATTAGCAAATATGCGTGGTACTAAAGAGTACTGGTTTTGACGTCACGGAGATGTACGTTGTATGATCAGAAACCCTGGCCCACCCACTTGGTTTGTTACATTAAGTTGTGCAGAATATGCATGGGAAGATTTACATGATTTCCTACGAATATCAAATAAAAACAAAACAAACATAGATATACTAATACCAGGAGAACTTTGTTCTTTGGATCCTGTTAATGTTTCAAGATATTTTCACCATTGCTTCATTGCTATGCTACAATATTTTTGTAATAAAACTGTTCCTCCCCTTGGAGAAGTGCAACACTTCTTTTGGAGAAAAGAATACCAAGCCAGAGGAGCACCATATATCCGCATGCTTTTATGGATTAAAGATGCTCCTAAATTTGGTCAAGACAGTGATGCCACTGTTTTACAATTTATTGAAAAATATGTCACTTGTGAAATTCCATCAGAATCCACAAATTGTGATCTTCATGCACAAATTTTACAATTTCAAAGACTAAATGTGGCAAATATTGTCGTCGCAAATACAAAAACAAAGGGAAATACTACACCAAATGCCGATTTGGTTTCCCTAGACCAGTTACAAATACAGGTCAAGTGAACAACCTCATGTCTTCAGTTACACATAGTGTTAAACGTAGGTCACCTAAAAATACATATTACATAAAAAGAAAAGAAGAAGAAAAATATATTAATGATTATAATGCAATCATTGCCCACTTATGGAATGCAAACATAGATGTGCAGTACATTGCAGACAATTCTACTGCAGTTGCACGATATGTCACAGCATACTTAACCAAAGCAGAACAGGCAGAGCTCCAAGACCTCTGGAATGACCTGTCATCAGATAAAACAGTGTCTCAGAAATTATACAGCTTGGGCATAAAAATGCTCTCCCATAGAGAATGTGGATCATATGAAGCAGCTGATCGTTTAACTGGTACGGCATTGCATGGTAAATCTGAAAATATAGTATGGCTAAGTCTTGGTCCAGCTAAATCTAGAAAAATAGTTCTAAAAACATACGAAGATATAGAAGCAATAGCCAAACATGATCCCAACAGCCAAGACATTTTTGTATTGGACACATACTACCCAAACAGAAGTAATACTTTGGAAACCATGTGTCTATACCACATAGCCCAAAACTACACATACAAAAATAATATAAAACCTGATGAAAAAAAGGTAAATACAGAGTGACAAACTGTGAAGGCAGCTTAGTTAAACTCACTAAACCAAATTTAATTAATCATATCAAATTGTCATTGAAGACTCCTCAACTTAGAGAAATATATTACATGTCCCTGCTACAACTCTTTAAACCATGGAGAAAAGAAGAATAAATACTAGAAAACTATGATTCATATGAAGATGCTTTCAAAGCAAATGAAAGCACTATAACTGATGTAAACTTTACACAATACAAAACAATGTTGCACAATGAACAGCAACAGGAAGAAGAACTCCAGGCCCAACTAGATAAAGATACTCCTGACAGTAGTCAACCTTCTGTAACAGGAAGCCAAGAACCACTGGGAGAACCACTAACAATAAATGAGGCAGAATTAGCTATGATAGAAGTAAAAAACACCATGTGTCAGTATGAAGATAAAGAAGACTTAACTATACTACAATCAAAACTAAACAACGAACAACGTAGCATTTTTGAGGAAGTGACAAAACAAATTGCACATGGTGTACGACATGAAAATAAAGAATGTTCCTGCCATAATTATAAACCTATACTACTGTACGTCAGTGGTGAAGCTGGTTCTGGCAAAACATTCCTAATCAAAATCATCATTAAATTCCTTCAACAATTGACAAACAACAAACTGTCAGCTGTTGTCACTGCCCCCACAGGTTTAGCTGCCTACAACATAGGTGGTGTCACTTTACACTGATTACTACTATTGCCAGTAGAACACCAGAACAAATTAGACTATTGCAAACTTTCTGCAGAAGCTGCAATGGAATTACGCAGAGTATTGAAACAAATGAAAATGCTACTAACCGATGAAGTGAGCATGGTCTCCAACCTAATGTTGGCTTTGATTCACCTCAGATTACAAGAAGTACTGAAAACAAACTATGAAGAGCTCTTTGCAGGAAAACACATTATTGTCTTCGGAGATCTTCCTCAATTGACACCAGTAAAAGATGAGCCTATTTTTAAAACATTAGGACACAAACTCTGCCGTAAAACTGTTGGCAGCATTGGAAATGTCACCCTTTGGCAACATTTCCAATACAGAGAATTAACAGAAAACATGCGGCAATCTGCATATCTCACTTATTCCAACATCTTAAAAAGTATCAGAGTTGGTATACTCTCTAAAGAAGCAGAAACAACATTGAAAACCCGTCAAATTAATGCACTTTATGACGATAATTCAAGTGCTACAGATGTTATGGAACAATTAGCCCACAAAAATCTCAATTGTATGGCCTTAATGCCAACTCTTGCAAGCTGTTTCAAATACAATTAAATAATGTTAAGTAAAGAAATGCAACCAATAATGGAAATTAGCACCACAGACAAACTAGATGTACATGGTATGACACTACCTATATGTGACCAAGCCACAACAAGACTAAATAGTTTAGAAAAATCAATCTCAAACACAGCAGGCTTAGGAAAGATATTAAAATTATCCTTAAATTGCGGAGTAATGCTTAAACGTAACCTTGACATGGACCAAGAACTAGTTAATGGAGCACTGGGTACAGTTGTTGGCTTTCAAACATACCCACGTGACAACAAAATTCAGTTTGTCAATATACTCTTTGACAAACTTTCAGAAGTTAAAAGGATAGGACGCTCACCAGCTTGATTCCTTCTCTTCAAAGACATGTATGTACGCAGAGAACAATTTTCTCTAACTCTTGCATACGCAGTCATGATTCATAAATCACAAGGTCTTACCCCAGACAAAGCAATGATAGATATTGGTAACACAGTCTTTAAAGAAGGCATGAGCTACGTAGCACTATCACGCTTACGTACACTTGATGGTCTATTTCTAATCAACTTTGATGCAAGTAAAATAAACGCTGATATTCCTTGCATTTTAGAATACAATAGACTTTCCTGACTATACACTCCCCATCTAAACACATATTATGTTCCACAAAAAGTAAAACATTATAAAAGAAAAATAAATCAAACAGAAAAGCAACAGGATGTCACTGCAAATCCTCCAAAGAGAGTAAAAGAAAGTAATACTTCATCAAGTACCACAATCAAAAAAGAATCAATTAAGGAAAGTAAACCAGGTACTTCTTCAAAGAAGGAAGACAAACTCCAAAAAAAGCAGTCAGATACAGAACTACCTGGTCCATTTAAACTCTAAAATATAGTTGGTGTAAGTTGCTACGCAAATGTAGCAATGAATATTCTATTTCAATTACCACCAATTGTTGAGAACATTTACTTACACAGTACAGACCCATTGTGTTTGCAAATGTTAGTACTTCACAGAAATGCAGCAAACAATCCTGACAACACGTATAGTGTTTATGGAATAAGACAACAATTGGACTACTGTGCTGGAATGGTGAAATTCACTTTAAACTCACAGGAAGATCCACAAGAATTTCTAATGTACTTACTACGAGTACTGGAAAACAAAAACATACCTATAAATAAATCTTCCAGATTTCATACATTTGGAAACATACATGCCCTCTGCAACAATGTGACAAAAGACGAAATCCCCAATTAACGCTTCATATATATATCAATACCTAATCGTGAATCCATTCCATTTCAGCAACTTGTACAAAATGCAAACCATGGTAGATTATGTTCTACCTGCAATTCAGATAATCCCTCCACGTTAGTAATACAAACACATAGTAAATACGTAATACTAATGCTTCTACGTTACAATGCAGATGGTACCAAAAACAACTGCAAGCTGACTGGATTCACACATAGTCAAATATCACTTGATCAAAAACCTTCACAACAATAGGTATAATCTACCATGAAGGTGCCACAACCAATTCAGGGCACTACACTGCATATATAAAAAAGAAATGTGGATGGTTTCAATGTAATGATAGTACCATTACTCTAAAGCAGAGATTACCAGCAAATCTTACAAACGCTTATTTAATGTTCTTAAAACCAAAATTTGATAACTAAACTGTACTTTAACCTCAAGTAAACTTGAGTTAAAAATAGACAGTTAGAATACGCCTACTGATATCTAACTGCTCCAAAATTTCATAATATCCTAACAAATAAATAATATGTTACAGCTCCAAATAAAATGCAACAACCCAATGTATAAAGCATTAGCCAGAAACAACAAATGAACACTGAAAACAAACAAACAAATAAACTGTAGCATAACAGAAAAAGGTTTTTTTTTAAATCCAACATGGATTTTTTTTTCTCCCACAGACCCAATGATTTTAGCAACGAACACAGAAGCTGAGCAAATTGCACAGTACTCTGGTTTGTAATCTACTAAATATGATGGTCCCAAAAAAAAAAATGTTGATTATACAATGTGAAAAGTCATTACAAAATACTAATACTAACATGCTATTTTCTTTTATCACAGAATTTAAGAATAAATACATGTACTCCAGTTACTAAACCAAACAGTAAGTATATTATAATAAGTACAACCATCACAGCAAATCACACCCATAGTATCTTATAACTTTGTTCCTTATAAATTTGTTTTTGACCCAAAGTTATAAGCAACTATAAATGTGATATGCTGCGGTGGTTGTGGCCAGGGCATAGAGTGGTGGGTGCATGGCCAAATGGTGTTCTTAGAACAGTTTCAGCTTACTTGCGAACAAAACGGACACATATTGAGTCTCAGAACACCCCCATTCAGTTTATTTAGAACATTTCAGAACACCCGTGATGTCCGCAGACAAATCAAACACAAAAAGAATGTCTACCACATAAAAAAGCACATTTCATCTCATACCCTTCCATCCTCCCCAAACACTCCAACACACCAACACACTCTACTAAATACACATTTAGAACAAACTTTCACTGCGCTGTCCGCAGACGTCCGCGAATCTAAGATGGCGGACGCTACCGAAAATCTGACGCGCTTCACGCTTAACACCGTCCAATCAGCGAACACGCAATCCGATTGGCCAATCAGGACACTGTCCGCGGAGCGAACAGGGAAGTGTGTCCGCGAAGCGAACACAGATATCACTAATTTTTTTTTACCTACTTTTTGGTCATTTAAAAAAAAAACTACTGGACGGATTTTCACCAAATTTGCAAAAGCATGCTTTCAGGACCAAGCCGCTGCTCCTGTTCCAAATCTGGTGAAAATCCGACCAGCGGTTTGGGCTGTAGGTTCGAGCAAAAAATGTTTCCCATTCAGTCTATGGGAAAAAAAAAGTTTTGGGACCCCCCCTATAAGTTTTCCCCCCCTAGACGAATTCTCACCAAACTTTGCAAAAAAAATCAGAGTGGGCCATATACTTTCTTGCAAAGTTTGGTGAGGATTCGTCCAGGGGGAGCGAAGTTATAAGCCGCCCAAAAAGTGCTCTTCCTATGGAAACAGCAACTTAACCATAACTACTGAAATATGTAATAAGTAGCTAATAAAACCCACTTACATAATTACATTATTACAGACAAAACACAAAGAGACAACAACACATACAAATATGAGTATATACAGGGACAGAGAAGTAAGCAAAAAAGCAGAAGTAGTAGCAGAAAGAGTTCATAATCTAACTGATTATCTTTATGCAGAGAAATGATTGCTCTGTTTCAAAGCTGCTACTTACTGTATGTATGTGTATCAAATGATGTCAGTGAACCCTAAGGAAAGGAGTGTGAGTACCATGTATACAAATATGAGCATATACAGGGAAGGTATAGTAATACAAATAAAACTATGAGAAAGCCCAGTGTGTCTCTCTCCCTCCCCCCAACCCCGCTCATGCCCCGTGTGTCTCTCGACCTCCCCCCCACCCCCGCTCATGCCCCGTATCTCTCTCCCCCCCACCCCGCTCATGCCCCGTGTCTCTCTCCCTCCCCTCCACCCCCGCTCATGCCCGGTGTCTCTCTCCCTCCCCCATCCCCCGCTCATGCCCCGTGTGTCTCTCTCCCTCCCCCCACCCCCGCTCATGCCCCGTGTGTCTCTCTCCCTCCCCCCACCCCCCGCTCATGCCCCGTGTGTCTCTCTCCCCTTCCCCCCCACCTCCCGCTCATGCCCGTGTGTCTCTCTCCCTCCCCCCACCCCAGCTCATGCCCCGTGTGTCTCTCTCCCTCCCCCCCACCCCCGCTCATGCCCTGTGTGTCTCTCTCCCCCCACCCCCGCTTATGCCCCGTGTGTCTCTCTCCCTCCCCCCACCCCCCGCTCATGCCCCGTGTGTCTCTCTCCCCTTCCCCCCACCCTCCGCTCATGCCCCGTGTGTCTCTCTCCCTCCCCCCCACCCCCGCTCATGCCCCGTGTGTCTCTCTCCCTCCTTCCCACCCCTGCTCATGCCCCGTGTGTCTCTCTCCCTCCCCCACCCCCCGCTGATGCCCCGTGTGTCTCTCTCCCTCCCCCCACCCCCGCTCATGCCCCGTGTGTCTCTCTCCCCTTCCCCCACACCCCGCTCATGCCCCGTGTGACTCTCTCCCTCCACCCCACCCCCACTCATGCCCCGTGTGTCTCTCTCCCTCCCCCCACCCCCCGCTCATGCCCCATGTGTCTCTCTCCCCATCCCCCCACCCCCCGCTCATGCCCCATGTGTCTCTCTCCCTCCACCCCACCCCCACTCATGCCCCGTGTCTCTCTCCCTCCCCTCCACCCCCGCTCATGCCCGGTGTCTCTCTCCCTCCCCCATCCCCCGCTCATGCCCCGTGTGTCTCTCTTCCTCCCCCCACCCCCGCTCATGCCCCGTGTGTCTCTCTCCCTCCCCCCAGCCCCCACTCATGCCCCGTGTGTCTCTCTCACCTTCCCCCCCACCTCCCGCTCATGCCCGTGTGTCTCTCTCCCTCCCCCACCCCAGCTCATGCCCCGTGTGTCTCTCTCCCTCCCCCCCACCCCCGCTCATGCCCCATGTGTCTCTCTCCCCCACACCCCCGCTCATGCCCCGTGTGTCTCTCTCCCTCCCCCACCCCCCGCTCATGCCCCGTGTGTCTCTCTCCCCTTCCCCCACCCCCCGCTCATGCCCCGTGTGTCTCTCTCCCTCCCCCCCACCCCGCTCATGCCCCGTGTGTCTCTCTCCCTCCTTCCCACCCCCGCTCATGCCTCGTGTGTCTCTCTCCCTCCCCCCACCCCCCGCTCTTGCCCCGTGTGTCTCTCTCGCTCCCCCCACCCCCGCTCATGCCCCGTGTGTCTCTCTCCCCTTCCCCCACCCCCCGCTCATGCCCTGTGTGTCTCTCTCCCTCACCCCACCCCCACTCATGCCCCTGTGTCTCTCTCCCTCCTCCCACCCCCGCTCATGCCCCATGTGGCTTTCTCCCCTTCCCCCCACCCCCCGCTCATGCCCCGTGTGTCTCTCTCCCTCCTTCCCACCCCCGCTCATGCCCCGTGTGTCTCTCTCCCTCCCCCCACCCCCTGCTCATGCCCCGTGTGTCTCTCTCCCCCCCCCCACCCCCGCTCATGCCCCGTGTGTCTCTCTCCCTCCCCCCACCCCTGCTCATGCCCCGTGTGTCTCTCTCCCATTCCCCCACCCCCCGCTCATGCCCCGTGTGTCTCTCTCCCTCCCCACACCCCCACTCATGCCCCGTGTGTCTCTCTCCCTCCCCCCACCCCCCGCTCATGCCCCATGTGTCTCTCTCCCCTTCCCCCCGCTCATGCCCCATGTGTCTCTCTCCCTCCCCCCCACCCCCGCTCATGCCCGGTGTGTCTCTCTCCCTCCCCGCTAACCCCGCTCATGCCCTGTGTGTCTCTCACCCTCCCGCCCATCCCCCGCTCATGCCCCGTGTCTCTCTCCCCTTCCCCCAGCCCCCGCTCATGCCCTGTGTGTCTCTCTCCCTCCCCTCCACCCCCACTCATTCCCCGTGTGTCTCTCTCCCTCCCCCCACCCCCACTCATGCCCCGTGTGTTACTCTCCCTCCCCCCACCCCCGCTCATGCCCCGTGTGTCTCTTTCCCTCCCCCCACCCACTGCTCATGCCCCGTGTGTCTCTGCCCCTCCTGCCCACCCCCCGCTCATGCCCCGTGTGTCTGTCTCCATCCCCCCCGCCCCCCGCTCATACCCCGTGTGTCTCTCTCCCATCCCCCCACCCCCGCTCATGCCCCGTGTGTCTCTCTCCCTCCCCCCCACCCCCGTTCATGGCCCTTGTCTCTCTCCCCTTCCCCCACCCTCCGCTCATGCCCTGTGTGTCTCTCTCCCTCCCCCCCACATCCGCTCATGCCCCGTGTGTCTCTCTCCCTCCCCTCTACCCCCACTCATGCCCCGTGTGTCTATCTTCCTCTCCCCCACCCTCCCGCTTGTCTCTCTCCCTCCCCCCACCCCCGCTCATGCCCCGTGTGTCTCTCCACTTCCCGGCCACCCCCTGCTCATGCCCCGTGTGTCTCTCCCCCTCCCGCCTACCCCCAGCTCATGCCCCGTGTGTCTCTCACCCTCCCCCCACCCCCCGCTCATGCCCCATGTGTCTCTCTCCCTCCCCCCACCCCCCACTCATGCCCCATGTGTCTCTCTCCCCTCCCCTCACCCCCGCTCACGCCCCATGTGTCTCTCTCCCTCCCCCCCACCCCCACCCCCACTCATGCCCCGTGTGTCTCTCTCCCTCCCCCCACCCCCCGCTCATGCCCCATGTGGCTCTCTCTCCTTCCCCCCACCCCCCGCTCATGCCCCGTGTGTCTCTCTCCCCTTCCCCCCACCCCCCGCTCATGCCCCGTGTGTCTCTCTCCCTCCCCCCCACCCCCGGTCATGCCCCGTGTGTCTCTCTCCCTCCTTCCCACCCCCGCTCATGCCCCGTCTGTCTCTCTCCCTCTCCCCACCCCCGCTCATGCCCCATGTGTCTCTCTCTCCTTCCCCGCACCCCCCGCTCATGCCCCATGTGTCTCTCTCCCTCCCCCCCACCCCCGCTCATGCCCCGTATGTCTCTCTCCCTCCCCGCTAACCCCGCTCATGCCCTGTGTGTCTCTCACCCTCCCGCCCACCACCCGCTCATGCACCGTGTCTCTCTCCCCTTCCCCCAGCCCCCGCTCATGCCCTGTGTGTCTCTCTCCCTCCCCCCCACCCCCACTCATGCCCCGTGTGTCTCTCTCCCTCCCCCCACCCCCACTCATGCCCCGTGTGTTTCTCTCCCTCCCCCCACCCCCGCTCATGCCCCGTGCATCTCTTTCCCTCCCCCCACCCACCGCTCATGCCCCGTGTGTCTCTGCCCCTCCTGCCCTCCCCCCACTCATGCCCCGTGTGTCTCTCTCCGTCCCCCCCAACCCCCGCTCATGCCCCGTGTGTCTCTCTCCCTTCCCCGCCACCCCCGCTCATGCCCCATGTGTCTCTCTCCCTCCCCCCACCCCGTTCATGGCCCTTGTCTCTCTCCCCTTCCCCCCACCCTCCGCTCACGCACCGTGTGTCTCTCTCTCTCCCCCCACACCCGCTCATGCCCCATGTGTCTCTCTCCCTCCCCTCCACCCCCGCTCATGCCCCGTGTGTCTATCTTCCTCTCCCCCACCCCCCGCTCATGCCCCATGTGTCTCTCTCCCTCCCCCCCACCCTCCCGCGTGTCTCTCTCCCTCCCCCACCCCCGCTCATGCCCCGTGTGTCTCTCCACTTCCCGGCCACCCCCTGCTCATGCCCCGTGTGTCTCTCTCCCTCCCGCCTATCCCCCGCTCATGCCCCGTGTGTCTCTCACCCTCCCCCAACCCCCCGCTCATGCTCCATGTGTCGCTCTCCCTCCCCCCACCCCCCGCTCATGCCCCATGTGTCTCTCTCCCCTCCCCCACCCCCGCTCACGCCCCATGGGTCTCTCTCCCTCCCCCGCTCATGCCCCGTGTGTCTCTCCCCCTCCCTCCCACCTACCCCCCGCTCATGCCCCGTGTGTCTCTCATCCTCCCGCCCACCCCCAGCTCATGCCCCGTGTGTCTCTTTCCCTCATCCCACCCCCGCTCATGCCTCGTGTGTCTCTCTCCCCTTCCCCCCACCCCCCGCTCATGCCCCGTGTCTGTCTTCTGTTCCACCCGCTCATGCCCCGTGTCTGTCTCCTGTTCTCCCCACCCCCGCTCAAGCCCCGTATCTGTCT
The DNA here is from genome assembly GCF_040938575.1 of Ambystoma mexicanum. NCBI lineage: Eukaryota > Metazoa > Chordata > Amphibia > Caudata > Ambystomatidae > Ambystoma > Ambystoma mexicanum. Next base: position 1,117,248,734 of record NC_090924.1, read on the forward strand.
ACTGTTCCCCTCATGTGCCGTGTCTGTCTCCTGTTGCCCCCCACACCCCCGCTCATGCCCCATGTCTGTCTCCTGTTCTCCCCACCCCCTGCTCATGCCCCATGTCTGTGTCCTGATCCCCCAACCCCATGTTCATGCCCCGTGTCTATCTCCTGTTGCCCCCCACTGCCCCCTCATGCCCCGTGTCTGTCTCCTGTACCCCCCACCCGCTCATGCCCCGTGTCTGTCTCCTGTTCCCCCACCCGCTCATGCCCCGTGTCTCTCTCTTGTTGCACCCCACCCCCCGCTCATGCCCCGTGTCTGTCTCCTGTTCTCCCCACCCCCCGCTCATGCCCGGTGTCTGTCTCCTGTTCCACCCCCAGCTCATGCCCCTTGTCTGTCTCCTGTTGCCCCACCCCCCTGCTCATGCCCCGTGTCTGTTCTCCCCACCCCCGCTCATGCCCTGTGTCTGTTGTTCCCCCCACCCACCCCCAGCTCATGCCCCGTGTCTGTCTTCTGTTCCCCCCACCCCCCACTCATGCTCAGTGTCTCTCCTGTTGCCCCCCACCCCCCGCTCATGCCCCGTGTCTGTCTCCTGTTGCCCCCCACCCCCCGCTCATGCCCTGTGTCTGTCTCCTGTTCTCCCCACCCGCCGCTCATGCTCCGTGTCTGTCTCCTGTTCCCCCCACCCCTCGCTCATGCCCCATGTCTGTCTCCTGTTGCCCCCCCACCCCTGCTCATGCCCTGTGTCTGTCTCCTGTTGCCCCCCACCCCCGCTCATGCCCTGTGTCTGTCTCCTGTTGCCCCCCACTCCCCGCTCATGCCCCGTGTCTGTCTCCTGTTCCCCCCACCCCCTGCTCATGCCCTGTGTCTGTCTCCTGTTCCCCCACCCCCCGCTCATGCCCCCTGTCTCTCTCCTGTTGCCCCCCACCCCCTGCTCATGCCCCGTGTCTGTCTCCTGTACCCCCCCACCTCCCACTCATGCCCCGTGTCTGTCTCCTGTTCCCCCACCCGCTCATGCCCCGTGTCTCTCTCCTGTTGCCCCCTGCTCATGCCCTGTGTCTGTCTCCTGTTCCCCCCACCCGCTCATGCCCGGTGTCTCTCTCCTGTTGCCCCCCACCCCCGCTCATGCCCCGTGTCAGTCTCCTGTAGACCCCCCCACCCCCCTGCTCATGCCCCGTGTCTCTCTCCTGTAGCCCCCACCCACCCGGTCATGCCCCGTGTCTGTTCTCCCCACCCCCTGCTCATGCCCCATGTCTGTTGTTCCCCCACCCCCCGCACCTGCCCCGTGTCTGTCTCCTGTTCCCCCCACCCCTCGCTCATGCCCCGTGTCTGTCTCCTGTTCCCCCCAACCCCCGCTCATGCCCTGTGTCTGTCTCCTGTTCCCCCACCCCCCGCTCATGCCCCATGTCTGTCTCCTGTTGCCCCCCCACCCCTGCTCATGCCCTGTGTCTGTCTCCTGTTGCCCCCCACCCCCGCTCATGCCCTGTGTCTGTCTCCTGTTGCCCCCCACTCCCCGCTCATGCCCCGTGTCTGTCTCCTGTTCCCCCCACCCCCTGCTCATGCCCTGTGTCTGTCTCCTGTTCCCCCACCCCCCGCTCATGCCCCCTGTCTCTCTCCTGTTGCCCCCCACCCCCTGCTCATGCCCCGTGTCTGTCTCCTGTTGCCCCCCACCCCCCGCTCATGCCCCGTGTCTGTCTCCTGTTCTCCCCACCACCCGCTCAGCTCATGCTCCGTGTCTGTCTCCTGTTCCCTCCTGTTCCCCCCACCCCCCGCTCATGCCCCGTGTCTGCCTCCTGTTGCCCCCCACCCCCCGCTCATGCCCCGTGTCTGTCTCCTGTTGCCCCCCAACCCCCGCTCATGCCCTGTGTCTGTCTCCTGTTGCCCCCCACCCCCGCTCATGCCCCGTGTCTGTCTCCTGTTGCCCCCCACCCCCCGTTCATGCCCCGTGTCTGTCTCTGTTGTTCCCCCCACCCCCGCTCATGCCCTGTGTCTGTCTCCTGTTCCCCCCACCCCCCGCTCATGCCCCGTGTCTGTCTCCTGTTCCCCCCACCCCCGCTCATGCCCTGTGTCTCTCTCCTGTTGCCCCGCTCATGCCCCGTGTCTGTCTCCTGCTCCCCCCACACACTTATGCCCCGTGTCTCTCTCCTGTTGCCCCCCCGCTCATGCCCCATGTCTGTCTCCTGTTCCCCTCACCCGCTCATGCCCCGTGTCTCTCTCCTGTTGCCCCCTACCCCCCACTCATGCCCCGTGTCTGTCTCCTGTACCCCCCAACCCCCTGCTCATGCAGCATGTCCCTCTCCTGTTGCCCCCACCCCCTGCTCATGCCCCGTGTCTGTCCCCTGTACCCACCACCCCCCGCTCGTGCCCCGTGTCGCTCTCTTTTTGCCCCCCACTCATGCCCTGTGTCTGTCTTCTGTCCCCCGCTCATGCCCCGTGTCTATCTCCTGTTCCCCCCACCCCCCGCTCATGCCCTGTGTCTGTCTCCTGTTGCCCCCACCCATGCCCCGTGTCTCTCTCCTGTTGCCCCCCACCCCCGCTCATGCCCGTGTCTGTCTCCTGTTGCCCTCCACCCCTCTGCTCATGCCCCGTGTCTGTCTCCTGTTCTCCCCACCCCCCACTCATGCTCCGTGTCTGTCTCCTGTTGCCCCCCACCCCCCGCTCATGCCCTGTGTCTGTCTCTGTTGTTCCCCCCACCCCCCGCTCATGCCCCATGTCTGCCTCCTGTTCCCCCCACCCCCCGCTCATGCCCCATGTCTGTCTCCTGTTCCCCCACCCCCCGCTCATGCCCCGTGTCTCTCTCCTGTTGCCCCCCACCCCCCGCTCATGCCCCGTGTTTGTCTCCTGTACCCCCCACCCCCCACTCATGCCCCGTGTCTGTCTCCTGTTCCCCCCACCCGCTCATGCCCCGTGTCTCTCTCCTGTTGCCCCCCGCTCATGCCCCATGTCTGTCTCCTGTTCCCCCACCCCCCGCTCATGCCCCGTGTCTCTCTCCTGTTGCCCCCCACCCCCCGCTCATGCCCCGTGTCTGTCTCCTGTTCCCCCCACCCCCCGCTCATGTCCCGTGTCTGTCTCCTGTACCCTCCCACCCACCCGCTCATGCCCCGTGTCTCTCTCCTGTTGCCCCCACCCCCCCGATCATGCCCCGTGTCTGTTCTCCCCACCCCCCGCTCATGCCCCGTGTCTGTTGTTCCCCCCACCCCCCGCTCATGCCCCGTGTCTGTCTCCTGTTCCCCCCACCCGCTCATGCCCCGTGTCTCTCTCCTGTTGCCCCCCACCCCCCACTCATGCCCTGTGTCTGTCTCCTGTACCCCCCAACCCCCCGCTCATGCCCCGTGTCTCTCTCCTGTTGCCCCCACCCCCTGCTCATGCCCCGTGTCTGTCTCCTGTACCCCCACCACCCCCCGCTCGTACCCCGTGTCTCTCTCCTGTTGCCCCCCACCCCCCGCTCATGCCCCGTGTCTGTCTTCTGTTCCCCCCGCTCATGCCCCGTGTCTGTCTCCTGTTCCCCCCACCCATGCCCCGTATCAGTCTCCTGTTCCCCCATCCCCCGCTCATGCCCCGTGTCTGTCTCCTGCTCCCCCCACCCTCCGCTCATGCCCCGTGTCTCTCCTGTTGCCCCCCACCCCCCGCTCATGCCCCGTGTCTGTCTCCTGTTGCCCCCCACCCCCCGCTCATGCCCCGTGTCTGTCTCCTGTTCTCCCCACCCCCCGCTTATGCTCCGTGTCTGTCTCCTGTTCCTCCCACCCCCTGGTCATGCCCTGTGTCTGTCTCCTGTTGCCCCCCACCCCCCGCTCATGCCCCGTGTCTGTCTCCTGTTGCCCCCCACCCCCGACTCATGCCCCATGTCTGTCTCCTCTTGCCCCCCACCCACCCGCTCATGCCCCGTGTCTGTTCTCCCCACCCCCCTGCTCATGCCCCATGTCTGTTGTTCCCCCACCCCCCGCACCTGCCCCGTGTCTGTCTCCTGTTCCCCCCACCCCTCGCTCATGCCCCGTGTCTGTCTCCTGTTCCCCCCAACCCCCGCTCATGCCCCGTGTCTCTCCTGTTGCCCCTCACCCCCCGCTCATGCCCCATGTCTGTCTCCTGTTGCCCCCCACCCCCCGCTCATGCCCCGTGTCTGTCTCCTGTTCTCCCCACCACCCGCTCAGCTCATGCTCCGTGTCTGTCTCCTGTTCCCCCCACCCCCCGCTCATGCCCGTGTCTGCCTCCTGTTGCCCCCCACCCCCCGCTCATGCCCCGTGTCTGTCTCCTGTTGCCCCCCACCCCCTGCTCATGCCCTGTGTCTGTCTCCTGTTGCCCCCCACCCCCGCTCATGCCCCGTGTCTGTCTCCTGTTGCCCCCCACCCCCCGTTCATGCCCCGTGTCTGTCTCTGTTGTTCCCCCCACCCCCGCTCATGCCCTGTCTCCTGTTCCCCCCACCCCCCGCTCATTCCCCGTGTCTGTCTCCTGTTCCCCCCACCCCCGCTCATGCCCCGTGTCTCTCTCCTGTTGCCCCCCACCCCCGCTCATGCCCCGTGTCTGTCTCCTGTTCCCCCCACACACTTATGCCCCGTGTCTCTCTCCTGTTGCCCCCCCGCTCATGCCCCATGTCTGTCTCCTGTTCCCCCCACCCGCTCATGCCCCGTGTCTCTCTCCTGTTGCCCCCTACCCCCCACTCATGCCCCGTGTCTGTCTCCTGTACCCCCCAACCCCCTGCTCATGCAGCATGTCTCTCTCCTGTTGCCCCCACCCCCTGCTCATGCCCCGTGTCTGTCCCCTGTACCCACCACCCCCCGCTCGTGCACCGTGTCTGTCTCCTGTACCCCCCAACCCCCTGCTCATGCAGCATGTCTCTCTCCTGTTGCCCCCACCCCCCGCTCATGCCCCGTGTCTGTCTCCTGTTGCCCCCCACCCCCGACTCATGCCCCATGTCTGTCTCCTCTTGCCCCCCACCCACCCGCTCATGCCCCGTGTCTGTTCTCCCCACCCCCCTGCTCATGCCCCATGTCTGTTGTTCCCCCACCCCCCGCACCTGCCCCGTGTCTGTCTCCTGTTCCCCCCACCCCTCGCTCATGCCCCGTGTCTGTCTCCTGTTCCCCCCAACCCCCGCTCATGCCCCGTGTCTCTCCTGTTGCCCCTCACCCCCCGCTCATGCCCCATGTCTGTCTCCTGTTGCCCCCCACCCCCCGCTCATGCCCCGTGTCTGTCTCCTGTTCTCCCCACCACCCGCTCAGCTCATGCTCCGTGTCTGTCTCCTGTTCCCCCCACCCCCCGCTCATGCCCGTGTCTGCCTCCTGTTGCCCCCCACCCCCCGCTCATGCCCCGTGTCTGTCTCCTGTTGCCCCCCACCCCCTGCTCATGCCCTGTGTCTGTCTCCTGTTGCCCCCCACCCCCGCTCATGCCCCGTGTCTGTCTCCTGTTGCCCCCCACCCCCCGTTCATGCCCCGTGTCTGTCTCTGTTGTTCCCCCCACCCCCGCTCATGCCCTGTGCCTGTCTCCTGTTCCCCCCACCCCCCGCTCATGCCCCGTGTCTGTCTCCTGTTCCCCCCACCCCCGCTCATGCCCCGTGTCTCTCTCCTGTTGCCCCCCACCCCCGCTCATGCCCCGTGTCTGTCTCCTGTTCCCCCCACACACTTATGCCCCGTGTCTCTCTCCTGTTGCCCCCCCGCTCATGCCCCATGTCTGTCTCCTGTTCCCCCCACCCGCTCATGCCCCGTGTCTCTCTCCTGTTGCCCCCTACCCCCCACTCATGCCCCGTGTCTGTCTCCTGTACCCCCCAACCCCCTGCTCATGCAGCATGTCTCTCTCCTGTTGCCCCCACCCCCTGCTCATGCCCCGTGTCTGTCCCCTGTACCCACCACCCCCCGCTCGTGCACCGTGTCGCTCTCTTTTTGCCCCCCACCCCCACACTCATGCCCCGTGTCTGTCTTCTGTCCCCCCGCTCATGCCCCGTGTCTATCTCCTGTTCCCCCCACCCCCGCTCATGCCCCGTGTCTGTCTCCTGTTGCCCCCACCCATGCCCCGTGTCTGTCTCCTGTACCTCCCCACTCCGTGCTCATGCCCCGTGTCTCTCTCCTGTTGCCCCCCACCCCCGATCATGCCCGTGTCTGTCTCCTGTTGCCCTCCACCCCTCTGCTCATGCCCCGTGTCTGTCTCCTGTTCTCCCCACCCCCCACTCATGCTCCGTGTCTTTCTCCTGTTGCCCCCCACCCCCGCTCATGCCCCGTGTCTGTCTCCTGTTGCCCCCCACCCCCCGCTCATGCCCTGTGTTTGTCTCTGTTGTTCCCCCCACCCCCCGCTCATGCCCCATGTCTGCCTCCTGTTCCCCCCACCCCCCGCTCATGCCCCATGTCTGTCTCCTGTTCCCCCCACCCCCCGCTCATGCCCCGTGTCTCTCTCCTGTTGCCCCCACCCCCCGCTCATGCCCCGTGTCTGTCTCCTGTACCCCCCCACCCCCCACTCATGCCCCGTGTCTGTCTCCTGTTCCCCCCACCCGCTCATGCCCCGTGTCTCTCTCCTGTTGCCCCCCGCTCATGCCCCGTGTCTCTCTCCTGTTGCCCCCCACCCCCCGCTCATGTCCCGTGTCTGTCTCCTGTACCCTCCCACCCACCCGCTCATGCCCCGTGTCTCTCTCCTGTTGCCCCCACCCCCCGATCATGCCCTGTGTCTGTTCTCCCCACCCCCCGCTCATGCCCCGTGTCTGTTGTTCCCCCCACCCCCCGCTCATGCCCCGTGTCTGTCTCCTGTTCCCCCCACCCGCTCATGCCCCGTGTCTCTCTCCTGTTGCCCCCCACCCCCCACTCATGCCCCGTGTCTGTCTCCTGTACCCCCCAACCCCCTGCTCATGCCCCGTGTCTCTCTCCTGTTGCCCCCACCCCCTGCTCATGCCCCGTGTCTGTCTCCTGTACCCCCCATGACCCCCCGCTCGTACCCCATGTCTCTCTCCTGTTGCCCCCCACCCCCGCTCATGCCCCGTGTCTGTCTTCTGTTCCCCCCGCTCATGCCCCGTGTCTGTCTCCTGTTCCCCCCACCCATGCCCCGTATCAGTCTCCTGTTCCCCCATCCCCCGCTCATGCCCCGTGTCTGTCTCCTGTTCCCCCCACCCTCCGCTCATGCCCCGTGTCTCTCCTGTTGCCCCCCACCCCCCGCTCATGCCCCGTGTCTGTCTCCTGTTGCCCCCCACCCCCTGCTCATGCCCCGTGTCTGTCTCCTGTTCTCCCCACCCCCCGCTCATGCTCCGTGTCTGTCTCCTGTTCCTCCCACCCCCTGCTCATGCCCTGTGTCTGTCTCCTGTTGCCCCCACCCCCCGCTCATGCCCCGTGTCTGTCTCCTGTTGCCCCCCACCCCCGACTCATGCCCCATGTCTGTCTCCTCTTGCCCCCCACCCCCCGCTCATGCCCTGTGTCTGTCTCCTGTTCCCCCCACCCGCTCATGCCCCGTGTCTCTCTCCTGTTGCCCCCCCGCTCATGCCCCGTGTCTGTCTCCTGTTCCCCCCACCCGCTCATGCCCCGTGTCTCTCTCCTGTTGCCCCCCACCCCCCACTCATGCCCCGTGTCTGTCTCCTGTACCGCCAAACCCCCCGCTTGTACCCCGTGTCTCTCTCCTGTTGCCCCCCATCCCCCGCTCATGCCCCGTGTCTGTCTCCTGTTCTCCCCACCCACTGCTCATGCCCCGTGTTACCCCCCACCCCGCTGCTCATGCCCCGTGTCTCCCTCCTGTTCCCCCCACCCCCCGCTCATGCCCCGTGTCTCTCTCCTGTTGCCCCCCACCCCCCGCTCATGTCCCGTGTCTGTCTCCTGTACCCTCCCACCCACCCGCTCATGCCCCGTGTCTCTCTCCTGTTGCCCCCACCCCCCGATCATGCCCTGTGTCTGTTCTCCCCACCCCCCGCTCATGCCCCGTGTCTGTTGTTCCCCCCACCCCCCGCTCATGCCCCGTGTCTGTCTCCTGTTCCCCCCACCCGCTCATGCCCTGTGTCTCTCTCCTGTTGCCCCCCACCCCCCACTCATGCCCCGTGTCTGTCTCCTGTACCCCCCAACCCCCCGCTCATGCCCCGTGTCTCTCTCCTGTTGCCCCCACCCCCTGCTCATGCCCCGTGTCTGTCTCCTGTACCCCCCATGACCCCCCGCTCGTACCCCGTGTCTCTCTCCTGTTGCCCCCCACCCCCGCTCATGCCCCGTGTCTGTCTTCTGTTCCCCCCGCTCATGCCCCGTGTCTGTCTCCTGTTCCCCCCACCCATGCCCCGTATCAGTCTCCTGTTCCCCCATCCCCCGCTCATGCCCCGTGTCTGTCTCCTGTTCCCCCCACCCTCCGCTCATGCCCCGTGTCTCTCCTGTTGCCCCCCACCCCCCGCTCATGCCCCGTGTCTGTCTCCTGTTGCCTCCCACCCCCCGCTCATGCCCCGTGTCTGTCTCCTGTTCTCCCCACCCCCCGCTCATGCTCCGTGTCTGTCTCCTGTTCCTCCCACCCCCTGCTCATGCCCTGTGTCTGTCTCCTGTTGCCCCCACCCCCCGCTCATGCCCCGTGTCTGTCTCCTGTTGCCCCCCACCCCCGACTCATGCCCCATGTCTGTCTCCTCTTGCCCCCCACCCCCCGCTCATGCCCTGTGTCTGTCTCCTGTTCCCCCCACCCGCTCATGCCCCGTGTCTCTCTCCTGTTGCCCCCCCGCTCATGCCCCGTGTCTGTCTCCTGTTCCCCCCACCCGCTCATGCCCCGTGTCTCTCTCCTGTTGCCCCCCACCCCCCACTCATGCCCCGTGTCTGTCTCCTGTACCGCCAAACCCCCCGCTTGTACCCCGTGTCTCTCTCCTGTTGCCCCCCATCCCCCGCTCATGCCCCGTGTCTGTCTCCTGTTCTCCCCACCCACTGCTCATGCCCCGTGTTACCCCCCACCCCCCTGCTCATGCCCCATGTCTCCCTCCTGTTCCCCCCACCCCCCGCTCATGCCCCTTGTCTCTCTCCTTTCCACCCCACCCCCGCTCATGTCCCGTGTGTGCCATGTACCCCCCCGCTCATGCCCCGTGTCTCCCTCGTGTTCCTCCCCACCCCCCGCTCATACCCCGTGTCTCCTTCATGTTCCTCCCTACCCGCTGATCATGCCCGGTGTCTCCCTCGTGTTCCCCCCACCACCGCTCATGCACCGTGTTTCCTTCCTTTCCCCCCCACCCCCTGCTCATGCCCCGTTTGTACCCTGTTCCCTCTCACCCCCCGCTCATGCCCATGTGTCTCCCCTGTTGCCCCCCAACCCCCGCTCATGCCCTGTTGTGTTCTTTATACATCCCGCCTTCCCTTTCCATGGTGGCCATCTTGGTAAAATATTTTCCTTCCTAGGAAGGAAAATGTTTTTGTTTTTTTTACCACCCGGCGTTTCCACTTTGTGGACATAAGATGTTAGCGGTCTTCATCTATTGAAAAGGATGTTATGGTGATGTTGCACTAATAATAAACCTTTAAAATGTAGTAAAAAAAAAATGTTACAGGGACGTTATGGTTAAGTTGCACTACTAAAAACATATGAAATTCAATGAAAAAATTTTGTTCAAGGGAGGTTATGGTTAAGTTGCGCTACTAAAAACCCATGAAATTCAGTGAAAAAACTTTGTCAAAGGGACGTTATGGATCCAAGTAAAACCGAAAAACCCTTGAAATTCGCCAGTTATGGTAAGCTAAGCAACCATAACTCGTGCCACCACCGTGCAGTGCTAAGACTAACACCCAGGACATCAAAGATGACATCACAAATGTCATTTAGCTTACCATAACTGGCGAATTTCAAGGGTTTTTCGGTTTTACTTGGAACCATAACGTCCCTTTGACAAAGTTTTTTCACTGAATTTCATAGGTTTTTAGTAGGGCAACTTAACCATAAAGTCCCTTTAACAAAGTTTTTTTCACTGAATTTCATAGGTTTTTAGTTGCGCAACTTAACCATAACGTCCCTTTAACAAAGTTTTTTCATTGAATATATATATATATATATATTACATGGAAGCGGCAGCGCAGCGTCCATGTAGTTATGGTTAAGTTGGTGTTTCCATTGGAAGAGCATTTTCTGGGTGGTTTATAACTTCGCTCCCTCTGGATGAATCCTCACCAAACTTTGCAAAAAAAGTATATGGCCCACTCTGATTTTGCAAAGTTTGGAGAGGTTTGGTCCAGGGGGGGCAAAGTTATAGGGGGGTCCCAAAACTTCTGTTTTTTCCCATAGACATAATGGGAAAAAACTTTGTGCACACCTACAGTCCAAACCGCTGGACGGATTTACACCAAATTTGTGGCAGGAGCGGGGGTTTGCTCCCGAAAGCGTGCTTTTGCAGATTTGGTGTAAATCCGTCCAGTAGTTTTTTTTTAAAATGACCAAAATGTAAGGCAAAAAAATTAGTGATATCTCTGTTCACTTCGCGGACGGACTTCCCGGTTCGCTCAGCGGACAGTGCCCTGATTGGCTGGGCGGCATGCGTAATGTCCGCGGACATGCGACGTGTTCGCTGATTGGACGGCGTGGTGTGTGGAGTGCGTCAGATTTTTTGTGGCGCCCGCCATCTTGCATTCACCGACGACCGCGGACAGCGCGGTGAAACTTGGATTAAAAATTGTATTTAGTGGAGTGTGTTGGTGTGTAAATGCACATGTGATGTCATCTGTGATGTCATCAATGACATTTGTGATGTCATCTTTGATGTCCTTTGAAGTGGGAGAATGTGAGAAAAGACTCTCCCCAATTTCCTCGTGCCCCTGGCCACGAGGATCGCGGCCCAGACACCCGCCACGAGATGAATTTGTCTATCTACCAGACGACCAAATACCTTGGTACAAAAACATACGGATGTGCCCACCAGCCTGCCCGCCAGCCTGCCCTACTCAAGCCGACACCTGCGGCATGGATGAACTCGACTAAGCCCTTCAACAATAAGGACCTACATCGTTAGAGATGCCATGACGACCTAGCCAACTGTCAGAACACACGTGCAACTATGCACACTGGACACTCCCACACCAATCCACATGAAGAATATACTCAGTGCTATGATGTAGGTGACGGACACACCCACTGACGCGCATCTTTATTATTTTTTATCATAGGTTCTCCGAAATGCAGAAACGCAAGACGCACAAAGCACTCGTTTACATGCTTGCTGACGCTTCTCCCGACCCTTGCATCGTGATGAAAATACAACGAAGACATGATACTACCTATGAAGCAATGTGACACTGCAACTTAAGTGCCGTGCATTACACATCCCCACCTATGAACCAGGCCCAAGTAGGCCGCAAGCAAGAGCCTCCATGAACACTGGGCGAGCAAGAGTACAATTGCTGACCCTGCAGAACGAGCCCAGCGAGAACTGACAGCCAAGGGAGCGATGTTGCAACTCGTATGCTACCAGCCGACGCCAAGGTCACACCTGTAAGCAAAGCCAGGCACGCAGAGGCAAATACAACTTTAAATGTGCAGAATTCTGCCTCAGCCACGGTCTCTCCTCACATGACCAGCCCAAACCTGACAGGGTGCCAGAACCACGAGGGAGAAGTCGCCTGGGTCCCACGTCTGAGACACAGGCTGCAACAATGAAATGACCCAATGGACACCTACAGCGATGGGAATGGTCTGCTCTCAGGCATATGAGCAAATCCACGCATTGTCTGCACGAACACATAGTTACATATTGTTGCAAATGACAGGTACACCGCGAGCTGGGAACAACGATGGTCCCAGGCTGGGGGGCTCGCGAGTGGACCAATCAGAACATGGGGCACTCATCACTGACGCCACTAACATTAGCCAATCATTAGGGGTCTTCGTGTAACAATTTTCAAGTATCTAATAGAAGGGACAATCCAAGTATACCACCTGACTGACCCTTAACCACTAACAAAGTTCTCTATACGTATGCTATACTAACCCTACCACTCGAGGAATCAATCCAGAGTGGCAATAGGTTTTTTGCTAACTTTCCCAGGTGACGCAAGTAGCGCGTCATACTGAGGCAAAAAGGGGCCTGCGAGCTCCACGAATTTTGAGAGTCTGGACGGACGCGTACGATCCTAGACCCATCCCTGCCGTTGTTCAATAAACAGCAGAACCACCTTGCTTCTTGTGTGTGTCTCATACTCATTTTTGGGAAACGCGGGAGGAGTTCGGGCCTCCCAGCCCGGAGGTCACCGGAAGGCCCAGCCGACCCCGGGAGAAACTCCCCGACAAGTTGGAGGCACTGCTGAGATCTGGTTACGATCTACCTTTTATTTTTTTCCGAGTACTCTCGTTGCGAGGAGGCCCGGCGGCGCGGCCTACTCTGCCGCTGCCCCCTTTTTTGAGGACTACAGAACCATCGCGGAACTGCGAGAAGACCGGACAGCGCAATCCGGATATTGACCCTCGGGAGCCGGTTGAGAAGTATCCCGCCCGCGGTTGGCGAGTGTCCAGACGTGGTCCAGATGAGGGGAGGGGGCGAGCCGCTTGGAGGGGTGCACGCAGTCGAGCGGCCCCGCATCAAGAGAACTTGGTGAGTATGCCACACCCACAAAGCAATGTGAAATTGTGAGGGAGGGGGGAGGAATGGAATAAGGGAGGTGGGAGGTGTTACCAAGGTGTGCGGCGAAGATTTGATAAATTAGTGTTGATGGTGAAGTGATTGGTAACTGGACAAGTGCAAGGAGCAGTCCACTACGCTACGAAGAAGAGTGGGTGGAGCACAAAAACATCATGTGCGACTACTCGTAGACACTGATTGGCCTAGGTCGCGACCACCTGTAAGGGTGTGTGGGTGTGTGTGTGTGTGCGGTTTCCTACGAATTGGCGATTATTGTTCAATGAGTAGATGAGGATTCCTATTGATCGAGCAGCGAAACTCGATGGATAGATGACGTTTTCCTGTAGGCGGTAGCTAACTGGTTGCCTAAATACGGAAGATAATTGGCTGGTTAAGCCCTCCTGTTGAGGGGCTTATCACACGCGAGTCGACGCAGTGTGCACAGTCTGATTATATTATTGGTTACCTTGTTCCAGGCGTGACAAGAGGACAGCTGTGGGGTTAACAGGGATAAATAGCAAAACTTATTTCGAGCATTCTGAAGTATGAAAAGCACTTACCGGTAGTTTCGAAAGAGGTCGGTGACGTCACCTGTAGGGCTTTCATAGGATACCTCGACCACGCAGCATTGTTGAAGAGTGGTGGGGAAGTGAATAGTAGTAAGGGGAAGGGGACAGAGGTGAAAGGCAACGATTAGATCGGGGCAAGGTGGAGAGGGAGACGTGACCGCGCACGGAGAACGCCGGCCACGACAAGTGAGGAAGGAGGAGGAGGGGTGAAGAAAAGTGGGACGGCTGTATAAGCACGTCACACAGGGCACACAGCCGCAGGGGGCTACGTGCGCCTTGGCCGTAGGGGGCCGTAACGGTATTAAGTGAGAGAAACAAAGACAGAGAAAAGAATACATACTTACAAGCGTTATATTTGACTGTTTCCTTTTTAGCGGACGATCGCAAGACCCCAAACTACGGGGCCAGGTAAAAGATCTGAAATTGTAAAATTTGATAGAGTTTATTATTAGCCAGATAACGACCACTATATCGAGGGGAGCTAACAACACAGTGCTACCATGTCATACGGGATAGGATCGGGAGGGTGGGGAAACACCCTCACTACCCTGCTACAGCATATATGTAAAACACTGTCACCCCATAGGGAGAAACTGATTAAATACAGCATAGAATGGACACAGAAGTCGGACAACAAAATGACGACACCCTGGCCGCCTAACGGCAGTTTCGACCCATATGTCCAGCACTCACTACTGACCCATCTACATAACACATACAAGGGGAAGAAGTTGACGTACCATGTGGAGGTGTTTAACTTATGGAGGATGTTCCAGGGGTCCCGACCAGGACCGACCGGAATGTTCACTGTGGGGGAAACAAAGGAGGAGAAGAAGATTAAGGAGGTAGAAGAGAATGGGGAAAATGAGAGTGAAAACACACAGTGTACGGAAAGAGGACAAGAGGGAGGAGAAAAGCCTAGCAACGTAAATGAAACAGAAATAAAAAAGGAGCAGGCCGACGACATGCCCTTAGCGAAAGTAGTGAAAAAAGAGGGAGGGGGCTTATATCCTATAACGGAACTACAAGAAGTGGTAAGGCAACAATTAAGGGCGGCTGAGGGGTATTTGAACCCAGCATACAGCCCACCACCATATACAGCTACAGGTGGCTACACGGGGGGGAGGTGACAAGTGCGGTAGAGCCAACTTATACGAAGATGCCCGCAAGGGAAGGGAAGACTAGTGAAGAACAAATTGCAGCCATAGGACACGACGAGTGGGTAGCTGCGCAGGTGTTATTAAAATTGCGAGGGACATTAACGGGAGAAGAGAAGGAGGTAGTAAGAAAAATGAACGAGGACGATGAGAGTAAGAGCGAGATAAAAGGATAAGGGGGAAAAGGAAGGAAGGGGAGCTGTTACGAGAAGAGGAGGAGATTTCGGAGGAGCGATTGGCGGAGTTAAGGAATGAGCAAAACTCCCTGATCAAACAACTTGAGAGAGAGGAAAGAGAGAGAAGGAGAGAAAGGAAAGAAAGTAAGAATGAGTTCGAAAAATTGAGGGAAAGAACTGAAGAACAGAAGAGGGAAGCTGAAAGGGTGAAGGCGGCAGCAGAAAGGGTATCTCGAGCAGCACAGCGCGACAAGAAAAGGGAGGAAGAAGAGAAAGAAAAGGAAATGGAAATATGGAAGAGGAAAATACTATCAGAAACCACAAAGAAATATGAGGAAGGGAGGGTAATAGAAAGCATATTAGAACAGGAAAGAGAGAGATGGGAAAGGAGGAGAGAGGAAGAAAGGATATTAGAAAAAATGAGTAGTGAAGTAATCGAGGAATTAAAAAAGAAAAGAGAGGAAATAGGTTGAGAAATAGTAGAGAAAAAAAGAAGGGGAAAGAGGAGATAGGAGAGGGGAGAGTGGGATAAGGAAATATGTACGCAGGGACACAGAAGTAGCAACAACATCATAACAAAGAGGAGCAATTGGTAAAGAAGAAGTGGGAGGAACGGATTTAATAGATTTAAAAACAGTGACGAATCGAGGGAAAAAGACAGATTGGGGGTTGTCGCTTCTGGATGATTTTTGCAGCGAGGAAGAAGAAGGAATGGGGAGAGAAGGAAGAAACGGGGATAGGGAAGGCTTAGATAAATTGTACATCACCCGAACCAACAGGGAATCACCATGGGCTTGCAGAAGGAAGGAAGAACTGGGTGGAAGTGAGGAAGGAGAGCAAGGAATGGCGGGAAGGCAAACACGTGCAGCTACACCCTCATCATCCCGTCCAACATGTCCACCCACACCCGCACCGGCCCCTCACGAACACACACCCTACGCCGGCAGGCTTAGAGATCTCCCTGGACGCAGGCAGGAAGAACGAACACGCACGCCCACATCAAATAAAGGAAATAATAAACGAATGGGAAGAGATGAAGGGGAAGCAGCTATGAGCAGGGGAAATATGGACACAACAGACGACGTAGACGACACAGAAGAAGAGGAGGGGTATACAGACTCAACACTGCGACACCCGGGGGGTCAGATAGGACACAACCTAATGCCACTTTTGGAGAGAGGAGGGGTTAGAGCACAATACGTCCCTTGGAAGCATGCAGACAAGGAAAATATAAAGTGTAGGCTCCCATCACTAAGTGGAGGAGCGGGGAAATGGATATATGAGATGGAAAAACACACTGCAGGACAGAAACTGGCAGTAGGAGACGTGAAGGGCCTACAAATATCAATATTAGGGGATGCAGCTGATGACAACTGGAAGAGAGCGGGCTTCCCTGGGGTCAAAATAACGAACACATCACATGACGGGGCGCCATTTGCAAATTGCAGACATGCATTATGGCAAGCACTAAGGGTACAATACCCAGACACCTCAGACATAGGAGCAATTACATCACACAAGATGCGTGAGATCGAAGATCCTGTTGATTATATCCAGGAAATTCAGGAGAAGTGGCGTATGGAAACTAGTGAGCAGTGGGACAAGACACCGGCAATATTTTATCATATACTAATACAAAGGCTGCCGGAGGCAGTACAGAAACAATTGAAGAAAGTAGTGGGGATGGAAGCAAAGGCTTGGCCGGAAATACAACTGATGATAGTACACCATTGTAGGACGTGGCAAGAAAAGATGAAACAAAAGGAAGAAGATAGAAAAGCAGATGAGGCTAAATTAGTGCAGAAAAAACTGACTAAGTACACGATGGAAGGTGCCCTAATAACTACACCTACAACAATGACACCAAACCCCACGCAAGTAGTGGCCGCACAAGATCCCTCCCAAATACAATCACCACAAATTATAACACAACAGCTGCCACCACCCCCACCATACACGGCTAACATGGGAGGAGGATACTTGACATCAGGAAGTGGATATTATAATAACAACAGGGGAAGGGGAGGAATGATGAGGGGGAGGGGATATGGCTATCATGCACAACAGCAAGGGGGAGGATTCAGAAGCTTCTACCCCACTGGGCAACCAGTATACCAGGATAATTCAGGAAGTTTCCCATGGCAGACTAGGGAACCACCTGTATGTTGGATTTGTGGAATGTTAGGACACATGTCACGCACATGTAGAATGAGACCCTCCACACCAGCGTGGGGGGAACAAGGACAACAAGGGCCTACAAGGGAACAACAGGGTTACCAACAACAGCAGGGGCTGCAACAGGGCAGCACGCAGCAACAGTTAGTAACACAACAACAGCCACAGACATATTCACTACCGCAACAACAGGTAGCGATATCACAACAACACCAAGTGCAGCAAGTACAGCAGCCCACTCAAATACAGGACCATAAGGTAACCTCCACCAATACACAGCTACAACAAACACAACTGGGAAGGGTGACTGTCCTGCGACACAACCCTTACACAGGAAGTGGACAATCATTATACCCACATTAGGACAGCCCACAGACGTCCTTGGTGTGTCCCATCCTGTCGGTAACACCTAATAGTGCGGAGGAACCACGCATTGAGGTAATGATAGGTGACAAAAAATGATCATTCCTTGTTGATACTGGGGCAACCCAGTCTTGCATAAGGGAAGGTAAATTTAAGATGTCAGGTGAGGCCATGAACACCCAAGGATTCTCTGGGGCTAGGGGGTTGGTTCCCTTTACTGATAACATCTCCTTATCAATAGGGGATTATGACATGTCCGTCCCGCTCCTGTATTCAAGGGAGTCGCCAGTAAACATACTTGGGAGAGACATAATGAGCAGGCTAAATATGACAATCTCCTTCACCGAGGACGGTATAATTTGTTCCACTCCAGGAATAAACATGCTCACTGCACGGCAAATTATGCAAGCATACTGTGGGCAGACAGTAACTCGGGCTGAGCCAGTAGATGGCGAACTGTTCCAGTACGGAACCGACATGGCATTCGCATGGATGCCAGGAATAGAAGGGAAGATTTGGAGGAGGCCAGCAGCATATTTGTTCAGACCTGAGACACCTGCCAATGAACCGGAAGGGAAGGTGATTTCAGTGAGCATCGAGAGTATTATAGCGACTGCTGATTATATCACAGTACATGCCCAAGACAGGGAAGGGAGAGAATGGAGGGCAGTGATAGCGCTGGCTGAGGGATGCAGGCTCACCCAGGTGTCCGATGAGGAGCTCTTTTCAGAAGACAAGGAAGAGGGTGAAATGGTATTTATGATGAGTGTAGATATATGGCTAAGAGTGACATATAAGCCAGTGCCACAGAAAATTGCCATGGCACTTGAAGCACCCGCATCTACCCCAGTTCCCTTCTACGAGGAAGATATGGCAAAGGTTCCAACATCACTGTGGACCACCAGACCCTATGACGTGGGCTGCATAAAGAGTATCGGGGGAGTAAGAATAAAGCTGAAAAAGGGTGCAATACTCCCCAGAGTGAAGCAATACCCACTATCAAAGAGGCAGATGAGGGCATATACGAAAAAATAACGGCTCTAATAAATAACGGCATACTGGTACCATCAGAATCACCATGTAACACGGCCGTGTACCCAGTGCGCAAAGCTAAAGGAGGGTCTTGGGGCTTCATCCAAGACCTCAGGCCCTTGAACAACATTGTGGAAGCAGAATACCCCATAGCAGCAAACCCGGTCACAATATTATGTGGAATTCCAGCAGAGGCCTCACGGTTGACAGTGATTGACCTCAAAAATGCCTTTTTCTCAATACCCCTGCATCCAGATTCACAAGACTTGACAAGCTTCACGTACAGAAACACAAAATGGAAACACACCAGATTACCACAAGGGTACTGTGACTCGCCCTCAATTTTCAACAGAGTAATAGAGATGGACTTGGGAAACGTTGAATTGGAAAGTACGGTGCTGCAATATGTTGACGACATAATCATTTGCAGCACAAACGAGAAAAGGTGCAGGGGAGACTCATTGAAAATGCTGACAATATTGGCTGAAAAAGGTTACACGGTAGACAAAGAAAAGTTACAGTACTGTCAGGAACAGGTATTATACATTGGTCAACTAATATCCCAACACGGAAGAAAGATTGCACCACAAAGAGCACAGGCTATATCAAACACGCCACTGCCACAAACAGTGAGGGAGCTGCAGCAGTTCCTGGGATTGTGCAACTACTGTAGAGCATGGGTTTTTGATTACAGCTCATACATAGGACCCCATTTGAAGCATTGAGAGAAGCAAAGAAAGGGGAGAAAGAATTGGGGTGGACAAGGGAAATGAAAGAAGCTTTTGACGAGTTGAAGAACGCAATATCAACTGCTCCGGTACTGGCCACCCCAGATTATGAACGACAGTTCCTTATCTTTTCACATTGCGAAGCAGCAGTAATGAAAGCAGTATTGGCTCAGAAAACAAGCATGGGATACAAGCCAATAGCATTCTACAGCGGTCACTTGGACCCTGTTATGTTAGGTAATTTCCCTTGTGAACAAAGTCTTGCCGCAGCTGCCTTCGCGGTAGAGAAATCATCATCTATTACAATGGGGTGCCCAACCACACTATTCGTGGAGCATGCACTATTTGCAATATTGAACAAGCCTAAGTCCACACTAACCACACAGAGGGCGTCAGGTTATGAGATCATCTTGTCTAGACCAGAACTATCAATTGTTAGATGCAGTACAGTTAACCCTGCAAGGTTTATAGCGGAAGTTATTGAGGAAGGTGATTATGCTCACGACTGTACGCAGACTACCGAAATGTACTCATGTACTAGAAAAGTTGAAGAGGATGCGCTCAATGGAGGAGAGCTCTTGTTCATTGATGGGTCATCAACAATAGACCAGAGTGATGGGATAAGGAGAACTGGGGCAGCAGTTGTAAAAATGACAGAAGATTTGGTGTGTGTCCCGGTGAAATGTGTACAGTTACCACAGCATTATTCGGCTCAAGCAGCAGAATTGGTTGCACTGATCTTGGCGTTGAAGGAAAGCTTTGACAAAAGAGTTACTATATATTCTGATAGCGCATATGTTACGTCAACTGCCCACTCGGGGTTGATAAAATGGCAGAGAAGGGGGTTTAGGAGAGCTGACGGCACCCCAGTGCAACATCCTCTCTTGTTAGCTGAATTAATTGAAGTAATCAATAATCCCCAAGAAATAGCTTTAGTGAAATGTCCCGCACACACTAATGGAGAAGATCATATATCAAAAGGGAATGAAACAGCAGACGCACATGCCAAACATGCGGCGTATTTTGGTGAAATATGGAACCCCCCAGAGTCAGAGAGAGGGAGGGGGATAGCTAGCCAGATGTTGATGAAAGAAGGGTACACCCATCTCCCAGCCACACAGATAATGGAATTACAGGCGGCCGCAGCAATGGCAGAAAATGAACTATGGGTAAAAAGAGGATGTACAATGTCGCCAACTGACGCACTGTGGTGTCAGGGTAACACTGGAAAGATGGTCATGCCGTTGGCACTATTGAACACCGCCCTGGCCCAGCTCCATCACCCAGCTCATACAGGAAAGGAAGTTATTGCAGCACGAATTAGCGAAGACTGGTTCTGCCCCGAGTTAAATTCTCATGTAACAAATTTTATCAGCAATTGCCTTACATGCCAACAGTTTACGGCCGGTCACACGCTGCAAGTGATAAAAGGATAAAAGGTACTATACCCCGGCCAGAGGGACCCTTCCTGCACATTCATATTGATTACGTTGATATGATCAATGTATGTCAAGGAAATAGGTATATGATTGTAGTGGTATGCCCATTCTCCAGGTGGATTGAGGCAGGACCCTGCTCACCTGCAGATGCGTTCAGAGCAGCTAAATTTCTAGTGAGGGAGGTTTTCCCCAGGTGGGGTGTGTGTGAAGTACTGCGGTCAGATAACGGCCCACACTTCGCTAATGAAATGTTTCAGCACATCACGTCTTTGCTGGGCATTAAGCATAAATTTGCGTGTGCATATCACCCGCAGGCCAACGGTTTATGTGAACTCCTGAACGGCCTATTGAAAGAAGAAATAGCAAAGATACAGCAAACAACAAAGAAGAGCTGGTTGTATTGTCTTCCGCTAGCTCTATTTGAGCTAAGGAATAGGCATGGGTCTGACCACCACCTCACGCCTCACGAGGTGGTGACGGGACCTCAAATGCGCCTTCCTCTAATGCCTACATCAAGAGCTTTCACAGATTATGAAAACACTGCAACTGTTCTTGGTGATGAAATGTACCAATATGTGTCTTCTTTGATTACTAGTGTAGCGTTTGTATCTCAACAGCTCGAGCGCACGCGGGGCAGGTCTAAGAGTTATCAACAAGAAGACGCCGACAAAGAATTGGAAAAGGAAGGACTCAGCAAAATTGCTAAAGGTGACCACGTGCTACTCCGCAACTTCAATAGAAAGTGGAACAGCCCACGCTTTACTGGTCCTCATTTGGTAGAGGAGGTAGCTACGAGAGCGGTGAAGTTGCAGGATAAGCATGCTTGGAATCACTTACACGACGTGAAGTTCTACAAACTCCAGACCCGCCCTAGCGTTACCGACAGGGCCATTGGAAGAACGACGACAGCATCGCCTACAGAGAAGGAGACGTCAACCACAGCTGACGACATTAGTGTCACTACACCCGATCACCCCCCAGAGTCCCGAAAGACAAGTACTGAAATAGACACTGGACACTTGCCCACAGCCCATTCCATGGTCACGAGATCGAAAAGTAAACAGACTTCTGCCAATTGAGCCCCAAAACCCCTGCCCGCTAAGGTCACCCCCAATTGAAGGACATTGTTTTGTGCACACACACATGTAAACACTTGTGTGTTTTCTCTTTTTCTTCTCTCGCACATGCAGGTACCGTGTGTAATTGTATTGTCAAGAAAATAAGTAACTAACAGCGTACATTGCCCAGGAGTAGATGCTACCCACGGACAATAACTACCCTGAAGCCCTATCACAGCAATTTGTATATCATATAAGAAGGCCAAAGTACCTAAAAAGAAGGAGGGTACGCGTCTATTACACCGCATTTGTTTTGGCCATAGAACAATCATTTCCCCATCTTCACCAGCTCTTACTTGCTCTAAGAGATAGATCACTTAGGTTGGCGTGGGAACAGCTCTTCGCCTGGGCACTGAACAACTACTTGATAGGGAGGGCTTGATAACAACAACTAACCATAATAACAAGCGTATTGAGAATTTTCAGGCGGGCAACTTTAACGTCGCAAGAATAAGCTGCCGGACTGCAGCAAGGTAAGAGCAAATGCCGGTGAGACTAGCTTTTGTAATAAAAATGATAGGAGTGTTGGTCATCACTGGTCTATTGGCTGCCTCTGTATGGCAGAAAAGTTATGCTATCAATATTATGGCTGCACACAAACCTAACGTACCCCCTACCATGGCTGCAACAGGTGTTACGTCAGGTGGCACTAGCAACCCTCCGCATAAGGGAAGTAGAGTTAAACGCAGCACATACTCAGATGATAAGGGTATTGATAATTACATAACAGATTCAGCACACGTCTCGAACAACATGTGGTACCAGCACATGACCCAAATAGGTAAGCAGACAACAGAAGACAGCTGTTATGTTTGCTCATTGATCCCATACGCCATGAGTGCTTCTCGAACATTCGTCGCCACAGAAATAGAAGAAAAGACGGCACGATGTATAGTATATCTGGCACTATTCTAAACGAGAGGGCGATTTCAAGGAACAGTGATGAGAATGGAGTGGAAAACGCGAGACACATATCCGTACGAAAACAATTTCCTCAAGTCATATTTGAGTTACCACAAGAGCAGTTTGCATGCTGAAGCGTTCAGATACATGACAAGTGGCCCTGAAAAGGGAGAAACGAAGAAAGTAACACTACAATACCTACCATGTGATTGGTACGCCACTGAAGTTCCTGGTACACAAGGCTGTTGGGAAAGGCCACTGGTAACAATAACAGGGAAGGTATACATGAACAATGAATGAGACATAGGAGTGGTCGGTAGCAACATGGTAACAAGAGAAAATATTACCACCATAAAGGAACACAATGACAGATGTTGGACGACATAGGGCAAGTACGTACCCATGCTGACATGGATGGAGAAGGATGAAGACCCAATGAGCATACTACTGCTGTCCGCGCCCAAGCTATGCTACCAACACAGAGGAGATGTGGAGGTGGGATACAACACCAACTGTGCAAGCGTGTTAGAGTTACCAGAGGGGGGTGCAGGAACGGCAGTGATAATGGATCACTACTGGGCCTGCGGAAATAAGGCATATCACACCCTGCCCCCCCTTGTGGAATGGTATATGCACAATGGTACACATCAATGTACCATCACTAGTGGTGCCCCAAAACATGTGGACATGGCCAACTTCCCCAAAATGGATGAAGGGAACAAGAGAAAGAAGAGATCGGTACAATCACAGAGGGGTTCAGACAACGACAACAACAACAACAATAATGTCCTGAACAGGAAAAAGAGACAAGGAGAACCTCTGACAGGAAACTACCTGTGGGGAAGGTCAGAAACAGCACTCACTTCTATCCCACCAGAACACAGATTATTTAGCAGAGCCGCAATGTTCTTCTCGTCAATAATACACCCTGGACTACAAGCTTATGCAAACGCTAAATGGCTCCAGATAACCCGATGGGAACTAATGATGACCATTAATTCAACAGTAAACTGATTCAACGCAATAAAAGAGGAATTACGAGCAGTGAGTATGGTAGCACTACAGAACAGATATGTATTGGATCTCCTCACAGCGATGGAGGGAGGAGTTTGCGCAAAGATAGGACAATCAAGCTGCACATTTATTCCTGCTAACGATGCCGACAATGGTACACTCACCGAAGCAGTATCACAACTGGCCCAGATGCACTCCAAAATGATGGAAGAAAGTAAAGGAGTGAAGAAGGATGATAGCTGGTTTTCATTGTTATGGTTATGGATGCCATCATGGCTGTCGGACGGGCTGAAGATTATAGTTGGATGCATAATACTGGCTGGGGCTGCATTGATTATAATAAGGTTTTGGAAGGCCAGGAAGGCACGCACTACAGACGAAATGATCGAAATGGTTGGTATGCACCCCTTGATGCCAACTGATGATGAACAGCACACAGATACCATAATAAAGGAAAGAGAAAAACTGCGCAGACAGATCATCACCAACCACCTGGACCCACCATCCGTAAAGCTCGAAAACCCAAGAAACCCGAGGAGCTACATCGGAAGATGGATATACTGCAAACCGGGAGGAAGTTGTGTATATATGTATTGGTCATTTGAGGACCATGTCAACCACTACGGACACCTGGGAGGAGTAACTAAAATATGGAGAGTAAGATGAGATAGAGAAAAGGATATGTTTGTGGTCGACAAGTCGACCAGAGGGGGGACTGAAGTGGGAGAATGGGAGAAAAGACTCCCCCCAATCTCCTCGTGCCCCTGGCCAAGAGGATCGCGGCCCAGACACCCGCCACGAGATGAATTTGTCTATCTACCAGACGACCAAATACCATGGTACAAGAACATACGGATGTGCCCAACAGCCTGCCCGCCAGCCTGCCCTACTCAAGCCGACACCTGCGGCATGGATGAACTCGACTAAGCCCTTCAACAATAAGGACCTACATCGTTAGAGATGCCATGACGACCTAGCCAACTGTCAGAACACACATGCAACTATGCACACTGGACACTCCCACACCAATCCACACGAAGAATATACTCAGTGCTATGACGTAGGTGATGGACACACCCACTGACGCACATCTTTATTATTTTTCACATAGGTTCTCCGAAATGCAGAAACGCAAGACGCACAAAGCACTCGTTTACATGCTTGCTGACGCTTCTCCCGACCCTTGCATCGTGATGAAAATACAACGAAGACATGATAATGCCTATGAAGAAATGTGACACCGCAACTTAAGTGCCGTGCATTACACATCCCCACCTATGAACCATGCCCAAGTAGGCCGCAAGCAAGAGCCTCCATGAACACTGGGCGAGCAAGAGTACAATTGCTGACCCTGCAGAACGAGCCCAGCGAGAACTGACAGCCAAGGGAGCGATGTTGCAACTCGTATGCTACCAGCCGACGCCAAGGTCACACCTGTAAGCAAAGCCAGGCATGCAGAGGCAAATACAACTCTAAATGTGCAGAATTCTGCCTCAGCCACGGTCTCTCCTCACGTGACCAAGCCAAACCTGACAGGGTGCCAGACCCACGAGGGAGAAGTCGCCTGGGTCCCACGTCTGAGACACAGGCTGCAACAATGAAATGACCCAATGGACACCTACAGCGATGGGAATGGTCTGCTCTCAGGCATATGAGCAAATCCATGCATTGTCTGCACGAACACAGAGTTACATATTGTTGCAAATGACAGGTACACCGCGAGCTGGGAACAACGATGGTCCCAGCCTGGGGGGCTCGCGAGTGGACCAATCAGAACATGGGGCACTCATCACTGACGCCACTAACATTAGCCAATCATTAGGGGTCTTTGTGTAACAATTTTCAAGTATCTAATAGAAGGGACAACCCAAGTATACCACCTGACTGACCCTTAACCACTAACAAAGTTCTCTATACGTTTGCTATACTAACCCTACCACTCGAGGAACCAATCCAGAGTGGCGATAGGTTTTTTGCTAACTTTCCCAGGTGACGCAAGTAGCGCGTCATACTGAGGCAAAAAGGGGCCTGCGAGCCCCACGAATTTCGAGAGTCTGGACGGACGCGTACGATCCTAGACCCATCCCTGCCGTTGTTCAATAAACAGCAGAACCACCTTGCTTCTTGTGTGTGTCTCATACTCATTTTTGGGAAACGCGGGAGGAGTTGGGGCCTCCCAGCCCGGAGGTCCGCGGAAGGCCCAGCCGACCCCGGGAGAAACTCCCCGACACCTTGGTGTTAGTGTTAGCAGTGCACGGTGGCACGGGTTATGGTTGCTTAGCTTACCATAACTGGCGAATTTCAGGGGTTTTTTGGTTTTACTTTGAACCATAACGTCCCTTTAACAAAGTTTTTTGACTGAATTTGATAGGTTTTTAGTAGCACAACTTAACTATAACGTCCCTTTTAACAACGTTTTTTCATTGAATATATATATATAGACTTTGACAAATTTCTGCGAAAAATTAAACTAAAAAAGTTTTTTGCCATCAATTCAATCACTCCTAAACATTCTACACCTCACACTGGAGGTACTGATCTTCTCATTTTGGATATTCCTTCACTCATGGATCTGGCATGCCTCGATGATGATAAATTTGACCCCACGAAAGTTGATCTCCTCGATTTCGATATTAATCCTAATTGGGACATACGTACAAAATTAAAGAATAAATCGAGATTTAACACTCAATTTCCTGTGTGGGGATGCATTGAGGCATTTTAAGACCTTTGTATCAGTGATTTTAGAAAACTGCGACAAAAAAACAGTATTTCTAAGCAGAACCTCACTGCTGCACAGCGTTTGGCCATCAATGAATTTCAAGAACTATCGAATATTGTCATTAAGCCAGCCGATAAAGCCTCAAACATTGTTATCCAGGACAGAACTAAATATGTGGCAGAGGCGCATCAGCAATTACATGATCATCTGTGTTATAGTGAGCTCTCCAAGGACCCCTTCGAAGAAATAAGAACATAACTGATTGCCTTGTGTACCAAATGTGCGAGTGAAGATTTAATGGAGGATGATCTAATTAAGTTTTTTACCCCTGCATGTTACACCATACCTACGATGTATTTCCTTCCGAAGATATATAAATCACTTAACTATCCCCCAGGTAGGCCAATTGTTACTTTATGTGGCTCACTGTTGGAACATTTGGCCCAATTAATTGACAAAACTTTATTTCCATTTGTTTCAGTGTTGCCATCCTACCTGAGAGATACTAAGGACTTTCTTCAACATATCACTAACACACCTTGGGAAGAGGGTTTAATTTTGGCTACACTAGGCGTGTTTCTTTATATACCTCGATTAATCACACTGTCGGGGTTAATGCATGCAAATATTATTTGGGCACAGTTCTATGATTATAGATATGCTTTTGTTCTGTCTCCATAACAATGTCTTTCTCTTTGAAGGGTCTTTCTATCAGCAGATCAGAGCGACTGCCATGGGAAGTACCTACGCACCATCTTATGCTAACCTTACGATGGGGTGGTGGGAGGCTACTTTTCTTTCTGACTTGCTTTCATCTTGTTTTCCAACACAGATTGCTTCTTGGTGGCGGTACATCGATGATGTGTTTGTTATTTTGAAGGGTTCAGAAAATGAGTGGTTATCCTTTGTCAAAAGCATTAATAACAATAAGGTCAACCTTTGCTTTACTGAATGTCACAGCTATTCTGAGATTATCTATTTGGACGTCATTGTCACACTGGACAGTACAGGTTTCTATACGGCACTCCACAAAAAACCTACTAATACCGTTCGCCACTTCATGCCAATAGTTGCCATCCTCCGGCATGTAAGAAATCTATTCCATATGGTGAATTTATCCGGTACCGCCGTAACTGTACTGATATTACGTATTTTGACGAACACTGTGCACTGACAGCTGCTAACTTTCTGAAACAAGGATATCATGAGAATAACATCGAAATTGCTTATATCCGAGCACGTGAAATGTCCAGAGACAAATTGCTGTATGACACCACTCCTAAAGCCAAAATCAATGATGACCCGAGATTGATCATTACGTTTGATACTGCCTCCAATAACATTTGGAAAATCATTGAGAAACATTGGTATGTGCTCACTCTAGACAATGATTTTAGGCCTATTCTGGCTAATCTTCCTACTCTTACATACAAACGTGTGCCCTCCCTAAGAGATAAACTAGTGTCCAGTTTCTTATCACCATGTGGCAAAAACTTGTCATCTACGACTTGGCTCCCTGTCTCCACCTTTGGGTTTACAAAATGCATAAAGTGCAAAGTTTGTGCACATGCCACTGCATTGAAATCATTTATACATCCAGTGACTAAAATCCAGCAGAAGATAAAATTCTCGATCAACTGTGATACCACCATTGTTGTATATGTGCTCTCATGTCCGTGCATGAGATGGTATGTTGGGAGCACCACATGCAAATTGAAGTTGAGAATTTTGCAACACTTGAGAGCCATCAAGAACTCTGATCCGGCGTATCCAATGGCCAAGCATTTTAAACTGGAACACCAGAATGATTTTAAACTGTTAACTTTCTTTGCAGTGGCACATGTGCCGGCTCATCCCAGGGGTGGTGACCGGATTTTGAAATTGAGACAGCTAGAAAAAAGATTTATTCTGGATTTTGACACTGAGCACCCAAAGGGTCACAATATTGATGAGGAGTTATATACGATCCTGGGCACTTAGGCCCTTCATCCTTGGCATTCTTCTACCACTGTTGAATCGTCTCCCTTCTCTGTTGTTTCTTGTGCCTTATTGTTTTGATCTGCATGTCCAGTTGGACTTTTATTTCTTGTTTCTCTCTAGAATCTCTAGTTTTGAGATGTTTTGTCTAAATTTTCTTTTATCTGTCTAAATATTAGCTGTTTCTAATTTTGATTTGGCCATGCACTCTGCAATTCATGGGGATTGGTTTTGCACATAACTGTGGTCCCACTTTGGGTTTTATCTGCGGTCCTTTGTATCTCCCCTTTCTCTGGTGGTGTATGCTTATTGTGTTGTGTTTCTACTCTTGGCAGTTGACTTTGCGCATTTTATCAATTGATCCATCAAATGTTATCATTGGCTTAGCGAGTTATTGTGTTCATCTGATATTACCAATTAGGATTGTCCTTGTTGTTTTTGCACTTGCACTTTAGTGTGGCCTCGCCACTATGAGGCTTGATGGACACTTTGGTGTCTTGCTGCTATATTGGGAAAATTACTTTTTCTTGCTGCTTTTGCACTTGCACTTTACTTGCTGTTATATTGGGAATATTACCTGTTCTTGCTGCTTTTGCACTCGCACTGTATTGTGGCTCTGCCACTACGAGGCTTAATAGACACATTGTTGTCTTGCTATGTATGCACTTTCTTTCGTAATATTACTTGCACTTGCACTTTACACAACACATAACACTTGCCTCTATCATATAACACCTTAACGTCCACCTCTATATGGGTCAGAAGCCGAGGCTGGGCGGTTTTTTGAGGTTGCTGGACATTGAAATCGTGGTTTCTCTATATGATTAGGGATTGGGGTTTTATTATCTATATATACAGGTTTTAATCTTTTGCTGCAACTGTTTATTTACATATGTGTTAATTTTATGATAATTAGCTTACTGTCATCCATGCACTTGCATTTTAGCATTATGTCTCCTTTTAACAACAAAGGTTTAATTGTGGTTGTTGGCACCTGTTATATATTCTGTACAACTCTATGATAACGGTAAGTTGGTGTTTCCATAGGAAGAGCATTTTTTGGGTGGCTTATAACTTCGCTCCCTCTGAACGAATTCTCACCAAACGTTGCAAAAAAAGTATATGGCCCACTCTGAATTTTTTTGCAAAGTTTGGAGAGGTTTGGTCCAGGGGGGAAAGGTTATAGGGGGGGTCCCAAAACTTTTGTTTTTTTCCCACAGACATAATGGGAAAAAACCTTGCGCACGCCTACAGTCCAAACCGCTGGACGGATTTACACCAAATTTGCGACAGGAGCGGGGGATTGCTCCCGAAAGCGTGCTTTTGCAAATTTGGTGTAAATCTGTCCAGTAGTTTTTTTTTTAAATGACCAAAATGTAAGGCAAAAAAATTAGTGATCTCTCAGTTTGCTTCGCGGACGGACTTCCCGGTTCGCTCCGCAGACAGTGCCCTGATTGGCCGAGCGGCTTGCGTGATGTCCGCGGACATTCGACGTGAACGCTGATTGGATGGCGTGGAGCGTGGAGCGCGTCAGATTTTTTGTGGTGCCCGCCATCTTGCATTCACCAACGACCGCGGACAGCGCGGTGAAACTTGGATTAAAAATTGTATTTAGTGGAGTGTGTTGGTGTGTAAGAGTGTTTGGGGAGGGTGGCGGAGTATGAGATAGGTTCAATGTTCTGTTTTTTTTATGTGCTAGACGCTTTTGTTGTGTTCGATTATTCTGCGGACAACACGGCTGAAAAGAGTGATGAACTGCTACCTTATGCTTATGACCCTGGATTGAAGGCAATTGCTGCCATAGTTGGTCTGCAACGGTACTCGTTGAGGGTGCACTAACCTGGCAATAGCGTAATAGAATCTTCCAGGTTCTCTTTTTTTAATTAATAATCATAGTCATATTTACAGCAACCTCCAATGTTAGATGTTTTAAAACCTAGCTGTGCAACATTAATGTATTTTTGATCATTTGGAGGGCTCGCTCACTGCCTAGTTCTACGCTAAAAGGCATTTTGCATAATCAACATATTAGTTTATTAACATTATACTGCATTTCCAATCAATTTACAACAGTGGTGTAGCGATGATTTACTTACAGGTTGGGCCTGCACATTACATGTGTGCGCATGAACAGTGGTCAATGGAATTAAAGAAGATGCAGGGACCATTCTGAGGGGCATGTACAAGTTGGAAAGTGTTCTTTCATGAAGTAGGAACACTTCCCTTACAAACACCATATTCTGATAATGTAAGAATGTGGTGCAGGGACATGAAAGCCTCAGCTTTCGCATGTTCCTGATTTATGGCTTGTCAACAGTCCTAGCAACCATTAGGAATGCAGGACAGCCACATTGGAGTCTCAACAGCACTGGTTCAGCATGGCACAAAAGGAGTTAAAATAAGGCACCTTCGAGGTGCCGTTAAATTCCACTGCACACGTTTTCCTTTTATAAATATAGCATTTCTTAGACTGCAGCAATACTTCTCAAATTTAATGAAAGCTTAAGAACATTTTCTTAAATTAGAAAAGCAACAGCCTTTTAAGAAATGCTTGCAATGCCACTGGAGCACATGTTTCCCCCGCAATGAGAGATTTTAGCAGCTTTTGCCGCCGGAAAGCACAACATCTCCCCTCCAATATTTCTTCGCACTTCAAAATGTTGGTGCTGGAAACTGGAGGGGAGAATGTCATATTTTCACACTCATTTGATCAAGAGCTTAGAATCAACCCCACAGTCATATTTTAATTTCCTTTAACATGCTCTTACGTATAAGATCTATATTTGAACTATTGCAGCTTAAATAGATAAAAGACACAATGGGCCTCATTACGACCCATGATTAGCACCATGGTCCATGCCGGTGTCCGCCATGGCGGAATTGGGAATTACCACCCCATTCCAAGGTTGGCGGGGCGGTAATTCCCCATGCCGCCATGGCCCTTCCCCATTCCCATTTTTGCCCCATAGGGCTCAATGGGAATGGGGAAGGTGCTAAGTACGGTGCTGCAAATTGCGGCACCGTACTTAGCACCAAGGTCCCTTTGCGGGTCCCTACTTTAACGGCTGGTAAAACCAGCCGTTAAGGTCGGGTCCCGCAAAGGGACCTCATAATTAGGTGCTAATAGGTTAACGGCGCCGCAGCCTTTTACGGCGCGGTTAACCCATTAGCGCCTGGGTCGTAATGAGGCCCAATGCAACCAAATGTCCCGTCCATTTTACCAGAACACAAAGGGATATGAGCTAAAAATAAAGGGCCTGATTCACAGAGGCAGTTTATAATGGTGGAATCCTATTGCAATCCTCTCTGTGAATTAGGCCCAAAATCTCCTCTGAACTGTACTACTTCACTTTCAAGTTACAATGCAAAGGAAATTGTATAATATGTATTTATTTATTGTTTGCTTGTTAGGCGCATATACAATAAGAAAATACTGTTTCAAAGCGCGCACAGGGCATGGAGGGAGAAGTACATTCCAACATTCCAACACAATATTTAGGAGCAGAGGGGGGCACAAGCCTACTATGCCTTGTGAGCATTCAGAACGTGCAAGTGCCGAAAAGGAAAAGGGAAAAAGGGAAAAAGGGGTAAGAGCCGTGGGTGAGCCAAGGACAAAGTGCTAGAATGTTGAGTGCTAAACAGCCTGGGCCGCAAGAGGTGTAAGTGCGAGTCTCCAGAAACACTTGTGTATAGGCGCATTATAAATGCCATATCATTTCATTTCATATCATATCAGAACAAAGGGTATGCAGATGCAAAGTGCTAAGGAAAGACAGGAGCTGTGAAGAATCGGTGTGGGAGGTCAAGGCCCTGAAGATGCATAAGGTCCAAGGACACTGATTAAGCAACTGTGATATTAGCAGAGGAGAGAAGGAGGGAAGGAGGAGGGAAAGAGGAAAGTCTTCAGGAGCTTCCAAAATGTGAGAGGTGTAAAGCTACGGGTGCTCCCAACACAGTCCTAAAAGCAGGGAATAAATAAATCCACAAAAACTCAAAAAGTAGTGCACCGCATACAGGAAAAGACACAAAATGTATTTGTACATCATGGCTGGAAAGATGAAGAGAACAAGCTATCTTCGACCCTCCCCTTGCAGGCTAAAACATTTATAGCCACAAACAGGACATTAACATATCACAGTTGGAATGTCACAAAAACATCATCTTAACATTCTCACTGGCAGCACAATTTTCAATGGCAGTACTTCCAGCCATGTGATGATGTAACAATATAACAAGTGTAACCTTGGAGACCCATATATCAGTTTGATTTTATTCTGATCTACTAGGGCTAATTTCAATCATGCTATTTGGTCTAGGCCAGCGTCTCGTGTCAATGCCCAAGATTCATTTGGCGATTCTCTAGTCTCAAAGTTCTAGCTTCACAAAATCAAAATGACTCTCACCTTTCAGTACATTCCGGTGCAGGTAATAATTTCTTCTCAGATAATTGATTGACAGCCATATACAGCACAAAACCAATGTGTACACTTATTTATAAGTGCTTCCCTAGTTTCCCGATGGTTTGGTACCAATTTGGGGGCTTTATGGAGAAATGTGTAGTAAAGACAGTACACTGTGAGTGCATCAAGAACTGTTTAATCAGACCAACCTGTAGCCAGCCGTGCCCCGGCTCCTTCAACAGTCCAGTACAATTCTACAACCCAGATACAAAAGTAAACAGCATTGGAACATTAGAACTGCGAGCGTGGAATTCTACATGTAGAATTCCACGCTCGTAAGACACAAGCTACTTACAACACTTCTCCCCCCTTCACACACTCAATCAACACATTTATCACACACACACACCAAGGAAAAGAGAAAGGCAAGAAAAGAAGGAAAGGAAGGGGAAATATGAGGAATAGCAAAGAGGTGGGCACGCCACAAGGAAAATGATCAAATGATCAACCTGTAATGGAACCCAGGACAAACTCATTATACTTAGAGGGAACCTCCTGGCCCTTACCGGGAGAGACCTGCGAGTTTCGAACTCTGAGTTGGGCTCTCTGGGGGTTGTTACCACTTCCTCCCCTTCAAACGACGTAGAGGCAGAACCTTCTGGACCCGTGGGTGCCACTTCAGCACCACCAGCACCCCCTTGACCCACAGATGGCAAATCATCACCCCTAGGAGCCCCACCCTCTGTATTTACAACTTCTGCGGTACTGCCACCTTCCACAGTACTTCCACCTTTCAGGTCGAGGATCACAGGCGGTAGAACCTCATGGAAACCACCATCAAGACCCCCCTCAATGCCACCTACGCCAGAGGCGTTTTCCTCTCGCGCCACAGCACCTCCCTTTTCCACAACAACCACACGTCTCAAACTCCACCTGGTACCATCATCTAATTTTACATAACCACGCCCCGTCTTGGTGACCACACGTGGTTGCATATATTTGCTCAGACCCTTAGCTACAAACCTCAGATTCTTCACGACATCTTGATCCCAACTTCCACATGCAAAGGTTTCTTCAGCCCTAGTTGTCCCTGCCAAAAAGCTGCCTGTTTGCGACATACTCTATCCAAAACTTCTTGCATGCCCACCTGTGACCGACCACCCCCGCCGAGAGCGGGAACCCTCAATTTAGAGCCAGGCTTCCTTCTCCTCATCAGCTCAAATGGAGACAAACCCGTAAGAGTCGAAGGCATCAGCCTATAAGCCTTGAGTGCCTCAGAGACCACGCTGCACCACGGTAAGTGGTGAGCACCAATTGTATGGCCCCCTTCACGAAGCGGTTCATACGTTCGACCAACCCATTGGCCTCAGGATTATACAGGGACACCCTATGGTGACGAATTCCTAAATTAGAGAAAAACTCCTGCATGGCATTTGATACAAATTGAGAGCCATTGTCCGTGGCCACACCAGTAGGAACAGCTTCTCTATCGAAGACAGCTGAAAGGAACTCTACCACCTTTTCGATCATCGCAGAAGTCAGAGCCGTGGCCTCCACCCACCTGGAGGTGTAGTCCACCATCACCACAATGAATCTCAAACCACCACCCAAAGAATCTATGGGCCCCATTATGTCCACAGCCACTTTGGACCACACATCCTTAGGTACCTCCACAAGATAGATAGGTTGCGCAGCGGTCACCTTGCTCTTATCGCTAGCCGAACACGCTGCGCAGTCCTTGACAACTCTTTCGACATCATCATGCATACTGGGCCACCAATATACCTCCCTGAACATCCTTTTAGTCATAGACCTCCCCAGGTGACCTTCATGAGCCAACTCTACAAGCTTGGCCTTGAGTGACTCTGGCGGAATCAATCTTAAACCCCTGGCAATACCCCAAGGATCCTCGGACAACTCTGGCCACACATGACCAAACTACTTTGACAATTCCTCATCACGGACTCCAGTTCTAAGGGCCGACTTGAAACTGATCAATACCGGATCCAGACTGCACTCCTCGCTCCATACCTGTTCGCAAACGGCAGGAGTGACACCAGCTACCAAGGTGCAATCATCACCGGTCAATTCCTGGATTTAATCTGCACCCCCCCGACGCGGAAAACATGACAGACAGTCGGCAACAGCATTCCTTTGACCGGGCACGTACTCAACCTTAAAATTAAATTCTCCCATATCAGCCATCCAACGTATGACCCTGGAGTATGCCTGGGATAACCCCTCGGTGGTTAAAACATGTACCAATGGCTTGTGATCTGTGCGTAGAGTATACTCAACACCCTATAGGAAGGTTCTGAAATGCCTTGAGGCCCAGACAGCAGCCAAGGCCTCCCTTTCGATCACGGTGTATCTACTCTCTGCCTCTTTAAGCACTCTGGATGCAAACACAATGGGATGCAATGTGCAACCCTCCCACTGTTTCAACACTGCCCCAACACCATAATCGCTGGCGTCCACAGTTAAGACAGTGTTCCTCAATGTATAAAAGGACGCCAAGGAAGGAGCCTGGTCTACATCCACCTTCAAGTTCTCAAACTCACTCTGACACTGATCAGCCCAATCAAAATGTGCACCTTTCTTGAGTAATGCCCTCATGGCAACCGTTTTGTCAGAATACGCTGGTACAAATCTGCTATAATATTCTGCTAGACCCATAAAGGATCTCAACTG
This sequence comes from Ambystoma mexicanum, assembly GCF_040938575.1. Taxonomy (NCBI): domain Eukaryota; kingdom Metazoa; phylum Chordata; class Amphibia; order Caudata; family Ambystomatidae; genus Ambystoma; species Ambystoma mexicanum. Next base: position 1,117,283,688 of record NC_090924.1, read on the forward strand.
GTCCTTATTGACTGGGTGAGGAGCGTCACGCAAATCCTTCACTAATTCAGCTTTCGGATGAACCCTCTCAGCATCTAAGGTATGACCTAGGTAAGTCACACTCTCCACACCCACCTTGCACTTGCTCATTTTACCTGTGAGACCACTCCTTTCTAACACGCCCATGACCTGCAAGACTCTTTCATCGTGCTGCCTGCGAGAGCTTCCCCAGACCAAGATGTCATCTTGGAAGTATTCTACACCGCTGACACCTGTAAACAACTTTTGCATAACTCGCTGGAAGACAGCAGACACCGAACCCAAACCAAAGGGCATTCGGCAGAAATGGAATGCCCCGAATGGGGTGATGAAAGAGGTGAGCGGGCGTGATTCGCTGTGAAGTTCTATCAGATGATAAGCAGATGAGAGGTCAAAGGTGGAGAAACAGGATGCCCCCCCCCACCAAAGACAGCATCTCACTGATGTTCGGCAAAGGATGCCTGTCGATCCAGATGTTGCAATTTAAGTCTCTGAGGTCGACACACATTCTCATGCCCCCATCGGATTTGCATGCCAGAACTACTGGAGCCAACCACTCAGATGACTCCACTTCCTCAATCACCCCTGCTTCCATGAGCTTGTCGATCTCCGCCTTGCGTGAGTGTCGGGCGGCAATGGGGACACGTCGAACCTTGTGTACAACAGGAGTGGCACCTCTTTTTAAAACTATCTTGTGTGCAAAACCCCCAACTTGCCTATCCTGTATGTAAAAACAGTGGGGAACCTGTTTTGAAGCAACTCTGCCATCAAAGGTGCAGCCAAATCCTTACCGCTCCCACTTCCATCACTCACACTTAAAACTGGGACGGCTTTCCCAGGGCGAACCTCTATTTCCAGGGCCGCTTGTTCGTCCCACCCTATGACCGGGTTACCCTTGTGCGCCACATAGAGTTTACCCTTGGTTCTCCGCACTTGAAACTCTATATCAACCCAATCAAAACCCAGTACCTTAATGGGAACACGCCCGTAAGCGCAAGGGTTGATGTCAGAGGAATGCAAGTCAGACACTCTCTTCTGAAATTTGGCACAGTACAGTTCTGGAGATATCATGGTATAGGGGGATCCTGTATCAACCATCAAGTCAATAGGCACTCCATTTATGCACAGAGTGGCCCATGTGCTCTTCCTTGCCGAACCGACACTCAACAATACACCCTCCTTGACACATACATTAGAAGTTTGGGAAGGCCCTACATAACCAATCGCCGTCACCTCATCCTCCACATCATTAGGGTCAACCATTCGCACAGTTCCCTTGTTATGAATATTGCTCCTGCACATACGGGCGTAATGCCGTCTCCCCTTGCACTTCCTGCAAACTCCTGTGGCGGCTGGGCATTCCTTTGACCCCGCCAAATGCCCACGCCAACCACATCTCCTGCACACACCTTTTGAAAAAAATGTTGCCTTGGAGTCCTTGTCTCTGGCTCTAGCATCTTCACTCCTGCGTGGCTGAATCATGTGTACAACGTCCCTTTTTTCAGTAATTTCTTTCACACTTTTTCTAGACTCCTCCATGGCGCGGGCAATTTCGATCACTTTCTCCAGTGGTGGATCTTTCTCGGTCCACAGTTTTTCCCTGACCCTAGAGTCACTTGTCTTCATCATAATTTGGTCACGGATATATTCCTCCACCACGCCCGTGAATTTACATGTGGCTATAAGCGTACGTAGGGCAGTGACGTAGGAGTCAATTCCTTCATCCGGACCTTGTGCCCTGGAGAAAAGTTTCATACGCCAGCAGAGCTCCTTAGGCAGCATCCCCACCTTCGCCATTATCGGGGGGGGCAATACATTTGGGCCAGACAAATGTCTGAAAATCCTAAGACCCTCTGTGCCAAGGCAATTGAGCAAGGCCACTTCCTTGTTGTCATCTGACAGTTGGCACCTCCTGATGCCCTTAGGTATACTTTGAATGTGTCCACCCACAGTTCCCAGGCAATGGGAGGCTCACCCGGATTGGGCAGGAAGGCAGGGGAGGATGAGCGTTGCTGTGCTGCATGGTTGGTGGGAAACCTTCGTCCGGGACCTCACTTGAGGGCACGAGGGGCACCAAATATTTCCTAGGGGCCTTTGCTCAATGTGGATATTTGATCTTGGAAGCGAGGCGGTGAGGGTCAATGTCACACTCTACTTGCAATTAGGCTTTGTGGAATGACTACAGTTAGAGTGTGGGCTCACTATGTACCAGTTCTCAGTTCAGCTAGGCTTGCAATTGCAACGTGGAAAACCCTTGGCAGGGGAAGGGTTAACTAGTGCTCCAAGACTTTAGCACAGCCGCCTCCTTCAGAGGCACGTCTGGACTTGTACGCTGGTTGGAGACCGGGGTTATGACTGGGGCCCCACCCCCTTTTTCTTTTTTTTTTCAGTGGACGAGCATGCTTGTTCAGAGCTGGGGGGCAGTCTATGTGTAGCAACAGGTGCTTCCCGCAGGCCTCGCCCCTTCCTACACGGGGCAGGCAGAAGACGTACACGCTGCGCTCGCCGCCTCACCTCTGGTCGTCGGGCTCCATTTCCGTTTCTCTGCTTGCTTCAGGACTGGGCAGCGCCGCCCCATGCTCAACCCATCAGGGGAGCGCAGCCTGCTGCTGTGGGACGCGTATCCCAAATGGCGGCACTGCTTAAGGAAGGCAGTCCAGTGTCCGGATGAGGGCTCCACCTCCCAACGGCTCCGTGTGGTAGGGCCCGCAAACAGGAAGGCAACGGCTGGTGATGCAGGGGATCGTCCACAGGGATGGCAGGACAGCACGGCAGGCGAAGTCAGGCGCGTGGGTGGACAGGTTGATCACTTGTCACCAGTGTAGTAAAGACAGTACATTGCGAGTGCATCAAGAACTGTTTATTCAGATCAACCTGTAGCCAGCCGTGCCCTGGCTCCTTCAACAGCCCAGTACAATTCCACAACCCAGATACAAAGGTAAACAGCATTGGAACATTAGAACTGCGAGCGTGGAATTCTACATGTAGAATTCCACGCTCGTAAGACACAAGCTACTTACAACACTATGCTATGCCCCTGTTTGACCCCCCTCACCTTATTATATTCCCTGCTATGCCCAGGATATTTGCTGCGCACCATGGAGTATGCACCATGTGGGCCAGGAATTTATGCTGGATGGTCGGTCCTACAAGCTTGCTTCATGGTCAATGGATTAGTACTGACCATTCGTTCTGGGCACCTAACTATGGGCAGTTCAATTGGTTGGGTTTCATGGGACCCTGATACTGGTTTAGTGATGTACAGTTCAGAATAGGTTGAGACCTGGAACGACCTTTTGGTCAGGGCTCTATTGGAGTCTCTCCTCTCTCCTGTTGTAAGGGTAGACTTGGGTACATGCTTACTGGTAAACCTCTTGTTTGTGGTGACAGCAGGGTTATGATGGGCTGTCTCCTTTGATGGTTTTTTAGAGCCTCCTTAGTATCCATCGGTTTAGTTAGCTCTCCCATGGAATCACAAGGGCCAGGACCAGCCTCTTCAAATCTGCATTTACAATAAGGCTGCATTTACATTTGGTGGTCATGGGTGCCCTGTTGCCGGCAGGGTTGGTGGTGCATAGAGTAAGAGAACTATGTTGGGTGGGCACACCACCGGGACTGGGTTTCATCACTTGCCCAAATAAGTCTCATTTTCATTTGTGGCTGGGCTCATAGGAATAGGGATAGGGATAGTGTTGGAGAGAGTGCATTCTTTAGTTTCTTGACTTTCATTGATTCCATCGAGGCTACCGAACCTTTTTGGTCTGCGAGTGGTGCCAACATTTAAAGGTCAGGTTCTGAGTACTGTGGTATAGTGGTCTCATCTTCCTCACTGTCTCTATTGGGACTGGTCCTGGCCAGGACCACCCCCCCCAGTCACTAATTTGATGGTTCTTTGATAGTGCATTTATGGGCAGCCAACACCCCCTTAGATTGAGACATTCATTTCACATTGTCCATGCCAGTCCCAATTAAGGGACTTTCGAGGGTAATGGGGCTTGTAGCTTTATGCTTATTGGTAGCCATAACTTTGATATTTGGAATAGCTGGGGTTGCTCCCTTTGCATCCTCCAGTACCTTCACACCAGGCCGATTGAGGCACTAATCAAACCCTCGGGCAGTCCTCAGTACTTTCAGTATCAGCTGTGGCAATAATCACAGAATTAGATCCCTCCTGATGCTCCTGAGGCTCAGGGTTACTGGTGGGTGTTATGTTGCTTCTACCAATGTGCTGATGTTCCCCATTCGTATTGTCAGGTACTTTGGCCACCCAGACATCCTCACTAGTGCCAAGGAATTGATTTATTTCCTTAATGAGGGTGTACGCCTCCCCATAATTCTTTCGGGACTGATTCTTGATGGTGCTATTCTCTGCGCCTAGCAAGGAGGATCCCATTATAGTTTGTCACTTTACAGTTTAGATTTTCTCTCTTGGTGGCTCTGTTTCTTGCATGGTGGTGCAAGGAAAGTATGATCAACGGGAGTGATTTCCTAAGTACCTCACAGGCACAGTGTACCATGTGTCTCACGGCTGTTCACCTGCACTACCACTCCTTAGCCACCTCTCATAAGCCTCATCTGCAGCTGCATCCTGTGCATTCCATGTGACTGCCCCACCTTTGCTTGCCAAACACTGTCTGCGAGCCAAGTGTCCACACCCTTTCCCTGCGGTTTTCACCCTGCATGGTGCATCTGTGCCATTTATGGAGATGGGATGTGGCTGTAGAGACAATCCTGGTGCTGTTGGGGAGCGGCCCAAACACCCGTGCCCTTTTCCCACAGATTTCACCCTGTGGTCAGGATTTGGGCTGTTTATGGAGTTGAGGGCGTCGTGTCCACCCGCTGCTGCATGTGACCTGTATAGCAAGTCTTGGGGGCAACAGAGGCAATCCTGGTGCGGTTGGGGAATGGGTCAAACACCCGCACCCTTTCCATGCAGGCTTCGTTCTGCAGGCATGGTCCAAGCTGTTTATGGAAATGTGAGTGTGGCTTCCACCCTCTGCTACATGCGGCCCATACAGCAAGTCTTAGGGCAATAGAGGCAATCCTGGTGCTGGTGGGGATCAGGCCAAACACCGGCACCCTTACACCGTAGACCTTTCCCAAATACCTGCACCACCCAGTACAGACAGCCACGCCAAAGGATTAGGCATACTTTTTGAGAACTCGGTATCTGCGAATCGTCCTCATTTGTGTGCACCAAAACAAGTCTCTATAGGCTAGCTCCACATTCCCCTGGCATACAGCGCAGAGCCCTCAGCTCCCCAGGTTCTGGAATCTCATTGGGGCCTCCAAATGTTGATACATGGGCACTCCGAGGACAGGTCCAAAAAGTAGAAAAAGCAAGTAACAGAACTCAAAAAAGGAGTGCACCACTTTCAGGAAAAAACACAAAATGTATTCATACATCATGGCTGGAAAGATGAACTGAACATGGCCAACTTCAACACCCCCCTCCCCCGCGATTGAACATTTTAGAGCCAGAAACGAAAGACATAAGCATATGCAAAAAGGAATATAACAAATATATCATCCGAACATTATCAGTGGCTGGTCATCCCAGTCCCCTAAACAACCCACCCAACAGGATATCACCTCACTTGATCAGCAAAAATACACTAATTGATAAAGGACTTCATTCTAAATGGACAGTTGTATCTCATACAACTGGGGCCGCAACGTCCCACTGAGATGGACCAATGAGCAACAAACCAACTTGGCACACACCACCTCTATGCATGTCCCATTCTCACTGCCTACACCTGATCAATATGTAGCTCCCTATCTGCATAAATGTTACCAATCCTGGTATACAACCTTCTAGTAACCTCCTTGGAATGATTGCCCATCTAGAAATAACGTAGCAGGTATTTTGCTGAACACCATTCCGAGACCATAATTTCTGCAAATGTATCCATGCTAATCAGCCCATTTCACAATGTGGCTGCCTGAGAACTAATCCCACCCCTCACTGTGGCCTCATCAACATTATGTATTCTTTCCCTATCTGATGAGGCAGCATTTGCTGCCTGGGACTGAGCATTCATCCCTTGAGAAATGCTTCCCTTGGAATATTAAGCTGGCAACTACCCCATACCCTGTCCCCACCTGCCCTTAAGCGCTTAGCCTGTTTGCAGGACAGGACACAATTCAATCAAGTGTTCCAAATTAACAACTATGGCCAAATAAACTATAATGGCAGTTTTGCCTCTTTGGATGAGACCTACTAAAAAATGGCAAAGTTCTTTTTCATGATAACTAATATCCCTAGAGAAAGAATGCACAGTAATGCAGTGATATGTGTTTAACACTATGTACTCTAAAATCTGCAAAGGGCAAAATGCATACCTTGGTGAAATGTATGTGTATCTGTGTCATATGGTGAGTGTGTAACTGTGCGTGCTATGCACCTTCTATCCATCTGTCATGTGACCCTTAGATATGGTGCCATGATCGATGATGGTGGGCAGGTGTCATATGCAATGTGCTGTGTGTTTTTCTGTGAAGTGTGATGCATGCAGAAATGCAGTGCCATGCATCATGTATTTCCTGCAATCATGTTGCGCATGCAAAGTGTAGTAGGTATGGTGCCATTCAGTGCGCTGCTTGTCGTTCACAGATGTGGGGCAATGTGCTACATAAAGAAGAATATACTGCATAGTTTCTGTGAGCTGCAGGGCATACAAGGAACACAATGTTATGTATGCTGGAAAAAAGCAAATTGAAGCTATACTGCAACAATTTCCTGTGTTATGTAAAAACAAATTGTACTACTATGTGCTATATTGTGCCACGTCTTAGCTAAGTCTTAGCTACAAACCTAAAATTATCAGCACTGCTACTGTCCCCGTGGCACATGGCCATTACGTCACTGGGGGCTGTGGGTCTTGCTGCTGTATGTACGTCAGTGCAGGATTTGGACCTGGGTTCTGCATTTGCTGGTGTGGCAGTGTCTGATGCTGACTCTGTGGTGGTTGTCCAGGGTTAGGCACCTATGGGGGTCCTGGGGCAATTAGGGGCATCATCATTGATGGCAGATGGTATGTAAGCACATACTCAGGCCCATTAGGATAAACGGGGGGACCATGAGAATATACTGGTCTGCTCCTACACTCTTGCACAAAGTGTCCTGTCCTGCCACAGATTCAACACGGTCCCGGTCCCCCAAACCTTGGCTCGTTCTCCTGAATCCACATGGGAGGTGACCTCCCTTAATACAGGACTTTGTTGCTCCTGTGTCTACCCTAAAGGTGAATGCTTTGCTGCCTATCCTCACACCTTCCTGGGGTTCCTCTTATGGGACGATAGTGACATTTGGGATGGCTTATTGGGGCTAAGTATTTGACCCTGGGAGTCGAAAAACACCCCAGGTAGCACACTTTCTTTGGTGTAATGGTTTACCGTACTCTCTGTCTGGGGGTTCTTGTGCCAGGGCTGAGATGGGGGTTGTGGGCCTTACTGCCTTGCTCAGCCTGAGTGAATGGGGAACACATGTGTATAACTTTGGACCCCTCAGTCACATATGAGGTTTAAGCTGAAGCAAGAAGAAGCTGTTCCCTGGAACCCAGCTGGAGGAAGATGTCTGCTGCTGCCATTCGTTATTGGAATCCAAAAGATTATGTGTTTTTCCAAAGACTGATCCAAGAGAGGAACTGGATAGGCAACCTCTTCCTGAATTATGAGGGACCATCATACACCTGCTACTCTTTATCAGAAGTACACTGGAAGTCAGTCCTGTGTTCCTGCCATCCGGAGAATGGGTCTTCGTAAATCCAGAAGAGGAATGCCTGGATATCTTGATCCAAAGAAGTCCAGTTGTGTCACCCAGGTTCCAGAGGAGTGTTCATGAATGACGCAAGCCAGATTGCTACGTATCACTCAGAAAAGGGGGTACCCTGGCAGATTGCTGCTGGACACCCAGAGCTGCAAAACTTCTACCTGATCAAAGAATCGTTCATGGGACTGCCATGGAATGACATCTGACCACTTTTTCCAGCCGAAGAAGATCCCAATTTGCTGTGTGCAAAGGAGTGTCCGCTGGTGGGTTTCCACCCACCAAAATCCAGAGAAGATATCCCAAGGGTCCAGACATTGGGAGGGTCTGTAGTCAAGTACATTGGTTAAGTCCAGGTCTCCAGAAAGTATTCAGATGTCTGTGCTGCGGCTGCAATACTGAAGAACCGAATGTCGGTAATCCACAAAATTCTGAAACCCGAAACCTACTTCTGCCATTACACCTGTCACTACCAAATGTCAACCAAGGTCCAGAGCCAGGCTTTTTCGGAGTCCGCAATGAAGTTCACCATTGTGAAAAATCCTCAAACGGAGTAATGACCCACCAACGGAGACTACTTGGAAGACTGAATGTGCTGCCTTTCCAAGCCTGCCTGGTTCCTTCTTTTCTCTTGACCTCAATGTCCCAGTGACTCCTTCTTTCAAAGGGGTCGATCCTAAAGGGGTCCCATTGAGTGAAGCCAAACAATTCCATCACTTTGCCTGCCAAGGCACCAAAGGAACTGTGACGAGGAAGAGCATCGTCTAGCCTCAGCAATCATACAGGGGTGCAGATTAATTGTGGATCCTGTTCTCCTGTGGCATCTCAGGTACCTTGTGGTAGTGAAACCTGCAGAAGAAAAGCAGAGCACTTTTGAACATTTATGCACTGGGCCATAATAGACAAGATGAAGTGCACCCTAACTTTTCCCTTACAGTTTGTCTAGTTGGGGGATCCTCACACAGTATCACTATTTGAGTCTAAAGGAAGTGTACTACCAATGTGCTGAAACAAACCTGCTTTTCCTCCATGATCTATGAAGTTACACCTTGCTTAGCAATTCTCATGCTTTTTAATCACTGTCAGCAGTTGGTGCATTTTTTATGAATCTAAGTTTAGTGTGGTGCCACATAGAGTGTTGCCATTATTAGAATAGTGTTGCCTGAGTACAAGGTGTGTTATTTATTGATGTGCATATTTATCTTAACCTTATGTATCTTAATCTAGATGGCAGTAAAGAACTGTGTGGGCACATATCATAGTGTGTGGACATTCCTTTGTGAGGTTTAGGGGAATCACTGTACTTAAGAACCAGCCTGCATACACTCTTGAGAGCTTAGCCTGGCTGCTTGTCCAATGTTATCCCTTGAAAGCCTTGGCTGGAGTGCTCTGTGCCATAGAGAGGGCAGAAATACAGATAACCACCCTCCATTCTTTACAGTTGCATATTCTCCACTGTGGAAATACTTCTCAATCAAGAAATGTGGCTGCCGATATGGCATCAGGGTGGACACAGAGACCAACTGCAAGCCAGCATGAGAAGGGACATACCACAGTTACTGCACCTGTTAACCATGTCCATGTAGTCGATGTGGAGGTATCAAAATGGCCCTGTTGGGTGGGCAATCTCACTTTCAGCAGCTTGATGGTGCGACCTGTAGTGCACGTTTGGCATGTGGTGCAATTGAAGATGAAATTGTCAATGTAATCTTGGATGTTGTGAATGAACCATTCTTCCTGTAATGTACTGCTTTCATACGTGTGAGGGGTGGTCCAACTGCTAAAATGCAGCTGTATGTAGTTCTGGAGACATGTTTGTTTTTCCTGAAATATTCTGCCTCCAAATTAAATCTGTAGGGGATAATGACCATCCTGTTTTGATCCATAACTCTTTCTCATCCTTGGCAGCCTGTCCCTGCAAGTTGATCTGAGTCACTGGGATTGAATTGCAAGGGACTTTTATTTCTATCTGCTGTACATTTGCTTCTGAGGACACTGGGATTTGGTACCTCAGAGTATGCTGCTTCCTTTGCTGGTACATCTCCTGCATCATTACCATACGAAATTGGATCTGTACCCTTGGTGTGGGCTGCCCATTTTACTACTGCAACTGCTGGCGGGTGATGCGAATGCATCAATTAACCTAGAAAGTAAGGTAGTATGTTGCACTGGGGTGCCATATGATTTATTGAACCCTCGACTCTGCCGTCTGGAGAGGCCTGAATGTGCTGTAAATGGGACAAAAGCTAAGTATGAGAAAATAGTAGTAAAGCACCCTTTGGATTGCTCTAAAGCAGTTATTAGTGCTATTAGTTCTGCTTCTTGAGCTGAGTAATACGAGGGCAGTCGCACATTAGATATTACTTAGTACTCATCATATTCAATTCTCACTACTGCTGCCCTGTGTGCCAGATTCCCATGCTCAGGTCAATCATTGATGTACCATCAATGAAGAGCACTTCCCTCGTTTAAATGGGTCTTCCCCAACATTTGTAGTGTTATCTGCAGTGTCTTCATACGTAGCACAATCATGCACTTTGTCACCTTGCTTTACTGGTTCTGAAATGAATGTTGCTGAACTGACAGTGTGACACCTCACTATGTGGATGCATGAGTTGAACAGAATTACCTCATATCCTGATGCTCTTTGTGTGGTGCGAGTGGATTCTATTTTTGTGAAACAGCAAAAACAGTTTTTTGCAATTATAACATGACAGGGCATCCCATTGTGATTGTGGATTCATTTTTTATTGTGAAAGTAGCTGCTGCTAGCGCTTTCTCAAATAGAAAATATCCCTGCATTACTGGGTCCAAGAGGTCCCTGCAATAAGCCAATGGCATGTGTTCCTTTGATGTCATTTGAATTTAACAGTAAGAATTGCTTTTTGGAGTCCAGTGTTGCCAAAACAGGTGTACTACTTTTTGAATTTCTGAGTTCCCAATACGATTTGACTATCTCATCTGTCCAGACAAGGGTTCCCTTAACATTATCCCCTTCAATAGAGGTTTGGTGCAGGTAGAATAATCACATATTCATGCTTGAATATAGTCGCATAAGCAAAGAAATTGCTGAATTTGTTTGACTGTGGTTGGCTTTGGGATGTGGTGTATTGCTGGTGCCCTTTCCACTGTTACTCTCCTTCCTGCTGCAGATATTATCTGCCCTAGCTATACAACTTCTTGTTGACAGTATTGCAATTTCTTCTTGTTGACCTTCTATACTTTCTCTGCCAATAAAGTCAACAGTGTCACTGAATCATTTCTACACTGTTCTTCTGTCGTACTGCACACTAAGAGGGTGTCTGCATACTGAATTGCTGTGCTCTGCAACTGTAAGTCAATTTGTAGCACCCTATTGAAAATGCTTGGGGACTCACATTACAGTAAACAAGTTTGATGAAACCTCGGTTTTCGGTAGGTAAATGCTGTCAGATACTGGGAATCAGGGTGCAATGGGATGGAGAAAAATGCATTCTTGAGATCTATTACTGTAAAATGGGTTTCTGCAGTGGGGATATTGCAAACGATGGTAGCAGGATTAGGGACCACTGGGAAGTCCGCTTCTACAATGTTGTTCAAAGAGCGTAAGACCTGAACTATCCTCCACGACAACTCTCTTGCTTTTTTACCAGGATTAGGGACCACTGGGAATTCCGCTTCTACAATGTTGTTCAAAGAGCGTAAGACCTGAACTGTCCTCCATGACAACCCCCTTGCTTTTTTTCCTGGGTATACAGCCATGTTGCATGGGGACTCTGATGGCACAATTACACCCTGGTGCCATAATGCTACAATGGTGGGATAAACCCCTTCAACTACTTCCTTGGTCCTACGGTACTGCTTGACCTGGGGCAACACTTCACCTGGTTTTCAGTTTGATACAAACTGACCCTATTTCTTTCAGTGGGCCTACATCGTTGAGGCTACTGGTCCACAATTTCCGGGAACCTTCTCTAAATCTTTCCTCAGGTGTGATGGTAATGTCTTAGCAATGAGCATAGTATGGGGTACTTATGTCTGTTCGATAATTATCAGACAGGGTATACCTATTTGAAACACCATCTCTCCTGTGTTATCAGTGTCCTTGAACAATTGCTAATCAGACACCTCTCAGAACTGCTGTGCTGGATCAATACATAGGACAGTATGGCATTTGATGTCCTTCTCATGTGTGCCAGACAATATAACTTTTTCTGCCTTAATGATCACTGCATCTAAACCTAGTGTGATGATGGGACCTGGTGCTACCTCCCGGGGACAGGTGATCTGAGTAGATATTCTGCAGTTATGCATATCATTTTGCATTGAATCCCAGACACTCAACATAACAGAATTATTACCCCATAGAAGAACACATCTGGGTGCTGTGAAGGCATCATGATATAAGACACAGGTAACAGATTCACTTTTCTAAATAGTATGATTTATTTTCTTAAATGTCAGGATGGAGTTAGCCCTAGCTTGCCCTATGCTGAGGTGGGATTTCCCTACCTAAAGAAACTAAGGATAGACTGTTTCCGTAAGTTCAACTTAAAAGTCTGTCTGTGTCCAAAACCTACACTTGCCCTCACTACTAAAGGTAAACAATGTGTAGGGATGTCAGCAGCAAAAGAAATAGTGTTCCAAATAAAGTTCTGAGCTTCTTCCAGCTCCTGGATTACTTTCAAGCTTCCAATTCCCCAATTTCAAATAGTTCCAAAAGGCCTCATGGTTCACTTCCCCAAGATGTCAGCTCTTCCAGCTTCAAACCAGATTAAAAACCTACAATCAGGACAAATCTTGTGGCTTTCGAAAACAGTTCCATTTCAACTTTGTAATGCTCCAAGCTTTTCAATAGTTTATACAGATTGCTCTCTTTTCCATTCGCTTCAGCAATTCTGTTGTACAACGCAGTTTCTTCATCGTTATTTTCCTTGGTGTTTTCCAAGCAGGGGACACGCAATCTAGGCACAGTTTTCAGACCACACGGTCCACCCATTATAGGTCATGCAACCGATAATCTTTGGCACTCTGTTATCCTTCTGTATTCTTTGGGCTTTCTTACCAACACAGGTGTTCTCCCTCTTCACCTGTGTCATTTGTTAACACTCATTTGACGCTCTCTGGCAGACTCTTGGCTTTGTCACAATGTGTTTTCAACACAGTTCATTTTGAAGTGTTCACCCTCTTCACCACCTTGCTCTTACAATAATCATAAGTGCATATCACTTGCTTTTCACCTTGTTCATAAATGTTCACCATTTGCTTTTAACTACTAATCACTAGCTGTTCACGTTCATTACTTGTTTTCCACTTTCTTCAGTTATTCATCATAACTTCATCTTTAAAGGAATGACAGGGGAAAGGATGACAATAATCTATAAAGGCTGCTGGGACTGAAGGTTCATTGTGAAAAGGGGATGAGGGATTCCATGTCTCACCCAAGGGTAATCCTCCCTCGCATCTCCACCCCCACAGCTGGGATACAAAGCAGATGGCCTTTCCTTGGCCACCTGAGCAGAGGATGTCAAGGGAAAAAGAAATGGGGACGCCATCAGGTTCCTCACAGTGCACAGTGTAAGGGTGTAGATGTCAGATCATTTTGGTTATAGACTTTTATTTAACACAAAAAGAGGTTTGAGGAAATGTCTTTCTTTCCCTAACACTAAAAGGGGTTTTCCTGCCTCAAAATGTCCAATTAATATAAGTTCACCAGCATGTCCAAAACCTACTTCTAGCCCTCATACTAAAAACTAAAACTAAAGTGAAAGGATTTTCTTCTGCAAAGTGTGTAAATCCCAAAATAAAGTTCCAAAAAGGGCACAAAGTTCCAATAGATTTTCACTGGATCCACAAAATGGGTCTCCAGTTCAAGTGAACATCCTTCCCTTCAACACGTCGATTTCCCTTTTAGCATCAAAACTCCAAAATGAGGTGCAAAACAAACATCCAATTGTCAAGAAAGTCTTTCCCCTTCTTTAATTTTTGTTTCCCATTTCACATTTCACAAAAGGATAGGGGAAGTTTTTCTCTTCCCCTGTTTTCTCTTCTTCTTCTTTAACAGTTAACCTGGTTTCTGTTTCTCCCAGGTACTGTGACTCTCTTCCCAGGACTATTTTCTTGTAAACAAAAACCCTGTGAAGAAATGCTTCCTTTACCCTACTTTCCTTCTTCCTGTATTCACAGTCAACCTGGCTCCTCCTGTTCCAGATACTGTGGTTATGGAACTTAAATGTTCACATTAAAAGGTAATGGTTGCTTCCCTTTTCTCTTCTACCCAGTTACTGGTTTCATACATCACCCAGGTATTGGAAATATGAAGAGGAAGGATTGATGTGTGAATGCCTGTTTCTGTTTATATTCTTTAAGTAGACTTAGTTTACTCACCTGCCAAGTACTACTGTTGATGAATTGTCCTTCGTATACAGTCAAAGGTGTATCCTTCACCAGGCACTGTGCCTTATGAATATAGATAACTGACTTGTGGGTGCAAGTCCCAGACTCCCCTGCTTTCTGCAAATCTTCTTTTTGGTAAACTCGGTTCACTCGCCTGCCGAGTATTATCATATGCAACTTTATTTTGCAATGTCTCTGTATGTGGTTCCCAGACCCAGTTCTCAGGGTAGTCTGTGCCCCTCTCCCTCTGCTTGGGGTATTTTTTGATCCTCTCTCTCTGCCACCACCTTTTCAGGTCCCAGGAGCCTTTCTGCCCACTTGTGTACCTTGTTTTTGCTTTGTGACGGCTACCAGTCTGACGGTTGCTTGGCATAGTAATCTCGGGACACATGGTGCTCTACTGCTCTTCAGAAGGTCTGAGGCAGCTCAGTCAGACCTGACTGCTTCGGGGAGGCATCCTCACCCCGCTGCTCTTAGGCACCCTTCTGACTTTGTTCACCCTCTTGCCGCTTCGTTCTACTTCTCATGATCAACTTCAGGTTTTTGTGCCAGTGTTGAGCAGGTGCCTGAGGGATATTTAGTACCTGTTGCATATGCGCCTGAGGAGATTTGGTATCTGCTGCATGTGCATGTGAGGGACAATTGGTGCTGGGTATTGGATTGACTGTGTCAGTATGGGACTTGGGGCATATGGGAAAACTGGAGGCTGCATCTGGGATTTTGGTTGGTAAGTGAGCCAAAACAATGGACCACTAGGGTTGTTGTTAGACACAGGTGGTCTACTTCTCCATTCTCGTGCAAAGTGTCCTATCCTACAAGAACAACACAGTCCTCCAAACCTATGGGCCTCATTATGACCCTGGTGGTCCCGTAATGAACGGTGCCAGTCCGGGACCGGTACCTTTCATTACGGGATGCCTGATAATGAGGTCCCCTAGCGGGGCCCGGAACAAATGTCTGGTAAAACCATACGTCCTTTCTGGGTCCCACGAGGGGACCAAGGAGCTAATAACAGGCCCGTTGTTAACGGGCCCATTATTAGCTCCATCTCCATTCCTATTGAGCCCTATGGGGGCTCAAATGGGAATGGGGAATGGTTTTGTGCATGAGGAATTACCGGGTCCTCCAAGGTCGGAATGATCCGGTAATTCCTCATTCACAGAATCCCGTATTGGAGCCCAGTATGGAGGCAGCCATGCCCTTCTGAAGGGCATGGCTGCCTCCATACTCGTAATGAGGCCCTATGTCTCATTTGTCCCCAACCACCCCCTATTCTTCTTTGGACACCGTCACTTTCCCTCTTGAAACCACCCATCTCCAATCTGCCATCTACTGACCCTTCTGTCCATTCCAGCATGGAACCTTGCTGGGGTGCTTTTTCCTTGTTGCCCTTCTGTGGTGTTGGTAGTCACTGCTCCGTCTATGTTAAATTTAGCTAGCTTTTTCTGTACTAGTTTTGCTTTGACCTTCTGTATTTGCTCTTTTCACTCCTTCTCCTTTTGTTGCCTCACCCTACAATAATGTACTGTGGGCCTGATTACAAGTTTGGAGGTAGCCATGGCGCTATTAGCGCCATGGCTGCCTCCAGACTCGTGTCCGGGTTCTCGGAATGGGGACTTACAGGGTCATTCCAACCTTGGAGGACCCAGTAAGTTCCCATTCTGAAAACCATTCACCATTCCCATTCGAGCACCCATAGGGCTCAATGGGAATGGGGAAGGAACAAATAACGGCCCCGTTATTAGCTCCCTGATCCCTTAGTAGGTCCCGCTAAGGGCGGCTGGTAAAACCAGCCAGCCTTAGTGGGAACCGCTAAGGGACCTCGGAATGTGGCGGTAGGTGGTAATGGCACCGACATCCTTACCGGTGCCATTAACCCCCTACCACTATACTCGTAATGACCCCCTATGTGTGCCTGTATTTCAAGCCATGGCTTTGCTTCGATTCCAACAACTCTGTTCATATCTGCCTGTACCTCTAGGTGAAGTCGCAGCATGTGATAAAAACAGTTGCATTCTTTTCCCATCCCTCTCTCGTCTCTAACCGCCATGTCTGCTGTATTTGTTAAATATAGCGTGCATGGTCCTCATCTGCCTTCATTGTGCGGGCCATGATCGAGTTTATATCAGACATGTTTGTACATGTGGCCATAAAAGCTTTCCCTATGTGTGCTCTATAGTTGTTAAACGGGTCACCATTGTGGGTATTATTACTCACTTGTTTCTCCCTTATACCTGAAGGCAAGTGTCCCCAACCAGCACGATCCTCCCCACAATGAGAGACAATGAAGGACTCTCCCAAATCGGGAATAAGGCCAAGACAGAGTGCGGGTGAGCTTAAATGGGAGTTTATCAATGAGAATATGGAATGCAAAGAACTCTGCAAACTCCGAGAGCACTCTGTCTGACAATAGCAAAGACAGGCGTATATATTTACAAAAAACGTCATAAGAACCTACACACTATAGGGGGCACAAGTTCGATGGGATTGGGTGGTGATGACTAACTATAGGTGCTGCTGTGATGCGGTTGGCTTTGGCTGGAAGACGTCACTGGTCATCCTCGTGGGTTGGGCTGGGCCTGGCAGGTTGGCTGAGTTCATCCGGGCGGTGTTGTTGTGCCATCGCGGCCAGTGTCAGAGATGAATGTCTTTTCCTGACTTATTTGCCCTAGGCCATGCACACCGCAGTCATTCAGTCATTTCAATATTATCTTCTTTAGTAAATCTTCCAATAGGTTATTCTACAGGTTAATGCAACACAGGAGGAATGTACCTTGTGAGGGGTCTGGCGGTAATACGTCAGGACATGGTTACCAGTGTCCTGTTGACCGGGGCCATAGGTCAAGTTGCTAAGCTTCAGGGCCTGGGACGGGCGGTACAGGTCTTTCTGTCTTGTTAGAAGTCGTTATAGATGTGCCGCTGTGTGTTGTCAAAGTGTTGGGTGTCCTGATTGCACAGGGCCATAGGTCTAAGACGATCCGGTGGGTTATGGGGTTTACGAGGGGGAGCCTTTGGAAGTGTGTGTTCAGGCAGAGGTTTACTGCTGTGCTGTAAATAATGCAGGTGGCGGGCCATGGCCTTGGGTGCTGCAGAGGGGGCTACAAATCTTTGAAGCGGCTCCAGTCTGGTTGGGGGAGGCGGAGTAGCGCAGCGCGGGCCTCTGCTCTCATGTCTTGGCAGCCTTCGCAGGGTGGGAGGGGGAATGGCCTTGCACGTATTTCACAAAGGTATCTCCCTCGTGTGTTGCCGATTTTAGGTAAAAACATCACAAACATTTGAACACTCTATAATACTTATTCAAATCATTTCGAAACATGCATTTAAACTTTGCTGGATGTGTCTCGATTATACCCAGTCTGAGCACCTTATTCATACACTATGTTTTATCAACTACAATATTTAGTTATATGCATATACATTTGCAGTAATTGAGGTAGTGTTAGGGTTGGTGGAGTATATAGAAAGTAACCCGCCACTGTACGTGGCGGAGGTGGCACATGAGGGGCTTAGACATACACGTGTGACAAGTGCATTCTCGCACACTCTTCACATATGCCCTTTGTATGGTTACATTCGTTTTCTTGTGTACCCTAGCAGCATCAGTTCAGTTGTGGTGCGGGACCGCGGGGCGTGCGGCTTTCAATGATACATATGGAGAATAATCCCCCTGCATGGGTGTGGGTCCTTCACGGCTGGTGTCATGTACGATAATTACACAATTTCACAGGTTTCTTTAGTAAGAGTGGTTGTATGGAGAGGATACATGTGTTAAAAGTGGTTTCTTACACTCATATTTGGGTACCTGTCTGCTTTCAGCAGATGCCCATTCTACAGATCTTCCCATCGCCCAGGCCTTGCTGACCGGGTCATTGTGGGAGCAGTGATACACTGCGGAAGGTGAACTGTTACAATGTTAATGTATTACGCTAGATCATGCCCGTCTTGTTCGTGGGAACGGGCTTGCAGCGGATCTGCCATGGTGCTGCGGAGACAGGGAGGACTGAAACTTTCCGAAGGTGGGGGCCGCGCTAAAGCGCGCTGAGCTCACACCATCTTTAGCAGACAAAAAAATGGTTTCTGAGGCCTAGCTAAATTTAATACGTGCGGGCAATGTCTTCAGCAGGTGAGCCATCCACCACCTGGGCCCTGGTGGTAAGGAGCGGACGCCCGATGAGCCATGGCCCTCACCTGGGGTGGAGATGCAGGCCAGGGGGGGGGTCCCTTGGACCACCCCTCCCCTACATTTCCCCCCTTTCGTTACTTAAGTAACGAATACTTTAAGCCCTCCAACCTCCTACATTCTTCTTCGTCCATCACTGCCTCATCCCATGCAGGTGTGCCTTTTATGGGCATCCATGCTCTGCACACCCCTCGTAAGCTTTCCCCTCTTCTGGCATATTCATCTGGGGTGCAAGTCAGGTATATACATCCGCCATCTCCCGCTAGATCTACCCACACCTCCTGGTACCATTCTAGTACACGGGGCTCTCTAATGGTGGTGTGCCACGCTTTATCTATGATATCTTTGTCGTGATAGATAGGCACTAGCTGATATCTTGGTGTGTCATCTGCTCCTGTTTGCACCTGCACTTACTGCATGTTTTGTATTGTCCCACGAGTGTTGCCCATTGTCACCATCATCATTGCACCATTAGGTACTGCGTTAGCACAACATCGAAGGCCCACCTGGCACAGGCAAAAAATTAAAAGGAGGAACACCACAGCTGGCATCAAAAATTTCACAGTTGTTCCAAGCCATAAGGGGACCCAGGAGAAGAAGTTATCGAACCATGTACTGTCTTCTGCTCCACCCTCCATTTTCATTTTTTCTCCTAGGTTGTGGACTGCCTCGATCACATGGGACAGGGAGCCATTTTCTGCGTCTTCAGAAGGTACGAAAGTGCAGCAGGCACTTCCTATTTTTCAGCAAACACCTCCATCCATTGCCGTCAACAGGTACAGGACATACCTGTTTTGCATGGTCATCAGTCGTAAAGCCCTTAGTTCCACTTTTATTACGTTGAACCCTTCTTCAGTGTCGTTCGCCAGCTGAATCAGTTCCCAGCATGTTATCTGGAGCCATTTTGCATTTGCTCTTGCTTGGACACTTGAGACCAGTGAGGCAAAGAATGTTTCTGCTGAGCTGAATAATCGATATTTATCTGGGATCTGAGCCAATAGTTCTGATGATTCCTTTGATATGTAGTTTGATGCACGTCTGTTACGGGTCAGCACTTCTCCCTTGCTTCCGGAAGATAGGACGTACATTTGTGACTCCGCAGTTGGCTGGGGTGCACTCTGTTGCAGGCGTTCCTGTGTCTTTTTGCTCCCGTCGATGTGGCTCTCCGGTATTACCATTAGGGCTGAGTGCAGAGTGGCCATTGAGCAGCTGCCACTCCATGACGGGGGGAGGTGTAGGTATGCCTGGTTGCCGCATACCCAGTACGTGTCCATAAGGGCCGCTGTCCCTTTTCTCAGATCTGGGATGGTGAGGGTCTTGTTACAGTTCTTGTTTGTTCCCATGGAGGTCTTCCCCTCTCCTTTAAAACATAGTTCATAGTCTATTTCGCTCTGTAGTTTGAAAGGTTTTTCAATGGCGGTTACCCAAGTTAGTTTTGAAATGTGTTCTTTCCATACTGGTGTGCATGTTTCTTCTATCCACTGCAATTTCTCTGGTGCCACACCTCTCAGTGCTTCCGCCTTGCACATTACTTCTTCATCCTTCCACTTGTTATCAGAAAAAAGTGTCCCTTGTATTACAAAAAACGGTTCTTTCAAACATACCACCCCTGCCGTCTTTGGATAGCACGTTTTCTCGTTCTGCAGCATTTGAAAGTAACTTCGTGTGCCTGGAAGGTGTTCTTAATCCTGCATAACGTGAGATGAAGGAGACATTGGGCATCTATAATTGGCAACTCTTTGGGTAACAATAATTTGGGTGTACCTGAAGCGTGAGGGATGAGGGAGCAGACGTAACATCTCTCGTTTGTTGTTTGTTTAGCTGTGGCACTCATATCCGCATACCATTTATTTGTTTGGTGGGGGTGTCGTGGGTCTTCCATCTTATCTAGACCTAGCCCATAGTACTCATCATACTTTCTCCTCCCTGCTTCCATCTTCCGTCTGTTGTTATTGCTCCTCATGTACTTCCCAACTTCCTGGGCGGGGGATAGAATAGGCCCCCCTTTCCCATTCCCGCCCCCCGTGGCCCATGCATCATATAATATTTTGTGTATTGCTAGCAGCTTTTCTTTTTCGTCCCTGACGTTATCTTGCAGGTCATTTTTTAGGGTGGGGGCAGGTTGGCTGGTGGGGGTGTTGTAAAACCATGATATGGCAGACGGGCTTCGGTCATTTAAACTGCGAGCATTATACCTATACATCACTGGTGGAGATACTGTGTTGTTTTGCGTTCCATCCTGTGGCTCTTTCTTTTCTGATATGACAACATTGGATGGTGTGGTGCGATATCCCCATACAAGTTTAGCTCCGTCCCATACCAGAAAATCACCTTCCCTTACAGTGACACTTGCAGTTACATTGGTCCCAGTGGTGCTGTTAATCCCAGTGCTGTTAATCCCTCCCCCCTCGTTCATCTCGATAGAGATGAACGCTATAAACCAATACGTAACCAGACCAAACATTAGCATGAAAAACAGTGTAATGCATACAGATAATCCGCACTCCATCTCTCATTTAATAATTCTCTCATTCTACTAATTCTATCCGTTGCAGGCTGCCTGTTAGATGCCATGGTAGTTCCTGTTTGAGATATAAAAGTGCATGCATGTAAACGTTTTGTTGGCACCATTAGTGCCAATATATATATTGACGGGGAATGGAAGCGGGTAGGGTTGCGGGGAAGGGTATTCACAGACAAGGGTGTAAACATGTCATAATTCGATCACTTCATTAATTACATATAAGTCCAAAAAACATTTTTTTTTTCCAGTGGTATATAAGAAGAGAATGCAGCAATACTTCATCAGTCACCTTCCCATTCACGTGCATTGCTGACGCACAAACACAAGTTAACATTCAGACATTCTGTTCAGTTCAATCGGTTGCTGTTGTCTGTGCCTCCTCATCTGCCTCCTCTTGCACATTATTATAAGCTCTTCGCACGTCTGTCAAGTGTATCCAGTATCTCAAGCCCTTCACTTTTACAGCTGTGGGCGTGCAGAACACTACCTCGTATGGGCCGTGGAACCGTGGTGCATTCCATCGGCGCACAAAACTCCTGACATAAATTAGTTCGCCCGGCATTAGCTGTAGCTGTTGCTCAGGCTCTGTGACATACCCTGTTATGTTTCCCTCCTCTCTAGTGAAGGGTGGGGAGAGCTGCTTTGATATTGCGCGTGCTGCCCTTGTTAATTTTTTCAAATAGTCCGTGAATTCTTCTCCCAATATCGCGGCGCTCCTATGTGCATCTGAGTGTTCGCGCAGTGGGGAGTGTGCTGTGTGCATTCGTCTCCCAGTCACGATTTCGTGCGGGGACAAATGGTGATCTTTACTTGGCTGATTTCTCAGTTCAAATAGCGCAAGGGGCAGACAGTATATCCAGTTTTTCTTCAATGAAAAGCATAGTTTTGATAACCTGCCCTTTAACAGTCCATTCATCTTTTCCACTACGCCATTACTTTGAGGATGATAAATCGAACACAATTCATGTTTTATTCCCAATAATGTAGTGACTTCCTTGAAAAGTTCATTCACAAAATGAGTGCCGTTGTCTGAGCGAATCACGTCGCAAATTCCCCAGCGCGGGAACACTTCCCTCACTAGGAACTTGGCGGCGCTTTTAGCATCAGGTCGCGCACATGGTCCAGCTTCCACCCACCTTAAGAATGGGCACACAACCACGATCATGTACCGTGCGCCATTACACCTTTCCCCCATGTCTGCGTAATCAATATGCAGTTCTCTGAATGGGCCAGTGGGTTTAGGAGTTGTTCCCCGGAGTGTGCGTAGTGTCATTCCTGAATTGTAGATCTGACATGTTGGGCATTCCATTGCTAATCGAGATACGTGCTCCTGGAGACAGGGCACGAACCATTCTTCCTGTGTTTCTGCTGCAATGTGCTGTTTGGTATTATGTGCGGGGAAGTGTAGTTGTTGAAACGCAATTTCTAGTAACTTGATGGGCATCACCACTTTCCCTGAGTTATTTTGCCGCCACAGCAAGTCTGTTCCCGACCTGCTGCACCCTCGCTTAGTCCACATCAATTTTTCGTCTGCGCTAGCTCCTTCCTGCAATTCTAGTATTTGTGATATGGGCATCATGTTGTACCCTTCTGGGGGCTCTTCGGTTGTCTTATGCCACAGCATGTATTCACCTGCGTCATATTTCTGAAAATAGGAAGCCTCCTTGGCGGCAGCGTCCGCTGCCGCGTTCCCCAAAGACACAACGTCTGTGTTGGATGTATGTGCTTGGCACTTTACTATTGCTACTGCAGTAGGGTTTTGTAGGGCCTCAATTAACTCTTTCAACAACTTTGCATGCTGTACTGGTGTTCCGTCTGCCCGTCGAAACCCCCTACGCCCCCATCTTGCTAGTCCTCCATGTACTGTCGTTGTCATGTAAGCTGAGTCTGTGTATATTGTCACTGCGCAACCTTTTGCTGCATGTTATGCTTCTATGAGTGCAATCAGTTCTGCTGCCCGTGCGGAGTAGTGTGATGGGAGGCGGTACTGCACTAGTGTTTCATACTCACCGTCTTCTAGCCTCACTACTGCCATGCCGACATGTTTTTCTCCCGTGTCCACGTCAATCGATGCAGACCCATCCACGAAGTACACTTCCCCCTCACTCAGAGCATTCTCACACACCACTGTGTCCTCCCCTCTTTCTCCTGTGTAGGTCGCGCAATCGTGGTCCTGCATGTCTTCTAGTGTGCATGCTTCTGTAATGAATGTGGCGGGGTTCACTGTCTTGCATCTCACCACATGGATGTTGGCGCTAGACAATATAATCTCGTAGGCTGTCGCCCGCTGTGTTGTCAGTGTGCTTTTTGACCTCTCAAGTATTGCAAATAATGAATGTTCCACAAACAATGTCACTATTTTTTTGTTCTCCTGTTGTGCTTCCTTGAGTGCTTGTAGGAGGGGTCTCGTGTATGCTGCATAGTCTAATATCCATGCGCGGCAATAATTGCACATCCCCAAGAATTTCTGCATGTCTTTTACTGTTGTGGGTTCTCCTACTGATCTTATTGCTTCTACCCTGTCAGGAATTATTCTTTTTCCATCTTTTGATATGAGCTGTCCCAGGTATAAGACCTCAGTCAGGCAGTACTGTAGCTTCTCCTTGTCTACCTTGTACCCATTGTTGGCCAGTAGAGTCAGGAGCGTTGTTGAATCCTTTCTACATGTTGCTTCGTCTTGTGCACACACTAATAAATCGTCTACATACTGAATAATCGTACTCTCAACTGATAGGTTTCCCAAGTCTTCATGCAATATGCGGTTGAATATGCTCGGGCTCTCACAGTATCCCTGTGGTAGTCTGCAGTGTTCATATCTTGTACCCCCCAGTGTGAATGCTGTAAGGTATCTACTCTCTTCAGCCAGGGGTATTGAGAAAAATGCATTTTTCAAGTCTACTACTGTGAAATGTGATGGCATTTTCGGGATGCTGCATAGTATTGATGCAGGGTTCGGGACTAGAGGGAACTCCTTCTGAATTACATCATTTAGGGGGCGTAAGTCCTGTATCATCCTCCAAGACCCTCCTTTCGCTTTTTTGATTGGATAGATACATGTGTTACATGGGGAGTTTGAAAGCACTATTATCCCTTGTGCTAGTAGTGCATTTATTGTCTCTTTTATCCCTTCTTCAGCTTCACGGGACAATGGATACTGTTTAACTCGGGGTAAAATTGCTCCTTGCTTTAGTTTTATTACCACAGGTTGTACTCCGTGCAACAGCCCGACATCATGGGGGCCCGTTGTCCACAAATTATTTGGTACGAGCCTCATGTCGTCATCAAAAAATGACGGTGGTGCTCCCACCACTGCCATCAATTGGACGGGTGTTTCCCTGGCTTGAATCAAAATGTCACAGGGCATCGCTATTTCCATTACTATCTCACCATCCCCTTCTGTGTCTGAAAAGAGATCCTCATCTGTTATCTCTCGTAGGGCGATGTTGGCATTTGTACACAGCACTGTACGCCACTCGCATCCCTCCCTATCCATTCCAATTGCAGCGATCCTTTTCGCTGACACCTGTACAGCATGCAAGTCTAATGATAGCACTGATCCTGGTGCTGTGTCGGGACACACTATGGGGCGGAAGAGGAACTCCGCTGGGATCCCCCCCCTCCTTCTTAGTTCTGGAATTATATGGGCCAAAGTCTTTAGCCCTTCAATAAACATTTCCTCATTTTCCGGCAGCCCTCGTACCTCCTGTGTGGTTGTGTAAGCTTGCACTACCAACATCGCACGCAAGGGGCATATCCCGGGTGTAGAACACACTATTCCTCTCTCGGTAAATGATATGGTCATGTTAAGTTTACTCAGGAGATCCCTCCCTAATAAATGTATTGGTGAGTGTTCATAATACAGTAAGGGTGTCTTTACAGTTTTACCCCCCACTGTTACATCCAATGCTTCTGTGTAAGGAACTTCAATTACAGCCCCAGAGAACCCCTGCGTCTCTAACTTCCGGTTAGATAACGGGAACCAGCCCTCTCTGATACATGATTTTTCCGCTCCCGAATCAACCATGAATATGAACTGCTTGTCTCCTATCTGCGCCCCTACCAATGGTTCCTCTGCTGCATTGTAGGTTGTAGACAGAACTGGACACGCAAGTGTTCTCTGTGGGCTGTCCTATGCGAGGTGTCTCATTGCTCCCCCCTGATTAAAGACACCTCCTGAAACCACTGACATGCCGTTGTAAGGTGCTGGTACGGGGGCCCCGTTTGCTGTTGTCGCGAAGGGGTTGCCTGGCGTATACTGCATATTGTCATTGTTTTGGGGGTGGTTCTGTGTTCTATACTGGTGCCCCTGTTGCTGCTCAGCATCACCTCGGCCTGGGTTTCTCAGCTGTTGTTGTCCCATTGGAAGACCATATGGGCTCCCCGGGTGTGGGTGGCCATACTGTTCTACCTCTTGGAACCCATTTTTGGGTCTAGCTCTGCACTCCCTAGAGTAATGCCCCCACCGTCCGCAGTTCCAGCAACTCCCTTGTGCGCCCCTTGCGCCCTGCCATCCATTTCTTCCCATTCCCCCATACCCCTGTCCACCTCCTCTTCGGCCCCTGTACCCACCTCATCCCCCTCGAGGGGTCCACTCTTGCCACTGCGGACCTCCGCCTTGCTCCTATTCATTCCACTGCCGCTGTCCTGCTCCAACCCAATTAGTTGCCACCCTTCCTTGTATTGCTATCAGCCCCTCCTCCTCATCATCTCCCTCCCTGCTGTGTGGGAGCGCGGCTACTGCTGCTGCAACCTTCACCAACTTTGTCTGTACTAGCTTTGCCTCGTCTGCCAATATTTTCTGCGCCACCTCCTTCTCCCTCTCCTTTATTCGCTTACAATGGTGTACTATTATGCTCTGAATCTCAGGCCATCCCTTTGCTTCAATACCTGCTATTTTGTCGAGCGCCTTTTGCACTTCTTTGGGGAGCCCTCTTTTTATAATGAAGTAAAATAAAGATGTCGATTGATACCAGGGCGTGCCCGTTTCTGCTCTCCACATCTCTTGGACCCGGAAAATGTAATCCATAGCCTCCTCCCCGTCATTCATTGTACACTGCATCACTGACTGTAAGTCTGGCGTATCTGGGAATGTTTCACGTAAGGCATCCCACACCCTGGCACGCACTGTGTTAAAGGAGGCCCCATCATGGCGGTCGCAGTCTAATGTTACTCCGGGAAACCGGCCTTGACCCATACTCTCTCAGCCTGATCCCCCACTGCTGATACAAGCAAGCTCTTCACATCTCCTATTGCTAGGGGAACCACAGCAGTGTGCTTCTCAAAGGCGTATATCCACTTACTCGCCCCTCCTGATAACGGGGGCAATAGCTTTAATAAATTGGCTTTATCCATCTGAGCCCATGGGATATAGTTAGGCCTCCCTCCTCCCCTGTGTATCAACGGGAGCTGTAGCCTTCCTTTTGTCGTTCCATCCGGACCCGTTTTGGCTGCTGAGGTCCCCAGTGATGCCATTTTCCCCACTCTGTTCCTTAATCGCCCCGTCCACTCATCATCCAGGGTTCTCATTGAACATGTACCATCCCCCCTTCGCTTCCCCCTCCCATTGCCATGCTCAACCTGTCGCTTTCTTCTAACTCGTCCCTTATATCACATAGTAATTCCTCTCTGTCCCCCATAGGTCTTTCTTCATTGTCAATATCTCCCTCTCGTGTCCCTATTTCGATTATTCGTGTCGGTTCTTCTTCAACTCTGAACAGTATCTCACCTTTTTTCCACCCCTCTTCAGGTTTTCTATTCTCACCTGGCGCTCTAGAAGTGCGCCCTGATCTAGCCGCATTAAGTGCTGTTTGTCCACACATGTCTTTTATCCTTGAGAGCTCATCTTTTGCTATTGAGAGTCTTGACTGTAAATCATCTGTAAGTTTCTCTATGTCCACCCTTTGTGTACTTGCCTGGCCTCGCTCTCTTGTACTTTCATATGGTGGGGGTGCCGTGGGCCGGCGGGGTGTAGTAGTTGTCGGGGGAGGCACATATGTGGGGTCACTGTATCCTTCTGCGGGCACAGGCTTGTTTAATATCGGGTACAAACTTATTACCTCTACTGGTGGCGCTACACTTGACAACTCTTTGACATCTATCTGTATCATTAGTGGATTGTCTGTGGTGGACGGGAGATCAGGATTTAATGCTGGTGTTTTAGGCGGTGGTATCTCTTCAAATAACCTCCAGAGGTCTAATACTTCTCTCCTGTTTTGCAACTGCTTCCCCTTGTACTTCAAACAAATGCATGTGGCCACCATATCCAGAACACTTTTATCAAATGACCCTCCCTCGGGCCATATCTGGGGTAAGCCCTCTCCCTTCAATTCGGTTATCCATTGGTCGTGATATTTCTTAATCTGCTCCGTGTACCCTGGTAGATTCTTACAAATATGTGATAAGGGTGTTTCGGCCCCCATCCCTGTGCCCTCCTAGTACTTGTGTGTTTCTGTGTGTCTGCAACTACAATGTAGGTGTATTATCAATATTATTTTTCGTTTTCTACTTCACAATCAATAACGGGCTCCTTTGTGCTCTTCCCCTTGTCTGCGCAAAACAAAACTGCCTGTACACAGTTTCTATTCTATTCTCTTTGGGGGGCACATACAAGAGCAAACCATCATTTATTTTGACAATATCAACCCGGAAATCAAAAAGGTACCCACTCACTTCACCGTGTCATTTTTGTCTTCAAAAGTTCTATCCGGTCACACTTCCCATGACCATTTAACTACTATACATTCATAGCCGTTTTACACATTCACAACATCAAATTGTCGTCTGACACATACGAGGTGCACACACCTCTTGGTAACACTCTATTCACAATTCACGCCGTCCTCCCTTTCCTCCCTAGCCGGCCGTCCCTGTCCGTCTTACTTGGATATATGGATGCGCATATATATATATATATATATAGGTCTGCTCTTCCCTCTTCTAGTAGGACTCTTACTTTCTCCTTAAGTTTGTGTTAATCTCACTTTTTATTTTCCCCCTAACCCTAAAGAAAAGAAAAGAAAAGAAAGAAGTAATAGCGGTCACTAATATATTCTCAGTGCCCCCTTTTGCTGAACACTTTTATCTTATAATCCACTTCTTTATATATCCCAGTACTAGTCAAGATAGCACTATGCGGCGCCGCCTTCCACCCCCTTTCGGAGCTAGGTTCCCGTCACTTTTATCTCTTATTCACCTCTTAATCCTAATGGTCATATGCAAAGAAAAAGCAAGGAAAATTTTAGGATGATCCTTAGTAGATCTGCGTACCCCCTCTTCGTTCCCTGTCCGACACTTCTTCCCCCACGCCCTTTACAATCGCTCGCACTCAGTACTCACGTGCCCGTCTTGAACCGATAGTCTCCGAAACTGGGTCCGTCCAGGCAGTGTCGCCGTCAGCTCAACAGTCAGCCCCGGCTCCGGCGAGCGGTACTCAAAGGGGATTTTTCAACCGGGATCCCGTACCCTCTCTCTATTGAGTGCGCACTTCTTAGTGTACCGGTCGCCGTTGGCGGGCAGCCTCCCGGAGCCGGCTCACCGTGCGTATCCCTTTTCGACCGGAGATTCTCGTGCCAAAAGGGGACGGTAATGTTAGGTCGGGAAAGAATAAATAATAATAATAATA
The DNA here is from genome assembly GCF_040938575.1 of Ambystoma mexicanum. Taxonomy (NCBI): domain Eukaryota; kingdom Metazoa; phylum Chordata; class Amphibia; order Caudata; family Ambystomatidae; genus Ambystoma; species Ambystoma mexicanum. The sequence continues at coordinate 1,117,312,177 of NC_090924.1, forward strand.
ATAATAATCACACTTTCGGGGTCACCACTGAAGGCAAGCGTCCCCAACCAGCACGATCCTCCCCACAATGAGAGACAATGAAGGACTCTCCCAAATCGGGAATAAGGCCAAGACAGAGTGCGGGTGAGCTTAAATGGGAGTTTATCAATGAGAATATGGCATGCAAAGAACTCTGCAAACTCCGAAAGCGCTCTGTCTGACAATAGCAAAGACGGCCTATATATTTACAAAAAAATGTCATAAGAACCTACACACTATAGGGGGCACAAGTTCGATGGGATTGGGTGGCGATGACTAACTATAGGTGCTGCTGTGATGCGGTTGGCTTTGGCTGGAAGACGTCACTGGTCTTCCTCGTGGGTTGGGCTGGGCCTGGCAGGTTGGCTGAGTTCATCCGGGCGGTGTTGTTGTGCCATCGCGGCCAGTGTCAGAGATGAATGTCTTTTCTTCGACTTATTTGCCCTAGGCCATGCACACCGCAGTTATTCAGTCATTTCAATATTATCTTCTTTAGTAAATCTTCCAATAGGTTATTCTATAGGTTAATGCAACACAGGAGGAATGTACCTTGTGAGGGGTCTGGCGGTAATACGTCAGGACATGGTTACCAGTGTCCTGTTGACCGGGGCCATAGGTCGAGGTGCTAAGCTTCAGGGCCTGGGACGGGCGGTACAGGTCTTTCTGTCTTGTTAGAAGTTGTTATAGATGTGCCGCTGTGTGTTGTCAAAGTGTTGGGTGTCCTGATTGCACAGGGCCATAGGTCTAAGACGATCTGGTGGGTTATGGGGTTTACGAGGGGGAGCCTTTGGAAGTGTGTGTTCAGGCAGAGGTTTACTGCTGTGCTGTAAATAATGCAGGTGGCGGGCCGTGGCCTTGGGTGCTGCAGAGGGGGCTACAAATCTTTTAAGCGGCTCCAGTCTGGTTGGGGGAGGCGGAGTAGCGCAGCGCGGGCCTCTGCTCTCATGTCTTGGCAGCCTTCGCAGGGTGGGAGGGGGAATGGCCTTGCACGTATTTCACAAAGGTATCCCCCTCGTGTGTTGCCGATTTTAGGTAAAAACATCACAAACATTTGAACACTCTATAATACTTATTCAAATAATTTCGAAACATGCATTTAAACTTTGCTGGATGTGTCTCCATTATACCCAGTCTGAGCACCTTATTCATACACTATGTTTTAACAACTACAGTATTTAGTTATATGCATATACATTTGCAGTAAGTGAGGTAGTATTAGGGTTGGTGGAGTACATAGAAAGTAACCCGCCACTGTACGTGGCGGAGGTGGCACATGAGGGGCTTAGACATACACGTGTGACGAGTGCATTCTCGCACACTCTTCACATATGCCCTTTGTATGGTTACATTCGTTTTCTTGTGTACCCTAGCAGCATCAGTTCAGTTGTGGCGCGGGACCGCGGGGGGTGGGGCTTTCAATGATACATATGAAGAATAATCCCCCGGAAATGCTTTTATCATTTGCACACCCCTGCAGGGGTGTGGGTCCTTCACGGCTGGTGTCATGTACGATAAATACACAATTTCACAAGTTTCTTTAGTAAGAGTGGTTGTATGGAGAGGATACATGTGTTAAAAGTGGTTTCTTACACTCATATTTGGGTACCTGTCTGCTTTCAGCAGATGCCCATTCTACAGATCTTCCCATCGCCCAGGCCTTGCTGACCGGGTCATTGTGGGAGCAGTGATACACTGCGGAAGGTGAACTGTTACAATGTTAATGTATTACGCTAGATCATGCCCGTCTTGTTCGTGGGAACGGGCTTGCAGCGGATCTACCATGGTGCTGCGGAGACAGGGAAGACTGAAACTTTCCGAAGGTGGGGGCCGCGCTACAGCGCGCTGAGCTCACACCATCTTTAGCAGACAAAAAAATGGTTTCTGAGGCCTAGCTAAATTTACAGGCCGATTCATGGAATAATTAGCGCGGCGCAAGTGGGCAAAAACGTGCGAATCGCAGTGGAATAGCGAAAATCGCAGTGCAAGTGCGAAAATCGCACGAAAAGCAGCACACATCGATTCATGGAAGTCCGTGTGCGAGAAAACCAGCAGATGTGCGATAAAAAAGTGTGCGGCGCACGTTGGCGCACAGGCCATCTAACAGCGTGCGCCAGGTCACAGCGAAAATCGCACAGGCCACAGCGAAATTCGCACATAGCGCGGCGCACGCAACAAAAGTAGGCGGAACACGGGCGTAACACTCGGAATGGGGAACAACTTGCCAAAACGTGGGCGTCATGGGGGAAGTACAGGGCACAAGTGCGCGGAACGCCCACACGCTCGCCTACAACACGTATTCATGGAATAGAATAGGGGAAAAAAGCGCACGCTCAAACCAGCGCACAGGCACAAACACGACCGCCACAAGAAAGCAGGCGGTAGCGTCTCTGCGGCTGTAAGAAATGTGCGCCAAAAGGTGCGCCAACAAATAGCACCTATATACTGCCATGATGAATGTCCTATACTGTGGCCCTCCAGGACAAATGACGTGCAAAGGGGTACCCACAAACACGGACACCCGCTGACAAAAAATACATCTGCGTGTATACCGGGGTGCTCGGGAAGTCTCACATGCGATTTCAGCAGGGTACGTGTATTTCAGGGGTTCGCGTGAAGTTTTTCACGCGATCGGGCCTGGGGGAGCGGGCTACGTGTATTACGGGCTACGTGTATTACAGGGGTTCGCGTGAAGTTTTTCACGCGATGGGGCCTGGGGGAGCGTGCTACGTGTATTACAGGGGTTCGCGTGAACTTTCTCACGCGATGGGGCCTGGGGGAGCGGGCTACGTGTATTACAGGGGTTCGCGTGAAGTTTCTCACGCGATCGGGCCTGGGGGAGCGGGCTACGTGTATTACAGGGGTTCGCGTGAACTTTCTCACGCGATCGGGTCTGGGGGAGCGGGCTACGTGTATTACAGGGGTTCGCGTGAACTTTCTCACGCGATCGGGCCTGGGGGAGCGGGCTACGTGTATTTCAGGGGTTCGCGTGAAGTTTCTCACGCGATCGGGCCTGGGGGAGCGTGCTACGTGTATTACAGGGGTTCGCGTGAAGTTTTTCACGCGATCGGGCCTGGGGGAGCGGGCTACGTGTATTACAGGGGTTCGCGTGAAGTTTCTCACGCGATCGGGCCTGGGGGAGCGGGCTACGTGTATTACAGGGGTTCGCGTGAACTTTCTCACGCGATCGGGCCTGGGGGAGCGGGCTACGTGTATTTCAGGTGTTCTGGTGAAGTTTCTCACGCGATCGGGCCTGGGGGAGCGTGCTACGTCTATTACAGGGGTTTTCGTGAAGTTTTTTACGCAATCGGGCCTGGGGGAGCGGGCTACGTGTATTACAGGGGTTCGCGTGAAGTTTTTCACGCGATCGGGCCTGGGGGAGCGGGCTACGTGTATTACAGGGGTTCGCGTGAACTTTCTCACGCGATCGGGCCTGGGGGAGCGGGGTACCACTCACCGTCTGCCTTGCGTGTAGAAGAACGCGTAGCCAACACCCGCTGTGAAGTAATAGCGTGTGAACCCCAACGGATGGAAAACACACGCACCGCACGAAAAGCACGTACAGAACATAAAGGCACGCAGGATCACCAAGCCCTGCCAGGGCAACGCCCGTGCGCAAAACGTCACAGACGCGCTTACGCTGTAAGGGCCTTTGGTCCAATGAAATCGCATACGCGTGCTGACGCGCTTACGCGCTAAGGGCCTTTCCTCGATTTTCACGCTGACGTGCAGGATTTTCACGTGCCAAATCACTCCGTATCAAGCTGGCCACGCGAAAACACACGGAAGACCACGCTCCAGCCCAGAAGGCTGAATTACTGCCCCCCAGTGCCCCGAGCAGCCTCCCACGTGCCATCTGCTGCTGCCTGCCTGCCTGCCTTCCTGCTGCCACCGTGCCCTGCCATTTGGTGCCTGCACATCAGCCATCTGCAGGTGTCCAGTTGCTGTGTCCACCCCTGCTGGAACAGAAGACTCCCGACTCGGATAACATCGCTCCACAGCCCAGTCCCAGGACCCAGTTGCCCACCCACTCCTGCCCCTGGGGTTGCCATGTTGGGCACATCAACATCTGGCACCAGTGGCAACCCCCGGCCAGAGGGGCAGAGGGGCACCAGCTTCACTGCCACCGAAGTTGGTGTCCTGGTGGAGCAAGTCCTGGGGCAGTATGATGCCCTCTTCGGATCGTCCCGCGCCAACAAGGAAGGACGGGAGAGGATCTGGGCCGACTGTGTGGTTGCCATCCACGCGGAGGGGTGGCAACCCGCACCATCCAGAAGGTCAAGAAGCGCTGGGAAGACTTGAGGTCCAGGACCCTCATGAAGGCCCGGCGCCTCGTGGAGGGGGGCCGGGGCCGCATGAGTTCCATCCAGTTGAGGGTCCTGGAACGCGCACACCCAGCGCTCCACGCCCAGGTCCTTGAGAGGGAGACCCGTCTGGAGTTGAGCGGTAAGTGGCCAAGCATTGCTGTGTGAGACAGGGCATGTTGCAGTGTGCTGGTTGTCTGATACTTGCCTGCATGTGTGACATAGGCCATGTACGCATGTATGTGTGCAGGGACATCATGGGAATGCATGTGCGACCTGTAATGTGTGAACCGCACGGTTGTTGCATGTGTTTGAATGCGACATGGGGAGCCCTGTGCAGATTGCACACATGAGAGCATGGCAGTCTCTGTTCCTGGACATGGGTGGGGGCGAGGGATGGGTGCTGATGCCAGATACATATGTGGTATCCATGTCTGTGTGCCTGACCTGCGTGTCTGTGACTTGTGAGTGCCATGGATGCATGACACATGTCTGTGACAATGTACAGATTCACTGATGCAGCCTAGTCATCATTGTATGCACTGTGATTGGGGTGTACGGGGCCAGATGGATGTGACTGAGGTGAAGTGTGTGCATGTGATAGGCATGACCCATGATGCATGTGAGTCCCATTACATTGTATGATTCGAGAGTCCATTGGACATGCATTGAAATGGCCATGGCACGCACCATGACTGTCACTGTGTGTGTTTTGCCTGGACTGACACATGTGTTGTGGTGTGACATGATGGAAGTGTACTTTGACAGTGGCACTCATCTGCTATTGCTTCCTGTCTAGGGGACCATTGTACAGTACCCTGATGCTTGTGTTCTATGTCTCCCTCTACGCAGCGGCCAGTGAAGGAGAGGGTGGAGACGGCGCTGTGGAGCAAGGCGGCGGGGATGCCCCCACGGCTGAAGCGGAAGGGGTGGGTGAGCCCCCACAGGGGCCTGCTACGGCGGTAGACGGCGAGGAGCCATCCAGGTTGGTGGTTTCCACAGAGGAGGAGGAGGCCGCCACTGAGGCGCACATGGGGCCTGGTGGGGGCATCCTTGCTGGTGCAAGTGGTGCAGTCCAGGGGCAGGGGCAGGAGGCAGCACAGGTCACCGTGGAGGGGCCTGTGCATGTCGCTGTCCCTGAACCTGTGGGTGCACCACCTTGCACCAGCAGGGATGCCCCGTCCCAGGCCCGTCCGCAGGTAGAGGGGATGTCCATGTCATCTGACTTCCCTCCACCTGCGGACGAGGGGACCCCTGGCCGTGTGGAGAAGGTCCTGATTGGGGTCGCGATGCGCACGGCTGTGATTCGTGATGCCGTACGTGCTTCCCAGGAGGAGCACGCACGTCGTCACGAAGAGCACCGTGCCCACGTGGCCCAATTGGGATCGGCCATGTTCGGGGGTTTCCTGCATGTGTCGGCCAATCTGGCGGCCCTCTCCTCCTCTGTGGAGACTATACGCCAGTCGTTCTCCTTGCCGTCTTCCGGCCCAGATGCCACCAGGGCCCCCTGTGGACCTGCTCTGACCAATGCAGCCAGCTCGGTGGGGATCCCATCCCTGCCACAGTCGGGAGTCAGAGGTCCAGCAGGGGTGGACAACACAGCAACTGGACCCCAGCAGATGGAGGATGTGACGGCATCATCGGGCAGGGCACGTGCACGACGGCGTCGGTGGTTTCCATCATCCTGGATGCCGTCGTGCTGGCAGAGGCAGTGGCGTCGGAGGCAGCAGCAGGCTCGACGTGGGAGGCATCATGGCTCGGGGCCATCAAGATCAGAGGGGCAGGCATCAGCCGGAGGGCAGGAGAACCCTGGGATGGTAGTGTCTTCCGTGTGGGAGCAGTTGGTCCAGCGGATAGGTGCGGAGCGGCAGCGGGCGGAAGAGGAGCGGCTCACCATGGTCAGGGCGGAGTTCTCCATGCGTCGGGCGTTGAGGCGGGCTGAGTGCCTCGAGGAAGCTCGCAGGGAGTTTGAGGTGAACATGGGGTTATCCCTGCGAGACCTCGGGGCCAGGACAGAGTCCCGCCTCCAGGACATCGACATGGAGTTCGATGATGCCCTGCCCGGCAACATCACAGAGTGAGCCGCAGGACTTGCCCATGGCATTGTATATAGTTCTTTAGTTAGTTAGTGTTAGGTTTCCTTTATTTTTTGAGATTTTTTTGGACCGCTCGGACAATGGCCACTTTTCTGTGTATAGTTTTTTTATTAGGTAGTAGTAGTTTTCATTTATAGTGTTGGGCTCATGGACCCTGGAATATTCTTGTGTATAGTTGGAGTTTTTAATATACATTTTTTTGATTTATATTTGTGTTCACCATGAGGCAATGGTTTTTCCTTATTTTTTTTCACCATGATTTTGCTTTGGACAACATTAGTTTTTGGATTCCTTTGTTTTTTGGATTTTTACATTACTTATCGGACATGGCCAATTTATTTTGTTATCCCCATTGTTGTATGTTTGATTAGTTTACTTCATTTTCTTCGAGAATACATGTTTTTATAACTTTCTTTTGTGGTATTTTCTCATTGGTTTCATGCATGTCATGATATGGGTTTTGACATTCACTTGCACCCATTGTGTAAGTGTGTGTGACGGACATGTGTTCATTTACATACTTGCCATTGGGGTTGTATCATGTAATTGCATTTGCTATGTGGGTGGATGCAATCCTTGGCTGGGTGTTTGTGCTGGGTATGCTGCCCATTACTGCCATGATTGTGTATCGTCAGGACCTGGGGGCAGGGGGACATGGTTGGGGGCCTGCTGGCAGGTGCCCCACAGTGCTGGGGGGTGGGGGTGGTGGGGAACATGAGTTGGACATGGGTGGGGGCCTGCTGGAAGGTGCCCCACAGTGCTGGGGGGTGGGGGTGGTGGGAGACATGAGTTGGTCATGGGTGGGGGCCTGGTGGAGGCTGCCCCTGGTGACTGGGGGGTGGGGGTGGTGGGAGACATGAGTGGGGGCCTGGTGGAGGGTGCCCCTGCACTGCTGGGGGGTGGGGGTGGTGGGAGACATGAGTGGGGGCCTGGTGGAGGGTGCCCATGCACTGCTGGGGGGTGGGGGTGGTGGGAGACACGAGTGGGGGCCTGGTGGAGGGTGCCCCTGGTGGCTGGGGCGTGGGGGTGGTGGGAGACATGAGTGGGGGCCTGGTGGAGGGTGCCCCTGGTGGTTGGGTGGTGGGGGTGGTGGGAGACATGAGTGGGGGCCTGGTGGAGGGTGCCCCTGCACTGCTGGGGGGTGGGGGTGGTGGGAGACATGAGTGGGGGCCTGGTGGAGGGTGCCCCTGCACTGCTGGGGGGTGGGGGTGGTGGGAGACATGAGTGGGGGCCTGGTGGAGGGTGCCCCTGCACTGCTGGGGGTGTGGGGGTGCAGGGGGACATGAGTGGGGGCCTGGTGGGGGCTGCCTATGGTGGCTGGGGGGTGGGGGTGGTGGGAGACATGAGTGGGGGCCTGGTGGAGGGTGCCCCTGCACTGCTTGGGGGTGGGCGTGGTGGGAGACATGAGTGGGGGCCTGGTGGAGGGTGCCCCTGGTGGCTGGGTGGTGGGGGTGGTGGGAGACATGAGTGGGGGCCTGGTGGAGGGTGCCCATGCACTGCTGGGGGTTGGGGGTGCAGGGGGACATGAGTGGGGGCCTGGTGGAGGGTGCCCCTGGTGGCTGGGGGGTGGGGGTGGTGGGAGACATGAGTGGGGGCCTGGTGGAGGGTGCCCCTGCACTGCTGGGGGGTGGGGGTGGTGGGAGACATGCATTGTTGATCAGTAGTGCAAGGTGACATGTGGGTTGGCTGGGGGACATGCCCATGGTGGATGGGCTGCCTGCGGGACATGAGCAGGGGTGCAGGGTAGTCCCCCGTGGTGTGGGCTGCCTGCAGGGGCCGTGGAGGTTGTGGAGCGTACACCTGGGAGGACCCACACGGCCAATTCACGTGTAGTACTCCCCAGAACCCCTGAAATACACATACCCTGCTGAAATCGCGTGTGGAACTTCCCGCGGAATACACGTACCCTGCTCGCACTGGGCCAATCGCGTGTGGAACTTCCCACGCACCCCTGAAATACACGTACCCTGCTTGCACGGGGCCAATCGCGTGTGGAACTTCCCGCGCACCCCTGAAATACACGTACCCTGCTTGCACGGGGCCAATCGCGTGTGGAACTTCCCGCGCACCCCTGAAATACAAGTACCCTGCTGGAATCGCGTGTGGAACTTCCCGCGCACCCCTGGGATACACATACCCTGCTGAAATCGCGTGTGGAACTTCCCGCGCACCCCTGGAATACACGTACCCTGCTTGCACGGGGCCAATCGCGTGAGAAAGTTCACGCGAACCCCTGTAATACACGTAGCCCGCTCCCCCAGGCCCGATCGCGTGAGAAACTTCACGCGAACCCCTGCAATACACGTAGCACGCTCCCCCAGGCCCGATCGCGTGAGAAACTTCACGCGAACCCCTGAAATACACGTAGCCCGCTCCCCCAGGCCCGATCGCGTGAGAAAGTTCACGCGAACCCCTGTAATACACGTAGCCCGCTCCCCCAGGCCCGATCGCGTGAGAAAGTTCACGCGAACCCCTGTAATACACGTAGCCCGCTCCCCCAGGCCCGATCGCGTGAGAAACTTCACGCGAACCCCTGAAATACACGTAGCCCGCTCCCCCAGGCCCGATCGCGTGAGAAAGTTCACGCGAACCCCTGTAATACACGTAGCCCGCTCCCCCAGGCCCGATCGCGTGAGAAACTTCACGCGAACCCCTGTAATACACGTAGCCCGCTCCCCCAGGCCCGATCGCGTGATAAACTTCACGCGAACCCCTGAAATACACGTAGCCCACTCCCCCAGGCCCGATCGCGTGAGAAAGTTCACGCAAACCCCTGTAATACACGTAGCCCGCTCCCCCAGGCCCGATCGCGTGAGAAAGTTCACGCGAACCCCTGTAATACACGTAGCCCGCTCCCCCAGGCCCGATCGCGTGAGAAAGTTCACGCGAACCCCTGTAATACACGTAGCCCGCTCCCCCAGGCCCGATCGCGTGAGAAACTTCACGCGAACCCCTGCAATACACGTAGCCCGCTCCCCCAGGCCCGATCGCGTGAAAAACTTCACGCGAACCCCAGCCGCTTGCGACACTTTTCTGCGAAATTCTATGAATTACCCTGAATATACGTGCGGGCAATGTCTTCAGCAGGTGAGCCATCCACCACCTGGGCCCTGGTGGTAAGGAGGGGACGCCCGATGAGCCATGGCCCTCACCTGGGGTGGAGATGCAGGCCAGGGGGTGGTCCCTTGGACCACCCCTCCCCTACATACCCTACCTTTCTCCATATCTTGTCTGCCTGTTATATGGCAGCAAACAAACTCCTCATGTCCCCTACAGCTAACGTGATCCCTGTGGTCTGTTTCTCAAGGGCAAAAATACATTTGCCTGCTCCCGATCCATGTGATGCCAGAGCACCTATTGCACTCTTCCTGCTCCCTTTTGTAGCAATGGGAACTGTGTTCCTTGTTTTTTATAATGGAATGCTTTCTTCCCACCCTTACCTTGGGCAACTCGCTCAAGCCGCAGGCTTTTCCGGCGGCCCCAATGTGTAATTTCCACCTGCTCATATGTCTCTTACTTATCGTCATCACCCACTGCTTACTCTTCAATGTATACTTAGTCTGAATATACACTGTTGTGGGATTTGTTCCTATCTTCCATGCCCTCTGGAATCTTCCCTTATTTGGAGGATGCCTTGTTTCTGTCTATCTTAAGATCTTTGATAGCTTTAATGACAATCTCGAAGAGAATCTATCCTGCCCACCATTTGTCTGTGCTTATCACTGCACACTGTCACTCCCCCTTTCCCTGCATTGCTTTCGCTAATTCCTATTTTGCTTCCTGCAATGCTGCCTCTAATTCTCTGCACACCTTATTTTCTATTTCCATATTATTGAGTTTTGAGCGTCTTCCTTGTATTCCCTGATGTTCCCTTTTTGTCAGTTGGGTGTGAAAACTGAGAGTTGTTGTACCCTGCAGAAGGCTGTAAAGAAAAGCACCCATAAGGAGTTCAGCAGCTGCCAGTGCGTGTACTTGATTGGTTCCCTCTGTACTGCCATTAGGGAGTGTTCTCTTCCTCTTCAAACATTCTCCATAATTCAAGTATACTCTCCCTTTTTTTAAAAAATTCGTCCCTTTATAAATTGACAAAAAATGTGTATACATATATTCCAATATATTTTTATAATGTGTGCCCTCTTCAGGCCAACTTTTGAACTTTTTCCAACAGTTTCCTTAACCCTGATATTTCAGGATGTTCTCCTTTTATTGCGGAAGTGTTTTACACATGTGCTCAAATGGAGTACCCATAATCACACATGGGTTCAACTTTCTCCAAAACTACACAAACTCCACAAACTTTGGACCTGCAGTGCCTTATTTTTGAAGCTCACAACACACCAAGAGATCAACTACTCAACCCAATAAAAAAACAGTGGGCTTCATTATAAGTTTGCTGGTCCGGAAACAAGGATGCCGTTAAGCTCACCGGCATCCTTGTTTCCGGACCGGCAAACAACAAATCTGCCTGCCCGCTGTGCTCGACAGGTCTGATCCTTTTCACTGAAGCACCGGCACCATTAGCAACGGTGCCAGTGCTCCCGTGTAACCACTCCCATTGAGTCCCAGAGGACTCTATGGGAATGGGGATTTACAAATATACTGGTGTGTGACTTCACGGCTGCCAGAGTCGAAATGAGTTGGTGGCACCGGAAGGTCAGGCGCCGGTAAATTATTCTGAGTATGGCAGCAACCCGCCGGTAGCACTGGCAGGGTTACCGTTGGACTCGGAATGAGGCCCACTGTCACCTATACACAATGGACAAAATTCCCTATCCACAAACACCTTTATCTTCAAAATGTGCTAACAATGCCTGAAAATCATCATCTCTATATAAACGCTGGCTACTAATACCTGCTAAAAAAAAACAACAACATTTGTATACACAATGATGGAACTTAACCCTCCTTAAACTCCCCTTCTATGTGGTTTCTGACTTCCCCTGAGGCCTCGTTCCCCAATCAACTGCCTGCCCAGTCCAGCAGCCCACACTTTAGGGATCAGACAGACAATCAAAGTAACATAGCCTCTGCTCACCTCTCTGTTTGTGTGCACAGAAACTGCTCTCAGGACCACAAAATATCAATACATTCCAAATAACAAGTAGATGCTAATCCCATGCACCCTATTGGTTCCCACCATTACAGAAATCTAAATACAGTATGCATTAGTAGCTCTCATTTGTTAGTAAATCACCCCTGACCATCCCAATATCAGCCCCCTACAAAAGACCTAGTCATTCAGTCAGCTGATAATGCTTCATCCTGATTGGACATGTTACCTTTACTAAAATGACATTCCCTAATTGGTCTAGGAAAGTTCATGTAACTTATGATGTGCAGGTCACTGAAAACAATCATGTAGTAGATGTGAACAGTGAAGTCAACAAATTAGTCACAGCAATATGTATGAAAAACAAAGGCCACAGTCTTCTTGCCTAAAACGTCTCAGAACAAAACCTTACCTGTTAAAGAGGGAAGGATAAGGTTAGAGGAAGTTCCCTGGTGGAATCTGCTTTGCCTCAAATCGTGGATGGGCTCTCCATGGGGACAGGGTTACCGAAGGATTGGCCACAAATATTGGCTCATTGAAGACATTCTTCTTTACACAGTGAGCTGGTGCAGCCAGCCCAGCGGTGGAAGTTTGCAAAGAGCAAGCAAATGCAGCCACACTTCATGGCACAGAAAAGTAGGGTGTGTTTAGGGGCAAGACAGAAAATATAACTGAAATTCAGTTTATAAAACGTATTTTGCTACCACCTCAAGGTACCCCAAAAGCCCTGGTCCGTATGAAATGTATCCTGTGCCCTATGGAAGAGAGATTGCCATGAGAGCTGACTTCTACCTGTTTAAAATCTGGGGGAATCCAGCATTGGGCACATGTTGCGACACTATTGTGCAGGTATGAATCTGGAAGGGAGTGTTCTCTCTCGTGGTTTACTCACATCAAAAACTCCTTGGCAGCTCTAGGTCTTATCCACTATTGTACCCAGGTTTTATCACTAAATCAATGAAATTGGAGATGAAAAAAGCCTGATCAACATTATGGGTTAACAGTATGAAAGGGGGATGTCTGTGTTTGTCTCGTACTTGGAATACTTGGCTATCAAACAGAGCCACGGATATTTACTCTGCTTGGACATGATTGCCCCAAATTATGTCTGGGCCCTGTATATAGAATTTAGAATGGATCACAGGAACACACAAATAAATGTAAATACTCAACTGGGAGTAATTGCCTAGTATGTGGTGCACCTAAGGAAGACAGTACGCATTTTCTGTGTTATATGCAAGGGTTGAAAGATCTAAGTACTAGATACATCAAACCACTGCTTGTATTGTATGATGTTCACACTTTAAGCATCAGCAACCAGTTTGTTTTAAAAACGGGTGATTTAGTAGTAGTTTATTTTGTGGCCAAATATATTCATCAAGCCTGGTTAAGGAAACGCTTACTTTTAGCACTTTAGAATTACGGCTGCCACATTTTGTTATTGTGTTCTGTTACGTGTCTCAAGAAGTCTTAACCAGATTTTGTTTTACATTTTCTTTCATGCAATGTAACTGAGGACATTTAATTGCTGGTTATGTAGAATTAGAAACATTGCTTTAATTGTCGACTTTTAATGATTTAGGAGAACAATGAATGTTATGACTTTGGATGTGTACCGACAGGACAATGGGAAGAAGAGTTTTAATAGCGGTATTTTTGGATCAATGGCACAATGATTTTTATGTAATTTAGGGTTTTGATGTCATTTTCCTGATGACTTTATAGTTGAATAAATGATTATCAATATCAATCAATCAATAAATACATATCCTCTCCTATGAGCTCAGTCAATTTGACAGTCCCAGGCAGTTCTCAGGCCATGTAGTGGTTTGTTTCTGCAACACGTTTTGCAACTCCAGTTTTGAAATGTGTTGCTATCCCTAGCACACTTTCTTCCGGGTATCTCTTGGGAACCAAGTGGCTTCAGAAAAAAAACATAACTGAGGCTCCACTCCTTGGAAATGTATTTCTCATATGTATTATTACTACCAAGACATCCTATTGCTGACCCAGATGCCCCAACACTCCCTTGGGGGGAGTATGACCACGATCTAGTCGATTCTATGTGATTTTACCAAAGATGATTTTCAAGTCACGTTTTTTCAACATTTTTTCACTGAAACATTACTGATTGTATTCTTTGTATTTGAGGGGTCTCCTCCTCAACCCACCATTTACCCATGTTAGAACCCTCAAACCCCACCCCACCTGTTTTAGCCCATTACCTCATATATATTTTTCATAATAAATTCTGTATTTTTTCAGTAAAAACGTTACTGTAAAACATGCCTTGAATAAAAAATCTTGGTAAAATCACTGGATACCGATTTGGCTCTATGTGAATTTACCAAAGATTTATATTCAAGGCATCTTTTACTGAAACTTAATGAAAGAATAATGCATTTTTTTAAACATTTTTTTTTTATTTGGGGCGAGTAAGCCTTTACTGTTTTATTTTATTTATTTGTTTTTGGTTTCTATAAAAAACCTTTTCAAAATTACATGCAAATTGAAATGTAGTATTACATTGACTACACAAATTAGATTTAAAAGAAATACAGCAACATATTGATTTATTTACCTTTTTTTAACGTTAAACAGCATAAGATGTGAGAGAGAAAAAAAACATTTGTTACTTAAGAGTGCCGGTGTTTGCGTGTATATAAACAGACTACCCAGTTCATCTCCAGAAATATAAATAAAGCATGGTTCAAGATTCATGATTCAGTTGTTCCATCTGTACATAATCATGACTTTCTTGAAGTCCCTTCAACTTCAAAGATTGTATTGCAGATTGCAAATAGTTAATATGATATACACATTCAATTTGATTAACAGTCTCAGATGCCTCCATAAATGGAACCCGTTATTACTTAACAACATTCAGTTGACTATACTGAAAGAGCCCACATGTGTCTGAGAGAAAACACACCACAGCAATCTTTAATGCAACTGATGTGCCATGTAACATGTCCCACGATATACCATCAAGATTCACACTTTCTGTTATTTACACATTTTTTAAAACCACACAAACAATATGACCTAAGAGCGACACATTCAAACAATAGATGTCATAGAGTATCTTTGATGTTTGCACATTTACAAAATCTGCATAATGTCAAACCTGCAGCCACCTCACCTCTTATTTCGAGTATTTTGCCAGTCATTAGAAATCTAACCAATAAGATTCTGGATAACCCATTGGGATATCAATTGGTAGTACAGTTTAGTGTTCACATTTATCTCCATGGTTTCCGCCCAATCGGCATTTTGTATGGTTTTTTTACTCTCCGACAATTACTGACGAGGATTTCCCTTGCGTGCCTAATTTCTCAAGAGTAGTTGTACTGAATGCTTGTAGGTGTAGTAGTAATGCAGCCTCCGACCTCCCTTGTCCAAGAACCATTCCCAAATGAGCATACAGGTTGGCCTTCATATTCATAAGCAACTTTCTATACATAGATAAATGCCTCCATTCCACTAAACTAGACACTGACTGGAGACCAAGCTCATACTTTAACGCGGCGATGGGTACAGTTTTTGGCAAACAGTACAGGAGGTTCTCCATATTTGTGACTGAAGCTTGTGTAGTTCCGTCATCATCCAGACTGGACATAGTTCCAAGCCATAAACTAATTTAGGGATGATTTTGAAGCTATCAAAGCATGATAAAGGGCAAAGGGAATATTTAGCAAATTTGCGGTCCACTTTACTCATTAACACAATTTGGTTACGAAGCTTCTCCGACATGTTGACGTGTGGAATCTGATAAAATGAGATGCCTGGAATTGTTATCATTAGAAGAATCATAAGACTCATTGGAGAGAATCAGTACTCTTTGTTACAGAACCAATACCCATTAGTACCCATTGTTAGAGAACCATTATTTGGTATTATTCCCTTTAAGAATGACTGCATCCTGTTTAGCTATCCCTTGTACATTGCAGAAGTAGCATCATTACAGTTATCCATATATTAAACTGCCACTTTGCCATTGGCAATAGAATGACACTTGCTTGTATTTGGAGTGCCATGTAGTGCTTTAGAGACACGGTACATTTGACATGTAGAGATGATGTTTTGTATTATGCATTATAGCGCTTAGGCTGAGAGAAATGCATTGTTTGCAGGAGAGCAGAACGAATGAGGCCTGGAAATGACACACACAGTGCATTTTTGAAATGCAATGAAGAGCCATTTAGTATGATGACAGTTTTTGTTATGCTTTGTAGAGACACTTGAAGAGACTGTTATGTATGTATGTATATATGTTGAGTATGTATTTAGAATGAGTTTGTATATAGTTAGCACTTGCATTGCGAGAGAAAGCGTAAACGCTAGGAAGCATTTAGCACAAGGCCTATGAGCCATTTCTGATGGAGACACACAGAAGTTGCCTGCGCCACTGGGCTCAGCGCGAAGATGTTATGGTTAACACTGAAAGAAGGAATTTGTAAATAGCTTAGTTGATAAGAAGTCACCCTTGTCCGAGTGGAGTGGGAAGGAGGCTAATCAGCTTGAGCTTGTGTGCTGTGGAGACAACGGTGGGAGGGAGAGCGACATGGGGATTGAGGAGAGAAGCCTTTTCACACAAGGAGTTGCTTTGAAAACGGGGACAGAGAGAGCATTTCGTGATGCCAACAGTGCAGTGAATGCCGAAATAGATGAAATAGATGGAATTAGATGGTATTTTGCACCGCACACAGATGGCCATGAAAGAGATATGATGTCCAATGTCACTTTGACACACTTTGACACAGCACACGTAGTGCACGAGACAAGAACATAACACAGACTGGCAGGCATTTTGTTAAACGCTGATAGGGAGAGACAATCAGGCTTATAGAATGTGAGTAACCATGTAGAGATGAGTGCATCATTTTGGAAGAGTATAACCAAGGGGGAGAGGGGACTGTCTAGAGAGAGTTGCAGTGAGTTGCTGAGGAGTTGCTGAGGTTGTTGGCTGTTGGCTGGAGATGGTGCAAGATGGAGTACGAGATGCGATGAGAGAGGTGTCTTGGTGCAGCAGAACCTGATGAGGCAGAGAGAGAGCTTGGCAGTTGACAGTTACCAGATCTTGAGGCCTGCCACTGACTGACTGACTGATTGCAGAGTCGTGCATAGAGGAGATACCTGGCGAAGACAGAGCTGGAGACCAAGGGACGCAAATGGGCAGTATGGTTATTGGCCTAGACTGACTGATTGATTAGAACAGACACACACATAAGGATAGAAGGGGAAATCACACAGGGATGATTTAGAGTGAGTGAGTGTGAAGGATTGGTGTGGATTGGTGTGGATTTGATCCTGCATGAAGGTGATGGATGTTGACGCTTGCATTTAGACTGCATTTGCATTACAGGCTTGCATTTGAAACCTGTAAGGCTTATAGTTATTGCATGGTAGATTTGCTTTGCACCAGAAGTATAAAAGGTGCAAATTAGACATAGCATTAGGATTGCCTGCATTATGATTAGCTGTGTGCTCATAAATAAATGTATTCCATTGTTATAATTGAATCGATTCATGTGTTTTCTTTGTGTCTTTGTGTCTTATGTTATTTGTGTCCACGGTAGTAAGATAGGAGTAACACAGTGCACTTAGGGCCTGAGATATGAATGCAGCGGGGGGGGGGGGGTATAGTGATCCATAGCCCCCTAGGGGATTGTCAAAGATTGTCTGAGACTGGACCATGCTTGTCCGGGGAGGGGAAAGACGATGGTTAGGGATTTTGTTGTTCAGACCAACAGACGTTATTGACATTTCTAAGGGTTGTCAAATATTGGGAAGCCTAAGTATCTCATTGAACTCCGGATGGCAAATTTCTCATGGTTTAAAAAAAAAAACAATTGCTGTCTTTCACTTACTCAACCTCGTTATAACAGATTTTTTCTAATTAATCCTTACCCCATTTAAGGATGTGTAGTCAGAGAAAGACATAATCAGATGTTGAAGACCTTGTGTGGTCAATGAGCAAAACATTATTTGCGTAGGCACCACGATAATTTAAACCCTTCAATTTTAGGAGATACGAAGGAGGCACCATCCAGACGTTTAGCCGCATCAGACACGTAATGGTTAAAAAGAGCAGGTGCAAAGATGCAGCCTTATCGTAACCCATTTGAGATTTTAATGGGATGGGATAATAGACCATCTGTATTTAAGCGAACCTGTATTTGAGAACCTTTGTGGGGATGAATAAGGATAGAGAGGATTTCTCCAGGCATCCCCAAGTTAAACCGTTTCAACCAAAGCCGGCTCCTGTCCACTAAGTCGAAGGCCAACGACAGATCCATCGTTGCCTTATAAATGGGTGTGGCCCCTCCCATCCATGCCTTCTCCTGTAGTAGGGAGACAAGTAAACAACCCACTACCATCCCCACTTCCTTCTGAACCCAAATTGCTGTGGCAGTAAGATGGAGTTTTGAGACAACCATTCCTCTACTCTTTTTTAAGATGAGCCCTGCAAATATTTTGGAGTAGGCATCCAGTATTGCAATCGGGTGGTAATTCTGCGGGGAGGTCCTGTCTCCTTGTTTGTATATCGGGACGACATATGAGAAGTGTCACGAAACCGGGATTTGTCTAGTGCGAATGATGTCAGCAAATAATATTGTATGGGCCTTTGCCCATAGTTCTGGATTGCCCTTAAGAAAAGCGTTAGAAATACGATTCGGCCCCGCCACTCGTGATGGGCTGGCTTTCTGGATTTGGAGCGCTACATCTAGAATTGAGAACTCGAAATTCCAGGGTACTGTTTAATAGAGTCCAAGCCTAAAACGGTACTTTCTTTGGGTGCGTAAAGACAAACAAAGTGCCCTTCCCGGACTTCCTCTGAGATGCTGGTTGTTTGTATAGTAATTTGCAAGGACGCTTTGGCATTTATCAAGAGCCAAAATTGTCTGGTTGAGCCACCTTTAAGGCTGTGAACATAGTTTCACTAACAGATAGTAACATAGTCACTCAATATCCTTTAAGCCATTTTTTTGTTTTTGCTTGACTGTTCTCACCACCTCCATCTTCCCCTCCCTAGTGAGAACAGTTTTCAACAGACAACAACCTTCTCTGTTGCATAGATTGTTATTGTGTTGTACATGGTTATCAAACGTATGCTTATGACTTATTTTTGACTTTTTAGTTTGTGAACTTTGAATTGATTTACTAATCAAGGTGTCAACATAGGGAGGGAGGTTATCCTGGTTAATAGGGACCACTTTGTTTCTATGGTGAAGCCTGCAAATTCTGCTATGAAGATAGCATTTCGTTTTTGCACATTTCCATTTTGCCACACTATTCTGGATTTAGAGATGTTTACCACTAAACTTGCAGAACATTAATTTCTAGAACTCTGTTCTGACCCAAAGGACCATATTCCTTCTAGCATGCAATGATCACTCAGCAAGGTCTTTGTGATGTTAAACGTTTGGGTCGCATCGAGAAGGCGTTGGGAGATAAATACATAATCAATTGTAGATGTCTGTGCACCATCCGTCCATGTTATTGGGTCAGTAGTTTTACCTACAATTGCATTTGCTGAATATAGATCCCAATTTAGGAAGAAATCACTCCAGAGCAGGTCCTGCAGTTTCTTTCACCTACAAGACTGTGGCCCTCCTATTATGATGGTCTTTTTACCTTCATATATTGAGAATAGGAGGCCCAAATCTCTCTCTTCTAGAAAATACATTTCCACGTATCGCATTCATTTCCGCATTAAGGTCACCCATGATGGCAATCTGCAGCCTTGTGTAGGTGATCATTGTATCACTGATAAGAGAATGAATGTTCTATGTTGTTTCCTGTAGATTCTGGATAGGGGGCCAGTAAATATTTATAATAAGAATAGTTAACGGAGAGGATACATTTTTACCTCTAGCACAATTGCTAGACCACATTAGGATACACAAGTACAGCTTATTATTTGCAAGTCCTCGCCATTTTTGATGGCGATTAGGAGTCCTTCTGAGGGGCGGCCTCTACAGTCCTTTTCTGGAGAAATCGAAAAGTGAGTGTCAAAGTCATCCAGAGTAAATGGACTAGTCATCCATGTTTCCTGGATGCAAATAATTGCAAACTGAGCAAACTGAGCAGCAAGGACGGTTGTTTGTTCTGGTTAAATATGGGACATTAAGGCTTTAAGTTGGAAAATAGAGTCACAAAAAGTTAACACCAACCACCCCCAACTAGGATCTTCTTCATCAGTGCTTTGGTCCCTGCCAGTCCTGAGATTCCTCACTCGATTCTAAATGCCTCATTCCCTTCCTATACCTTGGCTGCCATATTGGGGGGGTCGAGAAACCTGTGCTGAAAGACAGAATGTTATCCCAGTTTGTTAAATTAGTTTACTTTCAGAAGCAGTGCGTCATATACAGGGCATGAGTATAAACTAAACGGGCGTTATCATATCTGTCTGGGTGGATGAAATACATCAATTTAATGTCTGCTGAAGACAGTAATCTCAAAGAGGGAATTTCTCTCCATCTATTTAGAGAATCAGGCCGGATAACAGGGTTGCCTCCACGCCACTACATCCGCCGGCAGGCGGATCTGCCGGCGGCCCTTACGAAGGCCATACAAAGGCCTGTTGAGAGCCTGTTCGGAGCCAGGGGCCAGGAACTCTGCCCTTACCGCTCCAGCCGCAGCAGCACACCACGGAGGAGGGGCAGGAGCACTAGCCTCCTGAGCCGAGGAGCATCTTCAGCTACACACGGTTCGGCCGTGCGTCAGATCACCCTGCCTCACCGATCTCCCTCAAGGGCGAGGGTTGCCATCATATTTCAGTCAGGTATGCCCATCGTGCATATTTATTGATTTCCAGCTGCTCGTCGATTTCTGAAGCGCAACGCTTCTTGAGAATCGACTGACTCCGTCAGACTCTTCCGCCTGGCCCAGCAATGGTGGGCGCATCGCGGCACCAGAGCGAGGCTCTGGCCGCACGAATCAGCTGTTGACCTACCCTTTCATATTTATCCCCTTCCGCCGGCAGGCGGGAACGCCGGCCCCTCAACAAAGGCCCGCACTAAGGCCCCTGTTTGCCCCCTGTTCGCCTCCGGAGCCTTGGAGCCAGTGTCTACTCGGACCTTTAATCCATTGTGAGTAGAGGGGACACCCTCAGTCTACACTATTGTGCTTTCTGGTATGTCTTCTGCTACTCCGCAATCACAAACATTTGAACTCGATTTTTTTCACCCTCGATAACTGTTTGCTACATACACTTATGCCTCCAACTCCGCTGCCTCTATGCGTTACTGCCACCTCTCAATAGTACAGTCACTTTCAGCCCCTAGTGCTTTATGCCTCATGACTGCTAATGGCTGTGCCCTTTGGTCGCTTGCGGACCACTGCAATTGTGTTGTGCCTTTGGTCACTAACTGACCACTGCAATTGTGTTGTGCCTTATGGTCACTAACTGACCACTGCAATTGTGTTGTGCCTTATGGTCGCTAACTGACCACTGCAATTGTGTTGTGCCTTATGGTCGCTAACTGACCACTGCAATTGTGTTGTGCCTTTGGTCACTAACTGACCACTGCAATTGTGTTGTGCCTTATGGTCGCTAACTGACCACTGCAATTGTGTTGTGCCTTATGGTCGCTAACTGACCACTGCAATTGTATTGTGCCTTATGGTCGCTAACTGACCACTGCAACTGTGTTGTGCCTTTGGTCACTAACTGACCACTGCAATTGTGTTGTGCCTTATGGTCGCTAACTGACCACTGCAATTGTGTTGTGCCTTATGGTCGCTAACTGACCACTGCAATTGTATTGTGCCTTATGGTCGCTAACTGACCACTGCAACTGTGTTGTGCCTTTGGTCACTAACAGACTACTGTTATTGTGTAAGTGTCATATGGTCGCCCTCGCATTCCTTACCAGACCACGCGCACTTAGACTCTACTAGGTCAACATGCCCCCCACCAACAGTCTAACTACTGCAAACTCACCACTGTACTCTTTCAGTACCCTACTTACCAGACTGCTGCCTACCCTTCTCCTCCTTATACTGCACTCTGGCTGCACTGCACTATACCATACCACCACCTCTACCTACCACTCTTACTTGCATCACACCTCAACTATGCCATCCCACGCTCACCACACCAACCCTTATCTTAACAACCCAGCCCTCTGGATCCAGCACTTCGCCACCAGACTTTTACCTAACCTACCCTGCTCTATCTCCTTGAGAAATGCTAGACTTGGCTCGCGTCTTACCCACGCTTCCCATCATTTAGCTCACCGCATCAAACTGCTTCTCCCTTTGTCACCACCCACACTTTCACCTAATCTACCACCATCGTCCAACTCCCCTAACTTAAACAATATCAAAGGCGCGCTAATCAACGCCAGATCACTCCCGGCTCACGCCCTAGAAGTAGCTGACTTGATCCTCAACCTTGACCTCGACTTTATAGCAATCACTGAAACCTGGCTCCACCCAGCTTCAGGTCCTCTTCTCTCCCTCGCTATCCCTCCTGACTACAACATTATCAGACATGACCGTAACTCCATCCAATCTAAAGGAGGTGGCATCGCCATCATCCACAAAAACGCTCTGAACTTCCACCTCTCAGCCACACATCACTCCTCCACTCTGGAAGCACTGACAGCTAAACTAGCTGTCACACCCAACCATTCTATCACCTTCCATCTACTCTACCGGCCACCCGGCCCACTATCCACCTTCGCGGAGGACCTCTCCAACATCTTCACACACAACACCAAAGCTATCTCCCAGGTCATGATACTGGGGGATTTCAACTTAGGCCTCCACGACCCCAAGGACACTGCTGCTTCGTCTATTGACAACATCCTCACTAATGCTGGATTCACTCAGTTCCTAAACCAACCCACCCACAACAAGGGCAGAACCCTTGACTGGCTAGCCGCCCTCAACTGTCCCATCAACATCACCTCTAACCAACAGTGCGCATGGACAGACCACAACTTAATTACATTCAATATTGAGTCCAAACCTATTAGCCTCCTTCACAACATTGCCCCGGCTATGGCCACCCGTAACAAACGCAACATTACCTGCAATAGACTCCTCCCCCTCCTCCTTCCAGCTCTCAATGTTCGGGATCCCTCATGCTCTGACCCTACGGCCCTGGTCGACACATTCAACCGGGCCATGCTTACAGCCTTAGACACCATTGCACCCTCGAAACTGAGAAAATCTAAACATCGAGCCCACCTAAACTCTTGGTTTACACCCCATCTCAGAGCACTATGCAAAGAAAAACGAATTGCAGAATCCCACTGGAGAAGCAATCACTCTCTAGCTAACAAATCACGCGTACTCCTGGCCACCCTTAACTACAAGGAAGCTATATTCCAGGCAAAAAAAGACACATATAACAAACGCATCGAACAAGCCAAATCTAACACCAAAGAATTGTTTAAAATCCTAAAAGAACTTGAAACTCCTGTTACTCCACCTGACACCTGTACCAAAGATAGCACCTGGTGCTCCAAAATCCAAGAAGCTCTCCTAGTTAAGATTGCCACTCTCCAAATTAAAATCAACAACAAACAATCTAGCCTTCAATCCAACCCTCTACAGATCCCTATACCTACCATAAACCTCTCTATCACAGACTCTCTGACTCCTTTTAGCTTCTCTCCACTCTCCATTCTCGAAGTGGAAAAGATTATCACTAGCCTTAAACCGTCCAATTGTCAGGGTGACCTTTGTCCTGCACCTATTATTAAGGAAGCTGCTCACGACCTAGCACCATTCATCACTACGCTCATCAACTCCTCCTTTAGCTCTGGGATTGTACCAGACAATCTTAAGGATGCATGGGTCATCCCGCTTCTGAAAAAACCTACCCTGGATCCCAGCATACCCACAAACTACAGACCAATTACCACTGTACCTTTTTTACTAAAAATCCTTGACCGCGCGGCCTACCTACAAATTCAGGAATACCTTGAATCAAATAAACTTCTGGGACTCAGGCAATCAGGGTTCCGGCCTCGCCATGGCACTGAGACCGCCCTTATCGATTTAAAAACGCAGATCGAAGATCTCAAAGACAAAGGCAAACTGGCGTTATTACTTCTCCTGGACCTCTCCGCTGCTTTTGATCTTGTCAATCATAAAATTCTCTGCCATCACCTCAAATCAGCCGCACACTTCTCAGAAAATGCCGCCACTTGGATCAGATCCTTCCTGGATAATAGATCAATGCGCGTGTTCTCCCCACTTGCGGCCGCACCACCCGCTCCGGTCTCTTGTGGTGTGCCTCAAGGGTCCTGTGTCTCGCCCACGTTATATAACGTGTTTACCAAACCCCTTTTTGATATTTTGGACCATTTGGGCGTCACGTATACCAATTACGCTGACGACACACAGATACTAATCCCCATCACAGGAGACTACACAACTGACTCCCTTGCCATCAACGCCATCTACCAGGTCATCCAAGCGTGGATGGCCCAACACGGCCTCTGCCTAAATGATGAAAAGACAGAGCTCCTCATTCTTGGTTCACCACAAAAACTCACTAAACTTGACCCTGCCTTCAAGTCTTTCACCATTGATGGGAACACCATCCCGAATGCTAAGGACACGAAAACCCTAGGGATTTACATCGACTCAACCCTATCCTTGACTAGACAATCCAACGCAGTCTCATCTGCTGCAGCACATACTTGCAAGCTCATCACCGCCTGTCGCCCGTTCCTAACCACTGCTAACTGCGTAACCTTGGCCAGGACCCTTGTACTATCCAAGGTCGACTACTGTAATGCCCTCTATCTAGGTACAAATCTCCGCAACTTAAACAAGCTACAAATTGTCCAAAACAATGCGATCAGAGCGGCCCTTAACATTCCTAGGCGCCAGCATATATCTGACACCAGGCGCAACCTGCACTGGCTCTCTATCCCACATCGCATCTCCTTGAAGTCCCTGGCTCTCACACACAAATGCCTCCACAACCAAGCCCCTCGCTACCTGGCAAACAGATTCTCTTTCCACAATTCCACCAGACCTCGCAGAGCGGCCCAAGCCAACTGCCTTGACATCCCGCGTTTTAATCTCCAAAGATCTGGTGGAACCAGCTTCCCCATCCTGGCAGCCAAACTTTGGAACTCACTCCCCAATGACCTTAGAGCAGAACCTTCCTTCCTGAAATTCAAATACCTTACTAAAGCTTGGCTATCCGCCCAAGACTGCTAACACCAGCTTACTGCCCTACTTGCACTTTGACCTACTCTGCATCCCTTATTAACTATCCTGTAAATCACTGCCTTATCGATATTCGTTTGAATGTATATTTTGTAAATTTTGTAAATCTTCCTGTAATAATTCCTGTAATACTCTGTCACATTGCCTTGTCATGCTTTCATCTTGTTGTAACTAAGTTAAGCGCCCGGTTGCCCCTGGGCCTGGTGCGCTATAGAAATAAATAAAATACTAAATACTAAATACTAAATCACTGTCAAAGACAGATTTTGGAACTTTCACCTTTCCTTCCAACATGGCGTCAATCAATTGGTTTATCTCATTGCAGTTTGTACCCAAAGGTTTAATGAGAGTTTTTCTCCAGTTGAATCCATAGGCCTAGGGCAGTCAGTCTGCCCACTTCTCCTCAGTTCCTGTTCCCTGCATGTGTTGGCATAGCTTATACAGGTAGATGAAGGGTCCCCATATATCCCCCTATCCACCTGGTTTGACTGAACATGTACTAATGGTCTCTGCTGAGTGGTGGACATTAAGGTCGACTGCTGGTTGCCAGCATCTGGGTTACAGTTTTTCTAACCAGATCTTCTAGCCATTGTTTGTTGGGGGATGGATCTCGCATACCAGAGGCATAGGCCTGTTGGTTACATATGGCCCTTTCATGTCTTGGTATGCTGGGTAATGCGTTGTCTGTAATATTCACAAAAGCTAATGGCTCATACGGCCCTAACAGATTGTGCGTGAGCTTTTCACAGCAGAGTGCAAGATCTATTTCCTGATGAGAATTAATGTTCTATGTTGTTTCCTGTAGGTTCTGGATAGGGGGCCAGTAAATATTTATAATAAGAATAGTTAAGGGAGAGGACACATTTCTACCTCCAGCACAATTGCTAGACCACATTGGGATACATGAGTACAGCTTATTATTTGCATGACCTTGCCATTTTTATTTTAATACATTTTTATTAAAGTATATTGTATACAATAGTAAAATCATTGCATCCAAACCATAATGCAGCAAATCATTGCATGAGCTAAGGCTAAACAATAGTAAAATGAAAGTGTTTCAGAAGAACAATTAATAGAGTGTACTATTAACAATTTGAGATGAATCATTTGTAGAACAAATTACTATTATAATTAAAAAATAAACGAAACGCATATAGCAAAGTGTTGTGCACAACGTAGTGTAGAACAATTTCTGCATTTGAGTGTATTAAGTAGGGGAAGGACAAACACAAGACTTAACAAAGGACAAACACGAAATATAAGGGTAGGGGGGGATCAGGGGGAAGTAGGTATAGAAGTGAGGCACATTAGCATATCATAAAAGAAAAATTCATTAAGGTATCAGGATAAAAATTCATACATAAACATCTCGGGAGCATCAAAGGAGTGTGAGATATTAAAAGAAGTCATATTCCGTGTGTGGTTACATTAAATTGATCCAAACAGCAAATGACAAATGACCATTTAGCAGTGAACTTAGGTATAGTATTAGGATTATTTGCCATACACAGTTCCATCTTTTGCGTAAGACAAATGTTATTCCACCAGCTTCTTATGCACAAGGAACGAGAGTCTTTCCAATTAGCAGTTATACTCTTCATAGCCAAACAAATAAAGAGATCATAGAGTTTGGAAGCTTCAGATAGTAAGTAGGTGGTGATAGCAAGGCTTCCTAATACAATATTCATAAAGTGAAGTGGGATATCTGTGAAAAAAATAGAATTAAGGTATTTCCACACTTGTTGCCAAAACCTGAAAGTATAGGGACACAAAAAGAACATATGCTCATATGATGCAGGGGTGGCTCCACATGTCCAACAATTATCATTGTTATTAATATTAGATAAAAAATAGTTTAGCTTGTGTAATGAAAGCTCTGTGTATAAAGATGAAAAAATGCTGTGAGATATTTGCTGAGGCAGAGATATGCTTGATGCTAGAGAAAAGCATAGACCATGTATGATCATTTAAAATGTGACCAAGTCGTCTTCCCATTTGTGGGGTACCATGCAAATCTTAAAGGATGTTATGAGAATGTCGTAGAATTTAGAAGCCTTAGTGTCTGAAGGCATTGTAAGGTGTAGCAGCCTAAAGGCATCAGGAGTTAGTATATCATTGGAGGAGCTGTGGAGTGCATCAAAGCAAGAGCTAACTCATTTATTGTAGAAATTGTATTCTGTGTTGGGAATTGAGAATTGATTTTTGAGGTGTCGAAAAGAAAGGATAGAGGACTCATTTATGATTTGTGGTATAAATCTAATACCCTTTTTCATCCAGGATTTTCTATTTAGGGTTCTTATATTAATTATAATCTTACTATTATGGCATAAGTAAGGTGAAAGGCATTTTCTTGGAGAGTTTGTGCGAGTGAAAAGAAAGAATTGGAGTGCTGATATAGTGGCTCTAATAGGGTCTGATATGGCTGATGAGGAATGCCTAAATACATAAATGAGGTTGGTGATTTCTGCAGGTAACTCCAACTGCTTCTCAATGGTACACCAAGTGGGAATATCTGACATTGTGGGACAGGCAAACCAACATCTTGCTTGTTTCAAGAGAAAGGCAGTGTGGTATGCTTTGAAATCGGGAAACCTAACACCTCCTTCAAAGGCGCCTTCAATTTAGTTAGAGCTATTCTTTTGCTTTTGCCCTCCCCCCAAAGGAAATTTTGTAGAATAGGGTGAATAGATTTGTAAAAGGAGGGGGATATCGGAACACACAGGAGTTGTAGATAGTGTAAAATTATTGGTGATAGCATCATCTTGATCGTATCTAGTCATCCTCACCAAGAAAGATATAAGGGGGACCATCTAGATGTTAGTTCCTTTAGTCTACCTAATAAAGATTGTGTATTACGCTTAATGGTGTCCTGGATAGTAGGAGCACATTTTAGGCCTAGATATTTAATAGAGGAGCTACACCATTTAAAACCAAAGGGGTCAATGTCATGTTTAAGGCAGTAAGGATTCAGGGGCATGATTTCTGATTTATCTTTATTAAGTTTGTAACCTGAAACTGAGATGAAATGAGATAGTACGTTGAGTAAATGTGGGAGGTGTGTTTTAGGGTTTTTAATGAGAATAAGGATGTCATCAGCATATGCAGCTGTTTTAATGTAGGATGGACCACTTGCTATACCTGGAATATTTTTATTAGATCTGATAAGTTCTAATAATGGTTCTAAGGAGAGGATGTATAAAATAGGTGAGAAGGGGCAACCCTGTCTGGTGCCTCTGCTGAGGGAGAAAAATGGGGAGGTAAGACCGTTAATACAGATTGAAGATTTTGAGGAGGAGTAAAGTAATCTGACTAGAGAAATGAACTTGTCACCACAACCATGCCAGCGGAGGGACTGAAACATGAAGTCCCAGTTGACACGATCAAAGGCTTTTTCTGCATCTAGTGCTAAAACCGCTGAGCCCTGCTTATCTTTTTTATTTTTATTAGATTGGTGGATAGCATTTAGAAGAAGTCTAGGATTGGAAGAGATGTTGCGTCCTATAACATAACCAACTTGATCAGGTTTGTCAAGAGATGGGAGAGAAGATTCAATCCTGTTGGCTAGGATTTTTCCAAAGATTTTGCTTTCAACATTTATAAGAGAGATGGGCCGGTAATTTCCTGGTAAAGACGGATCCTTGTCGGGTTTGGGGAAGAGAATAAGTATGGCTTCTGAGAAGGAACCAGAGGAGGCTTTTTGGGAAATAAAGTAAGAAAATAGATTTTGAAGTTTGGGAATGAGGGATCGAGATAAGCTATCAAAGAATTCTGTGGAACGGCCATCCGGGTTGGGAGCTTTGCCTTTACCCAATCCTTTAATTGCTTTGAAAATTTCTGGAAGGGTAATTACATTGTCTAAATGAGATAAATCCAATTGGGGGTAAGAGGATCTATTAATATTATCAAAAAAAGATGTGATGTTGTTATGGGGAATAAAATTCTCGGGAGTGTATAGTTTGGTACAGAAGACTCTGAAGCAATTTAGTATGTCATTAGAATGGTGATTAATAGTGCCGGATGAGTCTTTAATGTGGGAAATTAAAAATGTCTCTTTTTTAGTTTTTAAGTAGGAGGCCTGAGCCCATCCTGCTTTATTGGATGTTTTGATAGATTTTCATTTTGTATTTAAGAATTGTCCATGCAGCAAGATCCGTGATCTCCTGATTAATTAGGAAGAGTATGGTCAATACTTTATGGAGAAGAGTAGTGTTGGAGACACTATAATAATGCTGTTCGGCTATGGTAAGCTGAGAATAAAGGTCATCCAAGTGCTTTTTGCGTAGGGCTTTCATTTTACCTGAATAAGCCATAATGTGACCTCTCAAGGCCGCTTTAAAAGCATCCCAATTATTCACTACCGAAGTGTCACAGTCTAGATTATCTGCATAGAATTGTTGAACAAAAGACTCAACGGATAGAATGAATTGAGGGTCTTGTAAGAGAAAATTGTGAAGCTTCCACCGAGATGATGGTTTACGTACAACAGAAAGACTAACAGAGGTACAAACAGGGGCATGATCGGAAATAATGATGTTTTCTATTTTGGAATCTATAATGGTACCTGTAAGGATTTTAGTAGAGAAAATATAGTCAAGACGGGAGAGAGTGTTATGTGGGGAAGAGTGGGAAGTGTAGTCAAGTTGGGTGGGGTGAGATATTCTCCATGTATCAATAAGACCAGTTTTGGCTAAACATCCTAAAAAGGATTTATGTGATTTGTTGCTTTTGAACAAGCAGCTAGATTTTCTTTCAAGAAAAGGATCTAGGACTTGATTCATATCCCCACACATAATTAAATTGGTAAAGTCATTTTGAAGTATCAGTTGTTTGATGGAGATGCAACACTTGGAGTCTGGATTAGTGAGACCATAAATGTTCAAGATGGTAACACAAGTAGATTCTATTTTCAGTTTAACACAAGCCCATCTTCCATCCGTATCAGCACCCTGCTCAAGAACTTTATAGGGTAATTTCTTGCTGATTAAAATAGCTACCCCATTTTTCTTAGCAACAGCAGAACTAGAAATGATTTCCTTGATCCAACAGGACTTCAGTTTCAATGTTTCTCTAATAAAAAAATGTGTTTCTTGTATACATGCTATGGAAGGGTTGAGTTTGTTAAGATGAGAAATTACCTTACATCTCTTGATGGGATTATTGCAACCTTTGATGTTCCATGTGACACATTTAAAGATCATAGTAACAATTCAAAAATTATGATAACATAGCTGTAACATAAAATCATATGCATGCAAATATTGGGTGCCCAAGAACAGTATCTTAAGTAGCAATCAATGAGGGTAGGACACATAAGGAAGACACATAAGGTAATAGGGAAAGGGTTGGGGAATCTAATCATAGACAAATCTGCAAGGAGTTGAAGCGTGGGAAATAGGACACAGATTAGACAGGAAACGGGAAGGCAAGGGGAGAGTAAAATTGTAGAGAAGGGTGACACCCGCTGAGTCGTCAAAAAAAGAAAAAAAGAGCAACTCAGCATGGAAAATGGACGTTGCGAGGCTACCCATCCCACATTTGATAAATAAGCTATAATCAAGGCATTATATATTGAGATAGTAAAGAGAATAAGAAGGTAATGCATTCATGTAATACGAGAAGTGGAGGTACTTGCAGGAGATGAGTTGTCCATGCCATCAGATTTGATTGATCGTATAAAAGCTCTTAGGTCAGTTGGTTCTTCAAACATTAAGCTACGGCCTTCATATGTTATTTTAAAAGAACATGGATGGTATAGACTGTAGCGAATGTTGAGCTGTTTTAAAGCTGGACGGAAGGATAGAAATATTTTTCTGCGCTGGGCCGTACTTTTGGTGACATCTTGTGAGATGTAGATCTTGCTGCTATTCCATATAAGAGATTTACGTTCTTTTGTAGCAGATATGATGAGTTGAAGTTGGGAATATTCTATAAGATAGAAAATCAGAGTTCTGGACGTAGGTCGAGGAGTGGTGGAGGTAGACACTTGGCCAATTCTATGAGCTTGTTGAATATTAAGTAATAAGTCCGAAGGTAGATGAAGTAGAGCTGTTAGAAATTTTTGCAAGAAGACAATGGTATCAGATCCTTCTGAACCCTCTGGTAGACCTGAAATTCGGAGGTTGTTACGTCTGCTGCGATTCTCCAGATCTTTGTTGTGTTTTTGAAGATCTTTTATTGATTTTTCAATTGTGCTACTTTAGGGGTAACATCTTCTACTAGACCAACTCTTTTCTCAACCTCCTCCATTCAATTCTCAAAAGCTTTCCATCTGTCATCCAACTGTTGTAATTTTAGGTTTGTAGTCTCTATGAAAGGTTTGAGTGATCTAATTTCCGATAAAATGGCATCAATACGGGGTCGGAAATGCTTAACGGAGGAGGTGAGTCGCTTTTGGGTCTCTTGAGGTTGGAAGCGGGGGTGTTAGCTTCTTTAGTATTAGAGGTATTTTTTTGTTTTGTTTGCAGCCATGTTATTAGTTGAGATAAATGAATATGTTTGAGATTGCGTAATGCTTTGCCAGATATATTGATATTGGAGGGTAGAGAGATGTTGACGATTGCAATGGGTAACACAATAACAAGTTCTTCATCAGATGGACGCTGTTTTGAAGAGGTCTTATGGTAGTAGGCTTATGGTAGTAGACTAGGATCCGTAGAATCACTCAGTGACTAGTATGTGAGGCTCTGATAACCCAAGTTTACAATTCTTATATCCATATTATACATGTGGTGCTGCTCCCAATAGTGGATGCTACTGAAGCACAATTGAATAATAAGGCGTAAACTTAGGCATAAATAAGAAGTACTACCAGCCTTATACCAGTCAAATGCATCCAACTAATATGGGTACTCAGTGACAAAAGGGTTTGGCAAAAAGTTATTGTGATGTATGGTTCCAAGTGTATTCCACCGTGTTGAATTCGTAGTTCATATATAGTGGGAGATATGAAGTAATCAGATATTTACCAGCCGTACCAGGAAAAAGAAGAACAAAAATAGAAAGGAGTGTGTCACTCTAATAGCAATATTTAGCAAATATCATATGGGATGATACTATGTTCCTCTCTATTAATTTAAAATAGTCTTGAGGCTTGTAGAAGGTAAAATGCAGCAGTGTGAGGAGGAATATTGTGGAGATGGTATTCGGAGAGATATAAAGATAATCTCTGTCTCTGCAAGTTGTGGTGTTTGATAAAACAAACGCGCGTTTTCTTCTTCTTTTTTTCTTCTTCTTTTTTTTTTCTTTTTTTTTAATTTGGTGTAATGGCGCGTCTACACCAGAGGTGGTGTTATGCTGGGAGGAGGAGGGCCGACCAGGCCAAGGCCGGTGCGTCGCTGTGGGTGTGACGCTGGCACTTAATTCATGAGAGGCAGGCTTCAGATGGCGGCAGCAACAGTCGCCGAAGCAGGTATTCCAGAACCCGCAGTGCCGCGAGGGAAACCACAGAACAGCTCCGAATTTGGAACGTCAGCCTCAGGATGCGGTCCGGTCCTCAACGCTGTGAGAGGCAGGTAAGTAAAATAAACGTGAATGCATATAAAACCTTATTTAGTTCATGTAGTGGGACGGAGCAACCGGTCAAGTGGCCATCTTCTTTGCAGCCAAGCCACACCCCCTGTCCTTGCCGTTTCTGATGGCAATTAGGAGTCCTTCTGAGGGGCACCCTCTACAGTCCTTTTCTGGATAAATCAAAAAGTGAGTGTCGAAGTCATCCAGAGTAAATGGACTAGTCATCCATGTTTCCTGGATGCAAATAATTGCAAACTGAGCAAACTGAGCAGCACGGACGGTTGTTTGTTCTGGTTAAATATTGGACATTAAGGCTTCAAGTTGGAGAATAGAGTCACAAAAGGTTAACACCAACCACCTCCAACTAGGATCTTCTTCATCAGTGCTTTGGTCCCTGTCAGTCCTGAGATTCCTCACTGGGTTCTAAATGCCTCATTCCCTTCCTATACCTTGGCTGCCATATTGGGGGGTCGAGAAACCTGTGCTGAAAGACAGAATGTTATCCCAGTTTATTACATTTGTTTACTTTCAGAAGCAGTGTGTCATATACAGGGCATGAGTGTAATACTAAACAGACGTTATCGTATCTGTCTGGGTGGATGAAATCCACCAATTTAATGTCTGCTGAAGACAGTAATCTCAAAGAGGGAATTTCCTTCCATCTATTTAGAGAATCAGGCCGGATAACAGGGTTGCCTCCACTGTACTGTATTTAAATCACTGTCAAAGACAGATTTTGGAACTTTTCACCTTTCCTTCCAACATGGCGTCAATCAATTGGTTTATCTCATTGCAGTTTGTACCCAAAGATTTAATGAGAGTTTTTCTCCAGTTGGATCCATAGGCCTAGGGCAGTCAGTCTGCCCACTTATCCTCAGTTCATGTTCCCTGCATGTGTTGGCATAGCTTATACAGGTAGATGAAGGGACCCCATGTATCCCCCTATCCGCCTGGTTTGACTGAACATGGACTAATGGTCTCTGCTGAGTGGTGGACATTGAGGTTGACTGCTGGATGCCAGCATCTGGGTCACAGTATTTCTAACCAGATCTTCTAGCCATTGTTTGTTGGGGGATGGATCTCGCATACCAGAGGCATAGGCCTGTTGGTTACATATGGCCCTTTCATGTCTTGGTATGCTGGGTAATGTGTTGTCTGTAATATTCACAAAAGCTAATGGCTCATACGGCCCTAACAGATTGTGCGTGAGCTTTTCACAACGGAGTGCAAGATCTATCTCCTGCATTTTATTATTCATGGTTTTGTGCGGGGCAGTGACCCCGAGTGTCAGGTGTGATGCATCCCCCCTACAGATTTCAGAACACACTCTTTATTGTTTCCGTCATTTATTTTTATGACCACTGCCCTTTCATCTATGGTTTTGCTTTGCTCATAAATAATCGAAATAGGTGGTGGGTTGGGATTTCCCCCACCTCTCTCACCTTCTTTGAAAAAAGTTGACACACACCCCTCCGCTCTTTGGCATACTTTGTTCTGGCCCCAAGAAAACTTTCTTTAAGATTGCCTCTTTACATTTGTGTTTCTTCTCTTCTACGCCCCTACCAGATTTGTTAAGGCTTCCTCATCCATTGAAACATCAAGTCCTTTGCTGATGTCATCGCAATCAATCATTTCCTCCCTTATCAGATTTCTCCAGGAGTTGCGGGTGGGCTTATTCATTCCTTTTCTCAAAACAAAAGTATGATGTTTAGACTTTTTTTTCTTTAACTGAGATGGGGAAGAAGGCTTCATCTCTACTCTGGGGCTGCCACCCAGCGGCAGAATATTCTCCTAGTCAGTGTTTTTATTTTTTACCTCAAGCACAGCTTTTTGAAGTTCTAAAGTTAACTGTAGGGGGTAGCATGTCATTTGTTTTACCCCCCCACACACCCCGTTCCCGCAGCAGATCCTCAGGGTTGGTTGCCCTGCAGGCAGACCCCACTCTTTGTTTAGGTGCTTCTATACTTTGCACATTGACTAGATCCAAAATGACAGCCCTCAGGCATTTGCTATGATCCTGGAGTTCTTTCAGGATGAGGGTCTGCAAGTCTGCACCGATGAGAGGGAGTCGTCCCACCCCCCGTCCTGCCCCTGCAGATAGTGGGACACAGTGAGGAGCGCGATCTCCCTGTCATGAAACCCTGGGGGAAGTCAGAGAAGGCCCATTCCCGTTCTGTCTTCCCTCCTCTTCCCAGACACTTCCACCCAAAGCAACACCCTCCTCCACAGTTAAACCCACTAAAGAAGTACCTGATTCATTGAGGAGTGGTGACAGCTTGCCGTCATCCAGCTCTAACAATGCAGAATTGCTCGGGGCGGGTGGGGAGGGGAGAAAGGAGAGTGCGAGTGCCATTCTCAGTGTTCTTCACCAGAGTGAAGTTGAGGGGCGCGGATAGTATGTCATCATACATCGGCATCCCCATGGATGTTTCCTTCTGGGTTCTAGAGCCGGACCTCAACATTGGCGGCCAATGGAAAGACGTGAGCAAATAGTGCCAGTTATACTAAATATCCATTAGGTAATACTTTAGAGTCATAAATGGCGTTAGACTTTGAGTAAATATTGTATACGCTTTAAAGCTCTCCACATATTATCCCTTTTGAATGTTTGAGTGCACCAAAATACATACTAGAAGTCCATTAAAGAGTAATCCCCCAAAAGTCCACAGCCTCGGCAGTCCCTCCAGGCACTCTCGGGGCACTCTGGGTCTTTTGTGCGCTGTGGCACGCGGCCTGCAACCTTTAACAATGAGGCAGTGATAGGTGTGCGTGGCTTCACACTTTAGAGTCTTAATCCGATATCTATAAGGAATATAGAGAAAATAGAATATGAGAGGCTTCTCACATAGACAATGATTCCTTTTGAATGCTTGAGTTCACCCAATTACGTACTAGAAGTCCATTAAAGATGTATGTCTGAGAGAGTAATCCCACAACAGTCCACAGCCTCGGGCAGTCCCTCCAGGCGAAGATGAACTCTCGGGGCACTCCGGGTGGCGCGCACGTCGTGGGGCGTGGCTTGCAACCTTTAACAAGGAGAGAGGGATAGGCAGGCGTGGCTTCACACTTTAGATTCATAATCTGATAATAGAAGTCCATTAAAGATGTATCTCGAAGAGAATAGTCCCAAACCAGTCCACTGGCATTCCCTCCAGGCGAACCGGCACTCTCGCGACACTCTCGCTGCACTCCAGGTGGCGCGAGCGTGGTTGTGCGTGGCCCGTAACCTTTAATGAGGAGAGAGGGATAGGCGGCCCTGGCTTCACACATTGGAGTCTTAATCCAATATTAGAAGTCCATCAAAGATGTATCTCTGAAAGAATAATCCTGCAATAGTCCACAGCCTCGGGCAGTCCCTCCAGGCGAATAGGCACTCTCTGGGTACTCTGGGTGGCATGCAGTGGCACGTGGCCTGCAACCTTTAATGAGGAGGGAGGGATAGGTGGGCATGGTTTCACACTTTAGAGTCTTAATCCGATATAGGGTCTGATGATCCACTTCCAGACTGCGCTACAGCCGGCGGTCTTTAATTGATCGAGTCTGAGCAGAAGCACCACTCCACAGGTCTTACCAGGAAGGCCCAGCCTCACAGTGATTTACTCTGAGCATTAGTGTCTACTGCAGGTTTCGAACAGGGGAGCCCCAGTGTAACAGTGATAAAGTGTAAGTAGCAGCACCCTCTTAAAACCTCTGACAGGGGAGACCCAGCCACTGAGTGATTGTGTCAGAACAGCAGCACTTCCTGCACAGCTATGACCGGGGTGACACAGCTCAACATTTGTCCAATTGCTGAGCAGATTCATTCTACCAAGATTAAAGTGCCCAGCCAGACTGCTACCTCAATCCAGTACAGAGACAACATAACACCATAGAACAATGTGCTTGTTCTTCGAAACTCCGCGTTCTTTAAAAATGCTAGTCTAACAAAGTCTGCAGAAATACAAAACAAGTCATTTAATTGAACAATACATTGGTAACGCCCTTAGTTCTATCTTTTTGCATCTAAAAACTTTTGCATTTAATAAACGTGTGAATGAATGTGTCTCTGCAGTGTGGGTGTTTGAGTTTGTGTTTGTGTGTGTGTGTGCATAGGTGTGTTTGAGTTTGTGCGTATGTTTGTGTGTGTTAAGGTGTGCATTTCCTTGCCTGTTTATTTGGAAGGCGATTGTTTCCAGATAGGTTCTAGCCAGGTACGCACACTCAGGATTTGCCAATTGTGAAATAAAGTGGGTGCTTGCTGTGTCCCAGGAGAAAATTACATGTTCAATTTGGATAATCATAGCACATCGGGAAGGCAGGGGCAGGTCTTCCATATGGAGCATGTTACATTTGTTAAGAGTAAAATATGGTACTGGGACTTATTATTGTTCAGGTGCATGCCCACAACGTGAGCGCAAGTATCGTCTGAGGAAGGTCTTCTAGCAGGGCATCACAACTCCAGCAGTGACGTTATGGCCATGTGACACAGGGACAGTAGCAGTGCTGATAATTTTAGGTTAGTAGCTAAAATGAGGCACAATATAGCGCATAGTAGTACAATGTGTTTCTTCTACATAACATAGGCAATTGTTGCATTGTAGCTCTGCTTTGCTTTTTGCCAGCATTGCAGTACATAACATTGTATTCCTAGTATGCAATGCACCTCACGGAAACTATGCAGTATGTTCTTCTTTATATAGGACATTGCCCCACATCTGTGAACGACACTCAGCGCACTGCATGGCACCATACTTACTACACTTTGCATGCACAACATGATTGCCGGAAATACATGATACATGGCACTGCATTCCTGCATGCATCATACTTCACAGAAAACACGCAGCACATTGCATAGAACACCTAGCCACAATCAAGCTCATGGCACTACATGTTCAGGTTACATGACAGCTGGGCAGAAGGTGGATAGTGTGTACAGTTGCACACTCACCAAATGACACAAATACACATACAATTCACCAAGGTATTCATTTTTGCCCTGTGCAGAATTTAGAGTGTATAGTGTGAAACACATATCACTTCATTACTGTGCATTTTGCCTCTAGGGATATTAGTTATAATGTAAAAGAGCTTTGACATTGTTCAGTAGGCCACATCCAGAGGGGCAGAGCTGCCATTCTAGTGTATTATGCCATATTTGTTAATTGGGAACACTTGATTTAATTGTTCCTGTCCTGCAAACAGGCTGAGCACTTAAGGGCAAGTGGGGAGGGGTATGAGGTAATTGCCAGCTTATTATTGCAAGGGAATTGTTTCTCAAGGGATGAATGCTCAGTCCCAGACAGCAAATGCTGCCTCATCAGATAGGGAAAGAATACATAATGTTTGTGAAGACAACAATGAGAGGTGGGATTAGTTCTCAGGCAGCCACATTGTGAAATGGGGTGAATAACTAAGATACATTATCAGAAATGATGGTCGAGGAGGAGTGTTCAGCAGGGGACCCGTCACGTTTTTTCTAGAAGGGCATTCAATGCAGGGAGGTTACTCGACGTTTGTATATCACGATTGGCAACATGTATCAGGATAAGGAGCTACATAGTGAGCAGGTGCAGATGGTGGGAATGGGAAACAAATAGAGATGGTGTGTGCCATGGTGGTTTGTTATTCATTGGACCATCTCATGTGGGATGTTGCAGCTCTAGTTGTATGAGATAGCATGGTAAAATTAGAATGAAGCCCTTTACCGAACTATTCCCTGAGATGAGATTTGTGCATTTTCGCTGATCAAGTGGGGTGAGATCCTGTTGGGTGGTGTTATTTTTTGTGACACAAAGGCAACTGCAAGTAGTTTTTGAGCAATGGATAGGGTTGTTTAGGGGACTGGTGATGACCAGCCAATGATAATGTTAGGATGATATTTTTGTTATATTCCTTTTTGTATATGCTTATGTGTTGTTTCTTGCTCTAAAACTTTCAAGCCGTGGGGAGCGGGGGTGGGAGGGGTGTTGAAGTTGGCTATGTTCGGTTCATCTTTCCAGCCATGATGTATGAATACAATTTGTGTTTTTTCCTGAAAGTGGTGCACTCCTTTTTGGAGTTCTGTGAATTGCTTTTTCTACTTTTTGTACCTGTCCTGGGAGTGCCCCTAGATCAGCATTTGGAGGCCCCAGCAAGATTCCAGGAACTGAGGATCTGGGGGCTCTCCGCTGCATGCTAGTACAATGTGGAGGCAGCCTGTAGAGTGCAGTTTTGGTGCACATAAATGAGGTATCATCA
The DNA here is from genome assembly GCF_040938575.1 of Ambystoma mexicanum. Lineage (NCBI taxonomy): Eukaryota > Metazoa > Chordata > Amphibia > Caudata > Ambystomatidae > Ambystoma > Ambystoma mexicanum. The sequence continues at coordinate 1,117,350,576 of NC_090924.1, forward strand.
CAGATGCCCAGTTACAAAAAAAGTCTGCCTGATCCTTTGGCTTGGCTGCCTGTTCTGGATTGTTCAAGCATTTGGGAAAGGACATGGGTGTTTTGCTCACTCCGCACCAGCACCAGGATTGCCTCTATAGCCCCAAGACTTGCTGTATGGGCCGCATGCAGCAGCGAGTGAAAGCCACACTCCCATTTCCATAAATGACTTGGACAATACCTGCAGGGTGAGGCCTGAGGGGAAAGGGTGCAGGTGTTTGGCCTGCTCCCCAACAGCACAAGGATTGCCTCTATTGCCACCAAGACTTTCTGTATGGGCTGCATGCAGCAGCGGGTGGAAGCAACACCCCCATCTCCATAAACACCTAAACCCTCCCGCAGGGTGAAGACTGGGGGTAAAGGGCACGGGTGTTTGAGCCACTCCACACCAGCACCAGGATTGCCTCTATTTCCCCCAAGACTTGTTGTATGGGCCGCATGCAGCAGTGGGTGGAAGCCATGCCGCATCTCCATAAACGGTCCAGACCCACCATGTAGGGTGAAGCCTGAGGAGAAAGGGAGTGGGTGTTTGGCTCACGCACGGTGTTCAGCAAGCGAAGGAGGGCAGTCACAGGGAATGCGCAAGATGCAGCAGCAGAAGAGGCTTATGAGAGTTGGCTGAGGAGCGGCAGTACAGTGCAGCTGAAAAGCCATGAGACACAAGGTGCACTGTGTCTGTGAGGTACTTAAGAACTTCTCCCCTTTGATCTGTTGGGTGTTCTGACCCACGTTTGGACTATTATGCTACAACATTTGGTGCTGTGGGCTTAGGAAATCCAAGATGGCCGAAAAAGCCCACATGTGCGCCAGAATCTATGAAAACCGCGCAGTTGTGCACACTAAAATGGTTGCCTAACTTGCCACCCACCAGTGCGAGCAGGATTGGCCGGGGTGCCATGAGTGAAATGTGTGCCAAAGGAAAAACCGCACTTTAAAATCACCTTTTGTTTCTTTGAATGCCAGCTCAAAATGCCTATTTGCAACACATCCAAAAATCTCACTGAACACCAGCGGACATCTGGCAGAATAAAGTCTTGTGGGCATACAAAATCTGGAAAGAGGATGAGCCTAAAACAATGTTCATCACAAGACTGGCTGAGCTGTGGATTTCAGCAGTTTAAGTAAATTTGGACTGAAAGACACTAAAAATCTAAATGTTTAAAAGAAATGAGTGACCTACTTTTGAGTGTCACATAGGCTGAAATTGTTTAAATGTCATAGTTTTAAACTTAGAATCAGCATTCTAGCTGCATATGTAAAAAATTGTTAGTTATTTGAATGCAGAAAACTGGGGAACAGAAACGACATGTGGCTAAAAACTGGCTTAAAGAGATTCCAATTTTGCCTGGCAACTACCCCCATCAGGAGTGAAACTTGCTTCACAAGTAACTTCCCAGGCCTGGCTGTTTCCTGCTGGCCACACTAAGGATATGCCATCTCTCTGATAATTGAATTAAGGGGAGCCCCCACAGAATACAGGAGCTGTGAACAATGCAACCCCCTTCACCCAGGCAGATGGTTTATTGCAGATGTCGTAAAACAGCTTCCTCTTGGCAGAAGCTGGGAGGGGCAGGGTCTCTGAGCTTGGCAGAAACTGGAAAGACTGGTTTCTGTACCATGTGACCTGAAAAGACACACCCCTGCCAGCCAGAATATGGTTTTAGAAAAAGATGAATAACTCATAGAGCGGACTTGTGAAAATTATTTAAATGATACCATAATTCTTGTGATTTTTCTGCCCACATTTTAAGACGTGTTAGGACCCGGTGGTATGTTCAGGGGGGTTTTAGCGGAAAAGAGGATATTACTCAAAATGTATGCATGTTAAAAATCTGACACTTCATCAATTAATGTCCATAGTCCTTGCGCACATGTGTGTAAATTTGGGGTAATGTCCGGTATTGCAAACCAGTTAAAAAGTGCAAAATATTGCCATTTCTGAATGCAAGCTCTCAGGAAGAGCAGATTTGGACAGGGTATACCTCCTGTGATATGTGATGGGTACGTGTAATTTTAAACGAATGTGTACCTGTGCAAATATGTTTTTTTTTTATCAAATATAGATTGTGTGCAATTTGACAGGGGAGGATCCTCTGACCCATAAAACCTACAGCATCACTCTGACTCACAGTTCCTTCCCCAATCATGGGAGAGGGGAGAATTGGGCCAATGGCAAGTGTAGAGGGGTAGGGTCTAGTGATGCTGCACACACACCCATTTTAAAAACAGATAAAAGCAGACAGACAGGACAGATAGGGACCTTAAAATCCATTTGCTGCGGGACGCTCTGCCGGGGAAATCCATACTTTACCTCCATCAATCTCTAGAGAAAGCTGTGCAGAGAGATCCAGACTTCAAATCCATCAATCTCCAGAATCCAGAGAGGCTAGAGAGAGAGCTGACCCAGATCACTGTGAAGTGCAGAGACCAGACCAGAGTCCAGTCTAAAACCTGACCAGATCCGTGGCGAGGCCCATTCTAATTCAAGAATATAGTGTGAGTACCTAGTAGAACTGTTCAGAACCAATCTCTTAGTTAAAATAATATAATTCAATCCTATTTTAATCTAAGTAGAACTGTCTCCTAACTGTCACCTGTCATTTGTAAAGCTGTCACCTGTCATTTTCTAGTTGCAAGCTGCACTTGTCTTTTTGAACTTTAAAATTTCAAATCTGAAAAACGACCTTTATTTAATCGCTCATATCTCCGTAACCGTTTGTGCTAGAGACTTGCAGTAACTTTCATCTGGAAGCTGATATCCTAGGCTGTCCTAGGACCCCAAAACGATAGTGCTAGTCCCTATAGTTTTGCCGCAATCGCGAAAAACGCACTCGCGAATTTGCCGCGATTTGCAAATTTCTCAACGTGTGAAAACAGCAGTTTTCTTGCTTTCAGTTGCCAAAAATTCGTTTAACATGCTAGTTACACCCTATATCCTTGCTAAAGTGAGCCTGGACTAATATTAACTTGATACCACTCACCCTGAACCTCTAGAGGGAATTAAAAGCCTTTTAGCATATTTTTCACTTCATTGCCAGCACATGTAAAAGCATTTTGGGCCTGTGTTTAAAACTCTGATCTGTACTCTAAGCTTGCTGGGGTGAACTGAATTACATTTGATTGCATTTCTGAGAACTGTGTGCTTTCCTTCCATTTCCTTGCATTGCATAAAGGGGGGAGGGGATTGCCAGAGAAAAGTGATTACATTGTTTTGTTGAACGCATATTGAGTATTTTCTGTACTGCATTTTCATTCCACCTTGCATCCATTTGAAACCATAACGTATTGTTGCTATCTTATCCATCCTATAACCACTCATCATTGATTATAAAGAAGTGTGCTAGTGCCAGACTATCCATTATTGATTACTGCTCAGATTCAGTGTGATATTCAATTATTAAATTATTATAAAGTGTGATATATATATCTATTGTTTAAATTATCAAATAAACCTTGTAACTTGCAAAACAGAACTACTTCTTGGCTCAGTGGGGTCAGGGTTATTCAAAGAGAGGGGTGTTATATAGGGGTAGTCATCCAGAACGCATGAACTGGACATAAAGATATATCAATAAGGGTTTCCATTCAGTATACCAGACTAGGCATTGACTTAGCTGTAGTGTTGAATTGAATCCTCTTACAGATCATACTTTCCCTGCAGCACCATGCAAGAAACAGAGCCACTAACACAGAGAATCTTAACTATAAATATGCAAATTATAATGAGATCATCAATAAGCAGCCCCGCTGCCCCACAAGAATTACGGGGAGTCATACACCCTCATTAAGGAGAAAAATCGATAACTTGGCACTTGTGAGGATGTCTGGGTGGCCAATGTCCCATAGAATATGAATGGGGAACATCAGTGCATCGGTAAAAGCAGTAAACCACCCAATAGCAACACCGAGCCTCACAAGCATCAGGAGGGAGCTAATTCTGTGATCATTATCAAAGTGATACTAAAAAAACTGAGGGCCTGCCCCAGGGTTTGATTAGTTCTTCAATCGTCCAGATGCCTGGTGCAAAGAGACTGGAGGATGGGAAGAAATCCACTCCAGCTCTTCCAAATATGAAGGCTATGGCTATCAATGAGCTTGAGGAGGATAGCTCACCGGCAACGTGCTCGCCTTGGAAACAAGCCAACATGGAGCTCTACAGGTTCGATCCCTGGGTCTGCGCTTAGAAACCTCTGGGTATTAAGCGTGTTATAAACAACCTATCATCATATCATATCATATCATATATCATATCATATCATCAAGCTGCAAGCCCCATTACCCTGGAAAGTCCCCAAATTGGGACTAGCATAGGCATTGTGAAATTAATGTTTGAGTCTACAGGGGTGTTGGCAGTCCATAAAGGCTCTATAATTGAACCAGGTGACTGGGGGGTGCTACCCAGACCAGTACCAAGAGAGACAGTGAGGAATATGAGACCACCATACCACAGGACTCGCAACCAGACCTTAAAATGCTGGCACTACTCAAGTCCAAAATAGTTCTGTTACATCCATAGAATCAATGAAAGTCAAGAAACTAAATAATGTGCTCCCTCCAACACTAACCATATCCATATCCCTATTCCTATGAGCCCAGCTACAAATGAAAATGAGACTGATTTGGGCAAGTGTGATAGAATGTTCCAAATATGACCCCTTGATGGACCCTAGTTCTGCTGGTGTGGCCCACCCGACACAGCTCTCTCACTCTATGCACCACCGGCCCTGCCAGGAACAGGTCACCCATGCCCACTGAATGCAAATGCAGCCTTATTGTAAATGCAGACTTGAATTGGCTGATCCTGGCCCTTGTGGAATCCCACTTGAGAGGGGGGGCACCAACTAAACTGATGAATGCTAAGGGTCTCTCAAGTCATCTGAGACAGCCCATCATAACCTCGCTGTCACCACAAACAAGAGGTGGGCCAGTAATACTGGACCAGAGTCTACCCATGCAACAGGAGAGAGGAGATATCCCAATATCGCCCTGACCAAGAAGTCGGCCAGGCCTCAACCTACTCTGAACTCTACATCACTAATCCAGGATCAGGTTCCCATGAAGTCCAACCAATTGAACAGCCCATAGTTAGGTGCCCAGAACAAGTGGTCATCACTATTCCATTGGCCATGAAGCAAGCTTGTAAGAACGAACATGCAGCACAAATTCCTGCCCCACATGGTGCATACTCCACAATGCACAGCAAATGACCTGGGCATGGCATGAAATATAATAAGATGAGGGGGGTCAAATGGGGGCCTATCATTTCTCCATAGGGTGCCCAAATTGGCCCCAAACCATGGGGAAACTAGGGAAGCACTTATACATAAGTGTACACATTGGTTTCATGCTATATGTGGCTGTCAATCCATTATCCGAGAAGCCATTAATACCTGCACCAGAATGTATTATAAGGGGAAGAGTAATTTTGATTTTGTGAAGATAGAAATTAGAGGCCAAAGGAATCTTGGTTATTAACACGAGACACTGGTCTAGACCAAATAGCACAATTGACATTAGCTCCTATCCCCAGCATAATAATGTGTACATCTCTGAATCCAGTTACAGTGTCCTACGCTATCTGGTTCCAAGGCAGAGCCACTGGGTAAAAGGTCTGTGGCTGGCGCAGTTGTCTGGGGGATTTTGGGGGTAGATCAGAAGGCAATCAAATTGAGTCACATAGATAGAGGGCATTGGGCCCTTAGTAGATCAGAATAAAATCAAACTGAGATATATGCATGCTCCTGCTCTTGTACCCTCGGTCTCCAAGGTTACAATCGTTACATTATATTTAATGCTTCCAGTTTTCCATTTCCACTGATTTTTACACATAAATACAGAAGGCAATCAATCTGCTTTCTGTCTGTATTTAATTATAAAAACAAATAAAAAAACAGGTCTTTCTGTCTGTTCTCTATGATGTCACTCATACATAGCAGGTCAGTCATATTGTAAATTGGCAGCAAAGTTGTATGAAAATTGTGTTAAAGTTCTTCAAATTGCTGACAACATATATCTTAAGGCAGCAGTCACAGAAGCAACTGTTTGTTGTTATGGAAGAAATGAGGCTAGCATTTCTTTCCTACATGGCTGTATGTTTGCTTTAACAAATGCCTTTTTTTATTAGAATAAATGCAGAAAAATACTGGTTGTGAATTATCTCTTTATATGACAAAAAATGAATGTGGATAAATACAGAAAAATGGCCCAAAAATAAATATGGATAAATACAGACAGACATGGCAGAAAAATAAATACCATAAAACCGGAAGCCTTAATTATATTTTTATATCATCAGATGGATGGAAATACTGACATTGGTAATTGTTCTGTTTTTAATTATATGTGTTTGGATAAACCTTTATGACCTGAAGGTCAAAATAAAGTTATTGATTGAAGGTATAGGGTTGTTTAGGTGGCTAGTGACCACCAGCCAATGAGAATGTTAGGATGATGTTTTGTTACAGTTCTACTGTGATCGGTTAAAGTCCTGTTTATAGCTATAATAGGTTGAGCCGGTAAGGGGCGGGTCGAAGTTGGCTTGTTCTCTTCATCTTCCCAGCCATGATGTACAAATACATTGTGTGTCTTTTTCTGCATATGGTGTGTTCCTTTCTGCTTTTTTGTGAATTTCTTTGCCCCTGCTTATGGACCCGTGTTGAGAGGGCCCCTAGCTCTAAAGCTTTATTGTTTTGGGAGGAAATCTCAGGGGCAATGCACTCCCTTTAGAAGCAAGACAACACGGAGCAACACTGGTTCGATCCTCGGGTCCATGCTTAGAAATCTCTGGGTAGTAAACGTGTTATAATTAACAAATTATAATAATTATACCATTTCTTTTGTGTTGTGTCTTGAAAGTGAAGTAGTAAAATTCAGAGAGTTTATTTTTAGCTTACATCCCTTTGTGTTCTGGAAAAATGGAAGGGGCATTTGGTTGAATGGTTTCTTTTATCTATTTAACCTGCAATAATTCAAATAAAATTAAAATATGACTGTGCAGTTGATTCTAAGATCATGATCAAAAGAGTGTTAAAATACAACATTCTCTCTTCCAGTTTCCAGCGCCACCATTCAGAAGTCGGTAGAGATATTGGAGAGGAGATGTTGTGCTTTCCAGCAGCAAAAGCTGCTAGAATCTCTCATTGTGGGTGAAATATGTGCATCGGTGGCCTTGCAACCATTTCTTAAAAGACTGACACTTTTATAATTCAAGAACATTTTCTTAAACTTTCCTTAAACTAGAAAAGTGGTGCTGCAGTCTAAGAAATGCTAAATTGATAAAAGGAAAAAGTGCTCAGTGGAGTTTAATGGCACTTCAATGGTGCCCTACTTTAACTCCTTTTGTGCCATGCTGAACCAGTGCTGCTGAGACTCCCATGTGGCTGTCCTGCATTCCTGATGGTTGCTAAGGCTGTTGACAAGCCATAAATCAGGGACATGCAAAAGCTGAGGCTTTCATGTCACTGCACCACATTCTTTCAATATCAGAATATGGCCTTTGTAAGGGAAGTGTTGCTCCTTCATTGAAGAAAACTTTCCAACTTTTACAGAATGGCCTCTTCATCTCCTTTAGTTCCATTGACCACTGTCTAGGCCCTCAAGTATAAAGTGCAGGCCCACCCTGTAAGTAAATCCTTGCTACACCACTGTTGTAATTTTAATTGGAAATGATTTGTAAGGTTAATAAACTAATATGTTGATTATGCAAAATTCCCTTTGCATAAACATGTTGCAATAGCTTACAGCCAAGCAGTGAGCGAGTCCTCCAAATGATCAAAACAACATGACTACGGTTCACAGCTAGGTTGTGAAACATCTAACATTGGAGGTTGCTGTAAATATGGCTATGATTATGCTTATTCATTAAAAATACAGAACCTGGAAGATTCTAGTACGCTATTGCCAGGTTAGTCCACCCTCACTGAGTAGAATTGCAGGCCAACTATGGCAGCAATTGCCTTCAATCCAGGGTCATAAGCATAAGGTAGCAGATCATCACTCTTTTCCAGGACAAACGTCCTTAAAACATACTGGCCCTCATTACGACCCTGGCGGAATTCGGAAAACGATGGCGGAAATGCAATACCGCCATCGAATAGCGCTCGGTGCGACTATGACCCGTCACCGCAAAGTACGAAGCCATTAGCGACACCGTAGTGAACGCCAACGCTAACTGCACCAAGCACGCGCGCGCGCGCCATGCCAAACCGTAAACACCACCATGGCGCAAGGGTACGCTAATTCCGACCCTAGCGGACATGTACCTAACGCCATCAAGCATGGCGGAATGTACCCTTCCGCCATGGTGAGAAGTACGGCATCGCGAATCAACCGTAAACGGCCCCACTGAGTGCCTGTACACCGCTCCCTGCCCACAAAGTACAACTCCCCGTAGGTGCAATGAAGTCACAATGCAACCATTGAAATGTACAAGTCACCCATGCATGCCAACGAACAAAAGAAACACAACAGGGGCCAATGGGAGCTGCAGGGCACAGATGGCACGAATACAGAAGCCATCCCAATGGACATGACCACAGTCCCCCACCAAGAAACGCACGCAAACACAGGCACCTGTGACCAGCAATATTCCGAAAATCACATCATTCCACCAGTCCACCTGGCTGACCGGCATCTGTAACACAAAACCCAATCCCCCGCCCCTGAGCATGACAACATTCAAACAGTCATATTGGCAGCCCCCATCCCTGACCTCACGGGCTTCGTAGGCAAACGCGCCCAGTACAGTACCACGCAACTAAACTCCGAAGCTGGAACCCAATGCAGATCTCCTCACAATACATCGCTCCCCAAATAGGAATATGCCACATCACTTGCAAAGAAGAACGCTACACGGGCCAAATCAGAATAGAAATTTAATGCACAACAAAATCACCAAGCCCATACAGCCATCAGGCCATGAACTCCAAAACACATTTCACCATTGTGGGCTGCATCCGCAAGAAATGACCAGCCACTACTTGTGTGACGCCCTGTTCCATCATGGTACACAGAGCCACATTCACGTACGAAAAGGCAACATGGAAGCGCACAGAACCGCAGGGCCGTCCCAATGGGGAGGCACTAGTCCAGCTGAAAGGCCGAAATGTTGCTCCGAGCCACCAGTACTGCGTAAGGGCATGTGGCCCATTGGCGATCGTCCCATAAGATCGTAATGCAGCTCCACTGATTAACACGAAGCAGCAGGTGTCGGGAGTAAAAGCCATCTGCAGGAGTGGCATACAGATGGCAGTGGCAAAAGGGGAGGAGATACCTGTCAACCAAAAGAAAAGAAAAAGAACAGAATGGCCATCAGAACTACATTCGAACAACTCACTTCAATGATCACACTAAATCCACAGCCATATGCATGCTAGCCCACTCCAAAGGTTCATCACCACCCAAAAACCACTTGCGACTCATAACTATCTATATCGAGGTGTAAACACCATCACAAACGAGTGTACCTGTGCATGCGTCTGTCAAAACAGAATCCATCAGATGGGATTGGTAACGTGCATGGACACAAGTGTCTGAGGGCGCGTCGAGACAGGGAGGGCTCAACATGGCCAGATAGACGATGGTCCCACTATGGCAGCCCTGCATCACATAGCGTAGGGGAGGCGGATAGATTCCAAGAAGCCCTGTACATGGCAAACTCTGTATCAAATCACCTGCCCATGCATCCATTCATCATTCCCTCATCCCGGGATTAAAACGCCTGAATATTTACTCACATAACATTAGAAATATCCATTGAGTCTGTGCGTTATGCAGCCTGCAAAATCCACAGTGCCCCAGCCCGTAATTCCAGTGTAGTGAAGTAACATGTATTTGGGAACGTCCGGCCTCATCGCCCACGTCGCTATTGCGCATCCCAAACCATTCATATCAATCATTGCATCCTCGCCATGGCCCCTGTCCCAAGGACATTGAACAATAGTACGTTATATTTGCAGTCAGACCTGTGGGCATTTCCTCGCCGCTAGCTGAAAACCGAAAGCGCCGCCCTTCGAATTCCTCATTTGCAACATCACGTCGAAGAGGCATCTGTGGCCGTTTGAAATCACTAATTAATCCATCGAGTGCGGCTGTGTGTGAAAATGGCAACTGCCTTCACCCACAAATGGGACGCCCCGCCCGTCGTTGCAACTCGGTACAGTGATGCATGAGGGCCCACCGTTACTCGAGTACTACGTTCCACTGACCCTTCACAAGTCTGTTCGCGACTGCACAGATAGTATGTGAAACAATGGGACCACAGCAGAATGAACATGTCAACCAATGTTACACGGCCATCGGGTACAAATACATGATTGCAATAGCAAGATGCCATTCCTCGAATTGCAGCGTTGTGTGCGGGACGTGCTCGGCCAAAGGGGAGAGCAGTATGCACAGGTGGAATGAATCACCACAGGTGGAGGCCATACAGCCTGAAAACACATAAATTGCACACCCAGTCTCCTCCCACAACCACACCGAAATGCTACCGGCAGGACTCGCGATGTTGGCCCTGGGGGACCTGATAGCACTGCAAGTACTCCAACTCCAAGAAGGAGACGAACACCAACTACAACCGGCCGCACGGAGGAGACGCAGGAGGAGGAGGAGGGCAAGGCAGGGCCAGCAAGGGCCGCCAGCACAGCCACTACCACCACGCAGGCAGCCCGCAATCCCACGCCTCCGAGCACATCCGTTCAACCTCACTGATGAGCAGATCCACACCCTCTACCGTCTGGACCGGGACACCATAGCCGCCATTGTGGACATGACACAGGCTGACCTTGTCAGCATGATAGATAGCCCAACCGCCATCCCACCCCTACTGAAGGTGGTGTCTGTACTCCACTTCCTGGCCACAGGCACCTACCAGCACACAGTCGGACAGTTGCATGGCATTTCTCAGCCACTGTTCTCACGGACACTATTGCAAGTGCTCGATGCCCTCCTGCAGCACGCAGACGACTACATCTCTCTACCACGCTCGGAGCAGGAAATTACCAACACAAAAGTGGGATTCCATGCACTTGCCGGCATACCGGGTTGCATTGGTGCCATCGACTGCACCCATGTGGAATTGGTCGTCCCACATGCCATGGAGGCCCAGTACCGCAACCGAAAACAATTTCATTCTCTGAATGTACAAATGGTGTGTGACTCCAACAGGATCATTACACATTGTTGTGCCAGATTCCCTGGATCAACCCATGATTCTATGGTCTTGAGGAACTCTACAATACCACGCTACATGGAGCGACACGCAGGGAACAGATCCTGGCTACTCGGTGAGTCTCATTACATGCATGATAATGTGGGGTATGTGATTCGGCAATGACCTGGCAGGAAGGGGGGGGGGGTGTGCGTATGTAGCAATGGCATTCCACATCATACGTTTATCGTCCACATACAGGTGATGCTGGATATCCACTGAAGAGATGGCTCCTCACACCAGTCCGGAACCCACGGGACCAGCATGAGGAGGACTACAACCATGCCCACTCACGTACCCGTGTAGTCATTGAACAGGCATTCGGCCTACTGAAGGGTCGTTTCCGCTGCCTCAGCAGGTCTGGCGGGGCACTCCTGTACCGCCATGAGAAGGTTGCAAAGATGGTGATGGCATGTGTCATGCTCCACAACATGTGCGTACGTAGAAATGTGCCCATGCCCCCTGACGCAGAACTGCAAGCACCTGATGATGGTCATGATGAGGGTGGGGATGTGGCAGCACCTCAAGGAGTCTGCGAGGCACCGGAGGGCCGTGACATTCGTCAGCATCTCATTGCTGTATGCTTCTAGCACTCACGCCTGGTGGCTGATACATGGACACGGGACTCGTGGCACTGTGTGTGTCTGGGACATGCACAATATGGACTGTACGCCTATGATGGCCTAGTACACAAAGATCAATGTCCACACATCTCATTGGTTGATCGTGCACTGTTTATGGCATATGTGATATCATGTTGTACACCCTATCGACCCACCACCCAAGTGAGCCCAACACACCCCCTCCACCCTCCTACCTCCCCCCCGAACACCAGTGTCCAAAGATGCTCATTGTCAGTGGGCAGTCGCTATTGCAAGCCCCCTCTGCGGGTATCAGGGGCACCCCTGCCTGTGGAGCGCAGGTTCCTCCCAGATCTACGTTGGGGGCTGCCCTGGACGGAACTTGCAACGGATGATGTCTCTGCCTGCTCACGTCCATGCATGTCCCTAAGGGTTTGCGAGAGCTCAGTGAGCACACGGCGCACTGCGGCAAGTTCGGCACATACGTCCTTGGACGTCGCATGCAGTTCCCCCCTCAGGCTCTCGGTGCTTCTCTCCATTTGGACTCCCAGGCTCTCGGTGCTACTCTCCATTTGTGCCCTTAGTGTCTCTGTACCTCTCTCCATTTCTGCCCTAAGTGTCTCAGTTGATGTTTCTATGTCTGCCTTAGTGCCCCCACATTCATCGGCATGGTCCTTGAGGAGCGTGGCCAGTTGCTGCTGTTGCACGATTAACTGGTCGAGGGACTGTTGCCTCTGCTGGGCCATGGCCATTTGCGGGGGTGTCACAGAGGGGCTGTTGACCTCATGTTGCCTTGCCACAGGGCTTGTGGGGGATGGCCAGTCGTCGTCTTGTGGGTGCCCCTGCGTGGTATCCTCATGGTGTACGGGATGGAACAGACAGGGGGATTGAGACAGGTCATGGATGGATCTGACTTCGACATCCCCGTCTTCTGTGTCGGAGCATGCTGCCATCAATGGGGTGTCACCTATGGTGCTGCTGCCACCAGAGGCAGTGCCTTCTGTGGCATCCGTTGGGGGGACCTGTGGTGGTGGTGGTGTGGGCATGCTGGCTGCTGGGGTGCCTGTTGATGTTCCCTCCTCTGTGCTGCCACCTGATTTGTGCTGCTGCCGTGTCTTGATGCGTGCAGCTGAGGTGGAGGGTCTTTGGCCGTTGGTCTTGGCCCTCTTTGCAGGTGTGCTGGTAGGGGTGTCCTGATGCTCGTCGTTTGGATCGGACCCTGTGGTGGAGTAAAGGAGGGCGAGGGTTATTGATGGGTCTGTGGGAATTGGAATGGCATTGTATCACATGCATTGGGGTGGTACCTGAGGGTGATTTGGGTCGGGGCCTTGGAGGTGCTTTCATTTGTGTGTGGAGTGAGGGTGCAGTTGTTTGGCAGCCTGCAGTTAGGGTGTGCCTGCTGCACGTGTAGTGCGTGTTTTAGGGGTTTTTAATTATTTATGTATTTATTGTGGGTTTTAACGTGCGCTATCAGGCCGATGTGTGTGGACGTTCTCCTGGACATGTGTTTCTGTTGCACTATGTGGACACATGGTACTTCACATGGATGGACTTTGTGGATTTGGCATTGTTTTATCTGGCCCACCTACCTGAATCTTCGGATGTCTGCACTCCTTTCTCCATCCCTCCGACTCCCTCTATGCTCTCCATTCCGATGGTGGAGGCACAGATTTCTTCCCAGGGGGTCAACTTGATGGGTGATTCAGGACCTCCCCCGGTGGCTGTGGCAATGTTGCGGTTGGCAGAGAGTATGCTGCGGACGCGTATCCGCAGGTCGTCCCATCGCTTTCGGCATTGCTGTGGGGTGCGGGGTGCGGTCCCCACCGCACTTACCCGCTGTGCCACCAGAGCCCATATGGCCTTCTTGTTTGCAAGTGCCGTCCTGGTCATTTGCGTGCAGAAGACGACGGCAGCATTCTCCTGGAGGGTCTCTGTTAGCACGGTGAGTTCCTCACGGGAGAAGTGGACCTGCCGCTTGCGGTCGCACGCTTTCTTCGCTACTTTTCCCATTTTTCTTGGTTTCGCTAGGGTGGATGACGGGTTGGGGTGTGTCTCAGGGTAGTGTTTTTAGTGGTTGTGTGGTTTTAGTGGTTTTATAGGTGTACGGCGGGATGTTTCCCGTTCCGGGCCCATGTTTTTACTTCCGTTTCCGTATATTTCCGGTCACCGTACTTTCCGGTAGGCGCACACTGCGGTGTCCGCTGTGATGGGTGGCGGTATTGCACCTAGGGCGCCGTACGGCGGCGGTGTGGGCCGTTTTGGGGTCATTTCCGCCATCGCGGACTTTGCACTTCCGCCATGCCGTGGTGCTCGTGCCCGATGGGTCGGAATGGGCCGCACTTTGCTCCTTCGTGCAATGGCGGAAACGCTATTTACGCTGTGGCGGTCCGTTCAGTCACTTTCCGCCAGGGTCGTAATGAGGGCCACTGTGCGTGCTAATTAGCACACTGAATGTGCAATTCTACAGGAAGGGACGACAGTGGATAAGATGTCAGCCCCTTTTAGTGAACAGGTGTGTGTGCGGCCCCTCGGGGTAACATCACCTGATTGTTCTTCTGCCACAAAGTAGTCAAATAAGCCCAGTGATATTATTAAACTACTGTCCACTTTTCTCACCAAGCATCCCTCCTTGATCAGTCACACGTACAAAATGAAGTCACTTCAAATTGAAGAGAAGGCAAGCGAGGCTCTGAAGGTCCTTGCATTTAGCTCCTGTCATATTGCAGTGATATGAAGAGCACGCACGCGAGCCTCTGAAAGTCCTTGCATTTAGCTCCTGTCATCTTGCAGTGATATGAAGAGATGGCAGGTGTGGCTCTGAAAGTCTTGGCATTTGGCTCCTGTCATCTTGCAGTGATATGAAGAGCATGCAAGGGATCCTCTGAAGGTCCTTGCATTTGGCTCCTGTCATCTTGCAGTGATATGAAGAGCATGCAAGGGATCCTCTGAAGGTCCTTGCATTTGGCTCCTGTCACCTTGCAGTGATATGAAGAGCACGCAAGGGATCATCTGAAGGTCCTTGCATTTGGCTCCTGTCACCTTGCAGTGATATCAAGAGCACGCAAGGGATCCTCTGAAGGTCCTTGCATTTGGCTCCTGTCACCTTGCAGTGATATCAAGAGCACGCAAGGGATCCTCTGAAGGTCCTTGCATTTGGCTACTGTCACCTTGCAGTGATATCAAGAGCATGCAAGGGATCCTCTGAAGGTCCTTGCATTTGGCTCCTGTCACCTTGCAGTGATATCAAGAGCACGCAAGGGATCCTCTGAAAGTCCTGGCATGTGGCTCCTGTCATCTTGCAGTGATATGAAGAGAAGGCAAGCGTGGCTCTGAAAGTTCTTGCATTTAGCTCCTTGCATTTAGCTCCTGTCATCTTGCAGTGGTATGAAGAGCACACATGCGATGCTCTGAAAGTTCTTGCATTTAGCTCCTTGCATTTAGCTCCTGTCATCTTGCAGTGGTATGAAGAGCACACAAGCGAGGCTCTGAAGGTTCTTGCATTTGGCTCCTGTCATCTTGCAGTGATGTGAAGAGAAGGCAAGCGAGGCTCTGAAGGTTCTTGCATTTGGCTCCTGTCATCTTGCAGTGATGTGAAGAGAAGGCAAGCGAGGCTCTGAAGGTTCTTGCATTTGGCTCCTGTCATCTTGCAGTGATGTGAAGAGAAGGCAAGCGAGGCTCTGAAAGTTCTTGCATTTAGCTCCTTGCATTTAGCTCCTGTCATCTTGCAGTGATATGAAGAGAACGCAAGCGAGGCTCTGAAAGTCTTGCAGTGACATGTTTCCCTTTGTCTATCTAGGGCTGCAAGAAACACAATACAAAGTGGTGTGAGCATTAGGGTCATTACTATGGGCACAGCTTGCACCTGACAAGGAACACCTTGACGTTTTGGAAACTCTCTGCCTACTTCAAAGAGATACAGACAATCCAAAGGAGCCAGTGTGAGCCAGTGTGAGCCTGCATTAGAGTCATGCTGTGACACATGTATGAAGATTGCTATTACTCATGAATACATCTGCAGCTCAACAAAAGAAATACTTGATGTACTGGACAGGCAAGTAATCATCATGGAAAGGGAACTGCCAATGCACAGCGTATTCATCGTATTGCATTGTTTCTTGAATGCACGCAAATACTGAACACCATTGGCAGGTGTGCAGTGTGCAGGTTTGCCTTTAAATACAGATTTACAGATAAGGAACGTGACTTAAAATCAGCAGAGAAGGGATAATTAGAGTATGTTCTGCACAGATTCAGATTGTCTGCAATGTTCCCCCACTCTACATACTTACATGTAAACGGGACTTGTACCCTCCTGCCCCAGGAGGACTGAGCTGCCTTTTAAAGATAGTGGGACACGTTGCTACTATCCGAACCTTCAATGTGTGTACTTCTTTTAAACACCAGCAGATATAGCGCGTTTGCTAGAACGTTGGTCTTGTCAGCTGCAATGGTATCTTGAGCGTGCGGCAGCATGCTGTTGGCTACTGACTGTGACGGCAGTACATCGCCTGCATGGTTTTAGTGCCAGTACAGTTTCCATGCCATGTGTGTCCAATTACCTACCCCTAAGATGTTATGATTTGAGATGTACAATATCTTAACTGGGGATAGTGATCTGATTTGGTATGTGTTTTGCTCCTGGATATAATCGTGAATATTAGAATCGGCGTTCCTTAGTAGGACTGGACGAAAATGGTCATAATAACAAAAATAACAGATATGTTGGCTTTATAATTTGCAAATCATTCCTTTTTAAACAATATAGATATACTTGTTTCAAATCGATTCGTTTTAAACTAAAATCATGTTATCACTTTTTAAAGAATCAGTTATTTTTAGAAGAATTCATTCAATTTGTTAAAAACGGACTCATTTTTTAACAACACAGTTAATTTTAGGCGCCATATTACAAAAACTTTGCATTGGAGTCAGTCCAAATAGCACTTGGGAAAACATTTCCCAGGTGCAAAAATCATTCCTTCAATGCATATCTGTAAATCTTGTTAGTGCTGGAACTCGGGCATGCAGTGTCAATGTGCAAATATGAATTGAAAGAATACGTTTTTATTGCATTTGTGCAACTTTGCCCTAAAAAAGATTTCATTTCCACCGGTGCAAACCTTCTGGAACCTCCCCTATCGTTGGCACGCAAAATACAGTCTGTGCTACTATCAATCCAATTTGATATGATATGATATGGCATTTATAACGCGCCTATACACAAGTGCTTCAAGGCAGGACGAGGCATGGGAGGGGGAACAGAGGGAAGACAGACAGCGATCCTACTAGGCCAGGTGGCATTCAGATTGCGCAAGTGCAAGGGAAGGGGGAAAAAGGAAAGTGCAGGGGGAGGGGGAAGGAAAAGTGCAGTACATGAGATAATAAATAACAAGATAAATAGAGGGCGGCCAGCTGGTGGCAAGTGCAGGGTGAGTGCAGACATAAGTGCTGGTGGGAGGACTGTAGGGATGCACAAAAACTGTCCCCTGGTGCTGGGGTTGCCGGGGAGGCAGTGCAGGCATGCAACTGGCAGGGTGTCAGATGGGTGGCCCGGTAACCAGTGCAATAAAGTATCAGACAGGGCTTCAGCTGGGGGGAGGGGGAGAGAAAGCAGAAGAAAAGAGGAAGGTTTTAAGGTGCTTCCGGAACCGAAGATGGTTCTCCTCTAGTTTCAGGGAGGCAGGTAGGCTGTTCCAGAGGGAAGCCCCAGCCGAAGAGAGAAATCTACCACCAACTCGTTGTTTGGAGAAGCGACTGACCATGAGGGAGTTGGAGGCGGATGAGTGAAGATCTTGAGAGGGAAGATATTTAGGAAGAGAGAGTTGAAGGTATTGCGGCCCCAGAAGGCCTTGTGGACAATGCAGAGGGTTTTGAACTTAATCCTCGCAGCCACTGGAAGCCAGTGCAGAGATTTCAGTCCTGGAGAGATACGATCCCTGGGCTTGAGGCCAAGGACTAGTTTTGCAGTCCTGTTCTGAGATGCAGAGGGCGGGGAGTGGAAGTGGGAAGATTTAGAAAGAGGCTGTTGCAATAGTCCAGCCTAGAGAGAACCAGAGCTCTGGAGACAGTGAGCTTCTGGGGGAAGGAGAGGAAGCGAAGAATACCTCTGAGGAGGTGCAGCTGGTAGTGTGACTTCTTGGAGACATCAGAGATGTGAGGAGAGAAAGAGAGTGTGGAGTCAAAGATGACACCAAGGTTTTTAGCCTTGCAGGTGGGAGCAGGAAGAGGACCAAGAGAGGCTGGCCAGAGAGCTGCAGGAAAGGAGGGAGTGGGTGAACTGATGAGGTGTATCTCAGTCTTACTGGCATTAAGGCAGAGGTCATTGGCGGCACACCACTCCTGGATAGCAGACAGACAGTCAGAGATGAGGGAGGGAGAAGAGGTGGCCGAAGGTAGCCTGAAAACAAGCTTAGTGTCATCCGCATAGCACTGGAAGTTGGGGCTGAGAGCAGCAATGCAGTGAGCAAGGAGTACCAGGTATTGGTTGAAAAGCCATGGAGAGAGGTTAGACCCCTGAAGGACACCACAGGTAGAGAAGAAGATAGCAGAGAGGAAGGACCCAAGTTGGACTTGGGAGGGTCGTTCAGAGAGGAAGGAAGTCAGTCATTCCAGGGCCTGACCAGTGATACCTAGGTTATCACGGAGACAGTTTAGCAGGATGGCATGGTTGACAGTGTCAAAGGCAGAAGAGAGATCAAGCAAGATGAGGATACAGGGGGTGTTAGAGTCAAGGTTGGAGAGCAGGTATTCACGGATGTTCAGGAGAGCAGTGTCCATGCTTCTGGCAGCTCTGAAGCCAGACTGATGGTCATGAAGACGACCAACAGACTCAGTGTGGAGATTAAGCTGGGAGATGGCCAGTTTCTCCAGGAGCTTGCCCGGGAAGGGAGTGATGGAGATTGGGCGATAGTTAGCAGGGCAGGAGGGATTGGCAGAGGGTTTCTAAAGAAGAGGGTGCACAAAGGAGTGCTTCAAGGGGGATGGGATTTTGTGCAATGTTCCCGTCTCTTTTGCATACATTAAACTTTAAGTAACTGATTATTACAATAACTACAGTATATACTTTCATAACATTTAAAGTATCATCTTTTTGTTTTCCAAACTTGGTGCACGCTTATCGGTCGACACACATATTGCAAATGGAAAGAGTGTATAACAAGCACTAACTGTTACTGTAATGCTTTTGAATTTTATTACCACTAGATGGCAGGCAAGGCCTATATTATGAAACATTTGTTTTTCATTTTCACATGGCCAAACACCGGCCTTAATATCTGTAATTTATTTGCATATCTCTTACGCTGACATCTTTATTGACAATAATGCATGTTTTATCTTACTAAACTTCCCTTTACTAGGCGGTTTGTTTGCATGAGTGCTGTGTTGGTACAGGATGTGCACAGAGTAATTATTTCCAATGTTCAACTCTAGGGCCTGGTTCTTACTTGGTGCTAATTATAGTGAGGAAACCCACATTCTCCCCTCCAGTTTCCAGCAGCAACATTCTAAGGTGGGTGGAAATAGTGGAGGGGAAATATCGTGCTTACCAGCAGCAAAAGCTGCATTAATATATAGTTTACAGAGAAACATGTGTACCAGTGGCACTGCAAGCATTTCCTAAAAGACTGCCTCTTTTCTAGTTTTAAGAAAGTTTTCTTTAAACTAGAAAAGTGGTGCTGCAGTCTGGGAAATGCCATTTTTATAAAGGAAAAAGTGTGAAGCAGTCTTTAACGGCACCTCACTGGTGCCGTATTTTAACTCTTATTGATGTGCTAAAGCTGTTCTTTTGAGAGCAGAATCCCCTCACAGTTCCAGCCATGCATTTCTCATGGTTGCTAAGGCTGTTGTCAAGCAGTAAATCAGGCACATGCTAAAGCCGTAGCAGCTTTGATACCAGACTGCCACATTAGCACTTTATCAGAATATCAGAATATGGTGCTTTTAAAGAAAGTGTTAATCCTTGCTTTTGCATGCACCTCAGAATCGGTCCCTAGATCTCATACATCATGCCACTTTAGCATATTTTTCTGTGCCTTCATTAGCATCTCTTTATTTTTGGAAATATTCGTTTTGGCGCGAGCCTTTTAGCGCCGGCTGTTTTGGGACACCACTATGGCCCCAGAGGCTCTTTCGTCCTTGAAGCCAATTCGGTGCCGTTCATTTTGCCCACGTGTCATTTAGATGTGTCTGACATTACAGCCAATGTGTTAACGGCCCTCGTGACAAATGTAGTCTCTTTCTATCTTTCCCTTTGACAATACTGCCTCCTGCTGGCCTGGTTTAGGCAGACTAATAGTATTATTGGATATGGTTACTTCTAATACAGGTGCTATGGGGAAACCAGCAAGTGTTTCTTGAAAGCCCAGCATCGTAGTTCATTACAAAATATTTTGACACCCAACGAGAATACAGTGTGTATCATGAAAAGATCTCTCAACTGTGCTTGTGCACTTTGATTCATTTGTTGGTAGTTTGTAAGTGCCCACTGCTAGCATAGTCACTTCATGGTGACTTGGTTAATCACAGGGCAATTTGTGCCCTATTTGTAATATATTGTATATTTGGATTGTGCACACTACTTTCAAGTTGGGTCTGTTGGTGCTGTGTTTTTTTTTGTTGCCCCAACTGAAAAAGGCAAGGTTTTGAATTTTGCCCCGAGTCCTCTTATATATTATGGGCCCCACTCATGGAATTATTTGCGCAGAAAATAGGGTACTTGCATGCCAAACTGCGCACAAAATCTACATTTGTCTATTCATGGAATCAAATGCGTAGTACTTTTCGAGGACTTGTGTGGAGTTTGCGCAGTCTCTTCATGTCTCTGCAGGCGTTGAGCGCCTTGCACGAGTTTCCACGTAGACCATGGACGAGGCCTGCTCAGGGGATGGAGCAGGGGGCACAACACGGAAAATGGGGAAGAACATACAAACAAGTGGGTGTTACGAGGGACAGCCCGCATGCACTCCTTTGCATGTCCACAAGTGCACGGAAGAAAATGTATTCATGGAATCGTGTGCACAACCTCTCAGCCTGGAATTGGACATGCACCCAAAGGCAGGCGTAAGTACAATTGAGCATAGGATTTGCAGCGTGGAGTTGGGTTTGCATGTCAGATTCAGGGGTGCGTGTATGCAACTGGGGTTCCAATCTTAG
This sequence comes from Ambystoma mexicanum, assembly GCF_040938575.1. NCBI lineage: Eukaryota > Metazoa > Chordata > Amphibia > Caudata > Ambystomatidae > Ambystoma > Ambystoma mexicanum. Next base: position 1,117,371,545 of record NC_090924.1, read on the forward strand.
TTAGGGGTGCACGTAAGCAGTGTAATGGCATGCAGGAGCACTTTACAGGGTTTGCACACAGATTTTCAGAGTTTAGATGGAGTTACAATTTTTCATACGCATGTCTCTGCAGGCGTTGAGCGCCTTGCGCGAGACTCCACGCAGACCGTGGACGAGGCCTGCTCAGGGGACGGAGCAGGGGGCAGAACATGGAAAATGGGGAAGAACATACAAACAAGTGGGTGTTACGAGGGACAGCCCGCATGCACTCCTTTGCATGTGCACAAGTGCACGGCAGAAAATGTATTCATGGAATCGTGTGCACAACCTCTTAGCCGGGAATTGGCCATGCACCCAAAGGCAGGCGTAAGTACAATTGAGTCTAGGATTTGCAGCGTGGAGGTGGGTTTGCCTGTCAGATTCAGGGGTGCGTGTATGCAACTGGGGTTCCAATCTTAGTTAGGGGTGCACGTAAGCAGTGTAATGGCATGCAGGAGCGCTTTACGGTGGCTTGCACACAGATTTTCCGAGTTTAGATGGAGTTACAATTTTTCATATGCATGTTGTCCGGGTACTGGCAACAGTTATGGGGGACCCTGCGCTGTGTCCCGAGATGCAGACCTGCTTGTGGGGAGCCTGCAAAGGTTGCTGTTCTGGCTGTTTCTGCTTTGCATATGGGCGTTTTAGGGCCGTTCCAGCTGCGACTTGTGAATATGGTTACTTTGCACAGTGATTTCCATGAATTTGCGGAACATGCATTTTTCATTCTGTGCTACGCTCACACAGTGTCCTTAAGGTGCGCAACCGTTGCTCGATTTCTGCACACATTTCCATTAATTGGGCCCTATGTCCCAAAGAGAACTAGCAAGACTGTTTATGGACATGAACAGCAAACCTCTGTCTCCACACAACTCTTGACAGCAACTTTGTGAACACGCTAAAGTTTGATGAGATGAGTAGGAAGGCCAGCCGGTATAGGGACTGTTAGAGAGAAACAGCTGGGAATTAATGATGACTTTGAGTAATCATTAGTTTTTTTAATTTTTATTTTTTAAACTTGTTTATTGAGGGGAACAATTCAGTTCTCATAAACAGTACAGTATAGCATATATATAATATCGACAGTGGCATATATATGTTGCAATAAAACAGGTATCGTCACCTAAGGTGACGGGGTAGGTATTACATCGGCATCGGACATCAAATCACATAGATACAAACGTAGTAGCGACCATATATCTTTAGGACGACAGGGTGTCGGGACTGATAAAACAAAGAGTTCCTTGTCATCGTTCACCATACACAAGTCTTTCAGGAAATTGGATCGGGTAGGCCCTGCAGTGGATTTCCAGCATTTAAGGATGCAGCGCTTGGCAATAACACATGAGATGTTAAATAGTCTCCTCGTGGTCTCCTTCACCTTCCCAATGTCACCAAGCAGGTATTTTGGGGGGGACAGGGCGGCTGGGATCGACGTTATCTCCTCAAGGAGCTCAGCCACTTCTCGCCAAAAGTTTGCAATAACAGGGCACGACCAGTACATATGATATGCCCCAGCATCAGGAGCGCCACATTTCAAACATGTCCCTGTGCAACCCTCCACAAACTTAGCCAGTCTAGCCGGGGAATAATGTAGCTGGTTCAGTATTTTAAACTGGATCAGTCGGAGTCCAGAGTTCATGGAGACCGATTTGGTGAGTTGACAATAACGGGCCCATCTCACTTCATCGATCTGAGTACCCACATCCTTCTCCCAGGTTTCTTTGATAGTGTTTCGTGAGGGGGAGTGTGATTGCACCAGGGTGTATAGCGACGAGATTCCTTTACCATGACCGTCCGTCATCACCATGGCTCTGATACACCCATGTGCCTGGGGTTCTACCGGGAAGGAGGGCCATTTGGCAGCAAAAGCGTTCTCATGCGATAGTATTGAAGACGTTTAAGCTGACCCCCTCACACCGCCCCGTGAAATCTGCAAGTTCACAGAACATGCCATCAGGGAACATATCGCGTAACCTGAAGAGTTTATTTGGGTCCCAGGTTCGCTGAAGGGCACTGTCGAAGGTCGGGGAAACACTGGAGAAGTTCCACAGGGGTATATCTGGGTCATAGGGGACTTCCAGGCCAATCCTTTTATAGACCCTGGACCACGCCCGTGTAGTGACTTATACCGGGTCAAAATGGCAGTTGTTGCTATAGGTGGGGTTCAAAAGGACCGAACGTATATCATTAGGGAGGACTGCGTGCTTTTCGAGAAGGATGTGTGGGGCAGTGTCCTCGAGGTCAAACCAATGCTTTATGAATTGTGCCTGTGCTGCTATGCAATACAATTCAAAATCAGGGGCCGCAATACCGCCCTGTGAGTATGGCTCCACCATTTTATCCCACCCCAACCTAGCAGTTTTACCGTTCCAAATAAAGGAAGATGCCAGTGACCAAAGTTTGACAAAAAAGGGTTTACCGGGCCAGATCGGGATGTTATTGAAGAGGTACAGGAGTTTGGGTAATACAACCATTTTAAGTAGTGCCACTCGGCCGTATACGGACAGAGGGAGGTTAGCCCATAGGTGGAGCTTGGTCGAAAGGGTGAGAAGTAGTTTGCCGTGATTGTTTGAGTGCAGCAGCTGTCTATCTCTAGCCACCATTATGCCCAGGTATCTCACCAGCGTGGGGGCAGGCTTAAACCCTGTGATGCAAGATAGGTCACCCGTATTAGGGGTCAAAGGAAAGATTTCGGATTTGGGGACATTAATTTTATATCCCGAGTATTCCGAGAACTTGTGTATGTCAGCCATAATGTGTTGCACATTCTCATGTGGGTCCCGGACATAAAACAGGGTATCATCCACATACAGAGATATGATCTGGGGAGGGCCAGTCTTCCTGAGTCCTCTATGCAAGTGGTGTTGACGAATGTATTCCGCCATTGGTTCAATAGTGAGGGCAAACAGAATGGGGGAAAATGGGCAGCCCGGCCTGGTCCCCCTGTGCAGATGGAAAGAAGGGGACAGGGTGTTATTGGTCAGGACCTTGGCAGATGGTTGAGTACATAGCAGCCGAATGCATTTAATAAAATACGGTCCAAGTCCAAATCTCTCGAGTACAAGGAAGAGGTATGTCCAGGAGAGGGAATCAAAGGCCTTTTCGGCATCAAGGGCCACTACGGCCGCCCTAGCCTCCGGGTCTATCTGCGCCAGCACATTGAACAGTCGTCAAAGGTTTAAAGCCGTGGATCTAGTTGGTATGAAGCCAGCTTGATCCGGGTGGACCAGGATTGGCATGTACTGAAGGAGCCTCGTGGCCAGTACTTTAGCAAAGATTTTCGCATTGGTATTGATTAGGGAGAGGGGCCTGTAGGAGGCCATATCCTGTGCTGGTCTACGTGGCTTCAGAAGGACCGTAATAATTGCCTCACGCATCGAGCCTGGAAGGACACCACAATTCATGGCCTCCTCCCATATTTCAGTAACAGTGGGGCCAATACGCCTTGGAATTCCTTGTACAGTTTGGCAGTCAGGCCATCCGAGCCAGGGGCGCGGCCACCTGTTAAAGATTTAATGGCCTTGTTTAGTTCTTCACTAGTCACGGGTTGATCTAAAATGTTTCGCGTCGTTTCAGTGAGTGTTAGGAGATCAAGGGAGTCTAGATATCCGAACGTGTCATCCCTGGTTTTAACATCGTGATTAGAGTATAAAACGGAGTAAAAATCAACAAAAGTAGTATTGATATCACATTCTTTATTGGCCGTGACCCCAGCTGGGTTCTGAATACTAGCGATTGGATTAGGGTGCCTATCCGTTTTAAGCATGTTGGCCAGAAATCTCCCTGCCCTATCGCTTTCCCCCTGTCTGCGTGCCTTAGTCGGGGCAGCCATGTACAAAACTTCCCTATTGGCTAGTTCGTTAAAGTCCTTAAGGGAAGCGTGTATCTTAGACAGGGTTTCCTTGTTCAATGTGGCACTATATTCCATCTGTAGTGCATCTATTGCGGCTTCAGCCACACCCAGTTCCCTCCTCACCGCTCTCAGCATACCTGTAGATTTACCCAATATAGTACCCCGGACCCAAACCTTGAATGTCTCCCAAATAATAGTATAGGTGCTCACAGAACCCTCGTTCAACTCCAGAAACTCCTCGATTTCAGTATGTAATGCTTCACAGATATTGGGGTCCCTAAGGATTGCAGAGGGCATCCTCCACCTTCTAGCCGGAGGTGGGGAGTCACCTAGGCTGATGTTCAGTGTTATTGGCGATTGGTCCGAGAGCGTGCGGGGGTGTATTGCACAGTCATTGATCTCAGTGGAGAGGGACGAGCTAATAGGCCAATAATCTATACGGGAGTGGGAGTCGTGAACAGATGAGTAGAAAGTGAATTTCTTCTCAAGTGTATGCAATGTGCGCCATGCGTCAATTATGTTAGTCTGTTCCATCATCTGTTTAACGGCAAGGGCCACTTCGGACGGGGCCCTGGGACGTGGATGAGCGGTCCAAGGAGTGATCGAGGATCATATTGAAATCTCTGCCCCATATTATTTGCGCCTCGGTCGATGTGGATATCATGTCATGGATTGCGCGATAAAATAGTGGGTCATCAATATTAGGACCATGTGTATTTATCAACAGGATTTGCCGTCCCGCCACCTCCCCCCATACCAACACGTATCTACCCAAAGGGTCTATCTTACTAGCAAGATACCTGAAGCACAGCTTGGAGTGTATGAGCATCAGGACTCCCCTAGATTTTGTTGAATATTCTGTGAACTACCTATGAGGGCCCCACCGTGGAAGGAAATTATTGTTGATACTCCCCATCGCGTGTGTCTTTTGTATCAGAAGGATATGGGGATCATGGCGTGTAATGTATGTGGCAATTTTCCTTGCCTTGACTGGGTTGTTGAGACCCCAAATGTTCCAAGAAAGTAGTTGAATGTTCAACCCACCCTTAGTCTGCGCCATAGCTGCCTATCAAAGGGGGCATTTGCCAAGCATGGTGCCACTGTCTCAAGTTTTGGAAGAGTCTCGCTGAAGAACAGTCCCCTGGTTTTAACTTTATAACATCCCCAACCATGCCTGGCAGAACACCAGGACAAACTCTTACCCGCTTCCTCTTCCAACCCTCCACCCGCATCATCAACCCCAACCCGATGATGTATCCCATCAACCATAACTTGGGAAGTCTCCTGGGGGTGTGAGCTGTACTCACGTGACCGAACACCGTGTGGGGGGGCTCACGGCCCTACAACAATATATGGTGGACAGGGCCACCTCACCGTCGATGGGTTATCAAACTTGTGGTAAGGCAGTGTAGAGCAAGTTCCTTCAGCCAGCGTGGTCCTCCTGTTCCGGCACCCGCCGGGGCGGCAGGTTACGGTTAGCTTCCCGGTTCCCTGGGGGAAGGGGGATTGAGGCCTCGACATACATCATGGCCTCCGTAGGATTGTCGAAAAAGTGTGCGCGGCCTCCGTGTTGGATGCGCATTTTAGCCGGGAAGAAATGTGCATATGGGATCTAGCATAGCCTCAGTTGTCTCTTGACCGGCTCGTAGGATCTTCTCAGTGTCTGCACATTAGTCGAAAAGTCTGGATATATGTGTATCCTGTTTTCTTCATAATACAGGGATCCTTTTTCTCTGGAAAGCCTCAGGATAGCGTCACTATCTCTATAATTCAGAAGTTGGGCAATGATCGTGCGGGGTGGTGCTCCAGGTTTAGGAGGGGAGGCCAGGGTGCGATGGGCCCGCTCCACGAGGAAATGATCAAAGAAAGCATCGGGGCCAAGGAGGGATTTCACGAGGTTTTCCACATGGCGCTCCATGGAGCCCTTACCAAAGGATTCGGCGACTCCTACCAGGTGGATATTGTTTCTCCTAGAGCAAGATTCCAAGTCCTCGCACTTGTTCAGGGTTTTCTGCAGGTCTCCCTTCAAAAGGGCGATATCACGGCTATGTTGTGCTATCGAGTCCTCGTTTACTCCAATCCTGTTCTCCGCCTCCGTAGTGCGAGCACTTTCCTTATCAACCCTAGCCTTCAAAGAGCTGATTGTGGCCCCTATGTCGTCCAGTTTGCTGTTCACAGCCAGGAATCCACTCTGGACCATCGTTAGTAGTTTGTCAACTCTCGCATCCATTGGAGACTCCAGCTGGCTGCCCGAGGGCTCAGCGGGTGTCTCGGCAGGCCCATGCGGCTGGGAACTGGCAAAGGAGTCCATCGGACCAGTTTTCTTGGAGCCCATACTTTTTTTCTCGCTGCGGCCCATGTGTCAGCTCTGTTGGGTTGCGTTGTGTCTGCCCACGCTCTGGCACCCAGTGATAGGTAGTGGTTGGCGATCATTGGCACTCAGGAGTGTGGCGTACACTGCTTACGAGTATACAGGTGAAAGGCTCCAGGGCACCCACCTTATGATGTTATCAGCAGGCCCCAGCGAGTGAATGCAACCAGCCCACCGCCGTTGACAAGGCCCGACCCGACGGTCGGTCAAGGATCAATCCGTGGGGCAGTAGCGGCACAGGGAACGGGATAACAATCCTGACGAAAAGAGCAATGTTCCGTCCGGACCAGGCGTGCGGTGTATACCCTGAAAAAGGATCGAGGGCCAACAGGATATATCCACTGGCAACTCAGAAAGGCGCAGAGCATGTCCTCTCCCCCTTCCAGCCTGTGCATGAGCCAGCACCCCCAGCCATCGCGTGATTTCTCCTGGAGCCGTGGGCCGGATATGCCTCCGCTGCATTCACGGTATAAGTTTGCAGTCCGATTTCTCAGGATTGAGTCGGCGTTCCTTCATGAAAATCAGTGGAGTGATGCCGCAGGCTCTCCACCGCCAAATGCAGGTGTTTATTGGCGTGTAGGCGGCCCCGAACAGGATTAATTTATAATAGGATATGTTACGGGCTGGAGCTCTCCCCTCAGGCGGCCATCTCCGTCGTGCGCAACAGCGCCCCCTCGGAGTAATCATTAGTTTTTATTACGTTTGTATGATAGTGGGGTCACGGTTTTATTACACAGCACACTCCAGCCAGAGACTCCTTCCCCGACAATGAATGTGGTGTACAATAAAGTGCTTTTTATTTTTAATAAGCCAAAGGTTCTTTTCTGTTTGAGTAGGCCTCCTACCCATCTCGCACTCATCCTCCCCAAACACCCTGTGTCCCAATGGACCGGGAATCAGGCCGGTGTGTATCAATAAGATATGGATTAATGTATTATTTATTATAAAAGGAAAATCAAAGAACTTCACAGTCACTAATGTTGTGGTAACACAATGCACTAATCTTAACAAAACAATTAGGTTAAGATATATTGTTACAATTCTCACAATTAATGGCAACACAGAAAAAGATCAATTTTGGAAAGAGATAACACCAACAGCTTAGCACTCCCCCCTGCAACACCCCCGCCCCCCAAACATTAGCTAACTTGATTCCTTTGAATGGAAGGCAGTGGCAAGGAGGAGGGATAGAGAGAGAAAATCAGATTTAGAGTACAGCCCACCTCCCCCAAATGGAAAGTCAGCAAAGAAAGTGAAAACCCGTTTTTGGAGCAAAATGGCAGAATGGGATTTTGATAATTACTTACAACTGCTATGGGACAGAATTAAAGGAAATATGTGTTGCTACACTTGAAGAGATAGGGAAGCGAACAGACTACTAATCACTACACCAGGGCAACGTAGAAATAAAGTATGAAAAAATCTATTTTGGGAAAAACAAATACAAAAAGATAAATACAATGGACCTCATTACACGGTAGGCGGTAAACCATGGCGCTATTAGCGCCATGGTTCATGCCAGTAATGTACCGGTACCGCCTTGGAGGAAAGGGGAATTACCGCCCTATTCCAAGGTTGGGAAGGCAGTAATTCCTCCTTCCTCCATTGCCCTTCCCCATTCCCATTATGCCCCATAGGGCATAATGGGGAAGGTGGTAATTACGGTACCGCAAATTGCGGTACCGTAATTAGCACCCCGGTCCCTTTGCGGGTTTGTTTTTTAACGCCTGCTAAAAGCAGGCGTTAATGTACCAAACCGCAAAGGGACCTCGTAGTAAGGCGGTAAGGGTTTACCGGTACCGGTAAAATACCGGTACCGGTAAACCCTTACCACCTACCATGTAATGAGGCCCAATGGCAAATGATAATTTGTTTTACACTGGATTTACAATGACAGGCAGCTCAGGGAAGGCGTAGAGCTCAGAATAAGAAAATCAGTTTTCATTGACACAGACAGAGACACATAACAGATAGACTTGTAGGCAAAAGGGATTATTCTCAATGGGACTATGGTTTGGGGTTTTAATAGGACAGAGGCCAATAGGAATTTGTGGAACGATGCACACAATACACGGACAAACTCGGTTTTCAGTTACAAGGATACTAATTCTTTTGAGGCAACACTTTAAGGACTATAATTATTAAAGAAAGACACCAGGGATAGGGTGGTTAGTTTGAAATTTTTAACCTATTAATGCCAGAATTTCAATGGGGAATTAATTGATTTACTTAAAGATATGCTAAGGATTTACACAGACACTGAGAGGTTTACCAAAGGGAATATGCAAACATACACAGGCTAAACACAGTTTCTTCTAAGGGAAGGTGACTGAATTACACTAGCAATGTGGGGTTTTCAATTAGGTTTTCAATGGGGTTTTCAATGCTACAAAATGGAAGGGATTATTTATTTATTTTTATTTTTATTTGATTTAGTTGCATAACAACTAGAAGGGATTATGCAATTTAGGGCTGTGTTTATTTGCTACCGACAAAGTAAGCCTTGGTTTGGGATTCTTGAAAGACAGCCAGATCTCAGGACACTCTGGACAGCTAGACAAGGGGTCTGGTCACTGCACTCTCAAAGATGGTATGGTTCAACCACCTTCTCTCCGTCCTCCCTCTCCTGTCTCCCCGGATTTTGTGTGTGTGTCCTCAGACTTAGTACAGTCCCCTTATATAGCACAAATTACATGACTCACTTTACAATCTAGGGGGAGTACTCTATAACTACCCCTACCCCTCGGATAGGACAGTTTACCATTCCTCTCTCCACCCCCTGCATGATTGGTTCAAGGGAAGAGAGCACCATCTCTCTATTTGCATTTATTACCCTTCTTTGTACTCTTGCCCACTTTTTGACAAAACCCAGTTATGTCGCATAACTTCATATTTCTGCTAGCCTCTGACATATGCATTAGATATGCATTTTGAGTAGGTCATAGGGAATTAGGTAAGCTGATTGCCAATTCTGTATGAGGTAGCATGGTCCTTTGGCACATTTTTGTCATTTTCATAAAATGTATAAAGGCCCTCCACTCAAACACTAGAATGAGAGTTTGCCTCAGTCATCAGGGCTTGTTATCAGCAGAAATTCCTATGCTGAGAGGGGTAAAGCAAGGTTGTCTGCTTCCACCAGCACTAATTTTGGCATATTAGGGAGACTTCTAGAATAAAGAAGATTGTGTAAAATCTTTTCCACCAACACTTGGACAAGTAAAAACATCCCGCCTTTTGTATGCTGATGAAATGATTCTACTTGATCACACAGCGATTGGCCTACAGAGAAAACTAGACAATCTTCAAACCAAAATCATGTCACTAGAAAAATCTCACAAAAGCGCAGAAAAACTAAAATGGTACCTGGATGCCGGTAAAATTGAAAAAGTAAATTAATTCAAATACGTAGGACTCATCCTTGATAGCTCAAAGTCAGAAATGTCAATGCAATGTGTGTTATTAGAAAAAACAAGGAAATTAACATCACAAGCCAAAATCATTGACAAAAAATGTGGCCGATTCTCATTGATCCCAGTGATCAACTTCTATAGAACTAAAGTCGTTCCATCCTTCACCTATGGCACTGAAGCTATGCCGTACTACCATAACAAATATGGCAAAAACTGGAGAGCTACTTCTGGAGGACGGTCTTAAGTCTCCCAAAATCAACCCCCATGCGCTCAATTAGGCGTGAACTTAGTCTCCTGTCACTTCAAGGTACGATTGAGCGCAATACATTGATGTTATATAGGAAAATCCTGCTACAAAATCATCCACCCGTGTACAGCTTGATAAAAGAAGAAATTGTAAAGGGCTGCTGTAAAATGCTTAACAAATGGTGCCACGTCATTCAAGAAAAATAAGAGGTGATTCCCGGGAGGGAACCCATGAGCGGTCCTCAGGACCGTAACCTAACCAGTTCACAAGATACTGCAGGAGACCCCTACAGATGCGAGAACCCAAAATGGCACTGACCCCAAACACATCAGGGGACGATACAGAAACAGGGGCAGGAGGGGAAACTATACGAGTGGGTTCCGGGCAGGGCTTAAGCAGCGAGGTATGAAACACCGGATGGATCCACCAGGTTGAGGGAATTGCAAGGCGTAGGGCCACAGGGTTCAGGATCTTGGAAACCCGATAGGGACCAACAAATCGAGGGAGCAATTTACGGCAACCCAGAATGTGTAAATGGCGTGACGATAACCACACCCTATCCCCCACCCGATATGTAGGCGCCGCCATCCGCTTCCTATCAGCAGTAGCCTTCATGAAAGCCTGTGCTTCATGTAGGTGGACAAGGGTCTGGGCATGGACCGTGATCAGATCGCGGGCACAGGCAGTGGCAGCAGGGGTGTTGGAAGATGTAAAATCCGGGAGAGGGAGGGTGCAGGGATGCTGGCCATAAAGGGGATAGAAGGGGGAAAACCAGTGGATGAATATAAGGTATTGTTGTAAGCAAACTCTGCAAGGTGAAGTAAATTGAGCCATGTACCCTGATATTGGAGGGTCAGACAGAGTAAGTACTGCTCCAAAGCCTGGTTCACCCTTTCCGTCTGCCCATCACTCTCTGGATGGTAAGCGGAGGAGAACCGAGCATCAATGCTGAGTAGCTTGGTAAGGGCCTGCCAGAAACGGGACGTAAACTGTGTACCGCAATCCAGTACTAAGACCTGTGGTAACCCAAAGAGACAGAATACTGACTTAAAGAACAGCCTAGCCAATGTAGGAGCGGAGGGTATTCCTGCACATGGTACAAAGCGGGCCATCTTAGTATAGGAATCTACCACCACCCAGATGGTGTCAAAACCCTGCGTACGGGGTAGGTCAGTGATCAGATCCATCAAGACCGTATGCCAGTGTCTTGGGGGTATTGGTAGTGGTTGGAGTAGTCCGAGTGGATGACCCCTGCGTGACATAAACTGAGCGCACACCGAACAGGTGTTTACATAGTTTTCCCTGTCGCGTTTCATCGACGGCCACCAGCACCAACGTTTAAGCAGGTCTAAGGTACGATGTTGTCCTGGGTGACCGTTGATGGCAGCGTCATGAGACCAATCTAGTGCCTGACTGCGTGTCTCGCTTTTGGGTAGAAAAAGTTTCCCTTGTACGAAAGGCAACCCATCCTGAAAAACTGGATCCCATTCTACCAATGTGTGCGGATGCTGCAAAACCCACTGGCGTATGGTGGACAACATGGGTCGTGACGGCGTACAAGCACAAACCACGTGGCCCTTCTCTAATAATGTGTCAGGAAAAGACGGGAGGGACTCCCCTCCTGGGGACCGAGACAGGGCATCCACCTTCCCATGGACCACCCCGGGCCTATGCTTGATCACGAAATTGTACGCTGCAAAGAACAGATGCCAACGCACTTGCCGACTGTTCATACATTTAAGGGAAGCGAGATCTTGCAAGTTCTTGTGATCTGAGTACACCAAAGTCTGATGTTTAGCCCCCAGAAGATGGTGCCGCCAGATTTGAAGTGCGTCTTTAATGGCCAGGAGCTCCTTCTCCGTGACTGTATAATGCGTTTCAGTTGATGTGAATTTTCGTGAATGGTATGCTACTGGGTGTAGACGACCAGTCGTTGGTCAGGGCTGGGAAAGCACTGCACCCAATGCAAATGACGAAGCGTCTACCTCTTAAACAAATGGGAGCTCTGGATCAGGGTGTTGGAGGACTGGAGCCGTGGTGAACATTGTTTTGAGGGAATCGAAGGCTGCCTACTGTTCTATAGACCAATGGAAAGGGACAAGAGGGCCGGTCAGGGCAGTGAGAGGGGCAACGATAGAGGAGAAACCAGCGATAAATCGCTGGTAAAAGTTAGTGAAACCCAAGAATGACTGTAGTTGTTTAAGGTTCACCGGAGCAGGCCAATCCGTGATAGCGCAGATTTTCAATTGATTCATGGACAAACCCCCAGGCGATATGTGGAAGCCCAAGAAGTCGACTTCCTTAGTGTGGAACAGACACTTTTCGGGTTTTGCAAATAATGCGCTCCTTTTGAGACGGGACATTACTTCCCTAACGTGAACGATATATTCCTCCAAGGAAGGGGGAAAATACCAGAATATCATCCAGATATATCACCACATAGACATCCAGAATGTCACTGAATATGTCGTTTATGAATCGTTGAAATGTAGCTGGGGCATTACATAGGCCAAACAGCATCACTGTATATTGGAATAGTCCCTGTTGGGAACAGAAAGCCGTTTTCCACTCATCCCCACTGCGCATGCGGATCAAATTGTATGCCCCCCGGAGATAGTGTTTGGTATAAATAGAAACATGCGTTAGCTTATCTAATAACGTGGAGATGAGAGGGATTGGGGACTGGTTCTTAACGGTGATGGAATTTAGTTGCCTATAATCCACACCAGGGCAAAGGTCCCCCTCCTTCTTTGGGATGAAGAACATAGGGCTTGCTGCTGGTGAAGTTGAGGGGCGTATGTGGCCCAGCCGCAAAGCCTGTTGGATGTACTCTTTTAAGGCCTGTTCTTCTGATTGTGTTAGTGAATAAATGCGACCCTTTGGAATCAAACACAATCTGGAAGTCATGATATGTAGAGGGAATAACAGCTAAGACTGCTCCCACCGTATGAGGAGTGGTAGATGTAAGGTCACTCTCTTCGATGGTTAAGGAAGCTACCACCCCAAGGGCAATTGCAAGATTGGACACCACGTCAGACTCTACCAAGCAATAGTGTTGACAGACCTCGGACTCAAAGAAGACTTGACCAGTACCCCAGTTTATTAATGGGTTGTGTTGCCTCAGCCAGGGAATTCCGAGGATGATCCCAAATTGTGGTGTGGAGATGAGATTGAAGGATAGAGTCTCCTTGTGGGTACACTGAATGACCACCTCTAACGGGGCAGTTTGTTGCTTTTTTGGCCAGAAGCAAGGGAAGTCCCATCCACAGCCTGTACTGGTTCTGGGTGTTTTTTCAGTATCAATGGTAAGTTCAGAGTGTTGGCTAGTGTAATGTCTATGAAGCAACCGGAGCCCCAGAGTCAATCACCATGTGTACCGAATGTATACAGTCCCTGGTGGGTTTCAACAGAGCCTGGACCACCACTGGTCTAATAGTGCCGAAAGTGGCCTCGGAGGGGTGAGTCTTCTGAAAACCTGAGTTCCTGTTCCTTGGCCGGCGAGGACAATCGTTGACATAATGGCAGTTGAGACCGCAGTAAAAACAGGAATAATCGGTTCTTCTATGTTCCTGTTCGGCATGGGTTATGGGACTACGGATCCCCCCTATTTGCATGGGCTCACTGGTTGTCTCTGGCGAAGGAAGGGTCTGATGATGAGAAAGACCGATTTTCACCCTGCACTCGGTTCTCCGGGCGTCCACCTGCAGAGTCAGATCAACCAGGTCGGAGTAAATCGCAGGTAGAGTCAGTACAACCGACAAGGCGTCTTTCATGGCGTGACACAGACCTCTGTAAAACACAACAGCCTTTTTGTTCTCGGGCCAAGATGTCTCGGCAGACAGTTGGTTGAACCGAGTTATATATTCAATATGTGTCTGCCTGCCCTGAGTGAGATCTAACAACTCGAAGTCTCAGGACTTTGCCTTGTACCTAGTATCGAATACCTTGGCCATCTCACTTACTAAGAGATCGAAGTCATAGAGAGCAGGGTGATCGCTTACAAGTAAAGGGTTTGCCCAAGTGGCTGCCACACCTGACAAATGGGAAAGCAGAAAGGCCGCCTTAGTGACTGAGTCAGGGAATGCTTGGGGCCGGCACAGAAAATGGGGCTTACACTGATTGGAATGTATGATACTTTCTAGGATCGCTCTGGTATCTTTCTGGAGCGGCAAGAGGGAACTGTGTTGGAGTACCACAGGAACAGCTGGTGTAGGTGGACGTGTGGGAGGAACAGGGTCTTGGGGTGGGGTATCCCCGAACTCGGAATCTGCGGGCAAGGGTTGGCGTGCGCTTTGCAGAGTGTTGAGGCAGTGGTGTATTGCGGTAGTGGCTGCGGCCATATCTGTCCTAAGGGCCGCGACTGCTTGCATTAGAGCAGCCACAGGGTCCCCGGCTGAGGTATCCATGATCTGGACGACCAGTAAGGCTTCACAGTCTGTTCTGTCTTGATGGTCGTGCAGATATATGGAACCTCCGTCCCCAAGTAGCACATGATAAGAAGTGAAACCACTACCCGTGCAATCTTTGAGGCCACAGGTGTAGAGTGCCGCCAGCCTGGAACCAGGAACGCCGGAAAAAAATCCTGACCACTGTAAGGCAAGGAATGGTTATGTTACACACAGTGACAAATGAGAAGTACTCAGGATGACAAAGGATAAGAACCAGAGGCTTCCCTAAGTGAGGTGGAGGGGCAGTCTGAGTAGATAAGCGAAGCAGGAGCCTCTGATTAGCCGGAGGCAGCAGCAGGCTGGTAAGGGTCTTGGTAGCACTCTGGGAAACACCTGAGCCAATGTACAGAACAACATTGTTGATCCTTAAGCAGTCCAGTACACAAACCGAGGTCAAGAGCCAGGAGGCTGACAGAGCCAAGGGAGTCCAATTCCAGTGTCCAGGCCACAGAGCCAAAGATCGAATTCCAAGAGACAAGATAGTATGGATGAATCCAAAGGGAAAAAACAAAGGCAGTCCGTGAAACGTTCCGTGTTCGTGAATAGCAAGAAATCCAAGAAAGTTCAAACACCAAACAGACCTCCGAAGAAGCAGCTGTGAAGCGTTTCTTCTGCGTTTTCCTGATCCATCTGAATGCGAAGTATGGTCACATGATGCGGGACACGAGACCGTGAGCTGCGTGTCACGTGTCCCGCCATATAACCAGAGGCTGTTTCCTGACCACGTGACGCTGGGAACTCCGAGCGCCCGTGTAGTGCCGATATCCATGGGGAAAACGCCACGGCAGGTACCAATGGAGAAAAGGCTGCAAGGACCATGGTTTGCCAGCTGGGAATCCCCATTTCCAGGCAAGCCTCTGCCGTCGCGTACGTGAGTGGGAACAGGGAATGCAAGGGGCTTGGTGGGTGGGGAATGTGGGAATGGACATGACAATCCCTTTTTTCCCCTGATTCTGTGCTGTCCCCCTTTTCCTGGAGACAGTCACTTGAACTGGGTTGGGACAGATCCCTCATTCATTGCTGAGTTCTCAGGATGACATTCCTGGGGTTCAGGGATAGGCGGTTCTAGGTCAGTCCCCATACCTACCCAGTCATGGTCTTTTGGGACCCATTTTCCTTTGGGAGGAAACCCCATCCTTGAAGGAGAAGACTTTCTTCCCAGAATGGTCTCTGGTTTCTTCCCCTTCAAACTGGAGGACCCGGACTTCCTCCACAAAATGGGCCTTCTTTGTCCCTTCCCCTCACCATAAACTATGCACTTTCAGTATCTGAAATGTCATCAGGCCTAGTACGATAGGCACAGTTTGTTCCCCTCCCTCCCTTCCGTCACCTATCATTTTATCCCCTGCACTATCAGAAATGCTGTCAGGCCTAGTACGATAAGTCTTTGTTTATTCCTTCCCTTCCTCCCTTCCCTTACCCTATTGTCTGATCCCCTCCACTATCAGAAATGTTGTCATGCCTAGTACGATAAATCTTTGGTTGTTTCTACCTTTCCTCCCTTCCCTTACCTATTGTCAGATCCCCTGTACTATACGAAATGTCATTAGGCCTAGTAAGATAAGTCTTTGTTTGCTCCTCCCCCCTGACTTATTGTCAATGCTCTTGCTCTGGCATAGTACGATAGTAAATTACCCATTCTTGTTGTCTCAAGGCCTTTATTAATCTTATTGTATTATTTATTTGCTCCCCCCTTGCCTTGGAGCGCTTTGAAACACATTGGGCCTCATTACGACTTTGGAGGCATGGCTGCCTCCAAAACCGTGTCCGGGTTCCCTGAATGGGGAATTACCAGGCCATTCCGAGTTTGGAGGGCCCGGTAATTCCTCCCTCAGAGAACCCTGGCCCGGACCTTCCCCATTCCCATTTGAGCCCCCATAGGGCTCAATGGGAATGGGCACGGGGGCTAACAACGGGCCGACTACGACAGGCCCGTTGTTAGCTCCCTGGTCCCCTCGTGGGTAAAAACAGACGTCCACATCGGGTCCCGCGAGGGAACCTCGTAATATTGCGGAATGGGTTTCACGGGTCTGCCACCATTAGCGGCACCCGTTAACCCATTCCGCAATACTTATAAGGAGGCCCATTGTGTATAGGCGCTATACAAATAAACTATCAATCAATCGTGTAATGCAAAGAATAGCCCACAATATGCCAAAAATATGTAACCCCACCATATGTAATCACAGTGTTATCATCTGTGTGTCTAATTCTGCTCACTGTCATCTAGATTGCAATGATATAGGTTTTATCAAGTTATCATATTTTAATATAAACAATAGGGTCCAAAAATGAAACTGGCATTTCCTCAATAAGGGTGGTTTTGACAATCACTTTTGTTAAATCGTGTGACTAAGAAAAGCCCACATATTCAAAAGGCTGAGGTGGAGTCAGAAATATATACAATTGCATGCACATATGCCATGAAGGATTATTATTAATATTATTTTTAATACTGTGATTATCATTACTGTTATCATTATTATTAGCATTATTATTATTGTTATTATTTTTATTAATACTATTAATAATAATATAGTTATTTTTACTATTACTATGGAATTTGGGGAGTTGAACATTGAGGATTTTTGTAATGAATTATAGATGGGAGAGCAGAGCTGTTATTATTTGAAGGACTGAACCTATGAGAATGGAGACCAGCCTATTGTGAGAAGGATGACCAGTCTATGTTTAGATGAATTATATATTAGCCTTTTTGGATTGACTAATTACAGTTTTAAATTCATAGACTATTACGCCAAGATCATTCAACCTTTGGCCCACATTTTGAAGGGAGGGGTTAAATGAGAGTGGGGGAACGCCCAAACAGAAGCTGTGAAACTGAAACTGAAACTGAAAAGATGTTTATCCCAAGCTCCATGCTTGGTTTATCCTATCAAAAACAGGAATTCTTCCCAGAAACCTGATTTTCCATCACCTGTTTAACATTATCAGAAGTATGACCAGATAAATAAAGCGATTCCTTACACAAATAAAACGTTATCAACTGTGGAGATCAAAATTAAAGAAAGAATATGAGAAAACACTCCTGGCAACTGTAGGGGCATTGAAAAACTGCCCTCTTTTGATCCTTGTTGAACATATATTAGTTTAGACTACCCACCAACCTCTCCAATATTTGCAGGATAACCAGATACAAACTCTAACTCGAGAATTACTTCCTCCATTCTTTCAATGCAGAGTTACAATGTAGAAATCTGATACAGTCAGAAGAGTCCAATGGCAGAAGGATTAGCTGATCTACATGACTGTGTTCAAGACAATTATGTGGAAGATGAACAATTAAAAACCAGCAATAATTTGGAGACATGTCTAGCTTCTACTTATAAAGTATATGGTGAGAACACCTCTCAGGGAATGCCCATAGTATATGTGAATGGATGTCCTACCATATTAAAGAAAATGATGAGAGAGAATTAATAGCTGGCAGTGGTAATGCATGGGCAAATTACACCCATAAACTATATCCGGTTATAAAATTGGCCCCAGGAGAAGTCTGGTGGCATAACTGATGGCAATATATAAAGTTGTTCTGACTTCTATGAATGATCGGTCAAGGAACTAGTAATAATAACTGATACAGACTACATCTGGAAATGGATTTGTTGAGCTTTTGGTAAACTAGAAAGCCTAAGGTGTGCTTTGTGCCAACAACACACTCCTGAAACATGGGAAGTTAATCCAAACAAAAGATAATTTAGTGACATCAAACAACGTGACTCTATTTAGGAAGAAAAGAAAGGTCACTCCAAAGTTGAAGATCCAGATAAAACTGAAATGATTTGCCTGTTCAACTCACCAAAATGGAGCGATCGAAGGTGAATACATTGTTATGTAACATCTCCTTGGAGTAATACATGCACCAGCACTGACTCGATCACAAATTCAAGCTGAGCGTGAGCCTTATATTTTGCAATGAAGTAGAGATGCTCCAGACCAAGATGTATATACCACAAAGAAAAAGGTCTAACCATAGAACAATTCTATCACTATCTAAAAGACCCAGAAAACCTTCCCTTATACAAACTAGACTGGCAGGGAAATGAAAATCTTCGGGTACTGATGAGAGTCCAGACATTGTTTAAGATTCAACATGGACTTTTGGTTAGGAAATTCCAATCTAGTTATGATCAGTACTTGGTGGAGTCATGCCAATGAAGCAGTAACAGCTGGGTATCAGGGTTTACAAAAGACAATGGAGATCCTACGTGAGGACACATATTGGTCACACATGGAACAAGACCTAAACATTTACCGGGCTCCTCTGCAATAGAGAGGAATGACCTTACCATGGTCGGATCTTCAGACCACATTTATTGGTCCAGTGACTTGTTGTGCAAAGAGCCGCAAATACATTTGAATACTAGATGTCTCTTTATCAGGTGGGTTGAATGTCTTCCGGCTCCAAATTGCAAGACAGAGAAGCAGCTTATTATTAATGAACTGCATATGTTCTCATTTCTGCCCTCCATGAAAGACTGGGTACAAAGTGTGAAAGTTAAGATGAAACTGCATATCAGCCACCACCTGGCATCCTTGTGATAGTCTTAAAATCTAAGTGTCTGTTGTATTGTCCAATTTCAACTTGCCTCTTTTTGTTATGTTTGCTTGCACCCTGCCCTGTGTCCTTCCCTAGTTTTCTCCGCTTCCCTCTCCCTTCCTCTTCTCTCCTCTCCGTACCTACACTATGGTGCCCTCTGTCTCTCTAATCTTCTCTAACTGCTTCTCTATCAACTATTCTGCTCTCCTCACTAAATCTAGTAGGTAGAAGATTAAAAATGACATCCTGGTCTCCATCCCAGGCCTTCCTATCGCTGACACCTATACCAGTGCCTCGCCCAGGCAAACTTTCACCCACATCCTCTTTGTCATTCCCTCACCAGACCTATGGACCCTACATATGGTCTTGGTGCTCTCTCCCTTCTCCTTCTCTCCCATTAATGGAGGCCCTCCTGCCCTCCTTCCACTCCTCTAAGCTCATCATTTATGTTTATGTGAATAGTGCAGCCTTGGTCCAAGGCCCGCAGGCCAACCGTCTCTTCGATAGACGCTTCTTGCGCCTCATCAATTTCCATTCTTCTTCTGCTGTCCCCTCTCCCGATCCTCAACTTCCTCACCCTCCCCTGCTTCCTCCTCCTTGGCTACCTTGCCCTCACCTCCTTCCCTTTCTGCCCCCCCTCAGGCTTCGTCTACACCTCAGCAGGGCGCACCTTTGACTTGTACCCCTTCCCCAGAAGTTGTTCAAAGACGGCAACCTTCTCCATATTGCCACTCAAAACTCTCGCTCATCTGTCAAACACTCCTCCGACATCTGCCGCCTTCTGGAGGAACTTTACCTCGATGTCCTTGGTCTCACCCAGACATGGTTCACGGTCAGCTCTGTCAAAAGCTCTGACACTCTCCTCCCTGACGGCTACAAGATCCTCTCCATGCCCAGGTCCAACCGTTCCTGAAGGGGTGTAGCCCTGATCTTCCCTGAGTGCATTCCTGCCTCTGTCATTCCTATGCAGGGCTACTCCTCTTTCGAATGCCTCATCTGCAGGCTCTCCCTCTCTCCTAGCCATTTCCTGACTGTGGCTACTATCTATCGGCCACCTGGTCAGATCTCCTCCTTCCTCTCCAAGTGAGCGGACCTCTCCTCTTCTCTCCTGGTCTGGACCACTCAACTCCTCCTTCTTGGAGACTTCAACATCCACCTGGATGCTTCCTGTCCTTCCTCTGGACTCTTTCGTGACCTCTCTCTCAGTCTCTATTCTCCCCTCTGGCCCGACTCACTCTGCAGGGTACACTCTGGATGTTCTGATCTCCTCAGACCTTCCTCTTTCTATCCATCTCAACACTCCTCTCTCCAGGAGGGATCACTTTCTCCTTTCCTCCCAGCTCACCCTCTCTACCCCTCAGGCCAAGCCAATTCCAGCACTGCCACCCACCTTCTCGGTCATCCGACCCATGAAACATGTGTCAGTTGAGGCTTTCGCCGCCACTTTCTCAACCCACCTTTGGCTGACTCACACCCTGACACAACCCTTTCCATGCTCCACTCTGCTATATCTGATACTCTCGATGTTCTTGCCTGTGTCATGAGGATCTGCCTGAAGCCTGAAGCTTGAAGCAAAGTGCAACTCATGGTACGACTCAGACCTCTTCACCCTCAAACGCAATTGCAGGGTGGCTGAGTGGAAATAGCATGTTTTTGGTACATCCTCTGACAAAATGGCCGGCTGCCTGCTCCAAAGAAAATATCGGCTCTCTGTTTTCACCAAGAAGAGAGCTCACATCCAAGCCTGCATCGATGCAGCATCTAAGAACTCGGTAGAACTCTTTAAAATATGCAAGGTATTGGCCAAGCCTGCCGCATTCTCTACCTCTCTTGTCCCCTCCCAGGCCCTCTGCACAGCACTGACTTCTAATTTCATCTCTAAAACTCAGGACATCCTGTCATCTCTCTCCACCTCTCCCCTTCCTCCCTCTACTCCCTGCTCTTCCTCTAGCCCTTTTTTGGCCACCTCTCCTCCTTCCTTCTCTTCCTTTCCCCGGTTCTCACCAGACGAGTTTACTAGACAAGTCTGATCTATGAAAGTCTTGTCAAAACAGGTTCATCCATGTTCCCCCAAAACCATCAAGGACCACATTTCGTCCCTTCCCCCTGCACTTGCTCGATCTGAATGACACCTGGCCTAGTAAGATCATTGTCTGTCTTCCTTCTGTTCCCCCTCCCTTGCCTCATCGCTCCTGCTCTGGCTGACTTTTGCAACCACTCCTTCGCTACTGCAGTCTTCCCTTCCCCCATGAAGCACTCCCTTGTGACCCTCTTCTTAAGAAACCCTCTGCCGTCCCATCCTGCCCGGCTATTGCCCAATCTCCATCACACCTTTCCAGGGCAAACTCTTAGAAATGTTGGCCATCTCCCAGCTCAATCTTCACACTGAATCTGTTTGTTGCCTCCATGATCATCAGACTGGCTTCAGAGCTGCCAGAGCATGGAAACTGTTCTCCTGAACATCCATGAAAACCTGCTCTCCCACCTTGATTCCAACACCCCCTGGTTCCTCATCTTACTTGATCTCTCCTCTGCCTTTGACACGGTCAACCATGCCATCCTGCTCAACCATCTCCGTAATAACCTGGGTATCACCGGTCAGGTCCTGGCATGGCTGACTTCTTTCCTCTTTGATTGACCCACCTAGGTCCAACTTGGGTCCTTCCTCTCCTCTATCTCTATCTCTACCTGTGGTGTTCCCCCGGGGTTTAAGCTCTTTCCCTGGCTGTTCAACCAATACCTAGCACTTCTTGCCCCGCTCTGCCCTTACTTCCAGTGCTAAGCGGATGACACTCAGCTCATGTTAAGGCTACCTTCAGCCACCTCTTCTCCCCCTCTCATCTTTGACTGCCTGTCCACCATCCAGAAGTGGTGTTCCACCAATGATATCTGCCTTAATGCCAGTAAAACTGATATTCTCCTCATTGGCACATCCACTCCGTCCTTTCCTGTCACTCTCTGGCCGGTCTCTCTTGGCCCTCTTCCTGCTCCCACCTGTGAGGCTAAAAACCTTGCGTTCAAAACCCTCTGCATTGTCCAGGGCCATGGGCCTCAAAACCTTCAACTCTCTCTTCCTAAATATCTTCCTTCTTGAGCTCTACGCTCATCCGCCTCCAACTCCCTCAGGGTCAGTCATTTCTCCAAGCAACGAGTTGGTGGTAGATCTCTCTCTTCAGCTGGGGCCTCCCTCTGGAACAGCCTCCCTCCCTCCCTGAAACTTGCAGAGAATCATCTCTGGTTCGGGAAGCACCACAAAACTCTTCTCTTTTCTTCTGCTTTTTCTCCTCCTTTCCCATGCTGACATCCTGTCTGAAACTGAAACTGCACTGGTTACCTGGCCACCCTCTGATCTCGGGCCCAGGTCCCACTCCCGCCAGTCGCACATCTGCACTGCCTTCCTGGCAACCCACGCAGTTGGGGACTGTTTTCTGTATCCCTACAGCCCCACTACCAGCACTTGACAACTGATGTCTGCACTTACCCCTACACTTGCCACCAGCTGACTGTACTTTTACTTTGTTATTTATTCTATTATCCCATTTACTGCACTTTCCCCTTTCCCTTACACCTTCCCGTGCACTTGCATGATCTGAATGACACTTGGCCTAGTTGGATCGTTGTCAGTCTACCCTCTGTTCCCCCTCCCTGGCCACGTTGCACCTTGGAACACTTGTGTATAGGTGCATTATAAATGCCAAATCATATCATATCATATCATATATCATCCAGTGAAGGGTGGAACACTATAACCAGACCACACTATGTGAAAACAGAAACAAAATATCAAGGCTGAGTACCCCAAAAGGAAATACACAGAACACGGGTTACAAAGGAACATACAAAGTACTTTATTCTCTACTGAATTAAATTACAAAAACAGTGCAAAGTCAGATAGCTATCGGCCCTCAGTACAACACAATGAACTCCAGCGTGGTTCAGTGTGTTCAGTGAGAGACGCTGTACATTAGAATGCATTCGCCTTTTATACATTTTGTGGGCACTATGTCCAGCCCTACTTCGGGTTAATGTTCCACTTTATACATCATCAATTCTAGGGTTCGTTGCAGAATCCCAAATAACCGCATCTAACTGGTTTGTTTTTATTACAGGTTACAATAAGCGTATGCATTAACTGTGTATTCTAAAGTTTCGCATTGCAGGTCTTCTTAAACATAAATACAATGTAGTAAAACAGATGTTCTTTGTTCAATATGTAAATACATTATCATAATATATACTTGTGGATTGGTTTCATTGCGCGAGTAATCATTTTACACATAGGTCAACGTAGGACGAGGTCTCAGTTCATGACCTCAACAAGTAGCCTACAGGCAGATTACACATTAGCGATGTACAGAGGTCAAGATGGCCATGTTGCATTTTGCAATAGCATCGTCCACCATTTTAGCTCAAAGGGGGACTTTTCCACACAAATCCTAAAATGGCGGTTTGACCTAAAATGGTGGCCTACATGGATTAAAGGTCAAGACCTTGCAATGCAGATTTTCTCGCAAGCGACTTTCGAGCAGCTTGGCGTAGGCCAATATTAAATATATTTTTCCACAATATGAGGCACGACATATTTTCTATTCCGACAAACCCTCCTTTTGGCCTATGCCAAGTGCTAAAAACTCCTTTGGGTGTCCTTGCGAATAATTCCATGCATCAGTATCCATGTACCCTAAATCACTATCTGAAATATCTTCTAGGAAGATAAAGGCCAGGGAAAATCCAGGGGAATCAAATTTGAAGACAGGAACACAGGTGATGGCATTTAAATGCTCAGTGAACCTTTTAGGTACATTGAACACAAACTGAAATGTTATTTTTTTAAAGGCCAATGAACTTTGTATTGAGAAATGAAATGTAAAACTGAATACATTTTGGGGCCAGTTTAATGTAGAATTACCTTTCTAAAATGAAGTATTATTTAAAATATAATTAATGGTTTATGCCAGTGTAGCAGATTATAGTGTGATTTGCTACACATTACTTTCTGAGAGGTATCATGCATTAATGCAGCTGGGGGAGGCCATCCTCATAGATTAGATATTTGCACTGCAAAAATGTGTATAAAACATTTGTTCTATTGAAGAGGAATTGTGCAAATTGTTGAAACCTGCAGTCCCTTATATTTGATTGCACAGGCAGACTCATGTGTAATGTGGCAGGGCAGGGGGGGGTTTAACATTGTATATGTTACTGGAGAATAGTATATCTCCAGACCAAAAACATATGCAGGCTAAAATCTATACAGAAGCCGATTAAAAGATGTGCATGTATTTATCTTTTAGCAGTGGGTCATGCAAATAGATTTAAACAGTGCACACACAAAAGTGATTACTAAGCTATATTCAAAGTCTTAATTAGCTAGAACTTGGTGCCGGGACATGTATGGTGTAGATCAGCATCACAATTCATAATTCAAATACAAGTAGGCTTCATACACAAAAGAATAGGGAATGCTACCCAAGCAATACATCATAACCAACAAATCACGACATTGGCAATAAGGGCTGCAGGGAATATCCCACCATTAATTTACATATGGAACAAAAGCATGTATGCAACAACACCGTTGGTATATAAGAAATAGGTATTAAATCATGAATTCTAGAAGTAGAGCTATATTGAAATGAAGACGACATGAATATTGGTCTTGATATAGGATAAATATTTCTATACAGCAGAATGGCAACTGTCTCTACCACTTATATGGTATTTAAGAGGCTTTATTAAAGCCTCTAATCCCCTACATTAGATCGCACATAGTAATGGTAGAGACTAATCTAACAGATAATTAACCTGTATACATCAGACAATATTTGGTAACAACCATCTCACACTTGTCCCAAAACCATTGCCTAAATTATAGTTAGCATCAAAATTTATGAAATAGGGACTTCAGTATTTGCTTCTTTAAATATATTTCAAATATGGTCTAATATACTGCAATTCAAATACAGCACAAAAGATGGTGCCCATCATTAGTAGTAACAATAGAAGACGGTTAACTATTGTGTGGTTGCCATAGTAGCACATCACAACTTTTTATTAATGGCGACGGCGTCTCGCAAACTCCCAAGAGAGCTGACGCTTAAAACATAGAATTGTGATCCTACTGGTAGGCGCAATCGCATTTTCTTTAGATGTATACACTAACTTTGAATACCTTGCAAAAGGTACTTCGACCAGTTCAAAGGGAAACCCATTGAGTCTGTGGCAATCAGATAATAAAAACCGCAGCTTAGATACTTGTAATGGACCCTCACGTTAAACGACTAGCGCAATCGTAAACTTTTTTGGTGCCCAAATGAACTATTATAAATACCAATGTTACGTGAGCACATGATAACCATCTAACAAATTATTAGAATGCCAGAGGCCATTAAACCGACAGAATGCTATCAACAAATACAAGAGAATGGATACGGGCCAGTCTACACATACTCAAGTATGATGCGAATATCCGTACATGGAGCACCAAAGATGATAAGGCACTATTTGGTTGAAATATGCTCATTTATCTTGAGGAGTGCAAACCTAATTATTGAGAGAGATATAATTTACATGTAAATACTTTTTTTTATTTGCAGAGATTTAGCCCATCAATATGTCACTAAACTAAACTAAAAAGGACCGATGATAAGCCATTTTCTATTCATTCATTCGTAATCACCTTGTGAAACCGAGCAGATACGGATACACAGTATATTTGATGACCTACATGTATAAGAGGTCACACATACATACATCTCTAATGTGATCTGCTATATAGGATACATACCACTCAATATAATTGTCAAGGTCATTGCAAAAAATGAGAGTATGGTTTATATTGAACTCCTGATAATTCAAATAATAATTTTAGTTTTTGTTAATCTTTCATTCTTTTGTTTCTTTTCATTTCCTGCTTTTTGTTACGATGAATCTACTTCTACCCCTCTACCTTTATCCGCCTCATTTATACAACTGCACATGGTAATGTTACTTTCAAATTATTTCATATTTTTATATGATACATTTTATTTGATGGTGTATTTATTCTGTTCATCATTTAACAATTGTTTAGGCACAAATTAATGTA
The DNA here is from genome assembly GCF_040938575.1 of Ambystoma mexicanum. NCBI lineage: Eukaryota > Metazoa > Chordata > Amphibia > Caudata > Ambystomatidae > Ambystoma > Ambystoma mexicanum. The sequence continues at coordinate 1,117,397,543 of NC_090924.1, forward strand.
TACAACAGTATTATTGAACATTCCCTGATTTCAGAAAGGCCTATGGCCGAAACACGTGTTATCTAGAAGGGCACACTCTATGGAAAATGAATTACAACAATTGATGACAAATAACTTTTTTTGGTGCTTGTCTTTAATAAGAGTCTCTAAATGGTTGCTAGTATAAGCGTTCTTGGGTTTTTTAACAGAATACTCTTACAAAGAAGCGACAACTTGACCAGCGAGAGATCCAGATTGTAAGATCACTGAGCATAAACAGTTGAAGGAAAAGCCGTTGTTTGCTTTGTACACAATTTTTGGATACTGTTAGCACGGCAGACTGGTATTGCACCATTCTTTCATTTAAGTGTGAGACTCACCAAAGTGGCAGAATACCTACGTAACAGAGAGGAAGAAACATCAACCCTTTTCTCAGCAAAGGGAAGTACCACACACACAATCACCACTCCCAGCTTCAGAAAGGAGGGCCTACGATACAAATCTATCAAATTAGCAAGAATATCTAAGAAAGAAATAGACAAATATTGGGAGAAGTTATCTTTGGAATATTACTTAAAGAATGATCTTATACCTAAAGGATTATGGATGCTTATTTTTCCTGACTTCAATGATGAAAAAGAAAAGGATCTTGCTGAAATGTGGGAGAAGAACCTGAGCCAAAAATATGTTGGGGCTTCTGGTGCAGAGCAGTTGACCAAATTGAAGTAATCAAGAAAGAAATAACAAAAATAGCATCTTTGAAACAACAAAAGAAAAAAAACTATGGGAAGATGTATGAGATCTTAAAAGAGTACCAAGACAAGATCAAGTTAAGAAAACTAAATAAGTTATATAGGGATGAAAGGGATTATTGGGAGAACTGCGTTCACACATTTCAAGACAAATACAACCTGTACCCGAAAACAAGCTCAAAAAGCAGCACTCCAAACACTTCCTCAGAGAGTTCAGATAACAAATCAGAAGTAGAAGGCACAGCATCAGATAGCTCCACTAAGGAAAAAGAAAAAGACAAAGAAAGAAGAAACCAAGGATTTATTAATCAAATCAAGAGATATAAGAGGGGCAACAGAAACATTCCCCCGAAACAAGTCAGTTTTTGTTGCCAAGGAGTACAGGACCAACTCAACCCATCCCAGGAGGAGAGGGAGAAGGGGAGTAGAAGACTAAGGCAATCCTGATGCTCTAGAAAAATTCAACAGAAGGTTTATGAGAGCAAGTGCAAAAGAGGTGTCCAGGAGAAACAGGTAAAATATCTTGTAATGAACTTATCGAATAGACCTATAACATATGAAGAAAGAAGGGTTCTTAACAAGAGACCCTCCTTTGCGCCAACATCCCGATTTGATAATGTGGAAGTCCAGATAGACCTATTTAAATTTACTCAAAAACTTAAACTCAAAATAAATGTTGCTACTTGGGCACCAGGAACTCACATCAGAGAAGTGGAAGTGAACCACAGTCAGTTAACCATACGAGACATAGAAGATACCTACACAATAAGATCCTTAAGAGAAACTGAAACATTTGACATTTGGGACGTTTTACATGAACTACGCGTTGAACCAGACATTATGAAAATGGAAAGTGTGAAAACAAAATCAAAACGTGTTCCACAATTACCACCGGATAACATTACTGATAGATTTTACAAGGCTGTTACGGTAGATCTCAGCCAATTATCGGAGAAAGGTTGGAGGACCTGACACCATCGGGAAATCAATACTCTAACCCATGAAGAATTTAAGGCACTCACAAATTTAGCAAATGAAACAACATTTGTAATTAAAGAGGCCGATAAGGGAGGAAATGCAATCGTAATGGACAGACATTACTATTTGGAGATGGCAAAGAATCATTTAAGAACATGAGACTGTGATAAAATCTTAGCGGAAAATCCCAAAAACAACATCATCAAGAGATTAGAGGAATACATTGTAGGATGGCACAGAAAAGGATTGATTTCAGATGACTCGAGGACCTATATGATGATCAACAAACCAACCATTCCTACTATGTATTTCTTCCCTAAAGTTCACAAATCGTTTAATAAAATGCCAGAAGGCCGCCCCATTCTAAGTGGAATAGGGTGGGCAACTGAAGGAATCTCTGCATACATAGATAACCTCTTATGACCTAGAGTGAGCCAACTCTAATCGTATCACAAAGATACAACAGATGTTATTTAAAAACTCAAATCTGTCGAGTGGAGAAGCGATTATGTCAAGGCTCTACACACATCAATCAGACATGACCTGGCAATTAGTACTATTGAATGTTCATTCAAGGAAGAATCAGCATCATATTATCAGCAAATCAACATGATCAAGAAGGTGCTTCAAGCAACTTTGGATTTCAACATTTTTATGTTTGATGACACCTTTTGTCAACAAACCAAAGGTGTAGCTATGGGCTCAAAATACGCCCCAGCCCTAGCCAACCTATTTATGGGTTTATTCAAGTATATGTTCATATATTCATACATATAGTACTCAGAGAAAATGATCCTTTGGACTCAATATATAGGTGATGTGTTCTTGATATGGAAAGGATCAAAAGGGGAATTTGAGGAATTCACCAGGAGAATAAATAGCAATCAGTATGGTATCCAATTTACAGGAATCTGTAATGTCCATGAAATCAATTTCTTGGATTTAAACATACACGCATTTGGAGATCACCTGGATACCTGGACCTTTAGAAAGGAAACAGAGGTAAACTTAACCTCGTACCTATTAAGCTGCCACTATGAACCAATTATACAAATATACCAACTGGCAAATTCATAAGAGCACGTCAAAACTATCATAATTTGAACAAATTCAATGATGAATGCAAGTTCCTATATGGGAGATTTCAACAAAGAGGATACACTAAACAATTAATTGACAAGGCATATCAAAAAGCAAATAGACTATCACAAGATCAAACACTTGAGAAATATTAACAGAACAATCAATTAGATAAACCTCATGAAAAAATTGGATTTGTAACTAAATATAGCAGTGACTTCTATGTAATAAAGAACATTTTGAAAAAACATTGGTATTTATTGAGATTAGATGAACATATCCAAAAATATGTAGAAGAGAAACCATGTATCATCGAATGGCGAACAAATACAATTAAAAACAAACTGAGTCCTTCATTATTGCCTCAAGAAGCATGTACATCAGCCAAGACTTGGTTGCAATCAGCTAAAGATAGTTTCAGAAAGTGTGGCACCTGCAACATGTGAAAATATGCACATGACAAAACAAGCACTTTCTTGGACATGTATAGTAAAGAATACAAAATTAAAAACACAATTAATTGCCAGACCACGTATGTAGTCTATGCAATGAAGATTGCCAAAGTGCATAGCGCAGGAAGTCTGGATTCTATTAAAGACACAGAGGCAAGCATTATGCTTATTCTTCTTTAATCCTGCTTAACAACAGCTTTTTAAATCTTCATATTCTTGTGATATATAGTATCCTTTATTTTTCAAAAGGTGCCCAGTCGGCACAGAAAATAAAGAAACAACAAAATAAACTTAAACGAAACAGAAGTATATCAACCACATTTCCCATGAGTCTCTGGCTCTCTGGTAGTCCTAGCCTCGCTCCTGTCCTCCAATGAGGTGTCCTCCTCTAGTATAAGTGTCCCTCTGACTGGGTGCCTTCCTCTTCTTTTGCCTGTCTTCGACTCTTAACCTTAACAACAGTCTAGTAACAGTCTCATAATTGAACTTGCTGCCTTTTCTATGTTGTACAATTCTTAGATCCTCCCTGTTGATCTGCTAGCTGGTTATTCTCGAGGACTCTTCTGGTCTCCCCTATATGAAAATAGATCACAAGTGTAAAAGTGTGGGAATTCGCTGCCAATCACATGATAGTTATACATTGAACACTAATGATTTCGGATATAATGCTTAAACAGCTAAATTCCTGTGCAGGTCTCTCCTGTCCATTTGAGTACCTTAATGCATACGATTGAATTCCTCTTGGGAGGGATAATGCTCGCCTCCGTGTCTTTAATAGAATCAAGACTTCCTGCGCTTCGGCAATCTTCATTCTATGACAATACTGGAGGTGAGCATTATGCTTGTTCAAAGCTTTGTATTACTGCTCTGCAATGTTCAGTACTGGTTTAAAATAGAAAGTTCTGGAAACCGAATCACTGGACCAGTCGGCTGCCTTGATGATCTCCTGTGGTGGAACTCCTGCTGCAAAACATCCTGAACCATGGCTCCTCTGGTCGAGTGAGCTCCGAATACAGAAATATCTATTCCTGCCATGTCCATTACTTCTTTCACCCATCTTGCGATAGTTGCTGGGGCCACCGCCTTATATGGCTTCCTGAGCACTATTAGGAGCTGAGTTATATTTCTAGGTTTTACATCGGCTGTCGATGCCTCATATGCTTTTATGCATTGCGCTAAGCCGAGCCTGATATTGTCAGGAAAGTATTGATAGGTAATAATCCTGGAGTTCGTTTTTGTACGCTGTGCTAAGTTCAACGCCACTCCCTCCGGATAGAAAATCTTCGTGTCGATCTCAAGAGCTTTTACATCTGACACCCTTCTACAACAAACTAGGCATAGCACTGTAGCTATATTTCCTGAAAGCTGTCTCTTTGATAAAAGGTCATTTCTCGGCCATTCCTCGAATAGATGGAATATCTTATTAACATCCCAGAGGGATGAGTATCTTGGCCCTGGGGGCTTACTTACTTTTACTCCTTTAAGGAGTCTAGTGACTGCTGGGTGCTCGCCCACTGGGACACCGTCTACTAAATCGTGTCCTGCTGAAATGGCTGACCTGTAAACTCCTACGGTTCTGAAGGCTTTCCCTCTGGAGGTCAGTGATGCTAAAAAGTTTACCACCTGTACTATAGGGGCTGAAATGGGAGAAACACTCCTCCCCCTGCACCATGAAGCCCAGGTCTGCCATGCGGAATTATAGCTCTGTATTGTTGACAGGGCCATCACACCTTGGTAAGCTCTGTAGCTTCCTCTGAAAGTCCTGGCAAGCACCATCTGCGCTAAGACGGTCAAGGTCTGATCCTGAATCAGAGGGTGGGGAGCTCCTGCTGGATCAAACAGGAGATCCTGTCTGTGAGAAATCCTCTGGGGGAAATCCGTGGAAAGTTCCATCAGAACTGGAAACCAAGCCTGCGATCTGCATTCTGTTGTCACTATGACGATCTCCGCTTTGTCCCTGTGCACTTTTGCTAGTGCCATCGCCAGCATCGCGAAGGGGGGAAAGGTGTAATGTGTGTGATCCCACCAGTAGTGCAGGAAGGCATCCGTGCCTAGCGCTCCTGGGTCCAGCCTCCAGCTGAGGTATCTGGGGAGTTGTGAATTCAGCCTCGAGGCAAAGAGATCGGTATGTAGAGGTCCCCATCTCTGTTGCAGTTTGTCGAAGGCTGACTTGTGTAGTCTCCATTCGCTGGAATCTACCAAGTATCGGGAGTTCCAGTCTGCTACTGTATTCCTCACTCCCGGAAGGTATTCGGCCTTGATCTCTATTTCTCTCTCTAGACAGGAGTGCCAAAAGTCCTTGGCTAGCTCCACTAGCATCTTGGATCTCGTGCTTCCCAGCTTGTTGATATACCTGACAGCTGATATGTTGTCCATCCGCAAGAGGATGCAGCATCTTACTCTGTCCTTTGTAAAGGCTCTGACTGCAAAAGAGCCTGCTAGGAGCTCTAGGCAGTTGATGTGCGCGGCTAGTTCTGTCTCTGTGTGACCGCACCTGGCTCTCCATCCTGATCTGCTGGTGTCCGACTCTATGGTGAGCTCGAAATATGGCGCGACCGTTCCAAGCTTCCATGTTGTACAGCCACCATCTGAGCTCTGTTTTGCTGTCCTCGTCCAACGGCACTAACCAATGGTATCTCCAGCCCTTCTGTAAGTACCTGATCTTGAGCCTATGGAGGGCTCGGCAATGTAAAGGACCCGGGAAGATTGCTTGTATGGAGGCTGCGAGGAGTCCAACTATCCTGGCTAGACTCCGAAGCGATGCAACTGGCTTTCTCAGAGCGGTCCTCAGGTCTTTCTTTATTGCTTTTATTTTGGCCTGTCGGGAGTTCTAACATGGCTTTCCTGGTGTCTGTAGTGAAGCCTAAAAATTCTATCCTTTTGGATGGAATCAGGACTGATTTCTCGGTGCTGATGAGGAAACTTAGCCCCGATATGAGCGAAGCTGCCCATTGAACTTGACTCTGCAATCTGTCCTTGTCCTCTGCCATGAAAAGGATGTCGTCTAGGTAGATGCTCTTCCAGATTCCCTGGCTTCTCAGCGCTGTCGCTAGAGGCATTAGAAGCTTGGTAAAAGCCCAGGGTGCTGAGGCGAGGCCGAAAGGAAGGGTTTTGAATTGCCAAATCTCTTTCTCCCACTAGAACTGTAAATAGGTTCAGAACTGGGGTGATATGGGTATTGTGAGGTAAGCGTCCTTTAGATCTAGGCGCGCTAGCCAATCGTTTTTCTTGAGGAGGTCTGAGAGCAGATGGATTCCTTCCATCTTGAAATGTCTGTATATCAACCAGCTGTTCAGCTCTTTCAGGTTGATAACAGGACGTACCTTGCCTTTTCGATGAACTAGAAACATGTTGCTCAGGAGGCCTTTACAGTGGGAATGAGCTCTCTCTATGGCCTGCTTGTGTGCTAGCTCCCGGAGCTCTGCATCTAGAAGATTCCTTTCTGCTAAAGGGATGTGCATGCACTGTGGGGCTGCTAGATGCTCTGGCTCTGCAATAAAATCTAGGTGGAAACCTTGCGTGGTCTGCAGCACCCAAGCGTCTGATGAAAGCTTGCGCCAATTGTGCGTGAAAAGCAGGGTCCTCCCGCCTACAGGGGGGTAAATCACTCTCTCTCTCACCTGTGGGGTTATTCTGCCTGTAGTAACCTCTGCCTCGGTGTCCCCTGAATCCTCTGCTTCTATTGGGAAAGAAGGCATCCTGCTGTCAGGATTCCCAGTATTGGGCTCTCGGGCTCTGAGGTCTCCTGTTGGAATTGTATCAGTCAGTTGATCGACCTCTGTAATGGCCGGCTCCTGCAAAAACTCGTCTTTGGAATACTTTCCTTATGGAGGACTGTGTTTTCTCAAGTGCTGTGTAAGTTCCTACAAACGTATTCATCTCTTTGACGAATGTGTCACCAAATAATAGACTGAGCACCCCTTCGCCCGCTTCATAAAATGCTAAGTCTCCCAGCTTATTGTCGATTTTCAATAGCATTAATCTCTTTCATTCTGCAGAGATCACCCTGTTTGCATTCCCAAATAAACATACGGCCCGTTGGGCCCATCCTGCGAGAATGGAGGGGTCCACTGGCTCTCCCATGTCTTTGGACCTCTTTGCCAGGTCCATAATCTTAGCAATGGGTCCCATAAGATTAAGGATCTTGTCTTGACAAGACTTCCATGCTCTATCCGTGCCCCTCTGAGTATCCTTATTTGCTTTCGCCACGAAAGTGAGCATCTTTGGATCCATTTCTGGGGTCTCGGATACCCTGCCTGAGAGTTCGGGTCTTGGGCATTCCGCTCTCCAGAGGTTTTCTGATCCTCTGTGACATATAGATAGCCACTCTCGGAGATGGAGTCCACTCTGTGGATCTGGGGTGTCTAAATGCCTCAGGTTCAAACATGTCTGAAGTGTCCTCATCTGGGGTACTCTCCACTAAACTGGCTTTACTCACTGGCTCTCTACTCTCCTTTTTGGTGAGGCTGTTGGCATTCTCCTGTCCTTCCTCTTGGTCATATTCTTCCAAGGAAGAGAGAGCGTTCCCTATATTATCATCCCCTGGGGTAGGGGTTAAGAGGCTGGGCACAGCTGATGTCTTTAATAGATTGGCGTCTTTAAGTCTCTTGAACGCATCAGCCGCCTCCTGGGGCCTTTCATTCTTCCCCATTTCTGAGCCCGGGGGGGTGTACAAGAGTGTTTCCTCTTCCGGGCAACCTTACAACCCCTTGAGTTATTTTCTAGAGGCTGTGTAGTGGAGTTCCCCTCACCTGGATCATCTTGTGTGCCAGCTCTGGTGCCCAATATCTCCTCCAGGATCTGCAATCTGTCCTGAATAGGCTGCACTCCCTGGGCTACTGCCCTTACTAGAGAGTCTCCCAGAACTCTCTTAAAGCTCTATGAGAGGTCTACCTCCTCTTCCGGGAACTCGGGTTCCTGGTCGCTATAATCGTACCAATACTCCTCTGGTCTGTCAGAGGCCATCTCTGTGAGGTATGATAGGGAAGTGCAGCTGCAGTGCAGGCTTAGTGGCTCTGCTAAATTGGCCTGTCTGGGTCGCAGCTTCTGGACAAGCGTTTTCAGTAATACATATATTTCTTTTTTTTTAACCCTAATTTGGGCTCAGCCTCTGTATGTTCATGAAAATGCTTCGAAATTGTGAGCGGAATGTTCTTTTTTGCCGCGTAGAATGCTCAAAACTGCTCCAGTTCGGCAAGACGCTTCTTTTTCAATCTGAGTGGAATGTTAACCAAGCAGAGCCTACTGCGCATGCGCGGGCTCCCCATTGCGTGCGAAGACTTTCCTGACAGGCCCAACGTCCACGTTCCTACTTCAATGTTTAAGGCCCCAGTGCAAGCAAGATCACCTGCAGGCCGACAGTAAGGAAATACAAAACCCGAATTGCCAAACACGTTCAGATGAAGAGATTTTACCTGTTTTAAATATATATAAGTGAAATATAATTCAAATAAATATTCAGCTTACGCTGGCTGTTATTTAAGTCATAATATCTTCACCTTGCTCTTCGCTGCCCTTAAGCTGCGCATTATTGAATCTTTTTTACATATTGTCAGTCAATAATCATTAATGAAAGCTTGCTGTCGAAAGCAGCAAAAAAGAAGAAAGGCACCTAGTCAGAGGGACACTTGTACCAGAGGAGGACACCTCATTGGAGGACAGGAGCAAGGCTAGGACTACCAGAGAGCCAGAGACTCATGGGAAATGTAGTTGATACACTTCTGTTTCGTTTAAGTTTATTTTGTTGTTTCTTTATTTTCTGTGCCGGTTGGGCATATTTTGAAAAAAAAAAAGAAAAAGGAAACTATATATCATAAGAAATATGAAGATTTAAAAAGCTGTTGTTAAAGCAGGATTAAAGAAGAATAAGCATAATGCTTGCCTCCGGTCTTGTCATAGAATCATCTGCAAAAATCTTTCTAAAATTGGAAGTCAAGACCAGCAATTTCCATTAGCTCAACACTGGCAAAAAGTACATCACTTGGACAAGAACACTGACATAAGATTCATTGACAGAAGAGAACACTTGGCAGGAGAGACGGTGAAAGAGAAAAAAGCCTGGGGCAGGCAGAAGCAAGACTGGTGTGTAAATTTAACACAACTGTAATGGGTCTGAACACAGGCAATATGATGGTCCACTTTTTGTAATTAAATAACTCATGCACTTAATTAGCTAGAACATGGTGCCAGGACATATACAGTGTAGATCAGCATCACAATTCATAATTCAAAAACAAGTAGGCTTCATGCACAATAGAATAGAGAATGCTGCCCAAGCAACATATCATAACCACTGAATCATGACATTGGCACTAAGGGTCACAGGGAATATACCACAATTAATTTATATATGGAGCAAAAGTGTGTATGCTACAACGCCGTCTGTATATAAGAAATAGGTATTAAATCATGAATTCTAGAAGTAGAGCTATATTGAAATGAAGACGACAGGAATATTGGTGCTGATATAGGATAAATATTTCTATAGAGCAGAATGCTAACTGTCCGTACCACTTATATGGTATTTAAAAGGCTTTATTACAACCTCTAATCCCCTACATTAGATCACACATTGCAACGGTAGAGACTAATCTAACAGGTAATTAACCTGTATACATCAGACAAGATTTGGTAACAACCTTGTCCCAAAACCATTGTCTAAATTATAGTTAGCACCACAATTTATGAAATAGGGACTTCAGTATGTTCTTCTTTAATTATATTTGAAATATGGTCCATTATCCTGCAATTTAAATACGGCACAAAAAAATACACAGTCGTGAGGATCACATTATGGACTACACTATGGGCAGCTATTTACTTTTCCAACACATGTAAGTGTTCTTGACCCCAAAAGATGGTGCCCATCATTAGTAGTAACAATAGAAGACGGTTAACTACTGTGTGTTTGCCATAGTAGCACATCACAACTGTTTACTAATGGCGACAGCGTCTCGTGAACTCCCAAGAGAGTCAATGCTTAAGACAGAATTTTGATCCTACTGGTAAGCGTGATCACATTTTCTTTAGATGTATAAACTAACTTTGAATAACTTGCAATAGGTGCTTAGATCAGTTCAAAGGGAAACCCATTGAGACAGTGGCAATCAGGTAATGAAAGCGGCAGCTCAGATACTTGTAAAGGACCCTCACATTAAACGACTAGCACAATCGTAAACCTTTTTGATGTCCAAATGAATTATTATGAATACTAATGTTACGTGGGCACATGATAACCATCTTACAAATTATTAGAATGCCAGATGTCATAAAACCGATAGTATGCTATCTACTAATACAAGAGAATGGACATGGCCCAGTCTTCACATACGCAAGTTTGATTCAAACGTCCATGCACGGAGCACCGAAGACATTCAGGCACTATTTGGTTTAACATATGCTCATTTATCTTGAGGAGTGTAAACCTAATTATTGAGAGCGATATAATTAAATACGTTTTTATTTGCAGGGAATTATCCCATCAGTTTGTTACAGCTAAACTAAACTAAAAAGGACGAATGGTAAGCCATTTTCAATTCATTCATTGCTAATCACCTTGTGAAACTGCACAGATACAGAGTAAATGGGATGACCTACATGTATAAGAAGTTGCCTTAACCTGTATAGATCCCCGCAAGAAGGAATCAGGAATTAGGTGGAATAACATAATATAACTAAGGGTATGAAATGTAATTCACTTTAAATTGTACACGTGGGACATGTAGCTATAGGGATCATGTAATATACATACATCTCTAATGTGATCTGATATAAAGGATACATACCACTCAATATAATTGCCAAGTTCATTGCAAAAAGTGAGAGTATGGTTTTCATTCTTTTGTTTCTTTTAATTTCCTACTTTTTGTTATGATGTATCTACTTCTACCCCTGTACCGAAATCAACCTCAATTATACAACTACACATGGTAATGTTACTTTCAAATAATTACATGTTTTTGTATGATATGTTTTATTTAATGGTGGATTTATTCTGTTCATCGTTTAACAATTGTTTAGGCACAAATGGATGTATACAACAGTATTATTGAACATGCCCTGATTTCAGAAAGCCCTATGGGCGAAACATGTGTCATCTAGAAGGGCACACTCTATGGAAAATAAATGACAACAATTGATGACAAATAACTTTTTTTGGCGCTTGTCTTTAATAAGAGTATGTTAAAGGTTACTATATTGAAAGATACACACATACACAGGTATATACTGAAATTAACATACCCATGGAATGTCCATTAAGGGAGGTTAAAGGAAAGCACTGCCTTTCTAAGGGAGACACACCTTTTTCTATTCCCACATGCTTTCATTGTTTTGATGCTAGGTGTAGTCATTGTTTAGGTGTCATGTAATCAGGACAGGATTATGTAGGTGGCATGCAAGCAAGATGTCTCATCCATAGGCTATACAAAGTGACAAAACAGTAAAATACCATTGGGAAAGATAGGTGCTCACAAATGTACAATGAAATCCTGTGTTTCCCTTGGAGGGCCCTGCCCTAGTGTATGGTTGCATGTTATCAACTGTCACATGACTGTCATGTGTCTTTGTGCTGTCCGTAATACTCAGTGCTCCCCATGCAAAATATGGATAAGCCATGACAACAGGCAACATGATGTGCACTCTGTGACCAGCACAACTCATTACCCCATCACAGATAACTGCTATATATTGCCTTATAGTATTATATAACTGCTATATATTACCTTATTTCACTAACAGGGCACACCTGGTCAATGCCCCATGACATATCATCCCATCTCACAATGCTGGGGACAAGAAACAAACAGACTCATTTAGGAATCAATATTGTGCTTTTGAAAACAAAAAAAATGCAAAGGCGGTCCCCAAGAATGTATACAGGATACGTCACCAAACAGGTACACAGTCACAGGCAAATTGTCTACAAAAATGAAAATAACCAGCCTGAATAAATCTCACTACTTCTCACACACATGCATCAATTTACACAATCACGTGTTCATTTGTGTTATTCTGATTAGTAATTACCATTGCAGTCATGAGTCACTGCTTCAAAACATCTCCAAATCATGCATAAAATTGCATTTACACATTATACAAAGAACTTTGCGTTCCCTAATATCACCGACATGCTAGAATCAGAGAAATGTTGCATGCCTCACATTTAACATGTAAATGTGGTGTTGTGGGTAATTATTAGGTGTGTGCAGATTAAAATAAGCTTAACATAAATCACATTCAAATTCAGCATTTTTTGACTCAGAAGCAGAGTTATCGTTTCAGAACACACAATATTTCAGCTCACCCACGCAACCAGGGAGAATGATTTTAGGATTTTATTAAACAGGTATAAGTGCATAGGTGTCCCTACCCCTTCACCTTCTAAAGCGAATCCCAATCTGCAGTTTCAGGAAGGAGGGTTATATGGGAATTATATTATTAAATAAACACGCATTTTCAAGTAAATCTTCATAAAACTATGGTACGGATGTCTTCCTATCACTGTTTTAACTGTAACATAAACGGATTTGGCTATATCCGTGAAAACACTTTGGGTACAATGTTTATTAATGTCACTGCGCACACTGCTCAGCAATGTGCTATGATTTGGACTGAAGTGACATATCACTTGATTTTATATCCAGTGAGAATGCACTGTTCATTTCCCAAATGCAACATTCATTCATTTTTGTATCACCCTTTCCGGATCAGCTCCTTTTGGGACTTAGCAATAAAAATGGTTCTAGAGACCATGTACCTTTTAATTTTGTGAATGCTAATCATTTTAATTTGTTTAAAGGGTGGAGCACGCAAAGATACTTTTGTGTTCTTTGGGGTTTCCAAGTCAGCAGATCTCTCCTGGTCTGTACATCCCTTTTTCAGTAAGGAAGGTCTGGCTCAGGTTAAGATTGGTTCCAATTCCCTCATGAATAAGGCCTTTTATCTCCAGATAATATCCGTATTGTGTAAGCATCCAAGAGGAGCAGGTGGTGTTTTTGCCTGAAACATTTACCAGAGTCAAAATTGCTTTTCTGTGTGTTCCTGCTTGTTAAAATGTGCCATATTCTAACCGTATCAGGTAATATTATCCCCACCAAAAATATCGGCATATATATGGTCATCGGGAATGGCCATAGGCAATATTTTTAGTGGTGATAATTTTTGGGGTTATTGGGAGCGGGAGTTGTGGGGGTGTCCCCCGCACCCTTTAAAATAATATGGGAGTTGGGAGTTGCGGGGGTGCCGCCCGCAGATTCCATGCCTAAATATTGCCGCATAAATATGGCAATATTTTTGTATGGCGATATTTTTGCGGGGATATTAACACATTGAACCATTCTAACAGGTTTGTCACACTATTTAATGTTTAAAATGTTCCTTTGGCGTATCCAACATCAGACAGTATCAGAGAATACAAACCCCTAATTTCCACTGGATGGTCATATGTCTAAATATGAAAAAGATGGGGGCTGATCTGCTCCAGTAACATTGAAATCCAAACCAGTTTTTCCTTTATTTGTAATCATAGCAATATGGTATATAATGCAACATAGATCTTGGTAATCCCCAGCACACACCATGTCAGGATATGGGAAATTAATGTTGCCAACCACGAGTTTGCCGGTGGGATGTAGGAAATACCTCCAGCTATCATCTGGAGGTAAGTCCCCCACCGGCAAACATCAATCCAATAGGACTCCATGGATTCTGGATTTACACCAGTAATGCAGTGGTACTAACGCTGGACCGAGTGCCGGTATCAGTATTTAAATTTGCCGGTATCCTGGCTAATTTACTGGCAGGATACTGGCAGACCTCTGATAAGGCCTTTTGAATAAAATGATGGCTCATTTTGGCTTTGCTGGATGTACTGCAGGGAAACTGCATAAATGCACCCGTCAATATCCTATCAGTTGACTTTTGTCATTTTAAAAGAAAGGTTACTTTAGCACCAGCTATGTCATTTTACCTGCATAATCATATTTCGACCCCTTTGGGTCTCTTCATATTTATGATATGCAGTTTCATGATTTGTAAGGAATGAGCTCTCAGCCCGACCTGCTATTGATATCAAGTCATTTAAAAACTTGTCTTTGGGGTAATTTCACATTGGGAGTTCCTGTTGTAGGTGTGACACTGCACACAATCCGAATGGTGCATTTTATCAATAGAGCAGGTATGCATTGGTATCTTATAAGCATTCCCTTGTCATGGTACCTAGTGAGAAGTGAGGATCATGAATAAAGTGACATATTTTTCTGGTGCCTCTCTCACTCGAACTTGAGATACTTTCCATGTCTCATTTTCACCCTGAAACATATAGGAAACACAGACAACCTCGTTCACCTGTATATTACCAGTATTTAAGCCACAAACAGTAACAAACAGATATCAACAAGACTCAAAACCTCATTGGTTATGTGCGGGAAACTTTGGATACATTTATTTCACAGCATGGTTTCCTTATTGCAAAATCTGATGTCTAAAAACACAATTCACAACATAATTTTCACAGATACAAAACATTCTTCATGGGTTAGTGTACAAAACACAGACTGGCATTTTTGTTATGCCATCTGATGTTAAATTCTACAACAAAAGATTTTTAGAAGTAAGTCTTAATTGTTAAACACCTTTTTGAAGAGCAGTTGAAGAACTGAGAGACAGTTGAAGACTTACACAATGTGATTTCTTCTTTCAACAAGACTTTTGACATCAATAGTCTCTACTCATTTTTTACACTGCTTGTCAGTTTTTACACAGGGCACAATATATATGTTCTTAACTTGTACCCCTATCTCTTCATTGCTTTTCTATGTCTCTTCCAAGCACTTAGTGTCTGTTACTTCCACAAATACTTTGGTTCGGATTGGATGTTTTTCAGGATAATATGTCGACGCACTGCATCCTTTTGTCAACAAGATGAGGTCCTTTATACAGGACACCACCGAGATGATTAATATACTCAACAACATTGTGGTACTAGAAGATGACATACTGTTCCCTTTATGTTTCATGTTGCTTTCACCCTATTATAAAACATACCCCTCGACAAAATAAAATTCTTCGTGTGACCTACCGTATGAATCATTTTCACCCTGCAATAAACCATCTTCCCCAATCCTGAAAGAAACAGGGCAGTTTCTCAGCATTAGTTTACTTTAGGAAACCGTTTTGTGTTCCAATATCTCGCGGGAAAGGACATTGATTTAGGGGTTATTCCTTTTGACAGTTTAACATTTAGAGGAGACATCGACCCTGGCGTTAAGGGTTTAACGGCGCCATAAAAGGTGTTGGCGCCGTTAAACCCTTAACGTCTGATTACAAGGTCCCTTTGCGGGACCCGACCTTAACGGCTGGTTTTACCAGCCGTTAAAGTATAGTGCCGCAAAGGGACCTCGGTGCTAATTACGGTACCGCAATTTGCGGTTCCGTACTTAGCGCCTTCCCCAGTCCCATTGAGCCCTATGGGGCGAAAATGGGAATGGGCAAGGGCCATGGTGAAATGGGGAAATACCGCCCCGCCAACCTTGGAATGGGGCGGTATTTCCCCATTCCACCATGGCGGACTCGTTACAACACCGGCACCAACCATGGTGCTAATAGCGCCATAGTTTAGCGCCGAGGTTGTAATGAGGGCCATATTGTTGTTACTTAAAGCCTAATCCCAATAAGACGTTTCAACAGAACATGATGACTTCTCTAATGTTTTATAATTTATCACAACAAAAATGGGGAGATCAGAGACAATGGGATTGATTCAAAAATGTTTTCAATGGGAATTTCCCATGTTAAAACATTTTTATAAATCAGGGCCAATGTGTTTATCAGTCTTGCTTGATTCATCCATTATGTTTGTCCTTACGGTTACCAGTCAAATGGTCGAAAACATTTGGTCGACAGACAATTTGGTCGACACCATTTGGTCGAATGCCAAATGGTCGAATTTTTTTTTTTTTTTTTACCCATTTTTTGGTTTTTTTTGGGGGGGTCCCCCCCCCAACCCCCTTTTTTTTCTTTTTTATTTTTTTTCCCCACACGAAAACCCACAAAACACATATATATATTAAAAAAAAAAAATCGACCATTTGGCATTCGACCAAATGGTGTCGACCAAATTGAAGTCGACCAGTTTGTTGTCGACCAGTTGACTGGACACCTGTCCTTACACGTGTTAAAGGTTCTGCGCTATTTGTTCAGCCTATTTCAGTTGAATCTTCCATACCCATAGTTACATCATTTCTGATCTAACTTTGAACATTGTTTGAAGGTTATTTCACTGACGGTTTTTTGGTTTAGGAATTGTCTCTGAGAGTATAAAAATGTTTAGACATATTAGAGCCATACAACTGAACTTTGAATTCAGTGCAATGCTTATGTTTTACTGGAGTCAGAGGTCCGCACCGAAAATTACAGGTGTGTGAGGTGGTACAAGTTGAAAACACGAGGCTAAAGAATCTGATAGTATTCTTATTCTTTAGTCCCTTTGCCGCCCATTTCACGGGGAATTCACATGTATTATCAACACCAGACTTTTCCCCTTGCTTCTACATTTGTGGAAGGAGCTCTCGACTCTACTCTTTAATGAATGAACCCTCCCTAACACCTATGTCCTCTACTCTCCATATAACTTGTGGGTGATCTGTTAGCCCCTGTTTTCTCCCCTGGTTGTTTGTAGACCCATTTTTAGGATATTGTCCACATCCTCCCACATTGTTAGCTTCTTGGTCCCTTGTATCTCTGTTTCCCTCACTGAGTCCTTGTCCCTATGAATTGTAAAGGTCTCTGTTACTTCCCAAAGCTAGGTCTGCACTTAATAAATACTATAGTAATGCTAAAAGTCCGAACTTTTGTTCGCTCAAGGAAAAGAGTCTATCATCTATTTTGCTTTACTGATCAGGTATTTGTTGATGATATACTATTCATTCCTCCCCAATCAGTGTTCTACTTTTATTTTTAAATGTGATATTGTATTCATAATTGTAATCAGAGCTTTGGTTTGTACCAGTTTCACAAATTGGAATTCCCAAATTACCTCTTTGCGTTGAGACTTTTGAATTGTATTAATCCTAATTGTTGGTCTCAATACTCTGATGCACCGATAAGAAGTAGGATGTTCATTATTTATTAAAGAAGGATGCATATACTCGATGATTCATTTAGTCTCAGAGATCTTTGGACATCCGTTAACTCTTACTGCTACTATTTCACTATTTCAGCATCATTCTTTTGCATAAAATATTCAGATGTTAAGTCACAGTTATGAAGGATTAAAGATCCCTCTCACCCCAGCCAACAGCTAACAACACTACAAAATAGGAAGTGCTTTTGGTTACAAACAAAAAATCTAATCCCCACCTTAATCCTCATTATCACAAACATTTCAAACTCTAATCATAATAAAAGTGGATTAACATAGGCTTATTGTGACACAATATCAGCACATTTGCCCTACATATGGATCAGTCATTTACCCACCGTAGCATATAATCATGTGACATGCTCTTCAATTTATCATCTTCTATACTGCAAAAATGGGTTTTACAAGCCTTGGCCTCCCAAATGTCCATGTTTTCAATTTCTCTCGACTGGTGCGCAGTGTCGGTGAGAAAGAGTCCCTGTGAGGGAATATGCCTTTATCAATCATTGGAACAAACGGTCCTGTGTGTTAAATGCTTCACCTGCAAACTAATTACCATTGCTGACCTCTGCTCAACATTTAGCATTGACAGCATACTATCCCTTTACCTGATGAAAAGGGGTTCTGGTACAGGAGGACATTTCAGCAATGCATCCTTCCTTGTCAACGTGCGCTTAAGTAAGAAGAGATGAGTGACAGTCCTGCAGGTGGTTGAACGACTGCAACTGCAGAAGCAAATTTCATACTGGTACCACTATGCTTTGCTAGCTCCAGTAACATCACTACAATACTTCTATATTCTTTGTAGTAGTGTAGTGTATCGTAATACACATATCTAGCAGCAAAGGTAACAACACACAATTCAGAAATATTCTCAAACACATAAACATACATTCAGATTTTGCAGTAATAGCCATCTGAAAATACTTTTAGATGTAAAATGGACAGGTCATACAAGTAAATCAAATCATAGTAGCGTCAAATTACAGGAGTCATAGTCAATTCTCATCACGACTTGCCCAAGAAATTCTCTCTGTGGCTGATTGGTTGACCTGAACCAATGTTGGTACACATCAAATAAACGCAGGTACAGGAAAGATGTAAAAACATTACCCTAAAAGCAAGCATGCTATGTAACATGCTCACTCCCCCATCCCCTTCCAGAGAAACAGAACCCAGTGTGTGTTGATACCCCCACTTACTAGTTTGGGGAACACCATCCCAAAGGCTCATGGTTACAACAGCACACAGCTCTTGATATTCAATTCTACCAACATGTTCCTCTTAGCTAATAAAACAAGATGTTTGGTCAGGAAAGTTATAGATAGAAATACCGAACTGCCTACATAATGACCAGATCTTTCCTTCATTAATTACAAAGGCAAACTGCTTTAGAAAGATATTCATAAAGAAATTAATGTAAAAAGTCAAGTGCTCTTGTATTTTGTATTTTTGTATTTGTTTATTATTTATATCGTTCACCGAACCCTAGGGTAACTGGGAGCTTGAAAAACGTAGAGGTTACATATAATGTGAGGTAATATACATTGGTGGAGATATAGCAATAGAGACCCTGGTTACAGATGGGCCTTGTAAAAAACATAAATAGACAGTGGGTAAATAATTAAGAGTGGTATCAATTACTGTAGAGGCTTGTTGCTTAGCCAATTTTTAATTCCAGCTTTGAACGTGAGGAAAGAGGGTTCTTGTCTGAGATGGATGGGACTAGAGTTCCATCGTTTGGCCGCTTGGACAGCGAAGCTGGCTTCTCCAGCTGTTTTTAGGTTGAATCTTGTAACCACAAGGTTGTGAGAGTGAGATGATCTAGTGGTACATGTGGGTTGGTGTACGCAGATTTTATCAGCCAGATATTTAGGGGCTGAGTTGGTGAGGCATTTGTGTGTGATGGCCAGAGTGCCAAGTGTGATTCTGTCTCGAATAGGCAGCTACTTGGCGTTTTGTCTATGAGTAGAGATACGGCAGAATCTGGGTAGACTGAGTGCTGCTCTCAGTGAGTTGTTCTGGAGTACCTGGAGTCTATTTAGGTTGTGTTCAGAGGATCCTAGGAAGAAAGTATTGCAGTAGTCTAATTTAGACAGTGTGAGTGTTCTAGCTAATGTTACGCAACTACTTATGTATAGGTACGATTTAAAACTGTAGATCAGTTTGTTTGTGTAAGCTGTGGAGGCTGCTACGCTGCTAACTTGTTTTTTAGAGATAATGTCAAATCAAGGTTACCCCTAGGGTTTTTATCTTTTTGGATACATTTATTAGGTTACTGTCAACGATGAAAGAGGAATACCTGGAATCAAGTTTATTCAATCATGCCTGAGTGCCCACGATCATTAACTCTTGTCGTCATTGGGAAAAAGACTGTTGGTGGCCATCCAGTAGTTTACAGTCTTGGTCATAATAGCCAGTGAGGGGGATGAGGACTTGGGTGTCATCTGCATAAATGGTATAGATGACACCCAGGTTGTCTAGACGGTCGAAGAGCATCGTAAATATATTGGGGGTCATTACGACCCAGGCGTTAACCATGGCACTATTAGCGCCATGGTTGACGCCGGTATTTTACTAATTGCGCCATGGTGGATGGCGGAATTACCGCCCCATTCCAAGGTTGGTGGGGTGGTAATTCCCCATTTACCATTGGCCCTTCCCCATTCCCATTTTTGCCCCCATCGGGCTCAATGGGAATGGGGAAGGCAGTAATTATGGTACCACAAATTGCGGTACCGTAATTACCTCGAAAGTCCCTTTGCGGGTTCCTTCCTTAACGGCTGGTAAAACCAGCCATTAAGGTGGGGACCCGCAAAGGGACCTCATAATTAGGTGGTAAGGGTTTAACAACGCCGCCACCTTTTATGGCGCCTTTAACACCTTACCGCCTGGGTCGTAATGAGGCCCATTGTATATTGTAGGTGACACACAGGATCCTTGAGGGACTCCACATGGTATAGGTGTTGGGTCTGCTGAGGCTAATGGGGAGAAAACTCTTGTGGTCCGGTTAGAGAGGAAGGATTTGACCCAATCAGATGTGTTAGTGGAGAATGCTGCAGCTGTGGTATGGTGTTTGGTGAGAATTGGTTGGTCGACCAGGTCGAAGGCAGCAGATAAGTCCAGGAGTAGGAGGATCACTAGCTTTCCTTTGTCCTTCACCTCGTCCATTTGGATCTTGAGGTCAAGAATAGCTGCCTCAGTTCCATGTCTGGCCCTGAAGCCCGATTGTCTAAGGCCTAGGAGATCATTCTCCTCTAGGTGCTTCTGAATTTGCAGATAGGCCTTCCGTTCCAGGATTTTTAGAAGGAATGGGACGGTGGGGATGGGCCTCTAGTTTGTGGGGATATTTGGGTCAAGGTTGGGCTTTTTTAGGAGAGGCATGACCCAGGCTTCCTTAAGATTGTTAGGAACCTGACTAGATGAGAAGGAAGAATTTATCAGAGTAGTGATGAAGGGGGCTAGGTTTTTAGCTCCCTCCTTTATGATAGAGGCTCGGCAGATGTCCCCCTGAGAGTGGGAGGGTTTTAGGCTTTTTATGATATCTTCTACTTCCTTTGGTGTTACTTGTGAGTGAAAAGGTGTAAGGGGTGCAGGATTGTGAGGTTTGCTTTGAGTCTGAGGTGGACTGGGAACAGAATGTGCAGAATGATATGCCCCTCCCATTTCCTCAGGAGGAATTAAGATAATAAAGAATCTTTGGAAGGCATAGGGATCCAGACCAGACCATTTAGGAAGCAACAACTCTATCTTCTTTAGGGGTGCCACCTTTATACTACTCTATAAGGCAGTATATACAACATTTAAAGAAGGATTGGGTTGTAGTCGGTGCAGCAATTTCTATGGTCACACTATGGGCCTAATTTATAAAGTGTTTTTTAATGGGGAATTCCCATTGAAATTACATTTGTAAAATCACACCCACATTTTCCTCTCTGCCATGCCCAGATAAAGGCTGCCTCCTCCACATTTAATCTAACGTAACATGTATCTTTCAGTATTGCTATAAATAAACGGATATCAGATCTGCAGTAGGAAAGCAATGGCCTGGAGCTCATCTTGTGCCTCAGCATCATAATGCCTCCCTCAAAGAAGGCAAATATACATCAGGGCAAATTGCGGTCTCTTCCGACCGTAAAGCATTCGTACCATCCTTAACCGTAAGGTTATAGTAGTTCACAAAAGACGGTTACTCCGGGGAACAATTCTACATTGGGTTTGATTACCCTTTTTATTTCATTTGATTGCAAAAGTCCTAACCAAAGGACGATGGATAGTAGGTATATCCTGTAGAAAAAGTAGAGAGACAAACACCCGTTGAGTCTTAGATTGCTACGAGATTGAAAACATTTTTCGTCGTGATGTCATAAACGTCTTGTGACTGGCATGAAGATATTTCAGAGATATTGGGATTTCCTGTTGACCTTTATTAACCCAAAAAAAACAAAAAGAATCTATTTCATGCGGGTGATTGTCTACATAAAAGAGTTGTTAAAATACCAAGTGATGGGAATCATCACTTCGATAGTGATTTTTTGGAAGCTATGCAATGCTCCTTATGCACTTGAGGTGCTAAAAAACCCATAAGTAACTGGGTTGTGATCTTTCGTATTAGGATCCCTCCTCTTTGTTCAGGAGTTATCTTGTGAAGTTGTGGAGAAGCCACAACTGTCAGGTCGACCGGTTTCGATGGTTAAAAGATGTTGTGAACCATCTTCTTCAGGACAAAAAGTAGTTTAGATGGTGGACTAATCAAATACCACCCTCGGGTGTAGGGCAGTTTGTGCACGCCACGGCAGGCTCTATCGTAAAAACCTGCAGAGGGGGACAAAAAGGGTAGGGGAAGTCATCAGATATCTCTTCTAGCAATGTAGTATCATACATAATGACATACCATGCTAGATCCAGTCTATATAGTTATTATTACTTCATCTAAATGCTCATTGCATAAAAGAGCATAGCCCCATCTTTGGGGGGCTGAAATGTACCGCTAGAACCCTAAATCCCAAGTTGGGAGAAGTGGATGGTGTTAAGGGAAAAACAACCACATCACCAATGAATGTGGCGTGAAAGTGAAAACCACAAGGAGAATACTGTCCTGGGGAGTGTGTGTAGGGTGCCAACTCAGTCTATTGCTAGACAAGCGCTACCGGTGCTTGGGGGGTAACGGCAATGGCCTGATGGACAGACATGCCCTGCCTATGGTCAAACAATCCCCAGCATATGGCCGGAAAAACATAAAGGCAAACCGCCGTTGTGAGTTACTACGGCAGCTGGACGAACGTTTCAGGATGAAACAGAAAGTAAAGAGGGGGTCGCTCAAAACCATGCACATGGGACTGGTGTATAATATGTCCATGGAGTGCCTTCGTGTGGCCTAAAGTTAGCGGTCCTCTGAGGGAGGAAAGAAAAATGCTTACCGGGTATTCAGTATCAGAAACAGCTGTCTGCTGGCGCGGTGTTCGCCGTCTCTATGAATCGGAGGGAGTGCAAGCCGCTTCCGTGTATCTACCTGAGGGCGTGGTGTATAGACGCCAAAGTTAGAATCACATCTATCGCGCCGGGATCCATGCGTGCGTCACCATTGGCCACATCCAATGTCTATGGGTGTGGTCATGGGTGTGCGCAAGTCACGTGATCCTGCGGAGGCGTGCCCGGTTGTAAAGATAAACAAGCCACGTAGTCGGGCTGTGTGGTGCCAATTAGTCTAAAAAAATGGCATTTGGAAAGGCAAAGTCATAGTGACTTATTGCGTGAGCTGGGGATAGATCACAATGGTGGATATCTGGTGGAGAAAGAAGGGTGGGCCCTGTCTGTGTGAGTGAGCATCACTGTATAGAACTGCTCAAATTTGGTGAGGGCAAATGAAACTCGGGGGCTAATGAAAGTAAGAAAACGGGGGCTAATGAAAGTAAGAAAACAAGGGAGCAGGTGCCTGACTGGTCTATACGCTCAATGGAAACAGGCCCTCTCACGTGGAGAAAACTCTTCACCCAGGTTTGCACAATTGTAGCAGGATTGCACAGGTCGTGTTGGAATGGGGAAGGAAAAACCTCGTTGTGGAAGCACCATAAGGGAAGGCAAGGGCCTTGTGGCCTTTAAGGCATGCATGAGCCCTGGGGGATAGATCGCAGTGGTTAGTGTCCTATTGGAAAAGAAATGCCCTATCAGGGTGAATGGACAACACTGTATTGAGCTGCCCAAAATGGAGAAGGAAATAAAAACTGCGGGGCACAGTGAAAAGTACATGGAAGTGAAGGGGGGGGCAGAGTCCTGACTAGTCTGCACGCTAAACGGGAGCAAGGCCCTCTCCAATGAAGATGACTCTCCACCCAAGACGTGCGTTCATAATAAAGTTGCACAGGATGTATAAATTTAAAAAAAGGGCGGAGGGAGAGAAAACCCGGGGATGTTGGCAACAAAATCCTGTCGTGCCTTTTGAAACTGTATATTGAGCTATATATTGAATTAAAAGAGAATTTTGAAAATTGCTAAAGGGGGGCCACAAGGGTGTGAACAACAAGTTCAAGTCACACATGTTCTAGTGTATAGATGTGGAATACAAACTGAGGTGGATTTAGAGTTGAAGTACTGCAAGTTCTTGCCATTGCATGGCTTCATTTAAACCTCGACTGCATGTATTCAGGCGAAAAATCCACTTCTGTTCTTGTTTGAACAACATTGCATGATAGTTCCCTCCCCTCTTCGGTCGTTTAATCTTCTCAAGGATGGTCCATTGGAATGACTCTGATGTATGGCCCTCTGCCATGAAGTGAGGAACCATTGGTGCTGTCATTTTTTTGGTCCTAATACATGATTTATGTTCAATCATTCTTTTTTTCACTTCCCGAATTGTCATGCCAATGTACCTTAGCTTACATGGGCATGTGATCATGTATATCACCCCTTTAGTGTTGCAATTTGTAAAGTATCTCTGAACCCATGGGGTAGTCCAGCCAATGTCGATTGTAGTGCTACGAACAGTTTGGGTGCACATAGAGCATTGTCCACACGGGCTATGTCCCACTGGTTGTGCTTGGTTCCACAGGACATTTTGCATAGTCCGGGCTGTATTGATCTCCGGACGGATTGTATTTACAAGAACGTCTCTCAAGTTACGTCTCCTTTTGAGCGCAAAACGTGGGAGTGCCATGTCTGAGGTACCTGTGTTCAATATTGGCCATATAGATTTTATCCCTCTCTTGAGTTTGTTGATAGCAGGCGAGTAACTGAATACTGCTGTAATGACATGACCTGCTTCTGATGGCTTGTGATGTTGCTCAAAAGTACATGAACGAGGGATATGTTTGGCCCTTTTATAGGTGTCTCGTATGATCTTCTTAGGATACCCACGTTGTGTTAGTTGATTCTTGAGAGTTTTGGCCTGGTGAGTATATTCGTCTGTTCTGCTACATAGACGCCTATATCTTAGGAATTGTCCAAAAGGAAGGTTGTTTTTCAGAGATTGCGGATGATAGCTGGAATATGCTAATAAAGCATTCTTGTCTGTTTCTTTTCGGTACACTTTGGAAATTAATCCTCCCTCTGAAGCTTCAATGGATATATCGAGAAAGTGAGTCTGTGCTCTATTCTTCTCCATTGTAAACCATAGATGCAAATTCTGTCTGTTAATCCAGTCATGAAAAGCCATGACATCCTCCTCCGTCCCTCTGAAGATGATGAAAATGTCGTCTATGTAGCGACGCCAAATGAGAAGTTTTTCTTGAAAAGGGTTGGTGGCCGGGTAGATGTACCTGTTTTCAAAATAATCAACATATAGGTTTGCCAGACTTGGTGCAAATGTCGCTCCCATTGCCGTGCCAGTTGTTTGTTGAAAAAATGAATCATTAAACAAAAAGAAGTTCTTTGTTGATGCTATCTCTGCCAATGCTAATATGAAGTTAGATGGTATACCATGCAGGTTAATTCCTGAATCTAAAAGGGCTTTTAACATTTCCAGAGTCTCCTGTTGCGGGATGTTGGTGTATAAGGCTTCTATATCAATGGTGTTCAACCAGTCATGTTCAGGGTCGAAAGGCAGAGACGCTAGGAGGACAAGCATAGCTGTGGAGTCCTTCATCTGTGTATAGAAGCCTTATTAGCATTGGCAGAGATAGCATTAACAAAGAACTTCTTTTTGTTTAATGATTCATTTTTTCAACAAACAACTGGCACGGCAATGGGAGCGATATTTGCACCAAGTCTGGCAAACCTATATGTTGATTATTTTGAAAACAGGTACATCTACCCGGCCACCAACCCTTTTCAAGAAAAACTTCTCATTTGGCGTCGCTACATAGACGACATTTTCATCATCTTCAGAGGGACGGAGGAGGATGTCATGGCTTTTCATGACTGGATTAACAGACAGAATTTGCATCTACGGTTTACAATGGAGAAGAATAGAGCACAGACTCACTTTCTCGATATATCCATTGAAGCTTCAGAGGGAGGATTAATTTCCAAAGTGTACCGAAAAGAAACAGACAAGAATGCTTTATTAGCATATTCCAGCTATCATCCGCAATCTCTGAAAAACAACCTTCCTTTTGGACAATTCCTAAGATATAGGCGTCTATGTAGCAGAACAGACGAATATACTCTCAGGCCAAAACTCTCAAGAATCAACTAACACAACGTGGGTATCCTAAGAAGATCATACGAGACACCTATAAAAGGGCCAAACATATCCCTCGTTCATGTACTTTTGAGCAACATCACAAGCCATCAGAAGCAGGTCATGTCATTACAGCAGTATTCAGTTACTCGCCTGCTATCAACAA
Organism: Ambystoma mexicanum; assembly: GCF_040938575.1. Classification (NCBI taxonomy): domain Eukaryota; kingdom Metazoa; phylum Chordata; class Amphibia; order Caudata; family Ambystomatidae; genus Ambystoma; species Ambystoma mexicanum. The sequence goes on from NC_090924.1 coordinate 1,117,423,707, forward strand.
ACTCAAGAGAGGGATAAAATCTATATGGCCAATATTGAACACAGGTACCTCAGACATGGCACTCCCACGTTTTGCGCTCAAAAGGAGACGTAACTTGAGAGACGTTCTTGTAAATACAATCCGTCCGGAGATCAATACAGCCCGGACTATGCAAAATGTCCTGTGGAACCAAGCACAACCAGTGGGACATAGCCCGTGTGGACAATGCTCTATGTGCACCCAAACTGTTCGTAGCACTACAATCGACATTGGCTGGACTACCCCATGGGTTCAGAGATACTTTACAAATTGCAACACTAAAGGGGTGATATACATGATCACATGCCCATGTAAGCTAAGGTACATTGGCATGACAATTCGGGAAGTGAAGAAAAGAATGATTGAACATAAATCATGTATTAGGACCAAATAAATGACAGCACCAATGGTTCCTCACTTCATGGCAGAGGGCCATACATCAGAGTCATTCCAATGGACCATCCTTGAGAAGATTAAACGACCGAAGAGGGGAGGGAACTATCATGCAATGTTGTTCAAACAAGAACAGAAGTGGATTTTTCGCCTGAATACATGAAGTCGAGGTTTAAATGAAGCCATGCAATGGCAAGAACTTGCAGTACTTCAACTCTAAATCCACCTCAGTTTGTATTCCACATCTATACACTAGAACATGTGTGACTTGAACTTGTTGTTCACACCCTTGTGGCCCCCCTTTAGCAATTTTCAAAATTCTCTTTTAATTCAATATATAGCTCAATATACAGTTTCAAAAGGCACGACAGGATTTTGTTGCCAACATCCCCGGGTTTTCTCTCCCTCCGCCCTTTTTTTAAATTTATACATCGTGTGCAACTTTATTATGAACGCACGTCTTGGATGGAGAGTCATCTTCATTGGAGAGGGCCTTGCTCCCGTTTAGCGTGCAGACTAGTCAGGACTCTACCCCCCCTTCACTTCCATGTACTTTTCACTGTGCCCCGCAGTTTTTATTTCCTTCTCCATTTTGGGCAGCTCAATACAGTGTTGTCCATTCACCCTGATAGGGCATTTCTTTTCCAATAGGACACTAACCACTGCGATCTATCCCCCAGGGCTCATGCATGCCTTAAAGGCCACAAGGCCCTTGCCTTCCCTTATGGTGCTTCCACGACGAGGTTTTTCCTTCCCCATTCCAACACGACCTGTGCAATCCTGCTACAATTGTGCAAACCTGGGTGAAGAGTTTTCTCCACGTGAGAGGGCCTGTTTCCATTGAGCGTATAGACCAGTCAGGCACCTGCTCCCTCGTTTTCTTACTTTCATTAGCCCCCGTTTTCTTACTTTCATTAGCCCCCGAGTTTCATTTGCCCTCACCAAATTTGAGCAGTTCTATACAGTGATGCTCACTCACACAGACAGGGCCCACCCTTCTTTCTCCACCAGATATCCACCATTGTGATCTATCCCCAGCTCACGCAATAAGTCACTATGACTTTGCCTTTCCAAATGCCATTTTTTTAGACTAATTGGCACCACACAGCCCGACTACGTGGCTTGTTTATCTTTACAACCGGGCACGCCTCCGCAGGATCACGTGACTTGCGCACACCCATGACCACACCCATAGACATTGGATGTGGCCAATGGTGACGCACGCACGGATCCCGGCGCGATAGATGTGATTCTAACTTTGGCGTCTATACACCACGCCCTCAGGTAGATACACGGAAGTGGCTTGCACTCCCTCCGATTCATAGAGACGGCGAACACCGCGCCAGCAGACAGCTGTTTCTGATACTGAATACCCGGTAAGCATTTTTCTTTCCTCCCTCAGAGGACCGCTAACTTTAGGCCACACGAAGGCACTCCATGGACATATTATACACCAGTCCCATGTGCATGGTTTTGAGCGACCCCCTCTTTACTTTCTGTTTCATCCTGAAACGTTCGTCCAGCTGCCGTAGTAACTCACAACGGCGGTTTGCCTTTATGTTTTTCCGGCCATATGCTGGGGATTGTTTGACCATAGGCAGGGCATGTCTGTCCATCAGGCCATTGCCGTTACCCCCCAAGCACCGGTAGCGCTTGTCTAGCAATAGACTGAGTTGGCACCCTACACACACCCCCCAGGACAGTATTCTCCTTGTGGTTTTCACTTTCACGCCACATTCATTGGTGATGTGGTTGTTTTTCCCTTAACACCATCCACTTCTCCCAACTTGGGATTTAGGGTTCTAGCGGTACATTTCAGCCCCCCAAAGATGGGGCTATGCTCTTTTATGCAATGAGCATTTAGATGAAGTAATAATAACTATATAGACTGGATCTAGCATGGTATGTCATTATGTATGATACTACATTGCTAGAAGAGATATCTGATGACTTCCCCTACCCTTTTTGTCCCCCTCTGCAGGTTTTTATGATAGAGCCTGCCGTGGCGTGCACAAACTGCCCTACACCCGAGGGTGGTATTTGATTAGTCCACCATCTAAACTACTTTTTGTCCTGAAGAAGGTGGTTCACAACATCTTTTAACCATCGAAACCGGTCGACCTGACAGTTGTGGCTTCTCCACAACTTCACAAGATAACTCCTGAACAAAGAGGAGGGATCCTAATACGAAAGATCACAACCCAGTTACTTATGGGTTTTTTAGCACCTCAAGTGCATAAGGAGCATTGCATAGCTTCCAAAAAATCACTATCGAAGTGATGATTCCCATCACTTGGTATTTTAACAACTCTTTTATGTAGACAATCACCCGCATGAAATAGATTCTTTTTGTTTTTTTTGGGTTAATAAAGGTCAACAGGAAATCCCAATATCTCTGAAATATCTTCATGCCAGTCACAAGACGTTTATGACATCACGACGAAAAATGTTTTCAATCTCGTAGCAATCTAAGACTCAACGGGTGTTTGTCTCTCTCCTTTTTCTACAGGATATACCTACTATCCATCGTCCTTTGGTTAGGACTTTTGCAATCAAATGAAATAAAAAGGGTAATCAAACCCAATGTAGAATTGTTCCCCTGAGTAACCGTCCCTCAAAGAAGGACCATACCCAGCTACCCTCTTTTGAAAAAACAATCCTAGATCCAGACAACCTGATCAACTACCTGGACAACTAATCTTGGAAAAAGTCGGGGCTAAACTACACCCCAGAATCAAACAACTCCTCCTGCTAAATGATTATCAGTCAGGGGCCGCCCCGAAGTCAGGGACTGCCCCGAAAGTAGCATCGAGACAGCCACCCTCCAGGTAGTGGACAATGCCCTCTGAATCAAGGATAAGGGCAAGTCATGCCTCCTCATCATCCTTGACTTCTCGGCTGCATTCAACACCATCGACCACTGCATCCTGCTCAACCTCCTTGCTGACAGGATGGGATTATCTGTCACTGTCCTGAATTGGTTTGCCTTCTACCTCTCAGCAGGCACCAGGCCATCCAGATGAACCTGTTGCGTTCCAACAAACTCCAGGTCTCCTGCAGAGTCCCCCAAGGCTCCCTCCTCTGACCAGTCCTTTTTAACTTTTATAAGGAGCCTCTGGGCAGTCTCCTTAAATATTCCAATATAGCCATCCACCATTATGCAGGCAATGCTCAGTTGTACATGAGAATAAATAGGTTGTAGGACATCATTTATCTCTATGATTACCTAGCCATCATCCAGTCCTGGATGTCGACTCTCTACCTCAAACTAAACCCATTCAAGACTGAATGTGTCCTCATTGGTCAATCAACTTGTCCAACAATGGCTCAATGATATGCACCTAGAAGGCTTTGATACACAACTTACAGACTCTAGCAAAATCCTTAGGCTTCACCGTGACAGCAGCTTGTCCTTCCAGAAACACATAGTCAAGAATGCCCAAGTAGTCTGGCTCCAAATCTTTACCCTTCAAAAAAATGAAACCCTTCATCCTGCCTCAGGACTTTCAGACCATAGTGCAGGCCTTTGGGTTCTTGCACATTAATCGAAAAAATGCTCTCCTGACAGGGTTCTGTAGGATATTTTGTTTTATGTTATATTTAGTACTTTGTGGTATTTTGTGGCATTTTCCTATGGTGGTAATTGTGTGGTATTTTCTGTTATCTTGCTATGGTAGTATTTGTGTGGTATTTTGTGGTATCTTGCTATGGTGGTAATTCTATAGTGGTGAGACTAACTTCAGAATACTGCCTAATAATTATTTCACCAGGGTCAATAACAGTACACAAATACTGGACTTAATACACTCTGAATAAATGGCTCATGCTCTCCGGTGATGTTTTATCTACAACATCACTATCATGCACTGTGTTTTCAAGCATGCAAATGAAATACAAAACATTCATTCAGCCTCTCCTTGTTTACTGTGAATAACGTTGCTTTGAGATTTCTTACCACGCACTTCATCTACCTATGCATACCAAACCAATGATACTGAAATGCAGAAAAATACAATGAGACTAAATTACCTTTTTAAATGTATATTTTTTTGATATAAACTAGAAATATGTAAGTTACACAGAGTTACATGTGCACCCTTGTTGTAATTTACAACATACCCAACGTTCCATCCGCAATAATGTGCAAAGCTCTACCAAATCAACCTTGACTATGCAACAAAATATGACAGGATAAATATACCTTGACTTGCAGAAAAACTTAGAGAAATACAAACACAATTGTACATGCATGTTTAACTTCTCATTTCTAATGTAGCGCCTGAAAATGAACTGAATTATCTAATCTGTGCTACAGAGTATCACTCACTTCACACACACCTCAATTAACCTCATAATTACCTAGGTTAAGCTGGCGATATCCCCTACTCAGCTTGACTGTGATCCATGGTCATTCACAGCTAAGGTCGCTCGAGACTTCACAGCTCTTTTAAAGATTGCCAAGCCGGGAGAGAGACGGCCTCAGACCAGCAGACAATCAGCCCAGCAATCAGCCTCCTGCTCCCTCTGTCACTGAGTCCAAGATTGCCTGCCCTCTCTTCCTCAAACCCCTTTCATAAAACTCCCTTTCACTCAAAGGCACCTCTCTTTGACAAGATCATCCCACTAAAATATCACGAGATTTCCTCTGTGTCTTTAGCCGAAACACACATTGCGTTGCTGATTAGAACTTGCTACATTTCTTCCTGCTGCACAACAATGTCATGATTTTAACATAACATCTCTTCACATTCCTCAACTTACAACATAGATCCAGCCTGCACGTTTAAATCATTTTTCTTTTCCATTTCCAAAGCATTGTGCATTTCGCTGAATCTGCATCCAGCTTATATCATGGACTAATTTGCACTGAATGTTATTATGGGAATTAGGTACATGTTAAATGGGGTTAGGTTAATTAGAATATTAGTTTAATGTTAGTATTATATTTTAGTGCAACTCAGCCTATTAAAATAGCATCATGGAGCAAAGTGACAATTTTCTAGAATGTGCTCTGTACATTGACATCTATTTAAATTCATCCTGAGACTCATAATCTTGAGTCCATCTATAACTCTCACACACTTGGCCCTAGTTAAAGCTCAAACCCTTGATAAATTGTGAATGCTGAAATGTGGATTCTAGATGTTGAAATGCAAAGCCTAGATTCCTACACTCCCTCCTTTTTTTCTGCTGGGATATAACCTGACCTCACTGCAGGAAAAACAAACATATATGCTCTATAAAACATGTGCCTAACCCAGCTTCCCAACATTTTCAGAGTGTGATCTTGAGCAAACATTTTTCTTAATCTTATCAGCCAATAACCAACACCACACAACTGGTAATATGCATACACGAGAACATGTATAAGAGATTATTTTGTTTATCTTTTTTAAAATGTTTTTTTTTTATCTCTTGATCAACCTTTATCTTGTATCTTCCTTTAATTGGGGATCTCCCTTTTTGGATTTTTTTTATTTGTTTATTGTTTAGAATTTTATAATAAAATATTAAAGAAAAACATTGTCACGTTCAGAAACCACGAGTCCATAAAACTGTGCCATTGGCCTCAGTCTGATGTACAAACCAGTAAAGATCCATTTGAAATAAAAATCATATTTTAACAATATTACAAAAAATAGTCTTTGTAAATAATTTAAATATCACCCATGAAACAATTCTTGGTGAAATTAACCTCCATCATGGGACTTCATGAGACTTCTTTCGGTGTCATAATCTTCACATCTTTCAGGGACATCATCTTCACCCCCTTCTTCGGTCCAGGGGGCTTTCCAGGGGACTTCAGTCCCGTTGGATCCTCCAGGGATCCGGCACTTCAAGGATCTAGCACTAACAGGGGAAACGATTATTTTTCTAGAGTAAAAAAAAGACAATTTAACAATCAAGCACATCAAACCCTTTACTTTTACTTTCTCACTAGTATATCTGAAATCAAGTTCAGTTATGCACACACATGCAGATTATTTCTAAACAACATATAATACATCCACGACATCTCCTTTTGACCAACTGAAAATAACATGAATTAAGCACACTAATATCACTTGGTATTTTTCAAGTAACAGTCTCAAACACAACCCTCCTTTCTCTTAGTTAATTGCTTGCATTTTTGTGCAATTACTTCATACATTTTATTCCTTTTTATCTCTTCAAATCTCATTTTGACATCTTCACACAATTTATACCTATTGACCTGCTCTTGTAATTCTATTTAATAGGTAAGCACTTCACTCCCTTCTAATCTCAACTCGCTCTAATCTGTTCACTTCATGTTTCAGGTGAAAGGGTTTAATTTGATTAACATGGAAAGACTGTTCCACTGTTAATTCCCCCTTCTTTTGAGCAATTCTCTAGACCACAGGTGAAACCTTATCTCCAATTCTATATGGAGGCAGCCCACCCATGAAGGGACACCACCCCCAGTACCCCTCACCTGTGATAACCCCTGCAGGCAGCACACTCATGAAGGGACACCACCCACAGGCAGCTACCTCCAGAAGGGACACCACCCCCCAGCACGCCTCAACTGTGACAACCCCTGCAGGCATCCCACTCCAGAAGGGATAGCACCCCCCAGGTCCCCTCCAGAAGGGACACCACCCCCCAGCACCCTCACCTGTGTCAACAGCTGAAGGCAGCCCACTCAAGAAGGGACACCACCCTCCAGCTCCCCTCACCTGTGACAAACCTTGCAGAAAGCCCACTCTTGAAGGGACACCACCCACCAGCCCCCCTCACCCGAGACACCCCCTGCAGGCAGCCCATTCATGAAGGGACACCAAGCCTCCTCCAGAAGGGACATCACCCCCCATCACCCCTCAACTGTGACAACCCCTGCAGGCAGCCCACTCATGAAGGGGCAACACCCCCAGGCAGCCCCCTCCAGAAGGGACACCACTCCTCAGCACCCCTCACTTATGACAACCCCTGCAGGTATCCCACTCCAGAAGGGATACCGCCCCCCAGCACCCCTCACCTGTTACACCCCCCACAGGCAGCCCACTCATGAAGGGACACCACCCCCCAGGGCCCCTCACCTGTGACACCCCTTGCAGACAGCCCACTCATGAAGGGACACCACTCCCAGGCCCCCTCACCTATGACAACCCCACAGGCAGCCAACTCATGGAGGGACACAACCCCCCAGGCCCTCTCACCTGTGACAACCCCTGCAGGCATCCCCTCCAGAAGGGATACCACCCCCTGGCCCCCTCAACTGTGACACCCCCTGCAGGCAGCCCACTCATGAAGGGACACCACCCTCTCATGCCCTCTCACCTGTGACAACCAATGCAGACAGCCCACTCCAGAAGGGACACCACTCCCCAGACCCCCTCAGAAGGGACACCAACCCCCAGGCCACCTCACCTGTGACAACCCCTGGAGGCCGCCCACTCCAGAAGGGATACCACCCCCCAGGCCCCTTCCAGAAGGGACACCATACCCCAGCATCCCTCATCTGTGACAACCCCTGCAGGCAGCCCCCTCCAGGAGGGACACAACAGGCCCCCTTACCTGTGACAATACCTACAGGCAGCCCCCTCTAGAAGGGATACCACCCCCAGTCCCCCTCACCTGTGATTCCCCCTGCAGGCAGCCCACTCATAAAGGGACACCACCCCCCAGACCCCCTCACCTGTGACACCCCCTGCAGGCAGGCCACTCATGAAGGGACACAACCCCCAGGCCCCCTTACCTGTGACAACCCATGCAGGCAGCCCACTCATGAAGGGACACCACCCCCCAGACCCCCTCACCTGTGACACCCCCTGCAGGCAGGCCACTCATGAAGGGACACAACCCCCAGGCCCCCTTACCTGTGACACCCCTTGCAGGCAGCCCACTCCAAAGGGACACCACCCCCCAGCACCCCTCACCTGTGTCAACTCCTGCATGTAGCCCATTGATGCTGCAAAGAATTTAGAGTGTTTATGTTTATTTATTTTTTTTAAGTTAAACTTATATACCTGGTCTCCTAGTTCATATTCTCTCACAGATGCCTTCCTATCATAATACGTATTTGCACCACCATCGGCCTTTTTCCAAATTTCGCTGCACAAAGGCACACGCATATTGCAAGTGCTTTCTCAATTCTTCCACATATTTATGGATTGCGGATGCATTTACAAGCACTTGTTCATTTGTTTTGTAAAGTAAGTGTTGTGGCAAAACCATTTTTCTTCCTGTCAAGATTGCATGGGGAGTGAGATTTGTTTATTTAGAGGGTGTTGACCAGATAGTTTTTAGTACCAATGCAAGCCACAAATCCCAACTAGATACTGCTTCAGCTCCAAACATTTTCAACATATCAACTATTAATGTGCTACACCGCTCTACTCCCCCTGAAGAGGAGGGCCGGTAAGAAACGTGTAGCTTCCTCTTCAAACCCAAGATTTGCAACATGTTTGTCCTTAATGCAATAGTGAAATGACTTCCATGGTCTGATTCTATCCTTTGAGATAAACCAATCCTTGAAAAAATATGATTTGCAAATAAAGTGGCCACCGTTTGCATTAGACAAACTACTGTCAGCATGTACCTGTTTCTCCTTGCTGATCTCCTCAAGGGCCGGACAAAGTCAACTTGTAAATCAGATCATGCGAGTGGCAAACCCCTTTTCATTAATGGTGCTCTATGAGCTGGTGACACAGGCTGAAATTGTGAACAAACTAAACACTCTATGGTGTAGAGTAGAGCTCAACATCCTGGGACATGTGTGGCCAATAGGCGTAATCTTTTAAAATGGCCAAAGTATTCTGTGAACCTCTGTGTCCTGCAGTTATGCCATCGTGGCCATGATGTAACATCAATCCCCAAAATGACAAGGGCACTACCCATTGGATTTGGCCAGTCACAGATTCTCCAATCCTCAGTCCGTCTTGAAACCTAATTCTCTTTTTGTTTTTTTAATGGCACTCTCAATTCCTCTTTCCCTTTGCAGTCCCTTCAGTCAGAGGATTTAGTTCCGCATCTAGTAAATGGTTGTAGAATGGCCCTAGAATAAGATCTTCCTTTTGCGCTTTTATCAAATCTTGATCGGGAGTATCAAAACTCCATCTTGCCAAAGGATGTTCAACTGTTTTTGGAGTTTTGGAACGTTTAATCACATCTACCTGTATTTCACCAAGCAAATGTTCAATAGGAAATAACTCCCACATTACAGCTCCAATTTCGGCTAATTGATCTGACACAAGTTTGTCTATAGCCTGAATCATCTGCGATGTTTACGTGGCTTCTAGTTATAGGTGAGCATCCCTTTCACTTTCCAGCCAGGTAAATACTCCACAAAACTATTCTAAGCATAATCAGAATCAGTGACTAGAACTATTTCTTTGAGTCGATGTTCTACTGCTGTAGATATTGCCTTATAAATAGCGGCTAGTTCTCCCACTTGACTGCTTTTGGGCCTAAACTCATGCTCACTCTAGAAAAGTTGTCCCATTTCCTATTCCTGCTACAATATCTTTTTCTGTATTATTTTCTACATGGTATGCACATCCAACTACATGCACCGTTGGTAAATCCTTATATGTTTTTTCATTGAAAGCCTTGGTTGGGAATTGCTTGAATTCATTCAAACTTGTGTAGAGGAGAAGCTGAATGCCTCTGAAGGAAATCCTACCCACACTTTGCCCATATGTTGGAAACCGGAAGTTGCGACAAGTGCAACGCCAGTAATGATACCTATTCCACAGAGTCTTTGAGACAAGTTACCCCTTGAGAAACCCCTATTTGATGTATCCTCAAAGAGATGACACTCTCCTGGAGGAGATCCCTGAAGGAATATAAAGATGAATGAAAGAGAAGATTAGTGACGTCACAAGAAGAAACCACGACGCACTGAGAAGACTGGTCAAAGAAGAGAACGCATGGACCTTATAGAAACTGATGACAATGTAGAGAATCGAGTAAGCTTTCATGTGCGAAAAGAAGATTGCACGTGCGAACAACACTGCAAAAAATGCAAGCCGTGTTATAATTGTACATATGCAGCAACGAAGTAGACTAAGTAAACCGAGAGAAGGTTCACGGCCAGCTCTGTCACAAGCTTTGACACTCTTCTCCCTGACAGCTACAAGATCCTCTCCGAGCCCAGGGCCAACCGCTCTGGAGGGGGTGTAGCCTTGATCTTCCCCGAGTGGTTCCTGCCTCTGTCATTCCTACGCAGGCCTACTCCTCTTTTCAATGCCTCGTCTGCAGGCTCTCTCTCTCTCCTAGCCATACCCTTACTGTGGCTACTATCTATCGGCCTCCTGGTCAGATATCCTCCTTCTTCTCTGAATGGGCAGACGTTTCCTCTTCCCCCTGGTTTCGACCACCCAACTCCTCCTTCTTGGAGACTTTAACATCCACGTGGATGCTTCCTGTCCTTCCTCTGGACTCTTTTGTGACCTCTGTGATTCCCTCTCACTCTCTATTCTCCCCTCTGGCCTGACTCACTCTGCAGGGCACACTCTGGATATTCTGATCTCTACAGAGCTTCTCCTTTCTATCCCTCTCACCGCTCCTCTCTCCTGGAGTGATCACTTTCTCCTTTCCTCCCAGCTCGCCCTCTCTTCCCCCCAGGTAAGCCAATTCCAGCACTGCCACCCACCTTCTCAGTTATCCGACCCATGAAGCATGTGTCAGTTGATGCTTTTGCGACCACTTTCTCAGCCCCACTCCGATTTTGACTGACCCACACCCTGACACAGTCCTTTCCATGCTCCACGCTGCTATATCTGATACTCTTGATGTTCTTGCCCCTGTCATGAGGATCCACATGAAGCCCAAAGCCAAGTGCAATTCCTGGTATGAGTCAGACCTCGTTACCCTCAAACGCAAGTACAGGGGGTCTAAGCAGAAATTGCGTGCTTCTAGTACAACCTCTGACAAACTGGCCTGCCGCCTGCTCTAAAAGCAATAACGGTTCTCTGTCCATGTTATGGAGAATTCTCTGTTCAGGCTGAATTTCCTAACCTAGTGAGTCCCCCAGCAGCTTAACTGGATTTCTGGAGTTTGTTTTTTTTTTCCATCCTGCCAAGAGTGAGACTCTTTTCTCCCACTCTTGGACATGGATGTGGTTAATTCCTCGGAATGTCAATGTGTTCTATGGGCTTTTACTCCATAGGGTCTCATGGGTTTTACTATGTGTGTTACACCGCACCTTCCGTGCCGTAACACTGGGGTGTCCTAGAGGATCCCCACCATAGACTCCATACCCTGGGACTGACTACTGTCTCCCAGGGCATGTAAAGTCACCATTGGCTTTACTAGACCTAAATTTACTAACTGAACTAGTACAAACCACCCTATTGTGGACACACTGGTAGGGGTAATTTTATTACCCCTGGGTCTGTTGTTCGAGGGGGCACTGTCCCATCCCCCCTCGTTGAGTTTTGGCTGGTGGCAGTGGAAACTGCTTTGTATATACGACCCCGAATATAATCCTATGGGATTCTTCCCATTGTTGGAGGCGGATACTTTTTCACGTTAGTCTCTAACATACTGCCGGTTCATTTGTCTTAAATAAATCTACCGGTTGGTATTTTCTGCCAGAACTCGGTTTTTAAAATGGCGTCTGTGTTCACCTCTGTAACTCCGAACCAAAGGTTGAGCCCTTTGTTCCACTTTTGGCGGGCTTCGGCACTGAAGTCCTCCAAAGTGGTGCCATTCTGTCTGGGTACCACAGGGGAGTGTGGGAGGGGGTTTAGGCACCCTGGACTGAGTTGCCTTGCCAACTCCAGTCGCACTCTGGTGTGATTGGCCCAAGTGGTTAGCCGCCCCGCTCACCACTTAGCGTGTTTTGATGGACAGCTAGGCTGAATGAATGGGGGTTTTCTGCATAAAAGCAGGGCTTTTGGGACTGGATCTTCAGAAGTCGCCACAGGACCTAAAAATCCAACAAGGGTAAAGCTGAGCCGACCTGCAACGACGACACCTCCGGTGGAGCCCTGGTGAACCGACTCACCACTTCCCAACGACAGAGGAGATCTCCCTGCCGTAGAGTCTTCTTCCCCTGACTGGTGGGAACAACCAGTCCCTTTGCTTTTTCTTCGCTTCCAGGGCGTAGTGGTCGAATTGCCCGTGCTGACCACCCCGGCAACCGGATAGCCACTAACCTGTACCGCGACCAAAAGGTGGTGCCTTGTGACGGAGCACTCCGTGGCTGGTCTCTTCCCTGGTGGTGCAACGACCTTCTACTTTCCTTCGACGATGAGATCATCTCTTCTCTTGGCAAAGCCCCGACTTGCATCCACCACCAGGAACAACTGCCCCCGCCGGAGCTGTCTCTTCACTTACAAGGTACTGTGTCCGCCTGGCTTCCCTTGTGACGGTTAGTGTGAGGTGTCTTAAATCCTTACCTTTCCATTGGGTCGCCTCCAGACCTTCTTAACTTTCGTTCTAAACTGGTCCAACCTTTCTGTGTCAATTTGCTACAAAAAATCGAAGTGCATTTCCACTGTGATACTTTTTGGGACATATCGCCTTGCCTCTCTCGAGTGGGCCTGGCCTCTGACTTTGTGATCAACAGTAGACCCTGCCTTGCTTGCCTTGCATTTGCTTCGTAAAAGTGTTGGTACCGAGTTTTGTTTCATACCCTGCCTTTTCTCTCCCGTTCTAATGAATATTAGAGTGCCATCTAGGTTAAAGCATTCACCTCTGTCTGCAAATAAGTGGTGCCGTTGAACCTAGACTTGTCGAACTATTGTTAGGGGATTGATCTACTTATAGTAATTTTGATTGAGGTTGTTTGCCGTATTAGTGCCAGAGTGTTTTTCATAGATGTGTTTTTAAAATAAATAATTATATATCTTTACACCCAAGCTCTGTTCCGTGTCTGCTTGTTCTACTTTGTAAATTGCCCTATCTTGTATACTCCGCATACTGCCTAACTTTTCTTGAGGGAAGTCTGACTGCTCAGCCACAGCTACCAAGTGAATTTGTGTGGTACAGACTGCTACCAAGTGGGTTTACTGCCAAACACCTGTAGGCCTAAATCTTTTGTAGTGGTCCCAGAGGGAACTGCAAAGGTTTCTGCTTAACAGTCCACATCAAGAAGAGAGCCCACATCCAAGCCTGCTTCTCTGCGACATCTAATAACTCGGCCGAACTCTTTAAAATCTGCAAGGAACTGGCCAATCCTGCTGCAGTGTATACCTCTCCTGTCCCTTCCCTGGCCCTCTGCACGGCTCTGGCCTCTCATTTCATCTCTAAAACTCAGGACATCATGTCCACTCTCTCTTCCTCTCCCCCTCCACTCCGTGCTCTTCTTCTGGCCCTTCTTCGGCCACCTCTCCTCCTCCTTCTCTGACTTTCCACTGTTCTCCCCAGACAAGGTTTCTAGACAGGTCCGATCTATGAAAGTCTTGTCAAAACACGTTCACCCCTGTTCCTCCAAAACCAGGAGACCACATTGACACCCTGGTTCCTGTTTGGACCAACTTCTGCAACCACTCCTTCACCACTGGAGTCTTCCCATCCCCTGTGAAGCACTCCCTTGTGCACACTCTTCTATAAGAAACCCTCCGCCGACCCGTCATGCCTTGCTAACTACCGCCCAAACCCCATCACTCCCTTTTTTGGCAAACTCCTGAAAAAATGGCCATTTTCCAGCTTAATCTTCACACTGAATCTGTTTGTTATCTTCATGACCATCAGTCTGGCTTCAGAGCTGCCAGAAGCACAGAAACTGCTCTCCTGAACAGCATTAATGACCTGCTCTACAACCGTGATTCCAACACCCTCTGTGTTCTCATCTTACTTGATCTCTCTTCTGCCTTTGACACCGTCAACCATGCCATCCTGCTCAACCGTCTCCGTGATAACCTGGGTATCACTGGTTAGGCTCTGATCGATCCTCCCAGGTCCAACTTGGGTCCTTCCTCTACTCTATCACTATCTCTACCTGTGGTGTTCCCCAAGGGTCTTACATATCTCCCTGGCTGTTCAACCAATAACTGGCACTTCTTGCCCACTGTATTGCCGTTCTCTGCCCCAAACATGTCTCCAGAGCTCTGGTTCTCTCTAGGCTGCACTATTGCAACAGCCTCCTTCTTAATCTGCCTGCTACTACTCTCCGTCCTCTGCAGCTCATCCAGAACAGGACTGTGAGACTTGTCCTTCGCCTCAAGCCTGGGGATCGTATCGCTCCAGGAATGAAATCCATGCACTAGCTCCCAGTGGGTGCGGGGATTACGTTCAAAACCCTCTGCATTGTCCACAAGGCCTTCTTGGGCCTGGAGCCTCAATACCTTCAACTCTCTCTTCCTAAATATCTTCCTTCTCGAGCTCTTCACTCATCTGCATCCAACTTCCTCAGGGTCAGTCGCTTCTCCAAGCAACGAGTTGGTGGTAGATCGCTTTCTTCAGCTGGGGCCTCCCTCTGGAACAGCCTCCCTGTCTCCCAGAAACTTGAGTAGAACCATCTCTGGTTCTGGAAGCACCTCAAAATCTTCCTCTTTGCTTCAGCTTTCTCTCCTCCTCTCCCCTGCTGAATTTCAGGCTGAAACTACTAGTTACCTGGCCACCCTCTGATCTCGGGCCCAGGTCTCCTCCCCTGCCTGTTACACACCTGCACTGCCTCCCTGGCAACCCCCAGAATTGGGAGCTGTTTTCTGAATCCCTACATTCCCCCCAAGCGCTTCACACCTGATGTCTGCACTTACCCTTGCACTTGCACTTGCCACCTGCTGGCCCTACTGCTCTTATTGTTTTTTTTTATTCTAATACCCCATGTACTGCACTGTGCCAACCCGCACTGTCACTCTGCACTTTTCCTCTCCCCATTCCCCTGCACTTGTGCAATCTGAATAACACTTGGCCTAGTGGGATTGCTGTCTCTGTCTTCACTTTGTTCCCCCTCCCTTGCCACGTCGCACCTTGAAACAATTCTTTATAGGCATGTTATAAATACCGTATCATATCATATCATAATCATGAGGCTGGCTATACATAGTGAATAGACTGCAGGCAGTGCCACCATTATATATAGAATCTGGATATTCTATGTCACAATTTTAGTAAGCTCAAACTAATTGAGAAAGAAGGATTAATAGCTATGAGTGTGTTGCAGCAAGAAAGCAGCTGAAGATCAAGGAAATAGCGATAAGGCTGTATGACCTGGTGACAAAAGCTGGAGCGGCCAAGAACAGGTTGTCTATCCTTGAAGAACAATAAAAGTGAGAAGCGAAATCAGCCCTTGTTAAGATGCTAGGAAAAGACACCATGAGTGCCAAGTTTTATTCATTTAATACTATTAAAATATGAGAAAGGAGCTGAAGCACGGCCTCCTGTCACATGGGTTAGATGGTAATAGAAACTGCAGCACCAGACAAGAATGTGCTCACACTCCTGTGTATTCTCAGGAGAAAGGATACTTTGCAAGGCCAAGTATGAAGACAATCTGCATTACAGAAGGCATGAGTGATGATGGATATTGGGCTAATTGGGTGGGGAGACATGGTCAAGTCCACCCACTGACACCTGGGGTAACAGCTTACCTGCTGGTAGTGAGTCAAATATTCCAGAAGGGCATAAGCGTGCCCACCAATTGTAGAAGGGCATATAACTAAGGGTCTTATAGTTTGAGAGCCATCAATGTACCATGTATCTAATAAATGTTGAAGATGACTTGCACTAGGGGTGGGCATAAGTAGTCCACCTGACTGTAGAGACCCAAATACAATTCAATACCTTCTAGAAAATATACTTAGATGTTCCCCTTAAGCCAACCACAATCTCACATAGGTTTTCTTAGTTTGCCACGTAGTATGGCATCACTAATGACCAGTTTTTGCTAAGAAGTGTTTTTTATTAAATTCATTGATCGAGAAGGTGCGACGTCCATTGAAGTCTGTTGTAACTCCCTGTTTTAGACAATTGAAAATAAAACAGTCTGTTGAGAATTTTTTGCCAACTTCCTGAATCGGTCTTATCATTTGGTGTAACAGTTATTCTGCATCCCGTCCATTGTACGATGTGTTACTGTTAGGGAGAATTCTCTGTTTAGGCTGAATTTCCTAACCTAGTGAGTCCCCCAGCAGCTTTGCTGGATTTCGGGAGTTTGTTTTTTTCCATCCTGTCAAGAGTGAGACTCTTTTCTCCCACTCTTGGACATGTATGTGTGTAATTCCTTTGAATGTCAATGTTTTCTATGGGCTATGGGGTCTTTTACTCCATAGGGTCTCATATGTTTTTCTATGTGTGTTACACCGCACCCTATGTGCCGTAGCACTGGGGCTTCCTAGCCGACCCCCACCATAGACTCCATACCCGGGGACTGACTACTGTCTCCCCGGGCATGTAAAGTCACCATTGGCTTTACTAGACCTAAATTTACTAACAGAACTAGTACAAACCATCTTATTGTGGGCGTACTAGTAGGGGTAATTCGATTACTCCTGGATCTGTTACTCGAGGGGGCACTGTCCCGTCCCCCCTCGTCGAGTTTTGGCTGGTGGCAGTGGAAACTACTTGTTATGTTCGACCCCGAACCTAACCCTATGGGATTCGTCCCATTGTTGGAGATTGATACTTTACCTCATTAATCTCTAACGTACCACCGGTCTACTTATCTTAAATAAGTTATCGGATGGTATTTTCTGCCAGAACTCAGTTTTTAAAATGGTGTCTGTGTTCGTCTCTGTGACTCCTAAACCAAAGGTTGAGCCCTTTGTTCCACTTTTGGCGGGCCTCTGTACAAAGACCCTGCAAAGTGGTGCCATTCTGTCTGGGTTACCACAGGGGTGTGGGAGGGGGTTTAGGCACCCTGGACCGAGTTGCCTTGCCAACTCCGGTCGCACTCTGGAGTGATTGGCCCAAGTGGTGAGCCTCCCCGCTCACCACTTAGCATGTGTTGATTGACAGCTAGGCTGAATGAATGGGGGTTTTCTGCATAAAAGCAGGGCTTTTGGGACTGGATCTTCAGAATTCGCCTTAGGACCTAAGAATCCGACGAGGGTAACGCTGAGCCGACCTGCAACGACGACACCTCCGGTGGAGCCCTGCTGAGCCGACTCACCACTTCCCGACGACAGAGGAGATCTCCCTGCCGGAGAGTCTCTTCCCCTGACTGGTGGGAACAACCAGTCCCCTTTGCTTTTTATTCGCCTCAGGGCGTAGTGGTCGAATTGCCCGTGCTGACCACCCCGGCAACCGGATAGCCACTACCCCTGTACCACAACCAAAAGGTGGTGCCTTGTGACGGAGCACACTGCGGCTGGTCTCTTCCCTGGTGGTACACCGGACTTCACTTTTCTTCGACAACGAGAACATCTCTACTCTTGGCAAAGACCCGACATGCAGCCACCACCAGGAACAACTGCCCCCGCCGGAGCTGCCCTCCACAACAAGGTACCGTGTCCGCCTGGCTTCCCATTCGATCGGTTCGGGTGAGGTGTCTTAATCCTCTCCTTTCCGTTGGGTCGCCCCAAGCTTTTCTCAATTGTTGTTCTGAACTGGTTCAATCTGCCGATAACAATTTGCTACCAAGACTTGAATGCATCTCCACTAGAGACTTTTTGGGACATACCGCCTTGCCTCTCTCCGAGTGGGCCTGGCCTCTGAACTTTATGATCTATTGTGGTTCTTGCCTTCTTGCCTTGCATTTTACCCGTGAAGTATTGAACTGCGTTGATTTCGTAACCTGCCTATCTTTTTCTCTCCCGTCCTAACTAATATTAGAGTGCCATCTAGGTTGAGGTATACCCCTCTGTCTGTAAATAAGTGGTGCCGGTAGAACCTAGACTTGTCGAAATATTGCTAGGGGGATTGATCATTTCTTCTTCGTAGAGTAATTGTGTTTGATTTGTTTGCCGTGAAAGTGCCGTAGTGTTTTTGATAGATGTTTTGTTATAAATAAATACCTTAATATCTTTACACTAAGCCTTGTTGCGTGTTTGCTTTTCTTGCTGTGAAGAATTGCCCTATTTTGTATACTCCACATACTGCTCAACACTTCTTGAGGGAAGTCTGACTGCTCAGCCACAGCTACCAAGTGAATCTGTGTCGTACAGACTGCTACCAAGTGGGTTCACCGCCAAACACCTGTAGTCCTAAATCTTTTGCAGTGGTCACAGAGGGAACTGCACAGGTTTCCGCCTAACAGTTACCTCAATTAAAAGGACCATAAGTGTTCACTTGGTAGCATATCAGATCGTTAGAAATAAGACCTATCGACCTGTAGACTCCAGTGTTTTGGACTATCGTGCACCCTCTGCCATCTAGCCTGAATATCGCTGGTTTCCTGTGGAGAGCGGCCAAATAGACATTTTGAAAGAAAATCGAGACAGTGTTCAGAGTCCCTCTTTGATGAAAGTGGGCAGGCTCCCTCTTTGACAAAATCCCTACCTGGTTTCCACCAGCGCTTTGCGGAGGGAAGGCTAAATGGTTGATTGGAGGAGGGAATCGATACTGAAGTCCTTGAGTTGAACGAGCAAATGGTGAGTAGAATAAGGGGAATGGTAAATTAAGGGGATGCGATTGTAGTAGTTTAGAAAGTAACAGAAAAGTAACGGGAAAAAGTAAATAATTAATAAGTAATGAAAAAGTAACACTTTTTTTTTTAGATAAGGAGAGATAAGAGCCCACGAGTCCTAACCCATGGGAGTTTTAAAAGATATTGGGCCTCATTACGACCCAGGCAGTAAGTTACCGCCTGGGCCGTGACTTTACCACCATGGCGTAAACTACGTTTACGCCATGGTGGTTGGCGGACTTACCGCCCCATTCCGACCTTGGCGGGGCGGTAAGTCCCCAATCCCCATTTACCCTTCCCCATTCCCATTTTTGCCCCATAGGGCATAATGGGAGTGGGGAAGGCGTTAATTACACCACCGTAAATTACGGTGGCGTAATTAACTCCATGGTCCCTTAGCGCCATGGATTTTAACACCTGCTAAAAGCAGATGTTAAGTCCGCCATGGCGCTAAGGGACCTCGTACTCAGGCGGTAAGGTTCGGCGCTGTTTACGCCGCCGTAAAACCCTTACCGCCTGAGTCGTAATGAGGCCCATTATCTCACACTCCAAAACGGGCTACATACAGGACAACTCTGTATAAGAAGATAATCTACACTCTGTAATCAGGGTATTATTAGGGGCAGGATGATGAGGGTGATCACGATGGTTTATTGTGAAGAGTCGACTAGTTTGTCTGTTTATGTATTTGTGTTGAAAAAAGGTTCTGAGGAGCGACACAAAGTGTTGTGCGAGGATTAAAACTAAGTTAAGAAGTTATGCTATCTATCTAGGGAAACTGTTGGTACCGACCTAGAGGTAGATTGAGATTATTTATTAAACAGTAGAGGTTTTGAGCAGCAATTGTTGCAGCATGCTCATAGTTGTTGTTTTCATAAGGGTATTTTTGTAAACACTGGTAAGTATTGACAGTCAATTGAGACTCGTCACAATGGGAGGCATCACTCCTCTGATGCATTTATGTAAAACATTGCCAAAACATATGCCCAAGCTTAAACAGTACTTTGCAGAATGGGTAAAGGGCACAGCAGACAAGATGTTCATTCCATGGCCACAAAGGAGGGATTGTTGTCAAAAGAGATATTGCAACACATGTCGACATAGTTGCATGCTGCGTACACGGGGAAGAAATTGGAGAAGAGGTTAGCTATTCTAGAGCTTTGGAAAATGTATCAGGAAGAGAGAGAGAATCCACCACCTGAGGAATGGATGTTTATCCTGTGTAGGGAGGAAGGTGTCGAGCCTTCTGCTCCCCTTACCTCACCTGAAGTAAACAGTGATAGTAAGATGTAGAATTGTATCCGTTATAGGAACTGAAATCGGTGACAGGGTATAGCAATCTGATATATGAACGGCCAGTTTATAGCAGTGATGATAGTCCATAGGAGAGTAAGAGAAAAGAGGAAATCTTTAAGATCTTGCAAAACAAGGAAGAGAAAAGTGAGCAATAGAATGCACCGGTAGGCACAGAATGAGAAATTAAGAGATGGAAAGGAGAGAAGGATAAGGCTTATGAGGTAATGCTCGTACAGAATGAATGGATGGGAGGACATATATTACTCAAGGTAGATGGGAAAAGCATTGAGGAAGTCAGGCAAAGGGAAGATCAAGACAAACAGGATAGAATAGACAGGGACCGAGAAAAGAGATTGAAGAAAGATGAAAGCAAAAGAAAGATCATACAGTGGTGAGAACAGATGTATCAGGAGGAGCTACAAAAGAAAGAAGAAAGGGCTGTGGAGCAAAGAATGTATGACAACAGGCAGGGACCAATGGAAGAAAGGGACAGACAAGAAAAGAGAAGAGGAAGCGCAGAAATTAAGGGATAAAAGAATGCAGAGACGAAAGGAAGGTGACGAACGAAGATCAGGGGTAAGGAGAGAGGAGAGAAGACAGGAGGAGGAAAGAGTTAGATGGGAAGCGAGAAAGCAAAAAGATTTAGATGAAGAATTAGAACAAAAAAGGAGACAATGGGAGTGCGATATTGACCGCATTGAAAAGGAGCTAATGGAACCAAGTCCAGTAATGCAATGGCACAATATAGAGAAGTTCCTTCTGTTAAAGGAGGCAATGCCAAGGCCATCTAGAATGACCATAGAAGAGAACTTTAATATAGGTAGCATCGCAGATAGGATCGAGAAAAACTATCATGGGAGATCAAACACTGGTCTTCCAATCATGAAGCAAAGAGAGCAATCCATTCGGCCTTGAGCATAGAGCCTTATACCTAAGCAGGCTGACCTTAGACAAAGGTGAAGGCCACACTAGTTGGGGACTTGACATGTTAGGTGAAGAGAGAGAATCCTTCTATGCGGAAGAGGGAGGAGGTGCACGTGCCCCGGAAGGAAGCATGCAGGCAGACAAGGAAGAAAGATGGTCTGATCTAGAGCAACAGAACGATAGGACGCCAGATCCTTTAGCATATCCAGAGCTTCGCAAAGGAAAATCATATAGCGAGAAGGTGAATCATTGCCATACCTGAGCAGGTTAAGATTATTGCCAGGGGGAAGACGATCTGGAACCATGGTCCCCACCATGGATAGGCAAAGGATAGGAGTCGAATGCGGGTTAGGGCTCACGCAGTTTCCCTTATTTGAAAAAGGAGGACCAAGACCACAGTATATTCCATGGCTGCAGATGGATAAGGATAATTTGAGGTGCAAACTCCCCAGTTTAAATGCATTTGCAGGAAAATTGATTTATGAATTAGAGAAAATGACAGAAGGAAATACCTTGGCAAAAGGGGACATTCTTGGGGAAAGAGCTGATTACATTTGGAAGCGAGCAGGCTATTCAATTGTGACAGCGCAGAACACAGAGCACAGAGCACGATGGAGCACTGTTCAATAATTGCAGAGCAGATGTCTGGAGAGCTCTCAGGGTGCAGTATCCTGCCACATCAGATATGGATGCAATCATGACATGTAAGATGAAAGAGAATGATGATCCACTTGCTTACATTCGGGACATTCAGAAAAGGTGGATCCTTGAAACTTGAGAGCAGTGGGGAAAAAAAGTGGCAGTATTTTACCACATTTTATGTCAAGGGTTGCCTGACCTCCAGCTCTATGTTAGAAATGTGGGATGACAGGGCACATTGCATGCATATGTGGAAGCCAAGGGTATCTACAGAATGTACAATTCTCAATAGGGGGGACAGCTTATCCTCCAGCATACATCTCACAAGCTAGGGAAGGGTTTGCCCAAGATCAGACAGTATATCAAGCACAAGCGCCGTAAATACAACAGGCACAGCAACCACAGCAAGTGCCATTGAATCCACTGTACGGGCAGTCACAGCATGAACCCATGCAGATTCAGCAGAATTCAAACGGGACAATTATTGACACCTAGAATAGGGGGAGTCCCCATGGTGGGTGGGAATCCTTTCACAGGTAAAGGTGTATGCATGTATCCACAATAGGACAACTCACAGGCAACCTTGATGTGTTCAGTACTATCAGTCATACCAGACCCCCAAGAGGAACCAAGGATTGATGTGACAATAGGAGGGAAATCATTTTCGTTTCTAGTAGACACTGGTGCTACTCGTTCATGCATACGAGAGGGAAAATATCCAATGTCTGGAATTGCCATAAATGCTCATGGATTCTCTGGAGCTACAAGTGAAGTTCATTTTACTGATGAATGACCAGTCTCTATAGGAGTGTGTGACATGTTTGTCCCATTGTTGTTCCATTGTTGTATTCATGGTAGACACCAGTTAACATTCTGGGAAGAGATGTAATGACAAAGCTTAACATGATGATTTCTTTTACTGACAAAGGCATAGGGCCTCATTACGCGCCATAAAAGGCTGCGGCGCCGTTAACCTATACGCGCCTAATTACGAGGTCCCTTTGCGGGACTCGACCTTAACGGCTGGTGTAGTGGTGCAATTTGCGGCACCGTACTTAGCGCCTTCCCCATTCCCATTGAGCCCTATAGGGCAAAAATGGGAATGGGGAAGGGCCATGGTGGAAGGGGGAATTATCGCCCCGCCAACCTTGGAATGGGGTGATAATTCCCCCTTTCTCCATGGCGGAGTCAGTAACTTACCGGCATGGACCATGGTGCTAATAGCACCATGGTCTTCCGCCAGGGTCGTAATGAGGCCCATAGTATGTTACACTCCTGGGATACATTATATGAAAGTGGGCGTTTACAGGGCAAGTGGCTCTGCAAGCTGTACCGATGGAGCCAGAAGTGTTTCTTTATGGGGTGAGAATTCTCTTAACATAGCTTCCTCGGCTTAGTTGGATGGACTATGAGAATACCTAATTAATTCTTATTTAGACCACAGATACCCATGGACAAAGCGGGGGGATAGACTATTCCCCTAGAGTTACATGCAGCCATAGTACGAGGGGAAATGGCAATACTTGAACAAACAGATGACAAGGGTAGATCGTGGAGAACAGTAATTGCCATTGGGGAAGGGTGCAGATTGACTGATGTCACTTACAATGACATGGTCAGAGATGATCCATCAGATGAAGAAGTAGTGTTCTCAATGAGCATTACATATTGGATTCAAATGGCGAAATGCGAGATCCCACAGTGAATGGTAATCATGCAGCAGCGTCCAGCTTTTTTGATGAAGACTTGGAAAAGGTGCCAAGCGCCTTATGGACTGCAGGCCCTTATGACGTATGCCTATTGAAGGGAATAGGGGAGGGTAGAAAAATATGAAGCCAGGAGCGATTTTACCTCATAGAAGACAGTACCCAATGTTTCGAGAGGCTGATGAGGGTATTTTTAAGACCATCTGAGCACTGATGGAACAGGGTATTCTGGTACCCTCAAATCATCATGCAACACTGCGGTGTAACCTGGAAAAAAATCAGGGTGGGTCATGGAGAGTCATACAGGACATGAGACTCATTAACCAGATTATAGAGGTGGAGTTTCCTTTAGTTCCAAATCCAGCAACAATACTATGCAGTATCCCAGTAGAAGTGCAATATTTTACGGTGATCAATTTGAAAAATGTGTTTTTTCTCAATCCCTTTGCACAAGGACTCACACGACTTGTCTTCATTAACCTTCTGCCAAATCCATCTGAAACATACTTGTTTGTCCCGAGGGTACTGTGAGTCCCCATCTATCTTTAACAGAGTGCTGCAGATGGACTTAGGCAATATTGATTTGAAAACCACTGTGATACAGTACATAGATGATATTTTAATTTGCAGCACAACAGAAGACGAGTGCAGACAAGACTCAATTCAGTTAATGACTATTCTAGCAGACAAGGGATACAAGGTAGACAAAGAATAGTTACAGTACTGCCAAGAAGAGTTGTTGTACATAGGCCATTTTGTCTCACATGAGGGAAAGAGGGTAACACCTGAAATAGCTGAGGCGATTATGAAAACTGCAAAACCGCACATAGTAAAGCAGATGCGACCATTTTTGGGACTATGTAATTACGTTAGAGCATGGGTGTCTGACAGCAGTTCATACAGAAGACCCCTTTTACAGGCTCTAAAGAAAGCACAGGTGAACAGGGAGAAAATAGACTGAGACTGAGGAAATAGAAGTAGGATTTGAAGAGTTAAAAAAGGCTCCTGTTTTCGGAATTCCCAATTATGCTGAGGAGTTTTTCTTGATTTCACAGACAAATGAGACAGTCATGACAGCAGTGCTTACACAGAGGATTACATTAGGGTACAAATCTCTGGCATACTACAGTGGGTTTCTAGATCCAGTTATGAAAGGGCACTTTCCTTGTGAACAGTCATTGTAATGGGTTGCCTATGACACTTTTTGTAGAGCATGCTTTGTTTGCCATTTTAGAGAAACCCAAGGGGATATTGACATTACAGAGAGCTTCTATTTATGAATGATAATATCAAATACAGCGATTAAAATTGCCACATGTAAAATAGTGAACCCTGCCACCTTTGTAGATGAACCCGTGGCAGAGTGTGAGCATGTGCATGATTGTGCAAAGTACACAGAATTTTATGATGAAATACCATGCTTAAGGAGAACATGCTGGCAGTAGGGGAGATTATCATTATTGATGGTTCTTTGAAAATTGATCAAACAAGTGGAGAAAGGCATTCTGGCGCAGCCTTAGTGAGGCATAGAGCCAATGGTGAGTTTGAGGTTATAGCAAGTGCCAGACTACCATTTCACTTTTCAGCGCAAGCGGCAGAATTGGTAGCTCTTATTGTCGCACTTGAAAATCATGCAGGGCAGGAAGTGACGGTGTACAGTGACTCCGCCTACATGATGTCAACAGTACACACAGGGCTAGCATGTTGGAAAAGGAGGGGCTACCTCTGAGCGGATGGCAATTCAGTGCTGCATGCATCTTTATTGAACAGGCTTATTATGGCACTACAACTCCCAGCAGTCATAGCGATAGTTAAATGTGCAGCGCATACTAAGCAAACTGACTTTATTTCTTGCAGGAACAAAGCCAGTGATGCAGAAGCCAAAGGGTTGCATATTCCCCGGATATTTCAAGTTTTGATAGTCTAGATTCCAAGGAAACAGTAGTCACGATTAGGGTAGTGAGCGAAGGATTTAATCATTTACCAAGAATGCAATTAACAGAGATTCAAGGCAGTGCACCACCGGAAGAGCAGCAATTATGGAAGCAAAGGGGGTGTTCCTCAGACCCCACAGAAACATTATGCAACAGGAGTGCACTGGAAAGCCAGTAATGCCAGTAGCATTGTTGAGGGTAGCGCTTGAGCAGCTGCACTACCCTGCACATATAACTATGGAAAGTCTTGCTGCAGCACTTGCAGAAGACTGGTTTGTGCCAAATGTGTTAGAACATGTTGCATTAAAGGTAGTAAGCTGCATCGTATGTCAAGAGTTAACTGTTGGGCATACACTGCAAATGATTAGAGGAGTAATTCATCAACTGAACAGTCCTTTTCAGCATTTACATATCGATTATGTTGGCATGCTCCAAGTATGTAATGGATATGGGTATTTGATAGTGGTGGTGTGTCCCTTCTCCAGGTGGATTGAAGCAGGTCCCTGTACACACCCTGATACCTCTTGCGCAGTGAGATTTTTAGTACGTGAAGTCTTTCCAAGATGGGGAGTGTGTGAGGAGCTGAGAAATGATAATGGGCCATATTTTGTTTATTAAGTATTTGAACAGATAAGTCTGTTACTGAGCATTAAGCACACATTTTCTTCTGCTTATCACCACAAGCGAACAGAATATGTGAGAGACTCAATGGCCTCCTTAAAGAAAGGATTGCCAAACTAAAGTTGACACTGAAAAAGGGGTGGCTACATTGCTTGCCCTTAGCCTTGCATGCATTAAGGAATCAGCCTGGTTAGGACCTCCATCTCACACCACACAAGCTTGTGACAGGGAGGTGAATGAGAATGCCTTTAACTCCTCCATCGAGGAGCAGAAGTGATGCCCAGAGCCCATCAAAAAATTTAGGAAATTGATTGAATGACTATTTGACATATCTGATGGCTAGTATCTCTGTCATTTCAGATCAACTCAAGCACCATGCGGGGTCGGTCTCAGAACTAAGATGATGACCATTCAGCAACCAGACCTTCTGAACTTTTATAAGCTCCAAGGCTATTTGCGGATGACGCCGTGCTGATCAAAAAGCCAAGGTTCAAGGGCGCTTATGTCACTCTCTCAGCAGTAAAGGTCCAAGGTAGACACACTTGAACTTGAACGACGTGAAGATGCATACCAGTGAGGCCATCGTAACCCCGACGATTGATTCAGAAGCAAAACAAGAAGAAGAATTTCAGCGTGTGCAGACTCGATCGATGAATAGGAAGAAGGACGATAAAGTTACTAATTAAGTAAATGCAAATTTGCATTTGGACTGTGGCTCCCCTTTCTTATAAATAATATAGCAGGCTCGAAAACCCGTTGCTTGAGCCAAAGGAATCTTCGGAAATGTACTTTAGAAAGTTGTTGATGTATCACAAATATGCCTGAACTGGATTTCGAGTTTGGATTTGATAATTGGAAACGTGACCAGTATCCTGATTTGTTCCTTACAATGTATTTGTTTGGCTGACTTTATGGTCGTCCCAGAAGGTGACATGTACCATCTCACACTTGCTGTCTTTGTGTTTATTCTCCAAGCTTATCCTGCTCTTGTCAGAAGCGATGTGGACATTCACACTTTTTTACAAGATCCTAAAAATGGCCCTGTGATCAGAAGACTGCTTGTAGCACACTTGGGTAATAACATGTGGTATCAGCACATGAAAAAGGTGGGAGAGACAATGTCTGAAGAGAGTTGCTATGTTTGTGCTCTCATACTGTATGCTATGGGAACCTCTAAGATATTCATAGCTACAGAAGTACCAGTGCAATGAGCTCACTGCCTGACACATATCACACTCTGCCAGACAAGAGGACAGTTTCTGGGTAGAACAGCATCCTTGGTATGGGTGACTGAAAAGACATCTCAAAGGGAAGATAAATACATGCAGGATTTGAAGACAATAGAGAAGCCTGAAACAAGGCATCTAGTAATAACATATGAACAGCCTGGAATGAACGGAGAAGGAATTATAAGGGAAGTAAATAAGATTTGAAATTGTCAAGGCAAAGATAAAGAAGAGATACAGAGATGCTGGGAAAGAGGCCAATTGCAGATTAAAGGAACAGTGTTAACCAGAGAAGGATGGGATGAAGGCCTGATTGCATGTAAATGTGGGTTATTTTGACCGATTCCAATGCGCCCCACTGCATCACTGTACTGAAATGGTGAAGGAAACAGCCCAAAATGACCGCGCTCACTCCTGTGCGTGCCAAAATCTTCAAAACTGAGATTGGGTCTCAAACATAAAAAGGATGCACACCCTGCCACACACAGTAGGGGGTGAGAAAAACGGAGTTCTCACTGCAGGAGCATGCCAGTGGGCTCTGCCACATTCAACATGGAGCAAAGTGAATGAATTGTGCTGAAAACCCGAAAATGCCTTTTAAAATGACATTTTCCTAACCTTAAAAAGTGCTGTTTTGGCACCAGATCCATTTATTTTACTGAATTATTGAGATTAAAAGGGCCCTGCAATTCCCAGGATCATCCAGTGTGGCGCAGAAGAACCGGGCCGCATTGGAATGACAGCTCTATAAAATGTATCATGAAAAAGTAACCCAGGATCTCTTGTTTTAATTTTCCACTGGAAAAACATGGCTAAACTTAGCAACAAGTATCAGAATCAGCTTTGCAGAGAGAAACTCTAAACAAAGTCATGATACATGTATACAGACTGCAAACGATCCCGGCACTCAAGGGAAGAACTAGTGCTGACTAAAAGGTCTATTTGCCGCTGATGAAAATCGGAAATAAATAAATCAGTTTAATGTGCTTTTTCATGAATGAAAGGCAAAATAGCCTGTTTTTAAAGTATGTTCTTGTGTAAAGGCTTAATTCGTTAAGAATGTCAAAGGATTGCTAATGTTAACAATCCACCTATAAACTGTGTTAATTTTATATGCTTAAATGAAAGATTTAAAGAGTGGAACTTAAAGCTAAGCCTAGTCTGAGTTAATCAACTATTTGAAAAAAACAACCCTGCTCTGAGCCTGAAAAAGGTTGACACCTCCACTACTGGGAGGAAAGGCTAATTTCTGCTGGAAGGCCTCGCATACTCATGACAAAGGACTTCATTAGACATTCGTCTGTGCCCAAGGCAAAGACAATAGCAGGCTTGGGCACTCACCCTTCCAGGGGAGGGACAGGAAGCTCCACTCTCCAGGGAGAGGCCCTTTATTCAACTTTAAAGGATTTGACATTTGCTCACATTTGGGAAGAAAGGAAAAAAGAACTGACATGTGATTTTTGGGTTTAAAATGCTTATTTTGCCACTGAACTTCAAGACATTTAACTTGGCAGCAAGAATAAGAAAAAGAGTTGAAAGTACATACATCTAAATCTGAATTTTTGCTGTTCATTTGAAAACTTGGTAGAATTTCTTAGTGCGTAAGGAACAGAAGTTATGAAGAATGACCAATTGCGCAGAAACTATTAAACTATTACTGTTGCAAATATAATATTGTGTACCCATAAACTAGGGGTAATTGTGCATATATGTACAGAATTGGAAAATGTTAGGCCAAACCTTTCATGGTTAAAATTGCCAAAATTCAACAGAAAGACTGAACCATGTCCCACTGACTTGGGAGTTAGATTAGAATGTGAACCATGAAATATGTAATGTATGTATCTGATTTTCTTATAGGGCATAACTACATAAATATGAATTTGTGGGAACGGTAGATTTTGGTTCCAATAATTATTGGAGGTTTCCAGGTCATTTCATAAATCATGACAGCCCTTTCTGTCATCCAACCAGCAAAGAGAAAGGCGGGAACTGTGCTCTTGCCCAATCATAGCCTTGTGGGTGTGGGTAGTAAGTCTTCCCCTACCATAAACTTCAGTGATGTCATTTGGCATGATAAATAAGGGAACCTCACAACACACACACACACACTGATTCCTAACTCCATCCTAATTTCTGCTTGGTGCCCTGTTCCTGAATTCTTTGTTCCTGATTCCAGAATTCTTTGCAAAGCCAAGGCCTCTGCATCGCTGAAC
Organism: Ambystoma mexicanum; assembly: GCF_040938575.1. Classification (NCBI taxonomy): domain Eukaryota; kingdom Metazoa; phylum Chordata; class Amphibia; order Caudata; family Ambystomatidae; genus Ambystoma; species Ambystoma mexicanum. The sequence continues at coordinate 1,117,453,158 of NC_090924.1, forward strand.
TCCTTTTCAGCTAGGCCAAATTCTGAAGCAATCCCAAACTTAAGGGAAGCAATTGATCCAGTTTGGCTTGCTACCATAAATGCTTGCCTGCTCCAAACTCGCCAGCCCACTGATAGCCGGTCTCCAGTAACTAGTTCAGTCCAGTGTAGTCCAGTCCGAGGTGCCAGTCCAGGTGACCAGAACCGCCCAGCTGACCTAATTCTACCAGCTATGCACTGCTACCCTTTAGACCCGGTCCGTATGATGACCAGAGTCCTTGACGGTCCAAAATCTTAAATTCAAGTGGACTGTAAGTATAAATAGTAAACCATAGCATATCTTTCCTTGTCCTATCCCAATCTATATACCTCCTGTCTTTACCTTAAGAACCTATAATATTGTCAGAACCATTCTTGCAACCCTTTCTGTAATTCCTACTGTTAGTGTTGATTTTCTCCTCATTTTTGTTTTACTAGACCATAAGCCATTAGTGATTTTGATTAAATAAAGTAATTCCCATGAAGAAAAAGGGGTATCCGCCACACCAAGGGTTACAAGTGGCCGTGTAACTGTGGAGATTCATGGGTGGCATTCTCATTTTCTTGGTCATTAAATCTAGTTTAAGTAAAATCAACCTGTCATTTTTAAACCGATTTTCTGGTTTTCTCTGTTCTATTTTTCCAAAAACACCTCTCATTTAACCTTGCATAACTTCCTCAATTTAATAGCTAGAAATGTCATTTCAACTCTGATTTAAACATAAGACCTGTAGCAACATCTCAACACAGTGTATTTCACCCGTTTTTCAAAATCGTTTAGTGCATTTTAGGCGGGAATTCGCATTTCTGCAAAGTTTTACACTTGTGATTTTCAATTTCAATGATTTCCTAACTCCCATTAAGATCCAAAGTATTTGTTTTTGCCCATACTATAGTTTATGATTGTTGGCATCTTTCCCATGTTTCTCCCATTGAGATTTATATTGATTTAAGGATTTTTGCACACATTTCATTGTTTTGCTATGCCATTTTCGAATGTCATTTACAAGTGTAAGATTTCCAAAATGTTTTTCTCTCTTGTTTGGGGCGAGAAGGTTGTATTCAAAGCCTGTACACGGTCCTCTATTCCTGAATACCTGCTGCTCCCTTACATCTGTGTAGAATTACTTATTAGTGAGTTGAGAAATTTGCAGGGGGAAATCTTAACTTAAGCGCTATATTTCAACAAGCCAAAACGGTGTCCAGTCATTTGGTCGACTGAAAACTGGTCGAATGACATTTGGTCGATGCAATTTGGTCAAAAACCAAATGGTCGAATTTTTTTTTTTATTTATATATTTATTTTTCGGGTTTTCGTTTTTAAAAAAAAGGGGTTTTTAGAGAAAAAAAGGGGGTTGGGGGGGGACCCCCCCAAAAAAATAAAAAAGGGGTGAAAATAAAAAAATAAAAAAATTCGACCATTTGGTTTTCGACCAAATTGGTTCGACCATTTGTCTGGTCGACCAATTTTTTTCGACCAAATGTCTGGTAACCGCCAAAACCTTTCTTTTCTGTGTTTTAATATTTTGTGTTGCTAAAAGTGAATTCAACTGCATTATATACCTTTCTATTTGTATTGTCACCACATTGGTGATTGCTTCCCCATATATTAAAACATATGTTTGATTTGAATTTTAAATAAATAAATAAATAAATAAATAAATAAATAAATATTACCTTTACCGACAAGCCTGATTTCTGGTACATTGTGACCTGAGGGTATTTTTTTGGAAGGGGTGTGATATGAGTGGTATATTACTCACAATATTAAACCAGAGACATAATAAAATAAGTTTTTCATTTGTGCACTGCATGCTAGGCTGAGACCCCCGTGTATTGCCTGATTGAAATCCTTAACATAAAGCACCAGCATTAACCGGGCGACCTGAAGCAATTGTGGAGCATGCATAAGGACAATGCAAAGACCACTGGGCAAAGATCACAAAGTTGCTGATATGGGTCGATGATAAAGGGGGGCCGTTACAGATAGTACGTCTAGGTAGTGCAGCCCTATGTTTCGGAAATAATGACACAAGAAACGTTAGAGTAAATCAGCAGTGTGGTTAAATTTTCGATGTACCAGGTATGAAGGATTGAACAGGAGTACTGATGGACCACTACTGGGCCTGTGGTTCCAAAGCTTGCATGAACTTGCCCAAAGATTGGGGAGGGATGTGCTCCATAGTGCTTATTCATGTTACAGCATCAGTGATTCCGAAAAGTGACCTGAACATTGGAGAATTCCCGAAAGCAGATGCCCATTTGAGGAGGAGAAGATCATTCAAATTTCTGAATTGAACGAAGAGAGAAAACTATTTCTCAGCTAAATCGATAGAGGCCTTTGATTCTTTTCCATCTGAGCACTGGTTGTTCAGTCAGACTTCAGCAATATTCATGACTATCTTTATGCCAGACATCTAGACAATGGATAAGGCAAAGTCGTTGGAAACAACTCGCTGGGAGCTCTTGCAGATGATCAACACTACCATAAAGGGATCTACTGCTATTAAGGAAAAAATCGACAGCCATAATGCTGATGACTCTCCAGAATAGTTATGTTCTGTACATGATCACAGCAATTGATGGAGGTGTTTGCACCAAAATCGGAGAATCACGTTGCACGTTCATATCTTCTCATGATGACGAGAATGGGACCCTGACAGAGGCCATAACATTGCTGACGAACTTGCACAACAAGATGGAAGATGAGACAGAGGATATTGCAGATGACGACTGGTATACGTCTATCTTCTCAATGGTTCCACAATGGATGGTGATCATCTTCAAGTTCCTAGGAGCAGTATTGGGGATGGTAATGTTTGGATTCTGTGTGATCAGGATAATAATCACACAGTGTAAGAAGACAGCAAAGAAGGCAGTAGGAATGAGGATTGTGATCAATGTCGAATTTTGGACCCAAGGAGTCCATAGATGAGGAAATCAGAAAATATGTAGAGGCCAGCATCCTAGTACCTGAGGGAACCAAGTTCCTGTACTCAAAAACTCACAAGATGTATGTGGGACGATGGATCTACTGTAGTCTGAAAGGGCAATGCAGCCACATGACCAGGAGTGTTGATGAACATGTCAAATCAGTAGGATCCCTGAAGGGAATATTGAAGATCTGGTCCCTGAAGAAACATTTCTTCAAGAAAATATTTGGAGACTGGTGAAGGAGTGGTCGATGAATCAACCAGAGGGTGGAGTGTAGAGGAGCATCTGAATGCCTCTGCAGGAAGTCCCACCCACATTTTGCCCATATGTTGAAAACCAGAAGTTGCGACATGCGCAACGCCAGTAATGGTACCTATTCCACGAAGAGCCTTTGAGACAAGGTACCTCTTGGGAAAACTCTATCTGATGTATCCTCTAAGAGATGAAGGAATATTAAGATGAATGGAAGAGAAGATTAGTGATGTCACAAGAAGTAAGCATGACACACTGAGAAGAGTGGTCAAAGAAGAGAACCCACGAACCTTATAGAAAACTGATGATGAAGTAAAGAATCGAGTAAGCTTTCATGTGTGAAATAAGATTACACGTGCAAAAAGCACTGCAGAAAATGCAAGCTGTTTTATAACTGTACAGATGCAGCAACGCACGTAGACTAAGTAATCATGAGGCTGGCTATATATAGTGAATAGGCTGCCGGCAGTGCCGCCACTAGATATAGAATCTGGATATTCGATGTCGCAATTTTAGTAAGCTCAAACCTATGGAGAAAGAAAGATTAATAGCTATGAGTGAGTCACAGCAAGAAAGCAGCTGAAGATCGAGGGAGGAGCGATAAGGCTGGCTGGCTTTGTGTCAAAGGCAGGAGCAGCTAAGAACTGGTTATCTATCCTTAAGGAGCAGTAAACATGAGAAGTGGACTCAGCCCTTGTTAAGGTGCGAGGAAAAGACACCATGAGTGCCAATTTTTCTTCATTTAATACTATTAAATACGAGAAGGGCGCCAAAGCACGTTCTCCTGTCACATGGATTAGATGGAAATAGAAACTGGGCATGCAGCACCACACTTGAAGATAAGAAAGTGCTCACACTCCTGTGTATTCTCAGGAGAAAGGATACTTTGCAAGGCCAGTACAAAGACAATCTGCATGACAGAAGGCATGAGTGATGATGGATGTTGGGCTAATTGGTTGGAGAGACATGGTCAAGTCCACTCTAGCGTACGTGCTACTAGCGCCAATTGTAGAAGGCCCTATAATGAAGGGCCTTATAGTTTGAGAGCCAATAATGTACCGTGTATCTAATAAATTTTGAAGATGATTTGCACTAGAGGTGGGCATAAGATTTCCACCTGACTGTAGAGACCCTATCACAATCCAATACTTAGATGTTCCCCTTAAGCCAAACAAAATCTCATCTAGGTGTTGTTAGTTTTCCACATAGTATGACACAACGAATGATGGGTTTTTGCTATATAAGAAGTGTTTTCTAGAAAATGTGCTGAGCAAGCTTGTGCGACATCCGCTGATGTCTGTTGTAACTCCCTGTTTCAGTCAACTGAAAATAAAACAGTCTGTTGAGTCAACTTCCTGAGTCAGTATTATCATTTGGTGTAACAGTTATTCTGCATCCCCATCGTATGAAGTGTTACCTCAATTAAAAGGACCATAAGGGTTCAATTGTCTCCAGCTCTGTGTCATCAGACGCACATCCAGCCGCGCAATCATATAACTCTGAAAGTCCTTGAGCAACTGGGCTCTTTTTATTTTGTCCATATCTCAGTACTACTGGAAATCCATGGAGTGCTAATCTCCATTAATTTATTCTTGACTGGGACAAATTCCCTGACCTGATTCTCTTACTTTGCTAAATTTGCAGAGCCTGGTGATTTGTTTTGACAATCACCCGCTCCCCTTGAATTGCTAGCATATGCAATGGTTTTATTATTTGCATCATGTTTTTGATAGAACACTGCTGACATGCATTGATCTGTAAATCCTATGTTTACAAATAATTCCTGGTTTTTCATTAGATATGCCAAACATGATGCTTTAATTAGACATTTGTTTATCATGGACACTGCCCCACTGTGCTCCTTTTCCAATTTCCAAGGTACACCCTGCTTCAGTGATCTTGTTAAAGGTTGTGTAATTTCAACATCATTTTCAATTATTTTTCTGTTGTAACTTGTCAATCCTAACAAGCTCTTTAAACCTTTCAAATTAGTTGGATATTTAGTTTCTGAATCACTTCCACTTTTGGGGTCGATTCATGGAATTAATGTGTGCCGAAAATTCCCGCGCAGAGGTGCCAAAACGTGCGATTCGCAGTAAAAGTGCGAAAATCACAGTACAAGTGCGAAAATCGCAGGGAAAGCAGTGCACATCGATTCATGGAAGTCTGTGCGCGAGAAAAACATTGGATGTGCGCTGAAAAAGTGCGCCGCACACGCCGGCGCACAGGTCATCCAACAGCGTGCGCCACGGCCACTGTGAAATCACACATAGCGCGGCGCACATCACAAAAGTAGGCGGAACACGGGGCGTAACACTCGGAATGGGGAACAACGCGTGAAAATATGGGCGTCACGGGGGAAGTACAGGAGGCAAGTGCGTGGAACGCCCACACGCACGCCTACAACCCATATTCATGGAATCGAATAGGGCAAACCAGCGCACGGTCAAAGACGCGCACAGGGCCAAACAAGTACGCCACAAGAAAGCAGGCGTTAGAGTCCCTGCGCCTCAAAAAAATGTGCGCTAACAAAAAGCACCCATATACAGCCATGATGAATGGTCCATACAGTGGCCCTCTAGGACAAATGAGGTGCAAAGGGGTACCGACAAACACGGACACCCGCTGTGTGAAAAATAGCGTGTGTGTGTGTTCCTGGGTGTGCGGGAAGTTCCACACGCGATTGGCCTGGGTACGTGTACTTCGCGGTGCGTGGGAAGTTCCAGACGTGATTAGCCTGGGTACGTGTACTTCGGGGTGCGCGGGAAGTTCCACACGCGATTAGCCTGGGTACGTGTACTATGGGGTGCGCGGGAAGTTCCACACGCAATTAGCCTGGTTACGTGTGTTTCGGGGTGCGCTGGAAGTTCCACACGCGATTGGCCTGGGTACGTGCACTTCGGGATGCGCAGGAAGTTCCACACGCGATTGGCCTGGGACGTGTATTCCGAGGTGCGCGGGAAGATTCACACGCGATTTCAGCAGGGTACGTGTATTTCGGTGGTGCCGGGGAATGCTACACGTGATTTGGCCATGTGGGTACTCCCAGGTGTTCCCTCTACACCCTCCACGGCCCCTGCAAGAAGCCGACACCGCAGGGGACTACCCTGCACCCCTGCTCATGTCCCAAAGCCAACCCATCCACCATGGCCATGCCCCCCAGCCAACCCACATGTCACCTTGCACTACTGATCACCAACACATGTCTCCCAGCACCCCCACCCCCCAGCATCCAGGGGCATCCTCCAACAGGCCCCCACACATGTCTCCCACCACCCCCACCCCCCAGCAGTACAGGGCACCCTCCACCACGCCCCCACACATGTCTCCCACCACCCCCGCCCCCCAGCAGGGCAGGGGCAGCCTCCACCAGGCCCACACTAATTTCTCCCATCACCCCCACCCCCCAGCAGTGCAGGGGCAGCCTCCACCAGGCCCCCACTCATGTCTCCCACCACCCCCACCCCCCAGCATCCAGGGGCACCCTCCACCAGGCCCCCACTCATGTCCAACTCATGTCTCCCTGCACCCCCACCCACCAGCAGTGCAGGGGCAGCCTCCCCCAGGCCCCCACTCATGTCTCCCACCACCCCCACCCCCCAGCATCCAGGGGCACCCTCCACCAGGCCCCCACTCATGTCCAACTCATGTTTCCCACCATCCCCACCCCCCAGCAGTGCAGGGCACCCTCCACCATGCCCCCACACATGTCTCCTATCACCCCCGCCCCCCAGCAGTGCAGGGGCAGCCTCCACTAGGCCCCCACTCATGTCTCCCATCACCCCCCAGCAGTGCAGGGCACCCTCCACCAGGACCCCACACATGTCTCCCGCCACCCCCACTCCCCAGCAGTGCAGGGGCAGCCTCCACCAGGCCCCCACTCGTGTCTACCATCACCCCCACCCCGCACAGTGCAGGGGCAGCCTCCACCAGGCCCCCACTCATGTCTCCCACCACCCCCACCCCCCAGCATCCAGGGGCACCCTCCACCAGGCCCCCACTCATGTCCCCCTGCACCCTCACCCCCCAGCAGTGCAGGGCACCCTCCACCATGCCCCCACTCATGTCCCAGTGCACCCCCACCCCCCAACAGTGCAGGGTACCCTCCACCAGGCCCCCACACATGTCTCCCACCACCCCCACCCCCCAGCAGTGCAGGGGCAGCCTCCACCAGACCCCCACTCATGTCTCCCATCACCCCCACCCCCCAGCAGTGCAGGGGCAGCCTCCACCAGGCCCCCACTCATGTCTCCCACCACCCCCACCCCCCAGCATCCAGGGACACTCTCCACCAGGCCCCCACTCATGTCCAACTCATGTCTCCCTGCACCCCCACCCCCCAGCAGTGCAGGGGCAGCCATCACCAGGCCCCCACTCATGTCTCCCACCACCCCCACCCCCCAGCAGTGCAGGGCAGCCTCCACCAGGCCCCAACACATGTCTCCATCACCCCCACCCCCCAGCAGTGCAGGGGCAGCCTCCACCAGGCCCCCAATCATGTCTCCCACCACCCCCACCCCCCAGCAGTGCAGGGCACCCTCTAATCGGCCCCCACACATGTCTCATATCACCGCCACCACCCAGCAGTGCAGGGGCAGCCTCCACCAGGCCCTCACTCATGTCTCCCATCACCCCCACCCCCAGCAGTGCAGGGGCAGCCTCCACCAGGCCCCCACTCATGTCTCCCATCACCCCCACCCCCCAGCAGTGCAGGGCACCCTCCACCATGCCTCCACTCATGTCCCCCTGCACCCCACCCCCCAGCAGTGCAGGGGCAGCCTCCACCAGGCCCCCACTCATGTCTCCCATCACCCCCACCCCCCAGCACTGCAGGGCACCCTCCACCAGGCCCCCACTCATTTCCCCTGCACCCCCACCCCCCAGCAGTGCAGGGCACCCTCCACCAGGCCCCCACACATGTCCCCCACCACCCCCACCCGCCAGCAGTGCAGGGGCAGCCTCCACCAGGCCCCCACTCATGTCTCCCATCACCCCCACCCCCCAGCAGTGCAGCGGCAGCCTCCACCAGGCCCCCACTCATGTCTCCCACCACCCCCACCCCCCAGCAATCAGGGGCACCCTCCACCAGGCCCACACTCATGTCCAACTAATGTCTCCCTGTACCCCCACCCTCCAGCAGTGCAGGGGCAGCCTCCACCAGGCCCCCACTCATGTCTCCCACCACCCCCCAGCATCCAGGGGCACCCTCAACCAGGCCCCCACTCATGTCTCCCACCACCCCCACCGCCCAGCAGTGCAGTGCACCCTCCACCAGGCCCCCACACATGTCTCCCACCACCCCCACCCCCCAGCAGTGCAGCGGCAGCCTCCACCAGGCCCCCACTCATGTCTCCCATCACCCCCACCCCCCAGCAGTGCAGGGCACCCTCCACAAGGCCCCCACTCATGTCTCCCACCACCCCCACCCCCCAGCAGTGCAGGGTACCCTCCACCAGGCCCCCACACATGTCTCCCACCAGCCCCACCCCCCAGCAGTGCAGGGGCAGCCTCCACCAGGCCCCCACGCATGTCTCCCATCACCCCCACCCCCCAACATACTGGGGCACCCTCCAGCAGGCCCCCACTCATGTCCAACTAATGTCTCCCTGTACCCCCAACCCCCAGCAGTGCAGGGGCAGCCTCCACCAGGCCCCCACTCATGTCTCCCACCACCCCCACCCCCCAGCATCCAGGGGCACCCTCCACCAGGCCCCCACTCATGTCCAACTCATGTCTCCCACCACCCCCACCCCCCAGCAGTGCAGGGCACCCTCCACAAGGCCCCCACTCATGTCTCCCACCCCCCCCCCACCCCCCAGCAGTGCAGGGCACCCTCCACAAGGCCCCCACTCATGTATCCCACCACCCCCACCCCCCAGCAGTGCAGGGTACCCTCCACCAGGCCCCCACACATGTCTCCCACCAGCCCCACCCCCCAGCAGTGCAGGGGCAGCCTCCACCAGGCCCCCACGCATGTCTCCCATCACCCCACCCCCAGCAGTGCAGGGCACCCTCCACCAGGCCCCCACACATGTCTCCCACCACCCCCACCCCCCAGCAGTGCAGCGGCAGCCTCCACCAGGCCCCCCTCATGTCTCCCATCACCCCCACCCTCCAGCAGTCCAGGGCACCCTCCACCAGGCCCCCACTCATGTCTCCCATCACCCCCACCCCCCCAGCAGTGCAGGGCACCCTCCACCATGCCCCCACTCATGTCCCCCTGCACCCCCACCCCCCAGCAGTGCAGGACACCCTCCACCAGGCCCCCACACATGTCTCCCACCACCCCCACCCCCCAGCAGTGCAGGGGCAGCCTCCACCAGACCCCCACGCATGTCTCCCATCACCCCCTCCACCCAGCAGTGCAGGGGCAGCCTCTACCACGCCCCCACTCATGTCTCCCACCACCCCCACCCCCCAGCATCCAGGGGCACCCTCCACCAGGCCCCCACTCATGTCCAACTCATGTCTCCCTGCACCCCCACCCCCCAGCAGTGCAGGGGCAGCCTCCACCAGGCACCCACTCATGTCTCCCACCCCCCACCCCCCAGCAGTTCAGGGCAGCCTCCACCAGGCCTCCACACATGTCTCCCATCACCCCCACCCCCCAGCAGTGCAGGGGCAGCCTCCACCAGGCCCCCACTCATGTCTCCCACCACCCCCACCCCCAGCAGTGCAGGGCACCCTCCATCAGGCCCCCACACATGTCTCCCACCACCCCCACCTCCCCACCAGTACAGGGGCAGCCTCCACCAGGCCCCCACTCATGTCTCCCATCACCCCCACCCCCCAGCAGTGCAGGGCACCCTCCACCATGCCCTCACTCATTTCCCCTGCACCCCCACCCCCCAGCAGTGCAGAGCACCCTCCACCAGGCCCCACACATGTCTCCCACCACCCCCACCCCCCAGCAGTGCAGGGGCAGCCTCCACCAGGCCCCCACTCATGTCTCCCATCACCCCCACCCCCCAGCAGTGCAGGGGCAGCCTCCACCAGGCGAACACTCATGTCTCCCACCACCCCCACCCCCAGCATCCAGGGGCACCCTCCACCAGGCCCCCACTCATGTCCAACTAATGTCTCCCTGCACCCCCACCCCCCAGCAGTGCAGGGGCAGCCTCCACCAGGCCCCCACTCATGTCTCCCACCACCCCCACTCCCCAGCATCCAGGGGCACCCTCCACCAGGCCCCCACTCATGTCTCCCACCACCCCCACCCCCCAGCAGTGCAGGGTACCCTCCACCAGGCCCCCACACATGTCTCCCACCACCCCCACCCCCCAGCAGTGCAGCGGCAGCCTCCACCAGGCCCCCACTCATGTCTCCCATCACCCCCACCCCCCAGCAGTGCAGGGCACCCTCCACCAGGCCCCCATTCATGTCTCCCACCACCCCCACCCCCCAGCATCCAGGGGCACCCTCCAGCAGGCCCCCACTCATGTCCAACTCATGTCTCCCTGCACCCCCACCCCCCAGAAGTGCAGGGGCAGCCTCCACCAGGACCCCACTCATGTCTCCCACCCCCCACACCCCCCAGCAGTGTAGGGCAGCCTCCACCAGGCCCCCACACATGTCTCCCATCACCCCCACCCCCCAGCAGTGCAGGGGCAGCCTCCACCAGGCCCCCACGCATGTCTCCCACCATCCCCACCCCCCAGCAGTGCAGGGCACCCTCCACCAGGCCCCCACACATGTCTCCCACCACCCCCACCCCCCAGCAGTGGAGCGGCAGCCTCCACCAGGCCCCCACACATGTCTCCCATCACCCCCACCCCCAGCAGTGCAGGGGCAGCCTCCACCAGGCCCCCACTCATGTCTCCCATCACCCCATCCCCCAGCAGTGCAGGGCACCCTCCACCATGCCCCCACTCATGTCCCCCTGCACCCCCTCCCCGCAGCAGTGCAGGGGCAGCCTCCACCAGGCCCCCACTCATGTCTCCTATCACCCCCACCCCCCAGCAGTGCAGGGCACCCTCCACCATGCCCCCACTCATTTCCCCCTGCATCTCCACCCCCCAGCAGTGCAGGGCACCCTCCACCAGGCCCCCACACATGTCTCCCACCACCCCCACACCCCAGCAGTGCAGGGCACCCTCCACCAGGCCCCAACACATGTCTCCCACCACCCCCACCCCCCAGCAGTGCAGGGGCAGCCTCCACCAGGACCCCACTCATGTCTCCCATCACCCGCACCCCCCAGCAGTGCAGGGGCAGCCTCCACCAGGCCCCCATTCATGTCTCCCACCAAACCCACCCCCCAGCATCCAGGGGCACCCTCCATCATGCCCCCACTCATGTCCAACTCATGTCTCCCTGCACCCCCACCCCCCAGCAATGCAGGGGCAGCCTCCACCAGGCCCCCACTCATGTCTCCCACCACCCCACCCCCCAGCATCCAGGGGCACCCTCCACCAGGCCCCACCTCATGTCCAACACATGTCTCCCACCACCCCCACCCACCAGCAGTGCAGGGCACCCTCCCCCTGGCCCCCACACATGTCTCCCACCACCCCCACCCCCCAGCAGTGCAGGGGCAGCCTCCACCAGGCCCCCACTCATGTCTCCCACCACCCCCACCCCCCAGCAGTGCAGGGCACCCTCCACCAGGCCCCCACTCATGTCTCCCACCACCCCCACCCCCCAGCAGTGCAGGGCACCCTCCACCAGGCCCCCACACATGTCTCCCACCCCCCCACCCCCCAGCAGTGCAGGGGCAGCCTCCACCAGGCCCCCACTCATGACTCCCATCACCCCCACCCCCAGCAGTGCAGGGCACCCTCCACCAGGCCCCCACTCATGTCTCCCACCACCCCCACCCCCCAGCAGTGCAGGGCACCCTCCACCAGGCCCCCACACATGTCTCCCACCCCCCCACCCCCCAGCAGTGCAGGGGCAGCCTCCACCAGGCCCCCACTCATGACTCCCATCACCCCCACCCCCCAGCAGTGCAGGGCACCCTCCACCAGGCCCCCACACATGTCTCCCACCACCCCCACACCCCAGCAGTGCAGGGCACCCTCCACCAGGCCCCCACACATGTCTCCCACCACCCCCACCCCTCAGCAGTGCAGGGGCAGCCTCCACCAGGCCCCCACTCATGTCTCCCATCACCCCCACCCCCCAGCAGTGCAGGGGCAGCCTCCACCAGGCCCCCACTCATGTCTCCCACCAAACCCACCCCCCAGCATCCAGGGGCACCCTCCATCATGCCCCCACTCATGTCCAACTCATGTCTCCCTGCACCCCCAACCCCCAGCAATGCAGGGGCAGCCTCCACCAGGCCCCCACTCATGTCTCCCACCACCCCACCCCCCAGCATCCAGGGGCACCCTCCACCAGGCCCCCACTCATGTCCAACACATGTCTCCCACCACCCCCACCCACCAGCAGTGCAGGGCACCCTCCACCTGGCCCCCACACATGTCTCCCACCACCCCCACCCCCCAGCAGTGCAGGGGCAGCCTCCACCAGGCCCCCACTTATGTCTCCCATCACCCCCACCCCGCAGCAGTGCAGGGCACCCTCTACCAGGCTCCCACTCATGCCTCCCACCACCCCCACCCCCCAGCAGTGCGGAGCACCCTCCACCAGGCCCCCACACATGTCTCCCACCACCCCCACCCCCCAGCAGTGCAGGGGCAGCCTCCACCAGGCCCCCACTCATGTCTCCCATCACCCCCACCCCCCAGCAGTGCAGGGCAGCCTCCACCAGGCCCCCACACATGTCCACACATGTCTCCCACCACCCCCACCCCCCAGCAGTGCAGGGCACCCTCCACCAGGCCCCCACACATGTCTCCCACCACCCCCACCCCTCAGCAGTGCAGGGGCAGCCTCCACCAGGCCCCCACTCATGTCTCCCATCACCCCCACCCCCCAGTAGTGCAGGGGCAGCCTCCACCAGGCCCCCACTCATGTCTCCCATCACCCCCATCCCCCAGCAGTGCAGGGCACCCTCCACCAGGCCCCCACACATGTCTCCCACCACCCCCACCCCCAGCAGTGCAGGGCACCCTCCACCAGGCCCCCACACTTGTCTACCACCACCCCCACACCCCAGCAGTGCAGGGGCAGCCTCCACCAGGCCCCCACTCATGTCTCCCATCACCCCCACCCCCAGCAGTGCAGGGGCAGCCTCCACCAGGCCCCCACTCATGTCTCCCATCACCCCCACCCCCCAGCAGTGCAGGGCACCCTCCACCAGGCCCCCACTCATGTCCCCCTGCACCCCCACCCCCCAGCAGTGCAGGGCACCCTCCACCATGCCCCCACTCATGTCCCCCTGCACCCCCACACCCCAGCAGTGCAGGGCACCCTCCACCAGGCCCCCACACATGTCTCCCACCCCCTGCACCCCCCAGCAGTGCAGGGGCACCCTCCACCAGGCCCCCACTCATGTCCCCCTGCACCCCCACCCCCCAGCAGTGCAGGGGCAGCCTCCATCAGGCCCCCACTCATGCCTCCCATCACCCCCACACCCCAGCAGTGCAGAGGCTGCCTCCACCAGGCCCACACTCATGTCTCCCTGCACCCCCACCCCGAGCAGTGCAGGGGCAGCCTCCACCAGGCCCCCACTCATGTCTCCCATCACCCCCACCCCCCAGCAGTGCAGGGGCAGCCTCCACCAGGCCCCCACTCATGTCTCACACCACCCCCACCCCCCAGCAGTGCAGGGGCAGCCTCCACCAGGCCCCCACTCATGTCTCCCATCACCCCCACCCCCAGGATCCAGGGGCGCCCTCCACCAGGCCCCCACTCATGTCCCCCTGCACCCCCACCCCCCAGCAGTGCAGGGGCAGCCTCCAGCAGTCCCCCACTCATGTCCCCCTGCACCCCCACCCCCCAGCAGTGCAGGGCACCCTCCACCAGGCCCCCACACATGTCTACCACCACCCCCACCCCCCAGCAGTGCAGGGCACTGTTAGGCGGAAACCTGTGCAGTTCCCTCTGGGACCACTGCAAAAGATTTAGGACTACAGGTGTTTGGCGATGAACCCACTTGGTAGCAGTCTGTACCACACAGATTCACTTGGTAGCTGTGGCTGAGCAGTCAGACTTCCCTCAAGAAGAGTTGAGCAGTATGTGGAGTATACAAAATAGGGCAATTCTTCCCAGCAAGACAAGCAAACACGCAACGAGGCTTAGTGTAAAGATATTAAGGTATTTATTTATAACGAAACATCTATGAAAAACACTATGGCGAATTCACGGCAAACAATTCAAACACAATTACGCTACGAAGAAGAAACGATCAATCCCCCTAGCAATATTTCGACAAGTCTAGGTTCTACCGGCACCACTTATTTACAGACAGAGGTGTATACCTCACCCTAGATGACACTCTAATATTAGTTAGGACGGGAGAGAAAAAGATAGGCAGGTTACGAAATTAACACAGTTCAATACTTCACGGGCAAAACGTACGGTAAAAAGGCAAGAACCACAATAGATCATACAGTTCAGAGGCCAGGCCCACTCGGAGAGAGGCAAGGCGATATGTCCCAAAAAGTCTCTAGTGGAGATGCATTCAAGTCTTTGTAGCAAATTGTTATCGGCAGATTGAACCAGTTCAGAACAATGAATGAGAAAAGCTTGGAGGCGACCCAACGGAACGGAGAGGATTAAGACACCTCACTCGAACCGATCGAAAGGGAAGCCAGGTGGACACGGTACCTTGTTGTGGAGGGCAGGTCCGGCGGGGGCAGTTGTTCCTGGTGGTGGATGCACATCGGGTCTTTGCCAAGAGTAGAGATGATCTCATCGTCGAAGAAAAGTGAAGTCCGGTGCACCACCAGGGAAGAGACCAGCCGCGGAGTTCTCCGTCACCAGGCACCACCTTTTGGTCGCGGTATAGGGGTAGTGGCTATCCGGTTGCCGCGGTGCTCTGCACGGGCAATTCGACGACTGCGTCCTGAGGCGAATAAAAAGCAAAGGGGACTGGTTGTTCCCACCAGTCAGGGGAAGAGACACTGCACGACGACACCAGAGGTGTCGTCGTGCAGGTCGGTTCAGCGTTACCCTCGTCGGATTCTTAGGTCCTGTGGCGACTTCTGAAGATCCAGTCCCAAAAGCCCTGCTTTTATGCAGAAAACCCCCATTCATTCAGCCTAGCTGTCAATCAACACATGCTAAGTGGTGAGCGGGAAGGCTCACCACTTGGGCCAATCACTCCAGAGTGCGACCGGAGTTTGCAAGGCAACTCGGTTCAGGGTGCCTAAACCCCCTCCCACACCCCTGTGGTAACCCAGACAGAATGGCACCACTTTGGAGGGTCTCTGTACAGAGCCCGCCAAAAGTGGAACAACGGCCTCGACCTTTGGTTTAGGAGTCACAGAGACGAACAAAGACGCCATTGTACAAACCGAGTTCTGGCAGAAAATACCATCCGATAAACTTATTTAAGATAAGTAGATCGGTGGTACGTTAGAGATTAACGAGAAAAAGTATCAATCTCCAACAATGGGACGAATCCCATAGGGTTATGTTCGGGGTCGAACATAACAAGTAGTTTCCACTGCCACCAGCCAAAACTCCACGAGGGTGGACGGGACAGTGCCCCCTCGAGTAACAGATCCAGGAGTAATCGAATTACCCCTACTAGTACGTCCACAATAAGATGGTTTGTACTAGTCCTGTTAGTAAATTTAGGTCTAGTAAAGCCAATGGTGACTTTACATGCCCGGGGAGACAGTAGTCAGTCCCTGGGTATGGAGTCTATGGTGGAGGTCCGCTAGGACGCCCCAGTGTTACGGCACGTAGGGTGCGGTGTAACACACATATAAAAACATATGAGACCCTATGGAGTAAAAGACCCCATAGCCCATAGAACACATTGACATTCAAAGGAATTACACACATTCATGTCCAAGAGTGGGAGGAAAAGAGACTCACTCTTGGCAGGATGGAAAAAAACAAACTCCAGAAATCCAGCAAAGCTGCTGGGGGACTCACTAGGTTAGGAAATTCAGCCTAAACAGAGAATTCTCCCTAACAGGCACCCTCCACCAGGCCCCCACTCATGTCTCCCACCACCCCCACCCCCCAGCCATGCGATTTGCCTGGATACGTGTATTACTGGGGTGCGCGGGTAGTCTCCCATGCGATACCATCAGGGTACGTGTATTATGGGTCCGCGTGAACTTCCACACACGATACCAGCAGGCTACGTGTATTACGGGGTTCGCGGGAAGTTCCACACGCGATTGCCCTGGGTATGTGTATTTCGGGGTGCGCGTGAACTTCCACACGCGACTGGGCCTGTGAGAGTGGGGTACGTGTATTCCTGGGGTGGGCGGGAAGATTCACACGTTCGCCTACAACGCGCCGAAAAATAAATGGTCCAATCCTGAAACACGTACGCCAGCATGAAGCAGGCGTACGTCGACCCGCACAGCATAAAAGTGCACGCAAACAACAAACAAGCTCAGACGCCAGGATCAATATACCGTTCCTAGCAGCAGTGGCCGTGGGTTACCAAAGGAGGAGGAGGAGGATAGTGAGGGCACAAATTTTCACTCCCAGAACCAGCCTTTTTGGGATGCCTGATGACCAGGTGTATGGGAGGTATAGGTTTCCACCACACATAATACTCGACCTGGTCAGTGAGTGGGAGGATGACCTCACATCACCCACCCTGTGCTCCCAAGCACTCAGCCCCCTGGAGAAGGTCCTCAATATACTGCACTTCTTGGCCAAAGGATCATTTCAGCGGACAAGTGCCATAGTGGGTGGCGTGTCACAGGCCACGCAGTCACGCTGCCTACACCAGGTCTTGAACATCATCACTGCACACCCATCAGTCCGTAGCACATGTACCTGCCCAGGACACCTGCAGAAAGGCAGGCTGCCGCCCTCGATTTCTACAGTGTGGCACAATTCCCCAAAGTGCTAGGTGCCATTGACTGCACCCATGTGGCACTACGTCCCCCCAGGGCATCTGAGCACATCTATAGGAACCGCAAGCACTGGCATTCCATCAACGAGCAGGTAGTATGTAATGCCAAGGGAATCATCACCTCAGTATATGCCAACTATCCAGGGTCCACCCACGACAGCTTCATTTACCGAATGTCTACCCTAAGCCGGGACCCAGAAGCTGGGCGGCATGGCGATACATGGCTGCTTGGTGAGTATGAATGCCTCTGCAAATGCATGCATGTCAGATGCAGAGTTATGTCACTACCCCACTAATGATACCCATCACCTCCTCACCAGGGGACAGTGCCTACCCTCTGAGCACCCACATGATGACGCCAATTCGGAACTCCATCACGCCTCCCGAGGTAAGATACAACACAGCCCATATTGCAACCCGGGGCATAGTGGAGCGCACATTCGGTGTGCTCAAGTCACACTTTCGCTCCCTTGACCGTTCTGGCGGGCAGCTGTTATATGCGCCCCCAGTAGTGTGCAGGATCATAGTGGCAGCATGTGACCTGCACAATGTTGCAACATGCCGGGGCCTGGCTGTGGACATGGTGGTGCCCCCACATCCCCAACCACATGCACGCCCGCTGCGCATGGGAGGGGAAAGGGCACGGGGTGAGGCAGCCCGTACGCAGCTGTTGGCTAATTACTTCACATAGAAATCACACCCCTGTTGAGTGCACACAGCCCTGGCACATACCATCTGATAAGCAATGATGACTCGACCTGACAATTATGACGAACAAAGGGACAGTCAACTGTCAGAACCATAGCAGCCTGAGATTGTTCATGTGGAAGTGTCACAATGTGTGCATCCCTACCTACACAAACACCACCAATGCAGTGTCATCAAAAGACACACTTCCATGCTGCAGAAATGAATACCCACTTGCGAAATACTACATGAGAACAGTGCCATGTCACCCAACCCCTCTTCGGCACGGCCACAGAAAACACCATGGCATGTCATGCAATGTGAGAGCAAAAAAATGAATCCCCACAACATGCCCCAAGTGTCACCAGCTACAGTGTCCCTAATGGAAACATGGCCACACATGAAATGCTCACAGTAATGCAGGACCTACAACACACATTACCAAATACTTACTAAGAATACCAATCACCTACACAACCTCCAACCTACCTTAAACATGACATTACAGACTTAAAAATTTGCTAGCCTCACTACCTGATGATGCCAGCACTTCGAACACTTCCAAGTATACAGTGTTAGCGCCACGCAAGAGTGTAGGTGCACTGCTTACAACATGGACTCCAGTTCCAAGGTGGACCGCCTTGTGAAGACATGAGAAATGGACCTGTAAATTAGGAGGATGAGATGGATACAGAGGCACATATCAATACACCATGCAGTGTACAATACAACAACAATATGCACTATGAATGTATACACAGTATTGACTACAGACTGCCCACCCATCGAATGGGAGTCCAACGTCACCATGTACATCAATGTCACTTGGGCACACCCTTTGCAAGCCCATGGAAACGGGAAGCAGGAGGGGTGTGTGTCACACAAACCCAAGCATCAGAACCAAATTCATGACAAGCCTGCATGTGCCCAGCCACAATACAGTGTATGCCCACGTTAGCCACACAAGGCAACACACTGTCCCCAAAAAATAAAAAAATAAAAAATAAAAAATGGCCATTAATGGGCCCGGGGGGTGGGGGAGGCCACCCAGGAGGTCCGAGGACAGGGTGCACACCAAAACCCACCTGTGTGGATCTTGCGAAAAAAAAACACCTCCATGGGCTCATGGCCTACACGGCTACCCTATTGTGGGAGAATCACTGCTGTCCCTCTCCTCACCCTCTGCAGCTGCATCAGGAGGTGGTGGCACTATGGGAGGCAGCCCACGCATTGCCCTAGTCTGTTCCTCCATGGCAGCAAGCATGCGGGTGTGGTAGGTCTCGTTCTGGAGGATAATTGTGCGTAGGTCCCCATGCAACAACTCACGGGTTGCCCGGAACGCCGCCCTAGTTGCCTGCATCTCACCTGAGAGCGTACGTGTGAGATGCTCCAGCTGCTGTTCTGTCCTTCTGTTTGTTGAAGCCTCAAGCTCAACAAGAGTCGTCCTGAGGTGAAGGAGTTCCACCCTCAGGGCTTCACTGTGGCCCTGGGACTCTATGGAAATGGCTTCCCGCAGAGTCGCCAGTGCCGCCCGCCTGTCCCTGTTGGACGCCAACATGTCATCCCTGTGTGACTGGCAGATGGAGTCTGTTGCCTGCTGTAGTCGCTCCATCAGCCTTTCTGGGGGGGACAATGGAAGTGGCCACCCTATCCATGGCCTGAGCCATCATCTCTGATGATGCTGCCTGTTGGGTTGCCATACCGTATATGGATTGCTCCCATGCGGTATTGCCAGGTGGCATACGGCCACCACGTCGGCGGGCACCACACCTGTCTGGGGCAAGGCGAACTGCGCCTTGCTGTGCCGGCACTGCCTGAGGCTGCAGGACTGCATTCCCCCTCTGATCTGCTGGCCCAGGAACAGGATCAGATGTTGCGGAGTGTGACCCTGCATCCGTAACCACCAAAGGCGTACCTGCCAACACTGACATCCCCATTGAGGGTTCTAACCCTGGTGCAGGTGGGTCGGACAGAACAGAATCCCTCCCAGGAACACTCACCTGCGACGGCACATAGGTCTCATCATCCGAATTGACACCTGAATACAGCTCGGGGGAGGTGCAGCCAGAGACACCCCTTGAGAGCACGACCTGCAGCAGTTGTGGGTTCTCACCCACCACCACGACACGTCCCTCACTGGTGGTCAGTCGGGCCTCAGACCCCTCCTGGGTCTGCACCATCTCCACAACCCCAGCAGTATCAAGTGCGTCATCCCCTGCAAAGACATAAAAGAAAACAAATGGAAACAGGCATTAGCACTATGGCACACAATTAGGGCTGAGAGGCTACAGAAACAGTACTTGATTGACACATGTCCCACATGACTAAAACCCTCCCATGCATGCACCGTCACTGCGTGTGAAGGGTAGGCAGATGGCACACATTGATGACACCAAGATGGAAGATGAACACATTTGCTGCATGCTGCCTAGCAGTGGCATCACACATTGGCCAGTGATTGGCAGGTCAAATACACATGCCATCACACAGATTGCATGTACCCTAGCCATGAAGTGAAGAGGGAGAGGAGGGCACCAATTGTTCATTCAGTCCAGTTTGCTCATGAAATTGATTTTTTCATTGAAATGGTTCAAATGTTTAACCTGGAGCTGCCAGACCAAAATGGTCCTATAGCACAGGGACATGTCTAAACAAATCATGTCCAGGAAACAAAGCCAGTCCACTGTACCATAGCCATGTCAGACATGTGACAATAGGACTGAGAAACGCCGAGTAAAAGTGGTGGTATGCAAACAATCTGCCTGAATAAACAGAGGAAAATAAGCAACAATGTTGTGGCAAGATGACACTTCAAGGGCAACTGGCGTGGTGTTGGGCTGGATGTCTAATGTTGGCAGAAGGGATACTGCTATACCCAAATGCTGGTGCGCAGAATGTATTGGATGAGGCACATGGGTGACCCAAACCACTCAGGCACACACACCCTCACCTGGCACCCAAACAGAAGCCCTCCCACACACACCATGCACATGGATGACACACACATGCATGTGCACTCACCGGACAATGCCTCGTAATCTGCCAGTTCTCCCACGCCTTGGATCTGTTCCTCCGTGACGTAGGTCCCAGCAACCTGCTCATGTGGAGTGAGTTCTATGTCCTCTGCTCTAGACCCACCTCCAGTCACTAGAGTTGCGGCATGACTTGAGGCCAGCTTATTCTTTGCCCTGCGCTTCAGGTCATTCCAGCGCTTGTAGCATTCAGTAGCTGTGCACCTCACGATTCCAAGGGCACTTATGATGTCCGTGATTTTCTGCCAGTGTGCCTGATGTTGTGCAAGTGTGGTCTTGGATCCTGCAACAATCACCATTTCGCGGTCATGTGCGGACACATACTCTACAAGTGCATTCAGTTCGGCCTCATTGAAGCTGGGCTTCCTTGACGGGCCGGACTGTGTAGCTGTGTCTGGGGCATCAGCCTCTACTGGACGAGCACTCTTCCTCTTCCGCTTGGAAGGTGGTGGGGATCCTGAGTGTCCTATGCCGTTCTGAACACTAGGGGCAGGAGCCCCGGTGGACTCTGTACTAGGAGTGTGGGATTGCACACTCAGCATGGGAGTTGGTGCAGGCATTAGCTCAAGTGTGATGGTGTCAGGGGGAATGTCAGCATGATGGACTTGGACCGACACTGTCCTGGCTGGGTGTGTGAGAGGTGGGGTAGATGGAGCCGCAGCTGCCCCTGCAGCCTCCCCAGCCTGCCTACGTGGGGCAGCAGATGACCTAGCTGCCCCTGATCCACGTGGCCTGATGACACCAACGTGCACCGGCGCACGTGGCCTAGACCTGCTGACCTGGAAGTCAGCCATGGAGTCACCCTGTGCCAGGTCTGGTTCCACAGTGGGCTGGTCCAACAAGGGCTGAGCATGGATGGTGTCAGCCACGTTACCCTCAACCGGGGGGGGCGCATGGGTGTCCCTGACTGCTCCTCCACACATGGGGGGCTAGGGGCACCCTGCAAGTCACGGCCAAGTCCCCTACCGGATCCACCACGGCCACCTTTGCCACCCTTACGGCTTGTTCGCCTCCGAGCCATGGCACTGATGTTATTGTGCGTATGGGAGTCGATGTGAACTATTGTCCTGGGCAATTGGGGGTCAAAGGGGTTGGGTACCAGATGGTAATCGTACCCTAGTGCTCTAGCAAGGCTGTATGTCAACCCTGGAGAAAGATGACGGGTCACGCAACGCACAGGCACCCCAAAAAAGGGAGTAAGGTGCACGCAACCCCTCCTAGACCACGTGTGTGGAAAAATAAACCAGCACTACACTGTGGCACCCAGAAACACAAGAATGAACGTATGCATGTCACACGCAGCCTAGAATGACCTCTGAAGGGGTATGCGACACACTGGGCAAGCACAGATGTTAAATACGTGCGCGACTCACCGTCTGCCAGGAACAAAAGCGTGAAAAATATGCGCGTGTGCGCGTTGGCAACACCCCCGCCAAAAGAAGAATTGTACGCTGTCTGAGGAAACAGGACAACAGTAGAAGGGAACGCTGTTTGAGGAAACAGGCCCAGGAAAAAGAGGAAAATAGAGAAAGCTGTCAGAGGTAACAGGGAGTACGAACTTAAAACGCCGTGAAGTAAATCACGTGTGAACCGACAAGAAGTACAGATTTCACCCACTCGCTCTCCATGAAAAGCACGTACAAGGAAATGGCGTTCTACACATACCTTTTCTACATACGTCACAAACGCGCATACGCGATGAGGCCATTTCCACCAATTACACCCTTTGACACTCGGATGTGTATCTTTTTTTTTACACGTGCCATTCCCTACGGCCATGCGCGTGATGTCATAGCTGCGCATGGGGGCCTTTGGGCCAATGAAATCATGTATGCGTGCAGACGCGCTTACGCGCTAAGGGCCTTTCCTCGAATGACACGTAGACGTGCAGGATTTTCACGTGCCAAATCACTCCGTATCAAGCTGGCCCCGCGTAAGCACACAGAAGACCACGCTCCTGCCCAGAAAGCCGATTTACTGCCCCCCAGAACCCCGAGCCCGCTCCCACCTGCCATCTGCTGCTGCCTGAGTGCCTGCTGCCCACGTGCCCTGCCATTTGCTGCCTGTACATCAGCCAGGGGTGCTGTTGCTGTGACCACCCCTGCTGGAACCGAAGACTCCCGACTGGGATTCCATCGCTCCACAGCCCAGCCCCAGGACCCAGTTGCCCACCCACTCCTGCCTCTGGGGTTGTCATGTCGGGCACTGCAACATCTGGCACCATTGACAACCCCCGGCCAGAGAGGCAGAGGGGCACCAGCTTCACTGCCACCGAAGTTGGTGTCCTGGTGGAGCAAGTCCTGGGGCAGTATGATGCCCTCTTCGGAAGTGTGCGCGCCGACAAGGAAGGACGGACTCGGATCTGGACGGACATCGTGACTGCCATCAATGCGGAGGGGGTGGCAGTTCGCGACTTCCAACATGTCAAGAAGCGCTTGGAGGACTTCAGGTCCAGGACCCTGAACAAGGCATGGCGCCTCTTGAAGGCAGCGGATACTAAGGGGCGCCGGGGCCACTTGTCGGAAGATCAGATGAGGGTCCTGGAACGCATATCCCCAGCGCTCCACGTCCAGGTCCTTGAGAGGCAGACCCGTCTGGAGTCGAGCGGTAAGTGTACATGCATCATGATTGTAAGCTGTGCGTGTGGTGATGTGCCAGTAGTGTGCCGGTTGCACATCTGTTTGTATGGGGCCGAGTATGGGTGGGGGTGTACAGGGCCATGAGGCTAAAACATGCGAGGGCTGTCATGTGTGAGACATGGATGGTGCTTGTGTGTGTAGGCTTGCATGCCAAATGCAGTTGTGTGGGCACACATGTTTGGATGAATGTGTATGTAAGTAGGCATGTTCGTGATGTCACGCATGTATGTTGTTTTCAGCTGCATGTATCAATACTGTGTACATGTGCATGTGTGTGTATTTGACAAGGGTGCAACAGTGATGCAACATGGATGCATGTGACAGCGGGATGTGGAAGCCTGATTGGCAGATGTGACATGGATTCCCATCGGAACACTGCGACAGTTGGCTGAGGTGTACACATGCATGCAAGTGTGGTGGTGTGCGTGCATGTGTAGTGCACTCCCTGTGTTGCATGTGAAGTCTGGCTCACCTTTGCCTGCTCATGCTGTTGTATGTGTATGGATGGTGCTGGCAGTTGCGATGTGGCTGTGGTATGGCTTGTGTGCAAGTTGAAATGACATGTGTGTTGCCTATTGTGATGCCATGTCTGAGGTTTGCCAATGCCACTCATGTGCAACTGTCATATGTGTATGTGTCCATTGTACAGTGCCCTGATGCCTGTGTTTTATTTCTCCCTGTCTGCAGCGTCCACTGATGAAGAGGGCGGAGAATGTGCTGTGGAGCACAGCGGCGGGGATCGCACCGCCAGCCGGATATGCAAGGCCCGGCTCCCCTCCCAGGTTGTGATCTCGTCGGGTAGTGAGGAGTCCGGTGCCGCGTCCCAGGCCGCAGCTGCCGGGGGGAGGTCCAAGAGGCGGAGGTCGGAGTTGGACTCCTCGGCAGCAGAAGGGGCAGCTGGGACCCCACAGGGCCCAACGGGGGAAGATGGCACAGAGTCATCCAGGTTGGTGGGGGGTTTGGTGGAGGAGGAGGCCGTGCAAGCAACAGAGACGGGGTCTGAAGGTGGGGATTCCACTGGTGCTAGTGGTGCAGTGCAGGACCAGGGACAGGAGGCAGCACAGGTCGCCGCGGAGGTGCCTGTGTGCAATCCTGTCCCTGATCCTGTCACTGCATCATCTTGCACCAGCAGGGATGCCTACGTCCAGACCCGTTTTCAGGCAGTGGATGAGCTCACGACCACTGGCCTTCCTCTGCCTGCAGACGTGGCTATCCGGGTCCGGGTTGAGCCTGTCCTGACTGGTGTGGCGTTGCGTCAACGGGCCATGCGAGGTGACCTGCAGTCTTTTCATGAGGGGACTGCACGTCATCTCGAATGGCTCGTTGACCGCGTCGGCCTACTGGGACAGGTCACCCAGGCCGGATTCCTCCATTTGATGGGGCTTGCTCAGACCCCCTCCTCAACTGAACCCCCTATGCGCCAGTCATCCTCCGTGCCATCTTCCCACCCATCAGTCACCTGGGTGCCCTGTGGAGCTGCCTCTGACGGTGCAGCCAGGCTGGTGGAGGAGGCATCCCTGCCACAGTCGGGAGTCGGACGTCCAGCAGGGGTGGCCACATCAACGACTGCACCCCAGCCAGCGGAGGATGTGAAGCCAGCAGGAGGCAGTGCACGGGCAGAGGCGCAGCAGCAGCAGCAATGTGGTGGGAGCCATGATGGCTCGGGACCTTCGACATTGGAGGGGCAGGCATTGGCCGGAGGGCAGGAGAACCCAGGACGGGAAGTGTCTTCCATGTGGCAGCGGTTGGGCCACGCCAAAAATGCGGAGCGGCAGCGGGCGGAAAAGGCACGGCTCACGATGGTCAGGGCAGAGAACTCCATGCGGAGGGCCCTGAGGCGGGCCGAGTGCCTCGAATCAATCTGCAGGGAGTTTGGGGTGAAGATGTGGACGGCCCTGCGGACCCTCGGGGCCATGGAGGAGGACCGCCTCCGGGGCATTGAGCAGGAGTTCGATGATGCCCTGGCCCAGAACATCCCGATGTGAGCTGTCGGACTAGCCCGTTGCCCTTGTAAATAGTTCTGTAGTTAGTGTTAGGTTTCCTTTGGTTTTGCATTTTTTTGGACCTTTTGGACAATGGGCCACATTTTTGTATATAGTTTTTTTTTTAGGTAGTGTTATTAGATAGGTTTCATTTCTTCGGTTGGGATCATGGACCCCGGATTGTTTATCTGTATATAGTTGACTTTTGGATTTTCCATTTTTTTTATGATTTCCCCATGGAGTAATGGTTTTCGATTTTAATTTTCCATTGGATTTACTTTTGTGGACTGTGACTTTGGACACCTTTCCTTTGCATTATGATTAGTGGTTTTGCATTATTTCACAGACCTGCTGTTTTTTTTTTTTTAATTTCCATTATTGTTTGTTTATTTTTGATTCAATTTATGTTGCTTTTAATACATATTTTTTCTTCAAAGTTCAATGTGTAGTATCATCTCATTGGTTTCATGCATATCATGATATGGGTTTTGACATTCACTGACACCCATTGGGTGTATGTGAGGGACATGTGTTCATTTCCAAACTTGCAATTGGGGTTTTATCATGTTTTTGGCATTTCTAAGTGGGTGGATGCAATACTCAGGTGGGTGTTTGGCATTTGGAGGCTGACCATAAGGGCCAGGGATCTACATTGTGGTAACATGTTGGCTGGGGGACATGAGTGGGGGCTTGGTGGAGGCTGCCCCTGCACTGCTGGGGGGTGGGGGTGCAGGGAGACATGAGTTGGACATGAGTGGGGGCCTGGCGGAGGGTGCCCCTGGATGGTGGGGGGTGGGGGTGGTGGGAGACATGAGTGGGGGCCTGGTGGAGGCTGCCCCTGCACTGCTGGGGGGTGGGGTGATGGGAGTCATGAGTGGGGGCCTGGTGGAGGCTGCCCCTGCACTGCTGGGGGGTGGGGGTGATGGGAGACATGAGTGGGGGCCTGGTGGAGGCTGCCTCTGCACTGCTGGGGGGTGGGGGTGGTGGTAGACATGAGTGGGGACCTGGTGGAGGCTGCCCCTTCACCGCTGGGGGGTGGGAGTGATGGTAGACATGAGTGGGGGCCTGGTGGAGGGTGCCCCTGGATGCTGGGGAGTGGGGGTGGTGGTAGACATGAGTGGGGGCCTGGTGGAGCCTGCCACTGCACTGCTGGGGGGTGGGGGTGATGGTAGACATGAGTGGGGGCCTGGTGGAGGGTTCCCCTGGATGCTGGGGGTTGGGGGTGGTGGTAGACATGAGTGGGGGCCTGGTGGAGGCTGCCCCTGCACTGCTGGGGGGTGGGGGTGGTGGTAGACATGAGTGGGGGCCTGGTGGAGGGTGCCCTGCACTGCTGGGGGGTGGGGGTGGTGGGAGACATGAGTGGGGGCCTGGTGTAGTCTGCCCCTGCACTGCTGGGGGGTGGGGATGCAGGGAGACATGAGTGGGGGCTTGGTGGAGGGTGCCCCTGCACTGCTGGGGGGTGTGGGTGCAGGGAGACATGAGTGGGGGCCTGGTGGAGGGTGCCCCTGGATGCTGGGGGGTAGAGGTGCAGGGGGACATGAGTGGGGGCCTGGTGGAGGCTGCCCCTGCACTGCTGGGGGGTGGGGGTGATGGGAAACATGAGTGGGGGCCTGGTGGAGGCTGCCCCTGGATGCTGTGGGGTGGGGGTGCAGGGGGACATGTGTGGGGGCCTGGTGGAGGCTGCCCCTGGATGCTGTGGGGTGGGGGTGCAGGGGGACATGAGTGGGGGCCTGGTGGAGGCTGCCCCTGCACTGCTGGGGGGTGGGGGTGGTGGGAGACATGAGTGGGGGCCTGGTGGAGGCTGCCCCTGCACTGCTGGGGGGTGGGGGTGCAGGGAGACATGAGTGGGGGCCTGGTGGAGGGTGCCCCTGGATGCTGGGGGCTGGGGGTGTAGGGAGACATGAGTTGGACATGAGTGGGGGCCTGATGGAGGGTGCCCCTGGATGCTGGGGGGTGGGAGTGCAGGGAGACATGAGTTGGACATGAGTGGGGGCCTGGTGGAGGGAGCCCCTGAATGCTGGGGGATGGGAGTGGTGATCGACATGAGTGGGGGCCTGGTGGAGGCTGCCCCTGGATGCTGTGGGGTGGGGGTGCAGGGGACATGTGTGGGGGCCTGATGGAGGGTGCCCCTGGATGCTGGGGGGTGGGAGTGCAGGGGGACATGAGTGGGGGCCTGGTGGAGGCTGCCCCTGCACCGCTGGGGAGTGGGGGTGGTGGGAGACATGAGTGGGGGCCTGGTGGAGGCTGCCTCTGCACTGCTGGGGGGTGGGGGTGCAGGGAGACATGAGTGGAGGCCTGGTGGAGGGTGCCCCTGGATGCTGGGGGGTGGGGGTGCAGGGGGACATGAGTGGGGGCCTGGTGCAGGCTGCCCCTGGACTGCTGGGGGGTGGGGGTGATGGGAGACATGAGTGGGGGCCTGGTGGAGGGTGCCCCTGGATGCTGTGGGGTGGGGGTGCAGGGGGACATGTGTGGGGGCCTGGTGGAGGGTGCCCCTTGATGCTGGGGGGTGGGGGTGCAGGGGGACATGAGTGGGGGCCTGCTGGAGGCTGCCCCTGCACTGCTGGGGGTGGGGGTGGTGGGAGACATGAGTGGGGGCCTGGTGGAGGCTGCCCCTGCACTGCTGGGGGGTGGGGGTGCAGGGAGACATGAGTGGGGGCTTGGTGGAGGGTGCCCCTGCACTGCTGGGGGGTGTGGGTGCAGGGAGACATGAGTGGGGGCCTGGTGGAGGGTGCCCCTGGATGCTGGGGGGTAGAGGTGCAGGGGGACATGAGTGGGGGCCTGGTGGAGGCTGCCCCTGCACTGCTGGGGGGTGGGGGTGATGGGAAACATGAGTGGGGGCCTGGTGGAGGCTGCCCCTGGATGCTGTGGGGTGTGGGTGCAGGGGGACATGTGTGGGGGCCTGGTGGAGGCTGCCCCTGGATGCTGTGGGGTGGGGGTGCAGGGGGACATGAGTGGGGGCCTGGTGGAGGCTGCCCCTGCACTGCTGGGGGGTGGGGGTGGTGGGAGACATGAGTGGGGGCCTGGTGGAGGCTGCCCCTGCACTGCTGGGGGGTGGGGGTGCAGGGAGACATGAGTGGGGGCCTGGTGGAGGGTGCCCCTGGATGCTGGGGGCTGGGGGTGTAGGGAGACATGAGTTGGACATGAGTGGGGGCCTGGTGGAGGCTGCCCCTGCACTGCTGGGAGGTGGGGGTGCAGGGAGACATGAGTTGGACATGAGTGGGGGCCTGGTGGAGGCTGCCCTTGCACTGCTGGGGGGTGGGGGTGCAGGGAGACATGAGTTGGACATGAGTGGGGGCCTGGTGGAGGGAGCCCCTGAATGCTGGGGGATGGGAGTGGTGATCGACATGAGTGGGGGCCTGGTGGAGGCTGCCCCTGGATGCTGTGGGGTGGGGGTGCAGGGGACATGTGTGGGGGCCTGATGGAGGGTGCCCCTGGATGCTGGGGGGTGGGAGTGCAGGGGGACATGAGTGGGGGCCTGGTGGAGGCTGCCCCTGCACCGCTGGGGGGTGGGGGTGGTGGGAGACATGAGTGGGGGCCTGGTGGAGGCTGCCTCTGCACTGCTGGGGGGTGGGGGTGCAGGGAGACATGAGTTGAGGCCTGGTGGAGGGTGCCCCTGGATGCTGGGGGGTGGGGGTGCAGGGGGACATGAGTGGGGGCCTGGTGCAGGCTGCCCCTGGACTGCTGGGGGGTGGGGGTGATGGGAGACATGAGTGGGGGTCTGGTGGAGGGTGCCCCTGGATGCTGTGGGGTGGGGGTGCAGGGGGACATGTGTGGGGGCCTGGTGGAGGGTGCCCCTTGATGCTGGGGGGTGGGGGTGCAGGGGGACATGAGTGGGGGCCTGCTGGAGGCTGCCCCTGCACTGCTGGGGGTGGGGGTGGTGGGAGACATGAGTGGGGGCCTGGTGGAGGCTGCCCCTGCACTGCTGGGGGGTGGGGGTGCAGTGAGACATGAGTGGGGGCCTGGTGGAGGGTGCCCCTGGATGCTGGGGGGTGTGGGTGCAGGGGGACATGAGTGGGGGCCTGGTGGAGGCTGCCCCTGCCCTGCTGGGGGGTGGGGGTGATGGGAGACATGAGTGGGGGCCAGGTGGAGGGTGCCCCTGGATGCTTGGGGGTGGGGGTGATGGGAGACATGAGTGGGGGCCTGGTGGAGGGTGCCCCTGGATGCTGGGGGGTGGGGGTGTAGGGGGACATGAGTTGGACATGAGTGGGGGCCTGGTGGAGGCTGCCCCTGCACTGCTGGGGGGTGGGGGTGCAGGGAGACATGAGTTGGACATGAGTGGGGGCCTGGTGGAGGCTGCCCTTGCACTGCTGGGGGGTGGGGGTGCAGGGAGACATGAGTTGGACATGAGTGGGGGCCTGGTGGAGGGTGCCCCTGGATGCTGGGGAGTGGGGGTGGTGGTAGACATGAGTGGGGGCCTGGTGGAGCCTGCCACTGCACTGCTGGGGGGTGGGGGTGATGGTAGACATGAGTGGGGGCCTGGTGGAGGGTTCCCCTGGATGCTGGGGGTTGGGGGTGGTGGTAGACATGAGTGGGGGGCTGGTGGAGGCTGCCCCTGCACTGCTGGGGGGTGGGGGTGGTGGTAGACATGAGTGGGGGCCTGGTGGAGGGTGCCCTGCACTGCTGGGGGGTGGGGGTGGTGGGAGACATGAGTGGGGGCCTGGTGTAGTCTGCCCCTGCACTGCTGGGGGGTGGGGATGCAGGGAGACATGAGTGGGGGCTTGGTGGAGGGTGCCCCTGCACTGCTGGGGGGTGTGGGTGCAGGGAGACATGAGTGGGGGCCTGGTGGAGGGTGCCCCTGGATGCTGGGGGGTAGAGGTGCAGGGGGACATGAGTGGGGGCCTGGTGGAGGCTGCCCCTGCACTGCTGGGGGGTGGGGGTGATGGGAAACATGAGTGGGGGCCTGGTGGAGGCTGCCCCTGGATGCTGTGGGGTGGGGGTGCAGGGGGACATGTGTGGGGGCCTGGTGGAGGCTGCCCCTGGATGCTGTGGGGTGGGGGTGCAGGGGGACATGAGTGGGGGCCTGGTGGAGGCTGCCCCTGCACTGCTGGGGGGTGGGGGTGGTGGGAGACATGAGTGGGGGCCTGGTGGAGGCTGCCCCTGCACTGCTGGGGGGTGGGGGTGCAGGGAGACATGAGTGGGGGCCTGGTGGAGGGTGCCCCTGGATGCTGGGGGCTGGGGGTGTAGGGAGACATGAGTTGGACATGAGTGGGGGCCTGATGGAGGGTGCCCCTGGATGCTGGGGGGTGGGAGTGCAGGGAGACATGAGTTGGACATGAGTGGGGGCCTGGTGGAGGGAGCCCCTGAATGCTGGGGGATGGGAGTGGTGATCGACATGAGTGGGGGCCTGGTGGAGGCTGCCCCTGGATGCTGTGGGGTGGGGGTGCAGGGGACATGTGTGGGGGCCTGATGGAGGGTGCCCCTGGATGCTGGGGGGTGGGAGTGCAGGGGGACATGAGTGGGGGCCTGGTGGAGGCTGCCCCTGCACCGCTGGGGAGTGGGGGTGGTGGGAGACATGAGTGGGGGCCTGGTGGAGGCTGCCTCTGCACTGCTGGGGGGTGGGGGTGCAGGGAGACATGAGTGGAGGCCTGGTGGAGGGTGCCCCTGGATGCTGGGGGGTGGGGGTGCAGGGGGACATGAGTGGGGGCCTGGTGCAGGCTGCCCCTGGACTGCTGGGGGGTGGGGGTGATGGGAGACATGAGTGGGGGCCTGGTGGAGGGTGCCCCTGGATGCTGTGGGGTGGGGGTGCAGGGGGACATGTGTGGGGGCCTGGTGGAGGGTGCCCCTTGATGCTGGGGGGTGGGGGTGCAGGGGGACATGAGTGGGGGCCTGCTGGAGGCTGCCCCTGCACTGCTGGGGGTGGGGGTGGTGGGAGACATGAGTGGGGGCCTGGTGGAGGCTGCCCCTGCACTGCTGGGGGGTGGGGGTGCAGGGAGACATGAGTGGGGGCTTGGTGGAGGGTGCCCCTGCACTGCTGGGGGGTGTGGGTGCAGGGAGACATGAGTGGGGGCCTGGTGGAGGGTGCCCCTGGATGCTGGGGGGTAGAGGTGCAGGGGGACATGAGTGGGGGCCTGGTGGAGGCTGCCCCTGCACTGCTGGGGGGTGGGGGTGATGGGAAACATGAGTGGGGGCCTGGTGGAGGCTGCCCCTGGATGCTGTGGGGTGGGGGTGCAGGGGGACATGTGTGGGGGCCTGGTGGAGGCTGCCCCTGGATGCTGTGGGGTGGGGGTGCAGGGGGACATGAGTGGGGGCCTGGTGGAGGCTGCCCCTGCACTGCTGGGGGGTGGGGGTGGTGGGAGACATGAGTGGGGGCCTGGTGGAGGCTGCCCCTGCACTGCTGGGGGGTGGGGGTGCAGGGAGACATGAGTGGGGGCCTGGTGGAGGGTGCCCCTGGATGCTGGGGGCTGGGGGTGTAGGGAGACATGAGTTGGACATGAGTGGGGGCCTGGTGGAGGCTGCCCCTGCACTGCTGGGAGGTGGGGGTGCAGGGAGACATGAGTTGGACATGAGTGGGGGCCTGGTGGAGGCTGCCCTTGCACTGCTGGGGGGTGGGGGTGCAGGGAGACATGAGTTGGACATGAGTGGGGGCCTGGTGGAGGGAGCCCCTGAATGCTGGGGGATGGGAGTGGTGATCGACATGAGTGGGGGCCTGGTGGAGGCTGCCCCTGGATGCTGTGGGGTGGGGGTGCAGGGGACATGTGTGGGGGCCTGATGGAGGGTGCCCCTGGATGCTGGGGGGTGGGAGTGCAGGGGGACATGAGTGGGGGCCTGGTGGAGGCTGCCCCTGCACCGCTGGGGGGTGGGGGTGGTGGGAGACATGAGTGGGGGCCTGGTGGAGGCTGCCTCTGCACTGCTGGGGGGTGGGGGTGCAGGGAGACATGAGTTGAGGCCTGGTGGAGGGTGCCCCTGGATGCTGGGGGGTGGGGGTGCAGGGGGACATGAGTGGGGGCCTGGTGCAGGCTGCCCCTGGACTGCTGGGGGGTGGGGGTGATGGGAGACATGAGTGGGGGTCTGGTGGAGGGTGCCCCTGGATGCTGTGGGGTGGGGGTGCAGGGGGACATGTGTGGGGGCCTGGTGGAGGGTGCCCCTTGATGCTGGGGGGTGGGGGTGCAGGGGGACATGAGTGGGGGCCTGCTGGAGGCTGCCCCTGCACTGCTGGGGGTGGGGGTGGTGGGAGACATGAGTGGGGGCCTGGTGGAGGCTGCCCTTGCACTGCTGGGGGGTGGGGGTGCAGTGAGACATGAGTGGGGGCCTGGTGGAGGGTGCCCCTGGATGCTGGGGGGTGTGGGTGCAGGGGGACATGAGTGGGGGCCTGGTGGAGGCTGCCCCTGCCCTGCTGGGGGGTGGGGGTGATGGGAGACATGAGTGGGGGCCTGGTGGAGGGTGCCCCTGGATGCTTGGGGGTGGGGGTGATGGGAGACATGAGTGGGGGCCTGGTGGAGGGTGCCCCTGGATGCTGGGGGGTGGGGGTGTAGGGGGACATGAGTTGGACATGAGTGGGGGCCTGGTGGAGGCTGCCCCTGCACTGCTGGGGGGTGGGGGTGCAGGGAGACATGAGTTGGACATGAGTGGGGGCCTGGTGGAGGCTGCCCTTGCACTGCTGGGGGGTGGGGGTGCAGGGAGACATGAGTTGGACATGAGTGGGGGCCTGGTGGAGGGAGCCCCTGAATGCTGGGGGATGGGAGTGGTGATCGACATGAGTGGGGGCCTGGTGGAGGCTGCCCCTGGATGCTGTGGGGTGGGGGTGCAGGGGACATGTGTGGGGGCCTGATGGAGGGTGCCCCTGGATGCTGGGGGGTGGGAGTGCAGGGGGACATGAGTGGGGGCCTGGTGGAGGCTGCCCCTGCACCGCTGGGTGGTGTGGGTGGTGGGAGACATGAGTGGGGGCCTGGTGGAGGCTGCCTCTGCACTGCTGGGGGGTGGGGGTGCAGGGAGACATGAGTGGAGGCCTGGTGGAGGGTGCCCCTGGATGCTGGGGGGTGGGGGTGCAGGGGGACATGAGTGGGGGCCTGGTGGAGGCTGCCGCTGCACTGCTGGGGGTGGGGGTGATGGGAGACATGAGTGGGAGCCTGATGGAGGGTGCCCCTGGATGCTGTGGGGTGGGGGTGCAGGGGGACATGTGTGGGGGCCTGGTGGAGGGTGCCCCTTGATGCTGGGGGGTGGGGGTGCAGGGGGACATGAGTGGGGGCCTGCTGGAGGCTACCCCTGCACTGCTGGGGGTGGGGGTGGTGGGAGACATGAGTGTGGGCCTGTTGGAGATTGCCCCCGGATGTTGGGGGGTGGGGGTGATGGGAGACATGAGTGGGGGCCTGGTGGAGGGTGCCCCTGGATGCTGGGGGGTGGGGTGGGGGTAGACATGAGTAGTGGCCTGGTGGAGGCTGCCCCTGCACTGCTGGGGGGTGGGGGTGGTGGTAGACATGAGTGGGGGCCTGGTGCAGGCTGCCCCTGAATTGCTGTGGGGTGGGGGTGCAGGGAGACATGAGTTGGACATGAGTGGGGGCCTGGTGGAGGCTGCCCCTGCACTGCTGGGGGGTGGGGGTGCAGGGAGACATGAGTTGGAGATGAGTGGGGGCCTGGTGGAGGGTGCCTCTGGATGCTGGGGGTTGGGGGTGGTGGGAGACATGATTGGGGGCCTGGTGGAGGCTGCCCCTGGATGCTATGGGGTGGGGGTGCAGGGGGACTTGTGTGGGGGCCTGGTGGAGGGTGCCCCTGGATGCTGGGGGTGGGGGTGCAGGGGGACATGAGTGGGGGCCTGGTGGAGGCTGGCCCTGCACTGCTGGGGGGTGGGGGTGGTGGGAGACATGAGTGGGGGCCTGGTGGAGGCTCCCCATGCACTGCTGGGAGGTGAGGGTGGTGGGAGACATGAGTGGTGGCCTGATGGAGGCTGCCCCTGCACTGCTGGGGGGTGGGGGTGGTGGGAGACATGAGTGGGGACCTGGTGGAGGCTGCCCCTGCACTGCTGGGGGGGGTGGGGCTGGTGGGAGACATGAGTGGGAGCCTGGTGGAGGCTGCTCCTGGATGCTGGGGGGTGGGGGTGCAGGGGGACATGTGTGGGGGCCTGGTGGAGGGTGCTCCTGGATGCTGTGTGGTGGGGGTGCAGGGGGACATGAGTGGGGGCCTGGTGGAGACTGCCCCTGCACTGCTGGGGGGTGGGGGTGATGGGAGACATGAGTGGGGGCCTGGTGGAGGCTGCCCCCGGATGTTGGGGGGTGGGGGTGATGGGAGACATGAGTGGGGGCCTGGTGGAGGGTGCCCCTGGATGCTGGGGGGTGGGGGTGGGGGTAGACATGAGTAGTGGCCTGGTGGAGGCTGCCCCTGCTCTGCTGGGGGGTGGGGGTGGTGGTAGACATGAGTGGGGGCCTGGTGCAGGCTGCCCCTGCATTGCTGTGGGGTGGGGGTGCAGGGAGACATGAGTTGGACATGAGTGGGGGCCTGGTGGAGGCTGCCCCTGCACTGCTGGGGGGTGGGGGTGCAGGGGGACATGAGTTGGAGATGAGTGGGGGCCTGGTGGAGGGTGCCTCTGGATGCTGGGGGGTGGGGGTGGTGGGAGACATGAGTGGGGGCCTGGTGGAGGCTGCCCCTGGATGCTATGGGGTGGGGGTGCAGGGGGACTTGTGTGGGGGCCTGGTGGAGGGTGCCCCTGGATGCTGGGGGTGGGGGTGCAGGGGGACATGAGTGGGGGCCTGGTGGAGGCTGCCCCTGCACTGCTGGGGGGGGGTGGTGGGAGACATGAGTGGGGGCCTGGTGGAGGCTGCCCATGCACTGCTGGGAGGTGGGGGTGGTGGGAGACATGAGTGGTGGCCTGGTTGAGGCTGCCCCTGCACTGCTGGGGGGTGGGGGTGGTGGGAGACATGAGTGGGGACCTGGTGGAGGCTGCCCCTGCACTGCTGGGGGGGTGGGGGTGGTGGGAGACATGAGTGGGAGCCTGGTGGAGGCTGCTCCTGGATGCTGGGGGGTGGGGGTGCAGGGGGACATGTGTGGGGGCCTGGTGGAGGTTGCTCCTGGATGCTGTGTGGTGGGGGTGCAGGGGGACATGAGTGGGGGCCTGGTGGAGGCTGCCCCTGGACTGCTGGGGGGTGGGGGTGATGGGAGACATGAGGGGGGCCTGGTGGAGGCTGGCCCTGCACTGCTGGGGGGTGGGGGTGATGGTAGACATGTGTGGGGGCCTGGTAGAGGGTGCCCCTGGATGCTGTGTGGTGGGGGTGCAGGGGGACATGAGTGGGGGCCTGGTGGAGGCTGCCCCTGGACTGCTGGGGGGTGGGGGTGATGGGAGACATGAGGGGGGCCTGGTGGAGGCTGCCCCTGCACTGCTGGGGGGTGGGGGTGATGGTAGACATGAGTGGGGGCCTGGTGGAGGCTGCACCTGCACTGCTGGGGTGTGGGGTGCAGGGAGACATGAGTGGGGGCCTGGTGGAGGGTGCCCAGGATGCTGGGGGATGGGGGTGCAGGGGGACATGAGTGGGGGCCTGGTGGAGGCTGCCCCTGCACTGCTGGGGGGTGGGGTGATGGGAGACATGAGTGGGGGCCTGGTGGAGGCTGCCCCTGGATGCTATGGGGTGGGGGTGCAGGGGGACATGTGTGTGGGCCTGGTGGAGGGTGCCCCTGGATGCTGGGGGGTGGGGGTGCAGGGGGACATGAGTGGGGGCCTGGTGGAGGCTGCCCCCGCACTGCTGGGGGATGGGGGTGGTGGGAGACATGAGTGGGGGCCTGGTGGAGGCTGCCCCTGCACTGCTGGGGGGTGGGGGTGCAGGGAGACGTGAGTTAGGGCCTGGTGGAGGGTGCCCCTGGATGCTGGGGGGAAGGGGTGCAGGGGGACATGAGTGGGGGCCTGGTGGAGGCTGCCCCTGCACTGCTGGGGGGTGATGGGAGACATGAGTGGGGGCCTGGTGGAGGGTGCCCCTGGATGCTGGGGGGTGTTGGTGATGGGAGACATGAGTGGGGGCCTGGTGAAGGGTGCCCCTGGATGCTGGGGGGTGGGGGTGGTGGTAGACATGAGTGGGGGCCTGGTGGAGGCTGCCCCTGCACTGCTGGGGGGTGGGGGTGGTGGTAGACATGAGTGGGGGCCTGGTGGAGGCTGTCCCTGCACTGCTGGGGGGTGGGGGTGCAGGGAGACATGAGTTGAACATGAGTGGGGGCCTGGTGGAGGCTGCCCCTGCACTGCTGGGGGGGGGGTGCAGGGAGACATGAGTTTGACATGAGTGGGGGCCTTGTTGAGGGTGCCCCTGGATCCTGGGGGGTGGGGGTGGTGGGAGACATGAGTGGGGGCCTGGTGGAGGCTGCCCCTGGATGCTGTGGGGTGTGGGTGCAGGGGGACATGTGTGGGGGCCTGGTGGAGGGTGCCCCTGGATGCTGGGGGGTGGGGGTGCAGGGGGTCATGAGTGGGGGCCTGGTGGAGGCTGCCCCTGCACTGCTGGGGGGTGGGGGGTGTGGGAGACATGAGTGGGGGCCTGGTGGAGGCTGCCCCTGGATGCTGGGGGGTGGGGGTGGTGGGAGACATGAGTGGGGGCCTGGTGGAGGGTGCCCCTTGTGGCTAGGGGTGCAGGGGGACATGCGTTGATGGGCAGTAGTGCAAGGTGGGTTGGCTGGGGGGCATGGCCATGGTGGATGGGGTGCCTGCGAGACATGTGCAGGGTAGGCCCCTGTGGTGTGGGCCACCTGCCGGGGGCGTGGAGGGTGTAGAGGGAACCCCTGGGAGGACCCACACGTGCAATTCACATGTGGTGCTCCCTGCGCACCCCTGGAATACACGTACCCTGATGGAATTGCGTGTGATACTTCCTGCGCACCCCTGGAATACACGTACCCTGATGGAATCGCGTGTGTTACTTCCCACGCACCCCCTGATGTACACATACCCAGGACAATCGCTTGTGAAACTTCCCGCGAACCACTGAAATACACGTTCCCTGCTTGGCGTTTGCTGTTTGGCAGCCCTGTGAACTGGTCCAGGGTTAGCGCAGCCCTTTGCGATGATTTGGGGATTTTGAAGGCTTTTCCTTGCGCGAGGGCGTTCTTGGGGGTGTAACTGGCGCTGCTGCAGGGTCGCTGCGCCACTCTGCGCCACGGCTGTTTTCGGAGGCTAAAATCCATGAATACGCTGTGCGATGAAAAGGATTTTTTCGCACGCAGCTGGCGCAGTGTATCACACGGGGACACTGTGCGCCAGCCGCGTGCGCCACTTTTGTGCGAATTTCTATGAATTACCCTGTTTGTCTTTTGTGAGCTTAACCTATGCTCTGTTACTTCATGACCTAGGAACTGTATCCTTTTTCTGCACTACTGTGTTTTCTGTAAAGATAAGCTTGCCTCGGCCTTCTGTAGCTG
Organism: Ambystoma mexicanum; assembly: GCF_040938575.1. NCBI lineage: Eukaryota > Metazoa > Chordata > Amphibia > Caudata > Ambystomatidae > Ambystoma > Ambystoma mexicanum. Next base: position 1,117,490,916 of record NC_090924.1, read on the forward strand.
ACTAAGCACATGTCAAATATCATTGAAATAGATTTTCAGATCTTCAGTTTTGATTAGCACATCATCCACATAGACTATTGTCCCTCTTTCAGCTGCATCCGGGAGTGCCTTGCTCAGGAATATCCCAAACTCACTTCCACTATTGACAAACCCAAAAGGGGTCTGAGACCATGCATATTGTGAATTGTCAAATGAAAATACAAATACATTTTGAATATCTTCAGTTAGTGGCACACACCAGTATCCAGTTGTAAGGTCTAATGTGGTAAACGCCTTTGTACCATGAACTTGTGCAAGACCCTGATCAGTAAATGGAAGAGGCCACCTTGAAACAGGTACCTTTTTGTTTAATTCTCGTAGATCTGCACACAAGCACCATTGTTCATTGGGTTTTAGCACACCTAATATAGGGATATTTGATGTACTATGAATAGGCCTAATGATTCCTCTAGATTCTAAATGTTTCTTTTAGTTAGTGATTCCAAATATGCCAGGGGTTACCTATTTTGTTGCACAAATATTGGCTCTCTACCATATCCTTCTGGTAGTGTGGTAACATATAAATCGGTCAGCCAGCAGTCATAGGCATCTTTGGCAAAAACCTGTTAGAACTCCATAAATATGTTTCTTAATTGATATTTTTCTTCTTCTTTCTGCAAGCATCTGCAGCTTGAATCTGGTCCACTACCATTTCAGAAAACTCTGGAAAATCCTCCAAAGGAGGAACATCTGTACTTTCCTCAAATCGTGGGGCAATGTCTCTTTGGAGAGTCGCTATACTCAAATATTTTGGAATATTGCCCTCCATGTCAATACGCTGTTTTTCTCTTTTAGATTCAGCTAATTCGAATAGGACACAATCATCCTAATGACAACATCCTATTTCACTAGGCTCATAAGGGTACACAGACTTAACTTTAAAGATTCCTTTAGGCCTAGACTGCAATGATTCTGGTAACTCACCCTGTGCAGTCACGAGGCCATCGTAACCCCAACGATTGATTCAGAAGCAAGACAAGAAGAAGAATTTCAGCGTGTGCAGACTCGATCGATGAATAGGAAGAAGGACGATAAAGTTACTAATTAAGTAAATGCAAATTTGCATTTGGACTCTGGCTTCCCTTTTTTATAAATAATATAGAAAGCTTGCAAACCTGTAGCTTGAGCCAAACGAATCTTCGGAAATGTACTTTAGAAAGTTGTTGATGTATCACAAATATGCCTGAACTGCACTTCGAGTTTGGATTTCATAATTGGAAACGTGACCAGTATCCTGATTTGTTCCTTACAATGTATTTGTTTGGCCGCCTTTATGGTCGTCCCAGAAGGTGACATGTACCATCTCACACTTGCTGTCTTTGTGTTTATTCTCCAAGCTTATCCTGCTCTTGTCAGAAGTGATGTGGACATTCATACTTTTTTACAAGATCTTAAAAATGGCCCTTTGATCAGAAGACTGCTTGTAGCACACTTGGGTAATAACTTGTGGTATCAGCACATGAAAAAGGTGGGAGAGACAATGTCTGAAGAGAGTTGCTATGTTTGCGCTCTCATACCGTATGCTATGGGAACCTCTAAGATATTCATAGCTACAGAAGTACCAGTGCAATGAGCTCACTGCCTGACACATATCACACTCTGCCAGACAAGAGGACAGTTTCTGGGTCGAACAGCATCCTTGGTATGGGTGACTGAAAAGACATCTCAAAGAGAAGATAACTACGTGCAGGATTTGAAGACAAGAGAGAAGCCTAAAACAAGGCATCTAGTAATAACATATGAACAGCCTGGAATGAACGGAACAGGAATTATAAGGGTAGAAAATAAGATTTTAAATTGTCAAGGCAAAGATAAAGAAGAGATACAGAGATGCTGGGAAAGAGGCCAATTGCAGATTAAAGGAACAGTGTTAACCAGAGAAGGATGGGATGAAGGCCTGATTGCATGTAAATGTGGGATATTGTGACCCATTCCAATGCGCCCTACCGCATCACTGTACTGAAATGGTGAAGGAAACAGCCCAAAATGACCGCGCTCGCTCCTGTCCGTGCCAAAATCTTCAAAACTGCGTTTGGGTCACAAACATAAACAGGATGCACATCCTGCCACACACAGTCAGGGGGTGTGAAAAACGGAGTTCTCACTGCAGGAGCATGCCAGTGGGCTCTGCCACATTCAACATGGAGCAAAGTGAATGAATTGTGCTGAAAACCCGAAAATGCCTTTTAAAATGACATTTTCCTTATCTTAAAAAGTGCTGTTTTTGCACCATATCCATTTATTTTACTGAATTATTGAGATTAAAAGGGCCCTGCAATTCCCAGGATCATAGAGTGTGGCGCAGCAGAACCGGGCCTCATTGGAATGACAGCTCTATAAAATGTATCTTGAAAAAGCAACCCAGGATCTCTTGTTTTAATTTTCCACTGGAAAAACGTGGCTACACTTAGCAACAAGTATCAGAATCAGCTTTGCAGAGAGAAACTCTAAACAAAGTCATGATACATGTATACAGGCTGCAAACAATCCTGGCACTCAAGGGAAGAACTAGTGCTGACTAAAAGGTGTATTTGCTGCAGATGAAAATCGGAAATAAATAAATCAGTTTAATGAGCTTTTTTATGAATGAAAGGCAAAATCGCCTGTTTTTAAAGTATGTTCTTGAGTAAAGGCTTAATTCTTTAAGAATGTCAAAGGATTGCTAATGTTAAAAATCCACCTATAAACTGTGTTAATTTTATATGCTTAAATGAAAGATTTAAAGAGTAGAACTTAAAGCTAAGCATAGTCTGAGTTAATCAACTATTTGAAAAAAACAACCCTGCTCTGAGCCTGAGAAAGGTTGACACCTCCACTACTGGCAGGAAAGGCTAATTGCTGCTGGGAGGCCTCGCATACTCATGACAAAGGACTTCATTAGACATTCGTCTGTGCCCCAGGCAAAGACAATAGCAGGCTTGGACACTCACCCTTTCAGGGGAGGGACAGGAAGCTCCACTCTTCAGGGAGAGGCCCTTTATTCAACTTCAAAGGATTTTACATTTTCTCACACTTGGGAAGAAAGGAAAAAATAACTGCCGTAATTTATTGGGTTTAAAATGCTTATTTTGCCACTGAACTTCAAGACATTTAACTTGGCAGCAAGAATAAGAAAAATAGTTAAAAGTAGATACATCTAAATCTGAATTTTTGCTATTCATTTGAAAACTTGGTAGAATTTCTTAGTGCGTAAGGAAAAGATATTATGAAAAATGACCAATTGCGCAGAAACTATTAATATTGCAAATATAATATTGTGTACCCATAAACTAGGGGTAATTGTGCATATATGTACAGAATTGGAAAATGTTAGGCCAAACCTTTCATGGTTAAAATTGCCAAAATTCAACAGAAAGACTAAACCATATCCCACCGTCTTGGGAGTTAGATTAGAATGTGACCCATGAAATATGCAATTTATGTATCTGATTTTCTTAAAGGGCATAACTACATAAATATGAATTTGTGGGAACGGTAGATTTTGGTCCCAATAACTATTGGGGGTTTCCAGGTCATTTCATAAAATATGACAGCCCTTTCTGTCATCCAACCAGCAAAGAGCAAGGTGGGAACTGTGCTCTTGCCCAATCATAGCCTTGTGGGTGTGGGTAGTAAGTCTTCCCCTACCATAAACTTCAGTGATGTCATTTGGCATGAAAAATAAGGGAACCTCACAACACACACACACACACTGATTCCTGACTCCATCCTAATTTCTGCGTGACACCCTGTTCCTGAATTCTCCATCTTTGTTCCTGATTCCAAAATTCTTTGCAAAGCCAAGGCCTCTGCATCGCTGAATTCCTTTTCATCTAGGCCGAAATTCTGAAGCAATCCCAAACTTAAGGGAAGCAATTGATCCAGTTTGGCTTGCTACCATAAATGCTTGCCTGCTCCAAACTCGCCAGCCCACTGATCGCCGGTCTCCAGTAACCAGTGCAGTCCAGTCTGAGGTGCCAGTCCAGGTGACCAGAACCGCCCAGCTGACCTAATTCCACCAGATATGCACTGTTGTCCTTTAGACCCGGTCCGCATGATGACCAGAGTCCTTGACGGTCCAAAATCTTAAATTCAAGTGGACTGTAAGTATAAATAGGAATCATAGTAAACCATAGCATATCTTGCCTTGTCCTATCCCAATCTATAAACCTCCTGTCTTTACCTTAAGAACCTATAATATTGTCAGAACCATTCTTGCAACCCTGTCGGTAATTCCTACTGTTAGCGTTGATGTTCTCCTCATGTTTGTTTTACTAGACCATAAGCCATTAGTGATTTTGATTAAATAAAGTAATTCCCTTAAAGAAAAAGGGGTATCCGCCACACGAAGGGTTACAAGTGGCCGTGTAACTGTGGAGATCATGGGTGGCATTCTCTTTTTCTTGGTCATTAAATCTAGTTTAAGTAAAATCAACCTGTCATTTTTAAACCGATTTTCTGTTTTTCTCTGTTCTATTTTTCCAAAAACACCTCTCATTTAACCTTGCATAACTTCCTCAATTTAATAGCTAGAAATGTCATTTCAACTCTGATTTAAACATAAGACCTGTAGCAACATCTCAACACAGTGTATTTCACCCGTTTTTCAAAATCGTTTAGTGCATTTTAGGTGGGAATTCGCATTTCTGCAAAGTTTTACACATGTGATTTTCAATTTCAATTATTTCCAAACTCCCATTAAGATCCAAAGTATTTGCTTTTGCCCATACTATAGTTTATGATTGTTGGCATCTTTCCCATGTTTCTCCCATTGAGATTTATATTGATTTAAGGATTTTTGCACACATTTCATTGTTTTGCTATGCCATTTTCGAATGTCATTTAAAAGTGTAAGATTTCCAAAATGTTTTTCTCTCTTGTTTGGGGAGAGAAGGTTGTATTCAAAGCCTGTACACTGTCCGTTATTCCTGAATACCTGCTGCTCCCTTACATCTGTGTAGAATTACTTTTTTGTGAGTTGAAAAATTTGCAGGGGGAAATCTTAACTTAAGCGCTTTCTTTCAACAAGCCAAAACCTTTCTTTTCTGTGTTTTAATATTTTGTGTTGCTAAAAGTGAATTCAACTACATTATATACCTTTCTATTTGTATTGTCACCACACTGGTGATTGCTGCCCCATATATTAAAACATATGTTTGATTTGAATTTTAAATAAATAAATAAATATTACCTTTACCAACCAGCCTGATTCATGGTCCATTGTGACCTGAGGGTATTTTTTTGGAAGGGGTGTGATATGGGTGGTATATCACTCACAATATTAAACCTATAGACATAATAAAATAAGTTTTTCATGTGTGCACTGCATGCTAGGCTGAGACCCCAGTGTATTGCCTGGTTGAAATCCCTAACATAAAGCACCAGCATTAACCGGGTGACCTGAAGCAATTGTGGGGCATGCAGAAGGACAATGCATAGACCACTGGGAAAAGATAACAAAGTTGCTGATATGGGTCAATAATAAAGGGGGGCCGTTACAGATAGTACCTCTAGGTAGTGCAGCCCTATGTTTCAGAAATAATGGCACAAGAAACGTTAGAGTAAATCAGCAGTGTGGTTAAATTTTCGATGTACCAGGTATGAAGGATTGAACAGGAGTACTGATGGACCACTACTGGGCCTGTGGTTCCAGAGTTTACATGAACTTGCCCAAAGATTGAGGAGGGATGTGCTCCATAGTGCTTATTCATGTTACAGCATTAGTGATTCCGAAAAGTGAACTGAACATTGGAGAATTTCCGAGAGCAGATGCCCATTTGAGGAGGAGAAGATCATTCAAATTTCTGAATTGAACGAAGAGAGAAAACTATTTCTCAGCTAAATCAATAGAGGCCTTTGATTCTATTCCATATGAGCACTGGTTGTTCAGTCAGACTTTAGCAATATTCATGACTATCTTTATGCCAGAGATCTAGACAATGGAGAAGGCGAAGTCATTGGAAACCACTCGCTGGGAGCTCTTGCAGAACATCAACACTACCATAAAGGGATATACTGCTATTAAGGAAAAAATCGAGAGCCATAAGGCTGATGACTCTCCACAATAGTTATCTTCTGTACATGACCACAGCAATTGATGGAGGTGTTTGCACCAAAATCTGAGAATCACGTTGCACGTTCATATCTTCTCATGATGACGAGAATGGGACCTTGACAGAGGCCATAACATTGCTGACAAACTTGCACAACAAGATGGAAGATGAGACAGAGGATATTACAGATGACGACTGGTTTGTGTCTATCTTATCAATGGTTCCACAATGGATGGCGATCATCTTCAAGTTCCTTGGAGCATTATTGGGGATGGTAATGTTTGGATTCTGTGTGATCAGGATAATAATCACACAGTGTAAGAAGACAGCAAAGAAAGCATTAGGAATGAGGATTGTGATCAATGTCGAATCAGGCTTTGGACCCAAGGAGTTCACAGATGAAGAAATCAGAAAATATGTAGAGGCCAGCATCCTAGTACCTGAGGGAACCAAGTTCCTGTACTCAAGAACTCACAAGAAGTATGTCGGACGATGGATCTAGTGTAGTCTGAAAAGGCAATGCAGCCATATGACCTGGAGTGTTGATGAACATGTCAAATCAGTAGGATCCCTGAAGGGAATATTGAAGATGTGGTCCCTGAAGAAACATTTCTTCAAGAGAAGATTTGGAGACTGGTGAAGGAGTGGTCGATGAATCAACCAGAGGGGGGAGTGTAGAGGAGCATCTGAATGCCTCTGCAGGAAGTCCCTCCCACATTTTGCCCATATGTTGGAAACCGGAAGTTGCGACATGCACAACGCCAGTAATGGTACCTATTCCACCAAGAGCCTTTGAGACAAGGCACCTCTTGGGAAAACTCTATCTGATGTATCCTCAAAGAGATGAAGGAATATTAAGATGAATGAAAGAGAAGATTAGTGATGTCACAAGAAGTAAGCATGACACACCGGGAAGAGTGGTCAAAGAAGAGAACCCATGAACCTTATAGAAACTGATGACGAAGTAAAGAATCGAGTAAGCTTTCATGTGTGAAATAAGATTACACGTGCAAAAAGCACTGAAGAAAATGCAAGCTGTTTTATAACTGTACAGATGCAGCAACGCACGTAGAGTAAGTAATCATGAGGCTGGCTATACATAGTGAATAGACTGCCGGCACTGCCTCCACTATATATAGAATCTGGATATTCGATGTCGCCATTTTAGTAAGCTCAAACATATGGAGGAAAAAAAAAGGATAAATAGCTATGAGTGAGTCACAGCGAGAAAGCAGTTGAAGATCGAGGAAGGAGCGAGAAGGCTAGGTGGCCTTGTGTCAAAGGCAGGAGCAGCTAAGAACTGGTTATCTATTCTTAAGGAACAGTAAACATGAGAAGTGGACTCAGCCCTTGTTAAGGTGCGAGGAAAAGACACCATGAGTGCCAGTTTTTATTCATTTAATACTATTAAATATGAGAAAGGAGCCAAAGCACGTTCTCCTGTCACATGGATAAGATGGCAATAGAAACTGGGCATGCAGCACCACACTTGAAGATAAGAAAGTGCTCACACTCCTGTGCATTCTCAGGAGAAAGGATACATTGCAAGGCCAAGTACAAAGACAATCTGCATGACAGAAGGCATGAGTGATGATGGATATTGGGCTAATTGGTTGGAGAGACATGGTCAAGTCCACCCACTGACACCTGGGGTACTAGCGTACGTGCTGCTAGCGCCAATTGTAGAAGACTGTATAATGAAGGGCCTTATAGTTTGAGAGCCAATAATGTACTGTGTATCTAATAAATGTTTGAAGATGATTTGCACTAGCGGTGGTCATAAGATGTCCACCTGACTGTAGAGACCCTATCACAATCCAATCCCTTATATAAAGTATACTTAGATGCTCCCCTTAAACCAACCAAAATCTCATGTAGGTGTTCTTAGTTTGCCACATAGTATGACACAACTAATGATGGGTTTTTGCTATATAAGAAGCGTTTTCTAGAAAATTTGCTGGACAAGCTTGTGTAACATCCGCTGATATCTGTTGTAACTCCCTGTTTCAGTCAACTGAAAATAAAACAGTCTGTTGAGACTTTTTGTCAACTTCCTGAGTCGGTATTATCATTTGGTGTAACAGTTATTCTGCATCCCCATCGTATGAAGTGTTACCTCAATTAAAAGGACCATAAGGGTTCAATTGTCTCCAGCTCTGTGTCATCAGACGCACATCCAGCTGCTCAATCATACAACTCTGCAAGTCCATAAGCAACTGGGCTCTTTTTATTTTGTTCATATCTCAGTACTACTGGAAATCCCTGGAGTGCTAATCTCCATGAATTTATTCTTGACTGGGCCAAATTCCCTGACCTGATTCTCTTACTTTGCTAAATTTGCAGAGCCTGGTGATTTGTTTTGACAATCACCCGCTCCCCTTGAATTGCTAGCATATGCAATGGTGTTATTATTTGCATCATGTTTTTGATAGAACACTGCTGACATGCATTGATCTGTAAATCCTATGTTTACAAATAATTCCTGGTTTTTCATTAGATATGCCAAACATGATACTTTAATTAGACATTTGTTTATCATGGACACTGCCTCACTGTGCTAATTTTGCCATTTCCAAGGTACACCCTGCTTCAGTGATCTTGTTAAAGGTTGTGTAATCTCAGCATCATTTTCAATAAATTTTCTGTTGTAACTTGTCAATCCTAACAAGCTCTTTAAACCTTTCAAATTAGTTGGATCCTTTAGTTTCTGAATCGCTTCCACTTTTGTCTTTTGTGAGTTTAACCCATGCTCTGTTACTTCATGACCTAGGAACTTTATCCTTTTTCTGCACTACTGTGTTTTCTGTAAAGATAATCTTGCCTCGGCCTTCTGTAGCTGACTAAGCACATGTCAAATCTCATTGAAATAGCTTTTCAGATCTTCAGTTTTGATTAGTACATCACCCACATAGACTATTGTCCCTCTTTCAGCTGCATCCGGGAGTGCCTTGCTCGGGAATATCCCAAACTCACTTCCACTATTGACAAACCCAAAAGGGGTCTGAGACCATGCATATTGTGAATTGTCAAATGAAAATACAAATACATTTTGAATATCTTCAGCTAGTGGCACACACCAGTATCCAGTTGTAAGGTCTAATGTGGTAAACACCCTTGTACCATGAACTTGTGCAAGACCCTGATCAGTAAATGGAAGAGGCCACCTTGAAACAGGTACCTTTTTGTTTAATTCTCGTATATCTGCACACAAGCGCCATTGCTCATTGTGTTTTAGCACACCTAATATAGGGATATTTGATGTACTATGAATAGGCTTAATGATTCCTCTAGATTCTAAATGTTTATTTTAGTTAGTGATTCCAAATATGCCAGGGGTTACCTATTTTGTTGCACAAATATTGGCTCTCTACCATATCCTTCTGGTAGTGTGGTAACATATAAATCGGTCAGCCCGTTGTCATAGGCATCTTTGGCAAAAACCTGTTAGAACTCCATAAATATTTTTCTTAATTTATCTTTTTCTTCTTCATTTGTGCAAGCATCTGCAGCTTGAATCTGGTCCACTACCATTTCAGAAAACTCTGGAAAATCCTCCAAAGGAGGAACATCTGTACTTTCCTCAAATCGTGGGGCAATGTCTCTTTGGAGAGTCGCTATACTCAAATAATTTGGAATATTGACCTCCATTTCAATACGCTGTTTTTCTCTTTTAGATTCACTTATTCGAATAGGACACAATCATCCTGATGACAGCATCCTATTTCACTTGGCTCATAAGGGTACCCAGACTGAACTTTAAAGATTCCTTTAGGCTTAGCCTCCAATGATTATGGTAACTCACCCTGTGCAGTCACATAGCTTTCAGGAATGTTCCCAATCAGTGGGTTACCGAAATCAGCAGTGTAGTAAGATTTCTGTATTGCCATTCCTAATGCTGAATTCCCTTCCAAATTAATGTTTTGACACCTTTTATTGTCCACCAGGATTTGACTGGGTCCATCCCCAATCTCTATCAGTGGTGTATATTCACATTCTAACCCTTGCTTCCTTATGGATTCATTTAGGCATACAAATGCATCAGAAACTTTTATCTGTTGTCCCTTCCCGTATTTTAACGCTGCAGTAAATTGTCTGGTAAATGTAGGAATTGTAACGTCCTTTTTCACCTGAAGCTCAATTGCATATGGCATCATTTGGGCACAATGGTAAGCTTGTCTTTTGTCTTCAAATTCAGGTGCGGCTCCACCCAACCTGGACCAAATTTTTTGATTTAGAATGTCCAATAGCATACACCTCCTGTGCATGATGTAATTTCCAAAATAAAAGCTGTTTTGCGACCCGTTCACGATATATTGTGATGAATGCTGCTTGAGCCAATTATAATCTTTAATATTAGTATTTGCCGGATTATCTTTTCATTAATGAAACTCCTTTCATGTTCAAGTGCTAAATTGGATTTAATCATTTCAGGATGTCCATTCACATGGATAAGGATCCATGTCTGCCTTCTCCCATGTGTATTTCTGAGATTGTTGAAATGTGTTTTTCTTGATTCAACTCTGGAGTAGTATTTGGTTTGTGTTTTTCTTCCTTTAGATAAAAACATGATGTGTTTTCATCAGTTTCTGTTTGCCAGTATTTCTTGGGGGTACAAATAAATCTTTAAAGACTACTTATCTTTTTCTCCTCACATTTCATCCTGACACATGAAAATTATAGTGACGCTAGGCACACAGCCATTCTGAAGATATACTTACACTGTACTTTCTGATTTAGCAATGGTATGTCATTCTTTTACACTATTGCTTAGGGTCATTATTTTCTTGGGTCTTGAAGGCTTTTTAGCTAAGGACCACAATACTCCAATTACCCCATCAATGAGGGGCGATAACCTCTTCAGCTAATTTGTCCCTATTAAAAATGGTATTTCATTAATGAATGTAACCATCACTTTATTTCTCATCCGATGCTTACCTATCTTTACGTCAACCCCAGTGACACCTTCGATAGGTATTTCTTCCCCATTGAAATTGTGCACAGGGCCTTCCTTTTGCCTCACCTTTACATGATTTTGTGGGGATCTCCCTTCATTGATTAATGTCACCATTTCGTTTGACCTTCTTGTTGCTTGGGCAACGGTGTCAATAATTGTAAATGCATTACATTTTTATTCAATAGTGATGGGAGCATAGCACCTATCTTCAACCTCTTCTAGTATGCATAAAAAGAGTGAATTTTTGCTAATTTCAGTACTTACTTTTCTTAGCTCTTTTTTTACTCTTTGTTAGAAAAACAGCCAAGTGAAATGACATTTTACTCTCCTTTTTGGCCCTTCATTTTGAATTTATATATCTATTCTTCTGGGCTCAGAACCCATTTGGAGTGTAGCCACTCTAACTTGGGACCACTTGTGTTCACCCCTCAATTTCTCATTGCACCTTTCCCATTGTCCGGGTCCTCTCTACTTGCTTCCACATTGCAACCTATTGGCTGGATATTTTCACAAGTGTCACGTCAGCTTCTGGCATGTGACACTTATCTACGTTTTGTATTGAACCTGTAATTTCTGTCCCTTGGAATATCCGTGGTTCAAAATTCTCCTCAGGTGACTGACCTGCACCCGCCTTTTCGGCAATTGTTTCCTCTGTGTGGGTATCAAGAGTATTTTGGATATCAAGTAAGGATAATCTATCTGTTGATCCTAATTCTCGTTTTGTGTTTTATTTTCACATTGGATGCTCTTTTTAAATTTGCTTCTCTGGTCTTTGGGTTTTTCTTAATCATTTTCCCTCTTTTATTCTTCATTTTTACACACCTGAATAGTCTGGTTCAACTGTAAATGGATCCATAATAACATTTTGTGTGTGTTGAAATTCCCTGTCTAACTTTCATTTGTTTGTTTTCTCATTTTCAAATCAGCAAGTAATTCAGTACCATTATTCAAGGTCAATTCATGGGCATCTGCGTTTTCATCAGTGCAGAGTTCATTAGCTAGTCACTTGGCGCTACACACAATATCACTCCTTTGGACTTGTGCACCTTCACTTGGCTGTTGCTTTTGGACTGCACATAATTTTCCTATCTGTTCAGACAGCATCTTGACTTGGGCCTCTAAGCATTGACACCTATCCATTTCTCTCAATTCCTCCCTTTGTGGTCTGGGCCAGTAATGACTAAACTCACCTTCATTAGGCCTGTTCTGATATCTCTCAGGAGATTGATTTCTATTTGTGTTACCTTTGAATTCACGTAACACAGGAGGTGGAGAACGCGGAGTGACCATCCTTTGAGCATGGGTGACTAGTGGTAGTGGTTGATCGGACATTGATAAAAAAAATGCTCTCCTGATAGGGCTCCCATCTGCTCACTTGGCTCCCCGAAAAGCAGTACATACTGCTGCAGTACATCTTATTACGGGTGCATGGACATTTGACCAAATTATCCTTATGATACGCAAAGTAAACTGGCATCTTCTGTAAGCCTGAATACTTTTCAAGACTGCTTGCATCACTTACAAAGCAGCTATGTGTAGCTGTCACAAGATATCTGGTGGCACATGCTCCTCGCACAGGAGAGTGTAGGATATTTTGTGTAGATTTGGGGTCTGGCGGTATTTTCTTACCGCCAAAGAAGAGTGGAAATTTGGTGATGACTTATCCTTGCATTTAGATTGGGTTTGGCCTTACCTCCTTTCAGTGACCATGGCCCTCATTACAACACCGGCGGTAAACCATGGCGCTATTAGCACCATAGTTGGTGTCGGTGTTGTAACGGGTCCGCCATGGTTCAATGGGGAATTACCTCCCCATTCCAAGGTTGCCGGGGGGGGTAATTCCCCATTGAACCATGGCCCTTCCCCATTCCCATTTTCGCCCCATAGGGCTCTATGGGAATGGGGAAGGCGCTAAGTACAGTAACGCAAATTGCGGTACCGTACTTAGCACCAAGGTCCCTTTGCGGGTCCCTACTTTAACGGCTGGTGTAGACCATCCGTCAAGGTCGGGTCCCGCAAAGGGACCTCATAGTAAGGCGCTAAGTGTTTAACGGCACCGCAGCCTTTTACGGCGTCGTTAAACATTTAGCACCAGGGTCGTAATGAGGCCCCTTGTCTTATTACACTATATGGGATAATTTAGTAGTATACACTATTGGTGGTAATTTCTAGTGGTGAGCATAACTTTCCTGTTCTATTTATGGCCCCAACATACACAAAACCTTCCTTATTCTTATAATGTTCTTGTGATCTATAGAGAGCCTTGGACCTACATTCAGAAACTCCACAATTTCACATAGAGCATTATCAATAACCTGTGGTGTTATCACTGATTTATCTACATCAGTGAATTATGCTTCCATAGGCCTCATTACTGATTCATTACTGGTTCATGGACCACCAGTGATCTATATTTTGGGCCTGATCACGACTTGGGCGTTACCGCCGGTGGTATGACCACCGGCGGTACTAGCCCTACCGCTGAACTCCCCGGCGCTAATAGCGCTGGATCACGAGTTCGGCGGTAAAGTAATTCCCCATTGAGCCCATTCGGGAATGCCCCATTCCCCATTGGGCTCAATGGGGATAATTTGCGCTCTTACCGCCGGGCAGATTTCCCGCCAGCGGTAATAGTGCAAATCCACCGAAGTCCTGATTTGGCGGACCCTTAAATCCAGCGGTATTAGCGCTACTGCCGGATTTAAGGGTTACCACCAAAGTCATGATCAGGCCCTTTGTATTAGATTTCACCCAGACACCATGCACTGGGTGAACACACCCATACAACTATTTATCACTGCTAAGTCTATCTATTCCATCTGCATGGGAAACATGACAAATGTACTACCTAAAAAAAAATCTTTCCCGTGCATTAAAATATTATTCCAAAGACACCAAGAAAAGAGAAAAACAAAACTCTATACACGTTCTGCTTTTATATTGTGTTTATTAGAAACAATTGCAGTTCAAAATAACATCTTACCAATCAAAGCGTGTTGTTCTCTGTAATAAAAAAAAAAGAAAAGAAACAATACAAAAACAGAGCAACATTCTCTTTGCAACATTATCATATGACAAATATGTCATGCCCCAGGGATCTTCTCTGTCGTCTATTCTGTTCAAGATATATATCTGGGCTCTGATTTGTCTCATCCGCTCTTATGGGCTTAACTGTTACTCATATGCGGATGATACACAAATCCTTATTCGCCTAGATCAGGAGAGGCTTGGCGGCAGAGCATTTTCTATTGCCGCCCCCAAACTGTGGAACAGCCTTCCTCCGTCATTGCAAGCCATTGATGACCATCTTGGCTTAGAAGAGCTCTCAAAACCTACCTGTTTTAATTTTTAGCCTTTCATCGGTTTCCTCTCCTGTGCAGCCTTTCTTTCCAGCGCCATGACGCCCCAGGGCGACCGCGCGCTTTATAAGTTACAATAACATAACATAACACAAATTAAATGCATGGGATTTCTTTCGCTTTGCTATTCTAACTGCCTAGCATTTTTTTAGAAGACATTCTCCAAGCAATCGCATAAAAAAATAATAACCTCACTTGAACTTGGCTGCTTACCAAAAGATTTGTGTTTTGTTCCCCCAGGCCATTTCCTTCAGAAGAGCGCCCCGGTCGGCAGGGGTTGCCTTCGTAATCTCAGTGTCTAAAGTGTGTGTGGCGAGAACATAGGGTTCTCAAGTCAATGTTAAGACACCAAGATCATCTGTCTCTGGTGCCCAGCATAAGCGATCTGAACTTTTTCTGTCAGACGTTCCCCAGCAGAACTCTGCTGCTTACGTGGCATAACTGCCGATGCACTTCCTTCCAATCATATTAGCAGAAAATGTATTCTGTTAAAACCCTCCTGTCACAAACAATGGTAGCTTCAGATTATAATAACTGTATCTTTTTCGATTTCCTGCTGCCTTCCTGCCTTCTGCATTCAGCACAGCAAGAGAAAATAAGAGAGAAAAATGCACGTTTAAAAACAAATTTCAAAATATGTACTTTCACCTCACTTTTCAATGAGACTACATTATAATGTTAATGAGTTTGCATTATTGATTAGTACTTGTTAATTAAATCAGTCAGTTATATAAATGATATTCAATAATGTAGTCCTCTATGCATCCATAGAAAGAAAAATAAAATGATGCACTTTTACGCTCTTGTAGAAAAAAAGAAAAATTATGCACATTTACTCTCTGTAGCTTTATAATGGGCATTGGCTGCATTATGAATTCCATACCTTGCATGCCCCCAGCCAAATATTCACCTGTTATGTTGGCAACATAAAGATGACTATATGTGTGTGCCACATTATTGCTGGTGACAGAATGCTATCACATTCAGTAAGGTACTATAAACTTCAAGGCGCTATACTTCAAAGCACTATAAATGATACTACATTATCCCTCCTTTTCTGGCAATGTGGCAGTGGTCCAAACCACAATTGGAAGAAACCCAACTTGCGCTCCTTTTTCTTTTTTCATCATAGCAATTCGACAAAATGAATATTTACACTTTTCACAATAAATCACTGTTTAACCACCATAAAATCAAACTTCATCTCAAATGAGTCCATCAGTTCATATAAAATGTTTTACATATTTCTTCCCAACTGAAGTGTCCATAGTCCAGTGTTTTGTTTTTATACTTGAAGTCAATCATAAAACAATAAAATAAAATAAATAATTAAAACAAATAATTAACATAACAGATTACAATAATTAATTAAAATAATAAAGATGTGGAACTCCATACTTCCAGGATACATCCGAATTCATTCACCCACAACGCTGCAAGTTTATTGTTCCTCTACTGTTGTCCACCTCTGAGACGTCCTGACCAGCAACATTACATCATCTGGTTCATTTGGGACATTCTTTCATCCAGGCACTCTTGGATGCTTTTCCATATAAGTCATCTCTTTTGGCATCCCGGTTACTTTGTCTTCACCTCCACCCAGAGGCAGGCATCACTTGATCTTCATCCCTTGGCCTCCATCATCTCCCGTGTCCTCCGGTCGTGTGACCTCCAACCTCAAAACACAGGTTAGTGCTCTAAATCAAATAGAAAAGAAACAGATTAAGTATATAGCACAATACTAATTTCATCCTTTTACCAAAAATAAAATATCTATGTATTTAAAAATATTTCACCCTTTTTCTTTCACTTTCTGAAATTAAGCACATGTTATAGAGAGAAAACAAACATACATAAAGCATCATTGATCATTGTGGGATGTTTTTACCCATGCATCCAAGCCCCCCCATACAACTGTGCATTACTGGCATTGAAAACATCATGATGGCCAGAACTCCCCAGAGAGTGCACAGGGAAAACATGAAGAATAGGCTGCCACCCATTTTTGCCTATGTTGTGAGCACAGGAGGGCACTGCCTAAAGCCACCATTGGGCTACACACACAGTAGCCTGAAACCATTGGGAATGGCAATGCTGATTGCCAAAAGCAACCCAGAACTATGGGGAATTCATTTTCTTAATGTCAAAAATGGATGCAATACTGGTGCTCACCACTATCAGAAAGCCGGCGTTTTAAAACCACCAGACTTTTGTGTAAAACTGAACAAATGAACCCAAACCAGGCCAAGGAAAGACTTGCTAAGAGGTGAATACAATGTAAAACTATATTCTGAAATGACTTGAAGGAAGTAATTATTTAATAAATATATAAAAAATAGCTGGGGATGTCAGCAGCTTAAGTGAATTTGGGTTTAAAGCCACTAAAATCGAAATGTTTAGAATAAATGAGTGACCTACTTGTGAGTGTCACATAGGTTGCAATTGTTTAAATGTCATAGTTTTGAACTTAGAATCAGCATTCTAGCTGCATGTGCAAAAATTGTAAGTTGGATTTGAATGTAGAAAACTGGGAACTAAAGTGACATTTAGCTGAATTCTGCATGAAAACTACCCCCGACAGGAGTTGAACTGGCTCAACAACTCTTCCCAGGCCTGGCTGCATTCTGCTGCCCCTGACACCTCTCTGATTGGATTAGGGGAGGAGCACCTGGGGACTGCAGGAAGTTGAACAAAGCCCTGTCCTGGACTCAGGCAAATGTTATATTGGGGGGGTCGTAAAATGGCTTCCTCTTGGGAGAAACTGGGAGGGGCAGTGCCTGTGAGAGCAAGCTGAGCTTGGGGGAAGTGGATAAACCAGAAATTCCACCATGTGCTTTGGAAACCACACGCCTTTGGGCCCAGAGCATGATTTTAAAAAGATGGATAATTCACAGTGCGGACTTGTCAAAATTATATAAATAACATCATCATTTTTGTGATTTTTCTGTGCACATTTTAAGAGGTGTTAGGACCCTGTGGTATGTTCTTGGGGATAGTAGCGGAAAAAAAGGTTGTTACTCCAAATGTATTCATGTTAAAAATCTGACACTTTATCATCTGAAACCCATATCCCTGGGGCACATTTGTGTAAAATCTGGAAAGGTTTAGAGGTTATTATCTGGATAAAAAGGGGAGAATTCTGTCATAAGTGGACATGACATCGTACAAACACAGGGATCGGATGGTTTGGTGCAACAGAAAATATGTTAACTGGACCTATAACATTAGAAAAATGGTATATAGATAAATATGTATTTGGGTCAGAAATAGATTTGTGTGCAATTTGACAAGGGGAGGTTCCTCTGACCATAAAACCTACAGCATCACTCTGACACTCCATTTCTTTCCCCCAATCAAGGGAGAGAGGAAAGCTTGGCCAATGATAAGTGAGAGGGGCAGGCTTAGCTAGGCCCAGGCACACACCCATTTCTAAACACATAAAAAGGAACATTGAAACCCAGGTAGAGACATTCACTTTCCACTTTCTTGTGGGACGCTTTGCCGGGAGACTTCAGACTTCACATCCAGAGATCCAGACTTCAAATCCATCAATCTCCAGAGACCAGAAATTAACTCCACTATTTGTAGCAGAGAGGCCTGAATCCTCCAGACTTCAAATCCATCAATCTCCAGAGACCAGAAATTAACTCCACAATTTGTAGCAGAGAGGCCTGAATCCACAAGCTGAATCCTCTTCAGCAGGCCTCAGAACCAACCAAACTATTCAACAGCCGGGCGAGCTGTTTGAATTCTTTGCCAAGAACTTTTGCAAGAACCTGTAGCAGTATCCAAAAAGCAGTGCTGTATCCGGAACCAGAGAGAACCAAAGACCAGATCGCTGTGAAGAACTGCTAGCAGAAGTCCAGCCAATCCTGACCCGATCGGTGACGAAGTCGCATTCCTGTCCAAAATCTAGTGTGAGTACCCAGCTAGCACTGTGCCAAAACCAATCTCTTAGTTTAAAATAATCTAATCCAAACTATTTTAGCCTATTAGAACTGCCTCCTAGAATCGTGTCATTCTGTCATCTTAAAAACTGAAAACTGTAATGTGTCATTCTGAGCTTTAAAATTTCAAATTGGAAAAACAACCTTTACTAAATTGCCCGTATCTCCGGAACCGTTTGTGCTAGGAGCGAGTTTTAACTGTCATCTTAAAGCTATGATTCTGAGCTTTCCAACGAGCCTAAAGGCGACTTATACTGCCTCTGTAATTGTGCTCGACGCACGCGACTAAATTTGCTGCGATTTGACATTTTGCTTAATTTCAGCCACATGTAAAAATATTTGTCCTTGCCTTCTTTGCTGAAATTCGTGTGCAACCTGACAATCATTCATAAAGCATTGCTAAAGTGATCCTGAAATAATTTAAAGTATCTCTCACTCACCCGGAACCTCCTATAGGGAATTAAAAGCAATTTTAGCATATTTTTCACTTAATTGCAACCACATCAAAGTATCTTGCCTGTGTTTAAAACTTCTACCTGTTTTCCTCTAAGCTTGCTAGGGGGGAACTGAATTATATTTGATTGCTTTCCTGAGTACTGTATGCTTTCCTCCCATCTCTTTACCTTGCATAGAGGGGGGGGGAATTGTCAAAGAAAAGTGATTACATTGTCTTTTGTTGAAGTCATATCAAGTTTATTTTCTGTACTGCATTTTCATTCATCATTTCATTGTCCTTGAAGCCATAAAATCATTCTCAGCTACTTTATCCTCTCTATATCACTTCTAAGCCATCAAAAAGAGTGTACCACCGTAACATTATCCATTGTTGATCATTATCATCTTCACAAGTGTGCTATCAAACATTAATTTATTATCAAAGTGTGATATATATATATATATATATTGTTTAATTTTCAAATAAACCTTTTAAATTTGCAAAACAAACCTACTTCTTGGCTCAGCGGGGTCGGGGGGATTCTGAGAGAGAGGTGTTATATAAGGGTTGTCATCCAGAGTAAATGAACTGGACATAAAAATACATCAATAAGGGCTTCCATCAGCATCCCAGACTAGGCATTGACTTAGCTGTAGTGTTGAATTGAATCCGCTTACAAAGTGGGGGCTCGTAGCCGGGATATTCTGGATTCGAATTACCACTTGTGCAGCTTAATACAGTGTGTCAACTGACCGGATACACATATCCGGTTAGATCACCACGCTGTTTTACATTGTGAAAGCACCCCTCAAAGGAACGCTCTAAGGAAACGGTCTGTTTTGCAAAATAAAATACAAACTTCTGTAAATCAGGAAGGAACTCAAATTCCAGAATGACGACACTGGTAGACATCAAAATAGCCAGAGAGCACTCCTTACATAAGCTATCTGTGAGAGGTGAATGGACTGAGCAGGGCCAGGATGCGTAGTTGCAGGCAATCACACGACAGGTCACTGCAACTGGGTTAGATATCAGGAGAGATCAGGGTCCCTTACATGTGGCCCTGAGTGAACTATACATGGCTCCTAAAGCCATAAGATGGTTAGGATAGCGGCATATTTGTATCTATATATGGGAGCCATGCAGGACAAATGTGCTGAAGGCCAAGATCTGGCAAATAGGCAACATATTGCGTTAGAGAAGGCCCAATCTGACCTGGTCTCTTCTGAGCAGAGGATGCACATAAGCCAGGAGTCAGAAAATGAGAGCAGACAGTATCTCATTAAAATCAAAGAGGACATGTGTATCCTGCAACAGGAATAGTCTGACCAGGATACCAGATTTCTGGCCTTGCAGAAGGAGTACCAAGAAGGTTTGGGTTCCCTACTGCAGAGCCATAAAAAGCTGGAGCAACAATTAGATTTCAATAGGGCATGTGCTGAGCAGGTAGTCACCCTGCAAAGCCACCTAGATAGGGAAAAGGCAGAGAGCAATACATTGATTTTGAGAGGTATGGACACCCAGACAGAATTTCAGGAAGAGCGCCAGAAAGCTGGTGCCTTTCAAAGGCAGAGGGACGACCTGGCGGCACAGATGCAGGCTCTTAGTCAGGAAAGGGACACCTTAGGCCAAGAAGTCTGCCAATTAAAAGAAAAATTGAAGAAAATCACCTGGCCCTCCAGGGGTTGGGTGACCTCCAAAAAGAGCATCACGACTTGCTAGAGCACACCAGGAGGGTAGAAGATGCTCTGGCAAGAAAGGAGCAGGCCAGTAGGGATGGGACTCAGGAGGTAACCCTCCTGCAGCAGAGACTGGCCTAGTACTCCAGGACCAATCAGGAGGCACAGAGAGAAAATGAGGCTCTCTGTCAGCACAATGATAGGCTCCAGCAACAGGTAGCCATGCAGGAGAGACTGATAGAGTCTAGTAAGGCCTTAAGTGAGGAACTGAAAGTGCAGGCTCTTGCATTGCAACAGGGAGCAGGGGCTGACAGAGATGAAGTTCGCTGGGAAAGGGAAACACCTGAGCATAACCTCAGAAGCTCTTGTACCAGAGGCCTTCATCTCTCTCAGTCCCTGGACTCTGCCACCCCCATGTCCCCTGGCGCGCATGAGCACAGGGCCACAGGAATGGCAGATTACTATCCAGCCAAAAGTATGGGGCTCATAGGCCAGTACCACCCAGGAATGGATGGGCGGGCATCCGGGTGTGGACACCTAAGTACAGTGCAATTTAGTGGGGGACACCAGGAGAGTAGGCCCACTAAGGGCATCCTGAGAACCTCTGCCCAGTTAGGTCAGTGGGGGGGTACCCATCAAATCCTGGTAGCAAGGAGGGATCTGAATACTCCTCTGAGCGTCACAGGACACAGGAGACCAGGTCCCCACATTCTGCCAGCTATTCCCAGGCTCGCAGAATCTGGGAAAACCTGGAAGTCAGACGGGCACCTCTGGGAGCAGTGCTTCTGAATCAGAGGATGAATGGACCAGGGTTACCCGAACCAAAAAGGCCATTAAGGTGAAAAGGGCCTTGCTTAAGGACCCCTTGAAACAGATTAAGGCAATCAGGAGTGTCATCACGCCTTATCATAAGAACGCCAAGTATTCTGTTTGGGAACACTTGGAGCTCTATGAGCAAATGATGGAGACTTTCCATTTGAAGGACAGCAGTAGCTGCATCCAGTACGTCAAATGGACATTCTCCCCTGAATACTCCAGTTTCTTTGTGGGGCTGGAGGACCAAAACCATTCAAGATGGTCCACATATAGGGCGGCCATCTTGAAACATTTTTCTGTACATAGAAATTCCCAAGAGGCTCACAAGGCAGCCTACAATTTGCAATGTGGGGAGGATCAGGCCCCACAAGAATTTGTGCAAGAATTGAAGCGTGCCTTTGCGCAGACCACCAGAAGGGTGCGCACGGACAGCAGAGAATTCATCAACACATTTTTCCATGCTCTTCCCAAGTACATAATGACCCAGCTCGTGAGAGATTTTCACGAGAAAAGATCTTTAGACTGGGTCATTGAGCAAGCCACCCGGATCTATGAGGTGCAGAAGCCCATAGAAAATAAAAGTAATGCGCAGAAAACCCCCAAAACCAACAGCACCCCGGCTGCTGCCAAGGTGGCAGAGGTAAAGGTTGCCCCCGTTTTAGATTTGGAGATGGGGGGGCTAAAAACCTGCCTGCGCAGAATAATTCTAACTCCAGAAGGCCCTCGGGCCAGTCACAGACAAGGAGTCAAGGAGGTAGTCCCATAAATGGGGTCCCTCGCTCCCCTGATTATGTAAGTCCCCGCTACAAGGGAAACCAACCCATCCTGGGTTATGTGTGGACTCCTCCAGCCCAAGGGGGGGGGGTCCAGTCAAGCACCTCACCCAGAGAACTTCCCTCCAAACTTCCCACAGGAGGGCAGAAATTCACCAAACACTGGGCCAAACTTTTTCCCCAGGTATCCACAAGGTTTCCAGCCCCAAACTCATCCATCCTTCTTTCCCCAATTCCCTGTGCCCAAACCACCTAATCCGGGAGAGGGGAGGCCAAGGGTGGAGGGGTACCCAAATCTTCCCAATCCGGGGTATTACCAGAGAAGGGATAGCTACCCTTCCCGGAATCAGCCTAGGGGAGAAAATAGAGCCCCGTATCAGCCTGAGCGGGTTTCACAACTTGAGCGCCAGGTCCAAAATATGGCACGGGATCTGGGTCACATACTGAGGGCTCAACAGAACCCTCAGATGAGCATGCCACCGCAGAATGCCCCAAACTCTGGACCTGGTGCTCCAGAACAATGACGGGGGCAGCACCCCATAACCCACCGGTTCCCAGGGAGGAGGCACAAGGGGAAGTGGGGTGTAAAGCCTTGGCGGAAGCTTCCTTCCCAACTTGTAGACAGCCCCTGGAAAACCAGGAACCGGAAGCAAAATCTCCTACCCCTGAAAGTCTGCCACCCAAGGAGCAAAGAGGAGGTAGGAGAAACAAAGGACCCAAACAGACCCATTTTTTGGAGGAGGTACAGGTCTTCCAATTTGAGGGAGAGGGATCCTCAGAAGATCCTGGGAAAAGGATCTTCTTCTTCAGAGATGGGGGAACTCCTCCCAAGGAAAAATGGGTCCCAAGAGATTCCAATCCAGACTAGGAAGATGTGGGGATTGAGCTGTCGCCGCCCATCATTCTATCCCAGAACCAACAATACCAAAATCCCATGGGTCAAACCCATCCTGATGACTGCCTCCAAAAAGGGGGGGGGCGGCCCAGAACCCGAAACCATTTCCAGTGCCAACTCTTTCTTTCAGATTCCCCAGGCTCTTCACAGAATTCTGACCAAATCTCTTCTCTTGCCATGTCCAAAACCAGAAAGTTAGCCCACCAGATGTCCAAAAATTTGCATTATCTGTGCCCCCTCGAGGAGAAGGAGGGAAGATACTATGCCCCGGTACAAGTACACTGGATCTCAAGCCACCCTTCTGTCCAGAAGGGCCTTTGATGAACTGAATTCAGGTAGGGGGGAGAAGTACCAAATTCCCCTCACCTCTCTTCCTGGACAACTTCAATACTTTGACGGGAAGGAAATTCCCATCGAGGGGACTGCAGAGTTGGACATGAAAATTGGGCGACACAAGGTGAAAACCCCGGTCATAGTAGTAACTCCAGAGGGCACCCCTTGTTTACTAGGGAATAACCTCCTGAGAAGGTTGTCACCCCTAATAGATTGTGAAAACAAGGTCCTCTGGACCCAGACTAGCCGACCAATAAAATTAAATTAAAACAGAGTGTCAACCATGTTAGTTTAAATGGCACCTGCCATAAGGTTGAACAAAAATCTGACCAAGTAGAATTTCACTTTCAGAACAACCAAAGTCCAGACGTGACAGTAATAGCAGTAGGACAACAGACTGGTGGTGGGGGGTCCTCTCTATTTCTGAAAATCAACTTTCCTTCCAGTTTAAGGTGGTATTCCACACTGGAAGGAAATACTCTGAAATTCTTTACCAATCCACAATCAGACACTCCCACTCCTATAGTCCAGAAAGATGTAAAATCAGCTCAGAGCCTGGCCGATATTCAGCAAATTGGAGAGCAGTTGTTCATCCCTGTTCAGTTAAATTGTGGGAAGGACTCTGTTCTCGCTCGAATGTGTGTGAACAACGGTAAGAGCTTCATCAGCGAAGCCATGCTCCGCCAACTCCCAACAGATCCAGCCATTCCCACATTCAAACTGATAGACAAATGGGAAATGGATCTGGAAATACCCAATTCCAAACATCTCCTGTCAAGCAGGTGTATGCTCAAAATCTCCATTGGCAACATAATTGTTGGGTCGTGCAAGACGTCACTGCCGCCTTTTACTTGGGCAGTGACATTCTCAATCGCTTTGCCATTAGTTTGGACCTAATAAACTTCAAAGCTTTGTCCCGATTAGCGGCTAAACCCATGGGCTTTGATGATCAAGAAAAAGCATTTAGGTCAGCTCAATTGCTACCTTATGCAGTTGAAATTCAGCTTAAAGAGGAAGTCACCATCCCAGAAAGGACCCGACAATTCTCCCTGGAAGTGAAAGTTAAAAGAGAACAAAAATTGAAAAACCCTGATGCTTATATTCATCTAAATGATTCTCTCCAACAACAAGGGTTAGGGGTAAACCTAACACCATTAGTCAACATAGAACATGACACTATTCCAATAGAGGTGGATAACAGCGATTTAAAGAGTATAACTCTAGCTGCAGGCACCATTATTGGAATGGCGGTTGATGATTGACATTTCTCCATTGATTTAGGAAATGAACTGTTAGGACCAATCCCCAAGGACTGTTTTGACAGTGACAGTGAGCACAATACAACACCAGACAGGATTTTCACCCGGCATGGGGTGAACTTCCTGGTGTACACTTCTTGCCCTTATGGTAAGGAAGATGTGACTTGTGACTTCAGAAGGGATGAGGTGATTTTCCAGGTCCATGAGGGATGCCTTTCCCACCTGAAGCCTCTAGTCCAAATCAGCACTCTGACCAGGGACTTCTCCACCCAGCTGGAGGAGGCCGCTGAGATAGCAAAACCAGAAGTCTTTCCAGGCTTCAGGCAGATGGTGGAAGAGAGAATCAACCTAGCTGATGCCTGCGTAACTCTGGAACAGAAGCAAAAGTTAAAACAAGTTTTCTTGGATTTCCAAGATCTCTTTGCGGTAGACTCATATGACTGTGGTCGCACCAACATCCACACGACAACAATTCCCACGGACCCTGGCATGACTCCAGTATTTGTGAAGCAATATCGCTTGCCTCTTGCATCCATGGAGTCCCTTACTGAAATAATTAAGAACCTTGAGTCCCGGGGAATAATCCGTCCAGTCCACAGCACTTTCAATAATCCGGTGCTGGGAATATTGAAGCCAAACGGCCAGTGGAGACTCTGCGCCGACCTTAGGGAGCTCAACAAACGGGTCCATACTTCCCGATGGCCTCTGCCCTACATTGACCAAGGGCTGGCCCAGATCCAGGGGTCACAGGTATTCACAGCAATGGACCTGACCAATGGATACTGGACCGTGCCTGTCAGTAGGGAGGACAAATACAAACTGGCTTTTACCTTTGGGGGCCAGCAGTACACATGGACCCGGACTCCCTTCGGATACCTCAACTCCGGCAATGAATTCAACATTTTCCTACACAAGGCCATGCCCGACCTGGGTGCGAGGGGTAACCTGGTTTATGTAGATGATGTCCTCATCAAGTTCATCTGTGGAGGAACACAAAGCAGAGATCCGTTATGTTCTGATGCAGTTGAGGGCCGCAGGAGCAAAACTTTCCTTTCAGAAGGCACAGTGGTGTAGAACCCGTGTTAATTTCTTGGGGCATGAAATTACTCCTCAGGGTCTCTGTCCCCAAGAAAAGAAAGTGGAAGCACTTCAGAAACTGAAAGACCCCACAACTCTGCGGGAACTAAGGAGCCTCCTTGGACTGACTAATTACAGCAGAAAGTTCATTGAGGGCTACGCAGAGATCACCAGACCCCTGATTCATCTCTTGAAGGGGGGGGTCAAGTGGGAATGGGGTCCAGAACAATCCGAGGCAGTAAGACAACTCAAGAGAAGCCTCTCACAAGCGCCCTGCCTAGCTTACCCTGTCAGAAACAAGGAGTTCTTCCTGGAGACAGGGTTCTCTAATATGTGCTTGACGGCAGTATTAGACCAAAAGCATGACAAGGTCAATAAAGTAAGCACCTATGTGTGCAAAACTTTATCCTCTGTGGAGGAAAAATTCAACGATTGTGAGAAGGCACTCCTGGCAACGGTGTGGGCATTGAAGAATTACCACCCGTTTATCCAGGGGGAACACATCATAGTGGAGACTCCACACCAGCCTCTGCAATATCTCCAAAGTGACAGAATCCGGGCCGGAAATGTGAGTAATTCCCGAATTACTTCCTGGATTCTGTCAATGCAAGGCTTTCCTGTGGAGGTCAGATATGGCCAAAACAAGAAGAGTTCCCTCGCGCAAGGTCTGGCTGACTTGCATGATTTTGCCAGGGAAAACTGTCTCGAGGACGAAAGTCTAAAAATCAAGGACAACATGGAGGCATACCTTAATTCCCCCCACAAAGTCTTTGAAGAAGACAAGTGTGAGGGAATGCCCAGTGTCTATGTGGATGGATGCTCTTACCATGTTCACAACAACGGGGAGAAAGAACTGGTCGCTGGCGTAGGGAATGCATGGGTGAAGGAGTTTCTAGAACCCTCTGCTGGATACAAAATTGGTCCCCGAAGTAGTCAGGTGGCAGAGTTGATGGCTGTGCATCAGGCCATCCTCACTGCTGTCCAACATCAACTCCAAGAACTGGTCATAATCACAGATTTGGATTATGTACGGAACGGGTTCGTGGAGCACCTGGTTAACTGGAAAACCAGAGGCATGCTATGTGCTAATAACAAACCTTTGAAACATGGGAAGTTAATCCAAAATATTGATGATCTGGTCACATCGAAGGGGATGACCATCTACTGGAAAAATATCAAGGGTCATTCCAAAGTAGAGGGACCAGACAAAACTGGAAATGACTTAGCAGTTCAGCTGGCTAAAACCGGGGCCATCCAAGGGGATCTAATAGAAATAGAGTCCCTGTTGGGGGAAATCCAGGTCACTGCTATCACTAGGTCCCAGAAAAATGCTCACAATGATCTTTCAACTGCACAATGGAGTAAGGAGCCCCCTGATGCTGATTTGATTATAGCTCAGAAGGGGGATCCAATAATTGGTAAGTTTTACCAACACATTGAGGACCCTGAGAACTTTCCCCTGACGGATACCGATTACATTGGGAAGGTGGACCATAGAGTGTTGATGAAATGTCCAAAGATGTTCCGAATCCAAGACGGTTTGTTGGTAAGGAAATCCCAAGCTGGCCATGATCAGTGGTTGGTTCCTACCTCATTCCGAAGCCTGATGTTAAGTTACGCCCATGATGCGGCCACCGCCGGTCATAGGGGGTTTCATACAAAACTTGAAATCTTAAGAGAGATTGCATACTGGCCACATATGGGCCAGGACCTCAGCCAATACTTGAAGGGGTGTCTTGTGTGTGCACAATTTCAGCCAACACCCCTCACACACCGGGCGCTTCTCCAAAAGAGGGGAATGACACTGCCATGGTCATATTTGCAAATCGACTTCGTAGGCCCTGTAATTCGCTCGTCTAGAGGAAACAAGTACATGTTGACCGTCACATGCTTGTTTACCAAGTGGGTGGAATGTCTCCCAGCCCCAAACTGCAAGGCAGAAACAGCAGCTGCCCTGATGATTAACCACATCTTCTCCCGTTTTGGTCTACCTCAAAGGATTGAGTCAGACAGAGGTAGCCACTTCACCAGTGAAGTAATGACACAGATGTGGGAGATATTGGGGGTTAAAAGGAAGCTACACATTGCTTACAGGCCAGCTTCTTCTGGAGTAGTGGAGAGATACAACTGAACCATTGTGAGCATCTTAAAAAAGTTTGTGGCAGATTCTGGGCCAAGTTGGGATATCCGATTACCTCTGGTCCTAATGGCCATCAGATATACCCCTTCATCTGCAACTAAAATGTCACCATTTGAGTTGATGACCGGACGCAAGATGGTGCTTTCCCAGCATTTGCTCTACAGGACCCAAGAGCAGACATTGATAAATGCCTCCACAACTCATGAGTATGTGGAGAATTTAAGGAAACACCTTCAGCATGCTTTTGCCTATGCTCAGCGGAATCTAGAAAGATCAGCTGATAGCATGAAAACCCACTACGACCTGAAGACCACCAGGAAGGAATATACTGTGGGAGACTCGGTCTATCTATACAATTTCCAAAGAAACTTGGCCAAACAGCGAATATTTTTGCCTACGTGGAAGGGACCGTTTGAAATTATAGACAAGGTATCCCCAGTAGCGTATAAGATCCGCATCCCCAAAGGTAGTCTGGCGGAAGGGGAAGACAAGTGGGTACATATAAATCAGCTAAAGTGTTGCCATCCCAGGCACACTCTACAGCAACTGGAGGAGTCCTCTGCAATACCAGAGGAGACCGCTCCAGATTAATTCAGTTCCCATGCCAAAATATCCCACATATAGTCTCTAAAATATTATGATTGGAAAAAATAATGTTTCATGTTATGTCTTGTTTTAAAATAAGACTGAAAAATGTGTCCTGATGTATAAAATGTATATGCCGCCCCACTATATCAATAGTGGTGGAAAAATGTCTATGAATAGGTATTGCCGCTTTTGCTTTATCATCCTAGGAGAGATGAAACAATGGAGACTGACCAAGGAGAACGATCCAGGGACCGGGAGCAGAGATCCGAGGGGCCGGGGACCCCCCAATCCTCCCATCAGGACCAGCAAGGAGAACTGATTGATCGACTGGAGGGAGGAAAAGATGCTGAACTGTGCCATCTACGGAATTGGAAGATGATGAGGCGAACATCCCAGATCTTGCTAGTTCCATCTGTGAAAGATCAGAATGGCCATCGCAAGAGGGGGGGCTTGTGGGATGTTTTTACCCATGCATCCAAGCCCTACCATAAAACTGTGCATTACTGGCATTGAAAACATCATGATGGCCAGAACTCCCCAGAGAGTGCACAGGGAAAACATGAAGAATAGGCTGCCACCCATTTTTGCCTATGTTGTGAGCACAGGGGGGCACTGCCTATAGCCACCATTGGGCTACACACACAGTAGCCTGAAACCATTGGGAATGGCAATGCTGATTGGCAAAAGCAACCCAGAACTATGGGGAATGCATTTTCTTAATGTCAAAAATGGATGCAATACTGGTGCTCACCACTATCAGAAAGCCGGCGTTTTAAAACCACCAGACTTTTGTGTAAAACTGAACAAATGAACCCAAACCAGGCCAAGGAAAGATTTGCTAAGAGGTAGATACAATGTAAAACTATATTCTGAAATGACTTGAAGGAAGTAATTATTTAATATATATATATATATAAAAATAGCTGGGGATGTCAGCAGCTTAAGTGAATTTGGGTTTAAAGCCACTAAAATCGAAATGTTTAGAATAAATGAGTGACCTACTTGTGAGTGTCACATAGGTTGCAATTGTTTAAATGTCATAGTTTTGAACTTAGAATCAGCATTCTAGCTGCATGTGTAAAAATTGTAAGTTGGATTTGAATGTAGAAAACTGGGAACTAAAGTGACATTTAGCTGAATTCTGCCTGACAACTACCCCCGACAGGAGTTGAACTGGCTCAACAACTCTTCCCAGGCCTGGCTGCATTCTGCTGCCCCTGCCAAAAGGAGATGACACCTCTCTGATTCGATTAGGGGAGGAGCACCTGGGGACTGCAGGAAGTTGAACAAAGCCCTGTCCTGGACTCAGGCAAATGATATATTGGGGGGGGGGTCGTAAAATGGCTTCCTCTTGGGAGAGACTGGGAGGGGAAGTGCCTGTGAGAGCAAGCTGAGCTTGGGGGAAGTGGATAAACCAGAAATTCCACCATGTGCTTTGGAAAGCCACACGCCTTTGGGGCCAGAGCATGATTTTAAAAAGATGGATAATTCATAGTGCGGACTTGCCAAAATTATATAAATAACATCATCATTTTTGTGATTTTTCTGTGCACATATTAAGAGGTGTTAGCACCCTGTGGTATGTTCTTGGGGATAGTAGCGAAAAAAAAGGTTGTTACTCCAAATGTATGCATGTTAAAAATCTGACACTTTATCATCGGAAACCCATATCCCTGGGGCACATTTGTGTAAAATCTGGAAAGGTTTAGAGGTCGTTATCTGGATGAAAAGGGGAGAATTCTGTCATAAGTGGACACGACATCGTACAAAGACAGGGATCGGATGGTTTGGTGCTACAGAAAATATGTTAACTGGACCTATAACATTAGAAAAATGGTACATAGATAAATATGTATTTGGGTCAGAAATAGATTTGTGTGCAATTTGACAAGGGGAGGTTCCTCTGGCCATAAAACCTACAGCATCACTCTGACACTCCATTTATTTCCCCCAATCAAGGGAGAGAGGAAAGCTTGGCCAATGATAAGTGAGAGGGACAGGCTTAGCTAGACCCAGGCACACACCAATTTCTAAACACATAAAAAGGAACATTGAAACCCAGGTAGAGACATTCACTTTCCACTTTCTTGCGGGATGCTTTGCCGGGAGACTTCAGACTTCACATCCAGAGATCCAGACTTCAAATCCATCAATCTCCAGAGACCAGAAATTAACTCCAGAATTTGTAGCAGAGAAGCCTGAATCCACAAGCTGAATCCTCTTCAGCAGGCCTCAGAACCAACCAAACTATTCAACAGCAGGGCGAGCTGTTTGAATTCTTTGCCAAGAACTTTTGCAAGAACCTGTAGCAGTATCCAGAAAGCAGTGCTGTATCCGGAACCAGAGAGAACCAGAGACCAGATTGCTCTGAAGAACTGCTAGCAGAAGTCCAGCCAATCCTGACCCGATCGGTGACAAAGTCGCATTCCTGTCCAAAACCTAGTGTGAGTACCCAGCTAGCACTGTGCCAAAACCAATCTCTTAGTTTAAAATAATCTAATCCAAACTATTTTAGCCTATTAGAACTGCCTCCTAGAATCGTGTCATTCTGTCATCTTTAAAACTGAAAACTGTCATCTGTCATTCTGAGCTTTAAAATTTCAAATCCGAAAAACTACCTTTACTGAATTGGCCGTATCTCCGGAACCGATTGTGCTAGGAGCGAGTTTTAACTGTCATCTTAAAGCTAAGATTCTGAGCTTTTCCCTTTCTTATAGTGCTTCCGTAATTGCGCTCGACGCAAGCGTCTGAATTTGCCGCGATTTGACATTTTGCTTAATTTCAGCCATGTGTAAAAATATTTGTCCTTGCCTTCCTTGCTGAAATTCGTGTGCAACCTGACAATCATTCATAGAGCATTGCTGAAGTGATCCTGAATTAATTTAAAGTATCTCTCACACACCCGGAACCTCCTATAGGGAATTAAAAGCAATTTTAGCATATTTTTCACTTAATTGCAACCACATCAAAGTATCTTGCCTGTGTTTAAAACTTCTACCTGTTTTCCTCTAAGCTTGCTAGGGGGGAACTGAATTATATTTGATTGCATTCCTGAGAACTTTGTGCTTTCCTCCCATCTCTTTACGTTGCATAGAGGGTGGGGGGTGAATTGTCAAAGAAAAGTGATTACATTGTCTTTTGTTGAAGTCATATCAAGTTTATTTTCTGTACTGCATGTTCATTCATCATTGCATTGTCCTTGAAGCCATAAAAGCATTCTCAGCTACTTTATCGTCTCTATATCACTTCTAAGCCATCAAAAAGAGTGTACCACCGTAACATTATCCATTGTTGATCACTATCATCTTCACAAGTGTGCTATCAAACATTAATTTATTATAAAAGTGATATATATATATATATATATATATATAGATATATATATATATATATATATATATTGTTTAATTTTCAAATAAACCTTTTAAATTTGCAAAACAAACCTACTTCTTGGCTCAGCGGGCCGGGGGGATTCTGAGAGAGGGGTGTTATATAAGGGTTGTCATCCAGAGTAAATGAACTGGACATAAAAATACATCAACAAGGGCTTCCATCAGCATCCCAGACTAGACATTGACTTAGCTGTAGTGTTGAATTGAAGTCGCTTACATCATTTAACATATTTCAACTTTGTAAAAATAATTTCATTAGTTTCAGCCCACTTTTAATGATCATCACATATAGTATTTTTATTCACATCTATTCCATTACAACAATCACTTCTATTTTATTTCTCTGTTATTGGGCCCTATAAATAGAGTCATGTGTCTTCTTTCATGTATTTAAGGGACCTGACCTGTTTCTACACACTCAAGCCCCCTTACTCCATTGTTTGCAGAGCCAGGGCTTAATTTGGTTAACATGAACAAATTGTTCTGTTACCTTTTCACCTTCAGTTTTTAAAATGTTATAAACTACTGGAGATACCTTATCTATAATTTGAAATGTCCCCTGCCAGACTGCCAGAAATTTAGAATTTTTCTGTTTACTTTTTCCAAAATGAAATGTATACACCTGATCCCCCACACTATACTCTTTCACCGATGTCTTTTTATCATAATATGATTTTGCACTGTCAGCAGCCCTTTCCAAATTCCGCTGCACAAAAGCAAACGCATGTTGTAAATGCTTCCTCAGTTCTTCCATATATTCATGAACTGTAGATGAGCTTACAAGTGTCTGCTCATGTGTCCTGTATAGCAGCTGTTTCAGCAACACCATATTCCTACCTGTCAATACTTCATGAGGCCTGATGTCTGTGGCTTTGGCAGGAGTTGATCTGATTGCCATCAAAACCAGAGGTAAACATAAATCCCAGCTGGAACCTGTCCCTGCTACAAACTTCTTTAATATGTCCACAACTGACCTATTACAGTGTTCAATTCCACCAGAAGAGGCAGGTCTATATGCAATATGTAGCTTTCTTTTCACTCCCAGTATTTGCCACACCTTACTCATTAAAGCGCTTGTGAAATGGCTTCCTCTGTCTGATTCTATTCTTTGTGGTAACCCAAATATTGAAAATATATGATTTACCAGTAACGTTCTGCTGTTTGCGCAGGAATACACTCTATCCATTTTGACATTAAACAAACCACACTCACAATATAACAGTTCCCCCTGCTCAACCTTTTTACAGGCCCTACATAGTCTATTTGCAAATCTGACCATGGAAGAGTTAAGCCTCTTTTCATTAATGGGGATCTATGCATTGGTGAAGCAGGTTTAAATTGGGCACATACTAGACATCCCCTAGTATATAATGCCACATCTTGGGACATATGTGGCCAGTAAGCATAATCTTTCAGTATCTCTAATGTTTTTTGTGAACCTCTGTGTCCTGCAGTTATTGCATCATGTGCATGGTGTGGCATTATCCCT
This sequence comes from Ambystoma mexicanum, assembly GCF_040938575.1. Lineage (NCBI taxonomy): Eukaryota > Metazoa > Chordata > Amphibia > Caudata > Ambystomatidae > Ambystoma > Ambystoma mexicanum. The sequence continues at coordinate 1,117,524,124 of NC_090924.1, forward strand.
CTGAATGAAAGGGGTACCACCCACTGTATTTGTCCTTTTATGGACTCTCTAATCATGAATCCATCCTGTAGTCTAATTTGTTTCTTATTCTTTAATAGCACCCTCAACTCTTCTTTTCCCACGCAATTATTTTCTGTTAAATGGTTTTGTACAGGGTTTATCAAATGATTATAATAGATTCCCAAAATTGGATCAACTTTTTGTGTCTTAATCAGATCTTGATCTGGTGTATCATAACTCCACTGTACCACTGGTTGTTCTACCTCCTTTGGTTCTTTAGAGCGTGTCACTGCATCAATTTGTATTTCACCAAGTAAATGTTCAATAGGTAGCAACTCTCCCATCACAGCCCCAATTTTGGCTAAATGATCTGCCTTATCGTTTCCCTCCTTATCCTCTACTGGAGTTTTTAAATGCCCACAAATGTTTCTCCAGTATATTGTCAAATCATTCTCTGACACCAATTTGTCTATGGCTTGTATAATTGTTCCATGTTTAAGGGGCTTTTATTGTAAGTAATCATGCCTCTTGCTTTCCAGCCAGGCAAATATTCCACAAAGCTATTTCGTGCATAATCAGAATCAGTCACCAAGACTATTTCACTAAATTTATTATCAACTGCAGTAGTAATTGCTTTATAAATGGCTGCCAATTCCGCTACTTCACTGCTCCTAGCGCCAATTCTCATCCCTATACTGGGAATGCCTTCACATTTCAAACAGACATTTCCTATTCCTGACAAAAATTGTTTATTACTGTCATTTTCAATGTGAAAAGCACAACCATCAACATATACAGTTGGCAAATCCTTGCATGTCTTTTCATCAAAAGCTTTGTGTGGTGACTGTCCAAACTGCTCTAAACTGTTCTGATATCTCTCAGGAGATTGATTTCTATTCATGTTACCTCTGAATTCAAGTGAAATAGGAAGTGGAGAATGCGGATTGACCATTCTTTGAGCATGGGCGACTAGTGGTGGTGATTGATCGGACATTGATTGAAAAAATGCTCTCCTGATAGGGCTCCCATCTGCTCACTTGGCTCCCCGAAAAGCAGTACATACTGCTGCAGTACATCTTATTACGGGTGCATGGACATTTGACCAAATTATCCTCATGATACGCAAAGTAAACTGGCATCTTCTGTAAGCCTGAATACCTTTCAAGACTGCTTGCATCACTTACAAAGCAGCTATGTGTAGCTGTCACAAGATATCTGGTGGCACATGCTCCTCGCACAGGAGAGTGACCACCAGGCTTGAACAACAACACGTCCACAAAGAAAGGACCCGTAAACAATCCTTTTCTTGTCATGCACTCACCCTCTGGAATGTGATTGCGGTGATGGCTTGGAATGCCCACACAATTTTCCAATTTTGCAAATCTCTCAAAACATGGCTTTTTCAACAACACCGGCCAAGGACTAATTACAATGGATGCGCATAACAATGCACAGACTTCAAATCACAGTACTGTGCTAGTATTAACAAATACTAGCCCAAATGCTGTCTACCCATACTCATGCTGTGCTGCTTTCAAGCTAGTTATGTGCTTTAAATAATAAGATAAAATACCAATAAAAATAATGTTCATTAGCCATGGACAACACAGTTTCTCTTTGTCACCCGTTGATATATTGCTCCTTTATGGCACCCTAGTAAATTATATCTTTTACAACAGTTGTTGAAGTCTATAAGGGATCTTTGTAAAACGTCAGAACGAAATAGCAGGGAGCAAATCAATTGGGAGTACATTGTAGGTAGCCCATAGTCCTTGTGGGACAACTGTTTAAAAAGTCACCTGACAGTATATAGTCGGTTGTGATTGATTTGATTTTTATATTTGTAGTGAGCAGCACTGCAAACTAAATTCCACCTTGATGCTGTAGAAAATCAGTTCAACTAAGCTTTGCAAATGTCAACGAGATTAAGTAGATAATTGAGTTTCAACTGACCTCCAGAACAATATATCGAGTGATCAGCTGGATAGCAGTTGTAAGGGTGTTGAAGAGTCTAGGATTGTGGTACCAGGGCATAACAGGATCTTAAAATGAGACAATAACATTTTTAATGACAGCATGTTGGTATACCGTGAGCCAGCAAAGAAATCTGTCAAGTGGGGAAACCATGCTCCATTTTCTCGAACCAAAAAACAACTAAAGCTTTAATGTGTGCATGCCCTGTAGGCACATTGGACTTTGGCATCATCTGGTTGCCTTATAACAACAGTTTATCGAATTACAAATGGTGTTGTTGTATTGTTTAGTCCCTGCCTAAAAGTGACCAACTGGACCAGAAAAATGATTTTGGGGCTTGAGCTACTATACCTTTGGAAGCTCCATGAAGGCTCCATGTTAGGTGTTTTCTCCATTTAGTGCCACTCAATTTCTAAGGTTATTCATAGTATGTGCACATTAAATTCTACGGCGTATGCCGGTCACACAAATATATTCTAAGCTCTGTTAAAGCTAATCTCCAATTAAGTGATAAATGTTAGTTAAAAACTTGTCTATGCCTAGTGGGCTTTCACTCAATTTCCTTCCGGAAGGAGTTGCATTTGATGACACCTCCAGCCTGGGACAGTGCAGTTCGATATGCATCCTCTTTGAGGCCTTTATCCCGTTATGTTGTTTCTCCAGAATGCGTTTCAAATAGTACTTCATAGGGATGATATGACTGCTCTTCTACTTGAAGCTCTATCCGCTGTATGTTATACAATTGCCTATTAAAGCCTTTTGTGACATCCTTGAGTGGCTATGTGTAAGAAGGGGGAACATATGTTCTCTCTCGTCAATCCTGGGAAAATGCTCTGTCTCACATTTCTTTCAAACCTATTGGCGCATGTGCGAGGTTCCTCGGGTTTCTGCTCTACTTTTTAATTATTCTCTGTTTATGTCCAGTTATTAAATTTGCCCACACACATTTCCTATGCCAATTAAAGACAGATTATCCCCAAAATGGATCCTGATACTTATTAGGATGTGTTTGATAACAACCCCCAAATCTACCACTGTCTTCTTCCAGTTCACTTGTGAATGCACACAGCCCGAATTGACCAATGGTGACTCCGACTTAGAATCCTATCAAGGTTTTCATTGATTTTCAGAAAGCAATGGAAACACTTCCTCTGATCGTCTGCATTGGGCACTTGTCCGACTTCAGGGCTGCGGTAATGAATTTGATATTTGTCACTGACATTTTTCTCTGGCTACCCAATTAATTAGCCTACCCACTTCTTGTTATTTTCACTTTATAATTATTTAATTGTTTAAAAGAAACGCCTGCCCTTTTAGTTAGGAAGTTGCTATAGTTCTAAACAGGGTGTTTGTCCGGGTTGATAACCAAAGAGTTAAGTGTTCAGGTCTAATATAGAGCAGCCTACACTTTGCAGGTTTGATAAATTCTGCAGCAGAGAAAGCTCAGCTCTTCAGTCTTCTGATACCAATACATTGAGCTCTTTTAAATTGAGTAATACTACCAGCTCTTATTATAGCACCTAGAAGTGTAAGGGATCCAGCATAAAATGCTACATGAAAAAACAACTAATAATAATAATAATAATAATAATAATAATAATAATAATAATAATAATAACAATAAGAAACCTAATACACATAATAATACTAATAGTAAATGTGTATTATGTGTATTATTGTTGTTGTATATGATATTTTATGGTGAATACACACTATAAAAACAAAAAATGATAATAATATATCATTATTATTAATCATTTAGCATAAAATAATAACATACTATGTAAACACGCATATGTATAGACATAATAACCAGTGTTTTTGTTGTTGTTATTATTATTATTATTATTATTATTATTATTATTATTATTATTATTATTATTATTATTATTATAATTAGGGCACACATTCAAAGATTTAAACATTTATTAAATACTCTGCTGTGGGTCTACCATACCCGAGCAACACGAAGATTGCTGCACTTGCTGCAGAGTGAGGTAATCAAGACACATTGTATTGTTCATTGTGTCATTTACTATCTTGGTCGTTGTTTTCGTCCATGAAATCCAATACTATGCTCCAGACCATCCCCCATGCTTTTCCACTCAGCACTTTCTTTGCATCCCTACGTTTGAAAGATCTCTCAAAGGGGACATAGCTTTCAGCGTTACTCTGGGACACCTTTCTCGGGACGTCTTCAAAAATGATGAGCACCCTACGTTACAAAGAGGAATTAGACTTGGACTTCAATTAGCATACCTTATTCAACAATTGCTTCACTTAGCCAGGTTTAAAGTGTCCGGTTGTGATCCAAAAGACAAGAGCCTAACCCTGTGGCATATGCCACACTTCCTAATTTACATGCACAAAAAGAAGGTGCCCCCAAGTATCAAAAAGGAAATAATGCTGCAGACACCAAGGTGCCAAAAGTAGCCCTTGTCTCATTTTAGCGCGTCCCATCTACACTGTACAGGTACTGATGAGCCTTTGAGGTGCACACTTGTGAGACCATGAGCCCGATTCATGCCATATTTGCCCGGTTCAATGTGAATTTGCACTGCTGAAACGTGACTTTGCACTGCCAACACAAACCCTGATTCATGGAACCGTGCAAAGTGTATTTTTGCTGTGCAAAGTCCGGGTCAAGTCATTTTGTATTGCAAAAATGACTACGCCCAGACGTTGCCCTGCAAAAATACACTATGAACGGTTCCGTGAATCAGAGTGTGGGTCGGAAGTGCAAAGTCACTTTTCAGCAACGCAAATTCACTTTGAACCGGGCAAATATTCTGTGACTCAGGCCCCAAGTGTCTCCAGCCTCGTCTGACGTCTAATTCCAATCCAGACAAGGAATGAGGATGAGTTTAGGGACATACAATACAGTGATATAGGTACATGAAAAATGCTTCAGGTCGTGGGCCCACTTTAAGGAAATATTACTGCAATGAACTTTCATGTCGTCTCAGCTCTCTTCAGACTGTGCATTTCCGGCAGACAGGCAAGATGGTTGTGTGCAGAGTTATGTATACCAGAAACTAGAGGTACGTCACAGTATTTGAATGCAAATTAATTCAATATTTGAGGTATACAGTGCAATCATTTCACTCCACTGCAGTTCTTTAAGTGCCAAAAACTCAATACGCAGTCACATCAAACTAGAAGAATGACATATTTAATTATTTCAGAATGGACACATGTGAGATTTTAATTTTTAGAAAACAGGCATCGTCAGTACTTCCAAAAATTCACTTAAACAGGAAGACTACTAAGTGCCAGTAGCAATATTTAATTGTTCAACGATTCGGCCATGATGTATGATTCAATGCGTTAGTGCATTGCCTGGTTTGTAATATAGAAACGTATAAATCCACATTGGAAAAGTCAAAGATTCAGTGCATTTTGTTAGTTTAACCGCTGAAAAAATGAACAGTCAAAGCTTGCAAAAAAGAAAATAATGCAAAACGTCTTTCATCTCAATAGAAATGCAATTATTTAACCATAGTACATAACTTAAACTGATTGATATAATTAGTCTTGTTAAAACGACATTGTCAACTATAAAACATACAAACAAGTAGAAAAATACACATTTAATCCAGTTAAACACTGTTGAATGAGACAAAGGATACAGTACAGCAGATTAAACCTGCACCTGCATTAATATTACATAAGAGCCTTGTTTACAAGTACCATTGACAAATAGCTTCACCAGTTTCTATGGTTGATATGAGGTGCCTTTAATGAATTTGCCCATATTATCTTGCCATTTTGGATCCAATCCATACATATGCAAAATCCTGGCCTTTGAAGTATTTAAGAAAGAGGTCGTTTCAATTGGATGCTGTGGGAACTTGCTAGGGAAAACGAATTCACCCTCTACAAAGTTAACGCACGAAAAGGTCAGTGTGTATTTCCGAAGCCCCAGATTCATAGTCACAGGCAGTTCCAAAAGCCTACATGTTCCTGAATCTACTACCAAGCAATGGATCGTCAGTGGTTATTCCTGGCATTGGAGATGCCTGCCCCTGAGATGTGTATATGGCCTTCAGAGTACACACGTTTTGGTGTCCGCAGATAACCAGGGGGGTCCTGGGAGATTCTCTGCCAGACATGAGTCCTGGTTACAAGAGCCTTACCCAGAGTCTTTAGCTCACTATCTTTTACAGAGAAGAAATAGCCCAAACATATCAGTCTTTGTCCTGCCCTGGGGCAGTCCAGCACCGAAATGCTAAGCAATTCTCCTCTGAACAAGAGTACCAACAGCAACCCCAGACACATGTTTCGGTCTGGCTGAACCTCATCAGTAGGGTTTAGCTGTGCCTCTCTAAGATAGTGAGCAAGGGGTCCACGTCTGGATATGTTATGTGTTGGTTTGAGAAAGTAACAATGAATGAATGGTAGGAGTGAATCAGTATGAGTTGATTTAAAAAAGCATTTTGTGTTTAAATATTTTATAAAAAAAAGATATTTTATATTTGAAATGAAAATAAAAGATTTTGAATTCATTATTTGGCATTTATTGGTATATGTAAAAAGATAAATGTGTTGATTGGCTATTTCCTATCGTAGTGGTCCAATTTTCTGTTTATTCTAAGCTTTTATAAGTAGGCATGGAATGGAGTTGATGTATCAACATTGGATCCGTTATATCTGCGTTGCAAAAACCACTCCTTTTTAAAGTCATGGCTTTCCAGCACTCGCAGATAGAATCTGACATGTTAAAGGTGCGCTACATATTCACCAGATCATGGAGTTTACTAACACTTGATGCATTTTGAAGGAGCATATTTTAACTAGAGGATTTCTTTTTGTGTGGTTACTAATAACGTCTGTGTCACTTGCGTAATCAGATGATACTTACCATGATTCACTCCTTCATTGCCAGGGTATAGCTGCATGCGTCTGACAGAGGTTTCCATGAGAGCCTTATAATATTCTGGAACACATCGCACAGTAAGTATTAAGTCATTAGGGCCTGCTAATGTAATTCCAATGTACAACCACTGGTAGACCAGGTAAAACGTCTGCATGTCCTGTTATTAGGACTGTCAAGAAACATTACAGGGTCTTTGCCTCATCCGCTCACACTGACACAAACGTGAGTGTTCATGCAAATGTGTTCTTTTCTCCATTATGAGCTACCTATAATTTTATCTCAGGAAGATAGCTCAAGGGCAACGTGCTCGCATTGGAAGCAAGACGACAGGGAGCACCACACGTTCGATCCCCGGTTCCGCGCTTAGAAACCTCTGGGTATTAAGCGCATTATAAATAACCTATCATACTAATGTTTTTGAGGTTAGCCTCCCCTGGTAGTCAACAAGACACCGTTCTCATGTTTGCCTTGTTAAACCTCTTACATGGCGTTTAGCCCATAAATTCACTCATGACATACAATCGCTGTTGGTAATCGAAAGGATGCCACCAAATTACATACTGCCTGCTTAGTGTTAACTTGTGCCAATTTACTGAAATATCACTGGCAGTATTTCAGCGATTCTGCAGACATTATTGTACACAACTTGTACACAGCTGGTTGTACTGCTACTGAATAATTTGCAATAATGAAGAGTAGGTCCATTGTGGACCCTACTCTGGATTACAGTACAAAAGGGATCAAAAAATTGTCCATCAGAAATTACCACAATTTCGCTCCTTTTGAGGTCCCAATGTCCAGTGCAGTCAAAGGAAGCCCTTGTGGTTACCTATAGTAACGTCAACACAACCTAAATCCTACACCCGACCTTTGTAAAGGTTTACCTCCATCTGCTAATTTTTGTCACAGTAATATCTCAAAGCTTTGTGTTGTGCGTTGTTGTGCACCCTAATAGATTCATTAAGTAAAATGCATTTATTCACCTTGTTTTTAGTCAATGAATTTCCTTTTAGCTACTGTAAATCAAAATCATGAACTAAAAACCTCCCATAATCGGTTCTGGTGGAGAGCTCAACTACAAGGAAATATAAGAACCTTCAGTTGAATTTTGATTCTCACGCCCGTAGGAAGGGTACTTTCTCTTTTTTAGGGTGTGACTGCCACCTTTTTTTCTAGATCAGTCTCAAAGGCAGCATACCTATAACAAGCAGGTTACTCAAAGCATCTTGATTCATGGAAATCTTGCAGCAAACATGCAAATCGTGATCCCAAAATGTGTGTCTTGTGCACTTATGTACGAATTTTAGCACATTTTATGCATTCAATATTTAAGAATTAGCAATAATGTTTATTTTGCTCATTTGGCCAAATGTGCTTTCTGCATATTTTTCAACAAATACTATTGATTTGGTAATTAGGCCTATGGCGCGAGGAACAACTTCAGAATGCGGCTATGGAAAAGAGTTGCTTACGCCACACTTGGGAGGATGCTTGACAGTCAATCACTGTTAACTAACTAGATGATGCAACTAAATGATGTAGCAGTCAAAAATAGTACGTGTTAGACTCGCTTTGTAACTGAAATACAAGAAAATGAATTGTCTGGAATAGGAGGAATAGTTACTTAAAGGAACTGTTTTCTTTTTAATTGTTCTTTTTTTTGCAAGGGAACTATACAAGTTTTAAAAACATTTCACTTGTATCATTTAGATCAAGCTAGAAATGGACTCAACAAGCAGTAGGAGTGTGAGTATATTTGGCAACAAAACATATTTTATCCTGAAAAGCAAACTAACGAACAATACTTTTAGGGCCTGATTCACAGAGGGTTTTTAGAATGTCCCAAGCTCATTGGCACATTCTCTGTGAATGAGCCCTTTTGTGTATTTAGCCATTTTGGAATTGTTTGGTGTTTCCCAATTCATACACAACCAGTGATTGTACGTCAGGTACATGGTTTATATGACTGGTCATTTAAGGCACCTCATAGCAACAACAATCCGAAAATTCGTGTGTTTTTGCAGCAACATTAACATCTAATTTAGGAACAAGTGACTCGCAATGGTTTAAATGCTCACTCCATCAGATCGTTAGCTAAAGTGAAACAGTGCTCTGACTCATGTTTAGAACTACATTCTATACAAATAAGTTATACTTTACAGTAAAGTGCTACTCTGACACAAGTTGTCATTAACAGTAGAAATGCACATCTTCTAGACAGCAGCTATCATGGAAATATATTTACATCAGTACCTCAATATGAAAACATGTCAGCCTGTACCAAACCAACTAGATTAAACAATGACAAAATGACTGCACCACAAAAGTTCAATAAAACAACAATAGTACTGGAGGCAGTGAAAAAAATATATTCATGTTTTGTAGAAAGGCTCCAGTATATTGTAGCAATCATACACCAGCAGGGGGCGTACATGGCCGGTAATGCCCAAGCCTTGGCAGGCCCAAACGAAGTGTGCGCCTTGGCGAGGACTGCAGGCCGTTAGCAGCCTGTGCACCCCACAGCTGGGGCATGACTGCTGTTCACATCCCAAGGTTTGTCCGGGGTGCAAATAGTTTATATTTTTTCCTCAGGAGATTGGCTGCGCGTATTGCACAACGCCAATCTCCCGAGTATAAAAAATTGCAGCCGCCAACAGAAAAGGGACTAAGCACCTTTTATATTTCTATGGCGCCGGCCGGGAGCAGGAGGAGTGGTGGGACCAGAGCACAGAGCTCTGGTCACGCAGGTAAGTGGGGAAGAGGATAGAGGTTGCTGAAGGGGTTGTTTTGTTTTGGGGGGTGGGGAGACAACAGGGAGAGGCTCCCTGTTGCCTCCACACATAAAAAAAAGAAAAAAGATGGCGCCACCCTGGGAAGGGCCTTGGGTGGCTGGAAACAGCGGGCAGGATACTGTGTATTCCTGCCCTGTTTTCCAGCCATCTGATTGACTGAGCGCCCTTCCGCAAGTGCAAGTGTACGTTACTAGAATTTGCTTAACACAAGGTTGACAGTTTGTTGTCATGTTTCGGAAGTACTGACTCCCTAATGTGCGAATTATTGTATGACGCAGCAATGCACGGACTGACTAGGATGCAGCAGTTTTCAAACATTGCAAATGTTGTCTTCCCTTGAGACAAAGCATATGCGTTGCTTAAAAAGTACAGACTCTTTTTGGCATTCATTTCATACATTAATGTGACTACTGCTGGAGAAATAGAGATATATTGCTGTTAAATAATTGCTCTCAGTTAAATTATTAACAGTAACATTTTCAAAACAGAAGTAAAAAACTGCAGCCAAGAATGTCTGTGTTTCTGCTGATGCATCTACATCAGTTTAGTGCCGGGTGTTTGCAAAATTGCAAACAAGGTAATAGCCAATACAAAGTAACACTCTGCAAGCTTCAAAAGTGAAGCCAGCTTCTCTGGCTTAGGGAGAAAACCCTTCATTTAGCACGTTGTCTTCAAACTTGCACTTGAATGTTTCATGCACTTGCAACTTGGTGATGTCAATTTTCTTTTCTTCTGGTTTATCGAGTGTGTAGGTAACAGTTCTTGATGAAGCAGCCGGTAAAAACACCTTCTCCTTGAAAATAAAGAGAGTCTTTATATATTTGTGTTTAACAACATTTCATTTTAACATAATTTCAATGATGCATGTGAGTTCATGCAAATAATGAAAGGAAATGTACCATTCTTGAAGAGTCTCGGTAATGAGCGGAGGATGCCATTTTATTATTGCTGCATCGCAGAACGATCTGTCTGGTGATTAGCACGCCGAGTAATCCAACGAGGAATGTAATTATCGCAATTATGGAGAATATTCTAAAGTGGGTTGAATCGGAGAAGCATTCTGCAATAAAAAATATTTCTGTTAGAGTGATGCACATATCCAATGAAAAACACTACCAAAGGTCACCAGAAGTTTCAAAAGAGTGTCCTTTCACAAGTGGACTATGGCAAAGGTCTTCAACCCCGCACCCTGAGAATTCCAAACATAGAGGACAACCAATAACTCCCATATATGTTCACTACGCCAAATGTATTTTGCATTGATTTCCCAAAAGTATGGAGTTGCTTTTGTGGCATTAAGTCCTCGTTCCAAGGGCTGGAATGGAGGGTAACAACCCGGGAGCCCAAGTTAACAACCTGAGTGAAGCTTTGTAAATCAGCTTCGTGAAGTAGGCTCAAAGTCTTTCTATTCTTGCACAGTCTAATACAACTAAAAAATGCACATTATCTGCTCCTAATTCAAGTATTGCAAATGTATTCTGTCTGCATTCTGAGATACAACATGGGACACCTCCTTTACATCAATGTACTTTTTAACATGGCAAGGAAGTGTCTCTGCATTGTGGGATGTTTTTACCCATGCATCCAAGCCCTACCATAAAACTGTGCAGTACTGGAATGGAAAACATCATGATGGCCAGAACTCCCCAGAGAGTGCACAGGGATAACATGAAGAATAGGCTGCCACCCATTTTTGCCTATGTTGTGAGCACAGGAGGGCACCGCCTAAAGCCACCATTGGGCTACCCACACAGTAGCCTGAAACCGTTGGGAATGGCAATGCTGATTGCCAAAAGCAACCCAGAACTGTGGGGAATTCATTTTCTTAATGTCAAAAATGGATGCAGTACCGGTGCTCACCACTATGAGAAAGCCGGCATTTTAAAACCACCAGACTTTTGTGTAAAACTGAACAAATGAACCGAAACCAGGCCAAGGAAAGACTTGCTAAGAGGTGGATACAATGTAAAACTATATTCTGAAATGACTTGAAGGAAGTAATTATTTAATATATATATAAAAAATAGCTGCATGTAAGTTGGATTTGAATGTAGAAAACTGGGAACTAAAGTGACATTTAGCTGAATTCTGCCTGACAACTACCCCCGACAGGAGTTGAACTGGCTCAACAACTCTTCCCAGGCCTGGCTGCATCCTGCTGGCCCCACCAAAAGGAGATCACATGGCCCTGTTGATTGAAAGGGGAGTGGCAGCTGGGGACTGCAGGGAACTGAACAATGGGCCTTCTTTGGCTCAGGCAAATGTTATATTGGGGGGGGTCGTAAAATGGCTTCCTCTTGGGAGAAACTGGGAGGGGCAGTGCCTGTGAGAGCCAGCTGAGCTTGGGGGAAGTGGATAAACCAGTTATTCCACCATGTGATCTGGGAAGCTACACCCCTTTTTCACCAGGGCATAATTTTAAAAAGATGGATACTTCATAGTACAGACCTGTCAAAATTATATAAATAATATCATTATTCCTGTGATTTTTCTGTGCACATTTTAAGAGGTGTTGGGACCCTGTGGTATGTTCTGGGGGGTTACTAGCGGAAAAAGGTTGTTACTCCAAATGTATGCATGTTAAAAATCTGACACTTTATCATCTGAAACCCATATCCTTGGTGCATATTTGTGTAAAATCTGGAAAGGTTTAGAGGTCGTTATCTGGATGAAAAGGGGAGACTTCTGCCATCAGTGGACACGACATCATACAAAGACAGGGATCGGATGGTTTGGTGCTACAGAAAATATGTTAACCGGACCTATAATATTAGAAAAATGGTACATAGATAAATATGTGTTTGGGTCAGAAATAGATTTGTGTACAAATTGACCAGGGGAGGATCCTCTGACCCATAAACAGACCTCATAATGATGACAATCCATTTCCTTCCCCCAATCATGGGAGAGGGGAGAATTGGGCCAATGATAAGTGAGAGGGGCAGGCTTAGCTAGGCCCAGGCACACACCCATTTTCAAAACACATAAAAAGGGCCACTGCAACCCAGGTAGGGGATTCACTTTCCACTTTCTTGCGGGACGCTTTGTCGGGAGACTCCAGACTTCAAATCCATCAACCTCCAGAGACCAGAAATCCAGAGAGACCAGAGATCCAGAGAGACCAGAACTGAGCAGTGCTGAGAGCAGAACCAGAGACCAGACCGCTGTTCAGAACCACCCGCCAGAAGTCCCGTCCAACCTGACCAGACCTTGATGGCTTATTTCAAAAATATAGTGTGAGTACTCACTGTGCCAAAACCAATTTATTAGTTTAAAATAATCTAATCCAAACTATTTTAGCCTATTAGAACTGCCTCCTAGAATCGTGTCATTCTGTCATCTTTTAAACTGAAAACTGTCATCTGTCATTTTGAACTTTTAAATTTCAAATCTAAAAAACTACTTTCACAAAATCGTCAGTATCTCCGGAACCGTTTGTGCTAGGAACGAGATTTAACTTCCATCTTAAATCTAAGATTCTAGGCTTTCCAATGAACCTAGAACCGACTTCCTACTCCTTATAGTACCTCCGTAATTACGCTCAACGCGCACGAGTAAATTTGCCACGATTTGACATTTTGCACAATTTCAGCCACGTGTAAAAATCAGCAGCTTCTTGCTTTCCTTTGATAACATTTGTTTAACCTGCTAGTTACACTTAGGGCATTGCTAAAGTGAGCCTGAACTAATATAAACTAGATATCACCCACCCTGAACCTCTAGAGGGAATTAAAAGCATTTTTAGCACATTTCTCACTTCATTGTCATCACATTCAAAGCATTTTGGGCCTGTGTTTCAAACTTCTACCTGTTTCCTCTAAGCTTGCTGGGGGGGAACTGAATTTCGTATTGTATTTGATTGCATTCCTGAGAACTGTGTGCTCCTCTTTCCATCTCCTTCCATTTCTTACATTGCATAGGGGGGGGTTAATTGCCAGAGAAAAAGTGATTATCTTATCTTTTGCTAAAATCATATCAAGTTATTTCTGTACTGCATTTTATTTTTGCTACCTTATCCATCCTATACTAACTTCTCATTGATTGTAAAGAAGTGTGCTAGTGCCAGATTGCCATTGTTGATCAACATTATATCCATAAGTGTGATATCAATTATTAATTTATTATAAAAGTGTGATATATATCTTGTTAATTTTTCAAATAAACCTTTTAATTTACAAAACAAACCTACTTCTTGGCTCAGTGGGGTCAGGGGGGTTCTAAGAGGGGGGTGTTATACAAGGGTTGTCATCCAGAGTACTGAACTGGACATAAAAATACATCAATAAGGGTTTTCCTCAGCATCCCAGACTAGGCATAGACTTAGCTGTAGTGTTGATCGAATATCGCTTACAGCATTTAACATTCCCTTGACATTCATTGGACACATAATTTTTGCTGAAAGATCAGTAATCAACAGTCTTCTTCCTCATTGTCTAGGGATCAAGCCATGTGCCAACCATCTGCTACTGTTTCATTAAATAGCACATCTTACAAATGTACAAATAAGTCAGGTATCAATCCAAGATGTGCAAGATCTACAGTTAGAATCATCTGGCATTTGGCATCTCCCTCTCTAACTCCATACTCCTTTCAGTAGGAAAACAAAAACCTTGTATTACATCCTCCGAAGCCCTACAGCCTTCCATTGTGGATAATGTGGGGGTGGAGACTTAGCAGAAGGCCAGTAGAGTTGGTAACTGGATATACGAGAGAAGTGTCAGGAAGAGTGCAGGAGGACTTGTGGTGGAGCAGCGTGGAGATACTTCAGTGTGAAGGAAGATCTCATTGTGCCGATGGAGGTATATATTTTTGTGAAGCCAGGGTGAGACTGTTTGTCGGAGGAGTAGGGAGATCATATATGGGAGCGTAAGTAGTGGGGTATCATATTGGAGAGGAACAAGAGGGATATCAACTTGGGGAAGAAGGTCGGAAAGCCTTTTGCAAGTAGACAGTGACATTATCGTGGAGACAGAGGGAGATATTGAGACAGCAAGAGACTGATATTGAGATGTAGAGAGATACTGAGAAGGAGACAAGCACTGAAGATTAGAGCTATATTGTGAAGAATGGGGAAACCTGGAAGGAAGAAAAAGAAAGGAAAGAATGTGAGTCCCGTGGAAAGGTTACAGAGTAGTTAGACTAAAGAACCGAGGACGAGAGTGGTTTACTATGGAGAGCGAAAACCACCAATGACGTGAACGTAAAAGTCCTTATCTGTAGAGGGGATAGAGCCAGAGCAACCTAGGAAGTATGAAGAAGAACAATGGATGTGTCAAAGGACCAAGACAGTCCAGGATAGATTATAGAGGGAAGTGATGGTATGAAATGGTGCCACCACACTAAGGAGCAGGGAGGACAGCACAGGGTTAGTCAGGATGTGTCTCGTTTGTGGTCTCTAGACTGCTTCACCAGAAGCCCGAGGCATTAAAGACTGCATCAGGAAGTGCAATGTGCAGTACGTTGGGTTTCCAGTGTGCTGCCCTGGAGACTGTTGGAGGAGGCAGCGGGGCGACTTTAGGTAAGTGGAGGGGTTAAGGGGTGGTTTGGAGGGACGATGCAGCAAAGGGGGGTTTCACGTGGGGGTTCTCCTGAAAACAACTGAGAGAAGGCAGTGTAAAGAAAAGAGAGACTTGCGGAGGATGACCATCACAGGAAACCTTCCACAAAGTCAGTCATTTGTTCCCGGTCTTTGGACCCTTACCCGTATGTAAAAGGTCCATAGAGAAGAAGTAGGTGGTAGGGAAGATCAGGGTGAGGCATTTCATCTGAACCTACCTGTGGCATATCAGACTACTCTACCAGTGAACAGCTAGGGGAAAAGCTTGAGCCACTATGCCATGAGAGAAAACTGAGCAAAGGATGTAGGAGACAATATTCCATAGGAACCCAGAAACACCTTTCCGCCAGAGGGCAATTGACCTGCACTCCAGGAAAGCCTGAAGCCTATGACGTGGGTCAGAGGTCTCCTACAGACCCCTGATAGAAAAAATACCGTCCTGGAAATGGAAAGACTTTGTTGGTACTTCCAAGTTCTTGGGACATGGTAAGAATTGTGCACATTTATTTTGCACCAACTACCTCATATGGATTGCCTTTAACTCCAGAACACTGAGCAACTCTTTGGTGAGCCTCTTTGGAGCAAGAGGGGAAGCTCCCACCTCTGAGACCCAGTGTTAGGAACTTCACTGGACCATTTCCTCACCCTGTACCATGACACCTGGAGTTTTAATCCTAATAGTTTGTTTTTTTATTGCTTCTACCCCTTGACATATTATCTTTTGAATATTGGGTTAAAAAACTCATTTAAAAGATACTATGTGTCTGTGTCTGCTCTGAAGTACAGAAACCATCCTTCCACCCTATCACAGTACATTTTGCATTTCATTGATACTAGGGTAATTCAGCACAATGATTGTTAGAAAGGTTTCCTTTGGCCACACAATTTCTAATTTGTTTGCTAGATTCCTGAATACAGAATGTATCCCAATCCCACACATACATGGGTCAATGTTGTTCATAAAAGAGCAAATCTATTGTTCTGGTTTCTGAAAATCTCTTAGTGCATTTGCATATATGTGTCTATATAAAGACATTTATTGAGGTTTTAAGTCTAAAATGGTTTTGCACTCTCTGTAGGTAGTAACCCCAATAATAAAGTCACATTCAGCCTTCCTCATATCCATGATCAAAGACTAAATGCAGTTCACCAATCATTTTTTGACATTCCTCATCACTTAACTACGGGAATATTTCATGTTGGAAGAAAAGTCTAACATTTGCAATGTTATTATATTCAATCATATTCTCCTTTTCATGTGTCCACACATTCTACTACCAAGGGAGCCTACTGCTGATTTCATTGGGAACTCTAGCTCCAATGTTTTCATTGTCTCCTTGTGTGCAACGATCTTCTCAGTAAGTCTTCAATTATTGCCCCTTTGGATCACCTTGCCTATTCTCCTCTA
Organism: Ambystoma mexicanum; assembly: GCF_040938575.1. Taxonomy (NCBI): domain Eukaryota; kingdom Metazoa; phylum Chordata; class Amphibia; order Caudata; family Ambystomatidae; genus Ambystoma; species Ambystoma mexicanum. Next base: position 1,117,540,731 of record NC_090924.1, read on the forward strand.
CGGGTAATGTTTCTATGGCCATGTCAAGCATTGTCAGGACCAGCTCTTCTTGGCTGATGCTTCCACGAGACCCAGGGGAGCCCCCACTGCTAATGTTACAATACTGCTTCAAGATATGAAGGTGAATGGCTTTAAGAAAAGAAAAACATCACATCTACCTCAGACGGGTCTCCATCTTGGTCCACCTGGTAGTATGTTCTTCATCTCCTTTAGTTGTCTATGCCTCATCAACACTATAATCCTATTTACTAATGTGTCTTGTTTTTGATTGCCAGTGGCCTTCAGAGGCTTTCATGCATGGCAAATTGTTTAAATCCAACTATGACTCTGATATACAGAAAGGCTGTTCCCAAACAGTTATTTAACTGTGCAAATCATTGGATTTTTAGAGGTGGGTGGTAAAGACACACATGCACATTATAAGCGCTCCTACTGCACAAGGACTAACGTGCTCTGAAACACTTGTGTACGAGCGTGATAGAAATAAAATATTAATATCAATATCAATATCAATACACAATGTCAGAGGTAAATCTCCTTTAAGTAACTGTTCATTGTTTGGTGGATTGGGTGACCTGAAGGTTTAAGCCAGCAGAAGGAGATATGTTAATTCAAAAAATAGCAAACACAATTCAATATTGCTCAAACGATAATGTTTGGATTAAGGAAGTTGAGAAGGCAACAACATATTAATGACAGCAGAGACCATGGGTGGCAAAAAACAAGCACACATGCTGCAAATAGACTAAATCAGGGGTAATTCAATCAAATATTACAGTTATACTTCTGTTCTAATAGCACATTAAAATGAAGAGTAGGACATTTTCTAAGACTTTAGTATTTTATTGAAGAACAGATGTGTCATGCTGGAATAGGTTTTTGACAGAGTCTTTGGAATTGATGATTTAGTGCAGTGAAATGTCTTGGGTACAAATTCATATCAAAGGAGGCTTAAAAAGATGCGAGATCTTTGAGTGTGTGTCTTTTGTGTATGAAAAAAGTTGTAAATGAAACTGCTGTAAAATAGAGAGTCTGAGGAAAATATGACTTTCCTGGGTGTGCACAGTAAAATGCTATGTTTGTGTAGTCATATTCTAGAGAAAAGCATTCTTTGCACTTGAGATTTGCTGATTATTACTGCCCAGAATATCTTTACATGGTATAATGAACAGTCTTTCCAACTGAACCTTCTCCTTTGACTTCTGCAGGACAGCCAGGCCACATAATTGAATCTACTCCTGAGGATTGATGTATGAGATCACATGAACAATGACTGTGTGGTTAAAATAACTATGTACAGAGGTACAGTTTTCTTAGCACCAACAGTCTGTGCTAGCTTGCACCCATCTCATATTTGCACTATACAAGTCAAACTACTTGGAATTTGAGGAACTTTGCAGAAAGGCATTGCAACTTTTACTAATAACATGAACATATGCGATCAACAAACATTCCTATGAATGGTTCGGGGATCCGAAAAGATGACCAGGTAATTTTAGCAATGCAGGACAATGGACTTCAGAAGCTATAGTGCACACTGGTTTCGAACAATTCAGTTAAAACGTATAGATTTTTGACTCAATCAGAGCTGGACATATATCCCTGAAATATATTTCTAGCCATGATACACTTTTGTGTTAACACAGTAAACACCTAAGTGAATAATGCTAGATTCGTTATTAGTAATAAAAAGCCAAAATTACATTTACCAAAAACAAAACTACAGCCCCCTGAAACTTTTTCTGAAGAAGTTTGAAGGTTTCAATGACATTTAAATCTGCTTGTGAATGTGCACACATCCCCACCCAGATCTCAGGCTTAATGGACGTTAAGGCAGCTGGACAGATGTGTAATGATTTGATGGTCTCTCTGGGAAGTTTGTTGAACGTTGCTGGTGTCAAAAGGCCAGTAAGATATGCCTGTCAGGTAAAAAACCCAGCTTCAGACATCTGCGTGCTATGTGTTGATCCTATGTGTAAATGCAGGCAGGGAGGACTTTGCCTCTCATGTTTCTGAAGTTGATTAAATGAATAGCACAGAGTTAGGAAATAACTGCAAATGTTGTGCCCCAAAATGAATACACTTGTGGTTCGCACAGCGGAAAAAGATGCTGAATTGATTTTTGGCACAACAGGAAGTGGGAATATAGCCGGAAGTGTTATATGATTCAGTGTTTTAAGACAAATGTTAAGAGGATCATACTGCTTCTTTAACGGAGAGGCAAAGATTTCAGTCTACTAGTCAATGCATCATGTAACTAATGGCAAAACTCACGGGCACCTGCCTAACTGCCTGGGGAGCACCTCGCCTCAGATTCTAACAACCATTGATTAACATATATTATGTTACTGGGATACAATTACAACATCCAATCCCATGTTACTAAATGTAGAACGTGTTGTTTCTCTTCTTGTTTTCTTTCTCCTTGTTTTTGTCTTCTTTTGGTTCTTGTTGTTAATTGTTCATGTTAACCATTGATGTGACCTGTATGCTATTAATCATGTATACTTAATACAGTTTTTGCTTTGATATATCATTGTCTTATAACATGACTGTTAAGCACAGAGGCAGAGGGGTTGCTCGAAACACGTGTTGGCTGGGCACAATCAATTGACTAACTAATTAGGCTTAACATATGCCCCCTCTATGTCATTGTTTGTTCATTTATTATATTTTGGACAGCTTTATGTTAATTTGTATATCTTCGAATCATATTATTCATTGAGATACAGCTAACACTTGTGTTTGTTAGCACATATAAAAACCATTTACACCACTCTGGAAATCCGGTTGTTTATTTGTTTTATATTTGTAAGGCACCAGGTGTGTCAATGCGTTCGCACAATCATTTGTAAACTGATGTGTTAGGGAGAGACACCCTCTTTCACTGCCCCCGTGCAACATGTCATACTCCGACTGACTTCCCCACTTGCAGCGCAGTACAGTGGACAGGGAAACTGCCCATTTTCCTGATTACCAAATTATGAAGTACAGGCCTATACTAAGAGATGGAGGTTACTGTATTGCCTAAAGGTATCATTTTATAAAGCACCCTGTGTGGACTTTAGAAAACCTGTCCCAACACTTAGAATATTAAATGCTTTTATTTCTAAAAGGGTCCAGATTAAAGCTTCTGGACTATATAAGTATCCAACCCCCTATTTCCAAATTATTCCTAGGGTAAATCACATTACGTTTCTCTCCAGAAGGCCCAAAGCAACAAATACAATCTACAGGTAATAGCAAATAGGGGCAAAACAAAAATGTTGGATCCTTACTGGAGGATGTTCCCACATTTATTATTTACTTTATGAGTTTTGGGGATTGACAGAACCAATTGAATCGGAGGAGATACTCATGTCCGGGTACTAAATGGTAAGAAGGGTTATGGCATAATATTGAAAGTATGTTGTAGAATGTATCCAGACAGATATGTATCCATATAAAAGATGGGTCAATAGGAGGAGAGAGATCCAATGTACACAGGTGATGGGAGTCAATTCTGAGAAATTGTACTTGGTGTTCCAACACCTACCCTCAGGAAATCCTAGTTATTGGATTAAAGAGCTGTTCATAGAACAGTGGGGATACGTTTTTAAAGAAGCCAGTTTGTTAGATTAGAGCACCGTCTGCCTGTGATGGTGTGCTTCCATTGGACATACAAGAAGTGTGTAACAGCTGGTTCCCTGGTGAAGCATTGGTGCCTGATATACATCCTTTCTAAAGTTTTTCTTAGGCATGATCGGAAGATTTTGCATGACCATCTCGTTCTCCCCCTTCTATTTTATTTAACTGGTCTCATTGCATCTCAGAAACAGATCACTTGCTGCCGTTTTGCATAAACTACATTATTCTGCAAAATGCAATTCTGTTCCTTGCACTTTGAGCCTATTTGCAAATATATCTGTAAATTCGAACATGCAAATGAACATGTTTGCCCCAGCAGATGCATTGTTCAACACAATACACTTTTTGTAACGAGTGACATGATTTAGTCTATTTTTAAAAAGGACAATAAAATGACATGTCATTTTGACAAAACTCTTTTGTACAGTGGCTCTGTTTTCCATTGTGTTTTAATGGCTACAGTAAACCTGGAGTAGAAGGGAGTATTTATTTTGCAAGGAGCGTTTAGGTATTCCACAGTTTATTAACATAATGTATCCTAGAACATGTATTTCAGATTATGAGGTGGTTACTGTGGCGACCAGGTCCCAAGATAGCACACAATGGAGTTAAAATGGGGACAACTGCTGAACAGAGAGCTTCAAACTTCAGGGGTCTGGAAGGGGCAGGAGATAGGGGAGGTGCAGCTGAAAGGGCTGGCTAGTAGCTCACCATCATTTTGGTTGTGAAGGCAGAGGAGGGATCTCTGTTGAAAGAGGCATGCCTAACTTCTCACGTACCCAAATTATCTGAGTTTCAATCAGCAGACATCTTGTGCTGCACTCTTTGGCAATTCATAATGAGAATATCCCATTGTTGAAGATCTGCACATGCATAAAGAAGACCAAAAAACAGATTCTCTTTCATTTCTTAAGCTGTACTGATAGAGTTACTGTATTACGTGTAAGCGGAATTGCCCACTTACTAATCAAACTGGCATACGAAATACTAATAGATGGACATCTCAGAGTAAAGGAAATTGTATTGTGTCTTTTGCTGGCCCTGATGGGAGTGAAATATAAAAGGTTGCAACATATACCAAGTCTTTGGTAAGCTTAATGAGTAGAGGAATAAAGCTGCCAGTTTTGGGAACAACTTTAAATGGCTCAGGATGGACATAATCAGACTCATTTCAACCCCCCCCCCCACACACACCCCTACACCAATTTGTGAAGATGATTTTCTGCAACATTGTCTAACACTCAATCAGACACATAGAAGATCTGCCAGTGTAATAGGACTGGTCCGTACTGACATCCTTTTTTATGTTTGATTTCTCAAGCAAGTACCTGCTAAATTATCCATTGATTTTCACCCTTAATGAATTGGCTTGCTGACATGTTCAAGAAGACCATGAAACGTGATGGGCTTACTTAAGGGACTGTATGGTAGTGAATGAGATAACTATGTACCCCACCTGCTTGTTACCTTTAGAACATTCCAGACGGATTATCAAGCCTAAATCCCTTTCAATTCCTCTTTGCATACTAAATTAGGTAGCCTCTTTATTTTGTGAAGGAATTTTAACCACTCACACATCAAACATTTAATAATGTTGTGTGTATTAGATAGAATATGTGTCAGCAACACCTCATGACACCCAAGGGGCACTTGGGATCCACATTAGAATAGGACATATACGTGTGACCAAGTGACAGCTCTGACCCAATGCAAGTCAGGACAGGAACTATGGATAATAGAGCCTGTGGAGTTCTGAATCGACCACGACCAACGATCTAGCTCAAAAAACAAAAAAAATAACCTCATCAAATTGAAAGCCTCAGGTGAACCAAATAGGAGTTAACAGACTAAAGCCTTATTATATTAACTCTGACCATGTGTATCTACTTGTGCAAGTTGGTGAACAGCAATGCATTCTTCTTAAAATGTCAAAAAGTACCTGATATATATTATATGTGATAATTACAGAGAGCCTAGTCTAGCCAAGAAATCCTTGGTATGTATAAATGCTTACATACAAGAATAGCTATTCGTTTGATGACTATTGCATTGGAGTAAACAATGCCCCTGCCATTGTTTGTAAATTGGTGTACTTTAAATCTCTTCTCTGAGTGGTCGAGCGAGTGAAGTCATATGTGGGATGTGGATGTGTGCGTAGATTGTTCCTGCTTTGGAGAGTCGGTGCTGCTGAGCCCTATCTCTGTTACAATCGTGAACTGTGAATATTTGGGGGAACTGTTAAGCCCAAAACCTATAATTTTGCACATTAAATGAAACATCGGGAATTACAGGGAATGTGTAAAGTGTGAGCAACAGAGCTTTGTGTGCCGAATGAGGATGCATTGTTTATAGTGGCATCACTGAGGTGTATATGTCGAGTTTAGATGTGTTGGTAATAGTGCATCATAGAGGTATAGTGTTGTCACAAAGCCGTGTATGCTGAAGTTTGTATATATTGTTTATTGCGGCAACAACAAGAGGCGTGTCCCAAATGTACATTTATTGTTTATTGTGGCAGCACACAGTGGTGTATTCCAAGTGTGGATGCATAATTTATAGTGACATCACTGAGGCATGTTCGGCAAGTTTCTATGCATTATTTGTGGTGACATCACTGCGGCATGCATGCTGAGTTTGGGTGCATTGTTTATAGTGGCATCACTGAGGTGGACATGCCGAGTTTGGATTCATTATTTATAGTGGCATCACGTGGAAGTGTATGTCCAGTGTAATGTTGTTCGGTTATGTAATTATTGTGATGCACAGATACCAGCATATAGGAAATGACACCTGGTTATAGGCATTGCAATGGCATCAACGTGTGGTGTGTGCCAGCAGTTTGGGTTGGACTTGTGGTGGAAGGACAATCCGATAAGTTGTATGTGTTTGGATGTGAGGCTGTGGCTGCATGTGAGCGTGTGTAATGTATGTGTGTGTGTGTGTGTGTGTGTAGGGAAAGGAGGTGTGTTGTATCTGTGTTCCTATCTCTTCTTTGAGTGCCAGAGCATGTGATGATTGTGTAGAATGTAGGTGTTGGATAGCCTGACATGTTTTTTTTTTGTCCTGCCATGTAGAATTATGCTGTATGCCTGAATTCCAACTCTATCAGTGGGAGATATGTAGCCTGGATGGTGGGCACTGGTGGGCCCCTCTTTGTAATGTATTTGAGTTCACTTTCAACTAAATACATTAACTCGGATGAAGGCTTACTTGAGACAGGAGAATCAGAATATATAACACATATCAAAGTTATCAGCTTGGCAAATGTAAAATAAACCTTTCAAGAATAAAATCCAAGCCATACTGGATGTTCCTTGCAAAGTCACATATCCACGAGAGGGCTTTGCATTAGGCAAATTAGAAACTATGCTAGGCATAATGGAACAACAATAGCTTGAAAATTGAAATGACTTTTAAGGATCATTTCTGGATTACTAATTAAATCCAATACTTCCTGCAAACCTTTAAGTCATTTAAAGGTGTTCTCTGAAGCTCTTGTGATATATAACTGTGCCTCGGCTCAGGAATGAAATAGGCCTCCCTCTGAAATAACTGCCATAGGATCAGCAATACCCATGGCATATGTAGGAGTTCCTCAATCTAAAACAGAAGTAAATGCAAGCAACATAAAACATCTTCTGCCTTGCACCCATTAAAACACAGGGAGGGGAGAAGTAACAAGAGGGGAGCCTTCTCTGACGACACAGTACAGTGACCTGTTGTTAGAAGGATGCACTCTGGTCCTTTAGGACTGCATCCTATAACATATTCTGGAAACCTTTTCTTGCAACTTTTACCTTTAACTGTCTATGTACAAATCACACTCACATATAGGATGTCCGCACACTAACTTCTGTAGGTGTACACGGGGGGCACTTGTTTCTCGGCAGGGTGAAAAGGTGTCAGTAATAACCAGGGCCGATATCTACATCAGCCTATTGATAAGTTCAGATGATCCAAGTGGACATGCCTTTTTGGACAACATTTTGTCACTGCTTCTGCATTTTATATAATACATAACAATGAAAATGCCTGCCCATGTCTGGGCATGGAAAAATCTTTCCATGTTCTTTCACAGTCTATTGCCCAATGCCCTCCTTTGAGAAATATGTATTCACAGCCCTATGGTGAGAGATGTGAAACCATCTATCCAAAGAGTAAGACAGGACTCCAACCGAAAGACTGTAAAAGAATAATTGTGGCAGAGCTTTCTGGCTTCGATCAAGGAAAGGGAGAAGACTGGTGGACAGATACAGATCGTCACTCTAGCCAACCGAAGAGGACACACCATGCAAGTAATTTGTACTGTTGTATGTTTGGTTCTAAATATGTTCAACTTTTATAATGTGATGTAATGTTGCTTTTTATGGTTCCCAATGCCGAATAAAGCTATGTTTTAACACTATGCAAGTATGTTGAAAAATATGCATTTTCCTACACTGTTGCAGAAAAGTCACTTGCATTTCAAATACATACAGCATGTTTGGGACACACATGCAGTAAAACACAGTCCATGTATAAAAACGGTAAGGAAATTGCAATAATGGGCTTCCATCATCTATAGTAATATTCAAACACTGTCATAATGTAAAGCAGTGAATAGATCAAATAATTATAGAGAATGCATAACTGAAAAAGAAAAAAAAGAAATTCACTATAATACTAAGAAACCTTAGCAGCTTAATTTTGAATTTCCCTTTGATATAGGGAAAACATGCTAATCCTTATAAATGTGAGTACATTATAAGAAATATTGTGTAGGTCAATTTTATTCATTGACTCTAAATACACAGGTTAATATCAAAAGCATAATAATCACACATAAACACTACAAAATCACCACTGAAAAAGAGAAATACTCATAGGGGTTAACAGTACAAAAATGGGTGTACCTTGAAATGATGTACAACAGCACATCACATAATCACATAAGACAGATCAAACAAATGTTGAACCAAATAAAAAAAAATACATTTTATGATTTGTAGTGCAGGTTCTGTTGGGCAGACTACGCAGGGTGTGATTTTGGACTGGATCACTAACTATCAAGCCTGACTGTGGAACTAATTTTCAATCAAGGTGAATATAAACAGTGCCAGGGTCCTATGTGAGACCCTACACTTGTTGGCAGCATCTACATATCATAATACTAAGGGCTGTAGAGAAAGGGGGTACCTAAGCAGATAGGCAACGTATTCACATATACTGAAATCAAAACACCAATGCATGGGTTTAGCAATTATTCCCCACTTACTTTAAACTATTATATAATCATTATAAATCAAATGAAAATATAAATGTATAATGTTTTACACAGAGGCAGTGTAAAGGTTAGACAATTATACAACAGGCCCAACTGACCATCCAAATATAAATCAGATAACATGCTTTGGACATATCTATTTCCCAGTACATCCTTGAATATATTCAAAGACAGAGTAGTAACACTTGAAATTATGTTATGAGTTAAATCTAGGCAAGTACTAGATCTGCGCCATGGGTGAAGCAAAGGAACAAAAATACCCCTCAGGGAACACAAGAGGAGAAACCTTTAGATAGTTCAAATTCTAGGATTGAGACACAGAGATGGATGTATGTCAAGCAGGATTCAGGCTAATGGAAGTCAACTGCGATTTGAGATTTGAGGAGCCTGTAATACCCCACTATTCCCAGACTGAGCATATCCCAAGGGATATTAAGAAGAAAATATCAGGATCCTGGTACTTGAGAACATATACATATGGTAGCAGTTAATGAAGATTGAGTTCAGAAATGAGAGCAGAATCCTGAAAGTACAGAGTTTCTTTTACAGGGCTGACAAAGGCATCCGGTGCCCATAGACTTGAACCCTGGACCAGTGATGAATTAGAACAATGAAAATAATAACCATCTGTGTTCCCAGGAGCATGACCCACCAGACAGAAGCAGAGATTCAGCAGTCAGTTTCCCTGGCAATCCTTGAGCAATTCAGGTAAGGTCTCTTCTCTAGATAAGCACAACCACTTCTGGGCTGCCCTAGGCCAGTTGTCCAGTTGCATATCAAGCAAAACACAAAAGGATTTTAGCAGACAGCCAATCAGACTGGCCCTATAAAACAGCAAACACTAAGTTCCAAAAACAAAGAATGCATACTGCCCTTGTTTGTCCATATGTACGCATTCAGTTCAAATATATACATTACCATTATGTTGTTGGATTGTGTGGTGTTTTTATTAGTAGATAGAGCAATCATCACAGGATAGACTTTGCTCTAGGAGTGTTTTCAACCACACAAAATGGTTGTGGTACTAGCTAGGAGGGAATGATTCCCCCAAAGATTATTAGGACATTCATTTTTTAAATGTATGGTAAGGTTATATTCCCATCTTTTTCTCCTAGTCTATAACCTATATATACCTATCCTTTTATATAAATAGTGTTTTTTACATACTCCTAATTACACTCACATGTGTTTACATGATGCCTCTCCACCTCTTGAATAAGTTCCAATGATGCCAACAATCGAAACATGTTAGGCGTATGATTATATTTACTTGAGAGATCCCATGCCAACTGAAGAGAAGGATTGCATGAATGTATGGTTGGCGTTTGGACATTACACGTGCACATTAGCCATCTATAAGCATTGAACTGTGTTGGAAATATTGGGCCTCATTACGAGTTGGGAGGTATTCCGGTGGTAAATCTGCCATAAATACTGCCCAACAGAACTACCGTTACCACCACTTGGTCTGGCGGAATTAATGGAGTTATGGTAATGGAGTTAATCCACATTTTGATAGAGTCCATTGGACTCTAGGATACATTTTTGTTGGAATTACTGCTCCAGTAATTCCGACGAATTCTGCATATGTTCTGCATGAAGCGGGAGGTTTTAACTACAGCATGTTGCTGGATGTAAATACACCACTCCAGGGCCAGTCTAGTAGTATGGTGGTGTGGGAAAAGTGGTGGTGATTCTGATACAGCCAATGAGGCATTGTCCTGATTCTTGACTTGTTTCAATGTTTAATGTCACCAAATTATTATGCTTGTAAATAGTATTTTACATTTTAAGTTTTCACTCATTACAATGTTTGGAAAAGTTGAATGATTTCACATATCATTTTTGTGCTTTATAAAAGGGCAAATTAAAAGGATTTATGTACCAGGTGCCAGATCATCTGTTTTAGTGTTGTCCAATGAAAGAATGAAGTTATACACTGACTGAATTGATTATAGGGTACTTCAAATCAGGATTTAAAGGTGATTCCTTTGCAGTTGCCTCTAGTTTTACTTTACATACCAACATTTCCCAAGATACGCTATTTGTTTATCCTAAAAGGATTTTTGTATATGAGGGAAATACCACATGTATTGCCTACTGATTTCGTTATCGAAATAAAAGAAATAGCTTAAACCAAAACTGTTTTCCCTACAACTTATTTTGGTAAATGGAAGGCACAAACCTGGGAATTATCTTGTCTTCTAATATAGCTAATATTCACATAGTTTATGTAAGTGATTTCAACCCGGCACTTCACCTAAGTCAATGCCTAGCGTGGGATGCGCAAATGAAACCCTTAATTATTTATTTATGTCTATAAGTTAGTTTATTTCTGAATGATGTACCCTTATATCACACCCCTCTCTTTGAATCCTCCCGGTCACACTGAACCAGAAAGCAGGTTGTTTTGCAAAGTTAAAATATTTATTTTATGGATGTGCACAATATATATAGATCACACTATTTGAATGGTTATACAATTATCACCAATGGGCTGATGTCATAATACATCTCTTTAATCAGAAGGAGTAATGATAGGAAAATAATGCAACATAGAATAATACTTTGTGTGGGTTCAATCAAATTGCAATGTGATTACTCTTTCCCCCTGCACATTACTCAAACCCCCCAATATGCCATATAAAGGGATGGAAGGAGAGAAAACAGGTTTCAGGAATACAAAATTCAACAAAATAGTATCAATCCCAATTTCCCCCCAGCAAACATAGAGAAAAAGAGCAATGATGGCAAACTTGTCAAAATGGGTTTAAAGTTGGCTTTGCATGAATGGTAAAAACACTGAAAATGGATTTAATTCACTAAAATGGATTCAATACTAGTGGGAGCCGCTTTGTATAGTTTCAGATAAATAATAGCAATGATTATTGAGTAATTATCAGGTTGAAAACTTAATTCTGAGGTCGGATGCAAAGAACAGCTATATCACACGTGAGAGATTTGAGCCAAACGAAAATTTGCAGAAAACTTTTCCATGCACGGTAAGCGCGATTGCGGAATAACTATAAGGAGTTGGGATGCGCTTCAGAAAGCTGAGGGTGTTAGCTTCATCTTGACACTTAAATTACGTTTCTAGCATACACAGTGATGAAGTTATGGAGGTTTTTGTGGAGGTCGTTTTTCAGAAAGAGTCAAAATTTGCAAAAGAAAGATGTGCTTTTTAAAATGAACAAAGAAGATTTCTTTACACTAGGGAGACTATGAAGCCGCAAACTGCACAACAGCATGGCCACTTGCCCATGATATCACTGGTTGATTTGGCCTACCGAGACGCTTGCCTTTCTTCAGAAAATATATTAGCACAAAGCTTTTAACACTACTATTACCAAAGGACTATAGGGAGGAGGGAAAGAGTTCAGGTAAGACAAAAGGATTCTAACAATGCAGTTCTGGATATAAGAGAATGGGTTTGGATAGGATTACTTATGGATAATATACTTACTAGCGACAATCCTATGCTATGGATACTCACTACCAGTGTTTTGAATATACCTGTCACGGATGTGTTCAGGGAGACTTTTTGGACAGGAATTCAGCAAGCACACCGGACTGGACTCAAGGCACTCTGGTTCTGCAATCAGCACGGCACTCTGGACACTGCACGGCGGGATTGGACTGGATCTGACGGGTTGGTTCTGGTTCACAGCTATCTGGTCACAGCTCTGCTCTACTGGGTTGGATCTCTAGATTCTGGCAAGAATTCTTAGCAAGAAAGCAGCAACAGCACAGCCAGGCTGTTCTTTTGCTCCCCTTGGAGGTCTGGGGTAAAATCTGGTTTCAGTATTTATTAAAGACCAAGCTGACAATGGTTCAGCTTTGGAAATGGCCTTTCTGCTTTCAAAATTCTGGAGTCTGGAGTCTTGGATATGGATTTCTCTTGCAAAGTGCTCTGCCAGCAATCGGTTGGTGGGTGAATGTGTCTGTCTTTCTAGGTCCTAAGCTATCTCTATTTATGTATTTTCTAAAGGGGTGCATATGCTGAATTATGCTAGGCACACCCCTAGGTATTCTATTGGTTAGGGTCTTTCCTCTCCCCTGATTTGAGAAGAAAACAGAGTGTCATGAGGATGAGGTGTTTTATAAGCCAGGGAGAACCTCCCCTTTGTTTCTGCACATGAAATCTATTTTTCATACAAGCCATATTTACACTTTTACACACAAGACATATTTACACTTTTACACACTTGCTAGCAATAGCATATTGATATCACAGATTTGGTGGAGCCAGTATTCATCCGAGCCCCATCGCGGTGAGAGCTTGGGTCTAGATTTGGCAATTTTTTGCACTTTTGGTCAGATACCCAATGTCAGATTTGTCCACATTTTTACACATATGTGCGCATGATATCTGGGCATAATCATGTGAAGCTTCATGTTTCTGGCATCACCACAATTGCTACAAAACCACATATTCTGTAGTCTTGTCTCTGAACATAGCACAGAGTTCTGAGTAGTTTTAAAATGTGACTAGAATGTTCACATTAAAAATACTGGCATTTTACAATTCTTACAATTTCGCACAGTTCTGTGTCAGTCCTTTTCATAAATATACTTTTCTTGTGATTTAAGGATACACATAACTGTCTATTCCCGCCTCCAAAAGTTCCTGGTGGCTCAGAGCAATCCCCGCCTCTTTCCTCTAGCAGGGGCTTCTGTTGACACTTGCATCTGCATTTTCAATTCAGGAAGCCCTTTGTCTCTCAGCAGTGCAACACGCCCAAAATCTCCTCCCCTCTTCATTAACACCTGAATGGGAGTTCCTGGGGCAGAGAGCAGAAGGAAGGTGCCTTTTGTTTGGGTCACGGTGTGGAATTTGCTTTGAAGTTCTTTGGATGGCATCAGAGGTTACTTTAAAACTCAATTTGTTTAAAATTGACTTTGATAAAATAAACTTACATTTTCAAAATAGGGAGACAGATCTCTAATTCCAGTCCTTTTAAACATAGAGATGAAATAGTTGCAACCTATATTGTTTTTGATGGCAAGTCACTTCATTTCAACCTTTTGATTTTCTGCACAAGTTTAAGCTTTCAATGTAGTTAATTGAAAGCTGTCACACAGGCAGCCAGCTGATCCGCGCCCATTTTCTGACAGATTTTTACAGACAAGCACACTTTTTAATGTCGATATTCTTTTGAGGGAATCTGATTTTCCAGAAATTGTGTGCTAATGTGGGTTCTTTAAAGAAGGTAACGGGTAACACCCAGCAAGGATGTTGGATATTTTCTGATGCTTGGAATCATTATTTGGTAATTTCAGCAACCAAGGAAAAACGGATTTAAGAGCACTTCTGGGTTTCCTTGCAATGAAGCACTGCCTTTCATGTAGTTTCCATTTTCACTCTGTGGGCAGCCCAATGACAGGTTTTAGCAGTGTGGTATCCTGTTCCACCACTGACAAAGGCAATGCAGATTGGCAGCCAACTTTATGGTTTCACAGCGCAATTTTCATAGGTTTAGCGCGCATACGGCTTTTTGCGGCTTTTCTGCTGGTCCTGGTGCCACAAGCACACAGTGATGTCGCAGGGCAGAGCCTAGTGGATCAGTACATCCCACACTTACAAGTACAGCTACGTCACCAGTAGCATCAATCTGTGTGTAACTAGTATACAACAATGAGAGTGTTACATGGATGAAATGTGCATAATATGGAAAGTCAACTTTGAAAGGATATATGTGTGAATCTTGGTTCCAAAAGAGCATCGTTATGGAAGACTGTCAGGGCTTGCAAGCTCACTCTTAATCTCTCCCCCAGGTCACTTTTGGAGATCCACACAATGCTCTCTTCCCTGCTGCTCTAACCTCACATCGTCCACCTCTGGCCTTATCCCCCTGCATTCTCATGTTCCTCCGCCATACCTCATCACCCCTTGGTCCATCAGCAATTGTGCTGTAAAGACTGAGAGGTCGAAGTGTGACATACTGTGCAATGCCAACACCAATATCCAAGGCTTTTGTGTTATTGCACTTCATCCCAGGGATCTGGAGTCCACAATCCCATTGAAGAGCTACAACAATTTAAATTCTGGTTGCAAAAACTGTTTATCATATAATGGAGTAAATCTCATATTATTTTCTTGGACTTTGTAATGAGCCATTGAGACTACTTCACAAAACCTAATGATGGAAAAACATTGGACCACTTTAGAAGCAGTCAAACCCAGAGAATAATGTCTAATTTTGCTAGTGTGACAGTTTCTTAGCATTTAACACATTTTCTCAAGCAGAACTAATTTCGAAAATCCATGCACATATTCTATTGAACAGCATAACAAGTTGAAGTTCCCGCTCAACAAATATATCAGTCCACCATGGAAGTGTGCATACCTTGCTATGAGAGAAATTCGTCTTGCACAGCAAAATTGTGAATTGAAACAGGAAATAATAGTCTATGTGACTTCTTTTTTACAAGCTAGTAATTACCTAAAAAGACTAAAACAATCAACCTTTCCTGGCAGTGTGACCCCTCCACACTCAATATTGTAGCCATAAAAGTATTTGCATATGAAGGAAATAGTACATACTTTTTGCAGAACCACTTACCCTATTATAAGTACAACTTGGGGTCTTCTGTCTGTCTTTGGCCATTTCCCATGTGGCTGCTGTAACACAAGCTCTACAACTAAACCCTGAAAGTATATCAATTAAAATGGCAAGCACTGGTCACTAAACCTCACCAGACTCAATCACCTGATGCAATAGTTTGTCAGAATTTGGTCACTACAGTTTTAAACAAGTATTTTTGTTCATTGTTCATCAAGAGATCGGCTGCACTAACCACGGGGTGTGAATGGCTTTCATGTTCTGCCAGCAGGGTAGACATGGCCTTTAGCAGCCCACCAGCCTGAGCTAAGGAAGGCCTGCGTGAAGCAAGGGCATCAGCTCAGGCTGTGGGCCGTTAAAGGCCATGTTGCCCTCCTGGCCAGTCAAAAATATAATTCGCACCCTGTCGTTAGTGCAGCTGATCTCCTGAAGAAAAATGAAACAAAAATATAAAAACGTATTTTGTTTGGTTTAAAAATGTATGTCAACACATAATGGATGTAGTATTTGCTTTTAATAATTTGTATTCACTCTTCTACGCAATTCATAATAGACACTTATGATTCCATCGATTGGATTGGCAGTGCACTACCTGCACATATCAGTTTTCCTTTCTTTGTCTGTGGAATCAATCTCTAAGAAGTAATTTGTTTTGAAGTTATTTCATGTTACACCTCATTGGTGTTCTCATTATCAATAACACAATATATTTGTTCAATGAATTGAATAATTCCCTCCATACAGCATTTAGGCAAGTAAAATAATTTTGTCTAATTTGTATCCCATTGTTGGGATAGGTCCCTCACTTATCGGTTCCCAGACATTGAATGACTTTTGATGGCTCCACACAACCTTTGTTGTTTTATTTCAATATGAAAAGATATTTACATATGGGATACAACCATTATCAGAACGTGATTCCAGGGGGCGTTAATTCTCTTATAAACTTAAAAGCTTCCACAAGCATTTATACACACTGTGCTGCCTGTGTTCTTCCTCTCGTATCAACCTGCTAATGGTGGCATTGCACAGAGAAGCCTGGTCCATCCTGTGAGAAAGGCAGAGGGAAAGTGAAAGCAACCACGGTTGCGGCCTGCAGTGGTGAGGTTGCATAATAAAGAAGCTGACATTTCCTGTTGGCTGGTCGGCTAAGATGACGGGGATGCTGCTGCTTATTACACAGATGCTTAATTCCCTCACAACAAAGGCACGCTTGCTGGATTCAAGCTCAAACAACAACAAAAAAGGTACTATTGGCACACAGTCACCTTTATTATTTAGTGAAATCAGATTATATAAGAAGACTAAGCTTATTTAATATATTACATGGCTGCATGGTCATTTTCAGTGATTTTTCTTATTAAAAGCTTTCAATTTACGGGGCTTCCAAGTTTCTAACCTAACTATTGCTCATTAACAGTGTGTGACTATACTGCCACTTTATTAACCAAGTATGGCATCAAAAAAAGGGCAGCCCAGGGAAATGCCCTTACTTTCTACGAGCAATGACCCTAAAAGGCAGAAAAGGGACTCAGCCACCCCTAAAGATGACACACAGGACCCGGTCATGCAAACCATCTTGACAGAGCTCTTAAACCATTCATGGAATCCACTACTTCAAAATTGCGAATGATAGATGAGAAATGATCCACTTTTGAATCACGCATAACTGAAGTGGAAAGAAGGGTAAGTTATTCTGAGGATGTTACTGGAAGAGTGGCCTTATTCGAAAACACTGTTAGCTCTCTACAGAAAGAAACAGAAAATCTCGAAAATAGGAATAGGAGAAACAACCTAGGGATTGTGGTCCTTCCAGAAAACATGAAAAAGGACAATGCCATCCAATTCCTACACTATCTGCTTCCCACACTCCTGGAGCTTCCAGCGTCCTTACAGCCAGAACTCTAATCTTTGCATTACTTGACTACATTCATGTCCTACTCATCATGGACAAAGCTAGGCAAAAAAGGCAGCTCATGTGGGAGGGCTCCAAAATCTTTATTTTTCAAGACGGTTCCAATGCCACTGCAGCAAGAAGAAAAGATCTACTGACCTTTAGACCTGCTCTAAGACAAGGAAACACCAGATATGGAATCATTCATTCAGCTATCCTGAAGATTGCTCTTAATGGTCATACTTTCACTTTCCAAAATCCAATGGACCTGCACAACTTCATCCAAAGTCATAGAAGAGAGTAAATGGATGTATCCAAGCCAGAGGAAATGGATATATCCAAGCCACCTACTTGAACAAATGTGTGGTATGAAGCTAACGTCAACATGTAACTATATCGCATGAGAGGGGCGTTGAGTGAGCCCTTTCGGGGCTGGCCTTCGCCCCTACTCTGCAGTTTCTCTATTCCAACATGAATTGGAGTGGCTGTTTCCCTATAGCCACTACTCCTCTCAAATTTATCTGCTCTACATGGAAGTTATTGAAATGCATGTTGTTTTTGTTTGTGTACCCCTTCCCTTATGTATCTCTCCCTATAGTATATTAATGCAACGGCTAATCAATTTAGCATTATTCTCTGAATGCTTTCACTTAGCTATCCATTACATGATGTTACATACTCCTGTACTGTATCTTTTATCCTGGGAGGCCATACTTTTTTGTGCATCCACACATCCGTAATCTTTGTCGCTAAATATAACCTCATGGAACGTTAAAGGACTGCATAACCCTATTAAAAGGCAGAAAGTCCTGTCTCATCTTAATCAAGCTAAAACATCTATGGCATGTATACAAGCATCTCAGCTGTCACAAGCCAAAGATGCTAAACTGAAACACTTATGGGTGGGACAAGTGTTCTCTAGCGCAGCAATGGTAAAAAGAATTGAGTCATCACACTTATTAATAAACATTTTATAAGGTCATTGCCTCTGAATCGGATGATGTGGGAAGATGGGTGCTTGACAAATGACTTAATTATTCCACAGAATATTCTATTTTAAATGTGTATGGCTCAACCAATGCCGACCCTTAATTCTGGATTCAATTAAGAAATGATATCCTTAACTTCAACCCTAATAACTTCATAGTCTGTGGTGATTGTAATGAGATTTCAGATCCCTATAGCTACAGAAAATCCACTGTACGGTATAAAATAACTAAATCCCATTCACAATTTGCCAATTTTGTTTCTATATTTGGTCTAGCTGATGCCTGGTGTATAACTCACCCCTCTGATTTGGAATAAACTTTTACTCGAATCCTCACAACTCCTTCTCAAGAGTTGATTGTTTTAATTTCTGAATAAATGAGTAATTGTTTGTTAGATGCCAAACCATGAACTGACCATTAACCTGTTCACATTCAACTCTCTGATCTATAACAGGTATATAAATCTTGTAGATGGAGATTTAATCCTGTTCTCTTGAAAGATGAACAATTCACACAGTTCATCCAGCAGCAACATACCCATTTCTTCTCAGAAAATCCTAATGCTGACACCGCCATTGCAAACAACTGAATATGAATATATAATCTCCTACGCTTCCACAAAAAAGAAGAAATGTAGACAAGAAGCGGAGGACATGCTTAAAACTATTACATCTCTAGAGTCTAAATATATATACTTAAAAAAAATCACAAAACTTAGAATACAGTACAATAATTTGCCCACTCAATGCTCCTGCACCAACCTTCTAAAATATAAATCAAAAATATATCTCTTTGCAAATATATCTAGCAAATCACTAGCATCTTATCTTAAATTTAAAAATGATAGAGTCAAGATTGTAGTTATTAAAGACCATAATTGTAATAGAGTCTTCTCAGATAAAGGAATCTTACAAGCATTCTCAAAATGTTACCAAAAATGATATACTTTATGAAGCTTTGGCAAACAATACTCAGGATAAAGATTTCCTTCGGCATGTATGCCATAACTCATATTTAAAAACAGATCTCCATGCATTAAATTCTCCTATTACCACTGACACAATATATAAAGCCATTAAAGACCTCAAGAAAGGCAAAGCTCCTGTCGCAGATGGCTTCCCCATTGACATATTTGCACACTTTAATGATCTCTTAGTCTCTAGACTTAATTAACTAATCATTTCATTCATTGCTAATAAAAAAAGCAGCAGGAACCTTTTCAGAAGCTAAGTTAATCATGTTCCCTAAACCTAATAAAGCTCCTGAATTTACCAAAAATTACAGACCTATCTCCCTAATTAA
Source organism: Ambystoma mexicanum (assembly GCF_040938575.1). NCBI lineage: Eukaryota > Metazoa > Chordata > Amphibia > Caudata > Ambystomatidae > Ambystoma > Ambystoma mexicanum. The sequence goes on from NC_090924.1 coordinate 1,117,560,369, forward strand.
TACAGACTGAAAAATTTGCACCAAGATCCTAGCAAATCGACTTCTACCTATTCTCTCAAATCTAGTTAAAAGTGATAGGTAGGGGTTGATTATCATCAGCCAATATAAGACTTTTAATTGACATTATAGACATCAGCCAGAAATCTTCTGACCCGTATGTGGCCATAACAGCCATAGGCACTTGAAGCGGAAAAAGCATTTGATAGGTAGAGTGGAATTCATAAATGGACAAATGAACAAATGTCCTCATTCTTTCCTCTATACAGCGGTACACATCAAGGGTGCCCCTCTCTCCACTTCTCTTTATACTTGAGCCGGAGCCTTCCCTAGAAGCAATACAGCAAGACGATAATATAACAGGTATACATTGTAGAGGTATTCAGATTAAGGCTGCTGCTTATGCAGATAATATATTATTGCTTCTGAATACATCAGACACATGTTAACATTATTACACAATTCTCCCTAGCTTCAGGTTATAGACTCAATAAAGATAAGTCAGAAATCCTACCACTCAATTTGCACTGTGCTAAACATCATACTCAACTCTTAGGTATGAAATGGTGCCCCACAGGCATCAGAAATCTGGGCATTCACATATCGTCCTCCACCAAAAATATCATTAAACATAATACTGCAACTAACCTGGACAGAGTAAAGGATCTCACTCATTTTTAGTCTGCGCTTTTCATATAATGGTGGGGTAGGCTTGAAACAGTTAAAATGATGATCCCCCAATTGTACTTTATTGTTTATATATGCTCCCAATCCAATCCACTCCCTCCCTCTTTCTTTAAATCACTGGACCTCTGTATTGTTAAATTTCTCCGGGGGAACAAAAAGAATTTCTCTATGTAAACCTAAAAGGCCATGAGCTAATGTTGGAGTGGCCCTCCCAGATTTAAAAAAAGTATCATATGGGATTTCTTTTATGATAAGCACAAAAGGGGTTTACTCCTACTAACCCCAATATGCCAAACTGGCTTTTTTAGAGAGCGCAATGGTGTTCCTGATACTCTGACTGATTGTTCCAATATCAAGAGAAAGAATTAACTCTGCTAGTATTAGCATTCATCTCTCTACCCAATATCTTTGACCTTACTTATTTCCATCTATCACAAACACATCCCTGTTTGTTTTACAATATATTTGGATGAAACCTTTAATAAATATTAACAAAAGAAGTATCGGTTGGAAACCATGGTTCTCTTTGGGTATTAAATATGTTAAACAACTGTTCACTCATGGTGCTCCACTGACCTTAAATGAGATTGTAATTAAATTCCTTCTGCCTTTGTTATATATGCAACACTATTTGAGTTTGATCGATGCTATTATGGAAAATTATGATTTATTAATATGTAAAGCTACCCTCTCTCAGGTTGAAAGAGTTCAACATATGTCAAGTTCAAATTTTACGGCTTCCATGTTTTATAAGATTCTTACATAGATGTCAACCATTGAAGATGCTTTGAAATGCCTAGTAGCATGGAAGCAAAATTGTTCCTTGACGGATGCCCAATCAGTATGTTACACTGTATGGTAAAACATCTCCAAGGCTATCACATCAGCAAGCCTACTCTAAACCTTGTACTTCTTTCATTATAGAGCCTTCATTACCCCTGTAATTCACTTTAAGGGAGGAATCTTACAAAACAACAACTGTTGGAGTCACCTTCATACTCAAGGATCCTTTAAATGCATTATTTTTGAATGTGTGTATGTTAAGGTTTTTATGGAAACATCTGGAAAACTCTTAAACATATTTTTAACATACAGCAATATTTCTGAAATAGCTTGCTTTATCTTGGAAGCTCATTTGTACAGAAACTGCAAAACAAAAACACATGTCTCTTGATTGTAATAGCAATTCAAGCTATAACATCTACCTGGAAAGATCTTAAGCGTCTACACTTTAAATTATGGTGGAACTCTGTGTAATATCCATAGAATGGAAAATTGTTATGCAACATCTCCATTTTTACATCCCAAGTACGAATTGAAATGGCAGCCATTCTTAGAATTTTTAGAAAGTGTGTCTAGTAAATAAACATGACTATACTTTGCTTACATTGCACATCCTAGTAAATACCTCACTGTCACACGCTCTGTTAAAGCTCATAAAACAGGTTATATTATAACTATTAGTTTATTATAAACTGCACTTTTGTGCATTGGACTACCTATGGTCTAGACCACCATGTAAGGCTCTAATATTGTGTAGTTCTACATTAGATAAGTTATATGTTATTTCATTTGTATATTTTCACTTGTTCCATTATATGAATTGGATGTCTTATATGCTTATTGATCTCAATAGAACACTTAAACAACAAAACATTATTCCAGTGTGCTGGAGCTGGGGAGTTACACATCACTAGCATGTAACTTTTGAATCCTTCAAGCGGACATATTTAACTTAAATTAAAAAAAGTATGCATTACAAAAGATGGGATCATCTACAGGTAAGAAACTATCATAAGTACTGCCTATATTTTGATTTGTTAACTTTAATAGCAAGGGTGATAAATTAAATTATCTGTAACCAACGAATCACTTATTGATCTAACACTCTCTGGGCCTGATTTACAAAAACCTCTTAAAATGGAAAAAAATGCATTGAATAGCGCTTTGCAAATCAGGCTCCGTGTCTCAATGTCGGTGATTGTGACATTGCCAGGTGCACATTTTCTAGTGTGAGATCAAGTGTTGAAGGAAGAAAGTTATTTAATTGTACTAAGTTGTAAACTGAATGTGTTTGAAATGCTAGAATTTTCATTTACAATAACCTCTTATAATTAAGTACATTACAATTCTTTTGGAGCAAAGCACATTAACACAATTAAGAATAACCAGCTAAATTAATTTCTGATAGGTTATCATTTCAAGACAGACAATCTGATACACTCCTACTGAACGCTTTCACAATAACCTGACGGGTAATGGGAAGAGGACATAGAGCACTGATGTGGTTCCTGGCTGCTTTGCATAAAATGAACAGGCATTTTGAGAAAAAAAGAATGACCACAGACCTTTACCATTGGCAACAATGTCTGTGATAAAAGGGGTGTATGCTTGAATCACTAAGTACATAGTGCACAGCAGGATTGGTTTACATTTCTGCTTTTAAAACACTCTCCCTAACATTCATGATTTTGTAATCATTAACCAAATATACTGATTGAAACAGCTTCATGAGTTGACTTTGAGGATAGGTAGAAGGGAAGCGGTCTTAGGGTAAAGATGGCGCTGTACATGCCGATTCACCAATGTATAGACATCCTTATGGAATTATACAACTAGAATGTTTCAACTGTTTAGCGCAATGCAAGTGCTGTAAAGGAAACAGTTTGTAGCTACACCAATATGACCCCTTCCAAAATAATAAATTGAAAAGTGTTTCCTCTTTTTCTTTGTCCACCTTACACATTGTTACCTTTAGCAAACTTTAATATGTGACAAGACTGTCCTCCAATAAATGAATGGTCAGAATCAATTTACAATTACAGTATTAACGGGCTGTTGTGGTCTTAAAAGCTAAACACCAAAAATATGAATTAGCCTTGGAAATGGTTCATCTGTGCAATATCTGGGGATGTATTTATTTATTTTAAACACCACACTGTTGGGGTTGGACATTCAGAAGGAATCAGCTGAACCACTTTCTTTGATAGATTTCAATTCTGTGTCACCATGTTATCTATAGATGCGTTCAATTATTTACACTGTTAAGAACAAGGCAATACCTACCTGAAGTTTGATCAAGAAAATATATAAGTTTAGTGCATGAGGTTTTACAGTGATGCTGCAGAGGTTGAGACGTGTTATGAGATACATGGCACTGCAAACAATTCCTGCAAGTGAACAGAGAATTAAACCTTTAGGGATCACATTTGTCATACTTGAATGTTTAATTTGCAAATGCTGTAAATCTGCATCAATTGAATTTCTTTGTTCATTTCCAAAGAAGCAAAATTGTCACACGTTGATAGAGTAATTTACTTTATACTAATGCACATCATAACATACTCAAGCATTTTCATATGTAGAGCAATTTCCACTTAATTTAAACAGTGCCATGGCCACAGGGGTATAATAAGGCAGCACATCATTACATTTAAGAGAAACATAAAGTCTATTTTCTGTTATGTCCTGAGTCACGATTGATAGAATTGAAAAAAAGAGAACTTTTACAAGCAGTGGTGGCTCGTTCATATTAGGTGTTGGAGTATTGACACGTCACCCAATACAGACTAGTCAAAGCCATCCGAAGTGAAAACTTGAGCAGACCCTCAGCTCCAGCATGCAGCTAAAGGAGCACTCTTGGGTCAGCCTGGGTGGACTGCCCCAGCTGCTAAGGCCCAATGACCCATACAAATCCAGAGTGATTTGCTTACCAAGCCTTGCAGCGTGCAGTGGTTATGCTGGCTGGGGTATTACACCCTGCAAAATGTATGGGGGTGGGCTCTTGCACATCCTGTAGGTTTGAGGTGTCTGGCTGTTGAGCCGATGCCACTCTATGCACACTCCTCTTTGTCCTTCCTGGTTCCTGCCAGAAGAGTGTGGCAGGCAAGCCTTCCAGTGAGTGTGAGTCCAGGGCTGAGGGAACACATATTCGCTGGTAAGCAAATATTTTTGAACAGGTGTGTGTGTGTGTGTGTGTGTGTGTATTTATATATGTATGTGTTTATGAGCAAAATGTCTATGTACATTTTGGTGTATGCGCAGAGTATATGTTGGCTGGGGGCGAAGACAGTCAATGCACAAGCAAATAAATGCAGGTGAATGTGAAAGTGAGTGAATAAATGCAGGTGAATGGTGAATGTGGAAGTGAACGAATGCGGGGCAAACAAGCAAGTGAATGAATGAATGAAGGTTGGGTCAGGTGGATGCCTGATTAGTGGTGCTTGTGCAAGTAGTGAGGGGAAAACTGCTGACACATATTGTCACAGCCTGAATGGAAATGTTTAAATGCATTGGCATAAGCTGTTTAGTGGCATTATGTGTAAACTAAAGAAGATGGGTGTTCTTGCATCGGGGCCTACACTGGTGAAGCCATAATGGGCATGTGTGCTTATTTTTACATATAATATGTACTGGCATTTTGGGAAAAACCAACATAATGGTGGTCATTTAATGTTTGCCGGTATCCCACCGGTAATTCCAGTGGGATACCGACAAACTGACCTATCATTTCTGGCACCTGATACCCCGGTATTACTGGGATATTAAAGGAAGCAGAAAGGGTGGAAAACTACCATTCCATGGATTCCCACAGGACTCCATGGAGGAGATTGACAGTATTACCTGCCAGTAATCCCGACATTTGTTTGCCAGTGAGCACCTGATTTACCTTCAGCTCTTGGCTGGAGGTAAAACAATCACCCCCACAGGCAAACTTCTGTTTTGACAGGGCGGGAAAAGTGTAGGTAATGGAATTACCAGCAGTTTTACCAGCACTTTCCCCACACTGCCAAACCTATAATGAGGACCAATGAGTGTCCTTATGTGGGGTGGGGGTTAAACAATGTAGCCAGTATGGACAACCTTTCTTACTGTGGCATAGCCCTTTTAGTGCCATAATGGGCAAAGACATGATGAATGTTCTAACATTGGAATATTGCACTGCATTGGTGCAGTCAGAATGGACATGTTTTCCTACAACCGCCTGGCTTAATTTAATGCCATTATAGGCAAACCCAACATGACGATTGCTTTTACATGTGGATAATGTCCTACATTGGTACACCCAGCCAGGCCATGAATATTTACCGTAGCATGGCATTTTTACTGCAATTATGTATAAAGACAACATGAGTGTTCTAACATGGAGACATAGGCCTACCCTGTTTCAGTCAGCATGGACATGTTTTGGCACAGCAAGTATGAACATGTTTTTTACACTGAGAGAAGACTCACATTTATTGTGGGCGAATAGCATAGGCATCATAAAAATGTGTTGAAAAATGTTCCTGTGCACTGTTCGTGAACTGACAACAATTGCATTTTTTCATGTTGCCACAGAAAACCAAATGTAAACTGTACTGCTTTTTTACGAATTCTTCAAAGACATTGGGCCTCATTACAAGGTTGGAGGTAGCCTTTCCGGTTTTACCGGCAAGGCTACCTCCAAACTCGCATCCAGGTCCAGCACTCGCAAATGGGCAATTACCGGGCTATTCTGGCCCAGCCGGACCCGGTAATTGCCCTTTCACGGGTGCCGGGCCTGGTACATCCACATTCCCATTTGAGCCCCACAGGGCTCAATAGGAATGGGGAGCGTGGGATGTAAACACGGTTAATAACGGTACCGGTGCTACCATCATGTTCTGCTTGTGGGTGCCGGTACAGTCACCAGGTCACACCTGGTGGCTGCAAGGGCACCCGCGGGCAGACCTCCTAGTATGGCCGTACGATAGCAATGATGCCGGTATCTTTACCAGCAGCATTGTTGCCTTACCGCCATACTTGGAATGAGGCCCATTGTGCTGTAAAAGGCACTATTGTAACCATTATTTTTATATTTTAAACACCAAATGGGGGAGAAACCCCAACCTCCACCTCGTTGGTTGAGGCTCCCTCACTATGTTCGGTCACTTGCCCACTTCCATGCAATATGTTTACATCCCTCCAATTAAGAAAAACACCAGCAGTGACTGTTGACAAGTTATTTTTGTGAACCAAGATCTGTTAACATCCAAACAATCAACATTCACAGGGACATAAGATGGGCACGTCAAATAATGTGCGTTTGAAGCTTACCAGTTATTTTCACACACTTTTGTGCAGGATTTGCAGTATTCACAGAAGCGGCCAAAACTGCCCTGCTCAGAACACCAGCATTTGCCACAGCTGCAAGTACCTCTTCCACTGCAGATCTCTCCCTTTGAGTTCATGCATTCTTCTGTAGAAGATGGACACTGGCATTGGTCACCGCCCCAGCCACGAAAACACTTGCAAATGCCATCTTCACATTCACCATGTCCTATAACACAAAACACTATTATATATATGTACTTATCTATTCATCTCAACTACATGTTACCATAAAACATTGTAATGGATCACTGGACCATTGTTTGCAAAGAGATCATTTCCCATAATTCTGTGCAGGCCATAAAACTGGCCTATTTGCATTGATTGCATTGATGGTACATCGGTTTCTTTTTCCGAATGGTTACTCACGTGCCCCCACTCGTCTTTAGTTGTAGATATTATGTTACACATGTTTTGTTTGTACTTTAGCATGTCAGAGGTGTATTTAAAGTTACATTGACAAAACCCAATTCCCCGCCAGTGAGGACATTTAGAATCCATACTACGCAGTTTCAGGAATCGTGAACCTTCACCCAGAAGTGCAAAACCTAGACCACCCTCCAAGTAGAGTAAATGTTCTATGGCATGGGAGTTTCCTATTATACACTCTAATTTGCTTATTACATATAGTATTGAGAAATATACAAAAACTACAGCTCCCTTGAACCCACCCTTGTTTCCACTTCAGTTCAACAAATCAATACTACACCGGGGTGCATGGCACCACACAAGTCATCTTTGCATACTGCTTTCATGTAAAATAAGATGAGCAACTTACTTATTTTCATGTTGTAGGTAAAGTACTGACATTTCATACTTTCTTCATCTTAGGTTAGACATGAGTGTTGTGCCTGCTGAGACACCTTATGGGGGCAGTCTTTTGTGTGCTGAAAAGTTCAAAACGGCTGTTCCTTTCTTGTGTGTTCTGCAGAGGCAGCAATCATTCTGATAGGCCTACAGGAAAGTCTCCAGCATATTGTGCATGTTGGCTGAGAGAAATCTGAAAGTTCCAAAGGTGTTTGCTGACACTTTTACTAGCACCTGCCAGTGGCCCCTAACAATGGTTTTCTGTATTGTCAGGCTCCCCTTTGTGTGTTTTATGCTGTGTGGAGTTTTCACAGTATTGTCATGGGCCAGTTTCAAACTAACTCAATGTCCATCTTGCCAGGACAATCTGAGCATAGTTTGACCCACAAAGACAACATCCAGAAGCCAGGTTTGACACCACCAAACTACCAAGAACTGAGAAAGTTAATGTTGAGAGGCCTCCGCCCCCCTGATCCACTTATGGGACCTCAGTGACTGGTAATCCACTCATGTACAGCTTTTTCAACAAGACATATACTTTTTGGTGACATTGCACTGCCTTCCGCCCCGCTACATTATTCAGAATGCTTGCATCATCTACATTATGCATATTATGGGTTCTTTCCACACGGGTGGGTTCTTGTTAGTGGGTTTATAGATAGTTAATATTTCACATTGGTGTGCTTAATTAAAGTATACATATTTTACATTACCTTAATTGGATTTTCCAGTATGTTGGATTGTTGCCCTATTGCTGTTTGGGTAGATACTGATATCCCATTCTCTCCCCTCTTAAGATGCCGATATTGATCGAATAATTTTTGGTGTGTACTAGTGTGAGGGCTGAGTAGGAGGTTTATACATTACTCATCCATGTACTCCTCTAGAGCTGTAGCCATTTCATGAAAATTAGTCCTAAACTGCTGACAAAGACTTGCTATTCAGAGGGCACCATTAGTCACCTTTTTTTGGAAGAATGTTTTAAGGAGGTAGGGAAATATGTCATCACTTTTATCTCACTGCATCAGGCCCACACCACTTTACACAACATTTTCTCCCATCAGTTCTTTACTGAGGCTGGCTCTAGCCGGAGCCATGCGTCTGGCCTGGGAATGCAACTCAGGCTCCTCTTGTTAATGTTTTCCCCAGAGGTTCCAATCTTCCAGAGCAGGGACTTTAGAAGGCTCCGGCGGAAGAGCATGATTACAGCAGTAAGACTGGTGGGGCAGGCTCCTCCACAAAACCAGGTTTTAGGAAGTCTGTGCTTTTTGGTAGTAAATTAATGTCCGATTTTTCTGGAACCATTGAAACTTTAGACAGTTCGGCTGTTCAGGCTTGAATTTGAGGATTCTCTGTCCCACAATGTAATGGAGTGGCACATTTGTTTGCCAGGATAACCATAGGTTGATCTCACAGAAAGTCAGGAAACTTTAATAATTAAAGCAATCAAGGGAACATTCCTCCATCCTCGGGGGTTCTCAGCAACCTATTTTTGGTGAAGAAAAAGGACAGGTTGTACAGCTTAGTTATCAACCTAAGGCAAATGGACATGTTTGTGGTGTATCAGCACTTTAAGATGAAGATGATTGCCATGTTGAGAGATCTACTTAGGTAAGGAAACTGGATAGTGATGCTTGACCTTAAGAAAGCCTATCTCATGGTACCAATGTATCAGCAGCACTGGCGTTTCATACAGTTTCAGTAGGAAGGGATCATGTAATAGTTCACTTCCAATCCATTTGGGCTGCCATCAGCCCCTTGGTGGTTCACAATACTGTCATGATCCTTTTCCATGGTATGGGTGATTTGGCTTTTGATTCACCTGTATGATATTCTGATCATGATCATGCACGTGCATGCTTGTCTTACCATACATCTTTTAGTTTCAGGGGTATGCCATAATCTAGAAGAAATCATATCTGGTACCTTTCCAGAACATGCACTCGCTAGGATTCATGATCACCTGCAGAGAGTCCTTGATGTTCCTCCAAGTGAAGAAAATACACTTCATCAAGAAAGAGTTTGGTTGAGTGCGTATTTGGCATTTTCTGCTTCTCTGACCTCTAGCAAGAGCGCTAGGTCTGCTGCCATCTTCCAATCAGGCCATATTCCTAGGTCCATTTGACTAAATGCTGCTTCAGAGGCTGAGGATGCAGGTCCCAGCATGATGTTTGTATTATTTAAGCTTTGTTCCCCTTTCCACAGCAGCAAATGAAGAATTGCTCTAGCAGATGGGTGCAACACATGAAGTCTGGAACAGAAGGGTGATTTGTCCTTCTAGTATAAGAGGGTGGGGTGCCAGATGTGAACTTATCTAGAAAATGGAGGATAGCACAGAGGTAACTTACTGGTCTTGGAAGAAAGACCACACAGAGCAACAGAGGTTCAAATCCTGGATTCACGCTTAGAAACCAAACTCAGGTATGTTATTAGGCATGTTTTAAAAAAAAACAATTCAAATACTCAATACATTAAAAAATGAAACAATCTTCCCGGGGGGATTATGGTGTTTTCAAATGTCTCTGTGATATCTAATTCCTTCTTGTAGTTATGTGCAGGGCCCTTTTACAGACAGGTGCTTCACAGAAAGGCTCTTTCATTGTGTGGTCAGACTTCAAATGGACAAAGTTACGGTGGCACATTATATCAATGATCTGGCTGGGATACGCTCCAGATCATGGTCAGATCTTGGGAAACAGTTTTGGGAGTCATGCCTTCATTATCACATTATGGTCCAGGCAGATTACCTTGCAGGGCGCAGTGAATCTAGTGGTGGATATGTGCTCTCAGCAGTGACTTGACAGGTCACTTTACCAGGGTCTACAGTACTGTTGGAATCCTTTTCAGATTTACCTTGGTGCATCCAATCTAAATTCCCTTCTCTGGAGTTTTCGGATGAAGACTGCACCCATGTTCCAGAGCGATTGATCCATTTTTCTAGAACAGAGGGCCGGTATTCACTATGCACTCCCTCCCTTTGTTTTTACAGCTCTGACTCTCCTCAGTTTCAGGGAACAATGCTGCTCTTTGAAGATACATTCTGGCTGGTTTAAGCCTGGTACCCATTGGCTTGAGAGTAGACCATGGCAGCCACAATCTTGGTGCTAATGTTTATAGAGGTTCTGCTAGACACTCTCCATTGTCCTCATCCTGGAGTGCTGAATAGATTGCTTCATCTGATGCCTCAAACATTTCAGGGGTAGATGAGGCTTCAAGAGCCATTCAATGATCAAGGGGTCCCATCACCATTAAGGCCAAATATTCTGCATTTAAGGCCTGGACACTTTGGTGCCTTTGAAGGGATTTGTCCACCCTAGACCTGGAAAATCGCAGGTGGTAAACATTTCAGTGGTGATTGCCACATGTTTACCATAATGTGAGTGTTTCTAGGTCTACTATTTTGCCAAGACATGCCCTAGTGGAAGGGTTTTCTCTGGAAGAACATATTCTCATTTGCCAATGTGTTTGTGGCATTTGACATATTGGCTCTCATTGAATGATAGGGCACTGTGTTTTGCCCTCCTTTATGGCATGGCCATACATTGGTGATATTTCTCTACAGTCGTTTTAGCTATGCTCATGTGAATGGTGTCCTTTAGGAGTGTGGTGGGTCCAAGAGCTGTAGACCTTTCTGGCTTGTATTTTCTCAGTGGATGAGATCTTACTTGTCATTTCCCATAGAGACAATACATGATCCAGGTTGACTGATTTTCCTTGCTTAGATATTTTTCTAAATTTTGAGTGGGTAGGTGTCTTTAAGGAGTGTGTGTCCTGTAATGCCAGTTGCAAAAAATGCCCATACATAATTTTTTAAACTTCCTTCCATAAGTGATTCCACCCTATTTCTTCCCCTGCAATGTCCAGATTGGTTATATGGGTGATGTCTCAGGCATGATTTGACATTTCCCTTTTCTGGAGAACATTGTTAGGCCAGGTGACTGGTTTAATGAATAGACATTTCAGAAATATTACTGTAAACCTTTTGTGCACAATTATCTGGTTGTGGTTAAGTGGATTTGAAAATGCGTAATAGGAAGCCTCTGTGCCATGCCACAGACGTTTACTAGTATATTTACAACAGAGCGTCAGAATTCTGTTCATGACATGAGGTGAGTATTGTCACACCATTTCCTGCCTGCCCTTAAATTTCTTTTTTATGTTCGGCATGAGACAATTCCAATATAACCAAGATGTTCAAATAACTTCAGTCTCATCTCTCTTATCCCACAACGGATGTTGTCTAGTTTGGCCTTTCAGTCCTTTTTTCCATCTAAAATATTCCACAAGGCCCAGCAGAAACGAAAGGCATGCTTGGCAGCATGGACACAGTTATAGGACTTACTAGGGGTGATTGTTTGGACTGGAGTGGACACTAGAGTGGGTTTACTGGAGCCGTAGTTTCTGAATTGTTCTAACCTCTATTTGCAACAACTCTTTTCATTATGTTTGGATGGTATACATTATGACAGATTTGGAGGGTATACATTGTGACAGATTTGGGGGGCCTGCAGGCAGCTGCCAGCAGGGCTGGGGTGATGCTTTCTCTTGCCAGAGTGAATACACATGTTGATTCTAATTTGGGGGGAATCATCTAATGATGGTGTCAAGTCACTATAACAGAGCTCTTTGAGAGGAATACTGTGGAGATCCTGAATTTCTAGCCATCCCTTTCTTTTCTCTCTGTCATTTTGAGGCTCCCTAGTAGCCACTCTGCCTGGTAAAGTCTGGGTGAATTCCTGGACATGCAGAGGGACAGTGGGTTGGTTGTCTGAGTTCGCCATCCAACAGCTCCTGGTGCATGACATTCATACAGTAGCACAAACCATACTGCACAGTGTACTCATGCACACAGATTGTAGCATACTTGTAGTTTTAATACAGGATCAATGTCCTGTATTTATATGTATTATTCTTATTCTAGAGCAGAGAAAGGGGTTGAGGGGAGGGGACTGGCAGGATGCACCCATCTTTACTGTACTGTGATTGCAGCCTATATCATCAAGTAGAATCCGTATAAAAAAACGAAAAGAAAAGAAAACGAATGGGAGATTTTACCGAATTTCGGGTGTACGAAAATTACCTACGCCCACAATTTTCCACCAAGACCCCCATTTGGTGGCATTTCAGTGAGCAAGGGCTGCAGGGCCTGTGGGGGTGTCCCTGGCACCCTCTGCCACTGTAATGTCGGCAGGGTTGCAGGGGTGTCCCTCGCACCAGTCGGAAAAGGACATCTGCCCCTTTAAGGGGAAAGCGAAAGCAGGAACGGGAGTGGGAGGTGCGGGAGGACCGGAGGTGGGAAGAGGGGCGGGGGGGGGTAGTTACTGTGTAAGAATAAAGAGGTTAAGAAGTACAGTAATGTCTCATTACATAGCCATAACTGAAGTATATTCCAGGTGGTGGTTTACACTTTAGAGTGAAATCACCACTTTCTAACAAGAGAAAAGGGCTGGGCAAAAAGAATGTACCACCACCTCATCCATGCTGTAATTAGGCAATAAGGCTGTAAAACGGTCAAAAATGTTTTTGCAAATGGGGGGGAAGTAGGGGTAATACAATAAAAGGGAGCTAAGAGTGTGAGAAAAATCTGTTTGGCAATGTAGTGCAGGAGAAATTGAGGAATACTCATGTTACAAAGGTGTAGGGGAACAAACCATAACCCCAGAAAAACATTGCTCCCAACTGACACAGCACTCTGCAAACCTTTAGAATACAACTACCTTTAGGTCTGTACAGGAAATACAATGAGGAAAGCTGATGGGAGTTGAAGTTCGAATCACCTCCTCACTCATATCCACAGTAGCAACCTCAAACCCTCGTCCTCTGGTCCGTGTATGAATATCGTATTTACAGAATATGTATTATTGTGTGTAGTATACCAATGTTAGAAACATAACTGCACCTGTGAATGTCTGTATCTCACAATCACGTGAACCTATACAAATTTTTATAACAATGTAACAATATGGATCAAACTTGGTTCTAGTGACCCTCACATGACAAGACTCATAACAGATTCAAACACTGAATCCCAATCTATCATAGGTGTTCCAGGTCGTCTTTCATTCTCACAGCCACTGTTGTTACAGAAAGCGATGGGCGCCAATCCCACGCTCACCTTCCACGCTCACAGAATGCTTGCGGCTAGAGCTAGTATCTGAAGGTCCAGGTACTCAAATGCCCATTTTGTAGGAAGACAATCCAAAAAGGCTGTGCACAACATGTGGCGAGGTGTGTGGGTGCTTGGGCTGATTCAGCCATTTTAAAAAAAATGCATATGTTCATACGTCTCTTACAGGTACTGTGTGTCCATGTGTCACAAATTGCTCAAAGAACACTCCAACTCACTGATAGTTCAAAGGTGTTTATTGATTTCTCACCTGTGTCTAGATTTTGCATTTCACAGCCTAACCCAGGTGTCCACACTACTTGGGTTAACAGATAGAGACTGCTGACCACTACTGTCTAGACTATATCTTGGTGTAAATGGGACCCTTAAGGTAATTGCTTTCTCTAGCTAAATTCCCTCTGGGACCTTCTGAACTAGCCCTACACTACCAATGTTGCTAATGCTCAGAGTTTAGCAAATGATTGCAGACCCTCTAACTGGCTCAATCTCCTTCTTCTCATGCTCTGATTTTCCTCTCTGCCTCTGAATTCTACACTCCCCTCGCTAATTACCTATTTTCCGTCTTCACGCACGTCCTTTTCTACATGTTCCTCCTCTGTCCCTTTGAAGTATTTCCCTCCTTTTACTATTAGCCTCCATCGTTAGATGCTATAGTTCCCTCCTCCACACTACTATTCCTATCCTACCCCACCTTCTACATAGTCACCCTTCTTTCAATCAAATAAGAACTTTCCACTTACTCTTGCCACTCTCGTTAACACTCACACTCACCCAACTTGCACACAGACTCACCACACAGTACTGCATGCTTTCACAAATTACTGGCCCTGACCAATCCAGCTCTGCCTGGTAAGGGTTTCATTAGTGGAAGGTTACAAACAGTGGGTTGAGCCCTACCCCTTTTCTCCATACGGGCCGCCTCAGTATAACAATGGCAGCCTGAGATGAAAAGCCTGTGATTACATGTTATGAGGCCATGGTGCAGTCACCCCAGAGGTAGGTGACGTCTTGCTGATCGATTGTCTCTCCACTATCGGTCCTTGCCAAGTTTGCAAATGGAGATGCTCTTCACATAAAACGATTGTTTAAATTTATGGCTATGCCACTCCAGAGCGTAATAAGTGGGTTTGTACCAGTGCCTTATTACTTGTAGGTAGAATATGATGAACTTTCTCATTCAGCTATATTTACATAGTTAAGGGAAAGAATGAGTTGTAATCAGGTGAAAACACTATGGTCAACTATATTTTTATTTATAGATCTAACCTTTATAAGGTAACATTTTAAAGTCTGATCTAAGAAGTTAGAATTTGTATTTCCGACATCAACTCTATATGAGTTAAATAGATGTTCTTTAACTAGGATATTTCCATATGGGAAGCTAGTCTAATACAGAAAAGAAATAACTTCTACACATCTTGTTCTATACAATATGAGTTACACTGGCGGTTGATGAAAGCAGAAGATTATTAGTCCAGCACAAGTCTGTGATATGGACGGGTACATAGGGGCTGGCCTCTGGCATGTTGCCAGTGTGCAGGGCTAGTCTCGTTCACCCAACCACTTTTTAGACAAAAGATATGCAGATACATTAATGGGGGAATAAGTCAGGTGACCATACCATACAGTGATTGATTTGCAAATCAGTACATTACTTTGCACAATAACATAGGAGTGGCCATAGTCGAGTGGAATCATAACCCTAAGAGCACAAAACATACAGTACAAAACATGATTGTGATGGAAGCCTGGCTCTCTAACCAACATAAGCAGTAATACAGTGAACACAGTTTGAAGGTTTCTAAAGGTGGGGCAGCTATCACCATAGTTACCATAGCAATGGTAATGTCACCATGCAAGTGATCATAAAAGGAACAAAGATTTAAGGTATGCAATGGTGGGACCATGTATCGCTGAAACTAAGATACTTACAATGAAACACAATATTCATTAAATTGTCTTTGAGGTCTTGCTTTCTCTCAGATCTGTGTCTGCACAGACCCTCTTTCTCAAAGCTCTGTTGGAATTTCCATTATAACCAACACATGTATAAATGGGAATATTTTTGGTGATAACGTGATAACGTCACTAGCTCGTTAAATGTGCTTAGACTTTAAGCAAGCCAACATCTGTAATATCATCCAAAAATAATAAATTTAACATTAACAACATTATATTTGCAATATAAACCAGTTCAGGTACAATACGATTCATATTCCATATGCTATGAGGTCAGAAACTAAGACATCACTAACTATTTATAAAAAAAATAAAAAGCGTGAGTTAAATAGTAGTCACTGGAAACATTTGACGTTATTATCATTCTTACCATCGCACATCTTTCCATCATGGTACGGGCAAGAAAAATCATCCATTTCACAGTATTTTCCATATATTGTCCCCAGTTTGGTTTTGTGGCAAAGGCAGTTCCTGCATGCACAAATACCACGGCCACTGCAGGTGGGTTGGTCTGGGGACAACTTGCAGCTCTCTGGGGAATAAATATCCTTGTCTGGACTGCAATTATTTTCTGAAGAATCCACATGTTCCCCATCTGTGGGTTGTTCATGAGCACATTGTCCATTGTGCCTCCTGCTGCCATTGCATTTGCAGGGACAGTTCACACTTATCATAATTTTGGAAGTTTCATTGAAACCAATCGGTTTGATCAAGATGTAGTTTTGTCCTTTACCTACATCACATGTGTTTAATGAAAGAGATATATTCAGAAGCACCTGCAAAACAAAAAAAAGCTTCATGTCAGATTTATTGTGCTGTATGAACAGCTTTAAAGCAAATTGGATCGATGCCAACAAAGGGCACATTGGGCCTCATTACGACCCTGGCGGTAAGGGGTTTACGCCAGCGTTAGCTGCGCCGACCCCTTACCGCCAATTACAAGGTCCCTTAGCGCCATGGAGGTTTTAACACCCGCTTTTAGCGGGTGTTAAAATCCATGGCGCTAAGGGACCATGGAGTTAATTACGCCACCGTAATTTACGGTGGCGTAATTAACGCCTTCCCCACTCCCATTATGCCCTATGGGGCAAAAATGGTAATGGGGAAGGGTAAATGGGGATTGGGGACTTACCGCCCCGCCAAGGTCGGAATGGGGCGGTAAGTCCGCCAACCACCATGGCGTAAACGTAGTTTACGCCATGGTGGTAAAGTCACGGCCCAGGCGGTAACTTACCGCCTGGGTCGTAATGAGGCCAATTGTGTTTTCTTTAAAGTCCTCAAGCACTCATGCCAGTTCAAAAAAACAAGCTGTTATTTGTAAGGCCAATCAAAGAGCATTCTCTCCACATACTTGGAATTATGTATATTGAAGGACATTTCTAAAAGATTATCAATTACTCAGGTCAAAATTGACTGTAACAGTGTGTTGATATACACAATATATGTGATGGTTTAAGCCACAGTTGTAACGTTAGAGGAATACTAATTTGTCTTGAAGTTCCTGGTTCATATGGATTGAAGAGTGAACCACAGCAATATTCACCTAATTTATTGAGGGTGTACATCAGATACGCAATACCATTTTGAATAGAGATGGTTCTGTGAAGCAGAACGTAGGCACTCACCTCAACAACTATAGGTTACATCCTGTTAAAGATTCAGATCTATATAATTCAATGTCAAGTTTAGACCCACTTGCTATGCTAGAGAACAGATTTTAATCGTCAACACAACAGAAAGAGGAGGACTGTAAGAAACCGACAAGAAGTGATTCTCAGAAGCCCAGTTATGGGCAACCCGTGGGGAAGGAAGCCACTGGTGCGGTACTGAGAAGCTAATTCCTATTATGGGAAATTCTAAAAACATACAATATAATGGAAATGGAGTAAGGAAGAAAAATGGTGGAGAAGTGCAACATAACTGCCAACATAACATTAAGTATACGCAAATTGGCTTTAAACAAAGCTAGAAAATATGGGGATTTAGTAATTAAATCCCTACTTTAGAAAAAGAGACGGGGCGCTGTTGTGCACGTAACTAGATGCAGCCTCGTGCATGAGCTCCATGGCAAGCCTGGGTCCTGGATGAAAAAAACACTGGAAAACCATTCGGTTTTGCTACAAACTGCACATGAGGCCGTCTAAAGGTGGCAGGCACACCCAGCGTAATAATCGCAGAATTTGACCCAGTGGAACAGAAGTTATGACCATATTTTCCATCAGCTGGCCTGCAATAGCATATGGCGAGGACAGCCGCACCCTGCCAGTCGCCTTAATCTGGAATTCCATGTGATCACCAAGGCGGGCTGTGTGGCGACCTGCGGGAGCCTAAATCCAAGCCCTAATGGCATAACCGCCCCCCTGCCGTGCTCTGACACTTTGTGGCAGCCAGAGATGAATATTGGAGATGGTTGGCTAGCTCTGAGCTTCCTGGGCGGCCAGCGCCTGATCTACATAACTGCCGCTGTGTGGGACAATCGAAGAGAGGGCCTCCCGAGACTCGCAACAGCCTGCCATCACCCACGGAGGCGACGTATAGGGAGACCTGTGATCAGACAGTGGGAGCTCCACACTGCGGCCAGGCGGTGCCCGGCTCTCCGCCATACCACCTGTATATGAAACACCCTATACGCAGACGGTAAGCGCAAGGGGGTAGGATCAGCCGCATCCCCCTATGTCAACGCTGCATGAGATGGGACACAAAAGCTAACCGTAAGTGAAAATGTGGCACTCCTTATCCCCCCTGGCATGGCCACAACTACTGCATGGGCGAATCTACACAGGCAATGGCACATGCAATAATCCACAGGCAGCAACTTGATTAAAGGGTGAGATAACCTGCTATATAGCACGCGAGCAGGAAATGAGAACTCCCGGACTCCCAGAGAGCACAATAATACCAGCTATTGCCCTCCCGGAGCATAGGGAGCACAAGTAGACTTTCTAAAGGCAGCTGTCAGAACTTTCTATTCTTCCCCCTGTACCACGCCAACACAAGCAAAGCACAGCTCTTCTCCACTGAAGGGACACCGCAAAATGGCCCCCTGAGCTGTTGGCCTTAAGGCATTGAAGCAAGCAGCACACAGCCACCATCAAGCCGGTAGGTCGCTCTATCCTAATCCGCTGCACAGCGACCGCGTGCCTCAGTGCTTTACTTACATTTTGAGGGCAAGCCACCGGGTGATCTACCGCATCAGTGGGTAAACTCACCGCTGCAAACTGGTACCGTGAAACAGGGGAAGGAGCTGGGACACATAACCATTCTGCTGGGAAGAAAAGGAGACCAAAGAAGGCTGGAGGACAACACTTTCTGCGTCGACACTGGGCGCAAGTGCTGCCACGCCATATGCGCAAGTCCTATACTCATTTATCATGCCCCGGGAGTCCAATGAAATGCACAAAGGGGCAGCTTCTAAGAAAAGCGGAGCAATGGATAGGTTTACTAAACCTACCACAAAAGCGGGAGGCACCTTCGGCCCCAACACTGGTCAACATGGACCTGCAGAGCGTCGTCACCTGAATGAAACAAGGTTTTGCAGCTATTAATGACAAGCTTGATGGCATTAATATTAATGTCACAACAATCCGCACCCAATTGGAAAAAGCCATGCAGTGCATATCGGAGACAGAGACGAGGATCAGTACTGTGAAAGACACCCTAGTGGCACAGCAGAACACAGTGACGACCATGGCAAAAGATCTTGGCATTGTTAAACTGAAGTGTGAGGACTTGGAGGTGAGATCCTGCCAAAATAACATATGGATTGTAGGGGTCCCAGAGGAAGCACTGAAGGGCCTGATGGAACTACCAGTTGAAGAACTCTTAAAAGAATTGCTGGGAGACCCTGGCTGGTCATTTATGTTCATTGTTGAACGCGCACACAGATCCTTGGTGGCACGACCCTAGCCAGGAGCCTACCCTAGGCCAATAATAGCGAGGATTATGAACTACCGTGGCAGGGATTTGGTGTTACGAGCTGAACGTGATAAGCAAGAACTAAAGATGGTGTCCAGTGTGATCTGTATTTTCCCCAGCATCACCCTGGCAGTCCAGCAGGAAAGACGCACGTTTACAAGATTAAAGAAAATGCTGAGAGAACGCAGGGTGCCATACGCAATGCTATACCCAGCTAGGCTACGTATGCAGCACCAAAATAAAACGTACTTCTTCACTTTCCTGGAAGAGGTGGTTGCCTTTGTGGAAGCAAACATCCCCCTGCCCGATAATCAACTGCCAGAAGTGGACGAACATTGACCATGGAGTGGCCGACAAGTACCTGGTAGACCGTTGTTCTTCATTATGAGTATTGGTAACGTAAATGGCAACACAGAAAAACTTTAAGTGGCAAGACATTAACGCAATTGCGGGACCCTGGCCAGCCGCAGTGGCTGCCTCCAATGCGAGTGCATAGTTTCGTTAAGTGTGTAGAGGTTGGGGGAGGAGGGAAGGGTTTAAGGTTATGCATAGTTGATGTTTGGGGAACTATGAGGGAGGGGAAGGGGGAGGAAGTCGAGGAGGAATATTGGGATGAAAGAGTTAGACAAATGCACAGATTAATGATAAGAAGTTCCTGTATTGTTGGTAGATTGCACAGAGATGGGAAATGACATGTAATTCTATGGGAGATGATGGCAGATAAAGGGCGTGTAGGAATAAAGCTACTCAGCTGGAATGTGAGAGGCCTTGGAATGCCAGTAAAGATGAGGAAAGTAATGACATATGTGAATAGACAAGGAACACTGTTATTATTCTTGCAGGAGATGCACTTGTTTGACCACCAGGAAAGTAAACTTGCCCCCGGGTGTGGGGATCATCGATAATAGACTTCCTTTTCCACTAGGGGCCAGGGTGTTATGACTCTGGTACACAGATCATTGCCATTCACACATTACACTACAGAGACGGGCCCTGGGGGTAGATATGTGGCAGTGTATGGGAAACTGGGCAGTGCTGAAGTCCAATTGATCAACATATATGGCCCCAACATAGACGATCCAGAGTACTATACAGAAGTTTTCCAGAAATGCGCCAAATACCCCACTGTACAGGTCATATGGGGAGAGGATTTTAATACCATACTTGATGTGGAGCTGGACAGAACATCGACGGCACTCAGATCCCTGACAGGCACAGCACACATGATACATGGACCTTACTAAGAAGTCTCACTTACAGCTCCACCTCCTCAGAGCCATTCTTCATTTCCTCACCTTCCCCCAGATGCTGAATGTCTCCAGAGCACTAGTCCTCTCCAGGCTGGACCACTGCAACAGCCCTTTTCTCAAACTCTCTCTTTCCTCCATAGGCCCCCTCCAGCTAATCCAGAATAGGGCAGCAACACTTATCTTTGGCCTCAAGCCCAGGGACTGTATCTCTCCAGCCATAAAATCTCTCCACTGGCTCCCAGTGGCTGCATGGATCAAATTCAAGACCCACTGCATCATCCACAAGGCCTTCTGAAGCCTGAGACCACGCTATCTCCAACTTTCCCTCCCTAAATACTCCCCTGCCGGAGCCCTACGCTCCCCTCATTCACACGCTTTGACTGTCAAATGCTTCTCTCAGCAGAGATTGGGAGGCAGGGCATTCTCCGCGGCCGGTGCCTTCCTCTGGAATGGCCTCTCTGCCACTCTCATACTTGAGCCGCACCTCCCTAAATTCTGGAAACTGCTCAAAAACTCGGCTCTTCTCTACCTCTTTCCCTTCCCTGCTAATCACCCCACTGTTATTTGTGGTGATGATGGAATGATCCTCATGAATCTCACCGAATTTCAGGCCCTTCTTCCCAGTTGATATCTCCCCCCCCCACAACCCCCCACTGCACTGCCTTCCGGGCCCTGCTTGGTGGCTCTGCATCCCACCCGTGGGAGCCACCTGCATTTGCACTTAGCCTGAGGTTTGCCTCTCTGGCTCCCCTTAGCACTTTCCTCTTAGGCCCTCCACATGCACTTGCCCACTCCTCTGGTCCCCCCTCCCATACTATCTCCTGCACACCTCCTAACTGTACATGCACAGCCGAATGCCACAAGCTCTAGTAGGACCATAACTGTATTTTACTGGTTTTGCCATCGTTATTTTTCCTTTATCCCCTTCCCATTTAGCCTTGTGGTGCCTTGAAACACTTTTCAGTTGTATAAAGTGTGTAACAAATGCTCAATAAAATAAAATAAAAATAAATGTACTTACAACATTGGGGAAGGATCTTGCAAAGGCACTACTAAGGAGAACATTTCCAATGGGGCGGGCAACCTTTTCATGTCTACCATCTTCTTAGTTCATTTTTGTACTGGGAAAAGGCTGCTCTGGGAACTGTTGCATTATTTGCTTCTCTTTTATAAAAACATATAGAAACACTCAGTAGTGTAACTTTTCGTAGACAGCACTAACCATTACAATCACGTATGTGATGCCCCCTACATTGGTGAAGTGAAGACATTTAAATTGATAGTCTTTCTACTGGAATGGGAATGAATAGTTATTAAAACAGACACTCTCGCAGATCACTCTTTTCCCTCCTCACAGAGTAAGAAACCATCTTAACATACAACAGAGATAATATACAGCTATAGTAATGAAGCTCTATCTCACCCTTCAGAGAGTTGTTAATACTCTAATGAACCAACACAGCTCTTGCAATGCACCTCAATCCTATGCTTCAGCACTCCGTGTTACTTCACTTCTGAGATGACCCAGAGCTCTAGAAATACACCCTAATTCCACATGGCAGCACACCCTGTTAATACACTACTAAGAAACACACAGCTGTATCAATGGTTCCCAATCCATCATACAACATATGCACTAAACTAGCACTAAATGCTAGTATGGCAGCGATTCTGAGATGCAGGCTGTGGAACTTCTATTCAATAGCCCAGCCCTCCGGTGACTGTTCATGAATGTCCAGAATAGTACAAAAGGTAGACATAATGTCTCATGAAGACATATCTTTCCCATACCAGATCAATAATATGATCAACAAATCTCATTTCCAGTTGCATGCACTGGGGAAATCTGCACATATCTTGAGTGGACCGCAATAATTAAGCTAACCAGGACTTTGATCCTTGACAAACTGGACAACTGTACTAGGATTTGTGTAGCGCTGAACAATCCTCATAACCACCGACTCTAGCTAGTTCAACATTGTGCAGTTGGACTGATTATAGGCCTTAAACTCAGAGACCCAATCACAGCAAGTATGGCATCATTATGGGTCCGCCAGTAATCGTGCCGGTGATACCATCAGGTTGCCGCCAGAACCGTAAAGATTTACCGGCGCCGAACTTGCTGGTAACACTGGTTGATTCCAACCCTGGCGGCTGGGAAGTCAGGTACCAGTGAAATGTGTTTCCCCATTCCCATAAGACTCTATGGGAGTGGGGCCCACGGAAGCATTGGCACCGTTACTAACGCTGCCGGTGCTTCCATGAAACTCTGCGGGTGGGTGCCATTCTGCCCGGCAAGTCAGACATGCCGGGCGGGAGTGCACCTGCCTGGCAGACTTGTACTTTGCCGGTTGGGAGACAAGGGTGCCGGTAAGCTTACCGGCAACATTGTTTCCGGACCAGCATCCTTGTAATGAGGCCCTACGAGCCCTTACAAGTTTATCCACTCAATCCTAAATACCTTTAAAATGCTAATTCTGATTCACTGTCACAAATCAGGGCGAGGTATATTTCAACACTGCTCATGTTCCTAATATCAAGCAGGAGCCTACGATTGAGAGATGAGAATTTTCTCCCTTTGCCTAACATTAGAAGATAGCTGCTTGGGGGGTAAAACGTTTGCCGGTAATGTGGCACAGTGAGTTGAACTTCATCCATATGGTCAATTCTCAAGAGAAAAGGAATTTGAATGAAGAATCGTACATTGTTAGTGGAAGGGAGCCTTGCTTAAACATCCCAATACAAATGTCAATGAGAGCATTAGATGTTGGAAAATGCAGCCACAACTATTTTATTCAATTTGACAGAATTAGGGCTTCTGATGAATCCCCTGTGCAGCATTTGTAATACATCTCACACAGCTGTGCACGGTAGGTCAACATTAAGCGGTCAAACAGAGCCAGGAGTTTAATAAAAGAGGCTCAGTTGTAACTTCGTCAAATGAGCAATTGAGCAAAAATATTTTCTTGGGCATTTTTCATTGTTTGTGAAAACAGTGTTGTAAATAAAAACAAATAAAAAATGAAACCAAGGAAGATACATTCCAGGCAAATGAATACATAGTTAAACATCCTGCATTGGAGCGATCGCTTCTCAAAAGACTTCAGGCAACTTATTTTGAGTTCACAAACCATCGAGTACTGCGTGCATAGAGAGACAGATGCATATCAGCCACCCTTGCCCCTACTATCACCAACCTTTCCTTAATTGTCTCACAAAAAGTAGTAATAATTTATGCAAAATGTACATTTGTATTCAGTACTTGCACTCACATTAGTCACATCCCAAAAAGAGCAAAGGAAAAAAACTTGGAACAACCTTCTGTTGTTGTAAACACTGCACCCTTTGTACTTCTACAAGTACGTACATCTTGGCAACAATTTACCTCTAGACCTACCACATGGACCAGCCACGATGACCACATGGGTGGCCATTGCATGCCAAACGCTTAAGGTTCCTAACAAATGAAGCACTCCTCCCTTTTGATTCTACATCAGCATATTCCAGCCGCTCTCCACAAACAGACATCGAAATGAACTTCAACTGCAGTCGATTTTAGTGTATTAATGACGTGACATTGACACCTGCAAACATCTAACTAAGCAGTAAACACTGAGGGAGCGTTCATTATAAACTGATAATGGACAACCACATACCAAGGGCTATAGATTACCAAATAATCCTCATCCCAAACAGTAATAAACCCTCACTAGTTCTTTAAGTCTAACAGTACGTGTAGTTGTCCAGCTAAAAATGAACACGTTTTACTGTGGGGAATAAATAGCACAGAAAATAAATATTCAATATGAATTTTATGAATATGGAACGATTACAAATAAACTTTACTAATTGTATGTTTCTTTGCTGATATTTTATTTGGTTTATTGAACTGCACTCGCTCCTCGCTGCCTTTACAGAGCTGAAAAGCTTAGTTTTTTTTCTGCTCGTCGAGCACTCAAGCAAGAATGTTTGGAATGATGATGTAGGAGTTGTAGTAATTATATTTGACTCTGACCTCTACTTTGCTTCTCCCATTTCTGCTACGTCCTGTCGATTTCAGCTTTTTAATATACAGAAAATGTGTTCTCTCTAATCTTTTCATGACACTAAACATCTGATTTCTTCCATGATTCATTCTAGAATTGACTATTGCTCTGCTCTTCTTATGGGTCTTCTTGCCACTGCCTTGCTCCTGTTCCGAGCATCCTCATAGCTGGAGGCCGCCATCTGTCTCTGCCAGGCAATGAGGTAAGTGTTGTCCCACATCCCCTCTTCCCTCCCTCCTCCCCCCATCCACAGAATTCCCTCTCTGCCCCCATCCCCACTTACATTCGTTGAAGTCCATTTCGGGAGCGGACGCGCTGGGAACAATTCTGTCTCCAGCGCGTCCACTCCCCATCTGTGACAGCCATGGCGGCCATTTTTCTGTTTACTTCTTTTAATGGGTGCCATGGAAAGAGAGATGGGACTACATTTAGTGCCTTCTCCTGTTTCCATGGCGGGCATTTTTTGAGTTTACTTTTTTTTTAAAAAAATTCAATGTCTGCCATGGAAAGGGAAACCGGACTTCGTTTTCCCATCCCTGGTTCCCATTTCTTTTTTTTTTTTAAATCTGTTTCGAAACGCTGGAGCGATTCGCAACAGAAATAAATACTTTTAGTATTGAATTGAATTGATTGTTTATTTATATAGCACCTATACACAATGGGCCTCATTACGAGGTAGGTGGTAAGGGATTAGCGGCACCGGTAAGGACACCGGTCCCGGTAATCCCTTACCACCCTATTCCGAGATCCCTTAGCGGGTTCCTTCCTTAACGCCTGGTCTGACCAGGTGTTAAGGACTGGACCCGTTAAGGGACTTCAGAGCTAATAAGGGTACCGCAAATTGCGTTACCGTTATTAGCTCCATCTCCATTCCCATTGAGCCCTATGGGGGCTCGAATGGGAATGGGGAATTGTTCCTGGAATGGGGACTTACCGGGTCCGCCAAGGTTGGAATGACCCGGTAAGTCCCTATTTCGGGAACCCGGACCCGGTATGCGGTAAGGGGGAAGCCATGGTGCTAGTAGCACCATGGCTACCTCCTACCTCGTAATGAGGCCCAATGTGTTTCTAAGGTTTTCAGGGCACAGAGGGAACAAGGGAGAATACAGTGACATTCTTACAAGTCCTTCATACATTAAAAATGAGAGAATAACTATCATACTCTGCCTAGCAACATTTCTGATAGTGCAGGAGCATTTGACAATAATAAGGAGTGGACGGGGGTGGGAAGGAGAATTAGACAGACAAGCGGCTACCTTACTAAGCCTGAAGACATTTGAGGTACTGCCGAAATTTAACAAGAGTTGTTGGGGGGTTGGAGCAGGGAGAAGGAGAAGAACAAAAACAAGCATCTATCGTACTAGGCCTGATGACATTTCAGATAGTGCTTTCGGGGAAGAGGAGAAAGAACAAATGAGGGAGGGGAGGAGGGGACAAACAAGCTGCTATCATATAGGTCAGGTGACATTTCTGATAGAGTAAGAGCAATTTACAATGATAGGGGGGTGTGGAAAGGAAAATGAGACAGACAAGCGGCTACCTTACTAGGCCTGATGACAATTGACGTAGTGCCTGAATTTAACAAGCAGTGGGGGGCAGATTGGAGCAGGGAGAAGGACAAAAACAAGCAACTATCGTACTAGGCCTGATGACATTTCAGATACTGCTGGAGGGGGAGAGTGAGGAAGAACAAATGAGGGAGGGGAGGAGGAGACAAACAAGCTGCTATCATACAGGTCAAGTGACATTTCTGATAGGGTAAGGGCAAAGGATTATACAGTGAAGGGAGGAGGGAGAGGAGAGAGTTGGGGGACAACAGGAGGAGGGAGACAGACAACACAAGCAAGCGCATGGGGTGAGATACAGTAGGCGGGCGAACAGGTGGCATGGGGATTAGAGAAAAGGAAAGAATAGAGGTAAGGGTAGGCAGAAGATGATTCCAACTAAGCTAAGTGCATCGAGACACAGCACAACTTAGCTAAATGCATCAACACAGAAAAACCTGAAATATATGCTTAGGGCATCAGCACAGCAAAATCTGAAATATGCTAGGGGCATCAGCACAGCACAATCTGAAATATGCAAGGGGCATCGGCACAGCACAATCTGAAATACGATTAGGGACATCAGCACAGCAACATCTGAAATATGCTAGGGGCATCAGCACAGCAACATCTGAAATATGCAAGGGGCATCAGCACAGCAAAATCTGAAATACGATTAGGGACATCAGCACAGCAACATCTGAAATATGCTAGGGGCATCAGCACAGCAACATCTGAAATATGCAAGGGGCATCAGCACAGCAAAATCTGAAATATGCAAGGGACATCAGCATGGCAAAATTTGAAATATGCTAAAATGCAACAAAACACAGTCACAACTGAGATGCACCCAGATACAGAAAAACAGTTGGTGTGAACAGGCAGTGTAAACAGAGGTGCAAGCATAGGGGAGCAAGCAGAGAAGGGGCAGAAGCAAGAGAGGGCAGCAGCGTGACCAGAGTAGGGAATGTACCCAAAGTTATGAAGCAGTGTCTTGGAAGTCCAGTATTCAAACAGTGTGAGGTTTTCACAGGTGGAAAGAGACCCCAGTCTTATGTGCCTGGGTACTAAAATCAATAGGCCCTTTGCAGGGGGGTTGGGGGGGTATTACTACTTCATGTAATTATGGGCCCGGGTCATTTCCTGAAGTGGTAGTGGCCCCCTGCTCGGAGCCTATTTCTGATAATGTACACAGGTCCTTCTTTACCCCTGCTCGCTCTCTTCATTCTCAGTTTCTTTTCCTACTGGTTACTCCTAAATCCCCCTGTGTCGCTTCTCATTTTAGCTCCTGCGCTTTGCTCACACCCTCAAACTTTGGAATTGTCTGCCTCTCTGTATCCGTTCTTCTCCTTCCTTGTATCGTTTCATCTCTCTCTCTCAAAGCCCATATCCCTACTTCATCATAAATAGTCTTTGTGAATCAGCTTACACTTTCTTTGTACAGTTTTTAAAAAAATGTTCATCGTATGGCGCAATCACGTTATAAATTTGATAAATTAAAATGAAATTAAATTAAATTAAAAGACCGCATTAGAGATTACTGCCTGCCATCTGTAATGATACATGTATGTTTTAGATTTAAATTTTCATTAGTGGGCACGACTAATCTTATGCCTCCACTCATACAGTCACACCCTACAATTCTGGCAAAAGAATAGGCAGTTTGGTCAGCAGAATGTACAATTAACGTTACTTCTAAACAAAGGCGGTCTATGATTTGTGCCAAGGAAGTCACCACAATGTTGTAGGCGCAAAAACAATTGTTCAGCAAAACTACAATTTACCTGCTTCCATGAATTCTCTAATTCACACACAAGCACCCTCTCCATCATGGCAGCGAGTAAGAGGTGAAATCCACAAACAAACCCTTTTGAACAATGATTCGCTCAATGTATAGAAACACTTTCTTTTCTCAGTTTACTTTAGGCAAATTACTTGTGCTCCAAATTTCCTTACACTTCCAATGCTTCTGTTTGGCTGAGAGGGTGTCTTAATTAGCATATTAAGTTCATTGGATTTTGTCTGAGGACAGTATTGGGCATTATGGACTCACAACGGCTCAATAACATGCAGTCAAGCCTGAAGTCCTGGACTATAGATTTAGAATAATCTCCATCACTCTTGGAAGAACTATTTAAGCAAGCATTGGCAATTCCAATAGTTTGGGCTTTTGTGCAGGCATGGGAAAGGCATTTGCCAGGCACTGATGCCGTGGTATTTACTGTGTTGGGGGGCAGTTGAATACCCCTCCCCCTGTTGATAGACAGATGAGCATGTCACCTATAGCTATTGCCCGTCCCCCGCTTCAATACTGTAACAGTCAAAAACATGAATCACAGAGGCAACCATATCGCCCATATGTGAAGCAGGCACAGCAAACAATGGACATGATGTAAAGTAAAGATAGTGAGAATGACCAGACGCATGATAGGACCATACATATGTTATCACCATGAAGAAACACAGACACTAGATCAAAAAATGTATCTATACATGAAGAATATTCGATTTACAGACCATTCATACAGGAAGAACACAACATAAGCAATGTATAAACTGAGAGCAACACTAATAG
The DNA here is from genome assembly GCF_040938575.1 of Ambystoma mexicanum. Lineage (NCBI taxonomy): Eukaryota > Metazoa > Chordata > Amphibia > Caudata > Ambystomatidae > Ambystoma > Ambystoma mexicanum. The sequence goes on from NC_090924.1 coordinate 1,117,589,408, forward strand.
TACACAACAGTAATGGGCATCCACTGCACATAATAGTGATTCTGCTACACTCCCTACTGGTAACACCTTAAAAAAGACACCATGCACTTGTTGCAATGCATTTTAACTAATCAGCATTCCAACATGATATAGGTTTGGATTAAGCTTTATGAACCTCACCCAAATATGTACTAGCAGTTATGGCCCCAGAAGGCACAGTTAAAGGCTCAAACTTAGTGAGAGCGTTTAACAAGTTATACAGGCCCATACCAGCAAGTACGGCCTGATGGACAAAGGCTTGACAATGTTTAGTTTAAAAAACAATAAAGCTCTAATTGAAAAATGTCAGGCGTTTGACAAACAGAGGGAGGTATTAGTTTATCTGTTTATCCCCCTCAGTGCTGTGTTTTGTTTTGGTAAAATATGCAGGAGACATGTGCTAATGTGCATGTATATGCTGAGAAGGAAGGGGGCTACCAGCACAACTGGGCAATATTTGCTCGGAGTGGCTCAGCAAAGTTCTGAAGTGGCTATAAGTGTGCAGTGAGGACGGAAGGCAGGGCCACATCTGCCAGGTGCAGGCCAGCAAAGAATGTAATGGCCGAGGACTTGACCAATACCCCGAAGGTAAGGAGAGTGTGGAGTTGGGGTGGGCTTTCAAGATCCCAGGACGAATCTGTCAGTGGCATCACAGCTCTGCCCCCAGTTCCATGTGCTCTCAGTGTGGCACTCCTGTGAAGTCAGTCAGTGCCATGCTGAGACAGACCTGTGGTTCCATGTGTGGGTGAAGTGAAAAGATGGGACATGGGATCTCCTGGAACTTCATACATGGACCCTCAAATTGCATCTCTGTTTTTTTGAGAAATTGTGTGATGGTTCTTGGTTGTTTCATTATAGGTCATGGTGCCTAAACATTTTAATGTGTGCAAATTGTGTACATATTTGAGGAAAGCAATCTTTGACCCTCTCTTCCAGATCTGGCAAAGTGCAGCTGGATGTCATACCACATCTTTAGTTGTAGTATAATGGGTATCAGTGTTGAACATGACCCTACTTTTGCAGGTCTCTGTTTGGGATGCTGTATGTGTGTTGTCTTATCATATGATTCAGGGAAGATTATAATCGTAGCAAGTAGTCTGCTTTGTGATTCATTCAAGTTGTGTGTGTGAGTGGGGTGAATAGTTAATCTCTTACTGGGCTGCTGGGATGATACCGTTCTTCTGAGGAATTGCATGCTTCAGCATGGAATCTTCTTATGTAGCCATTTAAAATGTTGGCACAGAGATGTTCAAAGTGTGCAGGGAATGTGTTTTCTATAAGCCAGTTTTTAAAGATTTCCATAGCCCATGCAGTGGCTGGCTATGTCTTTGCTTCATTTCTTGTTAATGTCCATCCAATTTAATTGAAAGTGTGTAACAGAAAGATCTATTTTCGTGTTTTTTGTGGTACCTGAATATAAGAGGAAACTTCTACTATCTGTGAATGGTCTTATTTGCTGTCTTCAGCTGTTAACCACGCCTTAACGTTGCAGCTTCCAAGAGGATTGAAGTTAATGTTGTACAAGATGCTGTCATAAAGAGAAGGGGGAGAGGAGGTTTCTTTACTTGCATGAACGAAGGAGCATGGCGGAGCACAATGTTAACTTATTACAAGCAGTGGAACCGCTGTTTGATGGCGTTCTCGCTGAAATCAGTTGCAGCAGATCACTGCATGACATTATTGCCAGCAGTAGCACCACTACTTGATGGTGGTGTTACTCACCCTACATGCAGAGAGCGCTCCAACTGTTGTTGGTTTTTTATTGTTTACTTTGACTTTGGAGGAATCTTCTTAGTTCACCATTGTTGTACCAAGGACAGTCCACGTTTCTCTGTAATTGCCACACCAAAACGAGAGAGTGTGACAGTGTCTTTATTTTCTGCGATCTATATCAGTTTATATAGCTTGCAGTCTGGCAAATTGGCACAAGGAAGGGAATCAGAGAGGTGCACTTATCCCATTTATTGCATCAGTGCTATCGCTAAGAAGCTGTTAATGATCTTTTTCTTTTAGTGCATACGGGAAAGGATATTCGTGATTTAGAAAATGTGATTTAGAGCTCAAGAGTAGTGGAACGTGCATGTTTATGTACAATTGCAGTGAACCAAAGTCAGAAATAAGACTTGGATTCTAGGACATTCCTTGCATTTGTGAAGAAGCATAGATAGATTATGAACTTAGCATTCGTGGCAATTGGAAAAGCTCTCCAAAAGGAAAGAGTCAGTACCTAATCTGCCCACCACCATTGACACTACCCTAACCGCACATGAAAATGGAAGGGAGGATACAGGAAAAGAAGGATCAATAGAGGTAATACGATTGTACCCCCTCCTAAACAAACCAGTGCCGGTAGAAGGATATAGTGATCCCACATATGTGCCCACCGCGTCCCCCACAGCCACCCCACAACCAACTGCACCGCCACCATATGAGTGCCCCAGACAGCGTGGACAGGTAAGCACCCCAGCAGTAGATATTGAAAAGTTAACAGAGGACCTAGACTCTAGGCTCTCAATGGCAAGAGATGAGTTATTTAGAATAAGAAATATATGTGAGCAGAGTGGAACAAGCATCGCAAGAACAGAACAGACACCTAGGGCACAGACATTTGACAGGTCATCTGAAGAAGGGTGGAAAAAAGGGGAAATACTATTTAGAATTCAGGAAGAACCAACTCGAATAATAGAACTGGGGCCAAAGGAAATGGAAGAAAATACAGGTGAAGAGGGAATGGCTACCGGGGGGATGGAAGAACTGTGGTGTGATATCGAGGATGAGGATCAGGAAAGTGGGCGGTTGGGTGCTGTGACAGGGGGAAGATCGGGTAGGGGAGACGAGACACCCTTGGGGAGAAGCATGGAAGAGGAGTGGACGGGAAGGTTAAGGAATAGGATGGGAAGAATGGCAACGTTAGGGAAGAAAGGATTGAAGGTGAGTACTGGCAAAATGACAAAGAACAAACTACAACTCCCATTGATACATAGGGGAAGTGGGAGGCCAAATTACATACCCTGGGCCAGATGGACAAAGCCAATTTATTATAATCCTTGCCCCCGTAAGTGGATATATGCATTTGAGAAACATACCGCAGGAGTGCCATTGGCGGTAGGTGATGTTAAAAGCTTGCTGGTATCAGCAGTGGGTGACCAGGAAGATAGAGTGTGGGCAAAAGCTGGCTTCCCGGGAGTGACACTGGATTGTGATCGCCATGATGGAGCATCTTTTAACACAGTGCGCGCAAGGGTATGGGATGCACTAAGGGAAACATTTCCAGACACACCAGACTTACAGTCAGTAATGCAGTGCACAATGAATGATGGGGAGGATGCTATGGATTTCATTTTTCGGGTGCAGGAGATGTGGAGAGCCGAGATAGGTACGCCCTGGGACCAGTCAATGTCCCTATTTTACTTTATAATAAAGAGAGGACTCCCAAAAGAAGTACAGAAAGCACTCGACAAAATAGCAGGAATTGAAGCATAATAGTGCACCACTGCAAAAGAATAAAGGAAAGGGAGAAAAGAAAGAAATTGTTCAAAAAAGTTTGGCAGATGAGGCGAAGTTAGAACAAACGAAACTGGTGAAGGTCGCCGCAGCTGTAGCAGCACTCCCCCAAGACAGAGAGGGGGAGGAGGAGGCGGGACTGGCAGCGATACAGGGGAGGATGGCAGCAAATTGGGCAGGCAATGGGCAGCCACAGTGGAATGGACAGGAGCAGTACGGAGGACCGCAGTGGCAAGTGTGGACCCCCCGCGGAGGACGAGGTGGGTACAGAGGTCGCAGAGGGGGTGGTCAAAGGTATGGAGGAAATGGAGGGTATGGAGGGCAAGGTCCAAGGGGGGGACAAAGGAACTGTTGGAATTGCGGTAGGTGGGGACATTTCTCACGAGAATGCAGGAGCAGACCAAATAATGTATACCAAGACGATCAACCCTATGGTCATCCTCACCCGGGAAGCCCATGGGAGGGGCACAAGAGCAACCTGAGCAAGTGTATGTAGAGCACCTAAGAGAACCTCCTCATAATGTACAACAGCATCCACAAAGCCGCGAACATATGCAATACACACAAGGTAACCTTTTCACCACAACAGCTAACGGCGCGCCTGCAACATACGGTGGAGTGGCAGTGGTATCGGGTAATGTCTTTAGTCAAGGGGAAACATGAGACATCCAGCATAGGACAGCCCACAGGGAGCACTTGTGTGTCCTGTACTATCTACGACCTACAATGCAGTAGAGGAATCATTCATAGGGGCACAGATAGGGAACAAGCAGTTCATATTTATCCTGGCCTCGGGAGCCGATCAATCATGTTTACGTGAAGGTCGGTTTCCGCTATCTAATCATAATTTAGAGACGCATGGGTTCTCTGGGGCTGTTGTCGAAGTTCCTTACACAGAAGATTTAGATGTCACTGTGGGGGGTAAGACCGTGAGTGCACCCCTACTGTACTACGAACAGTCCACGATTAACTTACTGGGAAGGGACCTCCTCAGTAAACTCAATATGACTATCTCCTTTACGGAAATAGGGATAGTTTGTTCAACTCCAGGGATCTGTCCCATGCGCGTAATGCTGGGGGTGCATGCATGAGCAACAGCACCAGAAGTGCACAGCATACCGGCAGATCCTGATGTATTCATTCAAGGGCTGAAAACATTGGCACAAGTGTTCCCAGAATTGAAAAATCTAGATTGGCGAGTACCCGCAGAGTTCATCTTCCGACCAATAGCCCGCCCTGAGATTGTGCCAGTACCGTGATGTCCCTAGATTTGCATGCAGGTCAAATCTCAGCTAAAAGAATAGCTGTAATTGCAATGGATGTACATGGCTGCGAGTGGCGCACAGTATTGTGCATTAATGCCGACATTGCATTGCGAGACCTATCAGATGAAGACCTTTTCTCAGACTCAGAAAATGACGGTGAGATAATAATGGAGATAGCCATACCATGTGATATCATGATACAAGAAAGGCAGGTGCCTGTACAACTGTTGGCAGTGGTGGGGGCACCGCCTTCCTTCTTTGATGATGATATGAAATCAGTACCCAGTAATTTGTGAACAACAGGCCCCCATGACGTGGGATTATTGCATGGAGTCACACCAGTTAAAATAAAACTCAAACCGGGTAAAACAGTACCCCCTGTCCCGAGAAGCAGAAGAAGGGATAAAAGAGACAATCAGCGCATTACTGGCCCAAGGAATAATAGTACCCTCAAACTTGCCATGTAACACTTGCATATACCCAATCAAAAAAAACAAAATGTGGGGCATGGAGGATGATCCAAGACCTACGCCCCCTTAATGATGTCATCCAGAAGAAGTTGCCTTTGGTCCCTAATCCGGCATCCATACTGTGCAGCATCCCCAAGAATGCATCACAATTCACAGTAGTGTATTTGAAAAATGCCTTCTTCTCCATCTCACTGGCAGAAGAGTGCAGGTGCCTAACAGCATTTACACTGGGGGGGAAGAGATACGAGCATTGTAGGTTACCCCGGGGATACTGTGAGAGCCCCAGCATATTCAACCGCATCCTCCATGAAGATCTAGGGAACATGACAGCAGAGAGCATGATTATTCAATACGTAGATGATCTACTCATCTGCGCAAAGAATGAGGAGGAATGCAGGAAAGACTCTATCGCTCTCTTGACATTGTTGGCCCACAAAGGCTACAAGGTCGACAGAGGAAAACTCTGAGAAGTGTTGTATTTGGGACAGCTAATCTCACAAGATGGCAAGAAAATAATACCAGACAGAGTAGCTGCCATCACAGCATTGAGACGGCCAAACACAGTCAAAGAAATGCAAAACTTTCTCGGCATGTGTAACTACTGCCGAGCATGGATATTAGATTATGCAGCATACACGGGACCATTATTGCAGGCACTCAAGGAGGCTCAACGAGAGAACACAGAAATACAATGGTCAGCATAACTGGGTGACGCATTTACCTCACTCAAGGAACTGATCTCGAGCGTGATAGTGCTCGCGAACCCAGATTACGAATGCACATTTTACCTGTTCTCCCACTGTAAGGGGATCCTCATGACAGCAGTACTGACACAGAAAACATCCCTGGGACACGAGTCTCTTGCCTACTACAGTGGCACATTAGACGCAGTAATGCAAGGACATTTCACTTGCGAGCAATCTCTCGCAGCCGCAGCGTTCGCCATTGAGAAAAGTGCAACAATAGTGATGGGCTGCTCTGTGACACTATTTGTGGAACACTCCCTATTCGCTATATTGGAAAGATCAAAAAGCACACTGACAACACAAAGAGCAACTGCTTATGAAATAGTATTGTCCAGTGCAAACATCCACATAGTTCGATGTAAAACAGTAAATCCAGCAAGATTCATTACAGAACCATGCACATTAGAAGACATGCAGGAACAAGACTGTACTACTTACAAGCGGGAGGATGGGGAAGGCCTGGTGGTAAGCGAAAACGCTCTAAACAAAGGAGAAGTTTTCTTCATAGATGGGTCAGCATCATTAAACCCAGACACGGGGGAAAAACATGTGGGGGTGGCAGTTGTGAGATTGGAAGAAGGAGAGTAGGAAGTGATAATACAGCATCGCTTGCCATCCCATTACTCAGCCCAAGCAGCAGAACTTATACCACTCATTGAAGCCTTACGTGCAGCGAAAGGGTGCTCAGTAATGATCTACACAGACTCAGCTTATATGACCACTACAGTACATGGTGGGTTGGCGAGGTGGGGACGGAGAGGGTTCCATAGAGCAGATGGCTCACAAGTACAACATGCAGAGCTCCTGAAAGAACTCATTGAAGCATTCAAAGAGCCCACCATGGCAGCCATAGTGAAGTGCCAGGCCCATATATCCAATACAGATGTTATCTCTTTGGGAAACGCAGCAGCGGACGCTGCAGTCAAGGAAGCCTCCTATTTAGTGAAGGAACAAACAGGTGAGTACCTAATGCACCAACATGTAGGGGAAGACCTCCCAGACGGCTACAACGCTATGCCCGTGTCACAAATACTAGAGTTACAAGAAGGGGCAAGTGAAGAAGAAAAAGGGCTGTGGGAAAAGAGAGAATGTAGCCAATCAGCAACAGATCTTATGGCGTCAGAATAACACCGGAAAGGTGCTATGCCACTCAAACTCTTTGAGATAGCACTCCAACAACTACACTTCCCAGCACACAATGCAAAACAGCATATTGCAGCAGAGATACAAGAGGACTGGTTTGTGCCAGGCCTCCAGGAACATATATCAAAGCTGGCAATGGAATGCACATGTCAAATATACAATTCAGGAATGACCCTTAGGACACTGTGAGGAACAATACCCAAACCCGTAGGGCCCTTCAGAGAACTGCATATTGATTATGCAGCTATGGGAGAAAGGTGTAATGGTGCACGGTAGATGATAGTGGTAGTTTGTCCATTCTCCAGGTGGGTTGAAGCAGGGCTGTGTGCACAACCAGATGCCAGATGTGCTGCAAAGTTCTTAGTGATTCACTCGGATAATGGCACACATTTTGTTAATGAACATTTCAAAGAAGTAACAGCTCTGTTAGGAATTAAGCATAAACTATGCTCGATTTATCATCCGCAAAGCAATGGCGTGGTTGAGAAGATCAACGGCCTTCTGAAGGGAAGGCTGTCAAAACTGAGTTTCTCCCTTAAAAAGAACTGGGTGCATTGTCTGCCTCTGGCCTTGTTTGAACTAAGGAATCAGCCTAGCAAGGACCACCATTTGTCACTGCACGAGATTGTGACTGGAAGACGCATGCACACAGCACACTCCCCACTCTGCAGACATTCAGATGCGCACAGAAGCGCCACAATATTAGGGGAAGAATTTAATGACTATCTGACAAAACTCACCAGAGCAGCCCGCATGATATCAAGACAGCTTGTACCACCATTTACACGAGAGGAAGGGAATGAGGCAGCAAAATTTGTCGAGGAAAATCCACAAGGGCAGTTAATGCCAGGGGAGATGATCTATGTTAGGAGTTTTGTACGTAGGTGGAATGCCCCAAGATTTCATGGCCCTTATGAGGTGATATTTTGCACAACGACTGCGGTAAAGGTGAAAGGCTTGAGATATTGGATACATTTGACAGACGTACACAAAGCATATGACAGTGCCAGAGAGGAACGAGAAGAAGAAGTACAGGCGACAGCAGAGGTCTCACAGTAAAAAGAAAAGCAAAAAACATCAATATTAAACATGGGTACAGGGTAAAAGAATGATAGCAAGAAACTGTACGTTGATGAAAATTGTTTCTGTGCCAAACGAAAAATGAAAAAGAAAATGTAAATAAGGTTGAATTGCAATTATAAAATCTCTCTCTCTCTCTCTCTCTCTCTCTCTCTCTCTCTCTCTCTCTCTCTCTCTCTCTCTTTCTCTCTCTCTCTATCTCTCTCTCTCTTTCTCGCCCCTCCACTCCTTTTATCTCTCTTTTATTGTATAGTAAAATGATGATTTCAACTGTTTGAGTATGCTTAATGCACTTTTGTGTTTTAACATATAGGAGTAACCATGGCAACGAACGGGCAGCCCGCAACGAATAACATTAGGGCAGTGAGAAATGTAAATGATGCATTCGATTTACGCAGATATTTGTATGAATGTGGCCTGTTTGTATGCGCTGTTTTATTTTTTGCCCTGATTTTTGGTCTTGTCACTTATTGTTTTTTTTCATTAATCTCTATCGAGATGAATGGGGGGGGGAGAAATGGAACTAACATGGGGAATGGCACCAGGATGGTTAAGAAAGGGGACTACTTAATATGGAACGGATTCCAGCTTGTATGGGGCTATGGTACAGTCCCTACCCAGGCACAGCCCTTAAATGATATCAACAACAGCCCGAGTATAAGTCCAGCTCTGCCCTCAAATGTCTCGGTATATAATGTTTATGGTTTAAATGATCACAACCCTTCTGTCATATATTTGTTGTATGACACTACTGCCACAATGCCCTCACCAGAAGTTACCCCAACTGCAGAAACTGGACCACCTGCAGGCAGGCAGGAAGGAAGAGAATGAAGAAACGGCAGAGATGTTTCTGGCTCTATATGATGAATGGGAAAAGGGGGGCGCGAGGAAAGGGGGAACAATGTCACAAATGGCACGGGAAGCAAAGGGGTACCTTAAAAGCAGTAGGAGAAGGAGGGAGGTGGGGAGGAGAAAGTATGACAAATATTCTGGCCTGGGCTTAGCTACAAGACACCCACATCAATCAAATAAATGGTACGCAGACATGAGCTCCACTGCAAAACAGACAACCGACGAGAGTTGTTATGTCTGTTCCCTGATTCCCCACGCCTCAGGTAGACCTAAGGTTCTGCTGCCTAAAGAATTGCCTCTTGCAGATGCCCAATGTCTCCTTCATCTCACTCTGTGCAGAATTAAGAACACATTTCAGGCACACGCATTATCTTTTGAAATGCTGCAAAATGAGAAAACCTGTTACTCAAGAGCCAAAGGAGTGATATGTTTGAAAGAACCTTTTTTCGTGATTAAAAGGACATTGTTTTTGGACAATAAATGGAAAGATGAGGTTATATAATGGAAAACTGAAGCACTGTGAGGATTGACGGCAGAAAAACTACAGTGGATCGAGAAAACCTGCACACAAGTTTGGAAGGAGCACATCACGAAACTGACTTGGGTGACTGCCATAGAAAAAATGTTCAAACTGCAGAAAGAGGTATCATACGATCTGTGTTTCCACGGCGAAGGGAAAAACATCATGGGTGTGAATAAGAACTGTAACCGGACACTCATTATCCCAGACATGAAGAAAGGAACAGCAGCACTTATGGACACTTACTGGGTCTGTGGCAAACAGGCATATTTGCACCTCCCACAATCCTGGAGGGGCACATGATCCTTGGCAATGTTGCATTCAGCCTTGATGGTGATTCCGGAGAGCCATATTAATGGGGGAAAAGGAGTGCCAGGTGCCTATCGTGACAAAAACACCCAGCCAACAGAAGAACCACAATTGTATGCCCTGTCCCCAGGAAATGTGCAAGATGTGTTATCACGGCGGCGAAGATCATCCAACTACATATCCAAAGCGTCTTCAGAACTATTGGCACAGATTCCAGACAAGTACCGGCTGTTCAATTCTGCAGAGAAATTATTCGCCTCCCTCGTCCCAAGCATCCAGGCGCGAGCAAACACAAAATGGCTCCAGATCACACGCTGGGCGCTGATCCAGCTGGCCAACGACACTGAAGAAGGGTTTAACGTGATCAAGGTGGAGCTAAGGGTCCTGCAGCTAATGACCATGCAGAACAGGTATGTCCTAGACCTGTTAACGGCAATGGACGGCGGTGTTTGCCGAAAAATCGGGAGTGCCTGTTGCACATTCGTACCTTCTGAAGACCCAGATAATGGTACAGTGTCACATGTTATCGCAGCAGTGCACAACCTGGGGAAAGCATGAAAAACGAAGGTGGAGCGGACACCAGCACCTGGTTCGACAACCTTTTCTCTTGGGTGCCGTCGTGGCTTGGACTAACAGTCAAAATGCTGATGCCTATCGTGGTATTTTTGCTCCTGGTTTTTTGTGTGTGCCAGCTGGGTTTTCGATGGTGTGCAAATGCAGGGCCAAATGGCGCAATGATGATGGTGACAATGGGCAACACTAGAGGAGTGGCACAGATCATGCAAGAAGCACAAGTACAAACAGGTGAGGACTCAGAGCCCAAGTATAGAATGGTGCCATTATACTACGATGGGTATATAGTAGATAGGCTATATCACACCACAATAAAGGAGCCCCAAGAACGGGAGTGGTATACAGAGGTATGGGTGGACTTGGAGATGGGGGATGTATATCTATGACCTGCACACCAGATGACTATGCTAGGAGAGGGGAGAGCCTTTGGGGGGGTGTAGAGCTTGGATGCCAATAAAAGGCACACCAGCATGGGATGAGGCTGTTGCAAATGAGAAAGCGTGCCAGAGGTTGGGCAAGTTACAGTATTCGTTACTTAAGTAACAAAAGGGGGGAAAAGTATGGGAGGGTAGGTCCATGGGACCCCCTCCCCGACATGCCCCACCTGCATGAAGCTCGTGGCTTGTCAGAGGCCCACTATGCACCTGTGCTCAGGCGACAGGGTGGCTACTGATCGACACACAGGGAAAATCGGATTGTACTGTAACATACCACGGACACCATTTTAAAAGCTTCAAGACTCCATTTTAGATAGAAACAACCGAAACCCCAATGAAACAGTCTGCTTGCAAAAACTGCAGCTTGGCCCCCGCTCACTTCGCACAGGGAGCCATGCACTCCCCTGGCGCCTCCACCCCATGGCAGATCCGCTGGAGGTCTGTTCTCACAAGCAACCAGACAAAAACAAATATCAGAACAAACACTGTATCATTTACCTTCCGCAGTACATCACTGCCCCCGAAGTGAACTGACTCGCGGTTCAAGTCTGGAAAATAACAAGAACCATCCCAATTGAACAGGCCTCGACCAAGCATCTAACCCCTCACGTTTAAAATATATGGTGTCAATACCCTCCTTGTATGAACCCCTGCCTATGTTCCCCAAATGAAGTGTTAACCACATACCAAAGCCTAACGATTCACAGAGTGTTGTATAAATTATAACACAGGTGTTGGGGAAGGGATAAAAGTTTATAGTACTGATAAAGCAAGAATGACCTCAGCCTGTCGTAAGCCACCATGTGCCTTGCAGACTCCATGAAAGGGCTTGATACAGCCAACCTATTACTAACTAACGATTGCTGCTAATGTACAAAGGAAGGCAAAAAAGCATTACTGAGAGTACTTGTGTGTCATAGAGTGGGACACGTTTAATTGTTATGACAAGAATGTAAATGTACAATCACAAGCCCTCAGAGCATGCTCTCAGCGCCCCCACCAAAGCGTCTACAAATTCGCCAAAATTGTGGGGATTGGGCTGATATTGTGCCCACATTTACCACCGTACCCGGAACACCCTGCTGTTCCACTGAGGCCGCAATCTGCATCCCCCACTTGCAGCCTCTGCCCGGAATCCATTGCCACACACGGGGCCCTAGCCACTCCAAAATGGCTGTTCTTTCGTCGTCGGCCTGATCGTGACCAGCACACCCCCTCATCACAATACGCTCTCTCGGGTTGGCTGTTGGAGTCCTATACCAGCCTATTGCACGCCGGCAAGGCGTGAGCCGGCCCACCGAGCGAAGGACCACGGAGCAAAGGACATCGACATGTCCGTTCCTGTCCAGTCCTTCCAGTCGCCATCGCCATGAAGCACGGCCCTTCCAACCTCCGCTCCCACATCATGCCTTTCCACGCTTGCTGAACTGTTTGCTACCCTGATCATAAGCCGGTAAGTCGTGACCTTGCAAAGAAGGATATCCGCATGACCGCTCATACCTCTGACACTCAACCTTGCAAGAAACTCTATCAGCTGTCGCACCCTAATACATCCACTAGCGCATTCAATGCCAATACTCTTTACCTAACAACACTTGCACCTACCTGGTGGACTGCTGGAGCAGCACCCCCGACCAATCGAACGAAATGAAGTAAGCTTGGGGACTCGCTCTTTACGGTCCCAAGCCCCTCTGTGCTTCGATTGTACTGCCATAGCAATTTGGTAACAGCCTATTCCTGCATTATAATAACTTGCTAAACTAACCCACTTTCACGTTGCGCCAGCCATCTGCTTTACATATGAGGTTTATTGTGTCTACTTGCCTGAATCTTACCCACAACTTCCTAACCCTCAGTAGTTAATAGCCGGGACTACCGTGGCCACCTACAGACCACTTCTGATAGTATTGTGCCTCATGGTCGTTAATAGACCACATTTGATTGATTTATGTTTGCGCCTTTGGTCGCCTACAGACCACATTTGATTTCATTGTGCCTTATGGTCGCCTACAGACCACACTTGATTGATTTGTGTTGTGCCTTATGGTCGCCTGCAGACCATACTTGATTGTTTTGTGTTGTGCCTTTGGTCACCTACAGACCACATTTGATTGCATTGTGCCTTATGGTCGCCTACAGACCACACTTGATTTATTTGTGTTGTGCCTTTGGTCGCCTACAGACCACAGTTGTTTGTATTGTGCCTTATGGTCGCCTACAGACCACACTTGATTGATTTGTGTTGTGCCATTGGTGGCCGACAGACCACATTTGATTGATTGTATTGTGCCTTTATGGTTGCCTACAGACCACACTTGATTGATTTGTGTTGTGCCTCTGGTCGACTACAGACCATATTTGTTTGCATTTTGCCTGTGGTCGCCTACAGACCACACTTGATTGATTTGTGTTATGCCTTATGGTCGCTAATAGACCACATTTGATTGACGTATGTTGTGCCTTTGGTCGCCAATAGACTACACTTGATTGTGTTGTGCCTTATGGTCGCTAATAGACACACTTGCAACCCCTGCCTACTAGCAACGCTACCTACATCATGTATTGATGCCTAACTACTCTCATCCACCTACTGTACATTTACACTGGACGCTGGACTAGTCAACCTGACCCACACTCCAATCAAGACACATACACCAGCACACGCATGGTAACCACTACCCTCTCTTCGTTGCCTGGCACCATGACACCTGCTAACTCGTACTTGGATGATCCAGCACTCTGGATACGCCACTTTGCCACCAGACCAACACCTAAACAACCTTGTCCATCAAACTACCGCTGCAACCTAACCACACGGCAACAATGCACCTTATTTACCGACCAGCAGGTCCCATTTCTTCTTTTATGGTTGTCATCCAGAGTACTGAACTGGATATAAAAATACATCAATAAGGGTTTTCCTCAGCATCCCAGACTAGGCATTGACTTAGCTGTAGTGTTGATTGAATATCGCTTACAAAACACAAATTACACTGACTCCCAGAAGAGCACAGAATATCCCTCAAAACCTTGGCCCTCACACACAAAGCCAGGGCCAACCTTGCACCAGCATACCTTACCAACCAACTTACACCTCACACATCATCAAGACCACTTAGAGCAGCACAAGCTAACACTATGTCCATACCGAGATTCAAACTCTATAACTCGGGTGGAGCCAGCTTCCCCGTACAAGCTTCTAAACTATGGAACACACTCCCCGCGCTTTTAAGGGCAGAACCGTCATTTAACCTATTCAAACACAACACGAAGCGTTGGCCTCACAACATGGGCTCTATAACAGCCTAACCGTCCTGATCCCAGCACGATTGACTGCTGACGGCACACTCTTGTAATTAATGTATTTATCTTAGATTACGTATGTATGTATTTGCAATACTAAGTATGTAACTTTCTGTAACTGTAACGTAACCCTTGTTTATTGCACCTAATTGTAACTGTAACCAGATCTAACATATGCGCCCGTATGCCCCCGGGCCTGGCTGCGCACGATAAATAAATAAATACAAATACAAAACAACATATTGCTTCTATGCTCCTGAGTACACAAACAAACCTAATGCTACCTCATGTGTTATCTATCCATCTGTTGCCTTATGTAATTGCTAAAATGTATTCCACTAATGTTATGTGATATATGTAACACTGCCAGACTCTCATAGTCGCATATGAAGTAGTACATGAATGTATAAACACTAGAAATGTGTAATCATCCTAATATTACTAACTTTACTACCCGTCCCCTTGTATGGTATAGTGTGCAGCCCAGGCACAGAGAATTGTGTATAACCATCTCCCCCTCCTCCCGCCAAGGCCCGCCAGGGCTTGCTGGTGTGCTGGCAGCACGGCCTCACCTCCCCTCATTCAGTTGGACCTGCTTCAAGTATTCACCTCCCCCATATCCGAGGCCGCCATGGTCGGCCAAATGAAGTATTTACAACCTGGTCCTAAACCCCACCGCCTCAAGGGGCCAAAGGTGCACCCTCTCTGATCCAGTAGTACTCCAGCTCACCCCAAGTTAATGGGCCTTGGAGAATAGATATTCAACCCTGGACTAACATATCATAAAGTAATTCCTCACCACATCTAACAGGACGGACCGACAAGGCAGCTCACCTTGTGCCCTCAGACCAGACACATAGGTTTATGACACCCGGTCAACAGGGAAAAAGTAACAGTGCACTGATGTATTGGTGAAGCTTCACATTGCATGTGTTTCTCCGGTCTCCTATTACTTCTTAGAGTAACATATTGTAGGATTTACAGGACAACTGGAATTGTCTAAAGGATGAGTGTTTGTGTGTGTGTGGCCACAAGGGCAGAATGTTAGTGCAGCCATCAATCAACGACACTGAGCGCGCCTGGCCTGGCAGCTCCACCCCGATGAGCCCAGCTGACCCATCCACCCCACGTTGGCACCACACGGATGTCCACCAATCCTGGAGCGACTCATCACTGCCTCACCTATAGTTAGTCGACGCCACCCAATCCCGGAGACTATGTGCCCCCTATAGCGTGTAGGACTTGTGAGGTGGTTTTGTAATAAGGAACAAGTTACTTACCTGTAAATGTTGTTCTCCAGCATGGGTCTGGCATGGATTCACATGCTCATGAATATTCCCCGTCGTCAGGCTGGGAATCCTCGGTAAAGAAAAAACCAGTATCAGTTTCGTTTCTGATCTGTCTTTCGTAGTAATAACCAATCACTGGTCTCTGCGTCATACTGACCACAGCCAAGGACTGCCCTTTACCTAAGCACCGCCTCTGGCAGCCATCTTCAGATTTGGAAGCACGTGAAGTGGCAGTATGACCAAGTGAAGAGCCGCAGAGGGGTAGGCGGGAGGGTTCGCATGTGAATCCATGCCAGACCCATGCTGGAGAACAACAGTTACAGGTAAGTAACTTGTTCCTTCTCCAGCATGGGGTCTGGCATGGATTCACATGCTCATGAATAAAGAATACATAGCAGTACACACATGCACAACCACGGGAGGTGGCAAAGGCTCAACATTAAGCATTACATCAAACTCAACATTAAGCATCTTACCTCCTCACCAGGCTCACCTCAGGCGAACAGGTTGCGCAGCACTGCTTGGCCGACCCTGGACTCCTCCCTGGAATCCCGATCGACGCAGCAGAATTTTGTGAAGGTGTGCGTCGACCTCCACGTAGCAGCCCTGCATATGTCCAGCAGGGGCACACCAGAAAGGAACGCCGTGGTAGCTGCGATCGCTCTGGTGGAATGGGCTCTCGGACGGCCAGGCAGCGGTCGGTTTGCCAACCGATGACAGTACATGATACAGCCGGAGAGCCATCTGGAAATGGAAGCCTTCGAGAGAGCCTTCCCCTGATTGACAGGTCCAAAGTTCACAAAGAGTTGTGACGTCTTCCGAAAACACTTCGTGCGGTCCACGTAGAACTTCAGCGCTCTAGCCACATCCAGCGAGTGCAAAGTCCTCTCAGCCGGCGACGAAGGCGACGGGAAGAACACAGGCAACACCAAGGGTTCGTTGAGATGGAAGTCCGACGGTACCTTGGGCATGAAGGAGGGGTGCGTCCTGAGCACTACCCTCGTGTCGTGAAAAGTCAAGTACGGGGCCTTGCAGGAAAGGGCCTGGATCTCTCCCACCCGTCGTGCGGAGGTGATGGCCACAAGAAACGCTGTTTTCCACGACAGAAACTTCAACGGGGCCGAGTGCAGAGGCTCGAACGGAGGTCCCATGAGCTTGGTCAGCACCACGTTGAGCTCCCACGCCGGGGCCGGCGCCTTCACCGGCGGGAACGATCTGAACAGTCCCTTCATGAACTCTTTCACCAGACGATGAGACCACAGGGACGTCCGGCCCGTGGTTCTGGTGTATCGGGAGATCGCAGCAAGATGAATCTTGATGGACGCGTGTGTCAGTCCAGCTTTGGCCAGCGTCAGCAGGTACGGCAGTACCTGGGGAGCCGTAATCCGTAGAGGGTTAATCTTCTGTGCGTGGCACCAGACAGAGAACCTCTTCCATTTGTGTCCGTAGTATTTAAGAGTCGAGGACGCCCTGGCCTTTGCAAGAACCTCTCTGCAGTCGGCCGGTATGTCGTATCCTCCAAACTCTAGCGCTGCAGGAGCCAGGCCTGCAAGTTCAGCGATTTCGGGTCGTGGTGGAGGATGGCGCCTCCTTCCCTGGAGAGTAGATCCGCGTCCACCGGCAGCTTGATTGGCGGGGACGCTGACAAGTCCAGAAGGTCCGGGAACCATATCTGCCTCGGCCACGCAGGTGCGACGAGGATCATCCTGCACCGTGACCTCTTGAGCTGGTTGACGAGCCGGATTAGCAGTGGCAAAGGAGGGAACGCGTAGAGGAACAGGCCCTCCCAGGGGAGCGAGAAAGCATCGCCCATGCTCCTCGTCTGGGGAAACCTGCTGGCGAACCACCGGCACTTGGAGTTCGTCGCCGTCGCGAACAGGTCGATCTGGGGTGTGCCCCACCGTCGGAAGAGGCGATCCACTAGATCCTGCCATAGTTCCCACTCGTGGCACGAGCGCAGCTCCCTGCTGATTGAGTCGGCGATGGTGTTTTTTATCCCTGCCAGATGAAACGGCACCAGAAACATCCTTTGGGCGACTGCCCAATGCCACAGGTCCTGCGCCTCCTTGGACAGTGCTGGGGACCTGGTTCCGCCCTGTTTCCTGATTTAAAACATGGTGGTGGTGTTGTCGGTGAAGATCCTCACCACCTTGCCCTTGAGGGATGGAAGGAAGGACCTGAGGGCCCAGAACACTGCACGGAGCTCCAGGACGTTGATATGGAGGGACTTCTCCGTCGGGAGCCAGAGGCCTCTCGCGTGCAGATTTTCGGTGTGCGCTCCCCACCCTTCCAGGGAGGCATCCGTGGTCACTGTCTCCTGGTGGTCTGGGGTCTGGAAGTCCATGCCCGCCGTCAGATGCGCGCGGGTGCCCCAACACCGGACCGCTCGGCGGAAACTCTCGTCGAGTGTGATCCTCTCCTCGAAGCCGCCCGTCGTTTGGATCCAGCGCGCGTCCAGGAACTCCTGCAACGGGCGCATCCGGAGCCTGCACATGGGAATGAGGTAGATGCAAGAGGACATCATTCCGAGGAGGGACTTGATGGACCTCACCGTGGCCGTGTCGGAAACCAACATCCGCTGTACCTTGCCCAGGATGGACCTGGTCCTTTCCTCCGATGGGGAGGCCAGAAGGGACACTGTGTCGAGCTTCGCTCCCAGAAACAGTGCGTTTTGCGCGGGTACCAGGTGGGACTTGGCGTAGTTCACGGAGAATCCCAGGTCCGTGAGAAGTTGGACGTCCTTGCCGTGTGGTCCACGGCGAGCTCCCTCGTCTTGGCTCGGATGAGCCAGTTGTCCAGGTAGGGGTAGACGTGGATCCCCTCGCGGCGCAGCTGCGCCGCCACCGGTGCAAAGCACTTGGTAAATACCCTGGGTGCCGACCGTAGTCCGAAGGGGAGGGCTTTGAACTGGTAGTGACGCCCTTAGACCACAAACCTGAGGAATTTTCGGTGCCCCTTTAGGATGGGAATATGGTAGTAGGCATCTTCCAAATCCAACGACGACAGGAAGTCTCCTTCCTCCAGCTGACCCAGGACGTGCTTGAGGGTGAACATCCGGAACTTCTGCGCCTTGATGAACTTGTTCAGACGTCGCAGGTCTAGGATGGGGCGCCATCCTCCCGTCTTCTTCTTCACGAGGAAGTATCTCGAGTAAACTCCGGAGCCCCGATGCCTCTTTGGGACGAGTTCGATGGCACCCTTCCTGAGCAACGCCTTTACCTCCAGGAGAAGCTGAGGGACGTGAAGCTCTCTCCTGGCCACGGGGGGGACGCGCAGGCACCTTCTTTGAAACTCGAGCGCGTGGCCCCGGGCCAAGGCGTCCAGCACCCAACGGTCGGTGGAGATGGACTCCCACACGCTGACGAAGCTCGCCAGCCGGCCTCCCACCGGGGTGCTTCGGTGGGGGCCCGACCCCACGGCCGGTTCAATCCTGTTTCGACGAGGCTTTGCCGCCTTGACCTCCTTGGCGACGACGGCGGGGTCCTCCAGACTTGCCTCATCCTCTGTAGGCCTCTTGAGACGACGAGCGGGCCGCTTGACGGTAGGTAGAGAAACCGCCGCCGGAACCTTTGGAGGCGCCCTTGCCTCCGCTGCTCCGAAAGGGCGTCCGTCGTTGCTGTAGAACCCCAAGGGCCCGGGCCGTCTCAGTGTCCGCTTTAATGGCCTGAAGGGAATCGTCCACTGTTTTCCCAAACAGGTTGTTCCCATCGAACGGCATGTCCAGGACTCTGGTCTGTACGTCTTGACGGAAGTCCGTAGCCTTGAGCCATCCACGCCGCCTAAGGCACATGCCGTTGCCCAACTGGCGAAATCCAGTGTCGGCGATGTCCGTCGCAATAGTGATGGCATGGTCCGACACCACCTCACCTTCCTGTAGGATCTCTAGGGCATCCGCCCTCTTGTTGTCCGGTAGTAAGTCCAGCACGGGAGCCAGTTTGTACCATAGCTCCCTGTCGTAGCGGGCCACGATAGCCAAGGCGTTGGCCGCTTTAATCGTCGTCGCTGCAGACGAGATGACCCTGCGTCCCATAGCGTCCAATTTCTTTCCCTCGCCGTCCGGTGGGGAAGTCGATGTGGAGGCCGCACCCCCCCCGCTTTCTTCCTGGCCGCCGCAGAGACGACAGAGTCCGGGGTAGGCTGCGCCCGGAGGCACAGGGGGGCCGCGTCCGTGACCCGGTACTTCTTTTCGTACCGGTCTCTTCTAGCTGGCGTCGTGGAAGGGTTCTTGAGGAGGGCGAGGCCCTCATCCCAAATGTCGTCCAGTAGAGGCACCGCGAGGACCGTCTTCCTCTTGGCCTCGCGCCGTTGATAAAGGAATCCTTCCTTTTTCTTCTCCTCAGGGCAGAGTTGGAAAAGCTCGGATGCCCTGGCGATCATGGAGTGGAACGATCCAATCTCGTCGGGCGGAGAGGCCCTGGTGGGAGGTGACGACGGGAGATCCTCGTCGTATACCTCGTCGTCCGTACCCGTCGCTGCCGTGTCAGTCCCTGTATCATCCCCTCGAGTGGACGGGGAGGAGGGCTGGACGGGTCGCGACGGCTGAAAAGGAAGTGGAGGGTGAATCCTTCTTTTCTTGGGAGTGGGAACACCCGAAGGTCCCGGTTCAGGATCCCCCGACGGGAGAGGCTCCTCCGTCGCCAACGGTAGTCTCGTCCTTATCTCTGAGCATAAGGACTGTATAGCCAACAAAATGGCCGCCGAGTTGTCTTGCGGCGCTGGCAGAGGCGAATCCGACGGGCGATCAGGGGCCCCGTCGGCACCCTCGACGCTGTCGTCGTCACCTGCGTCGGGATCCATCCCGACGGGCCGGTCTTCATCCACGCCAAGGCCGTGGCTTAAGACCTTGATCAGCTCTTCCTCTGAAGCCGAATCTACGACGACGCCCTGCCCCCCTTTTTCTTCCCCGCCGGGGATTTCACAGGGGTCCTATCGATGGGCACAAAAGAGGACTCCCTCCGAGGTGACAGGGAGACTCTGAGCCCTGAGGTCGCCACCACTTGTGTAGCCTCCACAGGCTGAGCCAGGGCCGCCGCGACAGTATCGATAGAGGGCTTGGCCGGATGGATTAAGGCCTTCACCACCTTAGGTGCGCTCACTGCCTTATCCTTGAGGGGGGGTACACTGCCTCGCTCCCCCTCCGATGGGGCCTTTCGAGCTCGACCGGGGCCTCTCCAGGAGCTTCGCCGAGTGCTCGCCCTTCCTCTTACCCGACCCAGAGCGTTGGCTCGTGGCTGAAGGTGCCGGGGAGGGTGCGCCCTGCCTGGCGCCAGTAGAGCCCGACCGTTCGGCGCTCCCGGTGCCAGCGGACTCGCGGTGCTTGGCCTTGTGTTGGACCCCCGTCGCCGGGGTGTCCTCAAAGGTCTTAGAAGACCGCTCGGATTTCTTCCTCTTCTTCTCGCCTGACGGGCTCTTCCCTTCCAGCCAGTTGGCGAGGCGTTGGCGGCGGTCCTTCAAGGTCCGCTCCGACATATTGCCGCAAAACGCACAGTCCTTCTCCACCTGCGTCTTGTCCTCATGTAAGCAGTAGAGACAAAAGGAGTGTTCGTCCTCCTTAAAGACGTTCTGCAGCTAGCATCCAGGGCAGACCCTGAACAGCTTTCCGGGCGTCGAGCTTCCCTTCTCCTGGGCCATGTCCGGGCCTGAGAAGCTTCTGGAGTCCTCCAAACGTAGCTCGACGAAATCGTCACCCTTGAGGGGCGCAGACGAATCCGACATGGGTCCCCGTTGATCGCATGGAGAGTCGGTGGAGCTTGAGGCTCTTTTGACCGGAAAAAACGAAGTTTTGAGAAAAAAACATGAAAAAATAGCACTAACGCTCGAGAGCAATAGCACGAGGATCCCAACACATGAACGTGCGGTAAAAATCTGAAGATGGCTGCCAGAGGCGGTGCTTAGGTAGAGGGCAGTCATTGGCTGTGGTCAGTATGACGCTGAGACCAGTGATTGGTTATTACTACGAAAGACAGATCAGAAACGAAACTGATACTGTTTTTTTTCTTTACCGAGGATTCCCAGCCTGACGACGGGGAATATTCATGAGCATGTGAATCCATGCCAGACCCCATGCTGGAGAAATAAGACTGTCTTTGCTATTGTCAGACAGAGCGCTCTCAGAGCTTGCAGAGTCCTTTGCATGCCCTATTTGATTAGATAAAAACCTTTTACATTCGCCCGCACTTGGTCTTGGTCTCATTCCCTCCTGGGGTGTGTCCCTTATTGCCTCTGATTGCGGGGAGGGTACTGCCTTTTGGGTACGCTTGCTTTCATCCTATGGGATCAGACAGAGCCTTCATCTGGCCTGTCCCTGATCAAGCATTCCACTCTGGCCTCACAATGCCACCCTGTAGTGTTGCTTTCACAGGTCATTGCTCTTCTGACACTTAGGGGATCATTACGAGTATGGAGGTAGCCATGGCGCTATTAGCCCCATACCGCATACCGGGTCCGGGTTCCCTGAATGGGGAAATACCGGGCCATTCCAACCTTGGAGGAACCGGTATTTCCCCATTCAGGGAACCCATCCCCATTCGTGCCCCCATAGGGCTCATTGGGAATGGGGAGGGAGCTAACAACGGGCCTGTTAATAACGGGCCTGTTGTTAGCTCCCTGTTCTACTAGTGGGACCTGCTAAGGACGCCTGGTTTTACCAGGCGCCCTTTGCGGATCCCGCAAGCAGACTCGTAATAGGGCGGTAAGGGGTTAACGGTGCCGGCACCATTACCGGTGCTGTTAACCGCTTAACGCCCAGCTTGTAATGACCCCCTTAGTGTGTAATTTGTAACCTTGAAAATCTCTTGGTAAGCATTCGAAATGCTCAGAATGTGCAGAGTGTTTTGACTCATTGGGAAATTGCAACTTTGAATCACTGGTGCGCCTATGAATACTTGTGTGCAGGCGCGTTATGAATGTCATATCATCTCATATCATATCAATGAAATGCTCTGCAAGGAAACATGGTTTTATCCACTTTCTATCAGTTGAGGGTAACTGGCGTTCACAACAGTTATCGTCAGGGTTTTTAAATAACTTCTCTGATACTACCAAAGAAAATTAAACATTATCAGGACAAACATCAGCCATGGTGCATGAATAAAATTGACTACGGCTAAAACAAAGTGCTTATTTTCTTTCACTGTAACATTAGGACTGTTGAGAAAGAGCTCCAGGCTCCCTCGTTTAGGAAGGAGGTTCACTACCACTGTTTTGCATGCATTTTCTAGGGGTCTGCGAAAAGTCAAGTCTACCACTCCTGCCCTGCACTAACTTACTGATGGGCCTGGCGAGTGTCATATTCACCAAGATCGCCTGGGAATGGAGCATTAAGATTGTCTCCATCTCTACGATGGGGACAAAGGGGAGATGATCAGGGAATCCTCTCATACTGCCATTGGACCTAATATTCTCTAGTTTTGTGTCACACAGACTACAGAGTCACCCCGTGGGTGATTCCTAGAACCAGGCATGGGACTGCTTTACACAGTACAGTGTACACCAAATATGACACCCCACTGTCAACATACTAATCACCATTCTAGGGCATTATTACTTAAAGTATGGTTGCGGAGTTGGCACACAAATTAAGCAAATGTTCCTTTGTTAACCTACCCCAACCCAGGCCATGCACTCGGCCTCTGACTGCTCTTACAGAAAAGCAGTGAATTGGCATTAGTAATGACCCTTCAATTAGTGGATGATAGTGGAACAAGCATCCTAACCCCTCACCCACCAACTCCATATGCAATCAGACCATCACATTAACTTTGGTGTCCCTGGAAAGAAATTGGAGATATCGTTCCTCCCTTGTCCCAACATACATCACAACTACTGCATTTGCCAATGGTTGCCACTCAACTCTTTAATGGATGTTTGGCAGCTTCTCTCATCTTGTTTGTGGACACATAGTAGGCATATGTTGATAAATAAAAAGTGCCCCCACAGTACCTTCTATCCATGTTCATGCTATACAGCATGGATGTTGATCATGTATGGACTACAGCATTTGTTTTTGAATAGGTGCTTCTATGGTTCATTAGGTCAATGTATGTAACATACAACATTAGCAGTTGATAACCAGAGTCAGTGATTATTTTAGGTTGTGCTCTTAGGCACAGTGTGGCAGTTGCGTTGAAAGACAAGATGATCATGTTTGCTTCATTATGCAGATGTGCTAATGCTAAATAGCGGAATATGCAACTCCTTGTTGTTATCAAGCCAGGTCACTGGTAGGAAGGAACTGGGGCCGCAAATGTGAAACATATCTTAGAATTAGGTGTTTTCATGTACCTTTTTATGTGATCTAGCATTAGGCCCACATTGTTACACTCTCGGGACGTGCAAACTTTGGCTATCTGGATATTGTATTTTACAATTAGCATTCCCCCTAGACAGCATAGACAATGATGAGCCATGGAAGTTGTCCAAAACTTCTGAAGACATGCAGGTTTATGAGGGATCATAAATGTGAGACGGGCAAGCAAATAGTTTTTTCACAAGTAGCCATTTCATAAAATAATAAGGGTGAGAAAAATGACTTGTCTCACTTTCCCTAACATAATGTGAATTTCCCTGCCTATCAAACTAAGAATAAAGGAAAATACTATAAAATCCAAAAGTATCTGTCCCTAATGCTTATACATACAACAGAACTATACAGGTATCATAAGGATGTTGTTCAACAAAATAACAGTTAGATGCAAACATAAACTTTGTAAGCATGTATCCTTGTAAAAAGGGACGGGTCTCCTTCCCCAGGGGTAATTCAGGATTTTCAAAACATAAAGTTCGAATCACAATAGTTATTTACAAGAGTCAAGTTCAGCTTTCAATACTGCACAAATGTTCTTCTTATTCCATAAGTCTTTCACTAAGCACTTGATTGGTCTTGTTAGACCAGTCTTCAAAATGATTAACAAAGTTCTGCAGGATCTTGCTTTATAACCAAAACAACGTTGTCTCCATACTTTCAGTCAGTATTCAATGTAATTTCTCTTTGTTGAAGAATTACTACTTTCACATTTCTTCTTCATAAATAATAAAGTTGAATAATCACGTTCACAAGTATTCTTCATAAGCAATAAAAGTTTGTCACGATGATTTTTACCACAGTTCATTATGACACAGGATCATACTTGATACTTTCCTTCTAACACACTGCAGGACTTCAATTGTCTTCGTCCTGGTCCACTAACTTTCCAAGACTAACTTCTAATAGTTCCTTTCCTGGTATACTCGCCTGCCAGGATAAAGCTCCTACCACTACTACAAGTACTCTGTGGTGAGGTTCACTTCAAGCTTTAGAAAAGTATTCACTTTCATTAACCACATTGGGATTCACAACTTCTTCAATAAGAATACAATACACATTGATGCGGTTTGTTCCACTGATTTGTTTGCCACAATCAATGCAGGTTGTATTTCTCTCCCTTTGATGATTTCTACAAGGAGGCCTCCTTTGGATTAATTTTATAATATCCGTTAGCTGTTGGTATTGTTCCTTTTTCAAATTTCCCCCTTTAGAAAAGCTGTATCCCTTTTAATTTATATTACCTCTTTTGGCTTAGGCAATGCTGGGTTTCATTCCTCTTTTTAAGCAATCTCCCTTTGTGCAGATTACATTTGTTTAGGTTGGATATTGTCCTCTCTTTACTTGGACTATGAAGGCTACAATGTGTCTCCACTTGATCTCTCTCAATACAAGTGTTATGCCAACAATCTTTTACTTCATTAGTTCGGTATTCAAAACTGTTGTATCACCTTTTTTACTTTAGCAATGCGGTTATAATGTGCATCTGCTCAATCTCTCTCAATATAAGTGTTATGCTTTAATTGAATAGTTCGGTATTCAAATCCATTGCTTTGAATCAGCGGTCTATTACGGAGCACCCTGGGGTTGCCTAGCAATGGACAACTCAGTGACTTTCCTCTGCGCCTCAGTCTGACCTGCTGATACTTCCACTTCTTTTCTCATCGGGACCTGCGCATCCGACAGCTCTGGTCGTATTTCTGTTGCTCACACCCTCTACAAAAGAAGCCTGGCTTGCTTCTCAAGTACTATGGTGAACTCCAACCACCAGAGTAAGCAACAGAATTAAGAGAGCCTTCCTCTCCTACGTGATACTTGGTCTTGCCAATGCTTCCCGCTGAGCGATCTCTGCAACTTGGATTCCTGACTTTAATAACTCCCTCCACCCGGCGACTCGCTGGGAACACAGCGGCGGCTCTGGAGTGTTCTTCCTCTTGCTTATGCTTCTCGCACTGCTGTGGCCTACTTCTCATGGCCTGCACCTGAATAGGCCTTAAATATTCAAATGTCCTGCTCAGGTGTGGGCCATCAGAACCACTATACAGCATACTATGGTTCTGCATCTCTGAGCTCCTTGTCCTTGTCCCATTATCTAGAGCATTATGGGACATGAAGTCCCTAATGTTCGAATTCATTTTATCATCAGAATCTTCAATTTTACAATAGGCCATTAAGGCCATGGGATCATTGGGGAAGTTGGTTAGAGAGCTCTCCCAATTCTCCTGACCCGAGTCCCCTCCCATGTGATCCTCCTGCAGAACACCACCCGCAGGGTCTGTATCAGGTAGCGGCTGCATTTTCTTGGTCCCAGGCTAGGGTCTTTGGGATAATAACCTCTGATTCATCATAGGTTTCAAATACTTGCTCTATCTCTTAACACTATACTGTGTAGATATATCAAGAACAAGGATTGTATTCCTGGTATTGGTCCTGGGTCACCCAATTTGGGATTCCTGAGTTTAGAACATTAAAACACAAAGTTTTAAATGCAGCATTTCTGAACTGATTCAGGGAAAAGGATGAAGCAGTCAACTGTTTTCATGTTTGTGTCTTTATCTATATTAACATCCCTGCAACTAAAGTGTTTTCCTTGAATTTCAAGGGTTTTCTTATTCCATAGATTTTAGAACACTTCCAGACCACTAGCATGGTATTTGGCCATGATCAGTGGGCATGGCCACTTTATATTTTAAAACACTTGCAACCCATCGCTCAGAGAGGTTCATCAATCACAAACTGATTTTGTCCTGTTTTGACAGTGGTATTGTTATGCATAAAATATTGCAGACTTTGAGAACTGACAATGTTTTTAGGCAATGTGCAGTGAGATTAAATGATTTGCCATGGATCACACACTGTGGTTAAGCAGCATGCTCTAAGCCCCTTGTTTTATGGCCAGTCTCTTGGTGACTGTTGTGATACATTGCATGACCCCCAATTAACTACATTTAATTGTAATTGTAATTGGTTATTTAAGCAGCAGAGAAATGGGAAAACAATGACCGCTGCAAGAATAACATATGCCCAGGTACTTTCTGCACCCATAGTGAAAATCAGAAGTAGGCACCCATGAATATACGCACAGTAAGTGAACATATATCTTAATGTGAAATATACAAATGTAGTTCATTTGACCTTCCCCTTAGAAGAAAGGGTGCAAAGCAAAATAGCATTGAACCTTTTTTAAAAAATGAACACCAAAACAATTACCTGAGAGAGGAAATGTTCCAATAAATATGCTGGCAAAGTATAAAAGATGCTCACCTTTTAAACCCTACAATCCGTCCTAAAATATTCCCTGGTAAACAAAATCCCTTTATGAAGTGCTTTTGGCCGTGGGTAAGAATCTACACGGGTTACGATTTGAAATCCTGTTAGCCGAAAACTTGAGCAACTTTGACAACCTAAAAAAAACACATGTATTGCGTCTGCTCTCTGAAAAAAAGTTACTCTCTTCATCCACTTGTGTCCTTTCTCTGGTGCCCTGAAAACCAGAGACAATTAGGGGAGAATAACTGCCCTAGTGTCCAGGATTACAAACTCTCTTGCCACATCCTGGGCAAATACTCATGACTTACTTGCCCTCTCATCATTTCCCCTCCTCACCCTCATGTCTGGCTATCAACAATACTCTGCATTATAAAGATAACTTGAAAAGTCCACATTCCATAGTGTCACTCAAATATATAAATCTGTACTGAACTATATTAGACAAAAAGTGTACAATTGTGGCATTATTCACCCCATCTTGACTGTGGGACTACAAATAGCAGAATGCAATTCAGCAAAAGGTTTCTGAAGGAAGTAATTTCAAGAACTGACAGGAGCATGGTTTTAAAAGAAAGCAGATGCCATGCAGTAACCGGTCCAACCCTGCTTAGTTTCAAAGTGAGGACGGGGCCGGCCCCCTCAGACCATTACATTTGTTTGTGTAATTTAAAAGCGCAGCTCAATACTTTGCAAGGAAGTCTGCTAAAATCGTCACTCCATCTATCTGCCTCCATCCCCAATTGCATTATTCACCATAAATTAGGAATAATTTCCCTCGCTTGCAGATGGGAATGGAGAGCACTATCCAACTATGGGCGTATTTTAGTTCCTTCTAATAATTCCCTATATCAAGATTTGCATCAAATGTTAGTTAGCCGTAGTTCAAGTTTAATTATGGCCTATAACTCTAGGATGTTACTTCTTTTGGAGGAGCTTGGGGTTGTCTCGGGCAACCTACATATGCGTCCTGGCTATGTTAAAAAAAAACTATTTGAACGTGATTGGTCCAGAACTATATATCGGAATTAACCAAATAGTCGACGTATAAATAATATGCTAAATTATCTCATAAAAGAGACGGATGTTGTTCCTATTTAGCACGTTTCCCTTGTAATAATTCACGCAGGTATTACATGTGATTCCAATTGAATCTATTCTATACGTTGGAAAGAATCATACATTGTGGTAAATTAAGTGAAATTCACAAGACTGCTATGTGCAGATTCCCAAATTGTCTCGAATCATAAGAAACTTTAAAACACTGTGGGGCTGATTCATGGAATTATTTGCACCGAAAAATGGGGATTTGTGTGCCATTCTGCCCGCAAATCCCTGTTTAACAAATGGGGATTTGCGGGCAAAATGGCGCACAAATCCCTGTTTTTCGTTGCAAATAATTCCATGAATCAGCCCCTTAATTCTTGAGTGTCCACATTTCAGAGATACAAGAACGAGTTTTCTGATGTGATTTGTAAATATCGATTATGTCGACTGTATGGAATCCCTATGGAATCGGCTGGTGTTAGGAGAGGGCAGAGCCCTAATCTTTGCTTCAGTTGCATTGTTAAATCTGATTGAAAATGAATTATCATTATTGTACATGTTGGATTAATGAATTAGTAATTAGCTATTGACGTATCCAATTAACTGTCTTAATTTGCCATTTTATATATTTGTGTATTGTAATGTAAAGATTGGCTTTGTTTGATGAGATTTTAAATGACAATTTTTATTTAACTGTCTTTAAATTTTTAAAAGGTTTTAAATGACATTTTCTATTTAACTATCTTTACATTTTTAAAAGGTTTTCAAAGGTTTGTAATAACCATAAAACAAATAAATAATAAAACAAAAAAAAATAAGCAGGGTTTGTTCCAGTTAATGCAGGGATGGGAAACCCACTGTTGTTGTAAAAATACCTATTTATTTTTGTATTATTGACTCAGGGACTACAAATACCAGAATGGAATTCAGCAAAAGGCATAAAATTGTCTCTGAGTGCAAAACTTTCAAGGACCAACGCTAGCACCGTTTAAATAATAAAAAAATGTGGTGCTCATTCGGTAGCCCATCCATGCAGTAACTGGGACTGACCTTGCTTAGCTTCAAAGCGGGACCGACACTGCTTAGCTTCACAGCAAGGAAAGGGGCGGCCCTTTTCTCTAGATGGTCTTGTAACTTTGGCTCATTTATTGGGGAACATGGCATTAAGAGGCTTGCCCCTTCCTCACTTTGAAGCAGAGTCTACCCAGGTTACTTTATGGATGGGAGACCTGAATGGCAATTGTGTCATTGTCCATGGATATCTGTCAAAATATTTTTAAAATAAAAATGTTTTATCCGCAGGCATGGAACTACTCTTACCCGCGGCTATCCGTAGTCCTTTATAGCCGTGAATATCATGAAAACAGCAGGAAAAAAATGCTTTCCTGGCCCCCTCATCTATATCAACTCCCCAGACGGCCTCCTCCCTGCCTTCTCCCTTTCCACCCACAACACATGCTGTTTCTGTGACGCAGTTTGCTTTGAGATGTTGGCTCGTCAGGGTTATGCTTAATTTTTGCAAACTCCGTCCCTAGACTCCCTACAACTCCCAAATTTCATTTGGTGTCATCTAGCCACCCACCTCACCTTTAGCCTGATGGTATTTGCGTGTTTTTGACCTGCAAATGGCATTTCACATATCCTCGGCTATAGCCCGGTTATCTACTGCATCGTGATAAAAACAAGATGGCGGCTTTTTCATTTCTATAAACACACCATTTTGTGTAAATCTCTGATATATAGCTACCTATTTGTGAGACGGGGGCACACCCTTCTATGGCAAATATTTAAATTGCCACTGCATGGAATAATCACAAACCATGCATGGATCGCGAGTCAACGCTTCATGCCCAGGTTTTACCAGACCTGGTCCAAATCTATCCAGCAGTTTGGGCTTTGGTCTTTGTCAAAAACTGACCTTGTTTGTTTAAGGGAAAATGAATGGGAAGTAGGCTGCACCTTGGAAACAAAAATGTTTTATCTTCTTAATAACTTTGGTTTTGTTGGCATTTTTTAAACATATCATGACATCTAGTCTACCCACAACCAAAACCCTGCCCACTACTCTGGGTTCACTCAGTGTCTTTGTATATAAGTTACAGTAGTCGTAGGTGTTCCCTAGGCTCCAATGGGGCTGTTTCTGATTTCCATATGAGTTCACCTTATGTCTAGTAATATGATGTTTTGCAAGTACCATTGTTGCATGTTATCACTCTTCAGGTGCTTAAGCACTACTCCCCAGTCACTCCTGAATTTCTCTGCTTCTCCTTGTATCCAGTAGGTGATCCACTCCATGTCCACTATGTCCCAAAGTTTATGTAGCCAATTTGTCACAGTGGGTGGATCTGTTTTATTTCAATTTGTGGCTATCGCCAGCCACATGTGCTTTCTCCCAAAGAGAGGGTATGTAGTTCTGGTATCATGCAATTTAAATGTACCTTAATTTCATCCCAGAATCGCTTAATTTTGGGCTAGTCCCACCATATATGCTTCCAGTCCCCTTCCCCTTTAGATCCCCTCCAACACTCCAGGGAGACTGTGTTAAACATGTTATTTAGTTTTCGAGGTGTGTAGTGCCCTTGTAGCATCATCTTGTACCAAGCCTCTGATAATTGTATGGACCTGATCAGTTTTGGGATGTTCTTCCACAGACCTTCCCAATGCTCCTGTGGGATAACTTCACCTATTGTCCCTCCCAGGATTCTTAGTATGCCGAAATCCTATGAGCTGCACCTTCCTGTTGAATCGAGCATATGTTTGATACTAATTGTTTGTCCCTAGAGTGTGTAGTTATAAATACTTCAAATCTCGTCATTTGTCTTGTTGCTGTGAGGCATATCTCGGGTTGTCTTAGCCAGCATCTCAACTATGTATATTCAACCTATCTGTGTCATATTCACAGGTCTGGGTCACAGCACTGCTCAGGGTGACAGCAATTCTCACAGCACTACAATTGCTCACTGGACTGCACATGGGCAGTTCCTCAATACCCACAAAGAAAGGGTAGACTGAACAGTGCATATGCATCGCTGGTGCTGCCACACTTAATGTACCCATTGACTTCAATTGCCTAAAAGATCTTCTAAGATGGCCGCCTGTTTGCAGCGTGTTAGGTATCCCATATGGCCACAAACAGACACACCGAAGTCTTGCACTAATCTTGCAAGGGCATCCTCTATTTAAACCACACCCACACGTTCCCTTTTGTTTTGCATTTCCACTGTCTTGTACAGCAGAACGCTTACCGCAAGCTCTGTGTAACTCATGTCTTTTCCCTTGCAGCTCCTGGAAAACAAGAAGGGAGGTATTAGCAGGGAGCCATGCGCACATGGCCCAAGCAAGTAAGAGCACCCTCACCTGATTCAGGCACTGGGACTGGGGAATCCTGACTCAGCTACGAGAGAACTTCTCACCTGTCATATCCGCACACCATAAAAATCACTCTCGCCTCCTACAAGGGAGGAAAGAGACATGTTCAGTCAAGTGCAAGGGTTTAAAAGCAAAAACAGCGAACAGTAAGAGAGGACATCACCATATAAAACGAAGGACAAGAGGAAGACAAGACATTAAGACACCAAGTCAAGAGACAATAAAGACAGAAGGAGAGCTACACAGGAGAAAATAAAGACAAGAGGAAAGACAGGAGGAGAATTCACCACTAACATCTGGCAAGTCGCAGCTGGCCCGGACAAGCACTCACCGGTGAAGTAACTGGAAACAGATACACCCGGAGTCCTCTATGTGCCTCCTCCACAAACCACAGGTACGTCCAGCCTTCCCAGGGGTATCAGGAATTTAGGAGGGAACAGGGTATGGAGCACTTCTTGACACCAGTGTTGACACCAGTGTTTTGGTTTGTAGGCACTCATCCTCAACTGTTCCCAACTCAACTCTGTGCAGCCTCTGGGAGTTATCTAACCAACATCTCCATCCCTTCCATCTCAGGTCTGTGGGGGGTCACAGCACAACAGCACTGGATTGAGGTGGTGGGTGGTGTGGGTCACAGAGCGGGGAGTCCAGGCACTTCCGCAGAGTCCAGTTAAGCATTACAGAATGCAAAGTCCACGATTACAACTCTGCCTGAGCATCAAGGAATCTTCTGATGTGGACCAATTAGCCCAGATCCTGGGGGACCTCAGAGCTGAAGTACAGGCTGCCTGCTCCAAAATGAATGCACTAAGATGGCAATTTGTGGTCAACAGGGATCGTACTGATGAACTAGCCAGACAGCTTCTCCAGTTACAGGCATGACAGATCCTGTTACCACCATACTACCAGGACCAATGTCACTAGCAGCCCCATCTGTCCGTGTTCCAGTCTTCACCCCTGCCATGGTTCCCTTGGCCCCACCAGAATGCTTTTTGGTAGAACCACATAAGTTGGCTGCCTTCATGAATCAGTGCAGACTCCATTTCCTCTGTAAACCAGGAGTCTAGCCAGATGACTGGACGAAGGTGGCTTTCATCCTGTCATACTTAGCGGGCAATGTGGCCAATTGGTCAATTCCACTGGTGAATCAGGATGACCACTGTGGCTAACCTTTTTATACAAAACTTTTCAAATGATCATACAATATTTTAGTTACATTTTAAGCAGGTCACAAGAGCTGATTGGTAGAACTAGGCCAGTCCCTGATATCCAGATATTTGCTGAATGATCCTAATTGGGTGATACAATTTTTGGTTACAGTTACACTAACACATCAAAACCCTTGCCACACCGCCCCTCAATAACGGGATTGTGCTGAACAGTCAAACCTAATGTTTTTGCCATTGGTTGGCAATGTCCAATATTCAAAATAGCTTGAGTTGGCAAGGGGCGAGACATTCACACCAAGTCTGACCAATCAATGTGTCCCGCGGACATCAGCATGGACACTGTACAAGGTTGCACCCTGGGAACACCAAAACCTCTCTCCATTGTTTGGATCCCTGTCCTGCACCCCATATCCTCAACCCCAATGCTCTGGCACCCCAGGTCCCTTCTCATGCTTTGCTGCCAAGTGAGGTCTGAAGAAACTATGCCACAATGTGGCTGAAGATTAATGAATGGTATTTTAATTTATTTCTATTACTCTGCCAACTCTCCTCATCCACCCAGGTGCCTAGCTCGTTGGCCTCGACAATATCTTTTAGAATAACTTTTCTGTGACTGCGTTATCCTGGGAATCTTCAGCTGTGCAACATTTCAGCACAGTTTCTGCTGAATGTTCAAGACATACATTCTGCTTGTCACACAAAGGGCACACAGCTCTTTTCTTATGAGCTTTCTGTGAGAAATGCTTACTTAACATGGGCCTAAATAAATGTCTTCTCTATGTTGGCATATTGCTCAAAGAAAACCCTGATATCATAAGACCCCCTAAAACATCTTGCACCCCCACTATGCCTGCTCTGTACATCTACCCCATACTACCCCCAAAGCACCCAGGCCTCTTTAAGTTCCACCATGGAACGTTTTGCGCTGCACCTGCTTCTGTCATTTAATGCAAGCAGCGCCAAGTTCAATGACATCCTCACACTGCTGTGTGACTGCTGCCTTGCCCCCCATTTTGTTTTCATGATTCCCTCCCAGCCATTTTCTCCCACTTCCATGACCTTCCACCCGCTTCCTGATTCTGGGCCCTCCCGCCTCCTGACCCTGCGCCCTCTGCCCTGATTGATCCTTTGGCGTAGTATTCCTGGGGCTTATCGACCCGTGCTGCGGAAGAAGGCCACTTGACATCCGTGGCCTTGGGCGAGTGTTCTGTGTGCCCATTGCTGTGTGACTGCTGCCTTGCCCCCCATTTTGTTTTCCTGATTCCCCCCCAACCCCCTTTCTCCCACTTCCACGGCCTTGCTCCCTCCCCGCATCCGCTTCCTGATTCCGGACCCTCCCGCCTCCCAACCCGCCCCCTCTGCCCTGATTGGTCCCTTGGCGTATTCTTACTGGGGCTTATCGAACTGTGCCGCGGAAGAAGGCCACTTGCCATCTGTGTCCTTGGGTGAGTGATCTGTGTGCCCATTGCTGTGTGACTGCTGCCTTGCCCCCCATTTTGTTTTCCTGATTCCCCCTCAGCCCCTTTTCTCCCACTTCCACGGCCTCGCTCCCTCCCCGCACCTGCTTCCTGATTATGGGCCCTCCCGCCTCCCGACCCGCCCCCTCTTCCCTGATTGGTCCCTTGGTGTAGTCTTCGTGGGGCTTATCGACCCGTGCCGCAGAAGAAGGCCACTTGCCATCTGTGTCCTTGGGTGAGTGATCTGTGTGCCCATTGCTGTGTGATTGCTGCCTTGCCCCCCATTTTGTTTTCCTGATTCCCCCCAACCCCTTTTCTCCCACTTCCACGGCCTTGCTCCCTGCCCGCACCCACTTCCTGATTCCGGGCCCTCCCGCCTCCCAACCCGCCCCCTCTGCCCTGATTGGTGCCAGGACCACCTCACCCAGGCCATTACTGACCCTCCTAGGGCAGCCCTCTGCCCGTGCAGCCCCTCGGCTAAGGACCGAAGGCAAAGGACGTCTCTTTCAACGACGGCTCCAGGTTGTATTTGCAGGTATCCGCAAGAGAAACAAGAAGCCAACAATAAGTAAGCGTGGTAAGGGCAGGGACTGAAGCAATTACTTCACGCCATTCTACCCTACCACTCAACCCTAGAAGCTAAACTATTGTAAAAATCTTCATACTGTGTTAGCATTGCATTTAGAAGTATGCCATAATAGCATATCTGTGGTATGGTTGCATTTAGAAAGCCTGCCTAATAGCATATCTGTGGTATAGTTGCATTTAGAAAGCCTGCCTAATAGCATATCTGTGATATAGTTGCATTTAGAAAGCCTGCCTAATAGCATATCTATGGTATAGTTGCATTTAGAAAGCCTGCCTAATAGCATATGTGTGGTATATTTGCATTTAGAAAGCCTGACTAATAGCATATCTGTGGTATAGTTGCATTTATAAATCCTGCCTAATTGCATATCTATGGTATAGTTGCATTTAGAAGTCCTCCATAATAGCATATCTGTGGTATAGTTGCATTTAGAAAGCCTGCCTAATAGCATATCTGTGGTGTAGTTGTATTTAGAAAGCCTGCCTAATAGCATATCTGTGGTATAGTTGCATTTAGAAAGCCTGCCTAATAGCATATCTGTAGTATAGTTGCATTTAGAAAGCCTGCCCAATAGCATATCTGTGGTTTAGTTGCATTTATAAATCCTGCCTAATTGCATATCTGTGGTATAGTTGCATTTAGAAGTCCGCCATAATAGCATATCTGTGGTATAGTTGCATTTAGAAAGCCTGCCTAATAGCATATCTGTGGTATAGTTGCATTTATAAAACCTGCCTAATAGCATATCTGTGGTATAGTTGCATTTAGAAAGCCTGACTAATAGCATATCTGTGGTGTAGTTCCATTTAGAAAGCCTACCTAATAGCATATATGTGGTATAGTTGCATTTAGAAAGCCTGCCTAATAGCATATCTGTGGTATAGTTGTATTTAGAAAGCCTGCCTAATAGCATATCTGTGGTATAGTTGCATTTAGAAAGCCTGCCTAATAGCATATCTGTTGTATAGTTGCATTTAGAAAGCTTGCCTAATGGCATATCTGTGGTATAATTGCATTTAGAAAGCCTGCCTAATACCATATCTGTGGTATAGTTGTATTTAGAAAGCCTGCCTAATAGCATATCGGCGGTTTAGTTGCATTTAGAAAGCCTGCCTAATAGCATATCTGTGGTGTAGTTGCATTTAGAAAGCCTGCCTAATAGCATATCTGCGGTATAGTTGCATTTAGAAAGCCTGCCTAATAGCATATCTGCGGGATAGTTGTATTTAGAAAGCATGCCTAATAGCATATCTGCGGTATAGTTACATTTAGAAAGCCTGCCTAATAGCATATCTGTAGTCTAGTTGCATTTAGAAAGCCTGCCTAACAGCATATCTGTGGTATAGTTGCATTTGGAAACTCTATCCTATAGCATATCTGTGGCATAATGGCATTTAGAAACTCTATCCTATAGCATATCTGTGGCATAATTGTATTTAGAAATTGTTCCCTGTAGCATATCTGTTGCATAAATGCATCTAGAAACTCTGTCACATAGCATTTCGGAGGCATAATTGCATTTAGAAAGTCTGAAGTGTGCCTAATAGTGCACCCTAGTTGAATTTAGAAGTATGCCTAACATCCTCTCTCGGCAAAATTGAATTGTGAAGTCTGCCTAATAGCGTGCCTTGCTTGCTTCAAGAAGTACTCTCTCTGGGCAAAGTTACATCTAGAAGGGTGCCTAATAAGTGTGCCCTGGTTGAATTTGGAACTATACCTAATATCTCCTCGGTATAAAGTTGAATTTGGAGGTGTGCCTAGTACCCTCTCTTTACAAAACCTGAATATGAAAGTGCACCTAATACGCTCTCTGTGCAAGACTAGAATTTAGAAGTGTGCTTGATATCACCTATGTGCAAAGTTTGATTAGAAATGCCCATAATTCATTCTCTGTGTAGACTTGAATTTAGAAGTGTGCCTAATAACTTCTCTGTGCAAAGCCAAATTTGAGGTGACCCTTCCTCGAATCGTGAAGTGTGCCTAATAGTGCACCCTAGTTGAATGCAGAAGTGTGCATAATATCCTCTATGTGCAAAGTTCAACTTAGAAGTGTGCCTAATATCCTCTCTGTGTCCCTAATATCCCTCTGTGCAAAAAATGTGCCTATTAGCATTGAATTATTAGTTGAACTTGGAAGTGTGCCTAAATATCCTCTCTGTGCAAAACCTGAATTTAGAAGTGTGCCTGACATCATCTCTGTGCAAAGCTGAATTTAGAAATGTCCCTAATATCAATCTCTTGTAGAGTTGAGTTTAGAAGTGTACCTAATATCCTCTCTGTACAAAGCTGAATTTAGAGGTGTGCCCTGCTCGAACTTAAAGTGTGCCCAATATCCTCTCTATGCAAAGCTGAATTGGGAAGTGTGCCTTGCTCGAACTTAAAATCCGCCTAATAACTAGCCCTGGTTGAATGCAGAAGTGTGCCCAATATCCTCTCTATGCAAAGTTGCACTTAGAAGTGGGCCAAATATCCTCTCTGTGAAAAGTTAAATTCTGAAGTATATCTAATATCCTCCCTGTGAAAGTTAAATTAAGAAGTGTGCCTAATATCCTCTCTGTGAAAAGTTGAATTAAGAAGTATGCCCAATATCCTCTCTGTAAAAGTCGAATTAAGAAGTGCGCCTAATATCCTCCCTGTAGAAAATTGAATTAAGAAGTGTGCCTAATATCCTCCCTGTGGAAAGTTGAACCTAGAAACATGCCTATTATTTTCTCTGTGCAAAGTTGCATTTAGAAGTATGCCTAAATACCCTCCCTGTAGAAAGTTGAATTTTGAAGTTTTCCTAATATCCTCTCTGTGCAAAATTGAATCTGGTTACCTAAATATCCTATCTGTGCAAAACTGAACTTAAAAGTGTTCCTAATATCCTCCCTGTGCAAATCTGAACTTAGAAGTGTGCCTAATATCCTCTCTGTGCAAAGTTTAACTCAGAAGTGTGCCTAATAGCCTGCCCTGGTTGAATTTAGAAGTGTGCCTAATTATCCTCCAGGTGCAAAACTGAACATATATTTGTGCCTAATATCCTCCCTGTGCATAACTGAACTTAGAAGTGCGCCTAATATCCTCTCTGTGCAAAGTTGAATCTAGAAGTGTGCCTAATTTGCGTACCCTGCCTGATCTTAGAAGTATACCTATCAATTTGAACGCAGAAACCTTCAATAATATCACAGTTACTTACCATGAGTGCCCCCGATCCACAGAGGACTAGCGGAAACAACTGCCGTGCACCGCGCCCCCCATCCGGCCAACCCTTCCTCCCATCCCAACCTTCCCAAATCATCCCTGCCACCACCACATTCCCCACCCTACCCCTTTCCAAACACCAACCAAGAGGGGTACGATGGCGAGCCAACCACCCTAAGACCACTGCTCCCCTGATCCTCTCCACCGAATACAGCCTACTATGAACATACCCGCTCGCCCCACTAGCCTCACCGGCACCCCCTGCCCAGAAATCATTCACCCCACACTTTTCCCATCAACCCCCACCATCATCCCACACTGACCACACTCCTTCCCCTCCTTTAAAACTGCATGCAGAGCCCTAGCAAGAACCAAAGCCTCATCCCTCTCCCCCTTGTACCGTCCTACCATCTCACACACACCAGTCGCAACAAAGACACTAAAGAGGAAACGTAGCTGGTCCCCCTCAATCTCTCAGCACTCATCACCTCCCCTGTCTTGACCCCTCATCTCATCCCCCCTCTCACCACTCTCACCCCACGCCTCACCTTACCTAAAACCCTCGCCCTCGACTTCTCACTGAACACAACTGAAATTCCTACCCACACACACCCCACTTCCAAATCCCCCGTGCCAAACCCAATCATCCCAACACACGCGTCCGACCACTCCCACCCGAAACCCACCAACTCTACTGCCCGTCCACTCTTTCCATTGGCCATCACCGACCCCTCCCCTCTCGCTCTCCAGTCTCCATCCTCTCCCACCCCACCCCCCATCTCTGCAGCTCTGACATCATCCTCTTCTACCAAAGTGAATTGCATCCTATTTAATGCTCGATCCGTAGCAAAAAATAGACACAACATCTTTGACCTCCTCGCCTCTTACAAACCAGACTTGGTCTTCATCACCGAAACCTGGTTCTCTGACGACTTTGCCCTTATCACCAATTAAGCCTTCCACCCCGGCTACTCCCTCTTCCCATTAAACCGTCCCTCTAGAAGAGGAGGTATAGCTTTCGCCTTCACGTCTCACTTCCACGCCTCAATCATCAACAACCAACCTTCTATTCCTTCCTGCGAGTCACTCCTTGTTAAACTACCCCTTTCCCCTTTGTCCTCTCACAGCTTTATAATAATCTACAGACCTCCTGGCTACGACAGGCATTTCTCAAACAACATCTGCGACTCTATTGCCACCCTCCAACTAAACCATCCCAATCTCACCCTTCTAGGTGATTTCAACATATGGCTGGACATTCCCACCAACCCTATGACTCATTCGCTGGTTGACAGCCTAGACGCAATTAACCTCCAAACCCACACAAACGCCCCGACTCACTATAAAGGACACACTCTTGATGCCATGTTCAGCTCCCACAACGTGATACAGCTAAAACCCCCCATCCCTATAATCTGGTCCGATCATTTCATTGTTTCTTTCACGATTCGCTCACCCAACCCACTTCCCGTACCCGAACCTGAACCTCCTAATCTGCGCAAATGCTGGAAGAAACTACTAATCATTCCCGACCTAGCCGAGGCACTCCTCCAGTCTCCCCCGCCTACCTGCCTACTAAATAATTAACCCCCAACGCCTTTGACTCGTGGCTCAACACGGCACTAATGCAGCTCACACTCTCTTGTAAACCATCTGCCTGCCGTGGCATCTTTCCTAGATGGTTCACACCTGAGTTGAAGACCAGTAAACAACTATATAAATACCTAGAACGCAAATGGCGGAAAGTCAAAACTCCCCTGAACAGATCCACCTTAGCCCGGCACCTTCATCAGTACAAGGACGAAATCCGTAAAGCAAAAAAAGCCCATTACAACTCCCGAATACTAAACTGTAAAAACCCCAGCAAAGAACTTCACAAAATCATCAATGAATTCACAAATACTTCATGCATCACCACCACTGCAACCGCCTCACAATCTCTGTGCGACTCAGTCTCTCTCCACTTTTACACTACAGCTCTCGAAAGAACAAACACTCTAACCAACACACTAGCTCTCTTACAACCACCAGGCAACCCACCCTCCTTACCGGCCTACCCGCCGCCTGTGACCACTACCCAACCAACGTTCGACTCCTTTAGTCCAATATCTGCTGACCAATTTCTCAAACTTCTCTCTGCCCGCAAACCATCCGGCTCTCCGCTTGACCCTTGCCCGGCCACAACCCTCAAAGAAATCTTTGCTTCGACCTGTGTAGGAGAACATGCGAGAACCATCATACATGACTCTCTATCCTCAGGAATTTTCCCCAACGCATTCAAAACAGTTAATGTCAAACCTCTAATAAAGAAAAACTTCCCTCAACCCCCTTGAATCCAAAAACTACCGCCCCATCTCTAACACCAGGTTCCTTGCCAAACTCATCGACCGAACCGCCTAACTCAACTAAATGCATTTGTCGAAGCCAATAATCTCCTAGACCCTGCCCAATCAGGTTTCAGAGCCCGACACGGAACTGAAACCACACTAACCTCAATCTGGGATGACCTCAAAAACAAAGCAGACTCTGCGGGTTGCGCTACAATAATCCTCCTTGACCTATCCGCCGCTTTTGACACAATCAATCACACAATCCTTCTTGACTGGCTCCACTCCCTAGGAAGTCCATGGAACCGCCCTCAAATGGATAGCGTCCTTCCTCAAAAAGAGGAATAAAATAACCCTACTCTCAACCTATTCCTCCCAACCTCGACCAGTTGAAACCAGAGTTCCACAAAGAGCATGCCTATCAGCCCTCCTGTTCAATCTCTACATGGCCACCCACCCACAAATAATTCGCATGCAAAACATCCTGTGCTACAACTATGCCAATGACACTCAGCTAATTCTGAAACTCCTGAACTCAAACCCAAACTGCCGACCAGACCTCGCTTCCTGCCTCCTCGAAATCGAGCTCTGGATGACCACAAACCACCTCTTGCTAAACCCATCCAAAATCAAAATTATGGTATCTGGCAACACCGAACTTCTTCCACACCCACTACCCTGGC
Source organism: Ambystoma mexicanum (assembly GCF_040938575.1). Lineage (NCBI taxonomy): Eukaryota > Metazoa > Chordata > Amphibia > Caudata > Ambystomatidae > Ambystoma > Ambystoma mexicanum. The sequence continues at coordinate 1,117,630,310 of NC_090924.1, forward strand.
CATCGGCCATGGGAAACTCACCGACCCCCTCTAAATCAGTAAAAAAACCTTGGATGCATCCTAGATTCTGACCTAACACTCTCGCGCCAAGTCAACAACATCTCAAAGTCCTGTCACTACGACCTTAAGTCTCTTAAGCACATTTTTCTGTCCCTCTCCTTTCCAAACCGACTCTTCGCTGTCCAGTCAATTGTTATATCAACACTGGACTACGCTAACCCCCTCTAACTTGGAGTCCACGCATACCAACTGACGAAACTACAAAGAGCACAAAACGCTGCAGCCAAGTTGCTACTAGCGCTTGGCCCGAGAGACCACATTTACCCAGCCCTCAAAACCCTGCACTGGCTTCCGGTCGCCCGAAGGGTGACTTTCAAAACCTTATGCATTTCTCACCGAGCACTGCACAAAACCAGACAATATCTTCAAGACAAACTAAAACCCTATCACCCTGCACGTACTCTAAGCTCTAGCACAGCAGGCCTCCTAGTCATACCAAAAACAAACTCAGTCAGGTTAGGTGGATCATCTTTCTCAGCCTTGGCCCCCACGCTGTGGAACACATTCCCGCCCCACATCCGACTCACTGAAGACCTTATGTCTTTCCGCAAATTGCTGAAAACCTGGCTTTTCCCCTAAACCCGACCCCAAACTCAATCTAACTCAAACTCGAAAACAGCACCTCAATGACGCTGCCAAAATACTTGATCATAAATACCAATGCGGTATCATGATTCCGAGCAAGAAATCGTAAACTAATAACCTCTACCGATTAGCTAAAAAGTACAAACCAAATCGATTGAGTAAAAACAATCATACCTTAAAGTAAACAAAAAGAATACGTTGTATGAAGACAGCAATGCGGCTGAAATTAATGAAATGAACAAATAAATGTAATGGACAAAAGGATCAATGTGGACGTGAGGAATAAAGTAGAGATCAACTTGTCAACTTACCCAGACGACTAGATTTAATTAACACTAAAACAAAGAGCAATACAACATCATGAACAAAGTGAGAAATCAAAAACTAATAACCTCTAATGTAATCTAAAAAGGACACGAAGAATGCAATAAATAAACCAGATCAAAGCAATGAAACGGTAAAAAAATAAATAAATAAATAAGATACATTGTAAAGAGAGATCAGTGGAGAGACAGATGGCATGGCTTCTGTGAGTGTATGATATGAATGGGAAGTAGAAAATAGATGATTCGAAATGGATGAGACGGGTGTAGGGCATGGGACTGATCGTGAACTCGAAACAAATTGTATGCGTACAACAAGTGACATTGACTGAACCGATAATGTAGGATTACTGAATGAAGTGAATGGAGGGGATGAGTAGGTGGAGCGGATGAGTGCATTGAATGCTGCGCTGTGCAGATGAGTGTGTAGAACGGATGAGTGTGCAGAGCGGATGAGCATACAGAGCGGATGAGTGTGCAGAGCGGATGAGTGTGCAGAGCGGATGAGTGTGTAGAGCGGATGTGTGTGCAGAGCGGATGAGTGTGCAGAGCAGATGAGTGTGTAGAGCGGATGCGTGTGTAGAGCGGATTAGTATGTAGAGCGGATGTGTGTGTGGAACTGATGTGTGTGTAGAGCGGGTGGGTGTGTAGAGCGGTTGAGCGCATTGAGCGAATGAGTGTCTAGTGCGGATCAGTGCCAGAACGGATGGGTGCATAGAGCAAATGGGTGCGTAGAGCCAATGAGTGCGTAGATTGAATGAATGCGTGGGGGTGATGAGTGCATAGAGGTGATGAGTGTGTAGAGGTGATGAGTGCCTAGAGGTGATGAGTGTGCAGAGGTGATGAATGTGCAGAGGTTCGAGTGCGTAGAAGTGATGAGTGCGTAGAGGTGGTGAGTGCGTAGAGGTGATGAGTACATAGAGGTGATGAGTGCGTAGAGGTGATGAGTGCATAGAGGTGACGAGTGTGTGGAGGTGATGAGTGCGTAGAGGTGATGAGTGCGTAGAGCGGATGAGTGTGTAGAGCGAATGAGTATGTAGAGCGGGCTAATGCGTAAAACGGATGAAGCCGTAGAGCAGTTGAGTGCCTAAAACGGATGACTGCATATAACGGATGACTGTGTAGAGCAGATGATTGCGTAGAATGGTTGATTGCGTAAGAGCGGATGAATGCGCAGAGCGGATGAGTCCCTAGAATGAATGAGTGTGGAGAGCAGATGAGTGCATAGAGCAAATGAATGCGTAGAGCGGATGAGTGCGTAAAACGGATGATTGCATTGAGCAGATGATTGTGTAGAACAGATGATTGCGTAGAACGGATGAGTCCGTAAAGCCGATGATTGCATGGAGCGGGTGAATGTGTAGAGCAGAAGAGTCCCTAGAACAGATGAGTCTGGAGAGGGTGAGTACATAGAGAGGTTGACTGTGTAGAGAGGGTGAGTGCGTAGAGAGGGTGAGTGCATAGAGACGATGAGTGCATAGAGAGGGTGAGTGCGTAGAGTGCGTAGAGAGGGTGAATGTGTAGAGTGATGAGTGCGTAGAGTGGACGAGTATATTGAGTGGATGAGTGTGTAGTCCAGATGAGTGCGTACTGTGGTTGACTGATACAAATGGCTTTAAGCACCTGAAACGGTCGTAAACGTATAGAACAGTCTGAGTACATGGAACGGATGGAATACATGGAACCTTTGGAGTGAGCATACATGGAACCTTTGGAGCGAGCGTGACCGCAAGCACCTAAAATAAACCACCTTATCAAATCTCCACGCTTACTCTATTCCTTACACCACCACTCATCTAGAACACAGCGATACTATGACACCATTCGGTATAGCTGTTCTCATACCATCATTCTGCCTCATGCGTCCCATCACCCTATCTAAACTCTGCTGGTTATACACCTTCCAGCCTAAGCGTTCTCCTCAGGCCTAATGCAGCCAGTATCGGTCTGGATAACAACCTGCCAGAACGAACACATACTATTGATCCCTCAACCACCAAACCTACCGCTAAGAAGCAGCTATCACATGAATACCTCACCAGCTGCACACATAACTGGTGCTCACACATGCCTTTTGACTCCATCTACATCTCTATACTGACTTGGACTTCGGTTCCCGAGGGCATTGAACCTACCAGCGCCTTGAGACCATACCAATGGTACATTAGGCGCTATATAAATGCAAAATAACATAACATAACCTTCAATGTGACCCACCACGTCTTCCTTGATGTCCCCACATTACTTGCACAATTGGTATGTGCTCCTCCCTTAGCAGCGTTGGATTTGGACCTTTACAGCATTGGTATGGAGGAAATCAATATTGTTTAGGCCAGGAGATTGTGGGATGTTCTCAAGTGACCCTCTGAGCCCCCATAAATACTGCTTCAGATGATTACTAGGGGTAATCTTCCTATACAATGCTTAATTAGTGGGTGCACTCCACATGATGCTGACTCACATACAGCAACAGCCCCAGCAAAATGATGTTCTCTTTTAAGATGTTTGTATCTATTATGTACTCAAAATAAATCTAGAATCCTTAGCCCTTCAAGAAGAGGCTGCTCCAGACATCTGCTTTTACTGGATTGTTCGGCACTTGATTGGTCAAAAGGGGTCCGTTCTTCCTTAAGGTAAGTTGTTGTTCTGTTCAGAGGTGACAGTAGTCTCATCTGTGAAGAGAACGTCCCAAAAATCCCCCCACAACTCCATCCAGACCTTCTCGTGGGCTACCCACTTTTCCTTATTGACGTCACAGACAAAAGGGCATAGCCTGCAGAGTCAGAAGTCATGGCTATAAAGAAAATATGAAGACTGTCGTCATACCAACTAAATACATTGCATGGGGAAGGCAAGCCCAATGAGTTAGAATAGGGCACTGATAAAAAAGAACGAAATTCCTTCTGTCCTGGTAACCACCAAACCATAATGCATTGGGCAATGGCGGTCCAAGAAATTAGGATAAAACAGGGTTATAATGAAAGAATTCACCCTGTTACCACCCAAATACCATGAAAGGGGAAGTTAATGAAGACAGAATAAGGTATGGATTTAATGAAAGAGTGGTTATGACCCAAAGATAATTCATGGGGGAATGGTGTCCCAACAGGTCAGAATATAGCAGGGTTATAATACAACCAATCAATAGCCAAACATAATATCAAAAGGGTGGGAATCCTACAGAGTCTAAATGAGGCATGGTAATAATGAATGAAATTAACACTTTAAAAAAAACATTATTGTGGTAATGTTCCCAAATTTAACAAAAACAGCCAAAATTAAGACACTTATAAAATAATCAATCACATTCGATAATAATAAATTATTAAAAATAAACATTTAACATACAGCAGATAAAATGCATTTCACAAAACGGACTCTAATACCTTTTTGTTTACAGCTCACACAATAAGTAAGTCTAATTATCATTTCTTATTTTGTGTCACACAATAGTGTGATACATATTTCTTAAAACCCTGAGCCACGATTACACCCGGCTGAAAAATTATAACAGATTAGTTGCAGTTTGAACTCAATCCACTTAGTTCCAACAAGAAAGCCTGCAATACCCTAACCAGGGCGATAGCACCATTCAGGCTACCGCCTGATAGGCTATTTAGCCAACATATTTCACCCTGTATGTCGAATAGGTAATCGGCCAAGTGAATACAATATTTCACAAATGTTTGATGATAGATTTACATGAGGTAAGAACATGTCTCAGTGATTCAATTGTGCCATGCTCTCTACACAAGTGACAAACACGCTCCTCATTAGGAATGCGCATTCATGCCTCCTTGGTAGCTATTTCTGGGAGTGCATTTATTTGCATCTTCATAAAAATGCATCTTGCAATGGGACAAGGAAGCTGATGAATATATCTTTGAGCTTCCCAATGAGTAAAAAAAAAAGTTTCCAATAATTGTGCAGCGAGGTCTACCTCCCAATATGGTTGTGCTTTTGTGCCTTGGCCCAAAAGCTTCTGTCAAATCGGGGCTCAAAGCTATTTTGCAAAATATATTCTCCTTGCACGTTCTAAACTCAGTCAGGGGGCTACACCTACCCCTAAGCATTTCCTCTCTCAGTATATATGGTACTGATCCTTGGTTCACTGATTACCTTAAAACCCTTAGGCTATCTCGCAGGCAGGCTGAAAGGAAATGGAGAATTAGGTATAGACCAGCTGACAAAGTTCTCCTTCTTCAAGCCACAGTTGAATACCAGAAGGCCATCCTCTCTGCTAACTCTTTTTTAGCATGAAGGTAGAAACTGCTATTAATCAACCTAAGGCTCTATTCAGTTTAGTGCAGTCTCTGTCCGCATCTCCCCAGTCACATACCAATATTATCTCATCAAAGGATCTTTGCGATTCTCTGTCAATCTTTTTTGATGAAAAAATCACCACCATTTGGAGTAAGATCATCGGGTCCTATTCTCATCCACCCATACTTACTGCACCATCAATAAACATCAGTTCAAACTCAGTATGGTCCACTTTTCCAACTGTCTCCTTTTCAGATGTTTTGTCTGGTGTTAATAAACTTAAATCTGCTTCTCCTTTGGACCCTATTCCTCTTTCTTTTTTTTTAACAACTTTATTTATTTCCGTTATAAAGTTATCTATGCATTACATGAGTTATTGTGATTCCCTTTACAGTTATTATGCATGTAGCGTGCCCTTTCCCCCCTCCCATTGGTCCCTCCTCTGCCACCTCTTTAGTCTGTGGTGCTCTGATGGGTTGGAGCCCCGTCAGGGCTTTGGGGCCCAGAAAGTTCGACACCAGGCGTGATTGAAATGTTAATGCCGGCAATCGGGAATGATAGTCTATTACTGGGGCCCAGCAGTCAGTGAAGTGGTGGAGAGCCCCTCCTTCACTGCTGTGACTTCCTCCACCACCAGGATCTCCCAGACTTTTATCCACCAGAGGGCCAGAGGGGGGCCCTCCTGGGCTTTCCACTTCTGTGCCACTGTAATCTTAGCTGCTAGCAATAGGTGTGTGAGCAGTTTGGCAGATCGGCCCGTTTTGGGATAGCAGTCCGGACTCGCCACCCCGAGGAGGACTACCTCCGGGTCCATTGGCAGTTTGTGTTGGGTGATGTCTTCCGCGATCTGCAGGACCTCCCTCCAGAAGATCTGTACTGTCGGGCATCCCCACCACATGTGGAAAAAAGATCCCCGCTCACCGCATTGTCTCCAGCAGCTCGAGTCATTGTCAGTGTTGCAATGGTGCAGGCGAACTGGGGAGTAATACCAGCGGTGAAGGAGCTTCAGGGTGCATTCTTTGTTTGTAACGCATCTGGATGTCGAGTTGATCCTGGACCATATCTTCACCCATGTCTGGTCTTCTATGGAGTGTCCCAGGTCTGCCTCCCATCCGGACATGTATGGCGGTCTAACTTTTAGCATTTCCTCCTGGAGGAGGCGGTGCAGTTTGGTGATCTGACCTCGGCCTGTGCTTTCCTCTGTAGCCTGTTCAAGAGGGTGGAGGTCCCGACGGACCATGGGCTGCGAGATCCAGTGACGGAGTTGGATGTATGCAAACCACTTTCTTTCTGTCAGCTGAAATCAGGCTTTGCATTCCTCAAAGCTGAGCGGGTTGTTGGCCTTGTATAGTTGGGCAAGGGTTTGGAGGCCTCCGTTGGTCCCTCGGCTGAAGGGGGCTGCTTCCATTCCTGGCCTAAAGTCAGGGTTCCAGATGACTGGGGAGAGCGGCTCGGGTCCTTGGGCACCTTCCTCTTCTGTTGGGCCCATGCCCATGCCTCGAGGGTCGCTTTGGTAGATGATAGCATCTGTGGTTCATGGCTCCGGTGAGGCCCCGGGATATGTAGCAGGGAGTGTAGTTGTGGCTGGCATCTGATCTGGATTGCTCAATGCAGGACCATTTTGGGGGGGCCTCCGGATTTGCCCAGGCCACAACGCTCGCTGGTTGGGCCGCCAGGAAAAGATTTATCAGGTTGGGGAGCCCGAAGCCGCCCCATTTTGCGGCCCCAGTCATGACCCTCATAGGTATCCTGGCTCCGCGTCCCCTCCACATGAATTTCGCTAGCTTCCTCTGTAAATGTTCCAAGGCCTGTTTTGGGGGGATGGGAGAGCGGAGCATAGGTACAGCAGTCTAGGGAGGAGGTTCATTTTGCATTCTGTGAGCCATCCCAGTAGAGAGATCTCTTGGTTGTCCCAACGTTGTAGGTCCTCCTCCAATTCCTTGAGGAGCGGGGGGAAGTTAGCAATGTAGAGCTGCTTCGGATCTGCTGTGCGAACTCCGAGGTAGGCCGTTGAGGAGGAGCTCCATGTTAGTGGGCAGAGTGCCTGGAGGTTGGCCACGAGGGGGGCGCTCAGGTTGACGCTCAGTGTCTCTGATTTGGAGTAGTTCACCTGAAATCCAGCCACTCCTCCAAACACCTCCAGCTCAGTTAGGGTATCAGGCAAGGTGGATTGACAGTTGGTGATGGAGATCATCACGTCGTCGGCGTACAGGGAGATCTTGAATTGTTCGCTGTTTATTTCTAGCCCAGTGATGTTCTCGTTGGCTCATGTCTTTTGGCCGAATGGTTCCATGACCAGAGCAAAGATCAGCATGGAGAGCGGACAGCCTTGTCTCGTCCCGCACGAAAGCCGGATCGGGGATGAAGTCTTCTGATTCAGGCGGTGTGATGTTCTCGGGGATTTGTAATTTGATAGCACAATTTTCTGGAATATCGGGCCAGACCTGAATGCCTCGATGGTGAGGCGCATGAAGTTCCAGTCCACCCTGTCGAATGCTTTGGTGGCGTCTAAAGTCAAGACCGCCAGGCCTCGACATCCTTGGGTCGTGACTTTGATGAGATTGAGCGCTCAACGGATGTTGTCCATGGTGCTTCTCCCTCTGATAAACCCTGCCTGGTCCTGGTCTATGATAGTTTTTTTTTTTTTTTTTTTTTTTATTTTATTGCATCAATTAGTTTCTAAGAAAACTTTAAATGCATACTTTAAACAAGATCTCCTTTCGTTTAAAAGAATGTAAAAAATCAATTTTGTATATATAAAAAGGGGAGAATAAATGGTGAGCGTAGAAAAAAAGACAAGAAAGAAGAAACAAAATATGGCTAAATATCCAGTCCTGTAAATATTTCTCGCACAAAGTTCAACAGTGCCAAGGTCCTGGAGACTTTTTCTCCCCTTCTTAAGATTGACCACCTGTCTTGCAGGGATAGAGTGGTTAGATTTTGGAAGTGCAGCCCTAACCATTTTTCTCTGGGCCTAGATAAAGTAACACAGTTCATCACCAGATGTTGTAGGGATTCATTCTCCAGCCCACAGTAACGGCACAGCAGACTAGGTTGCATCTCCTTTTTATTTCTTCTCCCTAGGACTTCTCTGGTGTGAAGGAGGTTTAGTCGGAATCTCAAAAAACTGTCCCTTTCTGTGCTTGAAGGAAATTTGTCGAGGTACGGGAGCACTGTGCCTCTTTGATGGTGCTCGTCCTTGCCCTGGGTTATTGATGGAAAGGCGCTAAGTCTGTCCAAGGTACCTATCCAATCCCAGTCCAGTAGTCGCCTCTTTACCGTGTGCGGGTTTAGCACAAGGTTTTCAGGTACCAGGGCTATGTGGATCAAGATATCTGTACAGATAGACTGCCATTTAGATAGGGCCGGGATCAGTTTTCTTGCCATGGCTTCATTGATGGCCTGGAAACCACTTCTTTCCTGTGGATGCAAACATTTGTCAAAGAGTGTCAATGATTTCCAAACCATAGATACATAAAGTGAAGATAAGCCCAATTCTTTGCGGACACATTCAATTGGGATCGATGCCGGTAGGCCCAGTACTCTTTTCCAAAATAGACCTTCCAACAGTCTCCAGACCTCTTGATTCAGAAAAAAGTTTGCCTCTGCCGCGTAGGTCAAAATGGGCGAGACTTTTAGTTTGTAGAATTCAATCAGTGGTTGAAGTGAGAAGGAACAGTATCGCCGTTTAATTAACAAGGCTTGAGAAGCTAAGTTAGTAACTTTGCTTCTGAGTCTTTCGATACCAGGACCGTCTTGGATACTGTTATTTAAGGATACTCCTAGGTAAACCATGGTTGAGACCACTGGTATCACTTCCCCCGACAAAACCCACCTGAGGTTTTTAGTGGACATATTGGGTCCCAGCCTCAGGATCTGGGACTTCTTTGGGTTTATTCGGAGACCATTGCCTTGGATGTATGACTCGAGTGCCTTTAATTGGCGCTGAAGACCCACCGCAGTTTGGTCTAGTAGCAGGAGGTCATCCGCAAACAGTAACCTTCCCACAGGGGTCCCCGCAATCTTAGGGGGGAAGCATCTCACAGCTTCGAAGGCTTCCTGCATGTCGGATATAAAGAGACAAAATACCGCTGGGGCCAACCTACAGCCCTGTTTCAGCCCGTTCATGGCTCTCACACTGTTAGAAAGGTTGCCCTGTCTGTCCAACCTTACTTTAAGAGTTGTCCCAGTGTGCAGTGCTTCTAAGGGTTCTCTTAGGTTGTTCGGACAACCCCATTTCCTCAGTTTTTGCCATAAAATGCGACGGTCGACAGAGTCGAACGCCTGTTCCAAGTCTATGGACGCAATGTAGATGTTTTTGTATCTTTTCTCCTTAACCAGGCATTTTAGTGTGTTTATGATAAGGACATTCAGGGATGTCCCTATGCCCTTACGAAACCCTGATTGCCAATGGTCCAAATGATTTGACGACCAACTCCAGACGTTTAGGTGTTTCAATAGAAGCGCAGCAAAGATTTTTCCCACGACGTCCAAGAGAGCGATTGGTCTGTAATTCGTGGGCACAGACCTATCTCCCTTTTTGAAAATCGGCACAATTATGGACGTCGTCCATGATTTGGGTAGCTTTTTTAGTCTCAATATATCATTATACAAGGATTGCATGAAAGTGGCCCATTTTTCCGGGTCTTTTTTAAGGATCTCGTTGGTAAGACCGTCCGGACCGGCGGCTCTTGAAGATTTTGATTTTTTAATTAGGTCTATGATGTCTTGTTTCCCAAAGTCAATGGTCAAGGCTTCATCGGCAGACAGAGGTGTTTGGGGACCACTGTTTAACCCCTTAGAGTAAAGATTAAAAAAATGGGTTTCCCATACTGTTGCTGCTATGGGATTCACCATTTTGGAATCCGGAGGGGTATTTATTTCATTAAACAATTTCCAAATGCTTGAGATATTTTTAGATGATAGCAGTTTTAACATTGTCTCACTGTCTTGTTGCACCAGTTGGTATTTATGTTGCATAAGCCAATTTCTATAGTTGTTTCTACATTTCTTATACAGGAGTAGGTCAACTGGAGCCCTAGTTTTAATGAATTGCCTCCTGACTTTCCTTACAGCTTTTTTTTTTAACGCTACTTGGTGGTCATACGTATGCCGAGTAACTTGGTGACTACCCCTGTTGTCCACCTTCGTTCTAAAAGTTTTCAGTACTTCAGCGTATTCGATCAATTCCGAACCTTTGACCTTACTTAGAGAATCCAATGCAATGCTCGCCTCCTTTCTTCCCATGCGCAGTCTATTCCCCCCTGGAGTTATCTCTAGGGACTGGTCAGGTAGATGTTTAGCTGGTATAAGGAAGGATTTGTCCCAAGTCTCGATTGCGAGCTCCAAAATGTTGTGGTCACTCTGGGTCGTAAAGACCACTTTCATTGATGTTAGGTTTCCGTAAAGAGTTTCTGATACAAAGATGTAGTCCAGCGTGCTCATTTGGTTTCCCCGTTTCCAGGTCGGTGCGGCCATTCGGTCACCCAACAAGGACCCATTAACCATGTGGATGTTCCTAGCTAAGAGTTCCCTTTCCATGTTGACACCTCTTATTATGTTTTTAGAGGCGGACAAGGGCACAACCTCTATCTTCTTCTGATTTTTGTCGAAGCATTCCATGTTGAAATCGCCACATAGAAGGACTTCAAGATTAGGGCACTCAGTTCTTGCGTCATCTATGGCTCTCATGAGGACTTCCATAAATTTGTCTTCTGCTCGGGCCTTGGGGCCCCAGTATACATTGCAAATTAGGAGCTGCCAGACTTGGGTTTGTTGTGGAGACTTTGTCCTTGAAGAAATCCTGGTTAGTTGGATCCACGGGTTTCTGTTAGTAGATGAGAGAACATTTAGGCCGCTGGTGCGCTTGACCCCTACCAGGAGGCCGGCACTCGGTCTCCCTTTCAAGCCCTTTGTTGCTGGATTTAGGAATAGCTCAAAACTGTCCAAGAGAGGGAGATCACACAGCCAGGTCTCCTGTAAGCAGAAGACATCGTAGGTTGACAAGTGTGCTAATGAATTTCCAAGGAGGTGCGAATAGCCCCTTGTGTTCCAACTCATAATTTTTAGCCCTTTTGACACAAAATTGAGTTGGGTACTCAGGGGGCACTGATGGCATTATGATTTGGTAGATAAGGCTCCTGCTAGCCAACTCCAGTCCTCTGAGCTGTTATCCTGGGATGGTCCGGTTTTGTCTGATAGATGGCGCACTTGCTCTTTTTTATTGGCGCCCTTTCGTGGACCCCTGTTGCTATTGCCAGTTTTCCCCAATTGTTCCTTTTTTGTATCCGTAGAGGGCTTGGAGGAGTTGTTTAATGTGTATTTCAGATCTTTAGAGCTGGCACATTCTAGGCTCGACCCCTCCTCCAACTCTTTTAGCACAAACCCAAATAAATTGAGTTTGGGACCCAACCCCAACAGAGAGGTTTTTGTAATTCGGTCTCCTGTGTGAAGAATCACACTGTCGTGGCGCTGTTCGTTGGGAAATTCAATCCAGTCTATGTCCCTGGATTTTAGGAGATCAGGGTTGTCAAGGGAATGCAGGAGTCTCATGACGTTGGCCCGGTTCATGATCAGGTTATCTTCGTAGTCCAGTATCCTTTCCAGAAGCAGTCTATAGTGTGGGGGGGTGTTGGGTGAATCAGAACCAATGAAAGTTGTCTGGTTGGAAGGTCCTGATGCTGGCTTCATCTCTATATTTTCTGCCCATGCAACTGTTCTTCTGGTACCCTTTATTGTGTCCATACAAGCTCCTTTATGGCTATTACCTTCCGAAAGTTTCTGGACCAAGAGGTTTCTCCTGTCTTCCAGTGTGACAAAGTCCATGGTGCTAGGTGACTGAGGTACCTTGCGGCCTTGTTCCAGGGACTCTACCTTGTCTTCTCTCCCAGTGAACACTCTTGATTTCCACTTGAACTTTTTGACTAAGTCCGCTTTCGGGACCGACGTCAGTGGTGGTAAGTGCTTTTTGAAGGTTACTTGTCTCTCACCCCGTTCGTTAAATTGACCTTCCAACACCCCTTTATTTTCAACACCACTACTTTTGTTTTGTACTTCGGGGTCTTCGTCCTCAGTTCCACTTTCTGTGTCGGATATGTTTATTCCCGACTTCTCCTCCCATGAAGAGTTCATATCGGAATAAACCGATAAGTCCATAAGGGAAGTGTCTGTGATGTCGTTCACCCTCTCACTGACCCGCGAGCAACGATACTTGTCTAGACTCACATTATGAGAGGAGACAGAAGAATTGCTGGATTTTTTTGCTGGTCTTTCGTAGGAAGAAAGTTGCGAGGGGAAAGACAGATTCCTAGGAAGGTTTAGACCACTTGCGAATTTTGATTTCACTAGGGGTTTCCTTGTGTTTAGAGTCCCTTGTCCTATAGGATTTTTCAGCAACGTAGGCGTCTTCCCGTAGTTTCTTTCTCCTTTCTTGTTTACTTTGAGGTAACCTCTATCTGCAGGGGAGAGGCCTGTTTTAGGTTTCCTAAAAAGCTCAAACAATTTAGTGTTATCCGGTGGAGCCGAAACCTTGGATGAATCCACTGTCGCCTGCGGCTGGGTGTTTGTTACAGTCGAAGTCACTGGACGGCCTACTTTAGATGCAGGATCATTTTCCTTTGATGTTTGGACAATCGCCCACGCGTTGTTGTCCGTATTGGTGGAAACGTCCGAATATTGTAATTTAGAGGACTCAACCAGAGGACTCTTGTGGGACGGTGCCCCCTGAAGTTTTGTAGTTTGAGCCGGAATGTCAGGGTCCGTCACATGGCTCACCGCTCCCCCTTGCAGAACACTTAGCCTTTCTGATCTCCTTATTTCCTTTTCCTTAATGATCGGCTCGATGATACTTTTCAAAATTTCAGTTGTGTGTTCGTCATTTGTTTCCAGTTTCGACTGGATTGCTGTAACAAAACCTTCAATAAAAATCATTTTGGAATACAGCATAGCAATTGTTGTTGAGTGGTCCCGCATCTGATCATTTTGCGACTCTATAAGTTTCATAAAAGGAGCCATTACAAGAGCAAAAGCAGTAACCATTCCGGGGTCGATTTGTGGGTCCTTTTTTGGCGTGTCCTCTGTTTGGGTAGATGCCAGGACAGACAGAAGATCCTCGTCTGTAGGAGAAGGATGTCTTCTTTGCCGTTTGCTGGGGAATGGGGCTTGCTGTGGGAAGACTCCTTTGTGGGATCTTTGGGAGTGTCCCCCCGCTGCGAATTTGTTTACTAAAGCAAGTTGGCCCCCTCTTGTGTTGAGAGGGGCACCCTTGTACCCCGGGGCTGTGGTGTTTAGCCCCCGAGTGTCAGATTGATGGTAACTGAATCGTGGCGTAGGAAGGTCATGGTAACGGTCTTGGTGAAACTCCTTGTTTTGTGGGTCAACCCTCGAATGGTCCGAGCAAATTGCGGTGCTCGCCAAAGAGATTCCGAATGGTTTCCAACCTTTGTCTTGACCTTGTGCATAAGGCTGGCCGCCCTTTGATGCGTTTAAAGAGCCAAAGACAAAAGGGTTCACGTCTAAAGGAGGGGTTAACCTCGGGGAACCCCTGATGTCGTCCGGGGCTGAACTAGAATCTTTTGGTGCCTGCGTAATTTCACTTGGGGAGATCGAAATTGGCAAAGGTGCCCACAGTGAATCCTTAGGGGACCTACCTGACACTGGGTCCCTACTACCACCCGTTTCTTCCATGATCACTTGGATGGTTGCGGATGAGGTGATTTCATTTTCTTTTGCTAGACTCATAGTTTGTAACGTTGTGGGAGTATGTGGGGGGTGATGGAGATGAGGACAAGGGATTTCTCTTCCCCTTCCACTTAAGCCATTTCCCGCCCCCTCTCCCAGGGTCAGTTGTAAAATATTTTCATGTGAGCTTGTAGTGTTTGTAATGGCTACTTCGGGGTACAGATCCGCCGAGGGCCCAAGTGTTGGGCGATTCGAGGCCGGGGAACCGACCATTGTCCACAAATACTGGTTTGTCAGTGCGGACTAGCTTGATTTCCGAGGAGACTTCCGGTACCCAGAGCCGCTAGCCTTTTAGTCAGTGCTGCTGTATACCCCTATAGTACGCTTCCGTACTAGTGAGCACTGTAAGGGATGGGACCAGTGAGTGAATTTCAATGTTATCCTCTTACCTTCCTGCAGCTGCCTGCCGGGGGCTGTGCTTGGACCCTCAGTGGAAGTGAACAGAGTGTAGGCAGTTAGCCGTAGGTAGTCCTCCTTCCTTTGGCGTGGACCAGTGCACCCCACTGCGCCCAACAGCCACACAACAGCCGGTGGGCTTGACTCCTGTCGGGCTTAACGCCGCTCGGGCGGCTGCCTCTCCTTGAAATACGGCGATGTATCACGTGATCAGTCACGTGTCGGGCCGCCTCCTCCAGGAAGCGGATCCCAGCAAGAGCAGGAGCCCTCCTCGCTCACTTGCTCGCAGTGCCGGTAAGAATCAAGGACTGTTGAAAGTTCAAAACACGCCGCTTCTCCAGAGCACACACAGTCTATGATAGTTGGAAGGATTTGTGCCAATCTGTTTGCCAGTACCTTTGAGTATGCATTAGCATCCACATTGAACAGAGATATCGGCCTATGCGACGAGCACTCCTTTGCGTCCTTGCTGGGTTTCAGCAGCATGATTGTGGTAGATTCTTGCATAGAGGGCGCGATAGTGCCAGAGTCCTGAAAATAGTTAAATAGCTCTGTCATTGGGTGTAGCAACATGGGGCGAAAGACTTTTTAGAATGTTGGTGGAAAGCCGTCTGGGCCTTGGGCCCTGGGTTTCAGATTTTTGAGTATGTCTTCCACCTCTTTGGTTGTAATTGGGGCTTCCAGGGCAGCACTGTTCGCTTCTGAGATGTGTGGGAGCCGGGCGTCTGCTATATATTGTTCCTGGAGGGTCTGTGGGTAGGGGGCTGAGGTCAGAGTGTCAGTTGGATGGGCTGCTGCCAACCGTAGTTTTGCCCCTTCTCTATTCAGGGTTCTACCTTCCGGGTCCCTCAGTGTGGCAATGTGGTTCCTATGGCAGGTTTTGGCCAGTTCGTTCACCAGATATTTATTAGCTTTATTGCCATTCGCGTAGTAGCTCTGTTTGGTCCGGAACAGGGTCTGGGCTGTGTCCTCGGCGTAGTGTGCTTCCAGCTTCGTACGTGCTAGTCTGACCATCTTGGCCGCTTTGGGCGACCACTTCTTTTTTAGGGCCATATCTGCCTCCCTCAAGTCCTTCTCTAGTTGGTTTCTGTTCATGGTTCGCCACCTCGTATATGCGGCCGCCTGCGCTATCAGTTCCCCTCTGATTACGGCCTTCATGGCTTCCCATATTGTTGCTGTAGAGGTGAGGTCAGGGGGGTTTTCCTTAAAGTAATTGCTGATCGCCTTGGCTATGGCATCGCGCACCACCATATCGTGCAGCATTGGTTCATATAGTAATCATCTACGCCGTTCCAGGGGATCTGGGTCAAAGACCCTATCGGTGAGGAGGATTGGGCCGTGGTCTGACAGTGCCTTTGCATCGATCTCCACATCATCCATGAACTGCAGGAGCTGTGGGCTGGCTAAAATGAGGTCAATCCGGGATGAGGAGCGGTGGACGTGGGAGAAGAAAGAGTAGTCCACGGTGTCCGAGTGAAGGACCCTCCAGGTGTCTACCATGCCTAGCGTCTTGAACAGGTAGCAGAGGCCCAAAGCCAACCTGAGGTCCCTGGTGGACCAGGGGCCCAATCTGTCCAGTGAGGGATTGGGTACCCCATTGAAGTCTCCGCCCAGGACCACCTGTCCTTCGAGGAAGGGGAGAAGAGTGGACTCCAAGGTGGTGTAGAAAGCCGCCTGGCTGTCGTTTGGTGCGTAGACCGCGATCAGTATAGTGGAGCTGCCCGTAGAGATCCCCCTTAACCACTACGAATCTGCCATCTGGGCTGCGCAGGGTCTCCTTCTCTTTAAAGGGGGTACCTTTCGCTAACAGAATCACTGTGCCCCCTTTATTGCTGGGGCCAGAGGCCAGGTATTGTGTTGGGTATGCTTGGTACCGCAGTCTGGAAGTCCTCTGCTAAGAGGTGGGTCTCCTGGAGGAACCCCACCGAGGCCTGAAGGTCCTGCAGGCGTCGGAAGATGGACTTACATTTTGTGGGAGCGTTCAAGCCTCACTTGTGTTTTGTGGGAGCGTTGAAGCCTCTGACGTTCAGTGAGATGTAGCAGAGTTTGGTGTGCGCCGGAGGGGAGGCCAGCAGGGTGCCATTAGGGCTCAGGTGGGTGGCGTGGTGGGGGGGTAATCCTGTGCTCAGGGAGGTCCACCGGGGACTGGTGTCAGTACAACTCAGCTGAAACCGAATTTTAACTTTGTCCAACTCAGGGCCAAATGGACCCCAGAAACCAAGGGGGCTCGGGAAGGTCCCAGCCCAACTAAAGGGAAGGAACAAAGATTAACCAAACTGGCCCAAATGGGCCTCGGGCCGAAGTGACTGTCCATCCACTCAGCTGATGCATTGCATGGGAGGCCCGGGTGCCAAGAGTGCAGGTTCCGGCATGGAGTGCTGAAGGTCGGTTACTGATCATGTGCGGTGGGAGTTTTCCCTCCTTTTGGAACTTTCATCCAGCGGCTATCTGGGGCTTCGGTGTTGAGCTGCGTGGTTTATCCGTCGGGGAGGTAGATGTGTCTTCCTTGGGTGTCAAGGGCTCGCATCCCATGATGCTGCCTGCCTCTGCCAGGGCGTGGATTACCCTTGTTTGGCCCTCAAGTGTGAACTGAAGCGAGGCTGGGTAGAGCCAACGATATTTGATTTTCCACTCCTGCAGAAAGGTTGTTAGAGGGCGAAGGGCTTTCTGCCGTTGGACTGTGGGAGCGGCAAAGTCCTGTAACAGCTGTATGGTGGCTCCCTGGTATGTCAGGTCACCTTGTGAGCGGTTCGCTGTCATGATCTCCTGTTTCATTGATAAAAAATGATCTCTGGTGATTACTTCAGGGCTAGCCGCCGATGGGGTGATCCTGTGGCCTCGCAGTCCATGAGTGCAATCGAGTAGAAGTAGTGACTTATCGCAGTGTGGGAGGAGAGTCTGAAAGAAATCTCCGATGTAGGCAGGGAGGGCCTGGTCCGGGATCGAGGCGGGAACCCCTTTGATACGGATGTTGTTTCTACAGGGCCTGTTTTCCAGGTCCTCCTGTTTGAGATGCATAGTTTCCACGTTGTCCTCTAGAGTCTGGATTTTCTGTTGCAGCTCCGCAATCTGCGCCAAGTGTTCCAGGACTTGGTCTTCTGTGTCCCCGACCCTATGTTCCACCTCCTCAGCACGGTTGTCCAGGCCATCTATCTTGGTTGTGACTTCTGCCATGCAGTTGCAAAATTCCATTTTGATGTCGGCGAGGAGGCCCTGAATGTTGTCTTTTGTAGCCCATTGTCCTTGGATCCTTGTGGGCGAGGAAGGCTGGATCGGGGGGGTCTGGTTGTTTAGACTTCTCCTTCAGATGGAGCAAGTTGGCTATATCTGCCAACTTTGGGCCCTTCTGCTTAGACATTTTGGTGTCTGGATCGCTGTCCGCCCGGGTGGGATGTGTCCGCAGGCTGTCGTTGGGGGGGGGGCAGTTTTAGGTTTCCAGTGAGGCCTGCTTTTGCTCCAGATGGGAGTGTGGATCCTCCCAGGGTGTCTCGGGGGAAGGCCCTGCCTAGACAATGCCGACTGTCGAGTTGTCGCTGGTAGGGGTTCCAGACCAGCTCCGTAGCCCTCTCCAGCGCTCCACCGGTTAGTGTTTGCTGAGGTTCACTGCAGTGGATGGGATATATACCGCTGTTCTGCCAAGCTCATTTGGGCTGCTGGTTCCTTGCTGTTCTTCAGGCTTCCCTTTGGGTGCAGGGGGACCACTCAGGCGGATCCTTCAGTGTTGCCTGTAGTGGCGGGGTCCGCTGGCTTCAGATGTGCGGTGGGATAGTGAGATAGGGCTGGCGCTGTGTCCCTGTGACTCTCTGATGGTGTGTATTGGGGGGATGCCCCCAAGGAAACCCGTTGGGTCCACAGGGTCTGAGGTGGAGGAGCCCCCGTGGGGCATTAAATTGAGGCAGGTGGAGGTCGGGGGGGCAGCCTTGGGCCTCCCCAGGCCACTGTCCAGTTTTGTGGGTCTGCCGCAGGCCAAGAGGTGTGGTGCTGCACTGGCAATGAGAGGGCCCCAGCTGGGCCTGTGCTGGTGAGCGTGTGAGCTGCAAGCCTCCTCACCCTCTTCAGGGGTAGCTTGGTGGGTCCGCTGGGAGGATCGTGCTGATGGGGGGGCCGACACTGCCCACGGTCTCCTGGCGGCATGTTTATTAGGGGGTGCGTGCTACCACGCCAGCCCCCTGCCGGCACTGCACCGGAATCGTCCACTGCGGGAGGGAGTAGGTGCTGAGGCCACCCCTCAGCTGATGCTGTGTCCTGAAGGGGGGCAGCTTTGCTGCTGGCCACCCCTGCCGAACAGATGGAGGCTCCTCCAGAGCGGGCCCGCGGTCTGGGACAGGTGGGCCCAGGTGCCCCCAAGCAGTTCAGCCGGCCTGATGTCCGCAGTCACCTTTCCCGCTCCCAAGGTCCAGCCTTTGCGGGTGTCTGGAGCTCCCCCAGCGCGGGCTGAGGGGCCCCTTTTGCCCCCCATTCTCCAGACTCACGGGGGGAGGCCAAAAATGGTCTGGGCTGGTGTGGTGGGGTCACTGTTGCAGTGAACGACTCCTTCTCCTCAGGTCATATACCCAATGACCTGAACCATGCCCCAGTGATCCCTTTGTTAAAAAAGACCTTCTATGGATCCTGCAGTCCTGTCCAAATTTCGTCCTGTTTCTCTTCTCTCGTTCTCTATGAAATTGCTTGGATCTCTGGACTCTCCTCTACCAAGTTTTTTTCTTGAATCCTCTCTCTTTTTTGATCCCTTTCAATCGGTCGGGGCACTGACTCTGTTCTTGTCTCAGTGGTGGATGACCTTGCCCACCTTGCTGACCAAGGTGGTGTGGGGGCAATGATTTTATTAGCTCTTTCAGTGGCGTTTGACAGTTTGACCCCACCATGGTCATCCGATTGTCTTCTGCAGATCTTTTTGGCCAGGTGCTTACCTGGTTCTCCTCTTTTCTTTTTCGCTGCACTCAATCTATTTTTTGTACTTATTTTTCCTTTAGACCATTGTGTCTGTTCTGCAGAGTCCCTCAAGGCTTCGCTCTGTCACCTAACCTGTTCAACATGTAAATCCAGCCACTTCTGGCTCTCATCCACTCCCATGGCTTCCTCTGCTATTCCTATGCTGACGATACACAGATTATTTATGTCTTGATCTGTCTTGGCCTGATATGGCTGCTTGCCTCAGGGATTGCTTGGATGCCATGGGTGGAAGGATGACCAGGAACTGGCTGAAACTGAACAGTGAATAGGCGGAGCTGCTGGTTGTTGGCTGCGCTTCCCGGCTTCTGTTCTGGAACTCTGACTTTTGGCCTGCCAGTTTTAGATGCTACCCAATACTGGCTACTTCAGTGAAACATCTGGGTGTTAAAATGTTGGCATCTTTGTCAATGTCTGATCAGGTGACAGCTGTGTGTGAATTCTGCCACCTTAAGTTAAGGACCCGTTTCAAGGTCCTGCCGTACAGTCCTTCACAATTTCATGCTCCTGTTGTCTTTGCCCTGGTTATGAGTGGCATTAACTACTGCAACGCCCTCTATTTGGCTCAACCTTACCACTTAATTTGACAACTTCAGTTCTTGCAGAATACGGCTTGTGGGATGCATCAACCCACTCATCCAAGCCCTGCAACATCACTGTGCATTGCTGGCAGCAGAAACATCATAATGGCCGCCGGAAAGCATGCTGCTCACTAGAAATCACCAGAAATTGTGCAGTGAAAACCTGAAAAATAGGCCACCATCCACCTTTGCCTATCTTAGTGAGCACAGGAGATCAATGCCAAAAACCACCATTGGGCTGCCCACAAAGTAGCCTGAAACCACTTGGAAATAGCAATGCTGATTGAAAAAGAAACTCAGAGCTATTTGAAAATCAGTTTTCTTGATTGTCAAAAATTGATAAAATCATGGCTCACAAATTACCTAAAAGATCCAACCTCTTTGTTGGGTGTTCCTCATTATTCTATTGCAAGAATCCATATCAATACAATGTCAGCAAGAATCATATGTTCTCAAAACAAAATCCTATTGTAAAGATACTTGATGGAAAGACAGGTGTCAAAATGGGTGTAGTACCATTGCTCACCTCTACCAGAAAGCTGGCGTTTTAACACCATTTTTTGTAAAGTTGAACAATTGAACTCAAACTATACCAAAGAAGAGAATTCCATCAAAATGCCATATAGAGTGCCACATAGTGATTTCATGTTGAAAAAGACTTGATTTAAAGATATGTTGCTTATCTTAAGTTTATAAATGTTATTTTGTTAACAAGGAACTATGTTACAATTGATCAGAAAGTAACCTGATGCAGTTTTAACTCCAAAAGGCTTGCTTCCCCTGAGAACCCTTCACACCTTGTCATTCCCACCAGAAGGCGGATGTCGCATTGGCATGCTAATCAAGAGGGGAGGAGATTTTCTCTCCAACCCGGAGAAAGGAACAATAGATGCCTTGGACTGAATAGGGAATGCTAATTTGGGGTGTAACTGACAACAAACTGCTGGCAGGAAACAGGACATGTGACCCTCTGAGTCAGCCCAGCTCTGGGGACGGACCAGACTGAGATGTGGATTTCACATTGGAGTAAATGTATGTTTTATAAAAATGCTTATAACAAAGTGTACTGAACTGACAGAAATGTGAAACTTTGAGATTGTGAAAATGAAGAATTCACTCACAGTTCAAGACTAAGCTGAAATCTGTGCGATGTTCTGTGACTAAACCCCTGAATTTATTCATATTGTAGATACTGTGTTTATGCTAGAAACATGAAAACTTACAGTAATATGCTCAGAGAGGATATGCATGCATGTATCAAATTTGGTGCAGGATGAATATTGAGAAACCCTCCAAAAGCGCGAACATGTTGTCATTTCTGAACCCAAGCTCGTAGAAACATGGGATTTGAACAGAAATGTACCTTAAGCAATCTGTCATGTAATTATGTATTCTTAACAACTTGTGTATCTGGAAAATATGTTTTATGGGAAACATAGATTTTCTATGTAAAAGCAATAGGGAGGGATTTCTTTTGGACCATGAACACAGCATCACTCTGACTCATTCTGACACGCTGATCCTTTCTCCAATCAGGGGATAGGAAATCCTCTAACCTATCAGATCCTTAGAGGGTTGGGCATTGTAGAATCAGCCTCCCCACCCACTTTGAAAATACATAAATAGGGGCTGTGAGGACAGATAGGACACACACGCTTTTCCACTACTCACCGATTTCCTGGCGGAGCACCCTGCAGGAAGACTCCAGGAAGACTCCAGATCTAGAACCAAACTCTAGAACTTAACTCTAGAACCCTGAAGGAGAGGCCTAACACAAATCTGAACTCTTTGCAGCAGGCCTGCAGAACCTAGCCACCTGATTCTAACCCCTAAACTTCCACGGGGCCTAACTAAACCATTCAACAACCTGACTGAGCTGTTTTGCTTCTAGCTAAGAACCATGGCCTAGAACCAAGATCCAGACCCAGAAAGCAGCACTGTGTCCAGAACCCGTCAGATCCAGTCCAAGAGGCCGTCCAGACCGCAGTGTAGTGCTGAGAGCAGAACCCAGAGTGCCTGAGACCTGTCCAGTGGCGAGTGAAGCCAAACCCTTGACCAGATCTTTGACGAGGCCCACTCCATTCTAAAGCCTAGGAGTGAGTATCTAGTCCAGAATTGTGCATAGTCATCTCTTAGTTTAAAGTAATCTTATTCCAACCATTTCCACTTATCCAGAACTGCATTATAGAATCCTGTGTCCATCCTGAATCCTTTCCATTATATTGTTTGTGATAATTGTAGCAATAATCATCTTCGCGCTGATATTTCTGAAGAGGGAGAAGTGTTTTGACGGACAGAGGTCAGAGCGGAGGTGCCCTGTTCTGGCGGCTGCCCGTTGAGTGTCTTGCTTCTTCATAGCTCCTTAGTCTAAGCCTATCCTTGTTGCTAAATCTTTAAAGCGCGATCTGTCATATTTGAAATCTTGACTTTATTTCAGAAAATCTACCTTCACGAAAACCTCCGTAACTTTTGAACCAAAATTTAACTGTCATTGTGAAGCTTAGATCCAAAGCTTTCCAACAAACCTAAAACGACATTCCAATTCATTATAGTTTTTCCGTAATCGCATTTCACGCACACGGAAAAGTTGCCGCAAATTGCAATTTAGCTCCATTTCACCACATGTCAAAATAGCTGCTTCTTGTTTTCAACTGCTGAAATTTGTTTTCAATCTGATAAATCATTCATGAATCATTGATAGTGTTGACCTGAACTAATCCAAAGTAACTCTCACTTATCCTGAATCTCCTTTAGTGAATTAAAATAATTTTAGCATATTTTCCCATTCATTGCAATCACATTCAAAACATGTTTAGCCTGTGTTTTAAAATCATACCTGTTCTCTCTAAGCTTGCTGGGGGAACTGGGATTGAACTGCATTATTGATTGTATTTCTGAAACCTGTGTACCCTCATTTCCATCTCTTCATATTGCCTAGTGGGGGGAGTGAGTAATAACGGGAAAAAGTGATCTTATTGTCTTTTGATTGAAATCATATCAAGTTTTATTTCTGTGTTGCATTTTTCCTGTCTTGCATTTCCTTGAACCATACCAAGTATTCTCTGCTACCTTATCCTTTCTATTCCTACTCCTAAGTGATTAAAGAGATTGTTGATATTGTGATATTACCCATTACTGATTACTGTTCATATTCATATGTGTGCTATTTAGATATTGTTCTATTCATAAAAGTGTGATATTTATATTGTTCAATTCTTCAAATAAACCTTTTAATTTGCAAAACAAACCTACTTCTTGGCTCAGTGAGGTCGGGGAGATCCAAAGCGAGGGGCGTTATATAAGGGTTCATCATCCAGATTTAAAGAACTTTGACATAAAAATATATAAATAAGGGCTTCCATTGGGCATCCCATACTAAGCATTGACTTGGTTGGAGTGCTGGATTGAAGTCACTTACAGGCTGCAAGAGCTGTGCTTCACGCTTCTTTTGGCTTCTTATGGCTCTCACATGACCCCCTTTCTACGTTAGCTTCATTGGCTCACTGTTGGAAAGTGTGTGGTGTTCAAATCTCTGTGCATTGTCCATGGAGCTTTTTACAAACTGGGGGCTGACTATCTCCAGGAAAAATTCTGTCCCTACGTCCCTTCGAGAGCACTTTTCAAGTCCCCCAAATAAAATAATGTCCGATAGGTGGATGCACGTTTTCCGTTGCTGCAGCAAAAGCTTGGAACTCTCTTCTATTTGCCCTCCAGGCTATGGATAACCATCTCTCCTTTGGGTGCTCCCTGAAGACTCTTCTTTTTTAATTCAGATCTGACTGTGCCCTTGCTGGTTACTTATGGTCCCTTCAACGCCAAGATGCCCGCGGGCGGCAGTTGCACTTAACAAATTCTGTTAACATAACCTAACCTAACCTAACTGATCATGATTTATCGCACATTATTTTCATGAATAATTTTCATACTTATAATAGTGCTCAGAGAGGGTAGGTCAATCTCAATTCTAATTGCCTGCATCAGAGTGTCATTAGAGAGTCCTAGGATTTGATGCCAAATATATCCTTCCAGGATATTTGCCCTTTGCCCAATGATCCAAATCAGAATAAGAGCATTCCAAAGCATAGGCAATGCTGGTGACTCATTTATGTTAGTAGAGTATAACTGTACCAGTTAAACTAAAACCTGCATTGTTCTTTACAAAATATTTTTCAAAGCATTATAGCAATTGCCTTGGAATGGTGTTTTTTTGGGCCAATAATTCTTTTGGGTGTGATTCAACCTCGTATCCCAGGTAGGGTAAGTGTACATACACCCTTTGCATACTACCACACGTACACTCAATCCTCACCTTGTCACTCATTACTTTACCAAAACGCATACATTTGGATTTGTCTAAATTGAGAACCAAATTGTTGGTTTTTGCATATGCAATCACAGTAGTGGCACTTCTAAATATACCAACAAAGGTGGCGTTGAAGGTCGCCAAGTGTCCGCATACCCGAGATATAATATTTTTGAATCACCCAACCTGGGCGGGAAGTTGTGTGTATTTAATAATGGGTTGTTAATGTCGGACCGAGTTGCAGAGAAATCCTCTGAGATAAGCTACCCAGCTTGCAGCGGGCACCCTCAAAAAAGAGGCTTGCGGACCACAACCTCTTTCATCTGGCATCCATGTCACCTAATTTATGTCGGCCTTGATAAAGACTATGGTCGAAACGCGCATCGGCTCTTTGTTTCACCTTTCATGGCAAATGTTGCCAGAACCTGTCACGTGTTAATGAGTACATTAAAAAGCATGTACAGAAACAACCTTTAACTGATGTGTCTACATTCTCCATCCAATTACTTATACTTGGCATCAACATAAAATGCACAGAAAGTGAACAACCACAAACTGCCAGCGCCAACTACCAACAAGGCATGTCACCTCACCCAGATCGTAAACTCCTGAGAACACTGGAGTTTGGTTCTCTGACAAACCATGTGCCAGCCTGCAGGCAATAATTTAATTCAAAACTAAAACTGTTCGCAGGGGACCGGACATCACAACCAAAACTCTAAACCTTCTGAAAACTGTATTTAATAATGAGTTGCCAATATCTGACACAAATTAAATAAAACAGAGGCGAGAATTCACCCCTTCTTTAAACCATTTGCAATGAAAATAGGAGCATATAATTCCCCGGCACTGTTCAGCTTACACAAGCAGTGTTATTTTCGTGCAACAGCTGACATGCATCAAGTAGAATTTTGGGCATTTTCAAACTTTTCAATTTTCCCAAAAATAATGGGCAACCTATTGTGTCAAAGGCAGAAGCAAAATCACCAAATAATATGTTAAGCGGTGGGGTTGATTTATCTTGAGCTTGCCTAGTAAGGGTATTAACGATAAACGCATTGTAATTAGCAGAAAGACCCTTCCTAAAATGCAATTGGAAATAGCTTAACATTTGATTATCACATATCCACATCTGTCAACAGAGCATGGTTGGCTTGCATAACCATGTTAGAGATGCCATCAGGGCCAGGCGCTCTAGATATTTTGAGATTTTTTATAATGTTAACCAAATTGTCCTGATCAAAAGTCAGATTTGAATCAGGTGGAGGACTCAAAGTGATAGATGACGTAGCACTAATTTTGTTTTTTCAAATAGGATTACCAGATTTTAGATGATGTAGGATTGGCCATTTCTGACTGTGTCTGCCTATTCGCATTATTGAATATGTGCCACATCTGTTTGGAGTCCTGTTTATGAACAACCTCATATAGTGCCCTCCAGGAACTAGTACAATTAGAAAGACGGTGCCAGATCAGTCACTTTTTATAATGCTATTCTTTCTTTCTGATTAATTCATGTTTAGTCTGTAATTCAATGTGGAGGTGTTTAATCTTTCTAATCACCTGGCTCATCCAACGTTTTTCTTGGGTGATTTGTTGATCATCGAGGTAGGCATGTTTGTGCCCTGAATAGACCACTATATCCAGATTTCTAGTTAGAAGAAAGGTGGTAATGGAACTAATCCAGACTATTATTTGTCTTGGAGAAGAGTAATTCTTATAAACATCATCTAGGTAGCCCATATATTTAGTGATAGCCTCTATGTTTGTATCTGACCAGCCCATACGATTCTGAGCATTATTCAGTTTTACTTCATCTACCCTATCACACATTATCACTTGCTGAAGCCCTATCTTGACCTTCAGCATAACATGACCACTAAAGTTAGAGAATTGTACCGACATTTCTTCACACCACAAAATAGTCAAAGGTGGACCAACTAACACCATAAGACCACATCTTGGCTGTAGGAAGATTACCTTTAGTAGAACCATTAATCATTTCTAACCCCGGATCAAAACAAAAAACAGACCATGAACATTCTGTGCCAATAAGTTTGGGATGATATTTACCACTTGTTATCCCTGAGACTGCAATCTTTTAATTTGTAACACAGTCAATACAGGGGGAATTAAAAGATCCAGGTCAACAGCAGAAATAGCCTTGTAGATTGCCAGTTGCAAGGCTTCAGAATAGGCACACCCTAGAAGTTCATATAACTTTAGACTAATATGCATTGACCATCATACAATTCAACCTCTACTAGAAAAAAGTTGGAATTAGCGTTCAAAGTCACAATTTCCCTTGCCCACGGGGTATTTGCACATAGGGTCAGAAGCTCACTAAACGGGCGACCTTTGTTAACTTTAGTAGCAGATTTGGGATCTGCCATCGAACAGAGCCCCCCCCCTCATTAACCATGTTTCTTGGAAGAAAATGATGTCACAACCATTGAGATGGTGATAGGAACCCCCTTCTAAAAATAAGTGAGAGGGCCCTATGTATTCCAGGAATAAAATGTTAAATGACTTTTAGGAAGATTGCCTGGGCACAGGTAAAAAAGAACACAACCATTCTGACGATGTTTTTGCTGTAAGAACCTGAGTGGCAAGTGGCACCGGGGCCTTTGGCGGCATGAATGAGGGTTTACATGCAAGATTACTACTAGGAACTGGTAATACACCCCTACATACACTGGTTGACAACAAAGTCCTAGAGCTCTCTGTGACCTGATCAATATCATAGCCTCATTGCAATAAAGATATGTCATTATTCCTAACCAGAAGTGGTATTTCCATGTCCAAGCAATGAACGTTAGTGACCACTGAGTTATAGCCTTCCAGCTGTTCCAGGAAATCCAAATTCCTGCTGATTAGTGTTTGCAGGGCCCGTAAATGGTCAAAAAGGTCCAACAGGGGGAGCCGATTTATAAGCACCTGGTCGTCCTCAAAAAGTCTGGAGATGATAAAAACTTGCATCTCATTGAACGCGCATGCTGACACGAAGGCAGTTCACTGAGCCTCACATAAAAGGAAAGGCTAGTTGCACAAGCAACAATATTGCACCTGTCACTGCCAGCAGGATATAGTTCAATCCAGAGTTCTTGATATTCCAATAAACTCAGCCACCTTCAGGACAATTAGCACAATAGATGGAATGACACTTCAAAAAGCAATAGTCCAATGCCGCTGCAGCTGCAGACTGCAACTCACGTGCAGCTCACTTGAACACTATTCTGGTAACCAAAAAAAAATACATTACAGTCCAAGTCCATCCCAGAGCCTGGTGAGTATGGTGCATTGCACTTTACTGACGTTCATTTCATGATCTTACAACAGGACTGTCCTTAGCTGACACATGGTGCTCTTTTTGTCTTCTCAAGGAGATTGTTGTACTATTTTCCAGAATTGCCAAAAGTGAAGCACTTTCTAAAGGGAATTTTACTGTAATAATATCAATGAAAAATATATTCAAAATAATAACAGTTTGGTCTAAGATATCACGAGTCTACCCTGCTATGTGTGGATTCATGCCATGTTTACCACCCCCACAACTGCAGTATGTCTCCAGTAGTATACAACCATTACTTCAGCTAAGACATGATGACATTTGTAAGTATAGAAAAGGGGTCAATCCCTCCACAGAGGTTCAATCTGGATAACCTAGAAAGTATGACTGTGGATTGGCAACTAAAAAACATGCACCTGGACACTGACTTGGGATCTACCACTGCACACAGGGATTTTGCAACTGCAGCATAAATGAGAGGTTAAACATGCTCAAGAGTCACATTTCAAGCAGTCCATTTTTGTTTCATTTCTCAATGTGTATACAACAGGGCTATTAAAACAACTTTTATAAAGACACTGGCCGAGGTGCTATTAGTACCCAGCTCTAACATAGTGCTACCATGTTTAGGCCCACTGAACAATCATATGACAAATGTGTGAAGCTAACAGAAGCATATATGAGCATAATCACACTGCATACGTCACAGTGTGCTTAGATAGGCCAAAAAGGATCACAAGTACAATTACTTTACCATATACCACCACATCTTGAGGAAAGTTGGGTGGTGCAGTTTGTTTCTCATTAGATGTATTGACAAAGGGGAAAAAGAAAAATATTAACCAGACATCACTCAATGAGGCAATGTGTTATGTTAACAAGCAGAAGAGGTTATGGGTGTCATGAGAGATTATGAATCTCGAAGACAAGTACTGTATGGTGCACCCACATAAATGCACAATTTGCCTTTCAGTGCATTTTTTTACTATAAATAACCTATGACCTTCTGATTACGGCTATTCCTGCCAACGCTTAGCATTAAAATGTATACATCTAAATGTTTCTCCGTTAACTACCAAGCACTAGGGAGTGTTGTCATTTGAAAAAAATTGTAGAGTTTTTGTGAAAGAAGGAATTTTAAAAATCTTGACTAAAGTTTAAAATGGCCATTGAGGAGAAGAACAGTAGTCCACTGAAGGACTGCTCAAAGATGATAAAGATACTAAAACAGGCGAGTGATGATCCTTGTGCAAAGAAAGATCCATGTTCAATAAATAAAAATGTATAGGAGAATGTTAAGGTTCAGAATGAAAATAACTAAAAATCCAGCTATTTATTAGCCAGGAATATTACAGCAATTGTTACTCATGATTTGATAAATGAATGCTCACACCCTGACTCGAAGCCAATCATAAGAGTCACATCGATTCAGGAGGGAATATTAAAAACAGCTTAAATGGAAGACCCCGGAAAGCAGTTCTTCTCGATAATCAGTCCAAGGTTCTTCAGGATGAGCTTAGCTCACGGGAACAGGGAAGAAGCTGCATCCAGCTTGCTGGGTCTCTGGAAATGCGGTAGAGCTAAGTCTTGCCTTTGCTCCTTTGGCAGTGACATTCAGTGATGTAGGCTGCGACCACCCTCTGGTGATTCAGTATTATTTGTTTTGGAGTGATGCATTATACAGTTTCAAAAGGAATTGATTTAACATAGAGGTCTTTTCTGTCCACAATTAAACTACAACTTTGGCATCATTAGCAAGCTTGAGTGTATTTGTATAAGTGACCAAATTTAATGCACCTATGTTACTTTTTTCAAGACTGGATGCCCATAATTACTGAGTAGCAAACCTTTTTAAAATTGGCAATGGTTTAAAAAGATTGTTTCCTGCAGCTTGAAGTGAAGCTTAGTAGATGGTTTTTCCAACATATTATGTTCCTCCAGAATACCATATCTAAATCTTACCTATGGTTCTCACTTGCATTACCAGGGATGGTGCAAGCATTAGGCAAGCTCATGTCACAGAAGGGCTCAAGAACACACCAACTCCCAAATAAGTTTTAAGGGTTATTATTTTGATCTCCAATCAGCCT
Source organism: Ambystoma mexicanum (assembly GCF_040938575.1). Classification (NCBI taxonomy): domain Eukaryota; kingdom Metazoa; phylum Chordata; class Amphibia; order Caudata; family Ambystomatidae; genus Ambystoma; species Ambystoma mexicanum. The sequence continues at coordinate 1,117,659,889 of NC_090924.1, forward strand.
AGTGGCCATCCTTCTCTCTCTCAAACCTAGAGATGTGCAAACCTAGGCTTCTCTCAACCTCTAGATGGTGCTAGTGATCAGTAACCCCTACTATCTATAAGCTGACTAGCTTTAGGCAAGGGCCTGAAAGCAAATGGCATAACTATCTAGCCTCCCTCAGGAAACAATATAGGGTTCCGATCCAACAACATTCCACATGGTATGATTTAGGGCTGTGCCTTCCAGACACCAAGCTCTTCACCTTCTCTTGTCCTTCTGTGCTGTGATATTCCTATCTGTGGCTCTCAATTGCTCTCCCTTTCTCCTCCTACTCTTCATCCTCCTACTCCATTCACCATCTCTCCTCTCTTTCCCTGGTTCTTCCTCTTCTGTCCTTCTGATGTGCCTCTCTTGTTGGTTACTTCCTACTACTTTTCCTAGTACTTCTCTCCCCTCCTCACATTATACCTAATACTGCCTCTGGACTTCAACTTCTCCCACCACCACTATACTACTACTCGTACATTGACACCACTAATACTCCCAACCTCACACCACTTCTACACCCACCTCTTCTTAACCACTACTACTCCCACCTACACAAAACTATTACTCCTACAACAACACCACCACTACTTATAAGAGCGTTAGGGACCTGCCCCAGTCACAAGGGGATAAGAACCCCTCTCAGTTGGGGTGGGAAGTCAACAAGGGTGAAAGCCAGAGCCAATCTTACCCCATGGGGGTCGGTGACAGTTGAGAGGGCCCAATCCCTATCCCCTTCCTGCCTCTCTATACATGGGCAGTACATGTTTGCATTAGCCTATGCCTCTTGTTAAAATGCTCACCAATTTCAAGCTTCCTGTTTCAGACCTAAAGTCAACACTGCAGCCAAAGCACGATACCAGTGGAGAAAGCACAAAATATCAGTGCCCCATGCCATAATCCTATCGAGCCAGGAGACCAGCAGGAGGATAGATGGTGGACAAGAATGTTGAGGTGAATTATAGAAAAATTAGGTATTGTTTGGTGAGTACAGGTGGTACTGTGTTATGAGAAACCTGAAGGCATCCTCCCATCTACTCCCCCTGGATCTTCCTCTCATGTTTTCAGGGAAAGGCCACCACTCTTGCATCCCGACCCTGCTGGTGGATATGCAAAGGAGGATCACCTGGGTGGAGGGACCTTGGGGAATGGTGAGAGCATGTCTTTAGGCAAGACATGGTATCCCCCTTTCCTTGTCAAACTGAACCCTACCTTCCCCCTGCCTTCATAGGTTATTGTCAGCCTTTACCTCTTTCATACATACAAACAGTTCCACAATCATGTGCCTTTAAGACTGGGATGAGGAGGAGGCAACTGGGAGTTATGCACACTACCAGCCATTCACACCACTTTGGTACTGGGACGAGGAAGAGGACTGTGGGGGAATACCATTGTAAGGCTCTGGCATGTCCCGCTAATAGATTAAACTATAGTCAGGTAAAGGACTTACACCTGAAGCCTGTTAAGGGCACATTGAGACCAGCGCAAGAGAAAGAGACAGAGAAACCCGCCTTGAGAGACAGACTCAGGTAGCAGACGTGGAGCAGGCTGGAGAAGGGCCAGTGAAAAGGACGCTGTGTGTTGCAGAGGGGTGAGAGAGATGAAGGGTGCTGAACGGGCAATGTGAGGGACGAGTCAACTTCAGTCCCTTGTATCGTGTGTCCTCAGTCAGAGTTGTGGGACACTCAGGCCTACAGACAGCCACAGGTAGCCGCAGCAAGTTTCAAAGGCAGCAAGCGCTGCTCACCAGATCTCCCGAAGAGTAGAAGCGGAGCAAGGATAAGCCGAACAAAAGAAAGAAAATGCCCGGAGGAGCGTCCGTGCACTGGTGAGTATGAGAAAGGGAACACTGAAACCAGGGAACTCGAGGGGCTGGAAAAGGGCATATGATAATGCAGAACAAACTAAAACTGAAGTTAATTGTGTTTGGAATCCAAAATTAGGTGTTTTGAGCACCAAACAAGCACCAAACAAGCATCAATTATTGAATACCGAACTGAAAGAAAGATGTGACAAGTGGAAAATACAGCATGAATGAAAGCAAAGTGATGAGCACTAATCAATAAAGTCAAAGCAATTGAACAGCACTTATAAGCAAAGTGAAAGTAATGAATATTTAGGAACAGAGTGAAAAGTAAGAGATAAGCATTAATAATTAATGTGAAAGCAAGGTGGTGTAAAAGGATGAACACCACAGGGTAAATTATGTGAAATACAAGTTGTGGCAAAGCCAAGAGACTGCGAAGGAGAAACAGAAGTGAATGTTGATTAATGACACAGGTTCAGAGAGAAAAAACCTGTGTTGGCAAGAAGGTCCATAGAGAACATATTAGTATAACAAAGTACCAAGGATTATTGGTTGTGTGACCTGTAATGGATGGACCGTGTGGTCCGGCAACTGCGCCTTGACCGGGTGACCCCTACTTGGAAAGATCCAAGGAAGGCCAAGATACAGAAGCAGTTTTGTATACCAAGTGCTAAAGTGATTGAAGAAAATAACAATCTGTATGAACTATTGCAAAGCCTGGATCATTACAAAGTTGAACTGGAATTGTTATTGAAAGCCAAGAGATTTGAAACTGATTGTAGTTTTGAAGCTAGATGAAATAACTTCTTTTGGAAGGGAACCCCAGGACTTTGTGAACTGTGTTGTACTCTTATGGAAGGGAACCCCAAGGCCTTTTTGAAACTGTTTTGAAATTGGGTAGGGGAATCTGGAAAGCAAGCCAGGAGCTGGAAGAAGCTCTGAGATTTATTTTGTAACATGGTTTCTTTGGTTTCTAACATCCCTATACATTGTATATCTTTAGTTATGAGGGCAAGTATAGGTTTTGGACACAGACAGACTTTTGAGCTGAACTTAACAACACACACTATCCATAGTTTCTATAGGTAGGGAAATCCCACCTTGGCATAGGGCAAATTAGGCCTTACTCATTCCTGACATACAGAAATAAACCATTTTATTTTAGAAAAGGGAATCTGTTGTCTGTCTCTTACTTCATGTTGCCTTCACAGTGGGTGCGGGAGAATAATGAGCGAGATTATTAGGAGTGTATGTAGTGAATATGAACTCATCAGAGTGAAAGGAGTGTGACATGGGAGAAGCAGTCATGTGGAGGTGGGGATTTTAGTGTGGAAGAGGAAGTACTAGTGCAGAGAAGGGAGTAGAGTGTGGAGAAGGAAGCAGTAGTGTGGAAGAGGGAGAAGCAACATTGAAGAGTGGAGGCAGGAGTAGAATGGGTGAAATACATTGGAGGGACAGAGGAGGAAGATGCAGGAGTGAAGGTTGGTAGTAGCAAATGGGAGAGTAATGAGAGGAAAACATTAGATAAAGATAGGCAGAGGAGCATGTGGGCATGATAGGAAAAAGACCAGGTTGGGCAGTGTGTCTGAAAGACACTACCTATAACCCCATTTAGTCAACAACATTCATAGTTGTGGGTCAATCTAAGAAGTCCCTGAGGGAGTTTAGAAAGATTGACCTTTCGGTTATGCTAACTTGCAAAGTCAGAATCTAGAAAGTAGGACAAAACCTGCAATATAGACTAATCTAGAGAGTAGGAATGTCTGACTTAGGGAAGGATTGGTGCTTTTAGATGAAAGAGGGAGAGACAGCCTTGTCACCCTGAATAGCTATTCAAGAAAAAACCCTGAACCATCACTGGGAATTGGAGTATTCCTTGAGCCATTTATGATGTACTTCTCCCACCTCCTTCTCAGTCACATTCCTTCGCTTCTTCAGTCATCTTTTCAGTCACTCACTATTCTCCTACTACCACTCGCATTCCCACAACCTGCACGCACACTCAAAACACAGCACCACTTTTTCTCACCAGCTAATAAATCATCTTTTCTAGAAGTCACCTACATGTCTTTACACCATCATTCCTTCCTCTGACCTCACCCGACCAGCCCACATCTTCCTCTTTCTGTTGTCCCTTATAGCCACCTCCCCCTGTCTCCATTGGTTCTCCCCCTCTGGTTCCTCGGGCCAATCTTTTCCACTCTTCCCGGCCTGAGAGGTGTAACAAACAATAAGGTACATATGAGAGGTCCGGTCTTCTATGAGGGTCTTCCGCCGATTGGTAATATCTGCACCAGACAATCAGAGTTCCAGTTTGTTTTGGTGTTGAGAGCTGCAATGTGTAGTGTGGAATTCTTCTCCATCCACGCTAGGCATTTTTTCAATGCTGTGCAGTGGTTCTCTGTGATAAACACCCTGATTGGGATGCACTGGCAATTACAGTCCCTAGTGTGACTCTGTTCGGTGGCTTAGGCTACAAACACTTGTAGTGCTCTAGAAAGACAAAGAATGGGTAGCATTGGAATACAGAGTTTTGGAATGATCAAGTGTGGTACCATAGTCAATTACATAATTGCGGTAATGATATGAGTCTCTGCCGTGGCCACACCAGTCAATCCGTTGCTGCAGACCTCTTCCTCTGCAAAGTACAGGGTATCGGTCTCAAAATAATTTGGTGTATCGGTAAGAAATGTATTTTTGCATGCAGTGCTTGGACATGCATCAGGGGCCAAACAATGGCGTTTAGGAGGAGGAGGAGGAAGTTGAGCCATATCCAGCTGAGGTGCAAGAGAAGAGGGATAAGATATAATATTAGCTAAGCAGCAGACAGCAATCCACAGATGAGGAATAAGAGGTGATTCCTTGAAAAGACAACTATTACAAAGATGATGATCCATCCTCTGATTCAAGCTCAAGACTCAGACCCTCTTAATTTGAGGATACCAAAAGAGCAAGGGAGAAAAAAAGACAGAAGAAGAAGGGGCAGGCATTGATTAACCCATGCAATTGTCAAGTGCAAGCCCTGTACACAGGAAACAAGCATCAGACACTCTCTATAAACCAGTCTACAGTCTTTTACAAATACTGTCAGAAAAAACACATGCTTGTGGTAGTAAAATGTTGCAGTCAGTCATATTAACAACACTGTCTCCTCAGGTGAGAACAACCACACATGTTCCACTACAAAGTACACGTAGTCAACCCCAAGAGGTAGGAGTGGTGAGGGCCCATCTCACCCCTCCAAACATTTCCAGAATGTGGAGATATTGTACATAAGAAAATAAACAAGCTCCCTTTGATTACAGCCACATATGCAAGAAAAGTATCTTGTGGGTGAACACTGATACCCATTTGGGCACTTTATTCTTGTGGATCTATATCAGATGGCAGCATCCACATGCTTGGCAAAAGGAAAAGAGTACATGGCAGCCTCCTAGCATCCTTGAATTGTAAGTAATGATCACATTTGCACCACCATCCTGCACGACTACACCCAAGAATTTCTGGTGACTTATAGATTTTCACAGCCCTGCTGGTACACCATGATTGCCCGAAGTGCCATGGCACACAGACAGCGTGTTATTTCCCACTCCATGTCCCGGCCCCTTTTTGATGATTCTTTTTAGCTAAATATCACACACAAATGTAAAAGGCTTTGTCTATTCAATGCCACCTTTGTTGTAATTGTAACAGTAGACTGAGTGCCCTATTCCTTTGTAGAAGTCCTTGGATTAAGATGACTCGTCGCCTTTGTTGAGCACCACTGGGAAATTCACAGTATTGACTACTTCATGCGAATTTCAATCCCACCCCTCTAGGACCATGCTCTGGCAGAAAGGGGAAGAGTACTGGACTATTTTAAGTGTAAGAACATCCACCTAACAATGAACATGTGGAGAAGGCACATCTTTTATTGACATCACCAGACATTTGGTCACTGTCCCAATGCCTCTCATGGGAAAATCCTAGGACCACATTTGTCAAATATCATTTGCCACCAGGAAATCTTGCTCATGGAAGGGTTTTACAGTAGGTCTCACAGGGGGGTGGATGTCTGGGAAAAAGCAAAGGAGTCTTTGGCACCTTGCCTCATTCCTCATGGTTTACTAATGGGCTTCATGGCAGCTGAACATGGATGTAATATTGAGGCACTGAGGAGAATCAAAACCATTATGCGTTGCTTTACACTGCCCCGCATCTAGTAGTCACTCACTACAAAAGCCAGTATCTGCCACTAGATGAGATGATACATGTGTCAAAAAAAGACATGCACCTATTTTATGCTGCAGCGTCAGTGAGAATAGTTCATTCAAGAAAGCAAAGTTTGCAATATCCAGAGTTGGGAACTGGACAGTGCCTAGCACCGGCCAAGTGGTTAACGTTGGACAATGTTTGTTCTTTCCTGTAAATAGTTCACAAGATCACCCAGCAGATTAGCCTAAATGCTACACTGCCCGAAATGTGAGATGTCAATGAAGGCATGTCGTGTGTTTTTTTTCTCATTCTGTCCAGTTTTTTGTGTTTACCAATGTTTAGGTATGTGTGTGTTTTAACATGTTTTGAGCTAGAATTACGAGAGGTCTGAAAAGCTTTTGGGCCTCATTACACGGATGGCGGTGAACCATGGCGCTATTAGCGCCATGGTTCATGCCGGTAAAATACCGGCACCGCCTTGGTGGAAAGGGGAATTACTGCCCTATTCCAAGGTTGGCAGGGCGGTAATTCCCCCTTCCACCATTGCCCTTCCCCATTCCCATTTTTGCCCCATAGGGCTCTATGGGAAAGGGGAAGGCGCTAATTACGGTACCGCAAATTGCGGTACCGTAATTAGCACCACTGGTCCCTTTGCGGGTTGGTTTTTAACGCCTGCAAAAAGCAGCCGTTAAATTCCCCAACCCGCAAAGGGACCTCATAGTAAGGCGGTAAGTATTTACAGGTACCGGTAAAATACCGGTACCAGTAAACCCTTACCGCCATCCGTGTAATGAGGCCCTTTGTGTTTCCCACTTTTGTTTCTTTTCATGTTCATATTTTATTTTGTGCTTCTGTTTCTGCGTGTGTGTGTGTGCAGTCTGTTGTAAGCATGGCCGATCTAATTAGATGTCTACAAGAGCATGGCCTGGTTGTTTTCCACTGCTGTTCACCTACGTTTCTGAATGTTGTATGTGTTGGCGTGTGATTGCCATTTATGTTTCTGTGCGTGTTTGCTTTACATCCATACTTGCCATGCCTGAAATATAGATACATTTTTAAATTGTGAAAAATGAGTAACTCAATTCCAGGATTACATTATTTTTTTTCTTTCATGTCTGTTGCATGCAACATTTTCCAGTAAGATCTAGGTGCATGCCAATGTTTGCCAATATCGATAGGAACAAGTTTAAGGTCTCTTTATTGTGGGAGTGGGTGGACCTTGCAATTAATGGCAATGCAATTCGGTTTGAAAATACATGACCTGTGGTAAACACCTTCTTTTTAAACGTACAAAAGTTAATCACAATTCACAAAATTTAGCATGTGGATGCACTTGTTTTTTACACATTCTGGTTAACCTTTATCTATGAGTTCCAAATTATACATGTTCATATAAGGTTAACTATATGTACAATTAAATAAGTATCATACACCTGGATGCAGGTGACAATATCACAAAGCAAAAACAAATGTGCACTCTTCTACTGATTACTGGTGGCTCTCCAGGTGAGGTCACATTGCCCCAGAACACAAGAAAAGACAGTAGAGGAGTGGCAATCAGAAGTTAGGTGGGTTTCACATTTTGGATGGGGTCAAAGTGCAAAGAGCTATGAACTCGAGGGATAAAGCAGAATGAGAAGCGAGTAGGGGAGCCTGAGGAAAGGGAACAGGGGCAGAGATGCAGTGAGCAGAGCATGTAACAGAGGAGTAGGGATGCGGAAGAAGAAAGGTGGCCCGACCTCTTTCCCATCACCCTCACCCAATTACACTGATTTGGTCTGACTGATTTGGTTATTGGAAGTTAGAGGAATATTCCCTCCCTTTTCAGTAGCAACCCTAGGGTCGCTGGGGTGGGGGAAGAAATGAGTACTATATATGTTCACCCCAGCAGGCAGACATTTGTGAGTACTGCTCTGAATTGCATCCTATCATCATGAGTATTAGTTTGTGTTGCACTTTTAGTTGTTTTTTTACACATATTTGTAGAGCAACACGTACTCCTTGAAGGGCACGTTGGCAGTGTGCAAGCTGCATATGATCTATACTAAAAACGTACAGCACAAGACACTAATGTCAGAATAAATTAAAAAATATTAAAACTGTAACTTTTTGGAAATAGGACAGCGTTCACTTGCTTTTTGACTGTTACGTTGTTCCGTTCTTTCCTTCCGCGAGCGTTAAGTATTCACGATAGAAACAGGCTGAGAAGAGAAGCATCTTAACCCCCATTGTAAAAAGCTCTCTGGTAAAACGTGTACACTGTAATATTAAGCAAAGGGCCTATGCTGTAATTTAAATTGTGTGCAAAGATGACAAACAACATACCAGTCCGATAGGAACTTTGTAAAGTAAGAAAGGGAACCTACTTCTTCGTTACTTTTTACATGTTTGCACCCGTCAGTGCCCTGCGTTCTGGTTCCATCGGGACATAATGCACTGACGTTCACTTGAAGTCCCTGGACACCGTTCACCACCATTATTTTCACTTCAGAAAGCAGCGCCTGCCGGGAAAAAAAGAACACTGCATATCACATGAAAAGCGTTTGCAAAGAAGCACAGCCGAGTTTACAATGCGTGCACCGCTGTACATGCGATGATGGAAACTGCTGTTTACAGGAGAGGAGGGCGGCGAACTGAATGAGTGCATTGTTTCGGGTACAAAGAAGGCATTGTGTTTCCAGAGCCCAGCTGAGAATGGGGAGCCCACTGTTACAGAGGCACGGCTTTCCATGCGTTCACTCACTTGCTTATGACTCTGTGTACTGTTTTCTGGAAATATGCAATATGTTCTCTGCCTAAGAAGGAACGTTAAAAGGGCTGTTCATCAGCACTACCACCTAAACGATACGAATTCCCATCTTTCATCACAGTGTGCAGGCTTACATTGATCGTCTTGACAGATACACGCCTGGGATATCCTTCACCCCTGACATTTTGCAGATGCCGAGGAAACTACTGTAATTCTTCCAAAGAGCCCACGGGTCATTAAAGGAGTTATGGGTTATTCTTGCGGGCTCTATTATAGGCATGGAACAGACACTGGATCTTGGTCTTGTGGAAGTGATAAACATTCTGCCTTACTTCGAATGCCTGTAATTATGCTAGCATTTCGTTCCATCATTCACTTTGCGTTTTGCAGAAACATGTGCCTGTTAGCCTCTATGCGAAGAGTAAGACTCGATAAAAACCATTTGAATGGCTAGCAGTGTTTCTCTAGGTACGCATTGATAGCAAGGCAGTTTCTAGTCCATTTGGTGCCCAGGTGAAAAACTAGGAATGCGCCCCCCTCAAACCCCATCCCACGCACCACTCCCACCGCACCCCGCGCGCCACTCCCAAACTACACCGTTAAGAGACTCCTACCCAAAGTCAAACAGTCCGTCACACAAAGAATGAATTGACATTTGCAACGGTGGGCCACTTTTTCACTGGTTCCCAAGACAATTGTATGCCTCAGACCCACTTAGACTGCAGATAATGAATACTGGGCACACCAAGAGACCATGAATATGACACCAAAAAAGAACACAAGATGCTGAAGGGGGTTTGGAGGCAACCTAAGCCAAAAGGGCAATGACAAGGAGACACCTGGTGTATGCTTTGATACAGTAAAATCTGACTGTTGACTTGTTATAAGGATACATGGACCCAGATTATTTTTTTATTCATGCAATGTTTGTCGGGTACCTGTATATTTATTTATTTATGCAATTTTACAAACATTGCATAAATCAATTTTCCGTGTCCATGTACCCTACAAATATTGCATAAATAAATAAACTGGGTCGTGGCTTAAAGAATATTTACTCAGCAACACTGGTCACAACTATTATCAGCATAATGAAGTAACTCATCAAAAGTGCCATGGAAGTGGTTTAAAGTGTAATTGATATATAGTTTGGAAAAGAAGCAGCATGGAAGAAATAGCACCGCTTTAAACTATTATTTTGGCCATTTTCTGGGCTTGCAGGGACACACCATGGGTCCAAACGGGTTTCCGTTTGTACTGTGTCAGTGCCATGGTACGTCCATGCAAGGCACGCCCACTCCCCACAGCCCCATGCACCACCCCTCTCATCACAATGCCAGTACAAAACAATTAAGTGACTAATGGCCCTACATTAGCAGTTTCCTGCCGTCATTGTGATGGGAGGGGCTGCTCTTAGCTGCAGGGGACTTGAAGTCTTTTCATTGGTGTGCTTATGACGCCCCCACACCCCACGCGAAAGTGGTCAGAGTGAGCCTCTGACTCATGTACTGTCATGTAGTACTTACGTATTACGTGACATTACGGTCGGAAGGGGCAGCGCCAGCACCTGACCCGTAGTATTTTCCCCATGGAAATGCACTGCCCCACAAACTGGGGAATTTCATCCCCTCCAGAGGCTCCAGGGACCGGGACAATTGTGCCCACTGGGGCTATTGCGCCCCGGGCAGCTGCCCGCCTCGCCCGGGCCAAGAAACGGGCCTGATTGATAGGACAGCTTTCGTTTGTTAATTTAGTGCAACATGAAGTTGTTTTGGCAACCAGGAATTGTAACAATTTCGCACACGGTAGACCTGACTTTTCAATTCGGTTTAACCAGAGAAAACCTTATTTATTCTACGACACTGGGGACATTTTGTTTAGCGTTTGTATAGTGTTAGCACATAAGCAGAGCTCTTGATAACTTTAGTGTAGACACACAGCCTTTGACTGAAAGAATCAACTCTGTCCAAGCCTTCTTGCTTCTTATCCCGCATACTAAGAGGATTCAGTGCTTCTGCCCACCTGCTTGTGGGACAAATTTCTTTGCAGAGTGAAACACTGTTGCTCAGATTACTTACCAGTAATCTTCATTACTCCTAGTCCTTTTCTTCCTCGTTCCTTAAACCCACCCTGAAGGAACTGGAGCACAGGAGCCCCAGAACCCAAGTAGGAGGAACCGCCATGACTCAGATACCAGGACACAACATGTCCCCAGTGCCTCTCATAGGCCCTCAAGGTAGAAAGACACCAGTCCCTCTGAATATTAGAAACCACCTTGTCAGGGAGCCTCCCTGAAACTAGGAATGCCCGTTCAGTTTCCAAGCCCCCAGACCAAGTTCTTGGGACCCTTCACCGCCAAGGTGCCCACTACCGGATCCAGATTCCCAGCACGAGGCAACATGGGGGAGACAGCGAAGTCCAGGATAAGGGTAAACCAGCACCCGCAAGGCCAAAGCGGAGCAACAAAGATCACCACCGCCCAGATGCCTAGCAACATTTCTGAATTAGAAGGAGGGGCAGAAAGGCATATAGGAGCCCGGGCAGCCACAGGGAGGTCAACGCACCCACCCTCCCCTCCACTAGAGAGGGGAACCGGGAGAACCTTCACAGACAGGAGAGAGGCAAAACATCCACCCAAGGTGTGCCCAGAAACCTGCAGACCCTCCAAAACACCATCTCCCACAGCACCCACTGTGGGATGTATTGACCCACATTTGCTCTGATATGCTGCATCACTGTTATGGTGGTGCCAGAAAAAGCAAAATCGCCGCAAACCCCTTTTGCGTGCCAAAACCCCTGAAAATAGCGCTTTTCAATGCACAAAAAGATGGCTGCATGTTGTCAGTGGTGGAAAAGAGCTCCCACTACTGAAATGTGTCACTGGGCTCCACAACAATTGAAAGTGGAGGGCATAAGGAAACAGCAGTGCTTTGCTAAATGAAACTCGAATATTGCTTTAAATCACCTTTTCTTTGCTGCTGAAACTTCAGAATGCTGGTACAGAACACCTTCCAAATATTACAAATTCTCGCTGGGTGCTACAATTCACTTAGTTCAAGGAAACACTGTGAACTCACAAGGTCCTGAAAGGCTAAGAGCATAAAGACACCTCCACAGCAAAAGTGGCCTGCCAGAGGACCTGTAAAAAAAAATCTCTGTGCAGCAGAGGGCTACCTGTGATGACAGCTGTCAGGGGCCTTCCTGATTAAACTTTAACATGTTATAAACTGAAAGTCAAATGTTTGCAATATAAGAGGCCTGTTACTGATAGTAACCCATATTAGAGTTGTTTTGATCCCACAGGGTTAAAATCTTGAATGAGAATTCTATCTGTTATCTGATACAACAGGTTTGTTGTGTGCTAAGGAAAAGCCAAAAGAATTTAACAATTAAATTAAACCTGGCTGAGCTGCAAGAACTTGAAAAGCAGGTTTATTTCCCAGAGGGAGGGCCTTCCCTCAGCAAAAACTCACGGGGAAGTGTTAATTGCTAGGTTGGGACAAAATGTGGTCTACAGAGCACAAAGGAACAATGACAGTGCAACCCAGGAAATTGGAAGTGTGAAAAGGGTCGTAAATGGCCTCCAGAAGGAAGAAGCCAGGAGGAGCATGCTCCTGGACTGCAGCGAGACAAAAAGAGGCGGAGCCAAGTGACCATCTGTTGCTGATCCTCAACAAAGAACACATTTGTAAAAACGTATAACTTGCTATGCAAAATGGTGAAAAATATAAAAATGACAGAATTGTTAATTTAATTTCTGGCTGCATGGGTGAAGAGGTGCCAGAACTGTGTGACATGTTCTGAACAGGAATGGCAATAAATGTGGGTTCATAGGGTCTGTATTTCCGCTAGAATTGTTAAACTTTATACACTCATTCCCATATTAAACTCACACATTTGTGGAAAGTTGCATAACATTTGGACATTGTGTACATAGTCAAAAGGACAAACGTGTGTAGAAAGTTGATACCAGATCCTACAGCTGTGAGATTTTGATGAGCTGATGCTGCAGAAAATATGCAATCTTTGTATGTAATTTTTATAGAGGTTGCACATGTGTAAATATGTATTTTGCCAAAATTAGACTTTGTGCTCCAGTGGCTAGGGGTGTATTCTCAGCATCATAAAATTGTACCATAAAGATGACACTCTGTTTCTCTCCTCCTATCAAGGCAGAGAGTAGACTCTGACCCAATCATCTTCAGAGGGGTAAGCCCAGCTAAGCCGGCCCATACACCCCCTTTATGATATCATTTTAGCATAAATAGACACAGCTGACCACACATAAGGACTCACTGATCCAGCCACCATCCTGATTCCGGCAGAGCACTCTGATCCAGCATTCTACATCCAGCTTTAACTATTCTTCCAGATCCAGATGCCAAATCTCTTGCCAGCAATAGAGACTATTGATTTCCAGCAAGGCCCCAATCCTCAAATGTATCACCTGCACTCAGTAAAGCACTGTGTGGGTGAGAAGGACTTTTGAACCAGTATCCAGAAATTCTCTGGCTTGCCACCACTAGGCTTGCCTAAGGAACGCGCCATCCAGCTGATCCAAATACCCACCGACTAGGAGAGCAGATCCTGTGCCAATCCGGTGTCTGGCCTAGAGGTTCCATGTCCGTGCCTGATGTGCTGTTTTTCTTAGACCAGACCCACTCCATGACCAGAGCTGACGGTCCCATTTAAAAACGTATCCAGTGAGTATAAATAGGAAGAATTGTGTCACATAGCATATGTCCTTTGCATAGTCTTGTCCCTATCTCCAACCCATCCTGTCTTTCAGTCAGAACCCGTTTTGTTAGGAGTATCTTTGCCTTGTCTTATCCCTCGCTCCAACCCATCCTATCTTCCCTTCAGACCAGTATTGTCAGAACTATCTTTGCGCTGCCCATTTTCTCACCTGAAGAAGTCGGGTTTCCTTATCAGGTGGTCACCCTGATCCAGTGATTGTAATCCCTGTGTGGTATTTGCTTCTTCATAGTCATCCCCTAGTGTAAGCAAACTCATTTGTCATTTTTAAAAGTGCATTTCTGTTTTTCCTTCTCGCACCTATTTTCCAAAAACGACCTCCACTAAAAACTCCATAACTCCCTCAGTTTTTCAATTCGCATTCCAATTCAGTGCGATTCTCCTGCTATCGTGAATATCGCGCACTGAAAAGTTTGCAGCGAATTTCCATTTTGAGAAATGTTTACATGTGTAAAAGAGCTTTTAACTGCTTCCGACTTGAATTTTAAGATTTCAAATGTTTTCTTTGGACTAAATCATTGCTTGTGTTTGTTTGCAACTGTGCAAAGTGGCTCCCATAAGGATTTAGAGACAGTTAAGTGTTTTTGACCACATTTGGTGTTTTGCCCAGTCCATTCTAAAGATTTTAAAAGTAATTCTGACAGCTGGACAGTCAATTCCTTTTTTCTCTTGTGTTTGCTGGGGGAAAGTGGGATTGATATTCTGTTTGATTTCTGCCATTCCTGAATACCGGCTCTCTCCTCCTATCTCTTTACATTGCTTATTGGGAGTTGAGGGGTGTGCAGGGGGAACCTCTAACCACAGTGCTATCTGATCTGAACCAACACAAAAGTATTATTTTCTGTGCTACATTTGTTTTGCTTATTACCTATTCCTAGTGTACTAAATATATTATTCAGTGTTCAATCACCCATTGGTGATTGTTGTATATCTATTAAAACATATTGTGATCACAATTTAAATACATAAATAAATATTTACCTTTGCAAACCAGCCTGATTCCTGGTTCAGTGTGACGGGGGTGTGGGGGGGTTCCAGGAGAAGGGTGTGATATGAGTGGTATATTGTTCAGAATAATGAACTTTTAGACAAAAATAAATAAGGATTTCAGTTGTGCACTACATGCAGAGTGCTGACTTGGGTGTGTGCTGAATTGAAACCACTTACAGCTTGGGGGCTCATCGCAAGATCCTGAATTAGACATACCACTTGTGACAGTCTAACACAGCGTGCTAACTGATGGGTACATACACCTTGTTGGGTTACCATACTGTGCTACACTGTAAAAACACCCTCCAAAAGAAATACTCAAAGGAGTTGGGCCGGTTTGCAAAAGTTAAGTAACCCTGAGATAAATCAGAAGGAAATGAATATTTCCGGAATGGTGACCCCAGTGGAAATCAATATTGCAAGGGAACACCTACTGCACAAATTGTTTGTCAGGGGTGAATGGGTAGAGGACGAACAGGTATGGCTGCAGGGAATAAAACAAGAAGTCACTGAAACCAACCTTAATAGCTGGCATCATAAGGGGCCAGTACATCAAGCACTTAGTGAGCTGTATATGACCCCTAAAATAAAAGAAGAGCAATGCAAAATTGCCAAAATAGTGGCCTACCTGTACCTCCACATAGGAGTTATACAGGAAAAGTATGCAGACCATGTAGACTTCACAAAGAGCTAAGGGGAAGCAATGCAGAAAATCCAGACTAATCTGGACTCTGCAGATCAAAGGCTCCAGAGTAGTCAAGAAGCTGAAACAGAGGTTAGGCAGTATGCCACCAAACTGCAAAAAGAGCTAACGCTCTTACTGCAAAAGAATGCAGAGCAAGTTGCCCAGGTACTGAAACTGCAAAAAGAGTGTCAAGAAAGGTTGGACTCTTTAAAACAGAGACAATAAAAGCTGGCACAACAGTTACATTTTAATAGAGCCTGCGCAGAGCAGGTAGTCACATTACAGAACCACCTAGAATCCTTGAAAGAGGACAATAATACCTTAATTATTAAGGACCTAGAATCCCAAGCAGAGTTTGATGAGGAGCGCCAGAAAGCTGGTGCATTCAAAAAACAAAGGGACGACCTGGTTGCACAGAAGGGCACTCTAACTCAGGAAAGGGATTCCTTAGGCCAGGCAGTCAGTCATTTAAAAACAAAGTTAGAAGAAAATCACCTGGCCCTTCAGGAACTTGGTGAAATCAAATGGGATTATGAAAACCTGTTAGAGCACACCAGGCGGGTGGAGGAGGCTCTGGTAAAGAATAATCAGGCCAATAACGACCAAAATCAGGAGGTGAGACTCCTGCAGCAAGAATTGGCTGAATACAACCAATTCAGGCAGGAAGCACAGAGAGACAATGAGGCTCTCTGTGAAAAGAATGACAGGCTCCATAGACAGATAGCCATGCAGGAACAACTCATAGAGACCAGTAAGGCCTTAATAGAGGAACAAAAAGGTCAGATCTTGGCATGTCATCAGGAAGTAGGGGCTGAAAGAGATGAGCCTCAGGAACCCTGACATCAGGGACTTCAATCTCTTCAATTCCATGGACTCTGCCACCCCAATGTCCACTGGCTCATATGAACAAAGGGCCACGGGGCTGGCAGGCTTCAATACAATGAGAAATATGGGACTGACAGGTCAGTGCCTCCCAGAAATGGAGGGGCGGGCATCTATGTACAGGTTCCCAAATGCTAGGGCAAGCTTCTCTGATCAGGGAGACTCCAGTGAGGGGAGAATCAGAGAACTGGATCCTCAGAAATATAACCTACCAAGAGATCAGGCCGTCAAATTTGGTGGGGAATTCCATGAGACTAGACCCACTAAGAGCATCTTAAAAACCTCTTCCCAGCTAGAACAGTGGGGGGGTACTCAGACAATCCTGGGAGCAAGGGAGAGTCAGAAGACTCTGCTGAGCGCCACAGGTCCCAAGAGACTAGGCCCCCACATTCTGCCAGCCATTCCCAAGCATGCAGAATCAGGGAGAGCCTAGAGGAACAGACAGCCACCCCTGGTAGCAGTGCCTCAGAGTCAGAGGATGAGTGGACCAGGGTGACCAGAACTAAAAAGGCCAACAAAGTTAAGAGGGCTCTGCTGAAAGATCCCCTGAAGCAAATCAAAGCTATTAGGAGCGTCATCACGCCCTACCACAAAAATGCCAAATATTCAGTTTGGGAACACCTTGAATTGTTTGAGAAAATGATGGAGACTTTTCACCTGAAGGACAGCAAAAGCTGTATTCAGTATGTCAAGTGGACATTTTCACCTGAATACTTCAGCTTCTTTATAGGGCTGGGGGATCAGAACCATTCAAGATGGTCCACCTATAGGGCGTCCATCCTAAAGCATTTTTCTATTCATAGAAACCCTCAAGAGGCCCTCAAGGCAGCCTACAACCTACAATGTGGGGAAGTCCAGGCCCCACAAGAATTTGTCCAAGAACTGAAACTTGCCTTTGCACAGACAACCAGAAGGGTGAGCACTGACAGTAGGGAATGTGTCAACACCTTCTTTCATGCCCTCCTTAAATGCATTATTATCCAGCTAGTGAGGGACTTTCATGAGAAAAGATCACTAGACTGGGTCATTGAAAAAGCAAGTGCAGAAGGCACTAGAAAGTAAACATACTAACAAAAGCCCAAAACCAACCAACACCTCTGCTGCTGCTAAGATGGCAGAGGTGAAGGTTGCCCCCATTTTAGATCTGGAGATGGGGGGGTCTAAGAAACTTCCCGTGCAGAATCCTACCAACCCCAGACATAGAAGGCATTTGGGCCAATCCCAAACAGAGAGTCAGGGAGGTAACCCCATAAATGGGACCCCTAAATCCCCTGACTACATGAGCCCGTGCTACAAGGGGAACCAGCCCATCCTGGGCTACGTGTGGACTCTACCAGCCCAAGGGTGGGGGGATCCAACCAGGCAGCTGCCAACCCAGGGAACCCCCCTCCTCACTTTAACCAAGAGGGCAGTAATCCCCCAAATGCCGGGCCAATTTTCTTTTCCCGGTACCCACCAAACCTCAACCCCCAAAACAAACCTTCTTTCTTTCCCCACTTTCCTGAGCCCAGACAGCCCAATCCGGGAGAGGGGAGGCCAAGGGTGGAGGGGTACCAAAACTATCCTAACCAGGGGTATTATGGGAGAAGCTATAGTTACCCTTCCCGTGATCAACCAAGGGTAGACCAGAGGACCCTGTACCAGCCAGAGCGGGTGTCCCAACTGGAGCGCCAGGTCCAGAACATGGCACAAGATCTGGGTCGCATGTTGAGGGCGCAGCAGAACCCTCAGATGAGCCTGGTGACTCAGAACTCCTCAAAGCAAGGGTCTGGTGCTCCAGAACAATGAAGAGGGAAGAACCATGACAACCCACCGGTTCCCAGGGAGGAGGCACAGGGGTAAGGGGGGTGTAAAGCCTTAGAAGAAGCTTCCTTCCCCACTTGTGGAAATCCCCTGGAAACCCAGGAACCAGAACCAAAATCTTCTGCCCGCGAAAATCTGCAACCTAAGGAACAGAGGGCGGGTAGGAGAAATAAAGAGCCTAGAAAGGCCCATTTTGTGGAGGAGGTGCAAATCTTCCAATTTGAAGGAGGGGGATCCTCAGAGGATTCTGTGAAAAGGATCTTCTCCTTCAGGGGTGGGGGAACTCCTCCCAAAGAGAAATGGGTCACAATAGATCCTGATCAAGACTGGGTAGATGGGGGGACTGAGTTAAAACCGCCCATCATCAAACCCCAGAATGACCAGCAAGAAAATCACCTTATCCAAAACAATTCTGGTCACTGCCTCCAAAAATAGGGGGGGGGCAGCATAGAATCAGAACCAGGGGAGCCCAAATTTTCCCCCATATGCAAGTGCCACCTTTTTCTTACAGCTTCCCAAGATCCCAAACTCCTGCCCAAATCACCCATCTGTCAGAATCCAAAACAAAGAAATTAACCCACCAATTGCCCAAAAATGTGCATTATCTTTGTCCCCTTGAGGAAAAGGAGGGCAGATTTTATGCCCCGGTCCAAATACAGGGACAATGCACAGTTTTGGCACTGGTGGACACTGGATTCCAAGCCACCCTTCTGTCAAAAAGGGCCTTTGATCAGCTGAATTCGGGAAGGTGGGAGAAATACCAAATCCCTCTCACCCCTCTTCCTGGACAACTTCAGAACTTCGATGGGAAGGAAATTCCTGTTGAGGGGACTGTGGATTTAGACATTAAAATTGGGCGACACAAGGTGAAGCACCCGGTCATAGTTGTGACTCCAGAGGGCCCACCATGTTTACTAGGGAATGAAATCCTGCCTAGATTGTCTCCTCTCATAGATTGTGTAAACAAGGTCCTCTGGACAAAGACTAACCGACCAATAAAATTGAAACAGAGTGTCAACCATGTTAGTTTAAATGGCACATGCCACATGGTTGAACAAAAACCTAACCAAATTGAATTCCACTTCCAGAATAAGCAAATCCCAGACGTGTCAGTAATTGCAGTAGGACAACAAACTGGTGATGGGGAGTCCTCTCTATTTCTGAAAATCAACCTTCCTTCCAGTCTAAGGTGGCATTCCACACTGGAAGGAAACACTCTGAAATTCAATACAAATTCACAATCAGAAAATCCTACTCCTATAGTCCAAAATGATGAGAAATCAGCTCAAAGCTTGGCTGATATACAGAAAATTGGAGAGCAGTTGTTCATCCGTATTCAGTTAAATGAAGGGAAGGACTCTGTTCTCGCCCGAGTATGCGTGAACAACGGTAGGAGCTTCATCAGCGAGGGCATATTCTGCAAACTCCTAAAAGATCCAGCTATTCCCACATTTAAACTGTTAAACAAATGGGAAATGGACCTGGAAACACCCAATTCCAAACATCCCCTGCCTAGCAGGTGTATGCTCAAAATTTCCATAGGCACCAAGAGCATAGTCCATAATTGTTGGGTTGTGCGAGATGTCCCTGTTGCATTTTATTTAGGCAGTGACATTCTCAATCGCTTTGCCATTAGTTTGGACCTAATAATCTTCAAAGCCTGGTCCTGATTAGCGGGTAATCCCATGGACTTTGATGACCCAGAGAAAGCATTTCTGTCAGCTCAACTGCTGCCATATGCAGTTGAAATTCAGATTGGAGAGGAATTCACCATCCCAGAACGTTCCCGACAATTCTCACTGGAAGTAAAAATTAAAAGAGGACAGAAACTGAAAAATCCTGACGCCTATGTTCATCTCAATGCTCATTTCCAACAGCAGGGGTTGGGGTTAAACCCAACACCATAAGTCAATATAGAACACAACACCATTCCAATTGAGGTGGATAACAGCGACCTAAAGAGTATCACTCTGGGCGCAGGCACCATTATTGGAATGGCGGTTGATGACTGACATTTTTCCATAGATTTAGGTAAGGAACTGTTAGGTGCAATCCCCAAGGACTGTTTTGACAGTGATAGCGATGATGACACAACACCAGACAGGATCTTTACCCGGCATGGGGGAATTTCCTAGTGTACTCTTCCTGCCCTTATGGTAAGGAAGATGTGAGCTGTGACTTCAGGAGGGATGAGGTGATCTTTCAAGTCCACAAGGACTGCCTTCCCCACCTGAAGCCATCAGTCCAAATCAGTACTTTAACCAGGGACTTCTCCACCCAGCTGGAGGAGGCCGCTGAGATAGCCAAACCAGAAGTCTTTCCGGGCTTCAAGCAGATGGTTGAAGAGACAGTCAACCTAACTGATGCCTGTGAGACTCTGGAGCAAAAGCAAAAATTGAAACAGGTTTTCTTAGATTTTCAAGATCTGTTTGCGGGGGACTCATATGACTGTGGTCACACCGACATCTACACAACAACAGTTCCCACGGACCCTGGCATGACTCCAGTGTTTGTGAAACAATATTGCTTACCTCTCGCATCAATGGAGTCCCTTACTAAAATAATTAAGAACCTTGAGTCCCGTGGGATAATTTGTCCAGTCCACAGCACCTTCAATAATCCGCTGCTGGGGATTTTGAAACCAAACGGCCAGTGGAGACTCTGTGCTGACCTAAGGGAGCTCAACAAATGGGTCCATACTTCCCGATGGCCTCTTCCCTACATTTACCAAGGGCTGGCCCAGATCCAGGGATCAAAGGTATTCAATGCCATTGACCTGACCAATGGGTACTGGACTGTACCTGTCAGTAGGGAGGACCAATACAAGCTAGCCTTTACCTTCGGGGGGCAGCAGTACACCTGGAAACGAACTCCCTTCAGATACATCAACTCTGGCAATTAATTCAACATCTTTCTACATAAGGCCATACACGACTTGGGTGAAAGGGTTAACCTGGCCTATGTAGATGATGTTCTAGTCAAAAGATCAACTGTGGATGAACACATAGCAGAGATCCGCTATGTTCTGACCCAGTTGAGGGCTGCCGGGGCAAAACTCTCTTTCCAAAAGGCACAGTGGTGCGGGACCCGTGTCAATTTCTTGTGGCATGAGATAACTCCTGAGAGTGTCTGTCCCCAGGAAAAGAAAGTAGAAGCACTCCAGAAAATAAAAGTCACAACTCTGCAAGAACTAAGGAGCCTCCTTGGACTAACTAATTACAGCAGAAAGTTCATTGAGGACTACGCAGAGATCACAAGCCCCCTGATCCATCTGTTGAAGGGGGGGTGAAGTGGGAGTGGGGTCCAGAACAAGTGGAGGCAGTAAGACAACTCAAAAGAAGCCTCTCACAAGCGCCTTGCCTAGCTTACCCTGTCAAAAACAAGGAGTTCTTCTTGGAGACAGAGGTCTCAATACATGCTTGACTGCAGTATTATATCAAAAGCATGACAAGGGCAATAAAGTCATCTCCTATGCGAGTAAGACTTTATCCTCTGTGGAGGAAAAATTCAACGATTGTGAGAAGGCCCTCCTGGCAACGGTGTGGGCGTTGAAGAATTACCAACCGTTTATCCAGAGGGAACACAGCACCTAGTTAGCTGGAAAACCAGAGGCATGCTATGTGCTAATAATAAACCATTGAAACACGGAAAATTAATACAAAATATTGATGATCTGGTCACCTCGAATGGGATGACCATCTACTGGAAAAAGATCAAGGGTCATTCTAAAGTAGAGGGACCAGACAAAACTGGAAATAACCTAGCTGATCAGCTGGCCAAAACCAGAGCCATCCAAGGGGATCTACTTGAGATCAAGTCCCTGTTGGGGGAAATCCAGGTCACTGCTATCACTAGGTCCCAGACAAATGCTCACAATGAACGCTCAACTGCACAACGGAGTAAGGAGACCCCAGATGCTGATTTGATTACAGCTCAAAAAGGGGATCCAATAATTGTTAAGTTGTATGAACTCATTGAGGACCCCGAGAACTTTCCCCTGATGGATACTGATTAGATTGGGAAAGAGGACCTCAGAGTGTTGATGAAATGTCCAAAAATGTTCTGAATCCAAGATGGTTTGTTGGTAAGGAGATCCATATCTGGCCATGACCAGTGGGTGGTCCCTACCTCATTCCGACGCCTGATGCTAAGTCACGACCATGATGCGGCCACAGCCGGTCATCGGGGGTTTCATACGACATTAGAAATCTTGCGAGAGGTTGCATACTGGCCACACATGGGGCAGGACCTCGAGCAATACTTGAAGGGGTGTCTTGTGTGTGCACAATTTCAGCCAACATCACTCACACACTGTGCTTCCCTCCAAAAGAGGGGGATGACACTGCCTTGGTCAGATTTGCAAGTCGATTTTATCGGGCCCGTGATTCGCTCCTCTAGGGGGAACAAGTACATGTTGACTGTAACATGCTTGTTCACTAAATGGGTGGAATGTCTCCCGGCCCCAAATTGCAAGGCAGAAACATAAGCTGCCCTGATGATCAATCACATCTTCTTGCATTTTGGACTACTCCAAAGGATTGAGTCACACCGAGGTAGTCACTTCACTAGCAAAGTGATGACAAAGATGTGGGAGATACTTGGGGTCAAAAGGAAACTACACATTGCCTATCGGTAGTCCTCTAGTGGTGGAGTGAGAAGGTACAACAAATCTATTGTTTGTAAGCATATTAAAAATGTTTGTGGCAGATTCTGGGCCAAGTTGGGACATTCGATTACCCCTTGTCCTGATGGCCATCAGATCTACCCCTTCTTCTGCAACCAAAATGTCTCCATTTGAGCTGATGACTGGATGAAGGATGGTGCTACCCCAGCATCTGCTCTACAGAACCCGAGACCAGACCTTGATAAATGCCTCCACAACTCATGATTATGTTGAGAATCTGAGACAACACCTTCAATATGCTTTTGCCTATGCTCAGCAGAATTTAGAGAGATCTGCAGACAGTATGAAGACCCACTATGATCTTAAGACAACTAAAAAGGAATATGAAGTAGGAGACCGGGTCTACTTGTACAATTTCCAAAGGAACCAATCCAAACAGCGCAAATTCCTCCCAACTTGGCGGGGTCCTTTTATGATTGTGGATATAATCTCACCATTCACCCACAGAATCTGCATCCCCCAGGGCAGTTTGGCAGGAGGGGAAGACAAGTGGGTCCAAATAAACCAGCTGAAGAGTTGCCATCCCAGGCATACTTTGCGGCAAATAGAGGAGCCAACAGGAAACCCATAGGGGGAAAATCTAGAAACCTAGAAGAATCACTACAGGTTCACCATGTATGTGCAAGAAGAGTATTAAGACCAGAAGTAAACATAGACGGGGAATATTGTACATTGTATTCAATGCATGCATCTGCCCCACTACACCCTAAAGGAGTAGTAGTGGGGACATTTCCATAACCATGCTATGTTCTGTTTTGTAGCATTAGAACTCAGAATCATCTAATCACCAAGGAGGACCAATCGGTGACCGGGAGGAAAGACCCAAGGAGCCCGGAGGGCCATTCCATACTCCCAACCAGAACCAGCAATACCCCTGACTAGAACCGGCGAGGAGAGCGGGTCGCCTCCAGGACTGATGGGAGAAGCAGCTGGCTTTCTCCACATGGACAAAAGAACATCCCAAACTCCTGACTTCCCCTTGACGGATGGGCAAACTCAAATCGGGAGGGGGGGGGCTCTGTGGCATGTATTGACCCACTTTTGCTCTGATATGCTGCTTCACTCTGTTATGATGGTGGCAGAAACAGCAAAATGGCCGCAAAACCCTTGTGTGTGCCAAAACCCCTGAAAATCATGCTTTTCAACGCACAAAAAGATGACTGCCCAATCTGCCGCGTATGTTGTCAGTGCTGGAACAGAGCTCTCACTACTGAAATGTGTCACTGGGCTCCACAACAATTGAAAGTGGAGGGCAGAAGGAAAAAGCAGTGCTTTGCTAAATGAAACTCCAATATTGCTTTAAATCACCTTTTCTTTGCTGCTGAAAATTCAGAATACCGGTATAGAACACCTTCCAAATATTCAAAATTCTCGCTGGGTGCTAAAATTCACTTAGTTCAAGGAATAAATGTGAACTTACAAGGTCCTGAAAGGCTAAGAGCATAAAGAGTTCTCCACAGCAAAAGTGGCCTGCCGGTGGACCTGTAAAGAAAAATCTCTGTGGAACAGAGGGCCCCCTGTGATGGCATCTGTCAGGGGCCTTCCTGATTAAACTTTAACATGTTATAAACTGAAAGTCAAATGTTTGCAATATAAGAGGCCTGTTAATGATAGTAACCCATATTATAGTTGTTTTGATCACACAGGGTTAAAATCTTGAATGAGAATTCTATCTGTTATTTGATACAACAAGTTTGTTTTGTGCTAAGGAAAAGCCAAATTAATTTAACAATTAAATTAAACCTGACAAAGATGCAAGAACTTGAAAAGCAGGTTTATTTCCCAGAGGGAGGGCTTTCCCTCAGCAGAAACTCACGGGGAAGTGTTAATCGCTAGGTTGGGACAGAATCTGGTCTACAGTGCACAAAGGAACAATGACAGAGTGCAACCCAGGACATTGGAAGTGTGGAAAGGGTTGTAAATGGCCTCCAGAAGGAAGAAGCCAGAAGGAGCATGCTCCTGGACTGCAGGGAGACAAAAAGAGGCGGAGCCAAGCGACCATTTGTTGCTGATCCTGAACAAAGAACACATTTTAAAAAACATATAACTTGCTATGCAAAATGGTGAAAAAATGTAAAAATTACAGAATTTAATTTCTGGCTGCACAGGTGAAGAGGTGACAGAACTGTGTGACATGTTCTGAACAGGAATGGCATTAAATGTGGGCTTATGGGGTCTATATTTCTGCTAGAATTGTGAAACTTTATACACTCATTCCCATGTTAAACACACACATTTGTAGAAAGTTGCATAAAATGTGGACATTATGTAGATAGCGAAAAGGACGACATTCTGTAGAAATGTGATACCAGATACTACAGCTGTGAGATTTTGATGAGCAGATGCTCCAGAAAATATGCAATCTATGTATGTGATTTTATAGAGGTTGCACATGTGTAAATATGTATTTTGCCAAAATTAGACTTTGTGTTCCAGTGGCTAGGGGTGGATTCTCAGCATCATAAAATTGTACCATAAAGAAGACACTCTGTTTCTCTCCTCCTATCAAGGCAGAGAGTAGGCTCTGACCCAATCACCTTCACAGGGGCAAGCCCGGCTAAACCGGCCCATACACCCCCTTTATGATGTCATTTTATAGCATAAATAGACACAGCTGACCACACATAAGGACTCACTGATCCAGCCACCATCCTGATTCCGGCGGAGCACTCTGATCCAGCATTCTACATCCAGCTTTAACTATTCTTCCAGATGCCAAATCTCTTGCCAGCAGTAGAGGCTATTGATTTCCAGCAAGGCCCCAATCTGCAAATTTATCCTCTCCACTCGGTAAAGTGCTGTGTGGGTGAGAAGGCCTTTTGATCCAGTATCCAGAAATTCTCTAGCTTGCCACCACTAGGCCTGCCCGAAGAACTCACCATCCAGCTGATCCAAATACCCACCGACTAGGAGAGCAGATCCTGTGCCAATCCGGCGACTGGCCTAGAGGTTCCATGTCCGTGCCTGATGTGCTGTTTTTCTTAGACCAGACCCACTCCATGACCAGAGCTGACGGTCCCATTTAAAAACATATCCAGTGAGTATAAATAGGAAGAATTTTGTCACATAGCATATGTCCTTTGCATAGTCTTGTCCCTATCTCCAACCCATCCTATTGTTCAGTCAGAACCAGTATTGTTAGAACTATCTTTGCACTGCCCATTTTCTCATCTGAAGAAGTCGGGTTTCCTTATCAGGTGGTCACCCTGATCCAGTGATTGTAATCCCTGTGTGGTATTCGCTTCTTCATAGTCATACCCTAGTGTAAGCAAACTCATTTGTCATTTTTAAAAGTGCATTTCTGTTTTTCCTTCTCGTACCTATTTTCCAAAAACGATCTCCACTAAAAACTCCATAACTCCCTCAGTTTTTCAATTTGCATTCCAATTCAGTGCGATACTCCCGTTATCGCGAATATCGCGCACTAAAAAGTTAGCAGTGAATTTCCGTTTTGAGAAATTTTTACACGTTTAAAAGAGCTTTTAACTGCTTCCGACTTGAATTTTAAGATTTCAAATGTTTTTATGGACTAAATCATTGCTTGTGTTTCTGTGCAACTGTGCAAAGCGGCTCCCATAAGAATTTAGAGAAAGTTTAGGGTTTTTGACCACATTTGGTGTTTTGCCCAGTCCATTCCAAAGATTTTAAAAGCCATTCTGACAGCTAGACAGTCAATCCGTTTTTCTGTTGTGTTTTCTGGGGGAAAGTGGGATTGATATTCTGTTTGATTTCTGCCATTCCTGAATACCTGCTCTCTCCTCCTATCTCTTTACATTGCCTATTGGGAGTTGAGGGGTCGGCAGGGAGAACCTCTAACCACAGTGCTATCTGATCTGAACCAACACAAAAGTATTATTTTCTGCACTGCATTTGTTTTGCTTATTACCTATTCCTAGTGTACTAAAGATATTATTCAGTGTTCTATCACCCCATTGGTGATTGTTATATATCTATTAAAACATATTGGGCCTCATTACACGGTAGGTGGTAGCCATGGCACTGTTAGCGCCATGGCTACCCCCTTACCGCATTCTGGGTCTATGTTCCCGGAATAGGGATTTACTGGGTCATTCCGACCCTAGAGGACCCGGTAAGTCCCCATTCCAGGAACCATTCCCCATTCCCATATCGACCCCCATAGGGCTCAATAGGAATGGGGAAGGAGCTAATAACGTTATTAGCTCTGAAGTCCCTTAGCGGGTCCCTTCCGTAATGCCTGGTAAAACCAGGCGTTAGGGGAGGGACCTGCTAAGGGACTTCGTAGTAGGGTGGTAGGGGATTACCGGCACCGGTGCCCTTACCGTTGCCGTTAATCCCTTACCGCCAACTGTGTAATGAGGCCCATTGTGATTACATTTTAAATACACAAATAAATATTTAACTTTGCAAACCAGCCTGATTCCTGGTTCAGTGTGACCGTGGGGGTTCCAGGAGAAGGGTGTGATATGAGTGGTATATCGTTCAGAATAATGAACTTTTAGACAAAAATAAATAAGGATTTCAGTTGTGCACTACATGCTGAGCTTTGACATGGGTGTGTGCTGGATTGAAATCACTTACACCACTTCCACAAGGGGAACACACGGCTGAGGCGATCCACCACCACATTGTCCCAGCCCCTGATGTGACAAGCAGACAGCAACAGAAGATGAGACTCTGTCCAAGTACAGAGGAGAAGAGCAAGAAAGTCCAAAGAATGAGACCGAGAGCTCTGAAGTCCCTTAGCGGGTCCCTTCCGTAATGCCTGGTAAAACCAGGCGTTAGGGGAGGGACCTGCTAAGGGACCTCGTAGTAGGGTGGTAGGGGATTACCGGCACCGGTGCCCTTACCGTTGCCGTTAATCCCTTACCGCCAACTGTGTAATGAGGCCCATTGTGATTACATTTTAAATACACAAATAAATATTTAACTTTGCAAACCAGCCTGATTCCTGGTTCAGTGTGACCGTGGGGGTTCCAGGAGAAGGGTGTGATATGAGTGGTATATCGTTCAGAATAATGAACTTTTAGACAAAAATAAATAAGGATTTCAGTTGTGCACTACATGCTGAGCTTTGACATGGGTGTGTGCTGGATTGAAATCACTTACACCACTTCCACAAGGGGAACACACGGCTGAGGCGATCCACCACCACATTGTCCCAGCCCCTGATGTGACAAGCAGACAGCAACAGAAGATGAGACTCTGTCCAAGTACAGAGGAGAAGAGCAAGAAAGTCCAAAGAATGAGACCGAGAGCACCCCTGGTGGTAGATACATGCCACAGTGGCAGTATTGTGGCAGTATTGTCAGAGCTGAGGAGAACAGCCTGCCCCGCTAAAACTGTGCAAAAGGACTTCAGAGCCTTGAAGGCCACCAAGAGCTCTCTCCAGTTGCAGGACCTGGCGCGTCCCCCCGGCACCAATTCTCCCGGAGCTTCTGACCCAGGGCCACCGCCACCCACCCCACCAGGTTGGCGTTCGTGCAAACAATGATCGAGAGCGTGGACAAAGCGGGAACCCCAACAACAGATTGGGCAGGTGCAGCCACCAACGAAGCTGGACTCTGAGGGAGGGACCCACAGGGTTAGGACCCCTTCCAGAAACTGTGGATATGGAGCATCAGGGGACATAGGTGAAGCCTCACCCAGGGAACAAGGAAGGTCCATGCTGCCATGTACCCCTGAACCAGAAGAAAGTCCCTGGCCGGAGCTAACTCCTGATCCAGAAGATGCACCAGGCAATCCTGCAGCCTCCGAGCTCTGACAATGGGAAGAAGAACATGCCCCCCAGCAGTCAAAAACCTGGCGCCAACTAACTGAAGATCCCGTGAGGTCTGTAGATGGGACTTCCTCCGGTTTATGAGAAACCCCAGGGAGGTCAGCAGGGCACAAGTAGCCTCTGGGTGTTGCAGCAGAAGAACTCTCGATCGAGCCTTCAGGAGCCAGTCGTCGAGGTAAGGGAATACCTGAATCCCCCAGAGGTGCAGAGCAGCGACGACCGGCCCCAGAACCTTACTGAAGACGCGGGGAGTTGACTTCAGACCAAAAGGCAAGGTCCCGAACTGGAAATGATCCTTGCCAACCGCAAACCTGAGAAACCTCTGATGGGCAGACAAAATAGGAACGTGCAGGTAGGCGTCCTAAAGATCCAGGGAAACCATGAAATCCAAGACCTTCACCAGAGGAATGACCAGCTGAAGATACTCCATTCTGAACCTCTGAGTCAGAATGTGCTGGTTCAAGACGTTGAGGTCTATAATCAGACAAAAGGACCCCGAAGGCTTGTGCACCTGGAAGACAATGGAGTAAACCCCCAGATCCCTATCAGAACAAGGCACCTGCCGAAGGACTCTCCCCGGAGTGTCCACTGTATCACCAACCTCTTGACGGGGCACCTGGGCAGAGATGTTTGGACCAGACAAGAGGGAACAGGAGGGGAGACCAATTCCAACTTGTACCCCCATCTCACCAGACGATTGACCCAGGCATCCCCCGAGGGCTGGGACCCCTGCTTCCAAAAGAATGCCAGGTTGCCCCCAATAGGCCTGGCATCAGGACTTCTGCTGGCGAGGGGGGAGACCGGACCCAAGTGCAACTTCCGCCAAAGGGAAAGGCTGAGCCCGACACTGAGTTCCCCCCCCCCCGGCTATACTGAAGATGGGACAGAAGAAAACAGAGTCCCTGCCCACAGGCAGGAACAAAAAAACTGTTGGGTCTTGGGGAAGGCAGGCTGTTATGTCCGGCGGCGGGATGTGCAGGGGGCAGTGCCTGAGGAATCAAAAATAGAAAGAGGGTTCCTGTATGGAGGTGGGACTCCTCATTGGTAAGTGCTGGGACGCGGAAGAGTGGACGTGGAGGTAATGCTGTTTATGTAATGTTTTAAATTAAGGTGTTTTACTGAAAAGCATCAGAAGTGAAGGCGTCCCGCTGAATCAAACAGCAGATACATCTCAGGCAACAGGTGAGGACGCCATGGGCGTAATCATAGGGGGATGGGGACAAGGGTGTTAGTCTCCTCCAACTTTTGTGGCAAACCATTTTGTACCACTCATTTGGCAGGGGCCCCTTTCATTTAGAAGTCATGTTCCCCCCAACTATTTCCTCACTGTTTCTCCACTGGTGGCCACTTCCATGGCATAAAATGAACAGTTACCCCTAATTTGCAGCAGAGATACTACACAACAATTACAGCGTAGGCAATTGCAAATAAAGCATCCCCCTTTTAAGCAAATGGTTTATATAGTTCTGTCGGAAGCTAAGCAAGAGCCCCTCAAACGTAAAACGTACAGAGACCAGTTCATTTATATATTTAATTAATTAAACAAACTGCTCTTTTCTTTGTGTCTGAGGAGCTCTAGCAAAGTGTCAGCCAATATTGCACATCCTGCGTTAATTTAATTGCTATTATAACACACCACGAAATAAATGATTATTACGGTTATCAGCAGCATATGTTTCCCACATATACACACGCATACAGCAAATTCGCACAGCGCACACCTGCACACATAAACTCCCATCTCCACAGAGACACACGTATGCACACCATGCACAACAAAACAACCTGGTGAAAGCATCCACAGATGGACACATCGAATGTGCAACAAGGACAGGTCAGCTAGGGAAGAAAATTTGTTCTAGCTCCAGTTAAAAAGTGGGCAGAGTCACACATTGGGTCTCATTACGACCCTTGCGCTCCCGGAATGAAGTTGGTCGGCACGGGACTGGCCCCTTTCATTCCGGGAGCGCGTATTACGAGGTTCCCTTCGCGGGACCCGGATCAGACGTCTGGTAAAACCAGCATCTTTTCCAGGTCCCACGAGGGTAAGAGGGAGGTAACAAAGGGATACTTATAATGTGCCTGTTGTTACCTCCATCCCCATTCCAATTGAGCCCTATGTCGGAATAACCTGGTAAGTCCCTAATGCAGGAACCCAGTAAAGGAGCCCGGTTTGGAGGCATCCATGGAGCTAATGGCTCCATGGCTACCTCCAAACTCGTAATGAGACCCATTCTTTCCTAATGTGACTGGCTGTTTCCATTGTACCCAAGTAGAAGAACAAAAAAAAAACATATCCACTTTGACAAAGAAACTAATTCACACTAACGTGTTGATCATGCACTTCGGCATTGCCCTATTGCCCTATGAGCCAGGCTGAGCCGGTAGGTAGGCAGAGAGGAGAGAGCTTCAGTAATATGAACATACCCACAGTGAGCAGTCCCAGAGATGTGGGAAACCGCAGAGCAATATGTAGCCAGTCTCAAAGAAGTGGGGCTACCCAGTGGGCTGGACATCTTCAAAGTGATAAGCAGCCTCTAAAAAATGAAAAGGTTCATGAAGGATGAACCCCCCACCTCGGATCCCAACTAGAGTCAAGTGCAGCAGAACCTTCTGCCCGACCTGCAACACCAGAAATTAAAGCGGGTGATGTGAGGACATGACCAACCAATTCCTTAGTAACAAGGTCCTGGGCAAAACACTTGTGTGTTCTGGCTTCAGTGTGTTCACTGCCAACTATATATGTTTGTCTCCCAGTGTCAGCAAAATCATATCTATTGTCAAACAATACTATTAATTGCTAATCACCAAATAGAAGCCGGAAGGATAGCTCATGGGGCAATGAACGCATTGTAACACAGGTTTGAATCCCAGGCTTGCGCTTAAAAACGGGTCGCCGGTATTAAGTGCATTATGAATGAACAATTATAATGAATTATAATTATAACAAGTGATTTGCCCTGAGGTCTCCTGGTTCGGTCTTTAAAGTGGCATTGCAAGCTAGATGTCTTTGCATAGCTGTACCCTTTTTAAGGGCATGGCTACCTCCAACCTCGTAATGAGGCCCATTGTGTAGTATTTGGAGAGAAGCTGGTGAGCCATGTGTGGTGCATACTGAGGATATGTAGGGTGCAGAGGGATCCTTTAGTTTGGGAAAAGGGTCTGTGTGACTTGCCCCGAAAGGCAGAAATATCAGGGCTGATTCCAAATCTTGCTCGAATCTGAAAAGTCAGTATTTTCGAAGCTGATTGATTACTGTTTGAAGAGAGCTTTTCCAGTCCAGTAACCTGTATTCCTGGGTGCACATACACTCATACATGTTTTTATATCATTACTAATGATGTGTACCTTATTTTACTGGCAATGTGTTGCTGTTCAAAATCCAAAAAAAGAAATCTAAATCTTGTTTTTGAATTTGTAATCAAAGAGACTCGGCTAGATTTTGACAGTTACTTTCCCTGTTATTTAGTATGCATTTTCATTGGCTAGTGGTGTTGATTTGCTCATAAGGCTTAGTTCTAAAAGTACAAACAGATGATGTTTCACCACTTACCCACATTGGACATTTGTTATTAAACATTCACTGATTGCCTAGCATTTCAGTACATACTCTACACCAACCACCCTCCACAGCAAGTGGTAAGGAAATAAGCCAATACTCTGTCTACCATACCCGCTTATCTATTAGACTAGTTTATGCCTTTCCTGGTAGTCCTACTTGTTCCCTACCAACCATTACACATTTTAATGCACCACAAGGACACCCACTAATGTGCACACTGTACATTTGTTTGACTATGAGCCTGACTACTGTACTACTGTACCAACAATAACCCTCATCGTACTTTGGGTCACCCGTTACTCTGAACATTTGTACACTTTCTGCCCATGCTACCTAGCAGGAGTCAGGTACTCACTACTTACTCTCT
The DNA here is from genome assembly GCF_040938575.1 of Ambystoma mexicanum. Classification (NCBI taxonomy): domain Eukaryota; kingdom Metazoa; phylum Chordata; class Amphibia; order Caudata; family Ambystomatidae; genus Ambystoma; species Ambystoma mexicanum. The sequence continues at coordinate 1,117,692,149 of NC_090924.1, forward strand.
CCTCACTCTCAAGCCCCTTAATTGAGCAAACTTTCCTTGAATTCAACTCTCCCGGTTGCTCCTCTTTTGATGGTGATTACCCTTCTCTCACTTTTATTGCTGCAACAACTTGTCTCTGGTTCACAACCTCACCTGAGATTTGCTGATCTGGAACCATCATGAGTCTTCACTTACACTGCTGGGCCAAATGTCACTCCTCTCAACAAGTCTGCCCACTCCACCTTGATTACTGCTCTTGATGAAGCAAAATCTAATTATATAAAAAAACCGATTTCATTTCTCATATCCCACCAACAAACTCTATTGGGCTCCAAGTTATGCTACTCCTTCATTGTCTTGTCTGCATCTCCTCTTCTTTGTCTGCCTATTCAATTGTATTCTACTTCTTGTCTAGAATTTTCAAATTAAAGGACAACCTAACTGCCCATCTCTTCTCCCACCGTCTTTATTGCTTGCCTTCTCACTTTGTCTCACCGCTCCTGTGGGTTTTAATTGCAGCCCAAGGATCAAACGAACTGAAAGGCCATGTTAGGCCCAAAATGTGCAGAAATACCTTCTTGTCATGGGAAGAAGCCACACTTGCAGACTGAAAATCCAGCATCAATATTTTCAACACTGCTAATGTGCCTAGTGAATTCCTAAGTATGTACTTCTGCAGTTGAAGCAAAGAATATGTGAACAATCAAATCAGGCTGCAGAAGGGTTGCATACGGACAGCAACCCTTTTAGACAGGCTTACAAACGGACAGATCACCCAAAATTTTAATTATTTCACTGTGCATAATCCTCGCCAATCTGGTTTCATAGTTGGCTATGGAACTGAAACAGCATTATTGGAACTTGATTGCAGGCTGTTGGAGTGGATGGACAGGATCTTTTCCTCTATGTTGATGCTTTTGTACCTATCGGCTGCCTTTGACCTGGTCGACCATTCTATTTTGGTTGCCAGGTTGGAGGCAGTGGCCAATCTCTCCCCTGCAGCAGTAGGCTGGGTTGCTTCCTTTCTGAATAACAAAGCAGTCTTCTCTGGGGATGCAGAGGCGTCTCTGGTCACCATTAATGTTGGCGTCCCGCCGGGGCCATGTATTTACTCCTGCCTCTATAATATATTTATGGTGCCTTTCTTTGCCTTGCTAGATTAAGAGGGGAATCATATTACCCAATTACGCAGAAGAAACCCATTGTGTCACCCCCATGTTTGGTACCCATACTAGTGATGAGGCAAAACTGAACACAGTTTATACATCCATCCAGTCAGGAACAACTTGCCACTGAATAGGGGCAAGTAAGAGCTCCTGGTTGTGGGCACGCAACCCATTCTATCCAAGCTGGGCTAGACTTATGAGAGCTTCCATCTTGGTGAGGACAAGATAACCCCCCTGAAGAAGGTCAAAACTTTGGGGGTTATCTCTGACCAGCAGCTAACTATGAAGTCTCATGTGGGGAGTATTGTTTTCTCATCTGTGTATTATATCAAACTTTAAGCCCACTTAAATCCTTTTATTACTCAGGCAAATGGCGAGACAATTGCCAGAGCTATTGTCGGAGCAAAAAAAAAGATTACTGCAGCAGCCTTCTGGGTGGCCTCAGTAAAACAGAGGGGAACAGACTTCAGATCATCCAAAATGGTGCTGTGAGGTTTGTGATAGGGCTGTCTCATCGTTGCCATGTGTCTGACACCAGAAGAGGACTACATTGCTTTCCGGTGGAGTCCTGTGTGCGCTACTATCTTTTAGTAATAACCTTCAAGTGCACACAGGGCATCATGCCTAGATACCTGCAACATCTGATAGTAGAAAAAGTCCAAAGCAGAACTCTTAGATTGAGCAACCAGAAACTCCTTATGCTTCCTAGATGTAGAACGAGAAAGGCTGAAAGGGTAGCCTTTTACATCTCAACACCCAAAGCTTGATGATCTTTCTCTAGAACCTGGAAGTCTTCAAAAGCAAGTTGAAAAAATGGTTGTTTGCTTAAACTGCTCTTCTCCGCATTCCCCCTCGGTGCATCCTACCAGTAACCCCCACTTTTTTCTTTGTCAGCACCCCAATGCCTACGGGTCCAAGGTTTGTGCTTTATAAATGTTGTAAAGGAAAGTAAAGAATGGAATTGGAAAGGCACGTTGTGAGCCGACCGACACAAAGGCAGCGGCTGACAAATAAAAAATGTGTCATATACCCAAGGAGATGTAACCATCACAAATATAAGTATTTCTAGAGGCATGACTGTAAGTTTCTAGTTCATGAGAAGTGCTCAGTTTCTATTCAGAACAATGAAGCAGGGATGAGGAAAGAATATAACTGGGGCCTGTTCTCTGAGATAAGCAGCAGGATGACCATTAGCCTTGGGGCACCAGGCTAAATCAACGACGAAGCAGCATAGACTGGAGCAGATGCTCAGAGCAGAAGTTAAACCTCTAACAAGAAATTCATCTTAGTGGGCTGTTTGATGGTCAAAATCATACGTGTGTAGTTATGATACTATAGATTTACAGGCAGAATCATGTAGTCTATTTTCTAGAGATCTGTATGTTGCAGATAAATAACTATAATGTTAAAGCGTATCCCCAAATTCGACTTTGGGACAAGAGTTACAACGTAAAATGTATTTATCGCTCCACAGAAAACTTCACAAGACCAAGATTTGGAGCAGTATTAGCATCGGGAATCATGTAACTGGGTGCAATATTTTGTGATACAGACTTTTATTGTTTGTGAGTAAAGTGAAAAACTGTCAGTCAGACCCGAAACCTCCTGGAGATAGTTCACCATGAGTGGCATGCTTAGAGGAAACCAAACATATATATGTTGTAAGATTTATGTGTAAAATGAAGAAAGTGGCCATGTAGTGACTTTTTAGGTGAAACATTTAAAAGTGTAAAATTGAAAATCTGGTGGGTGGATTCATCCCTCCCATCAATCCAACCCTAACTACAGGGGCCTATACACAGAAAGGGGCGGGCCTTGCAGTTGGGGAGGACCAAATAGCTCCAATTAAATTTCTGGGCTAGTAAGCTAGTACCTCCTCATTTTAACATTTCAGAGTTTCGGCTTTGAGGTTAAAATGTGGCTGCACAAGCCAGAGGGGGGAGCTGCGTCTGAGTGAATACTGAAAGAGGTCAGCAGAATTTACCTGGCCAGGATAGCTGATTGAAGTCATCTGGGTGCAATTATTGAAAACTCCTGCAGAATTAACATTGCCTAGGAGACAGCAATTGGAAACGATTAAAGCGGCTGGGAATTTTGCAAGGAGAACTAAATAGAGGGATGAATGCTTGTGGCTATTCATTACTGAAGTGCATCGCCAGATCTCTGTGTTTCCACAAGCGAGGGTCCTGAAATGTTGATGTCTTTCCTGAGCGACAAACTCAGAAATCCAAGGTAAGTAGTGTGTCCAGCAGAACCATGTGTGGGGATTTGTTTGATTTAATACGTTCACCCTAGTTAATGGGTGGGGGAATGGAAGTAGACCCTTGGTATATTTTGAGAAATAATAATTCAATTATTTCCCCTATAAAAAGTACAAGGTGATTTTGTTTCACATTTTATTGTTTTGTTTGTAGTATGAGGGTCAGGATAGGATGTTTTGGACATAAGGATGACTTTTCAGTTATTGACATCCTGACACAGACAGATGCTTAATTTCTAGTTTTAGGTAGGGAAGTTCCTCTTTAGAATAGGGTCAGAGAGGCATTTTCCCAACCCTGTATTATTTAATAAATGTATTTGACAAAAAACATGACAATTGTGTGTCCGGCTTTCATTTCCGACCCTTAACAAGTGGCAGGCAATATTTCAACACTTCTTTTGCATGAATACATATACAGATTACATGTGAAGTTACATTTGCAAATGATACAAAATCTTTGTTTTCCCCAATGACACCAAAACATGCTAGAATTAAATAACTGTTCCAGGTCTCAATATTTATCTTGGAAATATGGTGCTGTGTGCAGTTTGCAATATACTCATAATACCACAGTCACTATAATATAATCTCTACAAGATCATCCTATAATTTGAAATGTATGTTTGATAACAAATGCAAATAAAAATACTTTAAAAATAAAATAAAATAATACCTTGCATTACAATTCTGCAGGTTTTGCGTTAGGGATTTAGAATGAACAGACTATTTTGACTCACCAACTCAATTCACACTATTATTATGGGAATACAATGACACAATTAAACCTATTCTCATTTCTCATTCCTTATTAAATAGCCATGGCCTTCATATCTTCATTAGGCCATGGAACAGGGCCCTCAAACTATGTTCAATGTACGCAATGTGATAGTGATTAGGGTACTTTTTGAATATCATTTAGTCAATACTACATTGTCAGCGATGGAAAACATTCCCTATTTTACACACCGCTCACCACAGAGAAAACATGTTTGTATGCATTTTAACATAATCTCCATCAGCCTCAAATACAATAAAATCAGGAGGTAGCACACACTAGCAAGTCACAATATCATATTCTCATTCTATGAAGATTCATTGTTCATCCCCTCGCTGTATGTGTAGGAATGCAAATCTTTCTATACACAATCAAGTCTAATTGGGCCTTCAAATAGTAGCAGATACAGTTCATTTTCCTGCTATTATACTAAGGTTCTCTAGTTGAAAAGAATGCTCCCTAGCAGCTACCACCACCCCAGTTCCGTTGCCCCAAGGTACAATTACAGGGAACTTAATTGCATTACATTTGGGGAGTTTTCACACTCTTTAGCATTCAAACAGTGTAATCCTGGAATATTTTCTTCCATACTGAACGTTGCATCTCGCCCTAGAGTTTTCTTAATGATAAGATAAACATTTGTGCCATTAATTGTCCTCCAATGCTCGATGTTTAGGGAAATGGAATCCACAGATTAATTTACTGAAGGTTGAACAAAGTGAATTGGAACACAACAAATATTAACAATAGTTAATAAGGTGTGTTGCAAACAAATGTAGCCCAAACTTTGACATAAAAAGGAGGAGACATAAAAAGTGCCATTCTCTGTAATTGCAAAAACATAGCACACTATGTTGCATTATGTTCCTATACCATTTCCAGCAAAGATTTTGGGAGAAAAATATCGGGTAGGCTGAAATCACAGCAGAACATCAATTCCAATCTGTACATGCTCATCCAGTCCTGGGTTATCTTGCATTCAGGGAATTGTAGTCTGATTTTTATAATGGGAAAACAGAAATACAAGCCCCAGAATGCAAACAACAAAAATAGGTCTGGATAAGCACCTGCATTTTGGAATGGATACAATAGAACAATCCCATTCAAAGGTTTTGTCACAAATTCTGCAGGCACATAGTTAGTGACTTAGATATCCCATCACTTGAAAAACAAGAAAACATACCTGAATTGCATCTATGACGAGTTCTTTGAGATTATCTTTTCTTGATTCGAGTTCTTTAGCTGCGGTACCAGGTAATAGCGACAAAATATCCTGTCAAAAAACATCCATAGGCCTTTATGAATATTATAGCTAAACATGTATAGGTTCCTTTAACTGTGAATGTATTCTTTTTAACATTGTATTTTGTTTCCAGTTTCAAGAATCACATCTTGCAAATCTATATGCTTTGCTGTTACTTGCTTACATCCTGACTGGAGACAAGAGGTGCACAGAGAAGTTATTTCATAATTTGTCAGTCATCTCTTTCACAAATTCTTATATATAAATTGTACTTATATTCGGTTCTCAAATATAGAGAAAGTGGTGTCCTAAAAGAAGCACATATGAAGGACTATGCGTTTTGGTTGAGGGAGTTCTCCACTTTCTAATAAGGGATTTTGATACCATTTGATACACGTGAGCCATAGAAACAATTGGTATTTAGAGTATGAGATTACTGGATAGACCAGAGTGCTAAGAGCTGGCTTACTCATTGTCTCATATTCTACATGAATGTGCCTTGTAACAGACTCCCATATAAATAATACAATGGTAATAGATCTAATGGTGAGTTGCTGATGGTCACACCTGTGTTTTTTGGCCCTAACAGTGGATTCCAATCAAGCAAATCAATGAAACAAGCTACCGTGATTTAGGGTGTCTGCCCCCATAGGCTGTCCATAATAAGCATTACTCTTGTGACAAGATGGGGTACCCAACAGATTCTGGGTGATGTGATTCTGGGTGGGGGAGGGGGGTCCTTTTATATTTAGTTGTTGTTTTCTTGGTATTACGTATGTGATTATCATGTAAGTGTTAGGTTTAAAGATAACCATCTTGGGACGTGACAAGTGCATTCCTGTTACGTTACCTGCTAAAGGCATCGTGGTCCTTCGGGTACTTGAGACCTTAAGGACTGCGTTGCTGTGAAAATATTTAAGCTACAATATCATCAATCTTTGTGAAGTAGTGATTTATGTGTACGTGTATGTCACATACTGAGATGTTCATTCACTGTCATACCAGCACTCTACTTAATGCAAACCATGCACGGGTATTTCCCTAGTTTTCAATCTCATGCCTATTCTCCTTGGCCCAATTGCTAGCACTTTGTAAGACAAGAGTGATGCACAGGCAACACACGACTAGTATTCAGAAAATGGCATGCCACTCTCAAAGGCTCCATGGTCGGAAAAATTCCTAAACAAGCATTTGAAGGATGCACGTTCAATAATGACTCTTTCATAAGGAGACATCTTCATATTAGATGGCTGTGCAGTGACTTTCCAAATAGCTCCCTTTAATTTTTACAATGGCAAAGGATTAAGGGCTCTCCCCTCCTGCAATATGATCATACAGACATGCAACAGTCTCACCTGATAAACTCCAATCCTGCTAGAGACAGTGCATAACCTATGGTATGCTAGAAGTGACTACCCAGCAAAATATGTGGCGAACAACCTCCACACACCAAATTGTGTGGACGTGGCACTCACAAGGTTAACAGACCATTAAATAAGCAAACATCAATTACTTAACTTTGTGAAACATACCAATTAGTCTAATAAAAGACATATTATGAATTAGGAGGTATTTTCATCAGTGTACTATTTCCACATAATTCAACATAATGTAGATATTTAAGAACTTGGCCTTATCCCATCTAACAAAACACTGTAAATCAAAGCTCAGCCTTTTGCCTTTGTCTGGCCACACATTCATTCTGTTTAACATCAGCAATAACCCAAATCTCTTTCTATGAGAACAGAGACGTCCTCATATGCCCACCATACCACTCAAACTGCTAACAGGGGAGGGTCATACTGTGCAAGGTACAGTATACTGACAACACCACAAACATGATGGTTCAGCGTATCCCTTTAACAACCACATGGTTGGTATGTTTATTTTTTTATTTATTTGTTTATTTATGTATGTATTTATTGCATTTATTTCAGCACACCGAACCATTAAGCATCAAGGTGTTGGTTACAGATTGGTGCATTGTACATTAGTGAAGTGCAAGAACAAGCATAAGGGTTACAGATTAATTGTTGTGTGAAAACAGACTGGCAAAGCCTCACCTCATGGTATGGGGGGATACATCAGGTGGGCAGACAAGCATTTGCGACATAATAGGTGTTTGTCTATACAGATTGGCAAGGTCTCACCTCATGGTACGGGGGCTACATCAGGCATGCAGACAATCATATGAGATATAATAGGTGCTTGTTTATACAGACTGTCAAAACCTAACCTCAGGGTATGGCGGCAACATCAGGCGTGTAGACAAGAATATGAGACATAATAGGTGTATGTGTATACAGACTGGCAAAGCCTCACCTCATGGTATGTGGGCTACATCAGGCGTGCAGACAAGCATATGAGACATAATAGGTGTGTGTGTATACAGACTGGCAAAGCCTCATCTCAAGGTGCAGGGGGCTTCATCAGGCGTGCAGACAAGCATATGAGGCATAATAGGTGTGTGTGCATGTGTGTATGCAGACTGGCAAAGCCTCACGTCATGGTGCAGGAGGCTACATCAGGCATGCAGACAAGCATATGAGACCTAATAAAATGTGTGTGTGTATATACAGACTGGCAAAAGCCTCAGTTCATGGCTACTGCCTTTGTGCAGGTAGGCATAAAGTACAGAGTGAAATGGGTACAATATTTGGTGAGGTCTAGTTTTGTCTAGTTACATAGCCTACAAATAACAATATAAAATGCAAGCATAGTTCAACACGCTGTGAGAATAACATTACGAGTTCAGGCTAGTAGGTACATGGGAGATTGTGAGTAGACATATTGTAATGGGGGAAAATATGGGTAAAGTCACCCACATTGAGAAAGGGAAAAGGAGTAGTGAGCCAGCAGGACCGCAGCCAAGAGGACCATGGCTGCCCTCACAACCAGCGCTGTGGGAAATATGAGACAGCTGCAGTTAGAGAAAGGGCAGTGTAAGTGGAGTGGAGATGGTATGTTCCATACCTTCTCCCGCCATAGTGTACACGGCGATGAGTTGGACTCAGCAGTTTTAGTTCAGTACTAAACAGATGGAGAGAAGGAAAAGAAATACTGTGGCACCGTATGTGTCTAGACATGCCCAGACAGTGTTAGGTAGGACCTTTATAGTCACTCCTTGATGGGGGCCAGCTATGCCTGCCGGCTCCCAGTGTAGGAAGTAAATATAATAAGCCTTGGCCAATCCACTGATTGCGGAGCTGGGCTTCGGGGTGCTGAAGGCGTCGGGAGTCGAGAGGTTGCAACACCGGGCATGGTGGTCATTGCCAAAGAGTTCCTTAAATTCAGTTGAGAGCAAAGCAAGGGCTTATCTGTGTCCATCTATGGAGGGAAGATGATTCTGCAGTGCTGAGATCTTGAAGTACAGGCCCAGACAGGGTTAGGTATGAACCTTATAGGGACCCTTTGAGGGGGCTGGCTATGCCTGCCGAATCCCAATGTGGGAAGGTATAAGGGATATTGACCTATTGACCCCATCAAAAAAATATGCACACACGAAGCATATTTCTGACCTATGGATGCACAAAGGTACAAAATAAAATAAATACATAACCACTCTATTGAAAATGGACCTGGTGAAAAACCAGACTTGCCTGCTAATACCACTTCTTTACAGGAAACTAAAAAAGCAGGAACATGTTAAGTCAATGAAAATATTAACGTTGCAAACAAGGGCAATAATGAATCACCAGAAATTGAAAGAAATTCAACACAGCATGCATTCCCTGCCACACACGACATGCAAGAAACAGAGCAGCAACCTTCCATTAGATTGCCTGCAACCAAACAGTCTGGTCGAAACTGTGGTTTCCACACATTCAGTGTTGCAGTGAGTCGTTCTTTGCAGAGTAAGAATCACAAAGAGTACAATTTCAAAGCAAATTTTACATAATACTGACAAATCAATCTGGCAACAAGCAGTCTTCCCCAAGTGCTCATTGATGCCAATGTACACACATTCTGTCAACCCCCCACCAATATAATCCATACATCTGCAAGCTGCAGTAAAACCAGTTTAAACCTTTTGTGTAGCTCACTGATGTCAGCCCTTTAGTTGTGGTCCACGAAATAATAAAATCATGAAATAAATATATTTCAACCGGAGGTCTTGTCTATATTTAATGAATAAATGCAAGAGAGTTACTATGTGCTAATTTGAGTACTATTAAGAGCACATATATTGTGTACAGTGTAATTGATGCAACATATGGGTGCCCATTATGGAAAGTGAAGTAAGAACTGGCGAATACATGATGTACTTGTCCTTGTTCACTTGCATGAGTGATCAACAGAAATGCTTAAGCCTTTCACACACCAGGCTCATAATGTCCATGAGATCAGCTCACAATGTGTCAGAGATGAGGTCACTGCATGCCACGAGTCAGATCACATGACAGGGAAATTCTTCTGCTGAACATGATCACAATGAAAATGGCTTTAATTGTTTTCTAAAATACTTGCAAGCTATGCACCCTTCCCTATCAGACATGGTCATAAATGCTTGTTAGCATTTTGCTTGGAAGGAAAAATACATGGGGTTAGATATACAGACGTGTAAGTAACAGTGCTGTTTATAGGTTCCTATTCTTGAAGAACCATGTACAGATAATAGCACTTGATTGCATGTGGCACCAACCAAATGATAAAATTGTTCTGCAATTTCAAATTCATCACTAGGTGTTCCGCGGCTGATACTGCTGATATACTGACATTGCTTCTCACTGATGTAGTAGTTGTGCAGCTGTCACAGAACGGGTTCAAATCGCTCTTCCATGTTTGCTATATTACACTTCAGGGAAGAGGATACATTGGAGAATGTACAGGAATGAGATCTGGTTGTCAAAATGCTCTACTTATGCCTTAGAGAACATATAAAAAGTAGTGATGTGTGGATTCCTGGTATTCTATGCAAAGATGGTGTAGCAAGGGGATATTAGAGCCAGGTCACTTGGACTAATTTAAACAAGATTGGATGTATTGGCAATTAATATTGATGCAATATTGCTCCAGTCTTTTCTAGAATTACATCTACTTTATAGCTAGTTTTAGGCAAACCATTGACAGCGCTACCTGAAAGACTCAAGTTGAGTGAAGCATTTCCAAACCTCATAACTACGCAAAGGATTTAGAGAGATTCATCAAAACGTGTTTAAACAGCTAGGTAGGGTACATGGTTCAAGCAGCTAGTTTACATCTTGAAGGAATCCTTTCTTGCAGAGCAGAAATCCTAGGCTTAACATTTTGTATAGCAGACCCCTGAGATCTAGATCTTGGTACACATGGGGATAACTGAAATATCCCATATGAATCACACCCCTCTACTCAGAAAACTGGTCCAGCAATCTGTTCATACAGGCCAGTAAAATTAAAATGCTGTTACTACGCTCTACACAATGCTACTCAAGCATCATAGAAAATCATGTTTAATAGGTCTAGATAGGTCTAGATAAAGAATATAGAGATATATGTGATTTTATCAAACCCAAAAATAGAGAATACAATTTTAACAAACCCAAAATAGTTTGATCATTTATTTCTGGGTGCGGGGTCCCCCAAGGCCCCTGTTTCCCCATGTTTAAATCTGCACCCCAACCCCCTCCCCACCAGATGTAACCTCTCACCCCACCCCCACATATCTTTTATTTTAAATCAGTTTTTTATTTTCTATTTGTTAACATTTCATTCTCAATTTTCTATTAGGTAAAATCACTGGATACCTAATATAGTACCCACAGCAAAGTCAACTTAATCATGGATCGGGCATAGATCAGATTTTAGAACAGCCCTGTGGCCGATCATCAAACACACAATTAAACAAGATACCAATATATTAGGTACAAGGGAATATGAGGCAGAGAACTCAGTCCAAGAATATGAACAATCAAAAGACTAACATTGATTCAAACTATTGACAATTAGTTCATCTTTATTCAGTAAGAAGCACATTAAATAAAGGTGGTCCTTCATGTGCAAGACCAGTACCATTCCTCTGTCTGCAATATTTAATAGATTTAAGCAGGTAACCAATGCCCAATTCACAGTGGGCCAACGAAAACAATCTTACACTTTATGTAGATATACCCAGAATAAAATCTGCAAATAATCCCAGATTCAAATAATGTAGTTGAAAGGAAAAGGAGGGATTGCATGGTCTGCATTTTGTTGAATACAGTGACTGAAAGGATAGTATCAATAGACTACTCATCAACTGATAAACCAGATACTGAGTCAAAAGAGAGGCATGGAAAACAATAATTAAGATCTCCAAACTAATCAAATGAATACATCAATGACTGCATGAAATAAAATACTGGGAAAAACTGGAAAGGATGGCTCTTCAAAATCATAACTGATGATAGAGCCATTTTCTTCGGTGCATCCTTCTTTTAAATGAGTTTAACTTATGTATGGCTACTAAAAAAACAATTTCTGAAAGTATTTGATAAACAATTGCTGACACAGAAGCTTCCTAATATGCATTCAATAATATGCATTCAACAACTTGCTTAAACCCCCCCCCCCCGATAACTTGGCATTGTATATCCACCAATCATCAACCATGTTTAGTCCTTAAATACTCCCTGTTACTGTTACTGTTATTTGTCCGGTCCTATTACTGCTCCTAAACTATCTATACTATCTCTATTATAATATTTTCAAATTACTAGACTGATATAATATATGTTGAGTTTTCTGAGGGGGATTCATAGTTCAAGGTGCCAGTGATTCCTCGGGGCTCTAAGTTCCAAGGGGCGATGCACATACTGCATCAACCGATTCTAACCACAGAACAAGGAGAGCGCTATTGCTTTCTACCGTTAGCCTTGGGACAGACTTCTTTGTAGGACCACTTGCTCGATTCACATACTGAGCAGCAGCTTGGAACCCGAAAGCAAACACTGCCACATGAATGTGGGGCTAGATGAAAGGACCTTGTGTCACAAAGGGCTGATGCTGAATTAATACAGAAGCCAGCTGTTGGTCCTGAATTACTGACTACAGGTCAGAAGAAACCAGGAGAAGTCCAGGGAAGGTAAAATAGGCTCCAGGGCATGACACAGGGAGAGATGAGTTTATAGGTTTTGGGACAACTCATTGTTACATTCTCTATGGAGATAATTTCGTCTGAACCGTCTACCATACCAATACCAGTTCAATGGATGCCCTGAATCAAAAAAGCATTTGACGTGCGGGGGCTCACTATTATAATATAAGAAACTCCAAGGCAGGTATTGGGCATGTTTGTTTGTGTAGGGTTGGCTCCTATTACTAGAAAGGCAGCCACCATGATGAAGCACCAGGAGCACAAGGGGTGCCCACTGACTTTACCAGGCCTGACAACCCGAAGGTCATGGCTGTACCTGGACAATGTAACGCTCACCTGATTCCCGTAGAGGCGCCGGTCTTGATTGGGCATATACCGTATCTTCAAAGGTGATGTGTAACACACGGCTGGCTCTTTGGGCTGGACCTCTGTGCACTGTATGTCTGACTCGAAGGGTAAGATGTCTGCAGATAGAAAATATGGGATTAAGGAAATGGGTTATTGAATGTCTCTCTCTTCTTCCCTTTCTCTTCTCCTGTAGAACCCCAAAGGTTAACGCTCTCACCTTAGGTAAGTGAACGCCGTGCTCTCCATCTGCCTCGGGGCAGGGTGCTGTAACCAGTTTCTTCACTGGATAAGGGGAGCAGGCCTCTTGACTTCAGAGGACTGCTGTCCGTCGTTTACTGCACAAACGGTAAGTTTCGAGTAATTCTAATGTCTTTAAAGTCTTTAGTAATGATGTCTCTTGTTTTGCAGGGTTCCGGCGATGGCGGATGACGGGCTGAAGTGAGTTGAAGATGGAGCCCGTGTGATGAATAGAAGCGCCTGGAAGCACGTAAGTAAGCGCTTGTTGCCTGCTTCACGATGCGCTCTAACTGTCTTTTTATTTTGCAGGTACAAGTTCGGAGCGGCTGCAGGGGGTTAGATACCCACTGGGTTAGATGTGGAAAGGAGTAATGGCACGTGAGTATTAAAGTTCCCCAATGTCTTTAAACGCACCTTGTTTTGTCTTTCAGATGCGGGGTGCAGCGCCGAAGGCCTCCGGAGCGTGCGAAGAGTTGGTAAGCTTTTGTCTTTCAGATGCCGGAATGCAGTGTGAAGACCTCCGGAGTGCACGAAGAGTAGGTAAGCCTTTGTCTTTCAGATGCCGGAATGCAGCGCGAGGCGTTGGTGACAGCCGATGGACCAGGTAAGTGAAGAGCTGTCACTGAAGACCGTAATGCTAACCTGTTCTTTCTTGTCTTTATAGGTGTTGCTGAAGACTGGATTCAGGATGGTAAGCCTTTTTCCTTAGGCCCAGGATCAGATGCAGAAGACACGATGAGCGTTCTGCTGCAGAGGATGCAGAATAACGCAAAGCAAGATTCATCCATCGGGTGTGGTTTAAATAGCCTCCTGTAGTGCTTAGGTGTCTCCTTCCACAGCCACGCCTAGGTAAGAAAAGAGTTCCTGCTTTCCAGAAGAGTTCCAGTGTTCTGAATCTAGGGAGTGGCTCCTGCCCCACCCAACAGGAAAAGTAGTTCCAAACAGAAGAGGATCAGAGGCTCAACTGGCAGGCAAGTAAGCAGCATGGTCTGCTGCAGGTAAGTCCACCCAAGCATTATGAGCCCGGCGCTTCCAGCGCTGGGACTGGGCATATTTATGAGCCTGGTGCCACTGGCGCCAGGACTGGGTCCAAAAGGTCCCAATTGGGACTGGTTGGCCTTCGGAACCTGGGTTATGGATCTGCTTCCAAGGGAGTTGGGAAAACCCTGACCTTTTGGAAGCAGAGATCATGACAGTACCCCCCCTCAAGGCCCCTCCCAAACCGGGCTTCTCCGGGGGTTTTGGCTTGTCAGGAAATGTTCGGTGAAATCTTTTGATTAGGCGAGGAGCGTGGACATATTCAGCAGGTTCCCAGGATCTCTCTTGGTGGCCGTAGCCTTTCCAGTCAATTAGGTAAAATAGTTTAGATTTGGAGATCTTGGAGTCCAGAATGCTTTTGACTTCAAACTCGAGTTCTCCATCAACTAGGATAGGTTTTGGAGATTTAGTTAGTCGGGTTTGAGGTTGCACGGGTTTTAATAGAGAGACGTGGAACACCGGATGTATCTTCATGTGCGGGGGCAAGTCCAACTTGACCGCTACTGGGTTTACTATGGTAGTGATGGAATAGGGACCAAGGTATCTTGGGTTGAATGTGCGTGGCCCTTTTAGAGGTAGATATTTGGTGGATAACCAGACTTGATCCCCTACTTGATATTGAGGGGCTTCCTTCCGATGTTGATCTGCTCCTTTCTTGTATTGTTCTTTAGCCCTTTGAAGGTGAGAAACAGCTTCCTTAAAGGCTTGGGTGATTGTAGAATGCAGGTAGTCTACTGCTGGTGTTTCAAGATCTTGGAGGGGATCCAACTCCGAGGTTCGAGGGTGACTGCCGTACAAAAGAAAAAACGGGGTTTTCCCAGTTCCCGAATGGACAGAGTTATTGTAGGCATATTCGGCTATCCAAAGGATGTCTTTCCAAGTTTTTTCCGTTTGTTGCAGCATGCAGCGTAAATACTGTTCCAGAGTTTGATTGGTCCTCTCGGTTTGTCTGTCGGTCTGAGGGTGGTGACTGGTCGATAGTCTCACATCAATTTGAGCCGACCGACAGCAACTTCGCCAAAAATGAGAAATAAATTGACTACCTCGATTCGAAATTAGAACCGAAGGAAAACCGTGCAGTCGGACGATGTTTTCGAGAAATTCTCGGGCCAGAGTTGC
Source organism: Ambystoma mexicanum (assembly GCF_040938575.1). NCBI lineage: Eukaryota > Metazoa > Chordata > Amphibia > Caudata > Ambystomatidae > Ambystoma > Ambystoma mexicanum. The sequence goes on from NC_090924.1 coordinate 1,117,707,365, forward strand.
TGCTGTTGGCAAGCCTTTGAGCGGAATGAAATGCGCCATCTTGGAGAATAAGTCCACGATTACTAGAATCGTATTGTATCCGGAGCATGGAGGTAGATCGGTGATGAAGTCCATAGAAAGCGTATGCCAAGGGCGAGGTGGGATGTCAATAGGGCGTAAGAGGCCTGCTGGTCTTTCCTTTTGACTCTTGTTTTGGGCGCATACTCCACAGGACATTATAAAGTCTCTGATATCTTTTTTCCAAGAGGGCCACCAGAAGTAGCGCTTGATCTTTTCTGAGGTCTTGGCCATACCGGGATGTCCTTCCATTAAAGAATCGTGATAACAAGAGATTACTTTTTTCTGTAAATCTGTGCTGGGTAGGTATAATCGTTCTTGGAAATACAATAAGTTGTCCTTTACTGCAAAGTCCTTTCCCTGCAGATGCCAAGTCTGTATGTCTGCTGGAGTTACAAGTTGCCTGGCTTTATCCTTAACTTCCTCTATGGATTCTGTGGCGATTACACCCAGAATTCTTTGTTCGGGAATGATTGGTACAGGTTTAGGGTTGATCAAGTGTTCTTCCACTCCCATGCGAGAAAGGGCACCAGCTTTACCGTTCTTTGTACCAGGTTGATAGGTAATTATGAAGTCAAACTCGGCAAAGAATAATGCCCAACGGAGTTGTCTAGAGGATTGGGCTTTTGCGGTTTTCAAATATTGCAGGTTTCGGTGATCCGTAATCACAGTAACGGTGTGTCGGGCCCCCAGCAGATAATGCCGCCAAGCCTTAAAGGCAGACTTGATAGCCAGAAGTTCCTTGTCAGTAATCGTGTAATTGATTTCAGGAGGCGAGAATTTGCGGGACCAAAATGCCACGGGATGCAACTGATTGGTTACCGGGTCCTTTTGTGATAGAACTGCCCCCATGGCAAGGCTTGAAGCATCAGTTTCCACGATGTAGGGGAGTTCGGGGCGAGGGTGTTTTAAGATTGGTGCAGAGATAAATTTAGTCTTCAAATCCTGGAAAGCTTGTTCCGCCTCGGTAGACCATTCAAAACGTTTGTTTTTCTTTAACAAGGCAGTGATGGGCTGGACTATTCGAGAGAATTCGGGGATAAACCTGCGGTAAAAGTTAGCGAAGCCTAACATGCTTTGCACACCTTTTACGGAGGATGGTGATGGCCATTTGAGAACTGCATCGACCTTCTTTGAATCCATACGCACTCCGCCAGGTGATAATATGAATCCCAAGAATTCAACTTCAGTCACGTTGAAAACACATTTTTCCAATTTAACGAAAAGTTTGTGTTGACGCAATCTTTCGAGGACCATTTTCACGTGTTTCCGATGTTCAGATTCCGATGAAGAATAAACGAGGATGTCGTCAATGTAAACAACAACACACACATCTATGAGCTCTCTGAGGACATCGTTCATAAAATATTGAAAGGCGGCCGGGGCATTGCAAAGTCCGAAGGGTATGACCTCATATTCAAATAGCCCATACTTGGTGCGGAAGGCCGTCTTCCATTCATCGCCCTCTTTTACTCGTACCAAGTGGTAAGCTCCTCTAAGATCCAGCTTTGTATATATGCATGCTTTTCTGACTTGGTCCAGGAGTTCAGGGATCAAAGGTAACGGATATCTATTCTTAACGGTGATCTGGTTCAGGGAGCGATAATCTATACAAGTTCTAAGGTCTCCTTCCTTTTTTGGAACGAAGAACAAAGCTGAAGAAGCAGGGGACTTGGAAGGACGAATAAACCCATTTGCCAGGTATTGATCCAGGTATTGTCGAAGGTGAAGGTTCTCAGGCTCGGTGAGGGCATAAATTCTACTACAAGGAGGAGTAGATCCAGGTATCAGGTCTATCTGGCAGTCATAAAACCTATGAGGAGGTAGAGAGTTAGCCTGATCCTTCCGGAAAACATCTTGGTATTCTAGGTATTCGGGAGGTAACTGGGGAGTCTCTGAAGAAATTGCTGCCAGTGCAACACCAGGTGGAGGGTGACAAGTAGAGACACATTCTGGAAACTGGACCGTTCTTGCTCGCCAATCGATCAGAGGATTGTGTTTCTCTAACCAAGGTATTCCTAGAATAATCTGAAACTGAGGGGCCTTGATCACATCGAACACGATCTTCTCATGGTGTCCATCTTGACTTACTAGCGTCACCTCTTGAGTGGTATGCGTTACTGGCCCGGAGGCTATCTCCGTACCATCCACCGTAGTAATGACATCCTTTACAGCCTTGGGACAAAGAGTTAGATTCATCCTCAAAACCATTTCATGATCCACATAATTGCCGATGGCACCGCTGTCGACGTAAGCTTCAATTGCATGTAATCGATCCGGATTATCAGGGCTAATGAGGACCATAGGTATCACGAAATGCGAGGTCACGGAACTGGTTTTCACGCTCGGCAAGAGGACCTCTATTCTTGTCGGGCGAGGTTGTTTCCCTGCTCAGAGTTTGTAACTTTGGTAACTGCAGCTCCTACTGCCTTCTTGGCAGGTTTCACCGGACAGTCTCAAAGAAAGTGCCCTGAGTTTCCGCAATAGAGGCATAATTGCAACTGTTTTCTCCTTTCCCGCTCCTTTTGTGTTAGAGGACCTTTCAGACCCCCTATTTGCATGGGTTCCCCGGAGTCTACTCCTTTGGAAGGAGTTGGCGGTTTGGAAAATACTTGAGCATCAAACTTGGAACGATCGGCCTTCCTGTTCTGCAGTCTGTGATCTATTTGAACGACTAAGTCTATATAGTCCGAACAATCTTGTGGGGGATTCACTACTTGGGCTAACACATCTTTGAGCTCTCCACGTAGACCTCTATAAAACAGCGTAATCATTTTGTCCTCAGGCCATTGAGTTTCCACTATCAGTCTGTTGAAAGACGCAATATAAGCCAAAAGGTCTTGATTACCTTGTCGCAATGAAAGAAGCACATTGTCCAAGGCCTGCCCCTGTGAATGTCTTGCGAACAGTTTTTCCATACTGAGCTGAAAAGCTTGAAAATCATGGAGGACCGGATCATCTTGATTTACTAGAGGGATCGACCAGTCTGCCGCATTGCCACTAAGGTACGAAAGCACGAAAGCTACTTTAGCTTGATCAGTTGGAAAGGCTGCTGGCCGGCATAAGAAATGCAACCGGCACTGATTGATAAATACTGCAAACCTCTTTGGGTCACCAGAAAATCGTTCGGGCGCATCCAGAGGTACATTCCCAGGTAGGTTGATCTGCACTGGATTCATAGAGGATGTAGAAGGAAGATTTCCCCCAGATGCGGGTAACGGGGTCTGTCCGGCTTGTGACTGTAGCAATTGTCTAGCGAGATCATCTGTTCACTCCTTGGAAATAATCAGTTCCCTTCTTAGAGCGTTCGTTTCCTGACGGGCTGCATGCACTTCTGCCCTTAGTTCCCCAAGTAACTGGGCTAGCTGGTCGGTATCTGAGGTTTCCATAGCTCCTGGACGGGAGTTTTGTGGTAGTCTTTGCGTTCTGTAACGCTCACCTGATTCCCGTAGAGGCGCCGGTCTTGACTGGGCGTATACCGTATCTTCAAAGGTGATGTGTAACACACGGCTGGCTCTTTGGGCTGGACCTCTGTGCACTGTATGTCTGACTCGAAGGGTAAGATGTCTGCAGATAGAAAATATGGGATTAAGGAACTGGGTTATTGAATGTCTCTCTCTTCTTCCCTTTCTCTTCTCCTGTAGAACCCCAAAGGTTAACGCTCTCACCTTAGGTAAGTGAACGCCGTGCTCTCCATCTGCCTCGGGGCAGGGTGCTGTAACCAGTTTCTTCACTGGATAAGGGGAGCAGGCCTCTTGACTTCAGAGGACTGCTGTCGGTCGTTTACTGCACGAACGGTAAGTTTCGAGTAATTCTAATGTCTTTAAAGTCTTTAGTAATGATGTCTCTTGTTTTGCAGGGTTCCGGCGATGGCGGATGACGGGCTGAAGTGAGTTGAAGATGGAGCCCGTGTGATGAATAGAAGCGCCTGGAAGCACGTAAGTAAGCGCTTGTTGCCTGCTTCACGATGCGCTCTAACTGTCTTTTTATTTTGCAGGTACAAGTTCGGAGCGGCTGCAGGGGGTTAGATACCCACTGGGTTAGATGTGGAAAGGAGTAATGGCACGTGAGTATTAAAGTTCCCCAATGTCTTTAAACGCACCTTGTTTTGTCTTTCAGATGCGGGGTGCAGCGCCGAAGGCCTCCGGAGCGTGCGAAGAGTTGGTAAGCTTTTGTCTTTCAGATGCCGGAATGCAGTGTGAAGACCTCCGGAGCGCACGAAGAGTAGGTAAGCCTTTGTCTTTCAGATGCCGGAATGCAGCGTGAGGCGTTGGTGACAGCCGATGGACCAGGTAAGTGAAGAGCTGTCACTGAAGACCGTAATGCTAACCTGTTCTTTCTTGTCTTTATAGGTGTTGCTGAAGACTGGATTCAGGATGGTAAGCCTTTTTCCTTAGGCCCAGGATCAGATGCAGAAGACACGATGAGCGTTCTGCTGCAGAGGATGCAGAATAACGCAAAGCAAGATTCATCCATCGGGTGTGGTTTAAATAGCCTCCTGTAGTGCTTAGGTGTCTCCTTCCACAGCCACGCCTAGGTAAGAAAAGAGTTCCTGCTTTCCAGAAGAGTTCCAGTGTTCTGAATCTAGGGAGTGGCTCCTGCCCCACCCAACAGGAAAAGTAGTTCCAAACAGAAGAGGATCAGAGGCTCAACTGGCAGGCAAGTAAGCAGCATGGTCTGCTGCAGGTAAGTCCACCCAAGCATTATGAGCCCGGCGCTTCCAGCGCTGGGACTGGGCATATTTATGAGCCTGGTGCCACTGGCGCCAGGACTGGGTCCAAAAGGTCCCAATTGGGACTGGTTGGACCTCTGAACCTGGGTTATGGATCTGCTTCCAAGGGAGTTGGGAAAACCCTGACCTTTTGGAAGCAGAGATCATGACAGACAATCACTAAGTGATGTGGTGTCAGCACTTACCAGACCCTCTGTCCAGGTGGAGGGCTTGGACATAGATAAAAGGGCAAAACAGATGCCTTTAGCATGTTGGTTGTGGATGACAAGGAGATTTCCCCACCCCATGTTTTCCCAAGGTAGTTTTAGGTGGTAAGATTCACAAATGTGTACGTTCAGGCCACCAAGATTGTCAGAGTGATCCTATGTTAAACCCAAAAGCGATTGCACACCCTAACTCCATGAAATGGAATCCTTCTGAAAGGGTGGCCCTTGGTGTAGATGGTTTGCTGACATATACAATGCTGTCGCCTATTCACAGTAAAATGAGGGCAGAGTGTGACTACCATTTTTACATAGCCTAAACAAGGTACCACCCCTGTCACAGATTCTAAGGTTAACATTCTCTTTTGGAAATATTGGATGGATCTGTCCAAAGGGGTGAACAAGGCATTAGTGACATGTCAGTATGGGTGTCTTGGCAAGCCCTGCCTCTAGAATAAACTCCGGGACATTGCAGTTGAGACTACATTCCTGGGCAAGAAGAGAGGTCCTAATGAAGTGAGTAATTGGGTGCAATGTCTTCTATGTTTTCTAGGGGACAGTAAAGCCTCCATGTCACATGAAATGAGGAAGGGCACAATATTGAAAATGTGCCGTAAACGTATTTTCTCAGTGGAGGATAATGAAAATGTATATTACTACTTTAACATCAATATACAAGCCCAGGCACCTTTACAAAAGATCTTCTGCCCACAGGTTTCTGCAGGGCTTACCATGGCAGAGGCTGAACAGCTGACACTCACCCACAATCAGGCCTCAACAGAAATAGGAACACCCCTCAGGAACTATCCCCATAAAAGACCACATTTACCCCAACAGGATCAATGTTTCTGGACCTGAGGTTTCACAGGTTAACGAGGGTCATGGCAACTTCTCACATGGTGGATACCTGGGGGCAATCTTTACTTGGGAATAAAGATCCTGTACATATGTAAATTGGTCTCTTTTTCTATAGATTCCTACAGAAAATGTATGGGTTCCACTGAGATTCTGCCAGCGCTCCAGTACAGTTGATTAATAGAGTATCACTTAATTCTCAATCCTGTGCAACCTGTTGATAAGCAAAGGTCAGATGAGATCAGGAAAAGTGCTGTAGAATGAGCTTTCTTCTAACAGCAAGGATGTGCGAAAAACATATTCTTTGTTTAGAAGACAAACAAATGGTTCAGGCTTTTAATCAATCTCAGGGACCTTAACAAGTGCATACATACAGACACTTGCAGATGGCGAAAATCCTCTTGTTGAGAGATGTGCTGTGGCCAGGATTTTGGTTCCTCATTTTGGAGCTGAACGTTGCTTAATTGATAGTTCCAGTTCATTTCTCTCACAGCCAGTTTCTGCACTTTGCATGGGAAGAGGTGAAATACAAATTCTCTTCTCTGCTGTTTGGACTTGCTTCAGCACCATGAAGCTTCAGGAAGCTCCTGTGCACTGATGGTAGCCTTTCTAAGGGCATGAGAGTTGAGCATGGTCATTTACTTGAACAAATATTCTCTTCTGGGCGAGTCATTCTGTTCAGTCCTTTTGATATGATGGAGTACCTTCTGTAGAATCTGGGCTTGAGAGGCAAATGAGAATAGTCAGAGGCAGCACCAACCAAGAAGCTCCAAATTCTAGGATTTGTTTTATATTGAGGGACTTATACTTTGCAATTACCCATGTCCAAGGTGGTGAGGATCAAAAAGGAATTACTGGAGGCTCTATCTGAACCAGTGGTGTCTCATCATTATCTGGCCTTAAGCATAGGCCTTTTTTCTTCATTCACCCTCAAACCCTAAATATAACAGCCATACACAATGAACTAGTGTATTCAAATGTGTTCCCCTTCCCCTGGAGCAAATACATAGCTTTTCTTGTGCTTGTGCTATGAAGAATGACAGAATGACTGCATTTTTTTCTTTCATGGCAAACCTATTCTTAGCATTTTGCGATTCTTATAAGTAGGGGGTTGAGGATGCGTCCTGAGTGATGTCAGTGACAGTCTCTTCGGCATATACATTGTTTGCAGATTGCTTCTGCATCCTAAGTAGTCATCTGTTTCCCCAAGAACTACGCACACTGGGATGATATATGATATGATATGATATGACATTTATAACGCACCTGCACACAATTGTTTCTAGGCTCCACAAGACAAGGGAGGGGAGACATAGGGAGGACAAGACAGAGGATCCGACTTGGCCTTGTGTCATTCCGATTGTGCAAGTGCGAGGGGGGGAAGTGCAGAGGAGAGGATAGGGGGAAGAGCGATTAGGGCAGCATGGCTCTGAGTAAGTGTAGCCAGGGCAGCGCGGCACTGGGTAAGTGTAAGGATGAAAGGGGTCTGTAGTGGGTACACTTAAATACCCTAAGTGTGCGGTAGGCCAGGAGGCAGTGCAAAGGAAGACTGGTCGTGGAGGAACCAGGTACCCTGTCAGACTCTGAGAGAACCAAACAACCAGTTGGTGCAGCAGACAGGTAAGTTAGCATGAGAGCGAGAGTGAGAAAGCAGAGGAGAAAGGGAGGGTATTGAGCTGCTTCCGGAACTTCAGGTGGTCCGGTTTAAGTTTTAGAGGGGCAGGGAGGCCATTCCAAAGGGAGGAACCTGCAGAGGAGAGATATCTACCCCCTACTCTCTGCCTGGAGAAGCGTCTGACCCTCAGAGAGTTGGAGGTAGCTGAGCGAAAGGCTCTAGAAGAAAGGTATTTCGGTAGAGCTAGTTGGAGAGGGTCTTGAACTTGATTGTTGCAGCCACCAGGATGCAGTTGAGAGATTTCAGGTCTGGAGAGATATAGTCCCTGGGCTTGAGACCAAGGATAAGTCTTGCAGTCCTGTTTTGGATTAGTTGCAGAGTGCAAAGAGAAGAGGTAGGCAGATTGAGAAAAAGTCTGTTGCAATAGTCCAGCCTGGAGAGAAACAGGGCTCTGGAGAACATGAGCTTCTGGGGGAAGGTGAGAAAAGGTAGAATACCACTGAGGAGGTGCAGCTGGAACTGGGCCTTTTTTGCAAGGTCTGCGATGTGAGGAGAAAATGAGAGAGTGAAGTCAACATGATCCAAGGTTTTTTGCCTCACATGATGGCAAGGGAAGAGGGCCAAAGGAGGGTGGCTTGAGTGAGAGAGAGAAAGCAGGAGCAGGGGTTCTTATAAGAAGGATATGATATGATATGATATGGTATGATATGGCATTTATAACGTGCCTATACACAAGTGTCTACATCTACATCTACATCTACATCTTACTGGCATTACAGCAAAGATCGCTGGAGGCGCTCCAATCCTGAATTATGGATAGACAGTCAAGAATGAGCGAGGGAGAGGAGGAGGCTGTTGGAAGCATGAAAGAGAGTTGAATGTTATCCACATAACACTGAAAGTTAGAAGAGAAGGTAGAGATCAGGTGGGCCAGAGGGGCTAAATAGACATTGAAGACACAGGGTGAAAGGATAGAGCCCTAGGGGACACCACATGTGGAGAGAGAGGTGGTGGAGAGAAATGACACAAATTCGACCTGGGAGGGACAGTCCAGGAGGAAGGTGGTCAGCCACACCAGGGCCTGATCCGTGATGCCCAGGTTCAAATGGAGTCGGTTGACCAGGGTGGCTTGATTGACCGTGTCGAAAGCAGAGGGAAGGTCAAGGAGGATGAGGACAGAGGAAGAGCTGGAGTCGAGATTAGAGAGCAGATATCCATGTGTGTTTTTGAAGAACAGTTTCCATGTCTCTGGCTGCTCTGAAGCCAGACTGATGGTCATGCAGATAACCAACAGATTCAGTGTGGAGAGTAAGCTGTGAGATCGCCACTTTTTCCAGGAGTTTGCCCAGGAAAGGGGTGATAGAAATCAGATGATAGTTTGCTAGACATGTAGGATTGTCAGAAGGCTTTTTTAGGAGTGGTGCACAAGGGAGTGCTTGAGGAGAGAGGGGAAAGATCCAGTGGCGAAAGAGTGATTGCAGAAGTCAGCCAAAGCGGGAACGAGGGTGGCAATGTGGTCCTAGATGGTTTTGGAAGAGCAGGGGAGCACCTGTTTGGACGACACTCTAGAGACATGATCGTGTGTTGTCAGAGAGAAGGAGGAAAAAGGAAGAGGAGATGGAGAGGCAGTCAGAGGGAACCTGAGAGAGGTAGTGGTAGAGGGAGAGGGAGAGGAAGAAGAAAACGAGGTCAGGATGGCCTGACTTTTAGAGGTGAAATGAGAGATCAGAGCAATACAGAGTGGCTGCGAGGGAACAGGAGAGGTGGAGACTGCAGTAGGATTGGCCAGCTCCTTCCAGATTTTGCTTCCTTTGAAATTGATTCCTTTGAGCAGGTGGCAGGCCGTTTGTCTGAGGATGTGCCCAAAGCCCTCCACTTCCTCTCAGATGCCCTACACTTGCATTTCAGGGCGGTGAGGTTGGAGTCGTACCAAGAGTTGAACTTGGAGGTACGCTTCAGATGGATTCTCATAATAGGGACAAGAGTGTCCAGAGTGTTGGAGATAGAAAAATGCAGGTTAGAGGGGGCTTTTCCACAGTACAAGTCAGCCACAGGAGTAGGAGGAGCAGAGAAAGTAGAGTGCTGGGGTCGGCTTTGCTTGAGGGGCAAGAAGTTTCATGGGAGAGGAGAGCAGAAAGTGGTGAGTTCAAGAGAGAAGAGTGAAGAGAGGGTTAGAGAGGGAAATGTCTCAGGAGATGAACAATCAGACCACAGTCATCCACAGCAACACATTTGGAGACATGGGGTTCAGGTATCTCTCAAACCCGGTAGTGAACTTTTCTACATTTTCTCTCTCATATTGTATAAAGATGAAAGTGGAATTCCTTCCCAGAACTTCAACTCTAGTACTTGGTCGATGAAAGTGATGGGAGGCTTCTCAGATTAGATTGTACACATCACCTACGTATGATGCAGGGGTATGTCATACATTATTCTGCCTTTCTTCATGATCACATGGACTATTCTACAGGTACAGAAACAGAACTGCTCTTAGATCCTAGTGACACCCCTTTTGGCACACTCAGGAGTTGCTCCTGGTAGTGTCAGAATAATGTCCAGTAGTGCTTCCCTTGTTTATTGAACTGCTCCTAAACAGCTGCAGTGAACTGCACCCTGACGTTATGGCAGGTTGTCTTTTCCATTTGTCATGGAAGGCCTCATGGAAGGTCAACCAGAGGCTTCTCAACAGAAGATGAAGGCCTCGTTAGAAGATCATGGGCCTCACATATCCATAGTAAATACAACGGCACATATATGTCATGGGTTTATTGGTGCAGTAAATGGACTTTTGATCCCTTGTATGCAGATGCAGAAGAGGTGGTACATTTTTGGCTTGTAAGCAGATGTATGTTTGCACCACATTATTAAACGGTATGAGACAGCTTTGTAATTATTTCATCATTTGAAGGAAGGATGGCGCCGTGTATCACAACCTAGTTGACAAGTGAGGATCACATAACCATGACACCTAAGTCATGATACTCTAGAAGCTGTTTGATTTTGATTTCATCTCGTCCATAACTCGTTTTTATCCCTACAGGAGATATCAACCTTACATGTCCTACCCATGTGTCTAGTGTCCTGCCCATGTGTGTGGCATCCTGTTGAAGGGTATCTGATAGAAATATACACTTATCTGGTACAGTTTCTACTCCAGAAGGGGGTCACATTACGGATATCTAGATGGACTAAGACTGGAACGTCTTGCATTTTAATTCCAGCGTTTTAGGTATGCCTTTGTTGTGTTGTGCAATGCCTAAAAGACACACGTGTATATCCCTTTGTAAGCCTCGTCTCCTCCTCTATGGTAGATAGGTGGGTCTGCTGGATTTGTCGCTTTGAGGTTGGATACTTCTTTTATTCTAGATCGACTATCTTGGGGGCCCATGCCCTCTAAAAACTCTTTGGCTGGAATCAGACTTAAGGACATTCTCATCGAGGCTTACTGTTTTAACAAACGCTTTTTTTTAAAACAGATTTTTATTGTCAACCTATCAGCCATGTCATCACTACTGTGAACTTTATGCTTTAAAATGACAAATTAGGATACCTGTGTGCCATGACATCATGTCATTATTCATAGTAAAGCTACAATGAGACTTGGAATTGTATTAAAGGCAAAGAGGAAAGTATGTGCACGTCTCCTTATCCTGTCATCTCTTTCACTGATTCAACACCAGATAATTTCTCTTGACAATTGTTCGTTTTTTTTAGGATGCGATGGAGTTTGCTGGATCAGCAGTTTGGCTTCATCAAAAGTTTGACGGTACCTCGGTGGTAAATCCGACAGGATACCCCCAAGGCTTTTACTCCCCATTTTTGTTAAGAGTCCATAGGACTCTATGGGGCAGTATCTGCGCTATTACAGTTGCCGCTAATAGCGCCACGGTAATAGAGCCGCAAATAGGTGGAAAGTGGCAAGATTTACCTCCAGCTCAAAGCTGAAGGTAAAGCTGCTACTTTCACTTTCCTCCCAAACTTGGGATTCGGCAGAGCGGTAATGCAGCAGAAATAGCATTACCACCACATTGGTACTGCTCCGCTCAACCCCTGATGAGGCCTCTTGATGCTGCCTTTCTTGATGATCCCACCTAAATTAGTGGATGTAAGGTTGGACATCTACATCCGATAAGAGGACAATTAACAGGGACAGGATTGCTGGTTGGATGATGACAAGGAAGAAAGGGGTTTATGGCAGAGTTCGTTTTTGTTTGTTTCTTACTGCAATTTGATTTACATGAAGAGAGTTTAATGCATAAAACTTCATGCATGCCATGAATAGAATCCTGATCCTCCATCATAATTTGACTAGGAATGATTGAAATTGGACTTGTCTGAATTGGTTTATTACATTTCTTAATATCATTGAAACATGCTGCAACCCCACCCCACTACCAGTATGATGTACTTGTTAAAGATTTCAAGATGGTGTGATGGTTCTTCTGAATGTGCAGTTATGGTATAATGTGTATAGAAAGTATGAATGCAGTGATTTCTTTTAGTTGCTTGGGATCTTCGAAGTAGTAGTTTGTGTTTGTGTTTTGTCTGAGTATTGCAGAATGAATGACATTGATTCACATATATTTAATGAGGTAAAATGTTTTTTAAAACCTCATCTTTTCTGTGGAGCAGTACTTCAGGAGAGACAATGTGGATCTGACAAAAGAGGAGCTTTGTAAACTAATGGCAAAAAGGGGGACATGCCAGCATATTCAGTACTTGATTTGTATCTGTGAGATGAGTGTATAACATTACAGATATTGTGCACAACACAACCTAAGCAACTATATAATTTACAAACTATGCATAGAACTCGTGGACAACAAAATCTCTTCTTGCTCTCTCCTTCCCTCCCAACATGATTTTTTGTTCTCAAACTAATTAAGGTGACTGCATCTCATTTTGAAGAGTATATTTCTACTTTTCACTTGCGAGGCGTATGGATTATACTGGTTTCGGCAGAAGGCACATTACTCTAATGAGATTTCTGATTACTTAAAATAATGTATTGTATAGCGATCCAATAGAAAACTGGGTCAGATTCGCAAAGTGTTTTTCAAAGGGATTTTCCCATTGAAAAACGTTTTTGGAAATCAGGCTCTGTGTGTGATTTAGATGTGGTTATACATTGAGGTAAGACCGGTTCTGACCAATATGCCCGTGCTATAGGGGAGACAGTAGGTATCCACAGAGTGTATATTATGTTACAAATATGCAACACATAGACAAGGGAATGCAAACCGTTCTAATATGTACGTTAGAAGCAGTGGGGAAAAAGGTGTGCGTTGGGCACCAAGACATGGATGACCACAGAACCCGTGGACGTAGAAATTGATAAAAGTGTATTCTCAATAGTTAGCAATGTTTATGGTTTGCACCCTAATAATGACATAAAGAAACATGCGTGACTAGAACAGACCTCAGTGTACCACGCAGGCAATGAAAGTAAAGTTGTATTAAGCATTACAGGTCATGCAATGAAAAACTGCATTCACTGTGACTTACTTTATACCACTGAAATGCGTTTCCTTCAACAGCAAAAATAGCATTAATGTTGTTCTCGATTAATTTTTGTGAAAGCTGCCCCAGGGATGGATGTTCCTATCAAATACAAAACACAAGAATAAGATTGCTATTTGCTGTGATCAGTAGCCTTGAGTGAACAAAATTACTCAATAGAATGACTTGCACAAATGCCGATGTGTTATTGCTCAGCGTTCGTACAATGGAAAAAAGCATACCGCAGTGATTAAGTGTAAGAACCTAATGTTTGTATTTCAAATCACGTTTACTCTTTAATGTTCTCTGTCTTGTATTGAAATGCCTTTATGGTATGACTGCCGTACCTTTCTGCTCTGATCTCCTTCTATTCTCTGCCATGCTGTCTCTCTTGTCAGTCTCTTTTTCCTCTATCTCTACCCTCGTCACCCCTGTGCTCAATCTCGTTTTTGTTCTTTCTCTCTTTTTGCCCATAAGCAATTTAAGGGTACACACTTTCCATTTCTCTTCGCTCTCTCTTTCTATTCTAATTTTCACTTTCTTCTTAAGGACCACCTGTTGTTCCACTGATCTGCTAATTTTATTGATTTTCATTTGATTTGTGCCCTTGTTTTACACCTTCTGTAAAGCTCTTTGGCATACAGTGCTCTATAAGTCAAATAAAATACAAATACAAAATACTTCTGAATTCCATTGTGGAGGTAACAAAAACAGATAACAAGATAGACTCAAGTCCATATGCTCAGCTTAACACTTATGGCTCTTAACGCTATCAAACATCAGATTTATTTTGCACAAAAAACACTAATGAGGCAATAAGCCCTGCGACAGCGGGCCATTACAGCCCAAGGTAATGCCTCTAAGACCCATAGTTACAGGTTCGAGCATAGTGAGGGCCTTAACGAAGGCCCTGGGGACATTACCGTGGGCGGTAATGGCCCGCCGTCGAGGGGCTTATTACCATTAGTACCCCAGCCCATTAGACCGGGGTGCTTATGTTTTTTTTTCCTGGCTGCAACCAAAAACAAAAAGTTTTAAATAAGTTACAAAAAAATAACCGTCGCGGACAGAAATCGCAGTTCGTTTTCTGTTTCCGTGGCAGCCATAGTAAACAAAGAAAATAGCTGCCATGGAAGGGAAGAAGAGAGTACGCGTAGGCCCGTCTCCCTTTTCATGGCGGCCATTCAATTACATTGAAGAAAAAAAAACATAACAAAATGGCCACCTTGGATAAGGGAGAAGGGACTACGTGTGGTCCCTTTTCCCTTTCCACGGTCTCCTGAAAAAAAAAACATTGTATCTGGCCACAGGATTTCACTGTGGTATGGCTCGGAAACTAGCCTATCCCCTTGCAGTGTATCCTGTGGATTCGCCGCGCCGGGTACTAATGTAAAATAATACATAGACCAATGTTTTCTTCATGAGCACACCTGAAAAATATCCTCATAAACCCACTCTCTGCTCAGACCCTAAATGAATTCACAGGGATCCATTCAAATAAACAAACAAAAATATAATGTTGCCAATTAGCTCAATGCTAATCAGCCATTAGTACCCCAGTCTATAATGAGACATTAGTCAGGGTAATAATCACTATAAATCCATTTGCAGGGGGCTTTTTCATCTATGTATAAGTACCAAGTACTGGGTCAAGGCTCTCATGCAATAGTCCCACATTAATCTTGAATTACAAACATATTGTAATCAATCATTTGACGCTGACATTTCACAGAATCATTGATTTTCTTGTAATCACAGCATCCTATGAACTTGCACAGCGCTTCATAAACTGATAAAATAAGGCAACTTTAAATTCATATTACCTATAGTCATTGTTTTACCTAAATAATATTTCAAAATCTATTTTAGGTAGCACAGTTTAAAAATTGTTTTGTCATTTGCTGCTATCATGTTTAATGTCCAACTCATGTGTTGATGCAAATGAAGGATTATTGGCAGCATTTTACCATATTGCTTGATCGTGAGTACTCGTTGTCTTTCAAATGACACTCTCCATCATTAGGAACTACTATTCCAGCCAATTTGCTATCCAGGGCGAGATGCGATGTTTGATCAGTCATTAAGAGAAGGACGCGTTTAGCCTCTTTACGCCAGCCAATTTCTCTCTAAAGCAAAAATAGGTAGAATGTAAGATTTGCATTCACCTGGATAAGCAGCATTCAGTTAGCAACGTTCACTTTCTTCTTTCATCCTTTTCCTATTTGAAGAATTGTCTATTCATTGTTAAAACAGTATAGTAATACAAATTGAGGTGCACACATACCTATCCTTTTTGTTTTTCTAGCTAAAGTAATCTGCTTAGAAGACTTTGTACTTGTAGTATTGTCCTGATAGGCCCTACCACAACACCGGAGAAAGGTTTACAAAAACAGAAGGTTCTCTGTGATGTTAGCTAGAACATATATGATCACCTCTTTAAATATGTCATGTTGTACATCCACCCAGTGCTTACTAGCTGTCTGCCTAAGAAGTAGCAGCTTGAGGTTTGATTCAAGAAATTAATACATTTTAATGAAAACATTCAATGGCAACAATATGAAGCTTAGGTTCTCTGCACTAGTGTGCTGTTCTTTATGTTCAGCTATACTTGTACAATAATGTTCATTTATTATTTTGAAACTACAAAGTTCATTAAAACTTTTGTAACGTGTGTTCATGCAAACATTACCAGTAATCATTCTGTGGCTTGGAATCACATGCTTTGTTTAGGTCAGTATCCAGTGGTTCTTGCTGAGACCTTTTGTTGTTTATTCAAATTCGGAAATTGGCATCGTCAGGGGTGTTCCAGCAACACTATCCCTACACTACATGTGCGGGTACCCATGATCCTTCAAGCGTCAACATCCTTAGATTGTTTGCTTTCTGACATGAAAGGTGAGACAATCATTGAAAGTGATGTTGAATGTGCTTCTTTTGCTCCCTTGAGGGTGTGATGGGGGGTTGCACACGATTCTCAGCAGATACAAGCCACAGAAACATGATTACTTACTGGGGCGTGTGACTCTGATTAGTTTCTCATGCTTTGCATAGATGAGCAAGCAGTATTCCCTGATGGTGGAGGGTGAGTGGAAGGAGCACATGCAAATACATGTCTTAAAATTGCTTGACCCACCTGAGAATCTGTGTTTGTGTGTCAACAAAATAGTGGTATGTGGAAGTGTGCACATAATTCCATTTTGCTGCCTTAAATATGGCTTCAAAAGCTAAGATAGCACCATAACTCTGGTTTGAATGTGCCTTAGGGGTAAACAGGAGTGTGTTGTTTGCTAGTGAACAGCACATTTGTATACATCTAACACTCCCTCTAGCAATGGTTGCTTTAGTTATTGCATCTCCTTTTTTTCCTGTTGCCTTTGATTCGAAAAAGTAATCTGTTTTTCTAAGCTCTTTAGTTCTGTCTAGGTGGTACATTACTGTCCAACGCCAAACTCTGAGTTATGTGCTGATGCACCCTTACTAGGCAATACAAAGATCATAATCCTTCTGCATGCCAATGGTGCCTTTCTTATATCGCAGGCCAGAGTGGGATTGCAACAACAACTTAACTTGGGCAATAATATTTTCCAGGATGGTGATGGTATGCCATCCTAAGTGCAAATATAAGGTGTCTATCACTCTGGATGGTGCCACCCTCCAACCGAGAAGCTCTTATGATTATTTGGCTATTGGGTTCCAAAATTGCCTAAAATGGTCCAGCTAGAAAGCTAAAAGTGAACTTACATTAATCTGCTACGCAAATTCACTTTGCATTTTAAACTCCTGGTTGTGGAATCGTTCACTGCTTACAAATATTACAGTGCACAAGACACAGGCAATACCGCTGCACTTCATGGGTGTGAGATTTGGGATACAGGGGACTTAGACCACCTAACTAAAGCAGAAAACAAATTTGTTGGGTGTGTCCTGGCCTTTCCCCCAGAGCTCTCCATTTGGTTCTATTATGACTAGAGACTGGTCTGCAACCCATACAATTTACCACTCTAAGTAAACTCCCATTGCACTGGTTACACCTACATAAGGTTGAAAAACTTCCATATCATAAAGAAATGTTCTGGCATGCTTTAAACACACAACGGGAGAAATCCTGGAACTGGCACCATAATGTCTCTTCATTGCTGTCTGTGTTCAATTTAGCACATCTTTTGGACAGAGATGTCCATAAAACCGAGGAAATCAACATCAAATAGAAATGAGATTTAATATACATCGAGAAAGAAATGGGGATTTCTTTTTCCCTTACAAGATTATCTGATTATATCATCCAGAAAATAGACTTTGCCCCAGAGAAATAATTAAATAAGATGTATTCTTTCCATGATATAGTATAATACACTAAATTTCGATTAAACACTTTTTCAGTTCCTGAATTTTCATGCAACTGGGCCGCTAGAATGTATCACTGTCATTAA
Organism: Ambystoma mexicanum; assembly: GCF_040938575.1. Lineage (NCBI taxonomy): Eukaryota > Metazoa > Chordata > Amphibia > Caudata > Ambystomatidae > Ambystoma > Ambystoma mexicanum. The sequence goes on from NC_090924.1 coordinate 1,117,724,756, forward strand.
GTCATTATCCAACTGCGCCTCACTGAAAAAGCCTTTCTATTTACTGGTGTCAAGCTCTGTTAAAGTGTGTTGCGGAACATCCATAGTCTGTACATTCATATGCATATATGTTGATGCATCGCCACAATCTATTAATCTATCCACTATGTAGTCAGCCTTTAAGAGTACTTTGTCTACTTGTGTTACTGCGTCTGTACAATTGTAAAAGGGCTTGACATTTTCTTCATCGTTTCTGTAGCATGAGCATCTTCATCTCGAGCCCGAAATGTTGCTCATCTTTAACACCTCCTCCTTCGATCTAATAGAGTATTTATGGTCTCCATACTCTTTTTTGGATGCGTCAGCTCTGCTTCGCATTACGTCGCCAATCTTCTTTCTTGCTCGTTTTTCATACTTTCTCCTGGATTTCATTCAAATGACCATCATATTGTCATGAGTGCATATATCGTTTCCTTAATGGGAACCTCACTTCCAGGATTCTTTTCCGTATAGGTATTTTCACTGGCACTGCACGTGTCTCACACTATGGCTCCCAACATATAAGCATCATGGGGGCGGAGCTTTGAGTGGGGGTACTTGGCTCCACCTCTACAACAGTGATGATCATCCTTGGGTAATCTGTGTAGTGGACACCTATTCTATTCAAAATCGGCACAATCAGACATATTCAAATTACATGAGTGATGATCAACCAAAGTTTGCAGATGTGACTGTTCTTGTATGTAAATTTACCTCAAGCCTGTCTGCCCGTGCCAGGTGCATAGTGGAAAGGGGTATCAGACAATTCAGTGGCTATTGATGATGGTTGGATGCATCTATAATCAAGCATGTTCATCGAGGGAACTGTAATTTGAGTTGTGGTAGCTTCAACACATCGATGCAACTTGTGGGGAAACGCAGTGCTTAATAAATCCTTACAACATAACTTAACAGGAAGTGAATGTTGTGGCACTATGTTTAATGTGCAAGGTTGCAGAGGATTGGAAATTCAAGGGTGTTCTAACAGTGCATTGATGGGGGCATTTGCACCTTGCCCTATAGTTCCTGATTATTATGTGAATTTACAAATCGACTCACGCCTAACTCTATTATTAGCCATTTGCATGTTTGTGGTGTTGAATATTTGTGTAGTCCTAAGTCGCGCTTTTCCTACTTGAAATACATTGAACTGTGTGTGATAGAGAATTACTTTAATTTCTGGAAAATGTGTTCTCTTTGTAGACAATGATTTATAATTTGTTCAAGTCTATGTGTACCCAAATTCAAGTTTCTATTTGGGTTAGTCCATGTTTGTGGTGTTGGCAAGCTCCTTACTATTTAATGGCTTATCCGGCACATTTTTGTGTCCCAGGTCAGCCAGGTAAGGGGGAATGCAACGGGGTGATGGGAAAGAAAGAAAGACGGGTACCTTTCATGACTCTATAGTAATAGAATGGCAGTACGTAATTTACAGTCATTTCCGTTATACATTATACCGTAAGTGGCAATGACTCAACAGTAAAATGCCATACCATATACATTATAACCATTTGTAAGAAGGACAGTGCTCTTGAAGGCTGAGGCCATATTAGGTCAACTATTGACGGATGTGCGATTGAGGTGTGCGTAATTTGAATTTGCTTTTCTTTATTCGTATTACAAATGCTACCTTTTTGTTGGTTGCAAACTCTGGCACACAGATTGCCATTGATTAAGGATAAGACAGCCACTTAGTTGAATCAGACCTTTTGTCAAATACCCCCAACCCTTAAATGCAAGCATCCCAACTAGTCAAGTAGATTCCACACATTTAATGAATTGTATCCCCCAAAGAATTTATCAATTAGACTATGGTTCCTAATGATTAAATCACTATGAACCAGAAGGTGTATCCATCCATTTATTTATTTTATTTATTGGGTATTTTTAATTCTCCTATACAGCAGATGGTGTTTCACACCACTTGCAGGTAGCGGGAACCCAGGCCACCCAATGAACAGGAGAGGCCACCAAACCTTGTTGATAGCTACCTTGAGGTTCCAGGAATGGGAGACCGAGCAAGGCTATTACAGCAGCCACCAAAAGAGGAAAAGGAAGGGGAGGAGACAATAGTGACATAGTTAAGGAAACCAGCAACACAAAATGCAAGAGCATTGGTGATCATTCATGCATGTCCCACAGACCCCTTACAGTTTCATTCTTATAACATCAAATCTAATTTAACCTCCTTACCTGGCAAACTGTTGCCTGAAGCATGGCATCAAATACACCTTCAGGAGCATCAATATTTCCAGAAACCTTTTGTTTGCCCACTGCTTTTTTGAATTCTGCAACATTGTCGGTCAAAGGAAGAACATGAATGAATCCATGTGGTCGCATACAATCACGCCGAAAATCACTGCATGAGAAAAAGATTATAACTGAATATAATGTCCTTTTATATAACAAATATTCATTGCAACTTCCCTTTCTGTTAATGACGTTGCTCACTATTTTTCCTCTAACATTACTAAATGTAATGACAATCTCACAGCTCTCCTCTCTCTCCATCCCCAACACTGCTACTCTCCTGTACATTTCCCACATCTTTTACTCTTTAATACTTTTCCCCTACCTCTGCTATTGAATTAGCACCCATCCTTTGCAGTGGCAAACCATCTTGCGCTCTTATCAGCCCTTTTGCTCTCCAAATGGTCAAAGACTTAGGGCATCATTACGAGGTCAGCTGTAACCCACCCGCACTACCGTGGGGTTGCCGCTGACCGCATAACACCATTACTGGTGCCTGATATCCCGCTGCCACTGGAATATTACAAGTCCCGGCGGCCGGGGATGTCAGGCAGTGGGAACTGAAATACCCCATTCTCGTGGACTCAAATAGGACTCCACGGAATAGGGACACAGAAGCTAACAGTGCTCGTGCTTCTGTGAAAGCCATGCCTGTAGGGGCCATTGCTTCCGGCAGGTCAGACCTCTCATAGTCTGGTGGTCCAGAAAGGGTGCTGGGACATTGTTCTCTGCACCCTTTTTTCCAGACCACCATACTTGCCCTTTCTCACTGAGCTCTTTAACCTTTCTCTCTCTCTGCTGGAATCTTCCCTGCCTCCTTCAAATCTGCAATTACTCCTATTGAAGTTAACCTCTGCTGGCCCAAACATCCAAGCAAACTATCACCCAGTTTCTCTCCTTCCCCATAATTCAAACGTCATTGAAGTCAGATATCTGACCTGGTAACTAAGCACCTGGAGGATTATGACCTTGAGGATCTACTTAAATCTGACTTCTGAAGTAAACTATCCACCAAGACTGCACTCATGAATGTCTCCAACCTTCTCTATACTCATCTTTTTAGACCTTTAGGCCACTTTCAACATTGTCAACCACTCCACTCTCCTCCTCACTCTCCAGGACTTTGGGTTTCAAAAGTCTATTCTTGCCAGGATCACTAACCACTCGGAACTCACAAACCTCTGATCCCACACCTCTCCCTGTCAATGCTACCCAAGGATCAGTCCTTTGACCTCTGCTCTTCACCCGCTATATCGCTGCCCTTAGAAGACTTTTCATATCCTTTGGCTTTCACTATCACCTTTTTGCTGATGACACTCAAATGTGTTTCTCCATTCCCTCCTTCACCCCAGCCATCTCAAAATGTATCACAAACTGTATCTCTGCAATTAGTCACTGGATGTCTCTCTGCTGCCTCATACTGAAAACAGAAGTCATCTTTCTCCTGGCTTACAATGTCATTCCTGCCCTCACCTCTCTGATCTCCTTTCTACCTGACCTTCTTGCTTTCTCACCCAAAGCTCGCAGTCTTGAGGTCTTCTGTGAAAGCGATCTCCGGCTCCAACAACTCATCACTACCACTGTCTCTACTGCTCACATTAAACTCCCCAACATTTGGAAAATGCACCATTTTCTTGTTAACCAATCTACAAAATATTGAATCACCACTCTCATGCTCAGAACACTTGACTACTGCCCAAGTCTACTCCTTGACCTTTCTCTCTACTCCTTCCGCCCTGTAGACAAAGTCCTCAACTTTGCTACCCACACTCCCTACAACCAACCCAGATCTTCCCCCACTTTTAACTGCCAGCAACATGATGGTTGGCTCTCCATGCACAACCGCTCTTTTCAAATTCCTTCTCTTAGACTACAAAGCTATCAGTGGTCTTGCTCCTCAGAACATGTCAGTTTACTCTGTTCCCTCTACTCCTCCACTTCACTCAATCTTACCATCTGCTCGCTTTGCCTCATCTCACTTCCACGCTTTCTGCATCCTTGTACATGACCGCTGGAACCCAATGCACATACAATCAAAGGCAGCCCAGTAGTGTATCTCTTTAAAGCTTGGCTTAAACTTCACCTACTTCCTAAAGAGAGAGATCCCCTTGCCCTCTCCCCAATCCTCCTTTCCTGACCCCACCACTGTCTTCAGTGATGCTTACTCATGTAATTGTGTATATTTTAATACTACTCGTTTTTTTGGTTTGAAGCACTTGCCCACATAGGTTAATGTTACCTTTGTGATTCACTTGTATTTGTATATATATGTTTCTGTTTATTTTGTTTTGTCCCTGGTAAATGTCACAACTTTTGTACACCCAAATAAACAGACTCACCACTTGTTCTCATTTTTGTACTATTGTACTATTGTACTGGAACCCTTCATTTAAATGCTCTGCCACCTATAAATGTGTTCATTTAAGTCTGATCGAAATTGATATCCTTGTACTTCAAATTAATACAAAGACACATCAGAGCCAGTAACTCCAAAATGTCATTACCGTCAACAAAGGTATGTCATCTACACAACCACATTGATAAAACACATTGAACCTTTTTAAAAGCCTTATGTGCACTAACTTTGTATTGTATATTAAGCTAATAATACTCAGGCTTGTGGAGCAGAGAACACATCAGAACCAAAGACTAAATTACATACAATAAACCATTACTTAACAAAATAAGATGCCATTCTTAAGTGTCAAGTTGGCACTAGGGAAGGGACTGCATATTTTTCAGTTTGGCAGCATGGCGTGTCCAGCCATCACACTAGAAAATGCCCTACAATCACTACTCCTTGCTATCACTGAAATCACAACTTCAGCAGCACTGTTAGTTGCAGAATGGATGCACAATCATTAATTAGTAATGAACTGGAACCACCACCATTGTGTATGACGATGCAGACGATCCATGCAATCCGCCTGGCCCCTTTCTAAAGTGTACCCCCAGGTTGCATGGATGTGCATGTCTCTCCCCTACTATGTGGCACAGATACAGAGGATCTGATTGCCCCTGTGCATGCTTTGTTTGTAAAATGACCCCTCCCCCTCCTTGAAAGACCCACGTCCCCACCGTGCAGTTTCTGCAAGGTTAGATCATTTTTCAATTAGTCCCCAATTTTTCACTTAAAAATATATCAGTTTCAGGTTATCCAATCTTTACAAACATATTCCATGCAGATCTATCTTTTTTAAAAATGTTGGAACATCTTAAAGGTGTTCGGAAGGCAGAGCTTGAGTCACAGAGACATAAGTAGTATTTTTTTTTTGTTTAAATCAAGGTTACAGTTTTGAACATGGACCTGGTCCCTTCTAGTAGTTAGCTAACCTTTTAATAATAATCAATCAAGTGTGGAAACAGTTGTTTAAACCTGGAGTTGCTTTTAGTGCTGCATTTTGAACTGCATATTTCAAGCTAATGGCCGGGTTGCGTAGAAGAGAAGCAAATTAACGGAATTGACTGTTGCACTAAAAATGTATTGGGCTAGGTCACTTCTCCCAGAATTACTTACCCAAGATTAAATGCAATGTAAATGTTCCGGAGGAGGAACCTGTCACAACATCATTGTATCCACATTAAGGTCTGTATGCAGTGGAACAGTAGCATTTCTCGAGTTTTCCATAACTCATAAGGCATGTGTGATACATTAATGCTCTATGTGGCTCCACCTGTAAAGTGTGTATTTAAAACCCATCGACTCATAACCGTGCCAAATAAGGCTGTGTGGTCCTCATACAAAGGTAAAACGAAATGCCTACTTCAAAGGTTTCAGTGGAGTGCAGAAAGCCTGCCCTTTTCTTTTTAGTGTTGGTGCATTTTGATGGCATAAGCCACCAAAATATCGCAAACACCATTGCTACAGATAAGAAAGGGGTGCCAAGAAGCAGTCTTTGTGGTTGGCATGACAACTGGAAATGCTGTCGCATACAATTGCCAATGCAATAAGTGTCAATTCCTGTTCCACTAAGTGGAACCAATTCAGTAGTGGCTTGTTTAACATATTTTCGCCCAATCAGGAGTACTGTCACATGTCACGTGCCTGTGTGACTTTCAACGCTGGAGCCACAGAGTGATCTCTTTTCGATATAGAGACTGAGGCCGGCCTCACTTCTCACGACTGGGTGAGAGCAGTCATCTTGTATCTTGAACAAACATGAAAATTCAGATCCTGACATTCATGGACGATAATGAGAAGTCCCTGTCTGGCGTAGCTAGGTGGCTCAGAGGGCTGAGGTGGACAGAGAGGACATACAAAAAACTTCTTCAAGAAAAGCCCACCCTCCACCGGGACTCCTACACCCCAGCAACATTCCTTGCTGGAGGAGAGATTTGCCACACCCTGAGAGAGACAAGTTACCACTGAGTCGGAGGAGTTTTCTCCTGGGAGAGACCCATCAGTTACTCACAACAAGCTGCATGCTTGGTGAGCGCAGACGCCTTGAGAGCCGTGGTCAGAAGTGGGGTGACCACATCATCGCCCCCACACCTCGGGGACTCCTGACATCCCCAGGCTCCCCTGTGCTGGAGTGGGTCTGAGACGGGAGCTGTCATGTACTTGCAACCACACTGCCGTGTTGCTGGTGTACGCATGTAACCTATTTCCGTGTGAACTGCAGTATTGTCTGTTTATTGCTTCTCTTCACCGTAATCTTTTACGGCCACTGTCCTGTGCAACCCTGAACCAGGGAATTCACTTAATGTTTAATTACTTTGTTTCAGGGACACCGGGCCCGACCACACAGCTCTCGTAACATCATGAACTCCCATCGGACTGCCTGGTTTGGGCACCCCACCGCCTCTCGCTGCCCGCCTCATGGTTCCTGGGCCTGTCTATGCCAGTGGCAAAGACCCTCTTCAACTATAAGGCTGTTCCATCTGTGTTGTCCCCAATGGCTAACTTACCCATGGACTAGCTGCATGGAATAGGCAGGTAAGGGGATGAATATTGCTTCTGCTTCCCGGCAGACTGATGTCCATGTGATCCCAGGCACTGTCGAATGGGAAAACGGCCTTGCCGAAGGCGGTCACTCAGATAGAGTTCTGACCAATGGGAGTACTACTTGTCACTGTACTGTTCTTTACTATTTCATGTGAAAGTCACGGTGCATTATTTGTGATATTAGTTCTAAACGTGCACGTTTCAAGCAGTTGAATCATGCAAGTTTGCAGTATGAAATATTGCATATTACAATATGAAATGCAATATCAAATGTTCTAATTACTTCCACTGTTTCAAGTCTCCAATTCAGACTAAATGCAGTTTCAGTGCCCTATTTTCACTTTGAAAATTAACGCTTCCTCCAAGAGTGTAACTGAAATACTTTTATATTGCAATATGTGTACCCTTGAATCGTGTGAAATGGTGTTTTAGGTGAAGCAATTGAGTATATCTATATAAAAAACACCTCTTTAGTCTTGAAAATAATTTTAACTGCATTTATTGTAATATGTATAGAAATGGAACTCAAATGGACGGTAACTATAGGAAAATTTCAAGTGCCCAAGTATTTTGGTCCATTTCTTGTGACAAAACACTTTGTAGCAACATCTGGCCCCTATTAGATAGCTTATGCATCTTTTGTAATGTGCCCTGCGGGTAACATAGATAAACACGTTTTACTAAACCGAGGAACCTATGCCCTGTTAATTTACTTGCAGACCTCTCTGCTCTACGCACTGAAGAATCTAAAACTTCTTGGCATGTTCTTACCCCCTCAATTGGTTCTTTAGGCCTTGTTACTTGACCAGTGACCGTGACAATATGAATGATGCTCTGCAGGCATAGAGGCATTAAGCAGTGATTAAAGTGCCTCCTCAGTAGTGTTGCCTGGTATAAAGGTAAAAGAAGCCCAAATCATCTACAAAATAAGTGGACTCCCATTAAAGGCCCAAAGCGATAAGTTTGAGTTGCAAAAGGGAAGAAACATACGCAACAGCGTAAACGTAGATTAAAAGAACATAGGGGTCATTACGACCTTGGAGGTAGCTATGCCGCTATTTGCGGCATGGATACCCCCATTCTGGGTACCGGGTCCGGGTTCCTGGAATGGGGAAATACTGGGCCATTCGGACCTTGGAGGGCCCGGTATTTCTATATTCCAGGAACCCAGACCCTGTACATCCCCATCGCCATTCTGACCCCCATGGGGCTCAATGGGAATGGGGAGGATGCAAACAACGGGCCCGTTAGTAACGGGCCCGTTGTTTGCATCTTGATCTGCTTGCAGGACCCGCTAAGGACGCCTGGTTTTACCAGGCATCCTTACCGAGTCCTGCAAGCAAACCTCGTAATGCAGCGGTAGGGGGTTAACGGGGCCGACAGCTCTACCGGCCCCTTTAACCCCCTACAGCCAGGGTCGTAATGACCCCCATAGTGTGATAGAATTGGCTTTTACTGTCATTGTATTTTCCTTGCTAGCATGAGCCTCAGTGGTCCATCGATCCTGTTTGCGTTGCCCCTCCTAATCGGCCACCCATTAGTGTGTTTTCCTCAGGCCACACTGACAATTTCAGTGTTGCCATGATGTATAGCCTACTCCAACTTGCAGCATTTTTTTTAATGAAATGTATCCTCCCACAGTAATCTATTGGAAACTTTGGACTCTCCTCCTTGCACCCTGGTGCCCAGAAATGCAAATTGCAAACAATCGCAGTAATCGCCAAAACACTATTGGCATTGTCAATGCGTTTAATTGAAGTAATCATTTTTAAATACAGCCGGTATGTTTCTTTTAGAAAACTTTTCAAACAAGACTTACCTGCACTGATTGTCTATTCGGTCTGGATGGATACTGATATATGGCGATACAGCCTTATCCACAAATGAGCCGAATCCTAGTCGAAAATCATGTGAAAAGTGTGCCATCTTTTGTGATAACTCAAAGCCAGTGGAGTTTATTTGTTCTATATTTGAGTGCATGGAGGCTGATACATCAACCAAATAATAAAGGTCCACGGGATATTTCTCCAGCCTGCGAACTTTTACGATTACGTTCGTCTCAGCACCTATTTAACCAAAAAAATAATAAAATAAATACATATATAGATAAATAAATGACCACAAACTCTCAAATGCATATTTGATCATGTTTACCCAATAATATTGTACTGAGAATTAACATGTAATGAATGCCTTAAATTATGCTTGGGAACATGTGTAATAAAACTATGAAAAAAATGATAATGATGCTGTAAATCTTTTTCCCCCAGCATTTCAATAGGACATATCACAAGTTGATGATGTTTTGGACAGATTATAAAACAACCGATTGTTAAATGTAACTAAATTAGTGGTATTTAGTTTACTTCCAGTATCAACATCGTGTGGACTTTGTGAAGAATGACTGATAGAGGAGCACTAGACAATTAATGCTGAAATGGCAAACCACATCATGCAGAAAAACATAACAAATTTGGAAGCAAATAATATACAATAAAACATCACAGCTTAAAACTATGAGTCAATTTAAGAGGTAACAAATACAAAATGTAAACTCATATACAACTAAAGACTTATTCAAGAGTTACCTAAGTACTATAAGGTTTATCTTAAATACCCTATTATTCTGTAGGTGAGAGATTGCCAACCATAAAGATACTGGTATGGCCTCATGTTTTAAATCTACCGAGCATAACAAGTATGCTCAAAAGCAAGGTCTAAGTGTTTTAGAATACGTTATTCTACTCCGCCTCATATTCCCTCCCCTTGACTTTATGCGTTAAAAATAAAGGAGTAAAGATCTTCTATGCAAAGCCGTTGAATCACATTGGTTTAACATGTGACTTTAAAGCCATATTTGTATGTCTAAATTATACACTTTTTAACAAGATCTAATGGGATATTACAAGAACCTTGCACTTTTAGCAGCTAATTTTACAAGTAAAAATAGCAGAAGCCCAGAGGAGATGCAATTTGTATGATTAGTACCTGGCGAGGGCGCAATCAGAATGAAAGAGCCATTCTGATTGGCCCTCGCTGAGTCATTACCAGGTCGGGAATCCCTCTGTCGGGATTCCACGGTCTTTGTCCCCAGCGCGGGAGTGGCAAACCCTCAGCCAATGAGGATGCTCGAAGCAGGGCCATCCCCGCTCCGAGCCTCCCTGCGGCTGAGAGGCTGCCTTGCCCCCCGCCGGGGACTCGGGTAAGGCTTTGGCTTTTTTCCCCCCCCTCTGTCCTTCCCTCCCTCCGCCCCTCCCTCCCTCCTCACCCCACTTACCTTCTATCCCTTGTCCCCGCCATCCCCGCTCCGAGCCTCCACACGGCTGGATGCTTCTATTGTCTCCCGCCGGGGACCCAGCTCGTCGCCCTGCAGCCTACACCCCAGCCAGCCCATCAGCCTGTCCAGCAGGCCCCACCCAAAACAGTCCATTAGTGTGTGTCCCAGCCTTGACACCAGGCAGCCCATCCACCTACAACTCGGCCCACACCACAGGTAGTCCAGGCCGCCACCATATTTAGTCTTGTACCTTAGAATGTTGAGCAACAGTGCCAGGGCAGGAGGAGGTGTGGTAGAGATCAAAGTCCTTATACACCAAGGTTGTACAGGCTCAAGATGTCCCACGAAGACCTCACACACAAGTGGGTCCTCTCCATCTACCTCCTGGACCTGCTCACCATCTTTACACTGCTGCAAGAAATTGAGTGTACATGAAAGTAATAGTTCGCTCAAAAATGTTACTGTCCTGATTGTTTGGGCATGTAATTTTCCTATGCGTCTTACCTTAGTTTTCCTCATTTTACATGCAAAAACATTGGGTTGGGAGCGCCCATCTTGTGCTAATCTTATCTGTTGATGCATCGCCCTATGTTCAAGTGCCCACGCGGCAAGAATACAGATTGACCGCTCCTCAAAGTGACAACACTAGATGCGTATGCCCCTTTTCACAATAGCAATGCACTTCTCGTGTCAATGTTCTCTGTGCGCAAGTTATTGATGTGCCTCCATGGAAATGCCAGGGCACTTCTTTCCTCAACAAGTATAAACAGACCTTTTCTGAGCAGATAACATTGCTTTTTCAATCATTTCACTGTATTTCATTTTGATCGCCTGTGACTCGTTTCTGCTCTGTACAGCTATCTTCCAAGTAAGAAACCCCACGTACAGGTACTTGCACTAGCATAACTGAGGTACTTTTGTTTTATTTAAATATGTGTCATATAATGGCAACAATACAGCCCTACCAGTATGAGCCGAAGAGGAACTAATGGAAAGAAAAAGAGAAAGAAGCGTAAACAATGGGGAAATCCGACAAGAGTTGGTAATAGTTGGTAAGATGAATCACCGGAGCATGAGCCTGAGCATAGTCGCAAGGAAGACATTTACACCAATTACTGCAACGTCATGCAATGTCATGCCAGCCAAGGTGGATAACTGCTCCTGCCAAGAAAACACTGGATGCTGGGCCTACATAGCCAAAGAAGACACACCACCACTATGCATTACCGAGCTGCATGATTTCAGGGCAGCCTGCCTCACAATGTCTGTGTTGAGGATTATGATGATGCCTATGGACAAACTTTGCACAACAGATCTCCTTCGCAATCCAAATAACAAGTAAGAATACTCTAGATGTGATGTCATTTTCACCACTGAGATGACTAACATTCATGATGTTCTCCTACATTGTCGTAACTTCGATCGATCGCTGACAAATTAATTTAGTATGTAAATTGAATCCATTTCTCTTGCTTATTGCAAATCATAATGTTCATCGCTTACGTGTCTTTCACTTTCAACTAAAAAACAATATTACCTGGCCGCTTCCTGGAGGGGGCGGGGCCTACTACCATCACGTGACGGATCACCTGATCAAATCACTCCTCATATTGCCGGCACAACCGCCCTTGCGGCGTGTTCTTAAACTATTTGGAAGGAGTGCTTGGTACTGTGCACGTCGTCTCCTCTGACTGCTATTTAATCTTGAACGCAGCACTGCGAGCGCTGCTCTTGCTGCCTGGCCGCTTCCTGGAGGGGGCGGGGCCTACTACCATCACGTGACGGATCACGTGATCAACTCACTCCTCATATTGCCGGCACAACCGCCCTTGCGGCGTGTTGTTAAACTATTTGGAAGGAGTGCTTGGTACTGTGCACGTCGGCTCCTCTGACTGCTATTTAATCTTGAACGCAGCACTGCGAGCGCTGCTCTTGCTGCCTGGCCGCTTCCTGGAGTGGGCGGGGCCTACTACCATCACGTGACGGATCACGTGATCAACTCACTCCTCATATTGCCGGCACAACCGCCCTTGCGGCGTGTTCTTAAACTATTTGGATGGAGTGCTTGGTACTGTGCACGTCGGCTCCTCTGTCTGCTATTTAATCTTGAACGCAGCACTGCGAGCGCTGCTCTTGCTGCCTGGCCGCTTCCTGGAGGGGGCGGGGCCTACTACCATCACATGACGGATCATGTGATCAACTCACTCCTCATATTGCCGGCACAACCGCCCTTGCGGCGTGTTCTTAAACTATTTGGAAGGAGTGCTTGGTACTGTGCACATCGGCTCCTCTGACTGCTATTTAATCTTGAACGCAGCACTGCGAGCGCTGCTCTTGCTGCCTGGCCGCTTCCTGGAGGGGGCAGGGCCTACTACCATCACGTGACGGATCACGTGATCAACTCACTCCTCTTATTGCCGGCACAACCGCCCTTGCGGCGTGTTCTTAAACTATTTGGGAGGAGTGCTTGGTACTGTGCACGTCGGCTCCTCTGACTGCTATTTAATCTTGAACGCAGCACTGCGAGCGCTGCTCTTGCTGCCTGGCCGCTTCCTGGAGGGGGCGGGGCCTACTACCATCACATGACGGATCACGTGATCAACTCACTCCTCATATTGCCGGCACAACCGCCCTTGCGGCGTGTTCTTAAACTATTTGGAAGGAGTGCTTGGTACTGTGCACATCGGCTCCTCTGACTGCTATTTAATCTTGAACGCAGCACTGCGAGCGCTGCTCTTGCTGCCTGGCCGCTTCCTGGAGGGGGCAGGGCCTACTACCATCACGTGACGGATCACGTGATCAACTCACTCCTTTTATTGCCGGCACAACCGCCCTTGCGGCGTGTTCTTAAACTATTTGGGAGGAGTGCTTGGTACTGTGCACGTCGGCTCCTCTGACTGCTATTTAATCTTGAACGCAGCACTGCGAGCGCTGCTCTTGCTGCCTGGCCGCTTCCTGGAGGGGGCGGGGCCTACTACCATCACGTGACGGATCATGTGATCAACTCACTCCTCATATTGCCGGCACAACCACCCTTGCGGCATTAAGCCCTGGAGGCAGTAAGGGCTGGAGCCGCTGTTTGGCTGTTCGGCTGTGAGTATCTGGCCTACTGCTACTAACACTGTGGCCTATGTCCATGTTAAGCTACCAGGGTACGGGGTGGAGAGTCGGACTCTGGCAGCTCCATTAGCCGCCGGGCGTTCCCAACCCTGCAACTGAGTGTTTACTTCAAACTCATTTCTTAATTGTGGAGCTGTTCTTCCCTCCGGTTTTAACGCAAACACATTACTTTTGGCACAACTATAGTATAGAATGTCTTGGTTTTTATATTAGTCCTGTTCCCAGCCTTTTTAAAAAAAAAAAAATATATATATATATATTTTTGGGTGTTTTTGCACCTTAGAGGTTACGAGCTGTTCTCCCCTCAGGGTGTTCTTTTTCTCTACTCTAATATCTTTTAATACATTTCTTTTCTGGTCTTCTTTCTTTTTTATAATATGCCCGCACTCAGAAGCGGGTTTGAAACTGCTGTGAGTCAAGCTACTAAGATAGCAGAGGACCAATTAGGCTCTCTGACTCATCGTGAGGCGCTTAATAGTATTGACCACATTGAAAATATGGCTGCCTCGATTTCATTGGTTGAGAATATCAATGATAATTCAAATATTAGAGCGGACGGGAGCCCGAAGGGACATCCCACCATAGATCCTGCAATTTTGAATGTTGTAACGTTGACTGAAGTAAATGTGGACATACCAGACATAGAGGATACGGGGGCGAATAGGGACACACCAGACTCTAGACAGGAACTTACAGATGAGGAATGTCTTCAACAAAGTCGAATTGATACTAAAAGGGTAGTCAGGTATCATGCGTCCACCACTCTTCAGAAGAGGATCATCACTGGGAAATTACAGGCAGGAGATAATCAATGCTTGGAGTCTCTGATATGGAAGGGGAAACAACCCTGTGGAACTCTGCAATTCACGCATATTTCGCCGGCAACATTTATTTTTGGGAAGGATAATAATGACAAGGTGCAGAAGTACCTCGATTCTCCTCAGTCGAGGAGCTCTAAGCAGGCCGGTGGGAGGGACCAATCTAAAGAGACCCCCATCTGCTCTAAGTATAATCTTAACAAGCCCATTGGAGAGAGTGATTTGGATGATTCCTTTTTTACTACGGCAGATGCTACAGGGCATCTGCTGAAAGAAATAGTTGATTTAGAGATACCAGTAGGTAGATTTTTGTCCAAAGACAAGGGGATGAGGAGCTTATCAGAGGGTGCGCCATTTGATATACTCTCACAAAATAGGAAAACTCCTACAATGTGGAAACAACAAGAGGGTAGACATCTATCCCCTATTAGATCGATCACAAAGACACTTATACCATCCATACACTGTAAGACCAGTCATACCCAAACTGATAAGGAAAGGGATGACTTACCCATAACTGTAGATAAAGCTACCGATCCTCAGCAAACCATATTGGAAAATCTTGGGGTAGCCGAAGATAAACAGGAGTCTCCTGATTTGAGAAGGGAGGAGAGAGGAGATCACCTGATACCACTTCTATCCAATTTACACATTAGTTTGAATTTGGCCTTGAAAACCCTAGGTGAATCCCAAGAGACGATCGGGTGCTCTATGGTAGGACAACAAGCGGCTTTCAACGAATTGGTGACTCATCTGGCTTTCTTAGAGGGTATAGTGGAGGTTAAGAACCTTAATGAACAGACTACTAAAGAAAAGAGTCTATTTGAAAAATATAGAGAGGAACTAGATACTAGGTTAATGACCATGGATGCTAAGATTACTACTCTGTTGGAAGCTTTGCTGACAGGAGATCGCCCCACCACGTCAAATATAGTGGTAGAGGATCGAGCCTCCTGGGGAATAGGATATAATAAAATCAATAATGAAAACTATGGGAAGGAACTGTGCTGTCCAGATAGTCCTTCGGTCCTTCTGGATGCCATAATTATGGCAACAGAAGGGCCCACTCAGGAACAGGACAGTGAAAAGTTCAGCGCTCAGATGCAGGTGAGAGAAACGATAAAAGAGGGGAAATGTCTAAACATTAGTAGTGAGGGCTCAATAATCTACCAACATAATTCTTCAAAAACAGGACAAAAATGTAAACAAAAGACAAAATACAGAGAGGAACAATTAGCAGTGCAGGTATTAGAAACAGGTTCTAATATGAATAATGATGTACCTGCTCCAGTTACTAGATCGGACTACGATATAAATGAGATGCCCCAATCCCCTGTTGGTAGATGAAAAAAGACAAAAAAGCAGCCTAGGATGCCCAAAAAAAGTAAAAATATGCCTAACATAAAAATTAAAGGCAGAAATGCGAATCTTAAAGGTATTAGAAATATCCCGTCTCAGGAAGAGCCTGTTGATAGGGGGAACCACAAGGTTTCCAATAAAGAAGATGGTCAGGTTTGGGGGGAACCTAGTATTAAAGACTCCCTGCCCAGGGGGGAAATCAATACTGACCTAAATACGGAGGAGAATAATATACTAAAAGTTGGTCTGGAGCGTATACAAACTAAACAAACGAAGATGACAGCCTTCGGTAAAATAATTAGTACTAAACATGCTAGAACATCCGTAGGTACACAACAAATTGGGCACCCTATTATTTCTCAAGAAATTCCAGTAGTAGCATCTCCCAGTACTTCCCCCTTACAAGGACCGATGGTGTTAGCTGAGAAGGGGACTGAATTTACTAGTAATAATACGGGAGATACCCCCCAAGATACATATCTATCCAAAACCCAAGAATCTCAAGAAAAGGCTGTGTTTAAATCTAGTACTGACCATATAAAGAAGCAATCTAGTCCGGCCGAGTACCCTATAAAGATCTGTACAGGGAAGATACTGGGTTGGATCAATAATAATAATACAGATTCGCAGGTTTATTTAAATAGAACTTACCTTTTAAGTCTGTTTAAAAAGATTCCCTTATTACGAGCAATAACAACAGATGATATAGATTCCATCTCTCTACCTAATCATAATAACCATCGTATGGTAAGTTGTTTTCATTCAGCGATGGTAGCAGATATGGTACGTGCTCAAGAAAAGAATCTCAACTCTTTCGGTTATGATCTAACTACTCTAGCAGATGACAAAGAGGTTGATAAGTTTCTTCAATATAAGGAAACAGATAACAACCAAATTCAACAAACCCCACAATCAGGCAATAATAAATTAGAAAACTTGGGTCCAGGGTTGGCATTAATTTCTAGCCTTCTAAATAGTGGCCAGGATTGGTCATGGTTACAGCCAGCACTTAAAACCTTGGAGATATTCAGACAAGATAGCGGGCGTTCCTAACAGTTCTAATATAGATGTGATTTCCTGGAATTCATGCGGGGGAGCTCACCTCGATATGTTTTTGAATAAAAGGGATAACTATGTGCACCCCCGTATTTATTTTTTTCAGGAAACCATGATGTTGTCTGATATACATATAGAAGGTTTCTATACTTTTTCTTCTTTAGCATCGCGTGGACCTTTGGGGAGACCTAGTGGTGGTCTGATTATTGCTATTGATCGTAATCAGGGGTTTCATGGGGAGGTGATCTTTAGGAGTGAGTGGCTTTTGGGCATTATTCTCACTTCAGAGAATAGGGTTGAACCGATTCTCATGCTGAATCTCTATTGGAACCCGTTAAAAGTGGCGATTGATGAAGTGGAAGACACTCTCAATATGATTCTGGGAGGATGGTTCGAGAAAGGGTTTGGCAATCGCATTATCTTGGGAGGGGATTTCAACTCGGCCTGCACCGAGGGTTCCTCACTAAATGAAAGGGGGGTGATTCCTAGATTGCTCCCTCCACATATTAAAAGAGGCATATGGTGGGATAATTATCTCGATCATTGGGACCTGGGTCTTCTAGATCATGCTTGGGATTGGGACTTACCGAAATTTACTTGGAAAAGAGGAAGTAATAAGTCTAGAATCGACTTTTTCTATGTTTCAAATAGCTGGAAGCAAGCCTGTGGAAAGTTGACACTTATGGAGGTGGAATTGGGTGATCATATTCCCTTATGTTTTTCTCTTTCCATTCCAAATGTGGGTAATTATATTAATCCCTCGCTGTGTGGTCTAAAGGCTGGAAATAATGGGAGAAGGGTTGCATGGAATAAGAAAATAATTACGAAATTCAATAACCTGGTTTTGGGTCACCTATCCAGAAGGTCGCCTCATATTACTAGTGGTGAAGATATAGATCTGGGAGGATTCTACTACAATACTATATTGTCATGTGTTTATAAAATTCGTAGCACCAGTGATAGGGAGGTCACAAAACCTAGGATGAGGGTGGGTGACCCCAGAATCCAAACCTCTAAGCGCAATAAATATAGTGAAATCAAAGCTTTGAAGAAAATGCCCATTCCCTTCTCCGAATTTCAGCTTAGAAAGAAAAAAATTATATTGAAACATAAAAATCTGATCAAATCACTGAGAATGGATCAATATCACGAAGCACACCAATTGATGATGCATAATCTTTGTAAGGGCAGAGATGTTAAATTTTGGGCAACTATTAATTCTATGCTTATGCCTGCAAAAGACAAACTTGATTGCCCGATCCAAGCAGAAGTGTGGAGTGCTTTTAATAAGCAAAAGTTTGCTTTACCTGTTGACCTTACAAGAGAACAGGACCTGGATTTAGGTCCTCCCGTGGTGGAAGACTGTGGGTGGGATTTAGAGGACATCAAATGGGCCATTAACAAACTTAAACCTTCTAGAGCACCAGGCCCGGATGGCATTCCACCCTTCGCCATAAAGACATCCCCTGGAATATGGGCTGATTTGCTCAAACCAATATTTGATGATATTTTCAAATACCACACTATTCCTAAAACCTGGGCCCAGAGTATCATCGTCCCTATATTTAAAAAAGGGGACATCCTCAATCCCCAGAATTATAGACCTATAGCCCTTTTAGATGCAGCCAATAAGGTCTTCGGCATTCTTCTTTTAAGGGATATCAATAAATTTACTAGAAGGAATGTCTGCTTCAGTAAATTTTAGGTTGGCTTTAGAGAAGGTTTGGGAACAGACCTGAACGGAAATATTTTGGCTCACTTAAGAGATACAGTCCATCAAACTAAAATGGGTGAAGTCTATATGGCTTCCTTGGATCTCTCTAACGCTTTTGACGGGGTCATTAGAGATAGATTGTGGTCCGAAATGTTAGCAATGAATTTTACACGTAAAACTGTTCAACTCTTGGCTTTATTACATAGAAACACCTCTGTCAGGGTGCGCTTATCTTATGAAGGCTCCCTTTCTGATCCCATTGAGACTGAGGTGGGGGTTAAGCAGGGCTGTTCACTTGCACCCACGCTCTTCAACCTGTACGTCAGCGACGTGGAGGATATGTGGCGGGGTCCTTCCATCGCTCCCGTTAGGATGGGAAGTTTGATTATTGAGTGGAGGGCCTTTGCGGATGATTTAATTCTTTTCGATCGGACCCCACGGGGTCTCCGTAGAAGGATGGATATTTTCTATCAATATGCTATGATGAATAATCTTTCCCCCAATGCATCTAAATCTCGAACGATTGTAATCTCTAAGAAGAGAGTTGTTAAATCTTATGTTTGGAAGATGGGGGACAACCCTGTGGAACAAGTGCAGGCCATAACATATTTGGGCTATAATTTCTCTAACAACTCTAGCCTAAAGAGGTGGAAATTGGGTCTCGCAGAAAAAGCGTCTAAATTAAAGACTCAAATGAAATTTTTGAGGGTTCGAGTATGTACATTTTCGCTCCTACCCATTAGACGTTTCTACCTAGATAAATGTGAGCCGGTTCTCTTATATGGTCTGGATATCTGTACCAAGGATATGAGTTCCTATTTAAATGTGGTTCAGGGAAAATTATGGAAGGAAGTAATGGGCCTTTCCTTGGCAATCCCTAATGCCATTATCCGGCACGAATTATGTCTTGTCTCACTTAAAGCCAGATATTTGTGGAGACAGCTTTCCTTTTTTAGAAAAATGAATGATCCTCTTACGAATACCCTTTATGAGTTGTTGAATAGGGTGATTAAATCTGGGTCAGTTCAATCAATTAAGGGATTCAGTGACAGAATGAATTTTCTGCTATATATTTTGGGCTCTAGTTTAGACGACTTGGTGCAACGACCCGGCCTAGTTAACAAATTGTTATTCAAGGCGGATTGGGTGGATACAGTCAATAAAATAGAGTCCTATGCAACTTATAAAGAATATGCTAAATTTGTACATGCAAGGGAATGTATCCCAATTTACTTACTTAGATTCCCCTGCTGCAGGGCGAGAACCACATTTATGCGTTTTAGACTCAATCAGATGCCGACCCTAGAAAGAATTCATTATTGTATACATAAAGAAAAGGTGCCTAATTATACTTCACTTTGTCTTACATGTTGTTTCTGTGGAGAAACTGACATGTTAGAAACTCTCAAGCACCTCGTCTTAACATGTGTCCATTTTGGGTCGAAACGAGCTCTACTCCTCAACGATAGATTTGATGAGGATTTAGAAATGTTGAAAAAAAAATTCTGGAGTCGCTGTATGTGGGGAGCTAATATTTCTCTAATTCTGGCTTTGAATTCATTGCTCCAAAATATAATGGAGGAATTGGAAGCCAAAAATAAAGAATTATTTGTGTAGGTAAATATAGGATACTAATGGGTAATGATATTAACAAGGCACATAATTACTATCTAATATGTTTTTAGGGCTAGGAAGGAATTTTTTAAGAATTTTGTATAATGTTGATGTCTTTGATGTTTTAGATGAAATTTCTTGCTTTGTTTCTTCTTTTGTATGGTATGATAACCATCTTTTGTATTAGTGCGTTCACACACGCTTATGTATTGGTTGTATGAAAGGTAACAATGTGTTCTTTTTTTTTCTTTCACTTGTGGTATATGTTGTATAAGGTTTTATGCAAACTATTAATACAAAAAAAAAATATATATATATTTTTCTATGGCCCAAACTCTTCTGGTTTGAATGGGTGTAAACCTTTGTAATCTGTCGATACTTCAAAGCCCAAGTACATTTTTCCAGAAAGTTACTTTTCTAAGGGCAACTATGCCATAGAATTTAGGATGCATTTTCGACTAAGGTGGTACACTTATCTGCTTCATTCAATTAAAATATTTATGTTTCTCTTTCACAGGTGAAACAGGCTGGTGGCCTACCGTTCGTTTACATGGTGGCTTTATGGTAGCAAATATTTTGCGTTTGTGGTTCAACCCTGGCACTATTGCCTTATGGGCAATACAAGCAGGCCTATGCCTGTGTGCTCGCAGGGGGGATGGGTGGTTGGGTATGGAAAATGTGAAACATTGGTATTGGGGCTGAGTGGGTGTCAACAAACACTTCACACATTCACATACACACCCACTTTTCTAAGCATTTATAAACACCTTGACATTTACGAGGAGAACATCTCTGACATTTACAATGTTAAATGTTAATGTTAAAGGATATTTATACCGCGCTCTATCACCACCGTATTGGTCCCATTGCGCTCTGGTGGATCTGAAAGAAAGGAGGGTAGGTTAGGGTGCCTTAGTAGGACAAAGTTTCGAGAAAGAGCAAGGGATCTGTGATGTGCTGTTGGCAGCTTCAGTTCACTGAGTTTTTTGGTGTGGTATCCAAGTGGATCCATCGTGTGCTGTTGTGTAAGGCTCTGTGTGGTGAGTTTGTTGTTGCAGTGTAGTGAAGTGCATGTGGGTTGCTGTGGTTTAAGAGGTATGGTTGTGTTTAGTTAGTTAGGGCTTGAGAGGTGTATGAAGAGGGGTGAGATTTTGGTAGGGTTGGTTATTAGCATTGTTGTCTGGAGAAACACACACTCATTTTGTTTCAGCATGACAAGGCTGTCTCTCATCTCTCTGTTCATATGTTGAGCTAGTCTCTACAGCTCTATTTGTGTTATTACTCAGGCCAGCCCCTACATCCCAGTCTGTGCCTGATGCAAACTGGTCCCCATGGATCTATCTGTCTGTGTGCAACACGGTACAGTTCAGTCCTTTCCATCATGTCTGGATTGATGCAAGTGAATCACCATACCTATGTCTCAGATGATTTTTGGTCTGTGTTTTCGGTTAGTCATTTGGGAAGTCAGTACATCTCCAGAAATACTGCTACGGTTTTGTGTATGTCAGTCTAGTGCATTTCGTCTTCTACTGACTAGCTTGGGTGTGGGTTTCTTGGTGTGGCGCTAGTGGTCTCATTTTGGCTGGCTGGTTAGCTTATATGGAGGGGTTGGTTTGAGGATGGTTGTCTTGTGAGCGTGAGGCAGTAGTTGGATAGTGTGGATGCACAATTGTGTTGGGTTGGGTTTTACACATGTGTCACGGTCCATACCCCCACACATCAGGTACAACCCAACCTGCCCAGGACTTCGACTTCCATGAGGGCCTTTAAGGCCCCAAAGACTCTCTCAGGCTCCTCCTGGACTTGGTCCTGGCGCCATTGATGCCAGGCTCATGCTGCCATCACCGACATGGCAAGTTTCAAACTAAGGGAAGCACATGTGGACCAATGTGAGGCAGGCTGAAGGGACTACTTGCCAGGGAACTATTTGCTTGGGTGTGGTTGCTGGGATTACTTTACCTGGGGACTACTTTCTGAAGGCTATATAAACCACACCTTTAGTACAGAACACGCTTTGCGTTATTCTGCACTCTTGCAGTGTAACGCTCACCGTGTCGGTTACCTTCAGGCCAGTCTGCTACAACGCCAGTCCAGTTTCGACTCGAGCAACCTGCAGAGGAAGGAAAAGACATCAGGATTAGCCACGCTGGTCTAGGATTCCACATCGCTACCCAGCACATCGTTCATACCTACCTGAGAGCTGCTCTTTTGGTGAACCAACGAGCCTCCATCTCTCAACCGCTCCCATCTTTCGGCTACCGTTCCAGAGTCGCTGCACATGTTGGATGCAAGAAGAAACATCAGGTTAGCGCATATTGGGGAAAAGCCACTTTGAACAACTCTGCGTTCTACGAACTTTCACATCAAAGGGAAACCTACAAGAGAAAGACAACAAAGTGAAACTTGGGCAATTTGAACTCTTTGGCGAACCATATAGATGGTAAAGACTTACCCATTGAATCAACGTTGTCTGAGACTCGACAGGATCAGTGAAGTAACTGGATCCTAGAACTCTACGCACCCCTGCATACTGTTGCAGGACGGAGAGCCTTAAAACAAAGGGGCACCTTTGTGATGGCACGGATACAGAGGAGACACGTGAAACCATTTAACATCAGATCTGCCAGTCCCGTTCGCCGCCCCTGTGGAGACCAGGTGAGCGTAACAGAACGCGAAGCCTCACACAAACCTCTACCTGGGCGCCATGGAAACCTCAGAGACGGATCAACTAGCTCAGGTTTTGGGGGAACTCAGAACAGAGGTGCATTCGGCTCGGCAAGAGACTAATGCTCTAAGAAGGGAACTCATAGTGGCAAAAGAGCGCACTGATGACCTTGCCAGACAATTACTCCAAGCCCAGGCTGGTAATACGCCACTACCCGCGATGGGGGGATCAATCTCAATTCCGTCAAGTAACCCAGTGTTAGGGAGAATTCTCTGTTTAGGCTGCATTTCCTAACCTAGTGAGTCCCCCAGCAGCTTTGCTGGATTTTTGGGTTTTATTTTTTTCTCCTGCCAAGAGACTCTTTTACCCTCACTCTTGGGCATGATTTGAGTGTGTTTCTTTGAATCTAGATGTGTTTAATGGGCTATGGGGTCTTTTACTCCATAGGGCTTCATGTGTTTTTGTGATGTGTGTTACACAGCACCCTCAGTGCAGTAACACAGGGGTGTCATAGTGACCCCCCAGTATAGACTCCATACCCTGGGTCTGACTACTGTCTCCCAGGGCATGTAAAGTCACCATTGACTTTACTAGTCTTAAATTCTGAACAGAACCAGTACAAACCATCATATTGTGGACGTACTGGCTGGGGCAATTCAATTGCCCCGGGGGCTGTTAGTCGAGGGGGCAGGTCTCCATCCCCCCTGATCGAGTTTTGGCTGGTGGCAGTAGATACTACTTTTTATATTCAACCACGAATATTTTCCTATGGGATTTCCCATTGTTTTAGGCTACTATCTATATTTAATTATTTACGGTACCCTCGAACATACCGCCGGTTTATTTAATTAATATTAATTCTCTGGTTGGTATTTTTTGCCAAAACTTTATTCTAAAATGGTGTTTGTGTTCTCTTCTGTGACTGCAACCCAAGTTGAGCCCTTTGTTCCACTTTTTGGCGGGCTTCTCCACAGAAGCCCTCCAAAGTGGTGCCACTCTGTCTGGGGTACTTAGGAGGGGTGGAGGGGAATTTAGGCAGCCTGGACTGAGATGCCTAGGCAACTCAAGTCGCACTCCATCCTGATTGGCCCAAGTGGTGAGCCGGCCGGTTTGAGTGACAGCTAGGCTGAGTGAATGGGGGTTTTCTGCATAAAAGCAGGGCTTTGGGACTGGAACTTCAGAAGTCACCACAGGACCTAAGAAGCCGACGAGGGAGAAGCTGAGCCGACCTGCCACAACACCACCACCGGTGGAGCCCTGCTGGACTGCCTCACCACTTTTCCCAACGACAGAGGAGATCTTCCACCGGAGAGTCTTCTTCCTTTGACTGGTGGGGATAACCAGTTTCACCATCTTTTTGCCTTCCCGACGTACCTCGTGGCTGCCTTGCCTGTGCCAAGCACCCCGGCAACCGGGGTACCATGTTTTACCACGACCGCGAACCAAAGGTACCACCTTTAACCGGAAAACTCTGCGGCTGGTTTCTGCCCTGGTAGTGCAACGACCTTCATCTTTCCTCCAATTTGAGATCTTCTCTTCCCCTGGACGACGACGCAACTTGCACCCACTAACAGGAACAACTGCCACTGCTGGAGGATCCTTCCCACTTAAGGTACCTTGTCCCGCCTGGCTTCCCTTGCTACCGACTGTACGGGGTAGATTTAGCCCCCGGCTTTCGAACCTGGGTTAGTCTGGGACACCCTGGCTAAACTTTCCTAAGCCTCTCTAAACTCTTTTTGAACCCTCTGCAAGACTTTCTAAGCCTCGTGTAACTGTGTGATCTTGGGCGCATTTGTGCTCTGCTCTCTCTAAGAGGGGGCCCAGCCTTTGGACTTTGGCTCACCAGTGACTTTTGCTCTTCTGCCTTGCTAATAGTGTTCCTGAATCTTAGAGTGGTGTACCTTTCCATATTCTGTCTTTTTCCCTCCCTTTTTCACAAACTTATTGGAGTGCCATCTAGTTAAGCGCTCACCTCTGTATGAAAATAAGTGGTGTTTTACAGTGACCTATCTGATAAGGAAAAAGGAATGTATATATTATAATAGTAACTGTGTTTAGAATATTTTACAATAAGAGTGCTGGAGTGTTTTCAACAGTGTGTCTTTAAATAAATAATTATATACTTTGATACCAAAGCTCTGGTCAGTGTTTGCTTGTATTGTTGTATCTGAGTGCCTATTGTGTATATTTTGCATACTGCCTAACTCTTCTTGAGGGAAGTCTGACTGCTCAGCCACAGCTACCAGGTAAATCTGGGTGGTACAGACTGCTACCAAGTGGGTTTACTGCCAACACCTGTAGTCTTAAATCTTTTGCAGTGTTCCCTAAGGGAACTGCACAGGTTTCTGCCTAACACCCAGTACAGGTGGTCCTACCGGGAGCCATACCCTTAGCTCCACCAGAACGCTTTACGGGAGACCCCATGCGGGTTGCAGTCTTTATGAACCAGTGCCGTCTACACTTTCTATGTTGGCAAGGGGCCTTTACGAACGATCAATACAAGGTGGCCTTTATGCTTTCATACTTCAGCGGCAGTGCAGCAGACTGGTCAATACCACTAGTTAATCAGGATGATCCTCTCCTCCGAGACTTCCAGGGGTTTCGGCAGAATATGGAAAAGCTGTTTGCCCGACACTCCCAAAGCCAGGCCTTAGATAACGAACTGCTGTCTCTTCGCCAGGGGAACCAAGACTTGTTAATTTATATTGCAACCTTCAACAGATTAGTGGTAGAGACCGGTTGGCCAGAAGACAAAAGGACTACCATATTTCACCGGGGGTTGACAGGCGAACTGAAGGACGTCTTGGCCCAAGTCGTGAGACTGTTGGGAATACATAGACCTTGTGGTGCAAGTAGACCACAGGTTGCAGAACCGGAAAGCTGATCGAGCTAAATTTGATAATCAAGTGTTTGTGCGTCCGAAAGACAACACCCCAAAGAGTTCAGACACTTCAGAACCCATGCAAATCGGAGGTGTTCGAAGGCCGTTATCTAAATCTGAGAGAGAGAAGAGAAAACAACAACAATTTTGCTTATATTGCGGAATGGCCGGTATCTTCCTCCGAGACTGTCCTGTGAAACCTCCCAAGAAGGCAGTCAGTGTTGCCAACAAGGTCAATGTCGAACCAGAGCCGGTAAACTACCCGCCCGGCAAGCGTAGAGGTCCACTTGTCGAGCGAGAAGAAGGAATCCCAGACCTCGCATCTAGCCTTAGCAATAATCCTTATTAGTCACCAGCACCCATCTCGTATACACGCAGTTAGGGCTTACATCGACAGTGGAGCTATAGGTAACTACATGGATCAAGAATTGGCGTCAAGGATGTGTCTTTCTCTGTCTCAAAAAGCAACAACCGATTTGGTCACCACCATCGATGGAACAGAGATCTCTTTGGGTCCTGTAACATACTCGACGAAGGAGATGACCCTGTTGTGCCAAGATGGGCATCGAGAAACCTTTGTGTTCGACTTAATCAAGGCTCTGCAATTTCAAGTAATTCTGGGAATGCCGTGGTTTAGAAATGCATATTCCTTGCATAGACTGGCGTGACAAGAGGTTAACCTTCTCAGAATGTGCTCATACCTGCTATCCACAGAAATCACTGCCGAAAGCAATTGCAACAGTCATGAGTCCAGCAAATCAGCTACCCAGGAATACCAGGATTTTCAGGACTTTTTTCCGAAAGACCAAGCCAACACGCTACCACCTCATAGGCCATATGATTGTTAGATCGACCTAATTCCTGGAGCTCAGATCCCATGCAGCAGAATTTACGCCCTCACGGAACCCGAAAATCTTCATCTAAAATAATACTTAGATCAGTACCTGGCTAACGGCTTTATTTGTCCATCCAAATCTCCGGCGGCCTCCCCCTTATTCTTTGTCCCAAAAAAGGCGGGGGACCTAAGAACTTGTATCGACTACCGTGCATTAAACCAAGTGACAGTCAAAAATCGGTACCCCTACGTCTAATCCTGGAACTGTTGGACCAAGTAAAGGAAGGAGGCTCGAATTTACACTAAACTGGACCTCAGAGGGGAGTATAATCTCGTACGAGTTAAAAAGGGGGACGAATGGAAAACCACCTTCCGCACTAACTATGGACTTTTTGAATATCAAGTGATGCCCTTTTGCCTTTGTAACACCCCGGCAGCGTTTCAATATTTCATGAATGATGTGCTTCGAGAGCTGATCGACGACTGTGTGGTCGTATATATTGACGATATCCTTGTGTACTCAAGCTCAGAACAGGAACACGTAAAACACGTTCGTGCCATACTTGAGAAACTTCAGCAACAGAAGCTGTATGCCAAATTCGAAAAATGTTATTTCCATGTTACAGAGGTTGAGTTTCTAGGGTTCGTTCTAACGCCAGGTGGAATGCAAATGGATTCACAGAAGGTGGATGCTATCCTTAAATGGCATTCTCCAACTTCGGTGAAAGGAGTGCAAAGCATGCTTGGATTCGCAAACTTCTATCGCAGGTTCATTCCAGGTTTTTCGCAGTTGGTACATCCCATCACATCCTTGTTACGAAAGAACAAACGCTTCCAGTGGTCTGATGAAGCTAAAAAGGCCTTCCAAGACTTGAAAAAGAAATTCACCTCAGCTCCAGTTTTCAAACATCCGCGCCCAGACCTCCCCGACGTGGTGGAGACTGATGCGTCCAGCTTGGCGATGGGGGCGGTTCTTTCTCAGAAAGATCCCAAACAAGTCAACTTCATCCGGTGGTCTTTTGGTCACGAAAATTCACGGCGCCAGAACTGAACTATGCTATAACCGACAAGGAGCTTCTGGTCATCAAGGCAGCATTCAAAGCGTGGCGACATTACCTCCTTGGGGCCAGGCACACCATCACTGTGATTACCGATCACCGAAATCTAATGTACCTCAAAGCAGGCAAGGCCCAATCCTCTTGCCAGCTCCGATGGGCTTTATTTTTTGCAGAATATGATTTTTGTGATTACATACCGACCCGGTTGCCGAAAGGGCAAGGCTGATGCACTATCCTGTATAGGGATGTAAGAGGCATACTTAAATCTGGACCCCGTACCCATCATCCCAGGGAGAAGAATCCTTGGAATCATCACTTCACTAACCCTGGACGACATCCACAAGGAAATCTCGCACCTCTTCAATTCTGAGGCTTTACAAGAGTGGTCGACCAAAAGCAGCCATCATTCTGTTATTGAACACTTAACCTTATTTTCAAGGACACCGCTATTTACCTAGTAAGGAACTGCAAAGACAGGTTATATCAAATTATCATGAGTCATTTATGGAAGGCCACCCTGGAATTGCAAAAACAGAAGCCAAGATCAAGAGACATTTTGGCCAACATGGCAGAAAGATATCAGACAATTTGTACTATCTTGTGGAATTTGTGTGCAGAACAAGGCCCAAAAAAAGAAACCACCAGGTCTATTACAGCCTTTGGACATAGCGCCTACACCCTGGCATACGTTATCCCTTGATTTTATCACGGATCTTCCTCCGTGTAACGGCTTCAACACCATATTAGTGGTGGTAGACTTATTTTCAAAAATGGGCCATTTCATTCAGTTAAAAGGCTTGCCCTCCGCTTCAATTTTGGCAAAGGAATTGCTAGAACAAATTGTCCGGATACACAGATTCCTTGCCGTCTTAGTCTCAGATCGAGGCAGTCAGTTTATTTCACAGTTTTGGAGAAAATGATGTCAGTTGGCCCAAATTGACGTCAGTCTTTCGACCAGCCACCATCCCCAAACGGATGGTCAAACCGAGAGAACCAACCAAACATTAGAACAATACCTAAAATGCATGTTGCATCAAACTGAAGGCAATTGGAAGGACATTTTATGGATAACCGAGTATGCCTACAATAACTCTTAGCATTCCAGCATGGGGCAAACTCCATTCTATACAATATATGGAATATATCCACGAACCTCAGAACTAGACCCACCTCAAAATTTGGAAATGCCTGCCGTAAGCAGTCTGCACACAACCATTACCCAAGCCTGGAAGAGGGCAATGGAACATTTGAAACAAGCTAAAGAAAGATACAAGAAATCTGCAGATCAGCGTAGGAGTGAAGCTCCTAAATACCAGATTGGAGATGTGGTTTGGTTAGCCTCCAGACATATACCACTAAAATGAACCCACACATTCAACCCCAGATATTTGGGACCATACACCATCAAGGCCATCATAAACGCAGTGGCAGTAAAACTGGAGCTACCTACAAACATGCGAGTCCACCCCGTATTCCATGTTTCCCTCTTGAAACTAGAACAATCAGGAACTTGGATAACTAAACCGCCAAGACCTATTTTGGTAGACGCTGAACCAGAATTCGAGGTGAAAGACATTTTGGACTTAAAGTGGGCCAAATCGAAACTTTTCTATCTAGTTGACTGGAAAGGCTATGGTCCCCAAGAAAGGTCATGGGAGCCAAGTAACCACATTCATGCACCCCGCCTAGTAAACCGGTTCCATCGAAATTACCCGACCAAACCAGGACCAGCGAGACAAAGCACCTTGGAGGGGCCTTGAGGGGGAGTGCTGTCATGGTCCATATACCCACACATCGGGTGCAGACCAACCTGCCCAGGACTTCGACTTCCATGAGGGCCTTTAAGGCCTCAAAGACTCTCTCAGGCTCCTCCTGGACTTGGTCCTGGCGCCGTTGGTGCCAGGCTCATGCTGCCATCACCGACATGGCAAGTTTCAAACTAAGGGAAGCACGTGTGGACCAATGTGAGGCAGGCTGAAGGGACTACTTGCCAGGGAACTATTTGCTTGGGTGTGGTTGCTGGGACTACTTTACCTGGGGACTACTTTCTGAAACCACGCCTTTAGTACAGAACACGCTTTGCGTTATTCTGCACTCTTGCAGTGTAACGCTCACCAAGTCTGTTACCTTCAGGCCAGTCTGCTACAACGCCAGTCCAGTTTCATCTCGAGCAACCTGCAAAGGAAGGAAAAGACATCAGGATTAGCCACGCTGGTCTAGGATTCCACATCGCTACCCAGCACATCGTTCATACCTACCTGAGAGCTGCTCTTTCGGCGAACCAACGAGCCTCCATCTCTCGACCGCTCCGATCTTTCGTCCTCTGCTCCGGAGTCGCCGCACCTGTCGGATGTAAGAAGAAACATCAGGTTAGCGAATATTGGGGAAAAGCCACTTTGAACAGTTAACTCATTGCAGCGTCATACTCACCTGAAGGCCGCTCCTACTAGCGATCTTGCTAGTCTTCACCACACGGTCCGAGGTACTGCACCTAAAATACAAGAGCAGCAGGTTAGTCGCACAGAAGAGCAATAGCGCATATAAAGAATTATCACAGAACGCTGGTGTGAACTTACCTTTTCTTGCAAAACAACTCTGCGTTCTACGAACTTTCACATCAAAGGGAAACCTACAAGGGAAAGACAACGAAATGAAACTTGGGCAATTTGAACTCTTTGGCGAACCATATAGATGGTAAAGACTTACCCATTGAATCAACGTTGTCTGAGAATCGACAGGATCAGTGAAATAACTGGATCCTAGAACTCTATGCACCCCTGCATACTGTTGCAGGACGGAAAGCCTGCCATTCTTAAAACGAAGGCACACCTTTGTGACGGCACTGATACAAGGGGAGACACGTGAAACCATTTAACATCAGATCTGCCAGTCCCGTTCGGCACCCTGTGGAGACCAGGTAAGCGTAACAACATGGTTCATGTTGTCATGTCTGTCAGGGGGATGCTTGGTAGTGGGTAAGATTGATAGTTGTGCCTGTGTTTTTTCTCAGCCTTGTTAGCTGTTGTTCTGTCCTGCTTGGATTGTTGCTCACGGTCGGTTTCGCCTTGCATTGTCTCTTTAGTTCTTGTGGGTGGTCCCCATCTCTGTTGGTTCTAGGTGTTATCTGTACCATCATGGGTTCTGTCAACTGGTTCTCTTTACCTTTTTGGTTTTATTGTATAAGTTGTTTCCCTCTGGTTCCGAGGTCTTGAAGAGCAAGGTTTTTAGTAATTTTCTGAATTTTAGGTGGCCTTTTGTGTTTCTTATTTCTTTCGGGAGATTGTTCCAGGTTTTTGCCCCTTGATGGGAGAAAGAGGAGCCCTCAAGTTTTTCATGGCATATGGCTTTGGTTCCAGGTGGATTTCATTGCTTGATCTAACCAGTCTCGTTGGCTTGTAGATGGTTATTTTCTTTTGTAGGAATTCTGCTCCCTGGCCGCTGATTACTCTGTGTGTTATGCACATTGTTTTGAAAGTGAAACGTTGTTTGATAGGAAGCCAATTTAACATTTATAACATTTTTGTCATGTGGTCTCTTCTAGAAAGTTTGAGGAGGAGAATGGCTGCTGCGATTTGGATGTGTTATAGTACCTTCAGCAGGTATGCCAGCATTCCATGGTAGAGGCTGTTGGCGTAGTCGATTCTTGACATGATGAGGGTGACGGTTGTTAGTGTTTTGTGTATGAAGGACAGGAATGGTAGGATTCTTTTTGTTGAATGAAGGAGGAAGAAGCATTTCTCAATTACTGCATTTACTCGTGGTTCTAATGTTAGTGCATTGTCCATTAGGACTCCCAGGTTTGATGCTGAGGGTGCGGCTTCCAATTTTATCGTCCACGGTATGTATGTATTGTTCTCTTGTTTTTTTATATATAATCATTATTTCTTCCTTTCTTGGGCTGATTTTTAAGTTGTTGATGTTCATCCAGTTGTGGTCTCAAATAGTTCCCCATGTTGTCATGTGTGTGTTCATTCTGTGTGGTTTGTGTTTATGATTAGGTTTCATCTGGTTCTGAATTATACAGTAACTTGTTACATTTGATTACAGAATGACTACTAAAATATATTATTTTATTCTGTTTTTTTTACACAGCTATATGGTACCATTCGGCATATGCCATAGTTTTCAGCTACCTTCGAATGGATTCTTCAACCAACATTGGCGGATAATCATCAACGTTGCTTATTTGATCACTGTTATGTGGGACGCCTGACAGGGACCAATCTCCCCTTTGACAGTACCAGCAATAAGAAGCAACCTGTCATCATTTCGATTGTGAAAACGTGCTGATGTGAAAGTGTTGCGCTTGAAAGTGCAAACAATCCATATCTTCTCATGAACGGAACACCATGTGCATCATTAGAAAGTTTTACTGGTGTAACATATCGACACATAAGAATTGGAGTACAGGGATTGATTGATTGCTGATCGCAATCAGCGTATCATGAGAACGTTATAAACATCATTTGAAGCATGCAATGTTTGCTGGCAATAACTTGTATGGCAAAAACATATTCATTTTGTAAACTTAATATTCTCTTGTGAGCGTTTTTTGAAAAATAAAAGCACTTGTTACAATGATGTTTTCTTAACAAATAATGTTTAGCTCGCCTATTTGGAACAAGAAAGAAAAGTTATGCGCTATGAGAGAATGTGTGTGTTTATCTTCCTGGTTCTGCATTAAATAACGATATAGTCATGGGTGTTGACGGGGCATGTTTGGCTACGCTGGCCATGATATGATATGATATGATATGACATTTGTAACGCGCCTATACACAGGTGTTTCAAGGCGCGACGAGGCAGGGAGGGGAGGAAACAAGGGGAGACAGACAACGATCCTACTAGGCCAGGTGTCATTCAGATCGCGCAAGTGCAGGGGTGGGGGAGGGGGAAAAGTGCAAGGGGAAGGGGAGGGGGGGAAGTGCAGTACAAGGTAAGTGGCGTAAAGTAATAAATAAATAGGGCCAGCTGGTGGCAAGTGCAAGGTAAGTGCAGAACAAGTGCTGGAAAAGGGGGGGGGGGCTGTAGGGATACAGAGACAGTCCCGCAGTGCAGAGGGGTTCCAGGGCATCAGTGCAAGTGGAGAGTGGCTGGGCCCAGGACCGAGGCCGTTAAGAGTGGTCCAGTTGCAGAATCAGTGCAGTTTCAGTGAAGAATATTAGCTGTTCAGCAGGGGAGAGGGAGAGAGAAAGCAGAGGCAAAGAGGAAGGTTTTGAGGTGCTTCCGGAACCGGAGATGGTTCTCCTCAAGTTTCAGGGAGGCAGGAAGGCTGTTCCAGAGGGAGGCCCCTGCCGCGGAGAGAGATCTACCCCCAACTCGTTGCTTCGAGAAGCGGCTGACCCTGAGGGAGTTGGAGGCGGATGAGCGAAGGGCTCGGGAAGGAAGATATTTGGGAAGAGAGAGTTGAAGGTATTTAGGACCAAGGCCCCAGAAGGCCTTGTGGACAATGCAGAGGGTTTTGAACTTTATCCTCGCAGCCACTGGGAGCCAGTGTAGAGATTTCAGTCCTGGAGAGATACGGTCCCTGGGCTTGAGGCCAAGGACAAGTCTCGCAGTTCTGTTCTGTATGAGTTGCAGAGGGCGGAGAGTGGAGGCAGGCAGATTAAGGTAGAGGCTGTTACAGTAATCCAGCTTCGAGAGAACCAGGGCTCGGGAGACAGTGAGCTTCTGGGGGAAGGAGAGGAAGGGAAGAATACCTCTGAGGAGGTGCAGCTGGTAGTGTGACTTCTTAGCAACGTCAGAAATATGAGGAGAGAAGGAGAGTGTGGAGTCGAAGATGACCACAAGGTTTTTTGCATTGCAGGTAGGAGCAGGGAGGGGGCCAAGGGAGGCAGGCCAGAGAGCTGCAGGGAAGGAGGGAGTGGGTGTACCGATGAGTAGAATCTCAGTCTTACTGGCATTAAGGCAGAGGTCATTGGCGGCACACCATTCCTGGATAGCAGTCAGACAGTCAGAGATGAGGGAAGGAGAGGGGGAGGCTGAGGGTAGCCTGAAAATGAGCTGGATGTCGTCCGCGTAGCACTCGAAATTAGGGCAGAGAGCGGCGATGCGGTGGGCAAGGAGTGCCAGATACTGGTTGAACAGCCAGGGAGAGAGATTAGATCCCTGGGGGACACCACAGGTGGAGAAAAAGATGTCGGAGAGGAAGGACCCCAGTTGGACCTGGGAGGGTCGATTTGAAAGGAAAGAGGTCAGCCACGCCAGAGCCTGACCTCTGATACCCAGGTTTTCACGGAGACGGTTGAGCAGGATGGCATGGTTGACAGTGTCAAAGGCAGAGGAGAGATCGAGCAGAATGAGCACACACGGAGTGTTGGAATCGAGGTTCAAGAGCAGGTCTTCACGGATGTTCAGGAGAGCAGTTTCCGTGCTTCTGGCAGCTCTGAAACCAGATTGATGGTCATGAAGACTACCAAAAGATTCAGCATGGAGGTTAAGCTGGGAGATGGCCAGCTTCTCCAGGAGCTTGCCCAGGAAGGGAGTGATGGAGATAGGGCGATAGTTAGCCGGGCAGGAGGGGTCGGAAGAGGGTTTCTTGAGAAGAGGGTGCACAAGGGAGTGCTTGAGGGGGGAAGGGAAGACTCCCGAGGCGAAGGAGTGGTTGCAAAAGTCAGCCAGGGCAGGAGCCAGGGAGTCGATGTGGTCCTTGATAGTTTTGGAGGAACAGGGGTGAACCTGTTTAGACGAGACTTTCATAGATTGGACTTGTCTGGAAACCTCGTCAGCAGAGAAAAGTGGAAAGGCAGAGAAAGAGGGAGGAGGGGTGACTGCTGAAGGGCCAGAGGAAGAGCCGGGAAGGGAGGGAGGGAGGTGAGAGGAGGAGAGCGAGGACAGGATGTCCTGAGTTTTAGAGATGAAGTGAGAGGCCAATGCAGTGCAGAGGGCCTGGGAGGGGACAGGAGAGGTAGAGACTGCAACAGGGTTGGCCAGCTCCTTGCAGATTTTAAAGAGTTTGGCGGAGTTGTTAGATGCCGCAGAGATGCGGGCTTGGATAAGGGCTCTCTTCTTGGTGAGAACGGAGAGCCGATACTGCCTTTGGAGCAGGCGGCAGGCCAGTTTGTCAGAGGATGAACATGAAGCACGCCATTTCCTCTCTGCAACCCTGCACTTGCGTTTTAGGGTGGCGAGATCCGAGTCATACCAGGAGTTACATTTGGCTTTGGGCTTCAGGCGGATTCTCATGACGGGGGCAAGGATATCAAGAGTAACAGATATAGCAGAGTGGAGCATGGAGAGGGCTGTGTCAGGGTGGGAGTCAGCCGAAGGGGCAGGGGGGGCGAGAAGGTAGCAGCGAAAGCCTCAACTGACACACGCTTCATGGGTCGGATGACCGAGAAGGTGGGTGGCAGTGAAGAGGGTGGCTTTGCCTGTGGGGTAGGGAGGGTGAGGTGGGAGGATAGGAGAAAGTGATCACTCCAGGAGAGAGGAGTGGAGAGAGGGACGGAGAGGGGAAGGTCAGAAGAGATCAGAGCATCAAGAGTGTGCCCAGCAGAGTGAGTAGGCCCAGACGGGAGAATAGAGAGTGAGAGAGAGTCGCAGAGGTCACGAAAGAGAGCAGTGGGGGGACTGGAGGCATCAAGGTGGATGTTGAAGTCGCAAGAAAGAGGAGTTGAGTGGTTGAGGATAGGAGTGAGGAGGAGAGGTCAGCCCACTCAGAGAGGAAGGAGGAAATTTGACCAGGTGGACGATAGATAGTAGCCACGGTAAGGGAATGGCTAGGAGAGAGAGTCGGCAGACAAGACATTCAAAAGAGGAGTAGGTCTGCGTAGGAGTGACAGTGGCAGGAATCCACTCAGGGAAGATAAGGGCAACACCACCCCCTGCACGGTTAGGCCTGGGCATGGAGAGGATCTTGTAACCGTCAGGTAGGAGTGTGTCAAAGCTGGTGGCAGAGCTGGCTGTGAACCATGTCTCAGTGAGACAGAGGACGTCGAGGTCCAGTTCCTCAAGAAGGTGACAGATATCAGAGGAGTGTTTGATGGCAGAGCGAGAATTTAGAGTGGCAATGTGGAGAAGGTTGCCCTCCTTGAAGAACTTCCGGGGAGGGGTACAGATCAGAGGTACGCCCTATGGAGGTGTTGAAGAAGGAGGTGAAGAGGGAGCACGAGAGGGGGCAGGGAGGGAGGGTAGAGGCAAGGTAGCCAAGGATAGAGGAGGGGGGACAGCAGGAGAGGAGAGGAAGTTGATGAGGTGTGGGAAGCGTCTATCAAAGAGGAGAAGGTTGGCCTGAGGGCCTTGGACCAAGATGGTTGCATTAGCGTAGACATTAATGATGGCCAACCTCAGGTGGAGCATATCGTTTGGACTACTGATGTTAGTTTGAGGGGCTGGTGATCTGTATTCTTGCCACGAGGATACTTGAATTTAGGGTGATGTATCAACGGATTAACACAAGATGGCCATGCCCAACCCGTTGTTTTCGCATGTGTAAAAGTGAGAAAAACTAAGGTAAGATGCATAGGAAGAAATTGTAAGATTGATTACAGTATGCTTAAAAATATATGCCCGAACGATCAAGACAATAACATTTTTGAGTGAACTATTCCTTTAAGCCTGATAAGGCAGAATATAACATCTACCCTCTGGAGCTCAGATCCCATGCAGCAGAATTTACGCCCTCAGGGAACCCAAAAATCTTCATCTAAAACAATACTTAGATCAGTACCTGGCTAACGGCTTTATTCGTCCGTCCAAATCCCCGGTAGCCTCCCCCTTAATCTTCGTCCCAAAAAAGGAGGGGACCTAAGAACTTGAATCAACTACCGTGCATTAAACCAAGTGACAGTCAAAAATCGGTACCCCCTACTTCTAATCCCTGAACTGCTAGACCAAGTAAAGGAGGCTCGAATTTACACTAAACTGGACCTCAGAGGGGCGTACCATCTCGTATGAGTTAAAAAGGGGGACGAATGGAAAACCGCCTTCTGCACTAAGTATGGACTTTTTGAATATCAAGTGATGCCCTTTGGCCTTTGTAACGCCCCGACAGTGTTTCAATATTTCATGAACGATGTCCTTTGAGAGCTGATCGATGTCTGTGTGGTCGTATATATTGACGATATCCTTGTGTACTCGGGCTCAGAACAGGAACACGTAAAACACGTGTGTGCCATACTTGAGAAACCTGCCACCGGCTTTTAATAAACTGAGAAAACCGATGAACTACTGCCAAAGATTTCCGGACAAGAAGATGAGAATATATGCCATGAAAGCGAGATTGAACCTTTTGTTGACACGAGAGATCAAAGCAACTCGAGGAACCACAACTGACAAGAGAAGTCGCCTATGTAAGGAGGATTCATCTGTTGAAACACTTAAACACCTGGTGATTGATTGTTCTAAAACCAACGCAAACAGAAACATCTACCTCCCATCACTGGTGGAAAACCTATGGATATTCAAATCTGACGATATGTGGAACAGAATGATCTCTGGCAAAAAAACAAGATGGACCATTGCACTGATCAAACTACTCAAACTCGCATTCGAACAGATAAATCGCCAAGGGCCCGAGGATGGTGTGGCGTAGGGCGTCGATTTCAAAAGGCTCTTTTTTAGTTCCTTGTTCTCATATAACAGCCACTGCTACGTACCAGTTAGTGTAGGAGGTTTATGTAATTGGTGAAGTTTTTTCTCTTTTCTTTCGGCTGCAGATGAGGCGAAATTCTGATAAAACTTATTGTAAATAAGTAAAAGTTCAAATTAAAAAAATAAAATTAAAAACATAACATTTTTGAGTGAACTAGTCCTTTAAGCCTGATAAGGCAGAATATTACATCTACCCTCTCCCAGTTCAAGCTCCTCCCACCACTCTATTAAGGTGCCAAGCGCAGGTTTCTGTACCTTGTGGTCCTAGTACATAGAAGCACCCAGTTCCATTACTCACAGACACTCACCAATGCTATTCTTCCAGGTTCTAAGGAATTTGCTCAAGATTTTTTCGTCTCATGAGAATTCATCCATTTTTTTTCACAGGACATTTTACCGCAAATGTATATGGGGGAGACCACCCTGCAGTCTGTGCACAGGTTCCCGTGCCCTTGCATGAAACCCGCAAAAAGAGCTGCCCAAAGTTTCTTGTGTAGATGCGCAAACCTAGCACAGATTTAAAAACCCATTGTAAAGACTGGAGGGGTGTGTCGGTACTCCTGCTCTCTATCTGGCAGAGGAGAGGCACCGAGGATCCCAGCCAAGATTCTCTATTATTGGTAATGTAGTCGAGCAATCAAGGCCTAGCTTCTCAGGAGGTGATGCAGGTTGGTTCTTAAGTACAGTGTAGTCCCCAAGCCCCCACAAAGGAGTGTCCACACACTGTATTAGTTAAAACACAGTCTTTATATAATTAAGGTTCAACGTTTTATACACAATCACAATAACTCACTTTGTGCTCAGTAAATCTACAATGGTGAATATATACAGTTCTAAGTGGTACCACAATTAGTATTAGATTTCATTAATGCGCATCAACTGTACTCTGGTTAAATGTCACGCAAATCACTGAATAAAGGTAACCAACAATAGACATAGGAAGAAAGCAGTTGGTTAGAACAATTGGCAGAATACTGGCCCCTACCAACTAGGCACAATTATGTGTGGAGATCCCCCCACCTGGGCAACCTGTAAAATAAAGATATACTACAAGCCCAGTCCATATATTGTTCTATAAGTCTTATTTGCTTCTATAATGTTACTACCACCCCAATGTACCTGGAATAGCAGAGTTCGTAGTCGAGTCGTCGACGGATCCTTCTTGAGCAGATCCCTTTAAAGCAGAAGCCACGGACCATCGAGATCCCTCAAAGAAATTGAACTTGGCGTCGAGGCGGCAGCTTTGGTCCTGGCGGTGCTCGTTGACAACGACTCGAAGACATCCTGCGAGGAAGCAGCGTGCGGGGCACCTCGATGTCAGTATTTCAGGACCGCAAAGAGATTGTGAAGAACTGTGGCCCAGTAAGGGCGTCGAGTCGTCCGGTGTCTCTACAGTCTTTGGGTGGTGGGAAACCCACCAGCGGATCCTCCTCGGTGTGTTGACGGCCTGACCTTCTCCGGTGGGATAAGGCGGGTGGTGGTGAGGGCGAGCATGTCTGAGAATCAAAAGTATTAGGCAAAGGAGCGTGTGGCTCCGGTCGTCGATAGCACGTGTCAAGTGGTCCCCTCTTCTGGGCAACACGGCTTCAACGGGCCTCCAGCAGTTATGCAAACCTGCGAACCCTGGTCGACAGCGGTGGACGGAATGTCTGGTGCTTACCTACATTCTCCTCGGCGGTCCCCGTCTCCGGTCGGCAGCCTGTCGATGGTCTGACTTCCAGGGGGCTTCGGTGAAAGTTAGTGGTGGTCGATGGTCCCTCAGAGCACGGGAAGAGGGCGCCTAACCAGGTCCTCTCTTGGATCAGTCTCGACAGCTTTCAATTTTCAGATTTCGGTGAAGGGAGATAGCAGTCAACCTTCTTCTTCAGGCTCGGCATTGAGATTCAGTTTCAGTTTCAATGTTAGTTTCAACTCCAGCTTCTGAACGAATTCTAGCAATGAGAGGCCCCCAGATATACTAGTTGATCTCCCATTCATTCTGCTGGATCACACTAGGGCAACCAATCACTCAGAAGGGCATTCAGCAGTCAGTCAGCCAATCAGGCATACAGTGCATTTAGGCCATTCTCCTGCCCCTCAGACACTCACAACAAGGAATGTGTATTGGGACAAGTACCCAGCCATTCAACACTACACACTGCATTCAGGCCAGTTTTGGGTACAGCTGTCTCAGTCATTGGCCCTCATCATAAGGTTGGCGGAATGGGTTTACCGACACCGGTAAAGGTGCCGGTGCCGGTAAAGGTGCCGGTGCTGGTAAAGGTGCCGGTGCCGGTAAACCCATTCCGCCCTACCACAAGGTCCCATACCGGGTCCCGCGAGGAGACCAGAGAGCTAACAATGGGCCCGTTGTTAGCTCCATCCCCATTCCCATTGAGTTCTATGGGGGCTCGAATGGGAATGGAGATGGACCGGGTCCGGGTTCCTCAGACGGGGAATTACCGGGTCCACCAAGGTTGCGATGGCCCGGTAAATCCTCAGTCGAGGGACCCGGGCCGGATTGCAGTAAGGAGGCAACCATGCCGCTATAAGCAGCATGGTTACCTCCAACCTCCTGATGAGGGCCATTGTGTCAAACACCAGATATCCACAACAAGAAGTGCATATTGGTCACACACTCCATTCACCTAGGTCCCACCCACAGGGTCTACCCACAACATACAGTCACTGGGAAGGCTCCAGCCAGTCTGGCCTGGACTTCACAACAACACCATATATGGAACTTTCACCCAACAACCAGTCACAGGGAAGGGACAGAGTCAGGACTTCCCAGGACTTTGGGAAAACAAGGTAACAGGCAATAGAAAGCAAGAGGCCACAGGAGCCATCTTGTTTCCTATCAGGAATCAACTGATTCCCATGGCAGGGCCTGGGTATCCCTCAAATTCAGCACAGAGCTGCCACCAGCCCATACCCTGCTCTATGGGCCACACACAGGGCTGTACCCCCACCCATGGGTGACTTAAGGGTATCCCATGGGTCTGTATACCAAACCAAAAACAGGAAGAGCTGCAGTGCCAGGAGTCCCACATGCACTCCTGGGCAGAAAACAATACAGAACACAAAATGAAAAATGACTACAGGGCAAGGACAGGGAGGCCCTGTCCCTCAAATGCATTTCCAGCATCACACCCATCCGAAGATTCTCATGTGACAACACAAACCTAGTACAGATAAGAAAAAAGGCCTGTGCAAAGTTTCTCATATTGCAGAGCAAATCAAGCATGGATGGGGGAAAACCGCACAAAGGTTCTCGTGTTGCTGCACTAACCTAGCACAAATCAAATCGCTGCATAAAGTTTCTCGTGTCACAGCGCAAAACTAGCACGGATCAAAAAATAACCTATACAAAGTTTCTCA
The DNA here is from genome assembly GCF_040938575.1 of Ambystoma mexicanum. NCBI lineage: Eukaryota > Metazoa > Chordata > Amphibia > Caudata > Ambystomatidae > Ambystoma > Ambystoma mexicanum. The sequence continues at coordinate 1,117,765,317 of NC_090924.1, forward strand.
TCTCACTATATGAAACCATCTTTGAATGAAACACCATGATTCACCCAAAACCATACAAAACCAGGAAAGATATCAGTGGTGGTTGAAATGTAATGCTGATTTCGCAGAACTGGCAGAAACGGATGCCAGTGCCAATTCCACACTTGGTGACCGGAAATGTCACCCACCCCTACTTTTAGGCAAGCTTAGAGACATCTCTAGACCGGGCACAGACCTCTGTATATGCAACAGCAAAGGCCTACTCTGAGGGAGGCTGAGCATCCTGCATAGTCTCTTACCTTGTTGCTTATACCACTGCTAGAAAATCTGCCCTCAGCCAGTTGTCAGATTCCAACTCTGGCTGCACATTCCTCAGGGAACACAGCAGTTCTTGCCCATTCTCCTCCAACTAGGTTTGGTCTGGATTCAATGGATGTCAGTTCCTCAATTGTGTCAGCTAAGACAACACCACCAACAGGGGAAGGAGCAAGGGGAAAATGAGATATAATGGGGAAAGTGGATGCCTACCTTATGGTGGGGACTGACACTTTGATCCCTGAAAGAAGTTCAACATACTCCTTACCAGACATAGGAAGAGATTAATTTAAGGGAGTGGTGGTTTTGTGGTGGTTCTGTCATCTCTCGTCACAAGAATGTTGCGAGCCCTCTGATGCTGGATGTCATGTTATGCCACAGTGACAGAATCTGTTGTGATGATGATGGTGGTGTGATGATGGTGGTGGAGATACCGTGGTCACTATGGCCAGGTTGCTTGTATTTTGCGCTAATGGAGGGTTGGCAATGGAGGGTAGAGGTCGGATGGTGGCCCGTGGTGCATCAATCTCTCCCCCAATGCCTGAGCCAGGCTTGCTTCCCCCATCTATGGGGACTAGACCCTCACTACCATCATCCCATCAACTCCATTGCCAAAACTGTCTTCAGGGTCCTCTGTAGTTCAATGCATATAGTCAATAGGAAAATGCCCTACAGGTACAACAATTCTATCCACATCATATGTGTTTGCTCTGTGTATTTCCCCCTCCATGGCACTTTACTGGAGTCATAGTGGGGCACAGGAATAGAGAAATAATAATGTCAGGTTTGTAAATGGCTGCACTAAATATGGACAGTGCAGTGGTATAAGCCGATAGTCCTATGCAAACAGTGGAAGTGCAAAAGTAATGCTGTACAGCATTCACGGTTGATAGGAAAAGAGCCATATTCATCACAAGCTTCTAATGTACTGTGGCCTATGCTTTTGGTCGCCCATTTCTGTGTGTGACTTTATTTCAGCATGTTCATCTTCACGTTTGTAGTTAAAATGCAGAATCGTACCGGGACCATTTGTTTTTTTTTTTTACTCTCCGTGCACCACCGCTGGACAGATATGACCATTCAGGTGCTTTTTTGAAGAACTCATTCTCTCCATTTAATTGGGTAGTGCGCTGTCACTCAGTTGGTAGACCGTTATGTCCACACACCCTCTAACGGGCACATATCTGCATGCATAATAGGCTAATAGACTTAAGCTTCTCTGCATGCATAATAGGCTAATAGACTTAAGCTTCTCTGCATGCATAATAGGCTAATAGACTTAAGCTTCTCTGTATGTGAGGATCAGTTGCTATACCAATGTTGATCTACATGGTGACTGGCACACCCAGTATGAGGAGGGAGAGTGCATGCGACATGCTAGTTGCTGACCCCTGTGGGTCCTGTACCCGGGGCGTTCCGTCAAATCCCAGATTGACGTCTGTGTTACCAAGCAGGCTGTTCGCTGGGTTGTGGTCATAGAGGTTACAGGGGTCTGAGAGTGCTCTACAGTCATATTAAAGTAAACAACACTGGAGATGTGATGCATGTTCCAGACACATCAGGGATGCACCATGCAAGGAGGACGTGTATTGGCAGGTAAGTAAAGGCACAATTTCTGTAAACTGGTACCTATCATTTCTCATTTCCATTCACATACCGCAGTGCACACATTCCTGTCATTTGTTGTAGGGTTTGGCACGAGGACACATTACGCGACACTCCTAGCGAAGTCTCCTGGGGCCTTCAATCTCTACAACATTAGAGCATTCAACCATGTGTAAAAACATGCCAGATGGGACTGCAATGCATGTAATTGCACACATTTTCTGGGCACTCTATGCAATGTGCACATTGGACCAAAATGGCACCACATTGTCTCTTGAAAGTAGATGAACATCCACCTAAAACATGAGGATTGCAGGGACAGTGCTGGTGGCGGCATACACTCAGTCATGCTCCCTAGATAAAGCACGGATAAGTGGTAACTTCATGTGCCTTGGGACTCTGTACGGGGAAGCGGATCCTGCTAAGCCTACATGTATATCCATCTGGCTGCAACATCTGCTTTTCAACCCCATTTTCAATTGCAATGTAACAAAAAACAAGAGGAAAACTAGGTTCATTTTTTTTGGCAGAACCTGCAAAGGCCCAAAAGCCAGCATTACACAAGCACTTGGCTTTGAGGAACATCACAACGTTGGTCCAATGAAGCAATTGAAAAGGTATGCACTCGTATGATGGAATGTCTGCCTACGCGAGATCAAGGGCCGCTGTAAAAACGAGTCTCAAGAACCTATTGGACACAGCCATCTGCGAAAAAGCATGCACACTCACAATAAACGCAATGCCTCCGGGAAATCGTGTCGGTCAGCTCGCCCACGATCACCAATATGGTGTTTGGTTACTACTGAAGAGAGAGGTACGATTCAACATAGAAGGGAGGTTCAATGAAAACCTCCTTAAAAACAGGCCACCATTTACAGAAGAAATCGAAAATGACACAGAGCAAAGACAAATACACAACCAAATAAAAATCCAAACGCAACAACAAAATTGCCTAAAAAAAAATGCTATAAAATTCTCTTTGAGCAGGACATGCTGTGCATGACGGACAGCAGCCATCCATGTGCATTCACTTACAATTTTAGGAGTAATATCTGCACAGCCACGAATACATATTAGTAACACTACATTCACTTGGAGGTACTGGATTTCAGAATGTGTTTTATGTGTGTAGCACAAACAATGAGTTGCACAATTTGCCTTACTTCAATGTTGACACATGTTGTTATCTGTCTATGTGGAGAAAGATCCCAGATGGCTACTGATCGTAGCTCCTCCAGAGCAAGGTACCTCCAGGGCAAGGTAAAGGGAGGCTTGACATGGCTGCCAGCCTGTCAGGTAACATGACATTAAGGTCAAATGGGTGCAGGTGGTCCTCACATTTCACACAGCCGTATCTAAAAACCAAATGTTATTGCCTCCTTTAACTCTCGGCACATACCTTGGTAATGTGTGGAATATCCAGACTACCTCCACCCCCATTTGCAAATTGTAAGGTGCTTGTTGCACAAGGGGCACACTGTATCAATCTGAGAAAGGGAGCTGGCTAGAGTGATAGCGACAGAGAGACGAGAAAGATACAGTTTGTGTGTGAGAGAGAGTAATTGACAGTGGCATTGTGACAAAGTGAAATGGGACCTGTCTGCTAAAGGCAACTAGTAGGAGTTCTGTGAGATAACCATGTCGTTTTGCCTTTTTAGGCCTGCTCCCCTCTTCCATCAGAATAATGCACTTCCCTCCAGGATCCAAATCCTTAAAAGATGGCTGACACAGCCTTACCGTTAGTACATTATCACTAATCAATCTGTGACTCAGTGCTAATCATACTCCATTCTCCCAAATCAGCGTGTACACAAACGTCAGCTCCAAACTCACAAAGGCATATTGGGCCTCATTACGAATCAGGCGTTAAGGGGTTAACGGCAGCTTAAACAGCGCCGACCCTTAACGCCTGATTACAAGGCCTCTTAGCGCCATGGTGATTTTAACGACTGCTTTTTGCAGGCGTTAAAATCCATGGCGCTAAGGGACCATGGTGCTAATTACGCCACCGTAATTTACGGTGGCGTAATTAGCGCCTTCCCCACTCCCATTATGCCCTATGGGGCAAAAATGGGAATGGGGAAGTGTAAAATGGGAAATGGGGATTTACCGCCCCACTCACCTTGGAATGGGGCGGTAAATCCGCCATCCACCATGGTGTAAACATAGTTTACACCATGGTGGTAAAAGTACGACCCAGGCGGTAACTTACCGCCTGGGTCGTAATGAGGCCCATTGTCACTCAGAAACCAGATACTGCCATCAAGCACCCAAAAACACAACAGGTTCCCCAGGTGCGTATGCTACTGTCCCACTAACAACCCAGACCGCACACTTTTCTTAGAGTGACATGAAAGTGAGGTCAAGCAAAATGGCCACAGGGTGCTATGTAATACCAATGTGCATTTGCAATGATATTTAAATCTCTGCCTAGTCCCTGTCTCTTGCTGCTTTTTTCTAGAACCTGGAACAAGCAGTTCAACCAACCTGCTGACGGAGTTCTCCCACTGATTCCGAACATCTTTGCCACTTTTTACTCTTGGCCATACTGGCTGAGAGCAATAGTTTAGGAATATCTGGTTTGGGTTTTCTGCTCCAGGCCTTTAACTATGGGCCCCGGCGGCATTACCTTATGCCATTAACCATTAACCATTAACTAATTGCCCGCCATTGAGGGGCTTATTGCCTCATTGAATTCCATGAGGAGTCACTGTAATCTTATTGTTGTTGTGTCTAACACAATTATATCATCAGCATACGCCAACTACGGCACTAAACTTTATGAACACCACAGATACAATCTCTTATTTTTATGATGTGTGCTTGATTGACACACCCAAAGGGCCCGATTCATGGAAGTGTGTGTAGAAATCCTGCAAAGGCCACGCGCAGAGAAAATAACTGCGCAAGCCTCCGCCCAGAATAAAAAATGTGCGCCCTGCATATTCATGGAATTGTTCGCGAAAAGTAACGGTATTCGCAAGTCGCGGCCAGAACGCCTCTGACATGCCCACATGCAAATCATAAACAGCCAGATCATCTACCTTTGCGCACTCCCCCAGGCGCAAACACATGCACCATTCAAACAGTTTGTGGGGTCTCATGCAAGCAGACCTGCATCACGGGGACCCTGCACCGGGTCCCCTGTAACTGTTCCCGGCACCCCGATATCCTCGGTCTAAACCCAGAAAATCTGCATGGGAAAACCTGTAAACCATTCCTGCACCCCACTACACTGCTTACTCGCACCCCTAAGTTACATCGGAACCCTGGGTGAGTACATGCACCCCGAAATCTGACATGCAACCCCACCTCTATGCTGCAAATCCTACGGGCAAGTGTACTGATGTTATGAGGTAAAATGTTTACGTTTCAAAGTGGGCTCAAATCCTAGCTTTATTACTTAAATGTGTGACCCTGGGCAAGTAATTGTATCTACTGTGCCTTATCTGCCAACATTGAAGTCCCTTAAAGTGGCTTCACTGTTCAAAATAAACCTTGTGTGTGGTATGTGTCCATGTATATAATAGTAGTTATCATCCATATTGCTCACAACAATTTCTTGTAACAACATTTTTCATGACTCCCTGAGTATCAAAATCTGAGGCCCCTCTCTCTGAAGTTATTTTCTGTGATTTCCCTGCGAGTGGTGTAAAGAAATATGCAAATTAGGTAGCCCACATACGGACATACTGAGGGCCTGATTCTCATCATGGCGCAGTGAACGTGCTAAATAGCAAGATTCACTGCGCCATTTCATGACGCCCATGCACCACTGCTATTCTGAAGTGGGCCTGGGCGTCATCTCAAAGCATGACAGTGTTTTCGCTGTAATTTGCCTGTTTCTAATGGAAACAGGTGGATTGCAGAATCACGGCAGCATTTTCGTTAAATAACGAGGGAATCGTTATCTAACGAAAATGCTGCTGGTACACCAAAGTGAGCAGCTTCAACATTGCAGGATATTGAAGCTGCTTACTTTGGTGGGTGTATAGGAAAGTGTTATTATACACCCGTGCAGTGTATATGAACACTTTCATGTACACCAAAGCAAGCAGCTTCAACATTGCAGCAACGCTGAAGCTGCTTGCTTTGGTGTACGTGAAAGTGTCCATATACAACACGGGTGTACATGGAAACTTCCATTTACACCAAACAAGGCTTCTTGTGGCACTCCTCCAGTTTAACGGCACCAAAAGGGTACTGTATATATGCGCTAGTTTAGCGCACATATTAAACTGCAAGAGTGCCACAAGAATAGGCTTCCAAAAAGCCAGTTTACAAATGTGCCGGTTGCTAGGTTGGTATCCAACCCATCCTAGCAACCGCCACATGTATTCCGAAAGTGGCACATTGCTTCCGACTTCAGAAGAATGCGCCACCTTCAGAATAGGTCTTAAGTACCGAAAAGGTTGGTAACCCTTTTAACGTCCTTTTCGGTACTTAACACCTACATGAGAATCGGGCCCTGAATAGGGCTTTGCTAATAGTAGAAACGGAAATCATTCACATTGGTACGGAGAAAGCTGTATGTGGTGGAACACAAATACAGGTCACAGTATCCCAGTCCCAGTCAGGTAAAAAGAGAGTGACACATTTTCAATTAATTTGAATCTTTTTTTACTCTATAGGTTTTCTCATGAAATGATCTGGAATTCTACCACGATGAACAGACTCTGAAATAGCCCACACCCTAGAAGTGCACTACAACCACTTTCCCTGCACCTACTTTGAATACAATGATGTGTGCCAACAGAGGCTCCTTCCTACAGCTGTTGATCAGTAATACCCAATATGATATACTGTGAACTAAGCGCTGAAGAGCTCTAGCAGGTTCTTGTGCACGTAACTATTGAAGTCAAAGTATTAGGGCACCATGCTCATAACCCGCCGTAAACTTCATGACATTTGACTGTCTGTGTTGACCTTGAAGCCATTTGCTCCGTCATATGATTCCAACAGGGACAGCTTTCTCTTCAGCCCTACACAAGTCTTGTTGGACTGGGTTTTTGCTAAGTCCCTGAGGAAAAGAACAGGCTTTAGTCATCTGGGCACCAAGGTCAGCAATGAAAAGATTAAACAATGCAGGGGCCAAGATGCACCCCTGCTTTAATCCTCAAAAGGTGGGAATTGATTGCGATAGTTGGCCCAGTCAATTCATCTGAACCTGCATGGACGTTTGGCTGTATAGGTCTTTAATAATGAACAGCAGATACGAAGGGCATCCTCATTGCTGGAGTTTGTCCCAGGAGTCTTTTGATCTATTCAGCCAAATGCCAGCTAAAAATCACTAAACGCAAGGTAAATTAGACAGCCCATAACTAGAGGTCTTTTTTTAATAAGACACAAACAAAACACAGTCATTGAGGTGCCCAACCCTGCTATAAAACCGACTGGAAGGGATTGTAAACACCCGGACTTCCTCACCCAGCTTATCAGCTGTCTCAGGACGAGGCACGCAAAAACCTTACCTTGAGCATCAAGGAGGGCGAGCGGGTGATAGTTCTGAGGGTTCATCTGATCGCCCTTCTTGAAGATTGCAATTACAATCGACTTCCTCCAGGAAAATGGAATGCATCTGGACCCCAGGATGCGGTTAAGCAGAATCTCCAGAATCTTGGCTCATGCCTCCGGGTGCGCATTAAACATTATATTTGACAGACCATCTGTCCCCAGGACGCAAGAGTTACTAGATTTACTGATTGCCAAAACAATGTCATCCAAATCAAAAGGCAAATCCCATCGCCTTTTGTGGATGTTTGTGGGCCCTATATTACTTCTGCAATCACTGCAAACAAATCAATAAAATAATTTACTCAGGACTCTTCTGGTATTGGATTAGATTGTAATTCGGTTTGCTGTGTTTGTTTTTTTTTTTTTATAGATGGGACAAGAGCTCTGAAGAGTATTTAGAGGGTAAAGCCGTCAACATGTATTTGGCATCATTTTAAGCCAGTATTCGTCTATGTCCTTTAAGCCAGTTTCTGAACCTCTGTCTTGAATACTTTATCTTTTTAAATATTAAATCCGAATCGTGATCAACAAGTTTTCTAATGTCAGCTCTTTAGCTTCTTTTACGAGATTGAACTGATAAGTCGAATACATATTTGTGAGCAAAGATATTTTATTAAAAATTAGAATGCCTGCCTGACTACAAAGAGATTCAGAACATTGGCATAGGTAATCGGTGAGTACCTGCAGCAATGAATACCCATTTAAAGTGAAGTCTTCTTTCAGATGTTTATTAAGGGCTGTCAGTGACACTTTGGTCCATCTAATATGGTTTCTTCCTGTGTTAATAACCATGTCTTGGCATAAATGACATTCTGTCGAGGTGATAGTGGAAATTCCCATGTGGTTGAAACCAAGTCATGATCACTCTTTTTCAGGGGAATCACTTGTAGATCCTAAGTGTAAAAACATTAATAGAGACTAGTAAGTAATCAATTGTTGCAATCTAGCTGGCCTTGCTCCATGTAGGGCGATGCGGGATATCGCCTCTCACATTAACCATCAAAAACATCTCTCCTCCATCATACCGATCCATTTTTTATTTCTAGCTTGTAATTGGAAGGGAGGGCTAACTTAGACATAGTTGCCCCGAGATTATTCACACACATGATATTTAAGTCTGATGAAATGATTATGGCAGTAATAAGAGAATTCGATGAACAAGCATCCAGCAAATCTGCAACTGAATCCAAAAAGGCGTCCATATTAATGCCAGCTGGATTCCAATACAGATTAAATAGAACAAATGTCTCCATGATCTTAGCATATTTACTGTTCCACACCAATTTCATTAATTGAACAAATGGGTTCGGAGAGGTCCAAGTATGCATGGAAAAACCACATCCATTACGACAATCTGGTAGTAAACCCGAGGTCAGGCAGCCCTTAGGGCCCATAGGGGTGCAAGACAATATAATTGAACAGCTGTCCATAATGGGGGAACCGTAAACCAGGTTTATGTTTAAAGAATTACATCCAAAGCACCAAAGGATTGTCTTCCTGTTACAAAAGTTGTTTATGGCCTCAGTATACCAGGAGCCCATTTCTATATGCCTAACTTTGTTTGAATGAGCTAGTTAATAATTTTTCATTCTGTTAATCAAAGCTCCTGCAAGTCAGGACCAGACCTCCCTTTCTTTATCTTGTGTTGGGCCCTTAATGATTTCTATCGCTCTATTCTAAAATGATTTACCTGTGAACATGTGAACCTCAAAAATGAGAATTGTGGGACAGTAGCATTATTCTTTGAGGGAATTGGGAAAAATGTTATGCCTGAAGTATGCATGCTCTCAGCATCAAATATATCCGAACCTAAAAGGCGGAGCGGATGCACCACATCTAGTATGGCCGCATATACTAGTCTCGACGGGGCATGCAAAATAACTTGATCCAGTTCTGTATCCCTTGACTGAATTGATTGCAGACTTGGAATAATATCAAATAGTCCCAAAACATTTGATCGATTTAACACAAGAGTCATTTGAGTCCACCAATCGTTCCAGTAAAAGGCATTGGTTCATATTCTTTAATTCAGGAACCACCTGAGTGTGATTAGACAAAAGGTTGTGTCCTTCCATCCAAATTGGATCCCATAAAATGTGTCTTGTGTTCCCGTTACCACTGATGACTAAACTGGGCCTTGGTGCACCCCTCTACCCAGGCCTGTGTGTTTCAAACCTCGCAGAGAGGATTGGCCTACCTGAAGATCCCAAAATTTCTTTTTAACCAGTTTGTTGTTTTGAGCCAGTAACATTCTCTTCTGTTCCATTGAGAGGAACTCTGCGGGTTGTTGAAGATGATTAACTCTCCCGAATTCTTTAGTTAGCCGTGATTGATTAATAGTCTTTGTCAGGGGTCTCAAAGATGGTGACAAAGGTTGATTAGCTTGCTGATGCTCTGGAGCGATTATGATTGAAGGTCTTCTATCTCAATTGAGTGAGTTGTAACCTCCAGTAGCTTGCTTGGTATGAATGAATGTAAATGGTTGTCAGCTTGGAGTGATTTCCAAACTACAGACAAGCTGAATTCCTCACTTGAATTCTGTGTACGCTTAGGGAAAACGTTATTATTTCTAATCGCCCCAGACTTAAACTCTCTTGAATCAGGCACTGGTAGAGTCAGGGCCCATAAGAATTGATTAGAGCTACTATCAGATCGTCTCGCTGAGGCTTTCTGATTTTTTGATTTTTTTCTTTCATTTATTCGGATTTGATCTCATATGTCCTTTTGAAAATATAGTAAAAATGTGTTGAGGCTCAGTAGAATCTGCTGGAACAGAAGGGGGAGAAGGTGAAAAAAATGTCACAGTTGATAATTACAACTTCTTTGAAATTAGCAGTCCTGATAGAGAATGACCACTTGCATTTATAACCGTACTAGTCAACTCTGGGACTTGCTGGACCATTTTGTCTTGATGAGTCAAAACCGTTTGAAGTATTTCCACTACCATCATTGGTTTAATTGGGAGCTCTTCAGTTGAATAATTCCTCAGCGTAGGTCTGTTAGAGGCAGACAAATGGTCTTCAATTAAGGAAGGAAAGAATATTTTTAATGCTTGAAAAAATCAAGAGAGGGTAAGTCACTTCTACCCCCCCCCCTCCCCCTTTTGTATCCTTACAATACAGCTATTGCCCTGGTTTCACATCCCTTGAAACCTTGATTGATTCCTTATGTTGAACAACGGTCCTGAAGAAGATGGTTCAAATCACTAGTAGCCATTGAAACCGGTCGACCCTACAGGTCATGAGGGCTCTCATGACCTACAGCAAATATCTCAATAGGAATGAACCAGATATTGCATGAACAACCTTTCCAGTACACCCCCAGATGCTATGAGGGTGCATTTTTAGAAGAGCTCTTTCCCATCTCTTGGCCCCTTGGCTAAAGAAGTCTCCCCTGTGTTTTAACCCTTGTGCATCTCCAAACGGTCAACACCTCTGTTTTTCTGTTACCCACGGGAACCATTAAAGAAACCACACAGAACACAGAAAATGGACAACTACCCCGATCTACATCGGACCATCATCTCACAGTTCCAGAATCTAATCCCCAGTTCTGAACAGTGAAGCTCTTATCCCCTTTGGACTTGCTACTTTTCCTGTAATACCATGCCCTTTTGAACTAGAAGTGACTTACCCTCTCTTGATTTTTTCAAGCATTAAAAATATTCTTTCCTACATAACCGTTGCTTTTGTGCTACCATCCTTGATCTACATTTAACGGTTCAAAGGAATCCAACGGCTTGTCCGTGCTCTCCTTTTGTTGCTTTATCCCAACAACATACCCTGTTTGTTACTACACTTCAATTAAGGAAACCTTTCGAGTTTAACAAAGAGAGCGGGTCACTTGATGTGAGATTTTGTCATTCAAGGACTTGTAATGCTTCATCAAACACAGCATAGTGAAGTTAATTGTAGATAGAGTAGAATCAATTGTAGAAATAGGACCTGCCACCAGACCAAATAAGTGCCTCAGTGTGGGGTGAACAAAAGACAGCAATGTATTTGGAGGAACTATCCAAGGATTCTGGATAGTGAATAGGGGATGCAGATAATTGTATGTCCTGCACAGGCAAACCGTGTATGGTAACAGAATCTGAGATCGATAAGTCACCACCCCCACCCCGACACGTCGTGCAATTGGTTTCCCTCCTGTACACATGAAGAAATACTCTCTGGTATTTTTAAAATCAACACCTCATTTGCCAGGTCTCAGATAATATGACTCTCGGGGTCCCTCTTTTGGTCTCCCATCAATCGGTCCAACATAGATTTTTTGGGTTGTAGTCAACAAGCGTTGCAAAGTACACTTGAGCCACTATAAGAGCAGAGGAACAAGACAGCGGCTGCAGTGTTTTACAAGCCTGTTCCTCGTTCATACAAATTGCCCCCTCCCGAGACACATTAAAAATAAATGCGGCTAGTAATGAGGGTTGGTGTACCCCTCTTGCCAAACATTTTGCTTGGTCATCAATGTGCCAGCCAAAAGAGCAGTATCCGGTATTTCACTGAAAGAAATTAAATGATCGGCAAACTGATCCTTCAATAGAATATCATGATGTTAATGTTAATGTTAAAGGATATTTGTACCGTACACTATCACCACCGGAGTGGTCCCCTGGCGCTCTGGCGGCTCTGAAAAAGGGAATGGGGTGAGTTAGTGGGAATAAGCTGGAAAAGTGCAAGAGAGCAGTGATGTGCTGTTGGCAGCCTCAGCCCGGTGGGTCTGTTGACTGGGCTTGGGGTGTTTTACGGTCGGTAGTCATTGTGTGGTGTTGTGTGAGTCTATGTGTGGTTTGTTTTGTTGTTGCAGTGTAGTGAAGTTTGTGTGGATTGTTGTGTTGTAGGCTTGTGGTTGTGTTCGGTTAGAGTTTGAGAGGTGTATGCAAAGGGGTGAAATTGTTAGTGGATCGGTTAATTGGCATTGCTGTCCTTGAAGTTATGTCTAGGTGTGATGCTTGGTATTATTCACTATTCCATCTGGGTGTAGCACTTGCTAATCTTCAATATCCTATCTAGATGTGAGGCAGGCTAGTGATCACTATTACATCCTAGTGTGGCACATGTTAACATTCACATTTCTATCTATATGTGACGCGGGCTAAATTAAGAATTCCATCTAAGTGTGGCAAATGCTAAAATTCAATTTCTATCTATATGTGATGCGGGCTAAGTTAAGAATTCCAACGAAGTGTGGCGCATGCTAACATTGGGAATATTGATCCGTATTTGCCACATTTGCTGGGGCAGGCCTAGTTGCCTTAGTATTCAGGGGACCTGGAGGCTGTAGATACGAGCAAATGTCTGAAGAGGGCCGTTGCCCGGTTAAGAACCATGATGTGATAGTCAGCTGGTCCAAAGGAGGGTTCATATTTATCCTGGTTGGAAGTGGCACTAGCACAGTAGAAGAGTTTGACAATGGCATTGTAGATTGTAACGTGTAAGCATGTGGCATCTTTCAAAGGTAAGAAGTCACAATGTCTAAGCAATATTCAGGTGGGACTTAGCCCTGATGCTGTTTCTCAGACCATCCCGATTTAAGTTTGCCTCGTAGAAATCAATGTGGCACAGGCTTACTTAATAGTTTTCCACAAAACACCACAGCATCACAGCCAGAAAGCACTATGAGGCACTCTTCAAGTATGCGCACCCGGGTGTGCACAGGGGTCCACATTTAAGCTGTTGCAGCTGTTAGTGGGAGGAATCTTCACACCACAAATTAGAAAACGTGAACCAGCAGTGTTCACAAGGGGTAAAGCATATCATTCAGTGGAGAGAAAACAAACTTTTCTCGCAGCCGACAATAACCTCCAGCCGGACAGCACTCTGAGGCACTCTTTAAGTGCATGCGTGTGATTGAGCACAGCAATCTGCTTTTAAGGTGTTGAAGCTATTAGTAGGAGGAATATTTACACCACCAATTAGAAAACGGGAACCAGCAGTGTTCACAAGAGGTAAAGCATACAATCCGCTGAAGAGAAAACAAGCTTTCCTCACAGCCGCCAATAACCTCCAGCAAACACCGCCCTCAGAGGCATTTTTTGCAATGCATATAGTTTCTGCAGGTTTCATTCACAGTCTTTGGCAGAGGTTCACTGATGACTGAGCTCCTGGTGGGTGAGTTGCCTCTCGCCCTAGGCTACTAGTTGGCTGAGGTTCACTGAGGTATTTTAGGCAAACTTTCTACTTCTCACAAGTAGGTTCCACAGCCTCTTTGATGTAAGGAAGGTCTGGTGCGTTTCTAGAGTGGGGTCCTTGCTTGCCTTTAAGTCTCAGAGGTCTGACCTGGCTACCCATGTCTGTCTTACTTGGCTGATATTCACTCATCTCTGGGGGCCTAGCACTGAGCATTGCTACTAGCCCTGGAGCTGGATTTCTTGCCTCATGGACATTATCTGCTTTCCTCCCTACCAAGGTTTTAGTACTCTCTCTGCCTCTCCGTTCTCACCTTCTCCATTGACTTCTGCCCTCTTCCCTGCTCCCTGTAATTCTCCTCCTCCAACCTCTGTGCCCCACTCCTTTGGGTTCTCTCCTTCTGAGCTCTAATGATCTCTACTCTTCTATTTGAGGTGCATCCGCTCCAGCCTCTTCTGCACTATCTCTTCCCTCCTCCTTGATTTTCACCTCCTTTTACCTCTTTTTTTGACACCACTTTTATTTGATGTTTACCTGCTCCAACCTCATCTGTTCTCCACCACTCTTTGATTTTTACCTCATCTACCATTTTCTGCCCCCCCTCCTCACTGTAGTTCACCTCATCCAACGTGTTATGCTCCCTTCTCATCTCCTTGATGCTATGTCCACCAACCTTCTTTGCTCTCACAGAACCTCCTGGAGGTATACCTCCTATAATAACTTCTTATCGCTATCCCCTACACATTGATACTTACCTCTGCCAACCTCTTATGCCCTCTCCCTTCATTCTACACGTTCCACAGCTTATATACCACCATCACCTCCTGCACCTTCCACTCTTTCTTCATTTACATTTCTGTCTAAACCTTGTCCACCTCCACCTTTTCCCTGCCCACTGTTCAGCTGCTCACACAGCCCACCACTTGGCTTTTCCCCATGGTACATATGTTCTTGCCTATGACTTCTACTGGGTTTACTCTAAAGCTAGTCATCTAAATAGTATAATTTGCCTGCACATGTGATTGGCCTATGGATGAGTGGGTAATCAACTCTGGTGTTTGAGACTGATGCCCCCTAACTTTGCTGGGTGCCATGGACTGAGTCTTCTTTAGGCCAGTCAGGTTTTTAACTTTTATTTCTGGATTAGTGCACATGATAATAAATACTTAATGGATTTCCCTCTAAATTTGTATGTGAAAGTCTGAAAAAACGGAAAACAGGGAACCATATTTATACTGGGACAGGCCCCAAATCACGAAGTGGGAGATGGGGACTTGGCCCCTGTGTAAGCATCCACGTTGGAAGCTAGGATAGGGAGGGTGTGTCTTCACATACTGAAATAGCAAATCTTTGTTCTTGAGTAATCCTTGGGCTTCTAAGGAGGGCTCTTTTCTTAGCGTCCATGCAGTTTATGCAAAGTTAATGCTTCCCAGTGCATATCAAATCAGACAGGAAGTAATCACTGAGCTCTGGAGCACATTTTGAGTTGGGCGCTATCCCGGCACTAGATCCGACGGAATCCCGCCAAACTGAATTACTGTAACATGGTCCGATGTAATTACCGCCAGATTACAAGTGGCTCCCCATTATTTTTCAGTCCATTGGATGAATTCTGACAATTTTCCGGCAGTGGGTGGCAGAATTTAACTGCAGGATTTTCTGGCCCGACCTTATAATTTGGCGTAGTGGTAAAATTACTGCCACGCCATACTCGTAATGAGGCCCAAACTCCTACAATGTTAAGATGCTATTTTGCTGAGTTTACTGCTATTCGGCTTTCAGAAGGGGCCTAATTAGGCATGAAGGAACATTTGGACAAAATTACAAATACAGAGTGAACTGTCCTTTGATTTTGCTTTCACCAATTTCTTGTGCATCTGTTCGTAAGTGTTTCTCCTCCTTTGTGAGGAGGGTAATGTGCCAACAGACACAGAGGGAAGGTTACCATAGCCTTGACAATCATTTAGACTAAATCAAACAAACATGCAAGAGAACGGACTTAGACAGACTATTATTTCTGCAGTGAATGTTTTTAAAAGGGAATATTCTTGGCAGATTCATCCCTGTGGGTGTCCATTTTATGAGAATGTATCAAAACAAATTCCGTGTGGCTTCCGCCTTTATAAATTCCATAGTCTGTTTCTTAATAAGTTATTGGCAGTTGTGGGTAGTTGCATTGCCTAAATTATATCTTGGATTTGATCAAATATGTATGTCCTTTTAACATTGAACTGACATTTATTCTATTTATGAAGCACAAATGAAAAGCCAACTGTGGGTCAATATACACTTTCATTACCTTGGACACTCAGTAACAGAGTTGGTGGACTAAGCATAATATGCCTCAGTATTAAGATGGCATATTAATCACAAGCAGACGTGTCTCAAAAGTACTAGGAAGTACTGTAAGATGCTCACTACTTCGGTCAAATCTGATTTCTTATCTATTGTACGTTCTTTTGTGATCCAAAGAGCATTATTCCTCCTGTATATAAATAAATAAATTACTAGGCCATTGTAGTGGTCCTTAGCAGTATTACAGGAACAGCAAAAAAAAGGATTTAATTTCCTGCAGTGACTGGAGAACTAGGAAGTGTCCTACTCCACCCTCATTTTGTCATTATGTGCTATCAATTTAAGATTTGCTGCAAACTTACTAAAAGTAAATAAACATATGTGTAAAAACAAACCTGCATTTGCCTGAACCTCTTTTGGGCGTTTCCTAACTGCACCTACTCACAACATGCCACTGCTCCATATTTAGCCCAACTGCAACTCAATACTTAATCCCCAATCGAGATATTCACATAAGCCTGGCATGGCTTTTTTATCCTCTTGGACACCCATTGAGCCCAGTCAGCAGAGGCGTTGCGGGGTTGGGGGCTGAGGATAGAAGCCCAGGAGCTACAACCAAAATGCTAGCTAACCCTGAGTCTCGACAGCCTCAACATTAGCAAAGCCCTGAACCTATTCCAGACCTAGCAACACCCCTGCCAGTCAGCCGGCAATACCTGGGTATTAAGAATACTTAGTTAACTCAGTCTTGTCATGAGGACTAACTTGGTCATTGCTGCAGGTTTTGTGCAGTACTGTAGGAACCGCAAATTAATGACAACACTTACTTTCTGCACAGACTGGAGAAGTAGAAATTCACAGTCACCAGCTGCCAAGCTCGCTAACGCTTGCCCACTGACCTCACTCACGGACTTCCTATAAATCTGTCATTGATTATCCATTAACCAAGCGCCAAGAAGAAATTTAGTTGAGGAGCGGGTGCTCTAAAAATACATAAACATAAGCGTAACGATACATCGGCCTTTCCCAAACCCACTCCTGCACGTTTCCTAGCTCCCCTGTATGCAACTACTCATTTAGGCCAACTGTGACTCAATAACTAAACAATAATTCTGCCTTGCCTTCCTGATAGTATAGCACATGTTTTGGTTTTTGCTTTTTTTCTCTCTTGGACACCCAGCAACAGCACTGGGGATGTATGTATATAATGCCTATGTATTAGAAATCCTTAATTCAGTCACATTATCCAGACATATGTCCTGAGTACAAGGTCATATTTGCAGGTTCGAAGCAGTATTGTAGGAAGAGCAGTGAGCGCTTTTGAAACAGATAAACACAAGCGTAACAATAGCACTGCCTTTCCCAAATCCATTCCTGCACTTACGCGGAAAATGCCCCTGGCCCTCCTTTAGCACAGCTGCATCTCATTACCAAACCCATTCTGGCCGTGACCCTTACGGAGGCCTGGCCATGCTCCTCCCTAAACCACAGTCCTGCTCCCTAATCTTACACCAACTCTGTTTCCTGCTTGTCTAGTCCCCTGCTATATTGATTAAATGATGATCTACTCTCTCTACCTATCAACATTGTGCAATGGTCTAAGAAGCAAATACTGGGCACCAAGGATCAAGTCCAGGAAAAACAAGCATTGGCAAAGCAAATAGTTTTGGCATGTATTGTGGCCCTTTGCATTTTGCATTTATAGGCACCAGAGTGCAAGGTTTCAAGAGAGGATGTGTGAAGGGATGCAGATAAGCAAGAGAATGGGAAAGTGAATAGAGAAATGAGGAAGCCGCTGAGATAGGGTGCCATCCACGAGTAAGAGGAAATATGAGACGCTGAGAGCAGGAATGTATGAGCAAAAGTGAGGGTGTGAAAGCAAGGATGAGAGAAAAAGCAAGGGCTACAAGCAAAGGTGAGAGTTGGAGAAGATGTAATGAGGGGCAAGAGCGAATATCTTCAAGGGTTCCAGGGTGGGAGGGAGAGTAAGTACACGAGGAGGCAGGGTGCAAAGAGAGAGTGTGACAGTGCAAGGAGATAGAGTGTAACATTGAACAGAGAGTGTAACATTGCACAGAGAGAGAACGGGTAACACTGCGCAGAGAGAGAGAGCGTGTAACAGCGCAGACAGAGAGAGAATGACAGCGCACAGGGAGGGTGTTTATTAGGTGGTCTCACTGAACTCTGCGAGTTTCTTCCCCACAAGCAAGATGTAGCACACCCAAAGTGCTTATACAGATTCAACTTTAGTGAGGCCTCCCACCTGACTCGCACCAACCCCAGCAAATACCCGATGTCACCAATGGAATAGGAACCAGGCCAGTGTATAGTAAGAATATTTAGATTTATTTAAGGTTTGACAAAAATGTAATAACAACCAAACATCAGCCAAGAATGTTGTGGCACTAGACAATATCACAACTCCAAATTACTTTCCGTTATTTAAACAGCACAGGTAGAATTTTGAAATATGCAGTCACAACTTACATCAGATCTAATTGCAAATTAAACAACAGAAAACATTCATAACACAATGGAAAAATAGTTTTGAAACACACATTCAAAGGACAGGCAGTGCTTTGGGATTCTGGTTTGGGAGGCAAGAGAATCAATGGACATTTCTTATTTCAACACACATAAACATTGAGATGTAATATTTAGTAATTCTGGTTTGGGATGCAAGGGAATAAATTGGGAATTTTGTTATGCACCCTCTATATTCACCTGAATAGCAGCGTTTTAGAGTTACTTATTTTGGGATTATGGAAGCCCCTTTTTGGGACAGGAGGCAGGGGTTTCAGAAGGACAGTCACCCATGTCTTTATTGTCTATATTCCTCCCAACTCTCTCTCTCAAGCCGATCACAGCACTGTCACCTACCTTCTCGGTCATTCATCCCATGAAGCGTGTGTCAGTTGAGGCTTTTGCCGCTACTTGCTCTCCTCCTTCTGCACCTTTGGCTGACTCACATTCTGACACAGCCCTCTCTAACCTCCATCTTTCTATCTCAGACACTCTTGATGTACTTGCCCTTGTCATGAGGATCCGCTTGGAGCCTAAATCCAAGTGCAACTCTTGGTACGACTCAGACCTTGTCACTCTGAAATGCAAGTGAAATTTTCGCGCCTTGAAACACCTGTGTATAGGCGCGTTACAAATGCCATATCATATCATATCATATCAAGTGCAGGGTGGCTGAGAGGAAGTGGAAGGCTACAGGCACACCCTGTGACAAACTGACCTGCCGCCTGCTCCAAAGGCAGTACACACTCTCTGTCCTCACCGAGAAGAGAGCACACATCCTAGCCTGCATCTCAGCGGCATCTAACAACTCGGACAAACTCTTCAAAATCTGCAAGGTACTGGTCAACCTTGCAGTCTCTACCTCTCCTGTTCCTTCCCAGGCCCTGTGCACAGCCTTGGCCTCTGGTTTCATCACTAAATCTCAGGACATCCTGTCCACCAACTCTTCCTCCTCCTACTCCTCCATGCCTGGCCTGCCTGTGACCTCCTCTCCTCCAACCTTCTCTCCCTTTCCCTTGTTCAACCCAGATGATGTTTCTAGACAGGTTTGATCTATCAAAGTCTCATCAAAACAGGCGCTTCCCTGTGTTAGGGAGAATTCTCATTTCTGTGCTAATTTCTCCTACCTTAGAGACCCCCAGCTCTTTTGCTGGACTTTAGGACTTTTAAATGTTAAGCCTGGAGTGACTGAGCTCTTTTGTTTCACTCTCGCATGTGTTTTGATCTGATTTGGAATATGTGTTTCCTTTGTTTTTGGTGTCTGACAAACTCCATAGACATCTACCTTTTGTATGGTGACACACAGCACCTTCAGTGTCGTGTCACAGAGAAATGGTAGAAAAGCACAATGCTAGGAAAATCAGGGATCACACAAAACTGTAATCCAACCCCCGGGTTATGTGAGGGGGAGGTCTCCCCTCACTGCAAGGGGGCTGGATTACCTTCAGTTTCACGTCGGCATGCATAAAGCACGCCAACGTGAAAGTGAAAGTAATTTTCACTGCAGCAGCCATTTCAGGCTGCTGCGGGGAAAATAAAAGGTGAGTGTTCACCTTTCTCCCGGTCGATCTCCGGCTGCATTTCAAGCCGGAGATTGAGGGAGGTGTTGTTGGAAAGGGAGATTCTCCCCTTTCCAACGACACCTTTTGTGACAGCATTGCTGCCCGCGGATCGGGCGCAGGGCGCTTGATGCGCGGGCAGCAATGCCCACTAGACACCACGGATACGTTTGTGACGTGGGGGGGAGATGGGGGCTGCTTACAGTAAGCAGCCCTCTCCCCCCCGGACCCTAAAGCATGGGGGCACATATGTGCACAACCCTGGTGGCAGACGGCCGATCATCTGTCCCCAGGGTAGGGGGCAAAAAAAGAAAAAAAAAATGAAATAGAACGGGGATGGGGTGGAGGGGCTGGGGATTTTTTTGCCCCCCCCCAAAGGGTGGTGGCCCTACCCCTCCCACACCAAGTAGAAAGGGGGGGCACCCCTTGTAGCCCTCCCTGGGGGAAGATTTATGCCCCCAGGCAGGTGTACATGAGGTGGCCCCCCATCCAATTGGAGGGGGGGAGGGCCACCAGGAATAAGTGAACCCCCCAAAGGATGGGGATTGCAGGTTAGGGCCCCCCTGGGGGCAGATGGCTGATCATCTGCCCCCAGGAACGAGGGCAAAATAAAATTAAAAAAAACAATATCATCTGGAATGGGGCATGGGGATGGGGGGCCCTAGACCCAAAGGATTTTTTTGCCCCAATGAAAGGGTGGTGGCCCTCCCCCTCCCACACCAAGTGGAAAGGGGGGCCACCCCTTGTAGCCCTCCGTGGGGGCAGATTTATGTCCACAGGCAGGTGTACATGAGGTGGCCCCCATCCAATTGGAGGGGGGCACCAGGAATAAGTGCAGGCCCCCCAAAGGATGGGGCCTGCAGGTTAGCCCCCCCCTGGGGGCAGATGGCTGATCATCTGCCCCCAACAAAGGGGGCAAAATAAAAAAACAAAAAAAACAAAAGGGAGTTTTGGGTGGGAGTGGGGGACACCAGCCACCAGGGATTTATTTCATGGAAAGGGGGTAGCCCTCTCCCCTCACCTCAAGGGGAAATGGGGCATCACTTTTAGCCCTCCCTCGGGGCAAATATCTGCTCCTAGGAAGGGGCATCTGACCCCAGGGAGGGCTGCATGAGATGCCCCCCTCTTATCTGACCCCAGGGAGGGCTGAATGAGATGCTCGCCCCCTGCATTTGTTGTGGGTGGGAGAGGGTCACCCCCCATTACATTAGAAAATTACCTGGCAGTTTAGGTGCCCCTCAACCCACCCTAAAGTGTAGTGTACCATTTTCATTTTCTTTTCTTTACCAAACTTGCCTTGGCACAGAGGGGCACATTGGTGTGCCAATCTGGCCCCAGGGTGCCAACACCTTACTGCCCCACCCACTGGGGGGCCTGTCCCACAATTTTTGGTGGCCCTCTCACCCCACTCCAAATGGAGGGGGGTGTACCTCACGCAGCCGTTTGTAGGAGGCCCAGGGAGGCCTGCATGAGGTTCCCCGCCACCCATTTGGGGTGAGAGGTGAGAGGGCCCCCGAAAATTGTGGGACAGACTCCCCAGTGGGTGGGGCAGTAAGGTTTGGGCACCCTGGGGCCAGATTGGCACACCAATGTGCCACTCTGCGCCAAGGGCAGTTGGGTTACCAAAGGAAAACAGTGAAAATGGTGGAACGCATTTTAGGGGGGCTGTGGGGCCCCCCAAATAGTTGGGGAATTTTCTAATGGGATGGGGCATTGACCCCCCCCACCCCCAACCCACAATGAAGTGGGTGCCATGTCATGCAGCCCTCCCTGAAACCAGATATCTGCTCCTAGGAAGGGACGCCTGAGCCCAGGGAGGAGTGCAGGACAGCCCCCCCCCCACTTATTTGCCCCGGGGAGGGCTACATGAGATACGCCACCCCTCCAATTGGGGTGGGGTGGAGAGGTGCCCCCCTTCACATTAGAAAATTCCCCGGTGGTGTAGGGTGCCCCTCAGCTCCCGCTAAAGGGCAGCCTGCCATTTTGAATTATTTTCTTTGTTTACTAAACTTTCCTTGGCGCAGAGGGGCACATTGGTGTGTCAATCTGGCCCCAGGGTGCCCAAACCTTACTGTCCCACCCACTGGGGGGCCTGTCCCACCATTTTTGGGGGCCCTCTCCCCCTCACCCAAAATAGGTGGCAGGGTTACCTCATGCAGGCCTGTCTGGAGGCAGATATCTGCCCGTAGGAAGGGGCAAATTGGGTTTCACTGGGGGATGAGGTTCAGTAGACCACAAGTGATGGCTTGCAAGGGGGGGGGCATGTTTGAAAATGATTTATTTGTTTTTGCTGGTGTGGCCGTAGGTAACACATGTTTTTTTTTGTTTACAGCTTTTTCTACGTGAGCGGCTGCAACGTTATGTGAGTACTATTTTTTATTATTCTATGGTTAGGGACCACTGTCAGTGGGGTGGGTGAGACTGGGGCTGGATTGTTGGTGGTGTGGGTAGGAATGGGCCATCTTGGCAGATATGTTGGTGGGCTGGGACACAATTCCAGGGGCAGGCCACAAATTGCCCCCATGCCAGCAGAGCATTGGTGTTTCCCTGGGAGCGGATCCCTCCCATGTGGGTTGTCCATCTGCAAGCCCAGGCTCCACCTCTGGCTGTGCTATGTTACAGATGTCACCTCCGGGGAGGAATGGGGATCCTGCTGGGGCTCCCTGGAAATGCTGATGTGCTTAGGGGACGGAACACCCACATGGTACATGGATGTCCAAGTCCAGGGACATTACCTCCAACCGTCCTGAAGTTGCGGCTGGGCTGCATTACAGCTTTTCCCTTTGGGGAGGTATTGGCACACTGCTGGGCATCCCTGGTGAGGAGCAGCTTTAACGCAGGGCAGCAAGGGCTCCAGCAAATTCGGCGGTAATATCCCTGGCCTTGGGCATCCTTCTCCCATGTGGGTCTTTGCCAGGGGTTCTGGTTAATAATTTTTTTGCCGATTTGCATAAGTCAGACCTCTTTGGATTCCCACAGGTGTCTTATTTTCAGAAATGCATGGGGTTCCCTGTTTTCCTTGCTGGCTTCGACACCCTAGGCCCAAATCTGTAGGTTGCCCACATGAACAAAATGTGCTGTGCCGAAAATCTTGGGGTTACCAGTGGGTTACCGTTTTTCTTTTGAGCCCCCGGTAGGTGCACCCACACATTTGAGGTACCGTTTTCATTGGGACACGTGTGGGGATGCGGGAAGGTAGGCCATGTGTTGTTGGCGGTGTCTTTCGGTGGGTGGCCAGAGCGAAATGTCTGAGAATTGTCTTCATTTCCAGACAATTTCAGAGACATTTCCCTGTGTTCACTCACCGAAACATGTCGCCAACAACAGATGTCATACCTTCTCGCGTTCCCACAGGTGTCCCGACGAAAACGGTACCTCACATGTGTGGGTGCACCTACCGGGGGTGCAAAAGGAAAAGCGTAACCCACTGGTAACCCCAAGCCTTTCGGCACATTACATTTTGTTCATGTGCGCAACCTACAGATTTGGACCTAGGGTGTCGAAGCCAGCAAGGAAAACAGGGAACCCCATGCATTTCCCAAAAGAGAACACCCATGGGAATCCACAGAGGTCTGCCTTGCACAAATTGCCCCAGTTTTTATTAACCACAATCCCTGACTAAGTGTGTTATTTGGTGGGGGAAAAACACAATGTTCACTTTGTCTGTTGTGTTTGTGTGGTTTTCATAACGTTTTGACCCATTTGCTGGTGCCCTTTGTCACACAACCCTTTCATTTCCCAAATGTGCCTTACATTTAGTCGCTGCTTTAGGCACCATGCACTTTTGTAACCTGCACAAGTCACCTACCCTTGAAAAGGTCTGCCTGTGCTCTTTCAAAAAATGTATGCTTGCCGTTCCTCACCACATTGGTTTTCCTGATTTACACATGCTAAGTACGTCTATTCTGGCCGTAAGCATAAAACTCCTGTGTACCATGGCTCAGTGTTTGGCTTGTGGTATTGCTTGTTTTGTAAAACACTACAAAAAATGTGTGCTTTCCTAACTGCAAGAGTCGGGGGAATGTAGCGGAGGATTGCTTTTCTCAATATTCATAGAAGTCATTGCCGTACCAAGCCAACCATGTCCAACACATACCTTTTTTTCAGTCATTTTCCCGCATTTCCCACAATCTATGGCATTTTCGCCTACCTAGTTGTTGCCCGACCTACGCAAATCACCCCTTCCTAAACTTGGAATTTTGTCTACTTTTCAGAAATGTATGCCTTTCTGCCCTCTAATTCGGCTTTCCTACCCTTTTCTTCCATTCCGTCCATGCATGTCCAATTGGCAAAAATGGCCAAAATCGCCTACCTCTCACAAAACGGTTGATGACCACATCAAAATATTTTATTTTCGTTTCCACTCAACCTGTTCTTGAAAGCCATGACATTGAGGAATTCAGCACAGCAAACCATTTGTTCCTAGCTCTTACAAGGAAAAAACCAGAGGCTTCTTTATACATCATTTTATTTGCATTTTTTGAAAAAACACAACCTTTTCCCCCTTTTTGGTTATTTTCTCTCACCCACCTACAGAAAACTAGAATTCCTGTGTTGGAGTGCATTTTGATCTTGGAGTATAGGAAACGAAATAGGTAAAGTTTTTTTTTTTCTAGCACAGCATATTTTCCTGCATTTGCATGGCAAAGGGAAGGGCAAAACTTTACTTATGTTTCTCTGCCTCCTTTCCTCTCTGCCATGCAAATACTCAAGGAAATGCTGGGCATTGCTATGTCAGCCGGCTGTTTCCACCAGCAAAAAGTTGGCGGACTCCATAAGGATCCATTGGAAAGAATGCCTGCCATGTGCACCTGGCAGCCAGCGTCTATTTAATTTGCGTGGTGGAGTGCAAAAGGTGACGGCAAAATGCAACATATATACTTGGGTGATGCCTTTTGCACTCTGCCATGCAAATGACCAAAAATGTGGCAGCAGAAACCAGTTTACAATGAAGTGTAAAAGTAACAGTACACCAATGCCCAATTAGTAGCCCCTATGTGGGCATGCTAATTTGCAGTGCCCAAATAGACTGATGCAAAGCAAGCTTATGTCATTTTGAGGGATTCTAAGGATCATACATGAGACTGTTCATTTTATAGCAAGTTTGTGTTCATAAGAAGTCTCTATTTAATCCTAGATATGGGTAATGTATCTCTGAAAGACAACTGATTCCTTGGATGCATTAACCAAGACAATCTGTTTGTCAGTGCCAAGGGTGATTTCCATGAGCGAGTTAGGCACAGAAACAGAGCAGTCCGTATCTCACATCTACAAGACACTGGGTACATGATCCCTTATTTCCTAAAATGTGATCAACATATACAACAACGAATGATGAGTTTTTAGAGTAGTAGTGATTTAACTTTTGGCTTTCTCTGCAATAAAAGAGAAATTACAAAATGAGAGCAAGTGGATAGGTAGTCTGGTACAGAAAGGAAAAATGTTCATGGATTTAAAATGTACTTTAGATGTTCATCTTGAGAAGCTAGATTTTTGGTAGCATTGTTATACACTGAAGGTATGTTCTTTGGTTTAAGATGGTACTTGGTCAGGGGAGGATGGAGGGTGGTAGTGTGCAAATCAGTACCAGCCGTTGGGAAGAAAATTATCAACGGGATTTTATGCTACAGGACTGCCCAGTTGAGCATAGAGAAAGGCAAAATCCATCTTCCACTGTGAAAATTCAATTCAAGAGATGATGTAACTTCTAATGTTTCCATAGAGTATTTGAATTCTAGAGCAGCATTATCAATGACACTCACAAGAGACTCAAACTTTGATCTCAGAGACAGAGGTGGAGCTGGATATAGAGATCCCATTCTGCTTCTGACTCTCCCTACTTATTAGAGAATGGAGAGATAAAGGACAGTTCTACTAGCACTGTGTGGGGAGCAATACAATTCACCCATTTTGAATGTATGCCTTAAAGGGGGCATAAACTGATCGGAGCAGTCCCCCTTAACGGTGAGAGAATGGGTGGGTGGGTTCTACTAGGGAGATAATTTCACCAAAATGCTATTGGTAGCATAAATGAATTTATTTAGCCAGTGACCTCACAGGAAGTGACATCACACTGCATCAAAATGCAGTGGGTGCAGCCATGATACGCAGGGGGCAGGCCACGAGCACTGCTTTCTTAAGCCAGCACAGCTTCAACTGGCCATTGACTGCCTTATTACATCTGTTAAAGCTTCCATTGCCAGATACATTCACAATATTCTAAACACTGACTGACATACCAGGCACTGATATAATATGCAAAGCGCAGCCTCACATATCCAAGAAATGTCATTGTATGCCAGATTATACCTCATAATCCATACACAGTCATCATGGGAAAGCTGCATTCTCACAAGCCCAATTGGTCTAATCACTTCCATGTAATCTTAACTTGAGAAGATAAGGAAAATTGGGCCCTTTCAGGTAAAGTGATTTGATGAGGATCACACATGTTGGGCATATGGGGAAGATTGTATTCGTACCCAGGTTACCTGTTTCACTGTCTCCAGTTTGCCAACTAGACAACATTTGCTTGTACTCTTTCAAGAGCAGAACAAGTTGCTTGTATTTAATGAAGCTAATATTTGAATCAGAAAACCACATCATAAATCAATATGAAACTATAAAGGATCTTTGGTAAAAACAATTATAATTTATTGTGTTGTCATACAGGATGAACAGAGAGTGATTTACGTCACTGAGTTATCTCCGTCCCTCTATACATAGTAAATAAACATTTATTTTTCTGAATGCACAAAAGTACATAATGATACATGATTTGCAGTGTTTAAGACATAGAATATCACACTCAAGTAAACTGCAAGCAGAGATGTCATACCCATGCCTTCATGCACACACACGCATGCATACACACACATGCACAGGCGCGCATACATACTGACACACCCACCACACCACGCATATACAGAGGGATAGAAGCACAACAGTCATTCTGAAGATGACTTGGAATTGGCATTGTGGAAAATATTTAGTTGCTTTATGCCAATGTGCATAGCATGCACACCATCAGGCGGTTCTTCTGGGGGTGGCTAAAACTGTACAAGCAGTCTTAATTTTGAAAAATTGAATAGAATTGAGCACACTTACAAAATAAATTTCCAATCCCTCGGAGGGGAAAACAGAGTTGTAAAACCAAGCGTAAAGTTATTACACTGGTGTTCTCACCTCTGTTTTTGCTCTGGGGGATTTTTTACTGTATTCCCCATAAATTATGTCTGCTAAAAACAATTAATTTTCTGCCAGAATCACATGTTCATGATGGTGGAAAAAACAATTATTCTTGTAGAATCCCTCATTTTAGCATCTAGTCTATATGCCCCCTGTAATTGACTGTGGGAGACATTTACACTTTTTGCACAACATAGTGCAAAATTACTGTTAACCAGTTTTTGTGAGGTTTAGCACTTTCCTTAGCACTTTGTAGTGCAAATGTTGAACATTTAATGCAGAGGACTAATTGCATGAAAGGGCAAATGAAGGTACTCCTCTCCCGGCAATTTTTGTTTGCTTTAAAAAAGAAAATCACTTAGTGTGCCAATTTCAGGCCAACAGTGGATTTTCATGAAGAATAAATCATTCTTTGAGATCTAAGAGTGAGCACCAGGGGTAACAGAGGAAGGCCCAGAGGTACCAAGGAGATTGTCTTGGGCAGCAACTGGCACACCTAGGCACTGTGAGGGGTCATAAATATGAGGTGGACAACTTTGTCAAAGGTTTTCAACATTCACAATATTTTTTAATAAATAGGTTGCATTAACGTCTCACTATCCCTACCCTGACAAGGATTTCCCTGCCTAAAATAAACTAAAGGAAACACTCTAACAAAGGATTTCTGTCCCTCACTTATACATTCAATAAAGCATTAAGGACATGTATGGCAGTTCAATTCAACAAAATATAATATAACAATTGAAGTCATAATATGAGCACAGTCCCTTCTTATGATGTGGGTGAATGCCCCTTCCCCAGATGTAAGCAGGATTCTGCCCCACAGTTCAAAAGGAAATAAGGAAATCCTGATTCATCTCACATTTCTAACACAGTTTTTCCTAACTTCAACTTGAAAACAGAAAATTCCATCACTTCAATGATATACCAAAGAAAAGAGAATGTTCTTTCTCTTCTTTGAATAAGAATGGCTCTCAGAATGATCTTCTTCACATACGCAACAATGATTGTCTTTGGCAGGATGATTTGCCACAACTGAATATTTCTAAAGAAATGTAACTCCTCTACTGCAGGTTTATAAAGTTCTTGCTTCAGCACCGCAAACAACATAAATTATCTTTTTTGGGTCCATAATTAAGCACTATATCAGCTGTTACCTGGTTTATTTCCATGCCAGGCCTACTACCTCCATCACACCTAGTCTACTCCCTTGCGAGGCCTATTAATTCAATGGTTTGCCATCCGGGAATACTCCCCTGCCTGAACAGCATTTCACAAAACAGAATGTGCTTTAGTGGTAACCTTTGACTAAGAACAGACTTAGAACAACTTCACAATGTTTGTTATTTTGCAGTATTGGAACCTTTAGCAACTTTCAGGGAAACAAGATTCACATTGGTGCTCTTTAATATTCCTCTGCAAATTATTATCCTCTCCTTCTAACCTTTTCCAGAAGGGCAGCCTTTTTGGCACTTTTGTTTCCCCACTGAACCAGTAACCAAGTACTGACAGTGATACAGTCTTATTCTGCTTCTTTCTTGGCATTGGCAATGTGTGTCTATATCAGCTGTTGTTATATGTTTCATAAAATATGAATAGAAAGTTTCACAACCCTTGAGTCTTCCATTGGTTGCTTTTAATCTTTGGCAATATCTGTTGGGCTTGTATCACTTAGAGTTTGTTTTTTCTTGTTTGGTTAGTGGTTGTATGCATTAGCTTTTGATAATGTTGCTCCACCGGGTTGTTGGATTGTCAATAAACTCACATGCCTACATTTACAGTCACTTGTTTTCAATAAATACGAGTTGTGCTGCTTTCTGATAGTTTGGTATTCAAAAGTACTACTAATGCTTCTTCCGTCACACGTGAGTGAAACTGCCTGCCTTGAATATACAAGCAGTCTTGGAGCGCTCTGGAGTCACTTTCAACTTGTGAACTCACCAGGTAAGTCACACTCTTCTGATCCTCTTTGCGTTTGCAGGCACAGTGAGATACTTCTCCTGATCTTCTTTCATTACTAGTGTTTCCTCTGCCCCTGAGGCTCCCTGGTGCATGACAGCTACCAGAGGCAGCCTCTCGAGAGGGAGAGCTTACCTCATTTTTGCTTCCTGCTGTGCAGCCTCTGCTCAACAGGTCTTCAATGGGCAAGCATCCCTCTTGCATGCTTCCGTCTGCACAACCTCTGCAATTGGGACAACTGGAGGCATAGACCCTCTCCGGACTAGCTATTGTCTCTAGCTTCACAGTGGTCCTGGCATCTTTTCTCTCCTCCAGTCCTGACCTCGGCTGCATACACAGTCTACACTTCTCTTCCAGCTCACTCTGAAAACATCTTATTCCTTCTCCATCTCCTAATGCCTGCACCTGAGGGGGACTTTTAAATCTCCCAGTCTCCCTCAGGTGTGGGTCCTTTACAATCATTAGTTGACTGCTTCTGCAGCATTTTCCGTCTTTAGCCCTCCTCCTGGTCCCAGTACTTAGGGAATTATGGGATTATAATATGATATACTTTAATAAAACACACCATGTACAATATTAACTTACTATAAAACACTGTAAAACCCCTGTAGAAGGAACAGAGAATATTCAAAGATAGAATAGATGCATCACTCTTGTTAATGAGACAGGGGGATAAAAGGAAATAAAAGACCACAATGGGGAGGCCACCAGGGGGCGCGCAGGCGATGGCAGCCTGAGCATAGCTCTCCGCCGAAGTCGGGCTGTTAAAGGGGATTGAGCCCCCCCCGGAACCCTCAGTGACAGCACAGCACTGGATCGGCCGTCGGACCCCCCCCGTGCCGCCTTTGCTCGAAAGAGCGGACTTCGGGGGCCACGGACAAACGGAGCACAAACCTCGCAGCTCAGGGCGACAGAGAAGGCTTGGAGAGAAGACTCCGCAGCCGAGGCCCCGGAAGAGAAGGCGCGTCCCGGTGAGACGGGGGACGCACGTCGGAGTGCTGCAACCCCCACTGAAAGCCCACCGCTCACCCCCGCGGGGAGGCACAAGGACGGGAGACAACGGTCCCGGATCGGGACGCGGATTTGGACCACCCCGCCTCCTAGCAAATACTCGCAGGAGGACGTGGACATTGCTCGGAGACAGTCCCTGGGCGTTCCCGCGACCGCAGCCCCAGCACCCAGAACGGCCCCAGCGGGTGTCGCGAAGAGCCCGCCCAGGTCCGGTGCGGCGCGGCAGGGCCAAAGAAGTGGCAGCCCCCCTTCCCGCCGATGGAGGGACCCCAGGCATATTGAGGCCCGAGGCCAAGGTGAAGACCAACAACGGCAACGAAGGTCAGTGATCCGGTGGGCCTCCAGCCCATGACACGCACCCACAAGGCCCCTCCCTCCCAAGAAGCTGAGGAACGGCTCTGCTCCGCCATCTTAGAAGAATAGGAGGGAGAGTGGGCTTCATCCATTGTTCACTTTCAGCAGGTGGAGGCCCCCGTGCTAGCCCGCGGGGCGTGTGCCCGTCTGCAGTCTGCCAGGACCTAGCTAACCAAGGAGATAGACCCGGGTGTGTGGCCCCCACCTGGACCCGGTGGGGCGTGTGCCGGCCCGAAGGTCACCTCCCGCTCATCTGGCCCACTTGGGGGGCTGCCCCATCATTCATAAGGGCCAAAGCCCACACCCCGGAGACCCACAACAACACGACCCCGGGTCAGCGCAACACAACCCCAGAGGCCCACCGGGCCACGATGCACCATGCAGCTGGGGGGCAATAAGCGCTCAAGACCCGAAGGGAGACCCCACGATCACGCCGCTCAAGGGAATTGGAACACATCTCCGGCGTCCCTCACATCATCGGACTCCCGGCCCACACTGAAAACGCAGGCGGTCCGCGACCCAGGAGAGAGGCCCCCGTCCTCAGTTGAAGGGGCGAGTGTCCACCTGGAGGGCTGCCCCACTCCCCGCAGGGGACAATCCATCGCCTACAAACCCCACTGGTGCGACGCACTACGGACTGGTCCTGGGGTGGCAAGGTGTTCCCCCCAAAAGCCCCCCGGACCACAGTGGACCCAGCGGCAGGGGACCGGCAACACCCCATGAGCTGGAAGAAGGCCCTACAAATGTTTCGCTTCCAAGAAACAGAGAACACTACCGAGGTCCCCACTCCCTCCGGAACCATGGCCCACACTGAACCCGCAGGCCAATCCGCAATGACGATGGAAAAGGGCTTCGAGATTAGAGAAATGAGATCTGACATTGCCCAGAAGTTCGAGAAACTGGACCAAAGGGTAGACAGAATTGAGGATAGAGTCCTACAAGTGGAAAACTATCAATCGTCCTCTACACTTGAGGAAGTCCAATTCGACACACGGCTTGCGGCTCTGGAAAAGAGGGATGAAGAGAGAGCCAGGATTATGGACGACTATGAAAATAGGGAAAGGCGGAACAATCTAAGGTACTTTGGGATCCCGGAGACGGAGGGCGAAATGGAGAGAGAGTTGACCCGAGTGGTGAGAGACATCATCACCCTCCTGTTTGCAAAGGAAATGACGACGGAACTCACGTTCGACCGGGTGCACAGTGCCGGGGGAAGATCGGGGATCCCCAGATCGGTTCTGGCCTGTTTCCACTATTACACGGAGAAAGCCAAAGTTCAGGAGGCTGCGAGGAAGGCGGGGGCGATAACCTATAACGGCGCACAGATCGCCATTTTTCAAGACCTCTCAGCTTACACCCTAGCCAAACGAAGGATGTGCCGCCCCCTGACACAACAACTGAAAGAGAAGGGCGTCCGTTACAGATGGGGATATCCCTTCTACCTGTCCTTTGAATATTCAGGCCAACGCACAATGCTGGTAACGGAAGAGGACATTAAGGGTGCTATTCAAGATTGTGTGGGTGTACCCGCCCCTCGGAGTGGACCGGTGGGTCCGGAGGCGCTCAGCAGGGGTACCCCCTGGCAGTCCAACCCCAGAAGGAGAAAAACCAGCGCGTGGAAGTTCAAGAAATTGAACACACCACCAACACCAATGGAGGAGGACCGTGCCGACTCAGAGGGGTGACACCAGCGACCCCACGCAGATCATCGGGACTGGAAAACAGGAGGACTCTGGAGACACTTTTTTCACCGCACCCCCTCGAACTGCAAGTATAAGGGGGCATAGGGGGGATCACAACTGAGGGAACTGAGAGTAGTATCAATCAGGGCCCGGGAGAGTGCCCAAACTGAGAGGTTCGGGGGGAGACGAGATGGGGGAGGGGGGCTCACGTTAGCAAGCTTTGTAATTGACGCCTGGCCGGGGGGAACCGGCTGGTGGTCCAGCCAACAATCCAGGAATGGAAGAACTACATGGCTGGACGCCGGGGAGGGGGGTGGGGGTTTGTTTACAAGTTGGGGGTTCTAGGGCAGGGAATGTGTTGGGGGGTAAGTTGGGGAAACGTTTCAAAGAGGTCCAAACAGGAAAATGCAGTAAGCAGGGAGGGAGCAACCATGCGACATCGGTGACCAAGGGGAAAGGCGACAGCGATTATGGCTGATGACCGACCGGCCCTAGGGGTGGGAACCCTGAATGTACGGGGCCTGAACACCCCCACGAAAAGATCCCTAATCAGCAGAGAGTTCAGGAGGGCTAAGCTGGACCTACTCTTCATGCAGGAAACACACTGGGCGAGGGGGAGGGAACCCAGGTTGCGGGGTGGTGGAATCGAGGAGATATTCTACGCATCCCACAAAGGAAAGAAAAGAGGGGTTGCAATTCTGATCGCTAGGGGGTTGGGTTTCGAGAAAGACTCCATCCTAAGGGACCCCGAAGGCCGCTACCTCTTCGTACGAGGCTCCCTACAGGGATTGCCCATAACCTTGGCGGCAGTTTACTCCCCTAATGAGGGCCAGGCCCAATTCTGGGAGGGAGTGGGGGAAAGGCTGAAAACTTTTGTCCAGGGCCCATTGGTGGTGGGAGGTGATTTCAATATGGTCCTAGACCCATCCAGAGATAGACAAGGGGTGGGTACACCAAACCCCAGACCCGCTGGAGACACCACGTCACGCTGCTTTCAGAGGGTAAATGAGGGCCTGAACTTGGTGGACACGCTACCCACCCCCCGAGCAGGGACTCCCTCTTTCTCGTATTATTCCTCCACCAACAAAGCCTTCTCCAGGATAGACTATATCCTCGTGGAGGAGGTACTTCGACCACACATAGCGGGTTACAGGATAGACCCCGCGCCTTGGTTAGGGTCACCCTGGCAGGGGACTGGTGTAGAGAACGGAGGGGACGCTGGAGATGTATCGACGCCATTCTGAGAGACGAGGTACATGCCCAGACTGTCCTGGATGCCATTATAGAGTTCTTCGAGCTCAACGACAATGGGGAGGTGGGCACGCACACCCTCTGGGATGCCTTCAAGGCGACCCTAAGAGGAGTGCTCATAAAAATAGGTCCCCAACAGAAGAGGGAAAGGGAGACCCAGGAGAGGATTCTGAGGGAAAAAATGGCGCATCTCCAACCGGGGGGCTCCCCGGTACTGACCCTAGAGCGAGACCGCGTGGCCACCCTGGAGGACTACAGGCTCCAACTGAAAGACCTACTCCTCCACAAAACGGTGAAGAGCCACCAAATTGTAAAACAGAAATACTACGAGAAGGGGGACAGAGCGGATAGGATCCTGGCCTGGAAATTGAGGGAGGTCCAGAGAAGCAGGATGGTGAAGGAAGTGAGGGACAGCAGGGTAACACTAGGTTATGACACCCCCCCATATAAGCGAAGCCTTCCGCCAATACTACAAGTCAGTATATGCCTCTGAATACGATGGTGGCGATGCCCAAATCGAGGAGTTTCTCGACTCCACACAGATACCGTCCCTTTCTCGGGAGCTGGCAGAAGGGCTGGAGGGTCGGGTGACCGAGGAAGAGGTGGAGAAGGCGATCAGCGGGATGAAGGTGGGGACTTCCCCGGGGGGAAGATGGCTTTTCGGTGTATTTCTATAAGAGGTTTCGATCCTCCCTGTCTCCATACCTGCCAAAGGTTTTCAACTCGGTTTTGGAAGGGGGCACTGTCCCCAACACCATGATGGGAGCCATTATAGTGGTCCTTCCCAAGGAAGGTAAAGACCCGAGGGAATGTTCATCCTACCGAACCATATCATTGCTCAACATCGATGTCAATATCCTGGCCAAGGTGGTGGGTAGGCGGATGGAGGGGATAATGCAGAAGCTAGTCCACGGGGATCATGTGGGTTTCATTAGGGGCAGACAAGGATCGGATAATATCGGCAAAACTATAGACTTGGTACATTTCGCCCAAAACTCAAATCTCGATGCATGCATCCTGTACCTGGATTTGGAAAAAGCTTTCGACAGAGTACAGTGGAGATACATGACCCTCCTCCTCCAACGAATGGGCTTTGGGACACACATCCTGAGCTGGGTTGCCGCCCTCTATAGAGCCCCTACCGCAAGGGTCCAGGTGAACGGATTGCTGTCAGAATCTTTCCCTCTTACCCGAGGGACTAGACAGGGCTGCCCTCTCCCCCCTGCTATATGTCCTCACGATGGAGGCTTTGGCCATAGCGGTTAGGTCCCACCCAGCCATATATCAGGGGTATTAGAAGGGGGAAGTGGAATTCAAGCTTTCCCTGTTTGCTGATGATATCCTGGCATACCTGGTGGACCCGGGCTCATCGATTCCTCCCCCCCTGTCCCTGGTCAGCTCCTTCGGGCGTTTCTCAGGCCTGAAAATTAACACCACCAAGTCTGTCCTCCTTCCGATGCTCCTGGTGGACCCGGTACTAGAGCCCCTGACCAGGTTTCACGGGATAGCTGTGAGCAAGAACACCATAAAATACCTGGGGGTCCTCCTCACTAGTGACTTATCAAAACTGGGGACTTCCAACTACGAGCCCATGCTATCTGAGATCACCTCTGACCTGAGTAGATGGGGAGGAATGATCCTCTCATGGTATGGTCGGATGACAGCAGTCAAAATGAATATACTGCCCCCGCTTGTGTACCTCTTTACAGCCCTCCCTACCCGGGTACACGCTCAAACCTTCATAGATTTACACAAGGGGGTCCACGACTTCATTTGGCAGGGGAAAACCCCGCGGATTGGAAGGGCCACCCTGACGCTTCCAAGAGAGGAGGGGGGATTCGGTCTCCCAGATTTCCAATTGTATTATCACGCAGCACAACTGTGGGTCCTTCTAGAACACATGAAGGAAGGCTTGCGGACATACTGGTCATATTTAGAGGACATGGATGTCTACCCCCTAAATGTCGGCGACCTCCTGTGGGCCCCTCGCAGGTCTATCCCGAAACAAGTACTGTCCCATCCAACCCTGGGTGTTCTCTGGGATATCTGGAGGGAGTGCCCCCGAACAGCCCATCTTTCTTCTTGGCCGTCCCCTATGACCTCCTTGTGGGCCCCCCCCCCTGAAACTGGGCAGCAGAGGGTTTAGAGAATCCCAGCGTTGGTCTGACGCGGGCCTGGAACGGGCGGGCCAGCTGTTCAGGGAGGGAGAATTTCTGAGTTATGAGGACCTCAGGGATGGGCTGGGAGGCGGGACTCTCTCCATCTTCGAATACCTCCGCCTTAAGGGCATCCTCAACGACCCCTCATGGGGCCCAAACCTGAAGAGACAACTAACTCCCTTTGAGAAACTCCTTGATTCAGCAACTTCTAGAAAGGGCGCGGTCTCCTGTATGTACGCAGTTCTAAACACCCATAACCTTCAGGCTAGGAGGGGCTTCCGTGGGTTCTGGAACGTTCTGGCGGGAGAGGAGATATCAGAGGACGCCTGGGCTCGTATTTTCAGGATATCGTTTCATGGTAATCTTTTCACATCGGACATGGAAAACAACTTTAAAATCCTGCAGGTGTGGCACAGGGACCCGGCAAAACTCTCGAAAATGTTCACAGGGGTATCACCAGAATGCCCGAGGGGCTGTGGCCAGATAGGGACTAGAGGTCACATGTGGTGGCTATGCCCGAAGGTGCAGACCTACTGGAAATCAGTGAGAGATTGGATAGCGGAGGTAACGGAGGACCCCTAACCCTCAACCCGCTGACCATGCTGCTGGGCCTCCCCCCGGAGGAAGCGGAAATGCACCGGTACCCAAGGATGTGGGAAACTATGTTGGGAGCAGGCAGAGTGGCCCTAGCCCAGAGGTGGAAGAGCCCGGAAACACCTTCCAAAGAAGATTGGACGAAAAAGCTTAAGAACATGTTCTTGATGGACAAATTGACTGCCATGGTGAACAATGACTCATGCTCATTCCTCGCTGACTGGTATGGGGTCCAGCAGACATGGGGATGGGATGTTCATTAGTTTTGAGATCGTACCCCCGGATGGTCGGGGCGTGATCATCACTGAGAGTGGACAACACCCAAATGGGGGGTCCCCACGACCCAGGGCGACGTCGGCCTCAAGCCAGCAACTGAATTGGTCACATGTTGCGGCGCTTCAAAGACCTAGGAAAAGATGTGAACGTTTGGTCTCTTTACTGCTGTTACGTTCAGTTTGAACACGGGGGGGAGGGAGGGGGGGTTACAAAAGGGGGGGGATTGGGGCTACTGTAATATCCCTTTTTATGTTTTCTGTTTCACAAAATGCTAATAAAAACCAAAGTTTAAAAAAAAAAAAGACCACAATGTTCAAAGGATATGCTCTTGAGGTTGCAAAAGGGAGACCTATCCAGTCTCTAGAGCCCAAAGATGTGCAATGGGGGCAGATATCAGTCAGTAATACCTTTTCAAATGTCTTGGTGGCTTAAAAGTGCCAAACAAACCTTCTCAGCGTCCTTCGTGGACTATTTTCGATTTGTGGGTGCAGCAGTCACAATGGTCCAGTGGCCGGATGGCGTTGAGTCAGGGTCAAATGTAAGGTAGCTGTGGTCTTGAAGCATCTACCCGAGCAGATCAGGCGAGCACCAGGTTTGGCCAGCGTTCGAGGTTCGATGGCGGCAAGTGGGTACCATGAAGCGCAGTCAAGTTAATTCAATGCAGAGGCTTGGCAGTCGCTGTTCGGGAGACACCATTGTTGGGTCCATTGACACACAGAAGTGGTCAAGAAGAAGCTGGCAGTCCGAATGATGCTTCAAGCAATTGAAAGCAGCAGTACGTATTTGGTTTGAGCCCAGGCAACAATGCGCTTCAGTCAAAGAGGCAAATGGCAGTTCGGAGAACAATGAATGCCAAAGGCAGCATTGAAGAGTCCTGGTGGTCCACTCTGCTCTGAACACACTCAAATCAAGGTTTGGAGTAGGTTGATGTTGAAAACACAGGCATCTTGGCTGTTCTGGCTTTTCAGAGCTTTGAGTCCAAATTCAGGTTCTCAAGGGCCAAGGTTAGTGATTTCTCAGGCTCCCATTTACTGGGGATGCTGGCACACACCTTAAAGGGTCCTGCAGCACAGAGTGATCCCAGGCAATAGGGTTGCTGGCAGAGATGCGGTCTTGGTCCAGCAGCAGAGTTCACCCACAAAGGTCCATGGGGATGGTTAGGGGACAGACTTTGCCCCTGCCTGGCAACAATTGCTTTCACCTCACCACTGGAAGACTCCGGAAAGGGCTGCCCTCCCAGCAGGGTCCAATGAAACCTTATGTCAGGATTGGACTCCAAAGGATCATTCAGTTTCGTGATCCAAACCCTGCTCTTGAAATTAGTGAACTTTACCCTTCTGACATCACACCCAGAATGCTTTGTGCTACAGTAAATGGAGGGGACAAGGAAGTCAAAGAGGCAGAGGGAAACAAGGTGGAGTAATCTTCCCCAAACCTTCAGATGTCTCCCTGGATACACTAATCTTGCCCCTTCTCAATAGAATTGAAAACCTTTATAAATGCAGCACCTTGGTGTGAGGTCTAGACCTTTGTGAATGGGTGTGCTCTTTGATTTCAGTGCCCAGGCCAGTTTCCTGTGGAGTGGCAATCCCTGGGTAAAGGGAGATGCCTGCTCTTACAAAGGAACAAGGAGAGCCTTGTCTGTATTTAATACACATAACCCTTCCACAGCTGATCTGGAACCACAGGGCTGACACACGTGTGACATCAATTTAATGTGCCTGGGATAATTATGACAGATGCTGGCCACCAATCCCTAATTTAGTATGGCTTATATTTACATTTTACTGTGCCACCAGGACAGGATCCTCAGAGTTATGCCATTTTTGGAACAGGAATGCATATCTCTACTGCTTCACCTCTGCTGCAGAGACTTTTCTGTCACTGCTGCTGACCTCTGAACCTTCTATGTGCAACTGGTAGAGCAGGAGCTGCAAATCAGGATGCTGTTGCAGCAGGGCAGGGAAGCAGGGCACATGTACACACACACAAGTACATACTATGTTTTTGGCTTGGAGCTTATTAAAGGGGAGCTTATT
Organism: Ambystoma mexicanum; assembly: GCF_040938575.1. Lineage (NCBI taxonomy): Eukaryota > Metazoa > Chordata > Amphibia > Caudata > Ambystomatidae > Ambystoma > Ambystoma mexicanum. Next base: position 1,117,803,751 of record NC_090924.1, read on the forward strand.
AAAGGGGAATCTGATCAGCAGATATCGCTTAAAGAGAATTACCTGCATAATTAAATTAATTAATACAAATCAAAAAGCCAGATGGCAATTCCTCACACCTACATGTTTAAATATACATTTATTTTAATTTGATATTGATTAAAATTTGTTGTTAGGTGAGCAATTGCTAACTTGCTTCTGTAAAAATGTGTGGATGTGTGCTGAAACCGGCCAGTGTTTTTTCTCAAAAGTATACTAGGTTTGACTTCAATATGATGTGTGGCCTTGAAATTAAATGCATGCTCTGGTCATTTCAAAAGTCTAGGAAAGAAAGGAAATGAAGAATATCCCTAGAGAACGCTTCAGTTGCACACTGGATGTGATGATAATTCTTGACAACTTCAATTTCAACTGATAAAAAGAAAACATTTGTCTTCTATTTAAATGGAGACTGTGACATTGTAAAAACTCACTCCCCATCTTATACGTGCAAATACAAAATGAATATGACACCCCCCATTGGGGAATGAGACTAAGAGAACAGGCTGCAAGAGTTAAGTTTTGTTTATGTAAAATTGGCATCCTGAGAACTCTGCTGCCCGAGAGCGCTCTGGCAAACAACACACTTACAATTGATTATATGGGCAAAAAGAGTCATCAGTGATGTCAGATACGAATGTTACAAAAGTTCATTATGATTGGACACAAGACTACAATGTATAGGTTCCTTTAGGTGCTGCTCCTCTCGGGTTGGCTACTTGGTTGAAGGGAGAGTGAGCGTCTTGAGGTCCATCTGTCTGTGTCCAGGTGGCGTGAGGGTCAGGTCACAGTGAGGTTAGGGCGGGCCCTAAGTAAGCTAACATGAGATACTACCATTAGACATACACTAAATAATGATCACTACAAATCCTTTGAGTACATTATCATAAACCTATACATCGCATACATAAAATCACAGCATCACTCATTGGGACTTATTTGAAGTCCTGGGTTTAAGGCCTTTGTCAGTGAGATAACATTGATGGTGGGTTGGTCCAGGAGTATCAAAAGAGGCTATAAGGCATTCTGCCATGTGTTAGTTCAAGGGTGCAATATACTGTGACGGAGGTCTGATGTTAGTTGGGGGCACATTGGAGGTGGGCTTCACAGCAGGGTCAAACGTCTGTTACATCAAGAGAATACCTTACGAGGGCACTGGGTTATAGTGGCAGTAATTTATCAACAGCAGGGGTAAGAGGGCAAAGGCAGGTTTGTGGTGACGGATGGGATAAAAGTCATGTTTCAGGCCGGTTCACACACAGGACAGTGATCTCAGAGGTAGAGTGAAATGTTACATTGGTGTATTTGTTTCAATTATCTCCGGTTCATCTGTTAGAAATGGAGCTGCAAAGCTTTCAGACAGAGTGAGAAAAGGTGGGGGCCATGAGCATGGTGTGAGCGGCGCTGCAGAGGGGAGAGAAGCCTGTTCGTATTATCGCAGTGAGGCCTAATTCAAAGATGGATTATAGGGTACACAAAAGGGAAGCCAAGTGTCCCGCACAACAACCCCGCATCTGACACTGTTAGTGTGCATGCGAGCAAAGGAGGCATCCCCATTATTGTACGAGCAAGTGGCTTACATCGTGCTGAATGTATGAGGGGGCCTAAAGGACCCCTCACTCCCATACAACCTCCTTATAAGTATGCCAGTCCAAAAATAAGGGTGCCGGTAGCAACGTACCAGCATCCTTTCAATACTGTCATACTACAACAATGCCGTAGGGGCCCTTGATCGCCAGAGGTTTTACCGGCTGGGTTTTCACAACTCTATCGGCATGGTTGTCACTGAAGCACTGGCACCTTTAGCAACAGTGTAGGGGCTTCAGTGACCCCATTTCCATGGAGTCCCACTAGACTCCATGGAAATGGAGATTTACCGTTACCGCTGCCACTTGTTATATCCCGGTAGCACCAGGATATCATGTGGTGGTAAGGGTGTTACAGGGTTGCCAGTAACCTGCCACCTACCAGCAGGTTTTACCGGCAACCCCATAATGAGCCTGTATGTTAGTAAATTACAGGTAGACCTGATGTTCATATACCATTTACAAGTATCCCTTGCTGGTTCCTACTTCTTTCCGTTCCCCCAAATTGCTCATTGGTCTGTCTGCTTGTCTGCTCTGCTTTTTCCTGCTTCTCTTCCTTGTATGCGGGTTCCTTGCCAGTCTTCTTTCAATTATGTCATTTTTGTCACCTGTCTGCCCAAACTACAACTGAGACATTGTGATCCTCCCATCTTAGGTTATACCACATTCCGCTGTAGCCACTTACATACAGTGTTTGCACTGTTCCTTCTCCACGTTAACCTTGCATGAATGGAGTTGGGAGCAGACTAACAGGAAGTCCGATCGCTATGCCTAAAGCAATGTTGGCCCGGGGTGGCTTTGCATTGTAAAATTCCACCTCACTCGAACACTGGATGTATGTCAGTACTTCTGTCAACAGTCTCCGCAAGAAAACATGTATACAGCAAAAGCAAGATAAAGTTATTGACAGATTTAAACACTCATTTGTAAATACAAGATATCATAACATATTAACATACAGAATTTGGTATATTCCATACAAAACAAGTGAATGCTTCTGTGAATGCTTACAATATGTTTTAAATTGGTGCTCTGAGATTATGATCTCTCAAGGAACCAGTAATCAAATTCATTTAAGCTCTTAATTCAAAGTAGGTTCTGGACACTTTACATATCCAAATAGTTTCCATATTTCTTTCTCATTAAATCAATATATGCTTCCTTTAAAATTTCCATTGCCATCATTATTGTGCTAATCGACTTTTGTTTGAATGTTTGAAGCATGCTCAGCATTCCCACTGTCTACCCACATAGTTCCTTTCACAAAATCTGTGTTCCCAAGTGGAATCTATTAAATGTCAATGTAAAGGGTATGAAACTGCTTCCTGTGTATTGATGCAGCCACTTCTAAGAATGCTCACAGATGCCTGCACACACTTCTATAATGTTCATTGTGCATTACACTACAGAAGGATTATGTAGATGCTTTCAAAATGATTAGGACTACAACTCCATAAGCCTAGTCATTGTTGTCAATGGTGAGGAATCATGGGAGCTGTAGTTGAAAACCAAAGAGAGCCACAGTTTGCACGCCGATGCGTTAGTGTAAGAAATGTATGATCATATTTGGGTATTTTGGGCCTCATTCCAAGATTGGAGGTAGTCATGGCGCTATTTGCGCCATGACTGCCTCCAATAACGGTACCGGCACCGGTCTCGTTCAATGGGGACTTACCGGTGTAGTACGACCTTTGTTCAATGGAAATGGGGAAGTAGCTAATAATGGTACCGCAATTTGCGGTACCCATATTAGCTCTGAAGTCCCTTAACGGGTCCGGTCCTTAACTCCTGGTCAGACCAGGAGTTAAGGAAGGGACCCGCTAAGGGACCTCGTAGTAGGGCAGTAAGGGATTATCGGCACCGGTCTCCTTACCGGTGTCCGGTATCCCTTATGGCTCTACTCGGAATGAGGCCATATGTGTTCATCACTTGATCCATTGGATTGCCAAGATGTTCTTCTTAACCACTTGACCAGGCAACAACATCACCATATATATAAAATGTCAGTAAATTGTAGAATTATTTACTTTCATTTTGGATAAAGATAACAGAAGCCCATTAAACAACAATGCACACAAACCATATAAACATACAACCTTGATCGAATTTGGCACATATGCCAATATTAGTACTGCTATAACTAGATTCGCTAACTACGTTATGATTCCACTTTTATTACGTTATTTACAACTTGGTTTAAGATGGTAGATGATATAAGAGAACATAAGCAATACAGAAAAATACAAACATTGTTTTTCAGTTATTTTGATTGCCTGTATCACAAAGAATAGAATAATTTTGGAAATGCAAACCTGGCGATAGCTGGACTGAAACCTCCTTAGGTGTTACTTGAGTATTAGCTTCAGGGACCTTTGGTACTGTTACCTGGACTGAAGGATATTCTATCAGATCTGCATTGCATCCGTTCTTAATTAAATTAGAAATAATGTCACAACGTTGAATTTGTGTTGAATCCAACATAAAATCCTAGTCAAAGAGGAAAAATCACAAATAATTAATGTCTGCAAAAGTTAAATATCTTGTCAACGCAATAATGGAAATATCTTCTCACCAGTGAAAGTCATATAGATTCAAAAAGTAGTGCCAATATTGTGTGTTTCCATTTCTGTAAGATAACATTTTAAAACTTTAATCCAAGGTTGAATGAATGTACTCTACTTTACCAACAATTATTTGGGGAAAAATAACCTACTGAGAAAGCTATACTTCAATTTCCAGAAATAGGCTGGTGCTCATCATGAAGACCCTTTGTGTTTAACAAAAGGATCATCTCTTGGTGGTTAAAGCTGTTCAGAGATCATTAGATCACTGTGACCATGTCTTCCAGTTAGTTGTTACAGGGGTGTCAGAAATTCTTGTGAGTATTACTATTGCAAGATATACTGATTATTGTATAATGTCAGTGAGTGGGTGCCACAAGTTGTTCTTGGTTACACTCAAGGTTTTAAAAATATGTTTGGTATTAGGTTGTCTGTAATGAATGCTGTAATGCTGCCATTATAACAGTACCAACATAGAACCTTAAAGGTATTGCATTAGATGCATGGTTGTCATGGTTGGATGTTAGTGAAATCTGTTTTGGAAGAAGTGTGTTGCTGAGTGTGATGGTCCACACTGTAGTAAGGATCATGCTGCTACATGATGTGTCAATGCAATTTTTGTGTGCAAGTGTCATTGAAGAGAAAGTGTATTGCATGGGTAGAATACATACAGGCAGTCCTAAACTAGTCATGTAATTGTAAGGCTGCTGCATATGATCTGACAGATTTCTAGTGGCATGTGTCTTGTATGTGTTGTGGTAGATGATGTGTCATACTTTGCTGCTAGGACAGATTCATGCATCTTTAGCAGACTATGGTGTTCATCAAATATACATTTTTGCAAGCCATGGTCACATAGGTCACTGCCCATGAGGTGAACAGTGTGTCTACTATGTCTTACATGTTTAGTTTAATGTGTGATATTCTGCAATGTGGCGTGGTTTATGTTGCCTGCTTAATAAGCCACTGCGGCTAAAGTGTCCATATGTATCTAGGGGGGAGGAAATTATGAAACACACAAACCTAGATTGGAATGGATATATTAACATTTCAGCTGAGACAACGCCCTAACACAACACATTCTAGAGCAATGATCTAATGAGGTACAAAAGTCACTTTGAGGATTTGATGTTGCCAATGCTGCTCCAACGGATAGACGGCTGGACTGATGTTCGTTCAGGTTCACCCTCATGATAGAAGATGGGATGCTGTTGGTACTCTTGTTCAGAGGTGAATTGCCTAGCATTTCGGTGCTGGACTGCCCCAGGGCAGGACAAAGACTGATATGTTTGGGATATTTCTTCTCTGTGAAAGATAGTGAGCTAAAGACGCTGGGTAAGTCACTCATAACCAGGACTAATGTCTGGCAGAGGGACTGCCAGGACCCCCCTTGTTAATGGGTAGAATACATACAAGCAGTCCTAAACTAGTCATGTAATTGTAAGGCTGCTGGATATGAACTGACAGATTTCTAGTGGCATGTGTCTTGTATGTGTTGTGGTAGATGATGTGTCATACTTTGCTGCTAGGACAGATTCATGTATCTTTAGCAGACTATGGTGTTCATCAAATATACATGTTTGCAAGCCATGGTCACATAAGTCACTGCACATGAGGTGAACGGTGTGTCTACTATGTCTTACATGTTTAGTTTAATGTGTGATATTCTGCAATGTGGTGTGGTTTATGTTGCCTGCTTAATAAGCCACTGCGGCTAAAGTGTCCATATGTATCTAGGCAGGAGGAAATTATGAAACACACAAACCTAGATTGGAATGGATATATTAACATTTCAGCTGAGACAACGCCCCAACACGACACATTCTAGAGCAATGATCTAATGAGGTACTAAAGACACTTTGAGGATTTGATGTTGCCCATGCTGCTCCAACGGGTAGACGGCTGGACTGATGTTCGTTCAGGTGCACCCTCCTGATAGAAGGCACTGTGAAGTGGTGTAATGCAGTGGAACAAAAGAATGCTTGGGACAATTCTGTGCTAGTTCTGTCTGTGGGATTTAGGAGCCTGCGGGATGCAAGGAATGGAAGGTTATAGAAAGTAATTTGAAACCAATTTGGCAAGAGACTCAGAGCAAGGACTCAATGAAGATCCACTACCTCTGAGGTCAGGTGGTCTCTACGGACCAAATCTAATAGATGTCTATCAGGTGTGTTTTGAACAATCTGGAATCCACAATACAGGGATTGTAGGAAAGCCCTGTATACGCGCACACCAGAAAAAATAGAACACACTAGGGAAAAAGGCCCAAAAAACCACTTTCCAGGATACAAGTTTATTTTCACACAAAAATGGAAAGCACCAACAAAGAACTCTGCTGCCGCAGAACATTCTGTCAGAATCTGCATGAGCAGCACATTAAAAAAAGGTGCATGCATCATCAGTGACATCATTACATAAAGTAAAAACATGCATGGCTGGTTGGTGAAACCCTATACATAGGCCGCCTGCTCCATAGGGAATGCCAGGCATTGGTCCCAGGCTCACCTGTCCATCTTCTTCCACGTGGGTGATGCGACACTCGTCATCGGTCACAAGCTGTGCAATTAGCAATTTATTCGCAAACTGGAAAACACATCTCTGTCTATGTAACTGTGCACCTGGTATGAGCAGACAGGGGCCCAGGTGGAAAGCCAAGGTCATACTAACTCACACACTTCACTCGCTCCTAGGCAGGCCAGCACCTCTCCAAGGTCTTCTATCCTCATTCTTGGATATTATTTCATCCCTCCCTGCACCTTGCAGCATAAATCACGTGACCTAGATCTTTTTGATCAATTGGGGGGTATAATAGGTTTAAGGTCAGTGGTCTGGGGCTGGCCGGTACCATAGAATTCAGGGGTCCTAAAGCTAGGCATTTGGGTGGTATATCCTAGAATTGGCACTGGTGGGGGTCAGAGCCCTGTGCCCTAATTCTTATGGACTTGTATTGCTCACAGACATTCAGCCCTCCACCCATGGTCTTGCAGGGAACATTCTTCCCCGGGCACAAGGGTTGGCAACATTTTAGGACAATTAAGTGTTTGTTGATCTGTCTAGTTCTGGCCTTTCACCCCAGTTTCTGGGATACAACCTATTCCTTTGCTCATGCACGCGGCCTAGGCCTGGGGTGCTGGCTGTCATACTACGTTTAAGCATTGAGCTACAGTATAGCTGCTAATATGTTAGAGGGCTGCTATTCCTGCATGTGCACTATGTTTATAAAACATGCAATAATGTAATCGTGCAGAAGCATTTAAGGGCTCCCTCCTCCACTGGTCTCTGACAGTACCTGTGGCAGCCTTTGCCTTATCCTAAAGCGCTTGGGGGTGCCAGAAGATGTCCCCTTCCCAAAAGTATGCTGAAGATCCCAGGTAAATTATATTTACAAAATGAATCTGTTTGAAAATGAATGGTGTGGTTGGTTGCTCACAATGGGGAATGAGATGAAAGGAAACATGTATCACAGTGCTTTGGGTTTCATGGATCAAACATTCAATACATATTGATTTGACAAATGAGTGGTCAATGTGTGTCAAATGTAGGTATGTGGAATTTTCAGAATGGATCTGTGGGAACTATTTAAGATTACTATTTTGAAAATAGAGGTAGATGCTTCCACAGATTCTAGCTTCGGTTGTGTCAATATTTAGGAGTTGGAAGGCTTTGATATGATGAATAGGAGGTATTAATTCAGAATGTTTGAATAAACGGATTAGGGAGGTCCAGGCAGATTCGCACAAGAGAGAGGCCGGAGGGAAACATGGTGGAAAAGCGGTATTATACGGCTGAGGATGAGCTGAAAGACAGCAAATTAGAGTGGAAAATGGCAGGTGGGGAAGAAAAGGAAACTTGTTAATGATGAACAGCAGGGCACAACATAACATTATGTGATGGAACCAGTGCATGCTATTAGAAAGGATAGCTGTCAAAGAGATATTGTGCTTCTCAACATTCTTTCTTTTTCTTCTCCTCTTTATTACAACTGGTGTGGTCACAGGGTGGTGCTAAATCCGCGTTATATGTGCCAAAAAGAATATGATATGATATATGATATATTTTATTTGTAGCCTGCACAAGTGTTTCACATATGGGCCATTATCAAGTTGAGAATCTGATATTGGTACTCAAAAAGTAAACACATGGTAGGGATTAGCAGAATGCAGATAGTTTCTCTACAACCACTGTTCTACTAGACTGATTCCCTGTCTACACAGGAACCTCTTGCTGGTGAAACCCTTCCTCAAGCTCCAGCTTTCGCCAACTTCTATCCTTCATCATTTTACCAACTTGAAATGTAGTTCAGCGGATGCAATATCTCTCGAGCCCACCCTCTTATAATGCCCTTTCTCCAAAAATCTATGCTTTGTGGTCTCCAATTTACTTATTTAAATTCTACCCACCCTCTCATCACTGAACTTGTGCCAACCACTCTTAAAGAAGTGCGGTGAGGTCACTGTTTTGAAAAAGCTTAATCTTAACCATTTTGACATGTCTAATTTCACCATGATAGGAAATCCACTATTCCCCACTAAACCATTGAAGTAAGATGTTACTATATAATTGTCCCGATCTTCAAACCTTCACAATATAGCTTTTGCCAGCCCTGGGTGTGCCACAGGCTTATCTTCGTGATGTCCTCATGATATCATGTGATGCTGATTATGTCAACCTTCTCACCCTGGTGGTCCGTGTTTCAGCTCTAAACAGCACTGACAGCTGAAGCTCCTTGTCTTTCTGCTGCATGTTTAAAAAATATCACTCTCACCTGTATAATCTGTTCTTTTTTCTCAGAGGTCTCAAAAGAGTATGCTGTATACTGTTAAGTTTAAGGTATCCCATCCTCTTCGCCAGTGTTAAGTTTAAGGCTTGGGAGTCAAAATATACACAGGCGGAGCCGCTCGTGGGTTTCATAAGTCTTTACTGGGTTCAGTCTCAGGGCAAGTACATAAGGGCAGAAAGGTAAGTAACATAGGCAGGGGGAAGACATCCACCGGCCCGCTCTTCAATTCAGTGCCAGGGTCCAACTTTTTTTCTTAGAACCCTCATGCGCAGTGGAACACTCATGCAAGGTCCTGTCCAAACATTCCACAACACACTCAGTACAGCACCAACACATACTCACAGAATGGACAGGGGCAGATTAAAACCTAACATATGCCTTCTTCTAAGCTCCTTCTCCCATCACCTGTGGTGTTTATCAATGCTGTGCCTTGTCACGTCTCCTCTTTAAATTCAACGTTGGTCTGTTGGCAGACATCAACTGCCCGTTGGGTAAGAACTTCTTCAGTGTGACTGAGGAGACCAAAGTCGTGCTTCATCTCTCCAATCACCTTAACTGCACGCCCCTTCACTCTCACCTTTTTTTGTCAAACGAGTACATTATTGGGTGTGTGCACTCTTGTTGCACTATTCATAGACTGATGCCCTACAAGTGCCAATGACCAAACTCGCTGGAGCTTATAAGCATCGAGACTTCCTCTACATGCTCCTGTCCAATGAAATTAGCAAATTATTTGTGACGTTTGATCATTTTCATTTCTATTAAGAACTCCCGTATGCACCTGCTTCTTTCAACTCTAGAGGCTTTGTCACCTACTTCCCTTCCTATGCTTCTCAGCTAGTCTGTCAGCTGCAAATATCTCATTAATCATTAAACAGGTCAACGATACCAACATGAGCCTTTAATCTAGCCATCTCGAGAATGTATGTGTTTAAACGATGCTGTGTCACTTCTGTTAACGAGAATTAGTTATAAGAAAAGTATCAGACCTGCCTTCTCTTCTGCCAATGCGCCCTTATGGTAAAATCAATTGAATGGATGATGGCTGACAGAAAACAATACCCAGAATCGACATGTAAACGCAAATTGATACTCATACTTCACCGACCGAGTGTGCAGATGTCCCTTGTATGCCCAAAACAGGAGAATGCCAAAACAGGATACAGCACTTTCGAACTTCAAAAATAAGTGTGGAACGTTCAGACCCTTTACACAATGAACCCACCCAAATACACGCCAGAAGAGAACCAACGGCCTTCATATCCTGTCACTAAAACCCATCAACCCTCCATACGTCCTCGTTCCAATTGTGGACTCTGTGCCATCTCTTTTCATGATTTGAAGTCCGCTCCCTAGCATGTAGCGATTTACAAATGTAAAATAAGTGAACACCTTTATCAGATTGCATTCATATGTCCGATCCTTCCGTGTTTTGTATGCTCATGTTCAACTACATCAATATACATTGTATTAACTGAAGTATGCAAAATAATGTGTCTAAAGTACATGCTAAAATGTGTACAACATACAAAGTTCAATTTTCTCAATGGCATGCGCATTCTGAACTTTTTCTGCGAATAACAAGTTATTTTAAAACAATGGGTTTAAGCTTGTTAACCACTGAACATTCAAACCCCATACAGATAATTTAACAAATTGAAGGTTTCAGTTGTAAAATACAGAATGACATCAGTATTTCCTGAAAGTTGAAAGGAAATGGCAAATGATGAGGTAATGTTCTTATCTTCAAGAATGTGAGATAAATTGCCTTAAGCTCGTTTAGATCACTTGGCTCAATTTGTGGCTATCTTAAACAAATGGAAACAAATGACCTGGCTTTGAAACCTTCTAATATCATAGTCATGTAACTAATGAGCCCATATTATGTTGCCATGGAGCCATATGTTACGTTCAACTCCCAAAAACATATATTATCTTTTTTCCAGTTATGGAAATAGACATCATTGAAAGCATATGCTGTCACTGGTATCACATGTTTGCACATGATCGCATGCTTCTATAGATGTGGCAGCTCCACGGTATTGAATATGTTGAACTGCTGTTTCAGGATTAGACAAACGCGAGGAGGGCGAAAGGAAATAAGTTGCGTACCTTCTGATTGCACCATGCACATTCCGCACCAAGAGAAAGACATGTTGAGCATGTGGCAGCGTGCGACGAGATGCACTGGTTTTCATCTGCATGAAAGACAAGCAATTCATGAATATGTGCATTTCATATCCAGTAGCACAACACTATCACACAACAGGCTACCATGTGAATCATTCATCTTTTAAGAAATAAAATCAGTAAAACATATGAAAACATGCCACTGGTGCATACAAGACTTGGTGGGAGCATACGATTCAAGGGTGGTACTTTGCAGCTCATCATAACTAAGCCGATTTAACAAAGTTTTACATTATTTAACGTGGTACAGACGAATAAAGTATGCTTTCAATGTGTTTATTTTTAATAACGTGAAACTGGGAGGAACATTCTCTCTCTCTCTCTCTCTCTCTCTCTCTCTGTCTCTCTTTCTCTCTCTCTCTCTCTCTCTCTCTCTCTCTCTCCCCCAATTCCGATTATGCCAATTCCTGCGATAATTGAAAATACACTTGAAAACTAAAAATATTCCCGTTTTCTCAGGGACTAACTATGTGCTCCTATCCTCTTTGCTAGGTCCCAGTACTCCTCTCAATTGTGTGTTCGCTCCCTAACCCTCTAGCATTACCACCTATCACTATTCGGTTCATGTGATGCAGTTTCTTTCCTAGACATGTCTTGCACCCTGCTGCAGTAATCTTGCTAGATACCCCGGCATTACCCCTATGAACTGACAACCCTTTACCCATAATTGGCTCCCCAGACTACCCACAACTCCTCAACTTTAATGTGTGTCCTCTTTCCTCTTCCCCACCTCTATCCTGATGTGGTTGCAAATTCTCCTCCAAATAGATTTTGGAGCACTTTTTGTTTTTGCCCTTCCCAGGCATTATCGCGGGCATCACCCACATTGTGCCCAAAGCTACTGGACGGATTTACCTAAAACCAGTCAAGGAAATGAAGCCAATGCTTTCTTTCCAAGTTGTTTTGTTTGGTCCAAATCTGCCCAATGGTTTTCATGCGACGGCTGTTCAAAAATGGCACTTTTTGCTTTGGAAAAATGAATGAGAGTAGGTGGAAAACTGTGTCGGCCGTATCCAATATACATGTCTTTTTTCAGGCCGACTAAGCAGTGCCTTTGGCCCTAGCTAGTGAGCATGCCCTTTGGCCATGCCCAATGTATATTTTAACACACTACTGAGTCAATAGCCATGGCCTTCAGCCATAGCCAGTGGCCACAGGCCTTTGGCAGTGTCCACTGTACATATTTATTCATGTATTTATTTATTTATTTTTAAGATGCCGACAGCCCGCAGGCATCAGGGCGTGACACAGGCACAAACTGACAAACAGATAGCACGGGATAAGTTCATAGAAGACTCGACCGACGGGCGAATTTACTTAAATAACCTAGTTTTTAAGGATGTTTTAAAGGTCCACATATTTTGGTCTTGCATCATGGGAAGAGGGAGAGTAGTCCAAAACTTGGCAGCTCTGACTTGAAGGATCTACAGAGAATATTCTCCCTTTTGAACCTGGGACATATAATCAGCCCTTTGTTAGATGAATGCAGTGTTCTCGCCGGGCGATTCTGTGGAATCAATGTTTTCAGGTAGGTTGGAGCGTCTCCGTGTAGATTTTATGGATGATATAGGCAACCTTAAAATTAATAAAGTCTTGAATGGGCAGCCAGTGCAACTCCCATCTATAGGGGACACTATGCACGCATTTAGGGAGATTGTTGATAATGCGCACAGCCCTGTTATGTATTAGTTGGCATATCCTCAGGTTCTTTACAGAGGCTCCTATCAACAGCGTGTTGCAATAGTCCAGTCTTTCCAGCATAGTAGCTCAGACGACCATAGCTGTGTTAATCTTGGAGATGAAAGGCCTTATGTGTTTTAGCAGGTGGAGAGAGTTATTGCAACTCTTTGTTAGCAGGTCGACATGTGCGTTGGAATTAAGAGACGCCTGGAGACAGGGTTTTGACCCTGCTGAGAATGCAATTGTGGTTCATGTCAATTATGAAGCTGGTGTATTCAGGGCTAAGATTGGCACCTCCTGTTTTGGGACCAAACATCAATTATTATCGACAGTGGACGAGGTGGTGCAGTCTGCCAGATAGTCTCCAGTTGTCTTAATGACGAGTTGGAAATCGTCTGCATAGTTGGTAAAGAAATACCCTTGATTGTGTAGCAGGATACAGAGAAGCCGGATGTATAGATTGAATAAAGTTGGCAATAAGCTGGCCACCTGCAGAACATCACACCTGATCGGTTTGGTGGCAGAGCTTGGCTGACTCCACTGTATGCAGGATTAGTGATCTGAAAGAACGTAAAGGAACCATTAAACGGCATTGTCAGAACATTGCCAGAGAGGTGAAGAGATTGTTTCAACATATCATGATCAACCAAATTGAAGGCTGCCGACAGGCCCTGGTCAGACATACTAAGCATGTGAGCCTGTAGATTTACAAGTGCAGTCTCTGTGTTGTCATTGGATTTGAAACACGATTGTCTAGAATGAAGAATACCGTTGGCCTCAACAAAACGTTGGTATTGAGTATAGGCCATTTTGGCTAACACCCTAAGCAAAATTGGTGATAGGCCTAAGGTTATTTGGATCGTTAGGGTCACCTGATGGTTTCTTGGGCAGGGGGTTACTGTGACAGTTTCTATGGATGATGGCACCTTGCCATCACGGAAGGAGGCATTGACCAGCCTAGTGAGAAATGGGGCAAAAAGCTCCCTATGCTCTAGGATGATTTTCGGTGTGATGATATTCTCTGGGCATGCTGTAGGCTTCATAGCGGAAATAATGTTTTCCATTTCACAGATGTTAATTTTTGTGAAGGAAAAGCTTGGGAGGTTGGCCATATCATAATCAGTATAGGTGGATGTCATAATTGTGTTATTTTTGGCCTGCATTTTAACCTCTACCTTTCCTCTAGCTTTTATGATTTTGGCCTCAAAGGCTGCCTGCACTAGGGTGGCATCCTGATATTTCGGAATGAATGGTATCTGTAAGGCATTGGGATTCTCAAGGAGCCTAAGAGTGTCAAAGAGTTTCTTGGTGCTCTTCCCTGCTAGGGCAATTTCCTGGTTAAATAATTGCTTTTTCCTTTCAATCACTTTATTTTATAAACTGTATCCCCCTGTTTCCAGGCTTCTTTATTTTCTTTTGTTGGTTGTTTCAGCCAAATGGATTCAAGCTTCCGCTTTTGTTTTTTTAAGTCAACAAGTTCCCTGTCAAACCATTTTTGGTGGCCAGAATTATCTCTCAATATCCTGGTTTTGAGAGGTGCATTTTTGTCAAGGAGGGAAGTCAGCTTTTTGTTGTACAGAATTAGTTGGTCAGCGGAATAGGTATTAGATGTTTCGGACATAATAAGGTTAAGACATGGTGCAAGGTTCTTGGCATCAATCTTCCTAAGATTCCTGCTAGTCACAGACTTAGCTAAATTGGGTTTTGTGGACGGCCCATCAGGGAGTAGTATCTGGAAATCTATGGACTAATGGTCAGACCAGATGCATGGTTAGGTCTGGACCACTTGTGCCTCCATGTTCCTGATAGTAACACAATCAAGGGCATGATTTTTGTCTGTGGTGGGGGTCTCATTAATGAGCTGAACATCTAAACTGGCTATGGCTTTCTCAAGCTCAATGGCCTCTTTGTCAAGCTCATCCCCTTTCCAACGATTAAAGTCTCCCAGACAGATGGTGGCCTGATTGAGACCTTTTAAGGGGTGCGAAATATGTATACGTTCCTCATTGAACTCAGGCATTGTGGAATGGGGTCTATAAACCAAGATAATATTCACCCAGCACTTATGAGAGGGGGTAGACTTGGCCAATAGTATTTCCCAGTCTTGAAATGTAGCTAAGACAGTGAATAGTCCCAGATAGGATCTAGCAATACTAGCTACCCTCCTCCCCCACTCTTGTCTTCCTGTTTTTACATAGGATGGAGTATCTGGGAGGTAGCGATAGACTGACAGCAGGCTCGATGGCATCCCTAATCCAGGTCTCATTAAGGCAGAGAATATCTAGCTCTCTGTCAACAATCAGATCATGAATATTACTGATGTGGTTATTCAGTGATCTTGTGTTGAGAAGTGCCATCTTTAGGGTAGCTCCTGTCAACTTTCCCTTAGACAATGCTTTCTTGTCTGATACTTACTCCAATACAGACCCTCCCACCTCTGACGTGAGGTCCAAATTGACGTGAGTAATTTTATACTGGCCTGAAATAGGTGGCCCTTTTGGTGCACTGGAAATCATACATGGTGCATCAAGTAGCATGTGAGGTTCAGTATCTGTGATTGGAGATATCTGATGGGTATCAACATGGGGGGTTTGAAGTGGGTTGGTTGTTGTAGTTTGCGGATTTGCTACGGCTTCCAGTTTCTGTTGTTTGAGTTTGTTAACTAGCGCAATACGCTTAGCTCTGAGTAGCGCTAGGGTTAGGGATTCTCCCTCTAAGTATCCCATTGTGGAGGGGGGATATATGCTCGAAAGTATGGGCAAAAGAGGGAACAAAGCACACAATTTACCTGGAAGTCACGCAGGGTGGGCACCTGAAGCTGAGAAATGTAGTTTTGAATGAACTCCAAAAACGGCACGGAAAACACAATGTTATTTAGAGAGTGCTTTTTCTCTCAGCTTTAGCAATGTATACCTAAATCAAAGGCAATCACGGAAATCAATTTTATTATGGTAGTTTCACAGAGTAAGCAGCGAACCTGGGAAGAAATGTAGATTTGAATGAATATGTCAAGGTAGTTTTGAAAGTTTCCGAATATGTCTTTTGGGCCCACTAGTCAGGGTCTTACTGTATATTTTTAAACACTAGTGGGCCACAAGCCATGGTCTTTGGCCATGTCCACTGTACAAGTTCCCCCAACATGTTTCTTCTGGACCCACTAGGTGACCATTGCTGGTGCACTGGCCAGGGCCATTGGCACTTACGAGTGAGCACAGCCTTCGGCAAAGCCTTAAAACACTACTGGGCCACTAGCCATGTTCTTTGGCCATGGCCACGGACAGTGGCCACGACCTTCAGCCATGTCCACTGTACATGTTCTCTCGATATGTTTCTTTTCGATCCACTGTTATGACATTTTCTTGAAATTGCTCTTATTATTAAAAAAATCCCATAACCACGGTTATATGGGCAATGTACTACAATTAACCCTGGTTATCCCTAAACGCCTGTAAATAACCACAGTATTTTCCTGCGATGCACTTTTCTTTTCCAGATTCTGTAGCCGCGGTTATCCGCCGAATAACTGCGGCTATGCAAAAACATTTGAGCCCTGAACTTGGTCCTCAGCCCCTCTAACTCCCCAATTTCACATGGTGTCCTCTTCCCCTTCCCCACATCTAGCTTGCTGCCATTTCATCCTTTTTCCTCCGCTAAATGGAATTTTTTCCACTTTTTGTTTTCAGCTATGCCCGGTTATTCCCTTTTTAACAACAGTTATCACTCCCATTGAAGAAGAAAATAAAAGCCTGCTTTTTTATTTCTGAAAATCCTCTTTCCTGCAAAACACCATGGGGGATATAGCTATAATTTTGTGAGAAGGGGGCATATTTTAGAAACTACTGAATGGAATAATCCCAGCCCTGTCCCAGAAATTGAGACAACGCTTCGTGTTCAAGTTGTTTCGTAACCGGTCCAATTCTATCCAGTGGTTTTTGCTTTGCGCCAAGCACACATTTTCAATTTTCTCTATGGAAAAATGAATGGGACTCGGCCAAAACAGCATTTTTGTACTTTCTTAATAATTTATAATTTTTTTCCAAAATACCTGACCGCCACACTATTATCTATAGCTATATAGATACATTCAGAATTCTAATGTGTGCATTGCAAAAGCTCTTCAGACAATGGGAATCTGGACCCCTCCCTTTAAAGGCTGGAGAGGCCAACGTCCTTATCCTCTGACAGAACGAATGTGCCACAACAACGATGTGCATTGAATACCGGAGAGACAGACTCATTTTACCTGGGTTGGTGGATAAAATGGAGGCATAAATGCGAGGCATAATGCTTTTATGTATTTATTTGTTTATTTATTTATGTTTGCATTTATTAAGCACATTAAACCCTAAGGCATCCAGGCTTCATGCCTCCATTTAATGTGCTGCCATCTTTTGGAGTACTGACAAGACGGAGGAGGGGACTAGAGTAGAGATATTATCTCTGCCATGCATTCCTCCATCTTGTCAGTGTGTCTCGTATGCATGCATACCATTTTTATTCAATCATACAAGTGGATTCCTATGGCATCAGCCTCTGTTTTACACCGGGTAAAACTAAGTAGTTTCAAAAGGAATCCATTAGTAAATGCTTCCTGCAACACATATTTTAGGTAGTGTTGACTTTTCCATGAGACAAACTGGAAATGGAAGATTAAAAGTGACTTTCTGTCGATTTTACTCTATCCTTGTATACTGCTCTTCCTTGAGCTTTACAATTGCATGCAGGAGAGCCAGCAGCATGTAAGTATTAATGTTGGAGCTCTTCAGCATGCAATCTAGGGTCTCATCACACCACACCACAGTTATGCCAGTGACCATCTGGTGCGTTTCAGTCAATGAGGTTGATAAGTCACAACAGATGAATGATAACATAGTGTATGATGTGCACATAATACAATGGATTGGCGTTCTTTGTCAACTCATGGTAAGAAAGGGCTGTATAGATTCAACCACTGTCCTTATAGTAAATATATGAAGCATAAGCACACCTGTATTATAGCAAGACAAGGAGTTCCCCTGTATTAGCCAATATAAAGAAGAGTCTTTACTTCAGCGGGTAGTTGAGGCATGGAGTATAGTATATTGTTCTCTTAAAGGGACTATGGATCATTTTGAAATTATTAGAGCACTGTGGGCATTAATATTAAATAATACTAAGCACTGAATATCTGCTAACACAAACAAATACATTTCTCCGATAACAGGTACTTATCACTAGTCCCGGATGAATTGAAACTCAGACTTCATTTTCGCTAAGGAAGATACTCTCGTTGAAAAGGGTGTGTTTTTGCACACAAGCAGCAACAGGCATTTTATTTCTATGTACACATGTGCTTGACAAACATTAGTAAATCATTCTTGGGACATTTAAAAGTAAGTGTATCTTCTCAGAGTTGGAGACCATGTTTGTCAAAGGAACAAAAAGATTAAAGACTCAAAAACATGAATTCAATTTTATTCATTAATTTCCTCATAAGAACTTTACTCACTGATTCTGTGAAGCAAAAGAAAACTTAGAGATGGATTTCCAACAAATATTTAACTTCATTTGAAAAATTCAGAACCATTTTCCAAGGAAGTAGGACACAATTAAGTGTGTCCTGAAAGTCCAAATTCATCACCACCATTACTGGTGCTCACTCATTGATCTGCCTGCAGGAAACAACATGGCAGGACTATTTTTAGTTTGATTTAATTTAAAGTCTGAAAAAAACAACTTGTGGAACCACTGGCTAGCAAAATGATGGTTTCATGATTGTGTGGAATAATGCCACTGCTTATTAAATGTATAAGTGCATACCTTGTGGGGAAAATAAAGAGGCATGGAGAATGCCAGAATTTAAAGTGAAGAGGTGTCAGAATGATGCATTGTTTAATTCATTAGTGCTTTTCATAAGCTACCACCACAAGGGATCACCTATGGGATCCAGGTAGTTACCTGCTCCCCTAAAACAAAGCACCTTACAAGGAGTTTCACAACCATCCATTACTTTGAACTGGACCAGCAAATAGTTGTTAACTAACTTTACACGTAACAAAACTGAATACTGAAATACTCAAAATGTAACTCTCTACATTCATGTAAAATGGTGCCCCTCTTGCACGGAAACAAGGTATATTACCAAATTCTATAAACAAGAAACGTTGTTGAAGAGCAGAGCTCGATTGCATTTCATCAATAATCACATTATGTCCTGTAACTCATGGATCTGTACTGTAAAAATGCAAGAAGGCCCAAAAGGTCAGAAATGTTTCAGTGTAAACAGTGTATTTGTTGTTGTTTGCCAACATCAATTGGAAATAACGTCAGTGACATTTCTATGAATGTATGTAAGAGCATATTGTGATTGCACAATGATTTGTACATTCAAAATTTTAAAATGTGTAATACATTACTGTTTAAAAGTATAAGAAATCAATAGTCTTCTAATGTGGGCATTAACGATGTTGGTTAGCTTTCAAGTGAAAATCTCTCCTAAGATCATTTCTTTTTATTTTAGCCCTGCATACATGATCAAATTCGGAGAAGGGGAAGTGTCCCAGGACACTTATACTGACCATTTGGAGTGGATATATCTCTTTCTCATTATCATGGAAACAGATCAAGGTTAACAGAACAAAAGGCCATCTGGACCAGACCTTGAACTTAATGAGAGGCTCCCACCGACATGGGTGTTTTATAAACTCCTTTAAAATAAATTGAAATGCATTTCTCAAAAATGGTCCTCCGAAGAAATAACATGTAAATTGAAGTTGCGTGCTAGGGTCTTTTTGGCTTCAAACACAGCAATGCACTTAAAAGCATCACCTCTCCAAATCAAGTTAGGTAATAAATTACACCAGATGGTCAGCCTCATGGAAGAGTGAACAAATAAAACACCCATTTACTCAAATTAATCATTGACATAAGGCACTACAAAGAATTGCTCACATGAGTTAGAATGCTAAAAGTGAGGTTCCATGTAACAATTCAAATATAGGTATTATGTAAATCAGACATTATTAGTTTCAAGAGAATATAAATGTTCATGAACCCACAAGCACATGACTTACAAACAGCATACACATGTTCTAATAAATAGGACATTCTACTCTGTAAAATTAGTCAAATGCCAAATCTAAATTGCCTACATTTCTAATAATTAGTAAAATTATGAATATAAATAACTTAATGAAAAATCATCTTACAATTTTATGTAGCATGTTTCCTGGTCAGCCTGTGCTGGGGATCCTAGAAATTCATTAATGTGCCATATTGTTAAAAGAAGATGTGAAATACAAATGATTTGAATTCAAAATTAGGAGAGGAGACAACCCCAATGTTTTACATGTATAGAAACATGATGAAGGAGGGAGTGTGTTCTTGAGGATTGTCTGACTGTTAAGCAACTGAATTACATGATTTGACCATTCAAAACATGTGATATCATCATAGCAAAGCATGAGAACATAAACCCCTTCAAAGTCCCTGGTGTGGGAGGGAACTGGGAAGGTGGTTTTCACCAGATAGAACTCATTATATATGTTACATGTGGATATTTTAGTTTGAACTGCAACAGAACGTTCTTACTATATTTAAAGCCAAATCTGAGTCCATTGCAATAACAATCAATAGCATTTTTCAGCACAATGAGAGCAGTGTAAAACAGATAGCATACCTATGCATCTTAATCACAGTTCTTTGTAAATTAAATCCAATCAAATTGCACAAAAAGTGGTCTTATGGCTGGTTAGGCTGTGATTTGAATGGCCATGTTCCATTGCCTAACAGAGATTTGTTTGATCATGTGCCACCTGATAAAGCTATAGATACATAAAAGGAGAATTTGGGAGATGAAGAGAGGGACTCATCATGAGTTGGGCGGTAACCCCGGTGGTATTACTGCTGGGGCTATAAGTATTACCGCCAATCCCTCTAGCCCTATTAGCTCCGGCTCATAGGTTTGGCGGAATTGCGGAACGGTAAGTTCCCATTCCCCATTGGGCCCATTTGGGAACTCCCCATTCCCCATTGGGCTCAATGGGGAATGTTCGGCACTATTCCCGCTGGTGGTATTACTGCCAGCGGTAATAGCACTGAAAATCGACCAAATCGCAACGGATTTGCCCCCAGCTCAGAGCTGGGGGTAAATCTGCCAAGCCCATGATTTGGCAGACCCTTAAATGCGGCGGTAATAGTGTTACCCACTTAAATGCGGTGGTAATAGTGTTACCCACCGCATTTAAGGGTTACCACCAAACTCGTGATGAGGCAGTTTATCTGAGTCACTTCCATTCATGTAGAAAATGATGTCAATGTAAATAACATTCTCTAATCGCTTGACATTGCACCATAGGGGAAGGGCTTCAGTATAGTGAGGTATCCATCCCAGTATAAGAACATCATAAAACCATGTTGCTATGCTAGGTGAGTGGACCAATATCTTATGTGCTCTAAATTGATAACACTGATTTCCTACCCAAACCAGCAACACTAGCTGCAACTCATATATCCTGCATAAATTGCATGCACATACTAGTCAATCTCACTATAATATTTAGACGGGATGGGGAATTGATTTCTATTGAATGGCAATAACATTGATATGTATGCAACCTTTCTCTGGTACCAATACTTGTTTTTGATACTGGAGAAAATAAAATGTTATAAAAATGTATTTGATGATTGATAATAAGGAAACTAATTTGATGTATAGATTGCTTAGATCATTTGAATACACTGCTCAGGACATTGAGGGAGTGTGTACATGGAATGTTAGCTCAGGGTTTACCACTTACTAAAAAGAATAACATATTAACAAATATCTCAACAACATGCACACACAATTGTCTGGCCAGACTGCTGATCATAGCAGAATCTGAATGATGGAACCTATTATTAATTGTTAGTATCACCCACCAAAATGTATGGGTCTTATTACAACCGTGACGGTATACCTCTATTCATTCCGGTGGGAGACTGGCAAACTGTCCCTACTGTTTCCGCCACCTAATATCCTGGAATTACTGGGATATTACAGACCGGGCAGAAAGGGCAGTAAGTCCCTGTTCATTGTATCGTAGAGGGCTCCATTAAGGGGATTTGTGAAATTACCAGCACCAGTAATATTGGTGCAGGTAATTCCAGCATTTATTTTATGGTAGGAGCCTAATATACCTTCAGCTCTTGGCTAGAGGTAAATCTGTGACCTCACGGGCAAACTTGTGTTTTTCTGGTCCAGTAAAATTGCTGGTGCCAGAATTATGAGCAATTATACCAGCAATTCTAACTTTAATGAGGCCTTATCTGTCTTGCTGTCTGTAAGATATCGAATGTGTTCTATCCACTTTTCAAAAGAATTGGACAACAGTCACTTGTGTCTTTAATGCGACACTTGTAGATATTAAAGAGCCACAGTATTAGATTGTTAGACAATTATAGTCAGAAAGAAGAGCTATAGTGAGACCCCACCTTCACTTGGTGACAATGTGTTGTTGCATGTTAATACCTTTTGTTTGATGGTGATTCCCAGGTAAATATATCCATCATGGCTTTGGCTATTTGATGTCCATTGATTACTATGTTATTAGTTTAGATGAGTGAAATCTCTTAAAGCGTATCCCAATACATTTTATAATTGGAGGTACCCACTTCCCACGGACTATACCATCTCAGTAACTGAATTTGGGCCCCAGGATTATCACTGTGAGCTGTCCAGTGTCAGCAAATTTACTTTATTGATTGGAATTAACTGCGTGATTGGGAGGTTGAAAAGTGCATTACGTAGAGGACTAGCAAGCCTCCATGCCTCTTAATGTCACTGGTCAGACCCAAATGAGTGCATACAGGTCTTTGTTGCAATCTCTTGTTATACCTGCAGGTTAAGGAATTGAAGGCACAACATTATATCACTAGATGGCTTTATGGTAGCTGCAGTATGGAATCTTAGAAGGCATCTCTGGGATGCAAAAAAAGCTCCTCCCATCCTGAGGAGGCTTTAAGGCCCTATCTTGTTTGTATGAATGACTATAATGAAAAAATAGGAGAGACACAGAGGATTCTGAGGAAAAGGACATGAATGGAAATTAAAAAGAAATGTAGTTACAGAAAATAAATGTATGCCAGCTGGCTAACAAAATCAGTGATAATTAGCTTGTAATTCCAGAAAACAGTTGAAACATATTTAAAGACGTTATATATGTATCCTTCACATGATTTCACACTTTTAATAATCCAGGATGGGTCTTGACACAGGGCTTTTAGTAGATTACAAAGTGTACGAATTCTAGAGCAGTCTGACTGGGCAGAATTGCTAAATATTTAAAAACATGATTGTGAATGATGTGCAATTTTGCTGACTCTTCTTTTTAGAGAGTTCTTAACCTTGCTCTGCATACCCTGGAAGGGTAGTTACATATTGGCCCTCATTCCGAGGTTGGTGCTAGTCATGGCGCTGTTAGCCCCATGACTAGCACCAATACCGATACCGCCACCGACTTGGTGGTATGGGGACTTACCGGTCTATTCCGACCTATGCCGGAACGGTAAGTCCGCATTTCAAAAGCCATTCCCCATTCCCATTTGAGCCCCCATAACGCTCCATCGGAAGAGGGAAGGCGTCAATAACGGTACTGCAAAGAAAACAGGTGTTAAGGGAGGGACCCGCAAAGGGACCTCGGAATAGGGCGCAAAGGGATTACCGGCACCAGTGTTATTACCGGTGCCCGGTATCCCTTTGCGCCCAGGTCGTATTGACCCCCATTGTCTATATATAGCCTGCCTAATACAAGTTAATCTCCTTAAATAATGCTAGTCACATAAGATAAAATAACAACATGATATTTACACAGCATCTATACCAAATACAATGAGTTAAATCCTTGTTTTCATGGGTTTCATTGGAAGAGGGAAGTTGGGGGAATAAGGTGCATATCTATATTCCACTCCTTTGATTATACCAGTTTGTCTAGGGTGAATGTTCCCAAACATGAGGATAGCCCATGTAATTAATGAGAGAGCAGGAAAAGTCCTTGATCACTTGATGTCTGATATTCTTGGCTTTTTAGTGTTTTTAGGGTTTCTCATATGATTGCTTCTCTTATTGTATTTACCCTTACAAAGTCAAATACTACATTTAGTATTTAAATTGCCTATTTCTAGTTTTCAGAGATTATTGCTAGTCTGTTTTAGTACTAAATATTATTCTTATTGTGAAGAAAAGCATATGAGGACTATTCAATATGCTGAATAATAGTAACTTACTAACATTATCATAAATAAACAAATTATTTATTCTAGTCTTTTTTTCCATTTAGAACTGAACAACATATTAATGATACTGACCACAATTGTGAAGACAAAATAAGATGAGGAATTAACTCTATTGCTACGGTGTTGATTTTGCTTTCTCAATTTCAAGGAATTTTGTGTCCATGGCAGTAAACCCTCTTCCTTCCAACATGAATCTGATCTGTGTCAGGTATTCGTTTGGGTGGTTCGTTATTGGAAAAGACGTTATCAGTCTACATGCTTCACTTTATTGATTAGCAATGCTTTTGTCTTTTGCATTCTGTATAGGTCACTCTAGGTTTCTCATCAATTTGAGTTTTTGACATTGGGCCTCATTACACGGACGGCGGTAAGGGTTAACGGTCACCGTTAATGGCAACGGTGACCGTTAACCCTTACCGCCGTACTACGAGGTCCCTTTGCGGGTTGGAGGAATTAACGCCTGCTTCTTGCAGGCGTTAAAGACCAACCCGCTAAGGGACCTCGGAGCTAATTACGGCACCGCAAAATTGCGGTGCCGTAATTAGCGCCTTCCCCATTCCCATAGAGCCCTATGGGGCAGAAATGGGAATGGGGAAGGGCAATGGCGGAAAGGGGATTTACCGCCCCTCCAACCTTGGAATGGGGCGGTAAATCCCCTTTCCGCCAAGGCGGTGCCGGTAATTTACCGGCATGGTCCAGGGTGCTAATAGCACCCTGGATTACCGCCTTCCGTGTAATGAGGCCCATTGTCTTTTTCATAGCTACAAATGATATAATTTCTGGGCCTAATTTAAATGCATCTTGGTCTTCTTTGCGTCTCTTTGAATATTATGATTTTGCTTCAAAAATCCTTGTTCAAACATTCATTATTCAATTCATCCATTATTGCAGTGCTTCTCCTCAGTGGGTAACACATGGCAATATGGCCCTGTGTTTCATCACAGTATGTGGCTTTATCAGGTCTTTATATAGATTGTTTGTAGTGCAGCCACAATAATTGTGTTTCAGAGATTGACACCAGCATAGGTACTTGTTTGACTTTTTCCAGAGAGTGAACATTGTGATGAATCAGAGATGGCCATCCCAAAAACCCTGACCTCCACACGTTCCCAGTTGCCTAGGTAGGAGCAACTACTGCCTGATCCAGACCCTGGGGGTTGTGTTGTGTAGGGGGAATACCTGGGAGGAGGCTTGGCAGGGAGGACTGGGTGAGCCCTCTGGGGTTGCCGGAGACCGTGAGGTGGCTGCAGCATCCCTTCTACACACAATACCACTGAAGGACGTAGCAAGAGCAGAGGCAGCACCAAGGGACGCTGCATCCTTCACAACACCAGCAGGCTCAAGTAGACTGTGTCTGCTGGAGTCTGCAGCCGAAAGGGAGTCACCACTAACCCACCAGGGAACTTTAACAGGCCCCATGAAGGCCCTGAACCACTATGCCACCTGGGATTGGGGTTTCTTATGGAAGGCCTTTATGCACTACACCACCAGGGACATTATTAGTATTATTTTAAAAGGCCTGCAGGCCTTGAGTGTTCCAGTATTCTCGGCCCCACCATTGTCCATGTTGGAAAAGGGGCGGGGCTTACCAGCCCTTTTAAGCCCTCCCATGGCCTATCCCTGTCACAACCCTTGGAGATAAGTAAGTGATTGGACAGGGTAAGTAGGAAATCCTGGAAGGAGGTGGGTATTTAAGGAGGTGTGTGTTAGTGGGCAAGTGTGGGTTAGTTCGTCTGGGTTAGTTCGGGCGAGGAGAGGAGGTGGTGAAGGACGTCCCAAAGACCAGAGGAGGCAATAGCAGAAGGAGTCTGGAAGCTATTGTTAAGAAGGGGGTCTGTGGAGTGTGTGAGTGTGAGAGAGGGGAAAGTGTGAGTCAGAGACGTCTTTATGGGAGGGCAAAAGGGGCAATCGCCCCGGGCCCCCACCTTGGAGGGGGCCCAAAGAAGGAGCCTTATTAAAAAAAGTTGGTTTCCCTAAGTCATCAAAATTGAGTATCATACATCAGGAGTTTCTATAGTGTGTTGCTAAGGCTAAACCTATAATCTGTCTGTTGTTGACAAGTACATTTTGTTCTGATCTTGTCATTCTGTAATGCTATGTACACTATGGTATACATAGTTTGAGTGGCACAATGCCTGTAGCATTTTCATCTTTCTGTGGAGTTTATATTGATCATGTGCAATAGCCAAAGTTGAAATACATATTGATACATTTAAGTGCCCCAATGGTTCAGAGGATAGCTCAGTGTGTTAAGCGCTCATTGCAGATATATGCGTTGACATGCAAGATTACAATACCAAATTCCAGCTAGGCCGACTAAGCATTTCCAATGTATGAAGTTGTTAAGCCTGCATGTATGTTTACTTTGTTCTGTAGCACTCCAGGTGTTATCATCACCAATGTACCTGCACTAGATACCGGTTGCTACAGAAACTAACATAGCGTCAGTATGGTGATGGTCTAGAAAAGAGTTTGTTTAGATGGGAGTTGTAAAATCTAGCCAGGCACCTCCAGTGATGATAATAAAGTGTTAGAGGTGTTTATTTATCTAAATTGCAGACTGTGGAATCAAAGTGTTCATGCTTGGATCCTGACTTTGCCAGCAGAGGATACAGTGATCCTGGACAAATCTTATTTCACTGACAGTACTCTACTGCCTTCTATGAAAAGGTTTTCTTCTCACATACTGGTGGCATTGTTTGGCCAATTACCTGATCTTTCCTATCATTTAGGCCGTTTGAGTGGAAGGAGTTCTAGACAGAAAATAGCAGACCAGATTTGCAGGCTTCTTACCAGCATATTTTAAGTTCTGCTTATGTGACAACAAAACGGCTTGCTTTTTTGTACAATTCAAAGGTTTTTCTGCACGTTTTTAAATACCATTGCACAAGCAAAACCTATCAGAAATCTTTTAATATCACATCCATTAGTATGCTGGTATTTATATACTTTCCTTGATGATGGAGACAATGAAGCTAGAATCATTCCCATTTTGAATAATATGTTTCTATAACGTTTTGTTTTTTAAAATGTTTATATTGGGTTATGTGACTTTCACATTTTCCAAGTCAGTTCTGTAAAATGGGATTATTTTAGTTCAAGGCAAACACTAGAAAATAAATTGGTAAAAATCAGAAATTGTGGGTACGAATCCCAGCTTCACCTCATAATCAATGTATGATCCGGGGTATCTCATTTAATCTTGTGTTTCTTCACCTGTCAAAACTGCATGTCCCTAAACCTTTCAAAATTGTCAGCCCTTCAGAGTGAGTTTGTTCTCAAGGTACGATCTTTAAAAAAGACTCATTTATGTTTTCACTGGCTATATATAGTGTTGCTTCGTCTATACTGACAGTGAGTAATGATATATCACACACCACAGCCACCTGTTTCTTCGCTCTCGAATGGTAACACTGCTTGAAAATCATGTCCCACTTCTAATCTCAGTCTGTCTGGATACAGACACCTTCCTGGTATCTTCAAATCGTCATCCACTCTCTATGCTATAGTATGTGAAGTCATATCCAGGCTTCCCATTGGTTACCAGTATCCATGCTTGAGCACTTTTGCTGTCTCTGAGGCAGCTACTCTCACACTATCCATGCTTGAGCACTTTTGCTGTCTCTGAGGCAGCTAATCTCACACTATTCTTGAGTATGTGTACCTTTGTCATAAAATCTGTGTCCTGCAGTTATACTAGGAGCAGTATTCCTTCCATGTGGTTGCTATTGATGAAATGTTTGCTGTACCCATGCTTGAACACAAGTACCCTCGCGTAGACTGCTAATGTTGCCTTTGAAATGCTACTAGTTTATCACTTTGATTACAACATGAATGAACATTGTAAGGTATCTAAAAGGAAGTTTACCATGCTTATTTTGATCTCTGCAAGGCAGCATTTCGAGCTATGGGTCGTTATCGTGACACAGGGTGTGGCACACCAGATATACTATATCCCTTAAGTCTTTTGGTCTGTGGGAGGGGGCCCAGAAGTGTCTGTGCCCCGGGCCCCCAAAGTGCTTAAGATGGCCCTTGTGTGAGTAGTAGAGATAGAGTAGGAGTAGGAATTGGAATAGTATAGTGGAGTAGTAGTATGGGTGTGGGTGGTAATAGAAGTTGTGAGTAAAGGTAGCAGGTGGTGGGAGTAGCAGATAAAGAAAATAAGTGATAGACTGGAAGTCGGTAGTAGAGGGGTGAGCAGGGCACCATGTGCTGGGTGAGCAGGGCACCATATCCCCGGGCTCCGTAATATTAAGAAGTAATAGAGAGGTACTGGTGTTAGTGGAATAAAGATAGTGGTAGAGATAGAGCAGGAAGAGCGACAGTGAGTGGGAGAGTAGGAGAAGATATTGGCGTAGGCTGAAATAGAAGTTATAAAGAGAGGGATAGCAAGAGGTGAGGACAGAGTGAGAGGGAAGAGGGAACAAAAGAGGTAGAGGGACAGGTGGAGGTACAAGTGGGAGTAAGAATAAGAGTAGAAATGGAAGTAAGATCGAAGGATGGATGTGGAAAGGCAGAGTGAGAGATTAGAAGTAACATGGTGGGAGGTGAACAGCTTAAGAGATAAGTATGTAGAAGTGTCAGGTACGGAAGGTTATAAATGGTGTGAGTGTGATACTGGGCAAAAGAGGGCTCCATTCCCTGTGCCCAGAGTTCTAATAAAGGATAGGAGAGGGAAAGTCAGAAGTCCCCTAAGTAGTCAGGTAGCCATCTTCTCAGGGCAAACGCCTAAAGGGTAGGCAAGAAGAAAGACAGATAGATGTTACTGATCTGAGAGCTACTAACCACCTCAATGTGGACGTCAAGGCTAGGGATGTGTCACAGTGGCCTATGGTGGAACTGATGATTCTGATTGTACGACATATATGAACAATTTGGACATCACGTCCCATGGTGCTCTTGGTACTGAGACAAGGAGGAGGGATCCAGAGTTGCCAAGCTGTGGTGAGGGGTCTGGTTGTTGTAATGACCTGCACCTGAGCGCGACTGTTAAACATTTAAGGGTCGTTCAGGTGCGGGCCAAGAAGAAGAAGCAGGAAGAAGCAGAAGTTGTATTTGCTGGTGTGCTTACAGCGGGACACCATGCGAAAATGTAGTGAAGGTTGGGATTCCAGTTACATACGGAGGACACTGAGCTGGTTTTGAGGCCAGCTAACCCAAGGGAGAAATACAATCTCTACTTCCTGTAATACGCTCCAGTGAAAGCTTTTCACTGGTCCGCTTATGGGGCTGTACAAGCTCAATTGACAGTCAGTGACAGTAGCAGCAGAATCACAATATCTGTCAAATGCTGTCAAATGCTACAGGAGTCCCAACGAACAAAGAAAGAGAACCGGCAAGTCAGAGGAAGATGCCAGGACATAATGGTGAGTTTACCTCATGCAGATGACCATGGGGTGCTCCGAAAGTGACCGGTGTATAAGCAAACTCGCCGCAACTCTCCTATTAAGAGATGTCAAATAGGGAAATATTGTAACCCGCATTGCCAAAGCCATAAAGGGGAATATTCAAAAAGGGAATATTGTAACCCGCATTGCCAAAGCCAAAAAGGGACAACAGTCAAGCCAAAGGAACACAACTTTCCAGAAAGGGAATATCCAATAAGGGAACATTATAACCTGAATTGTCAAAGCCAAAGAAAGCTAAGAGTGACACAAAGGCAATCTGAAAGCAAACAGAATGCAACATTACCAGAACAAGATACCTCAAGGGAGGATGTTGTAAACCACATCATCAACAGCCAAAAGGTTGTGCAAATAGAAATCAGAGGAGAAAAGCCCTCCTTGTAAAGAGGATACAGGGGGAGAGAACGTTAACCTACATTGCCTATCACAAAAAGATCAATGTGTGAATGACTGTTCTTTTGTGCCGTATACTTGTGGAGGAAGGTGTACGCCAATTATGCTGAAAGTCAAAAGATTAAACCAAGAACAGTTGTTGATTCAACGTTCCCCATTCAGGATTTAGGAGTGGACGGTTTGGAACAAATATTACCACAGAGTAAAAGTTGTAGTAATAGGAGTTTTATCATGGCAGGTGAATAAAACAAGAAAGGGACACATAGTGGTTAGTGCTGGCAGGCAGGTGGACCAGGAAGAAGATAACTTGAAGTATTGAGAAAGTGGTTGTGGTGGAAGAGAAGTGACAATTCCACTACTGTGTTTTCATGAACTGTTGTATAACCATCCTGACTAAGTTGATGTTTAAGAAGGAGAAATACAATGTAATAAATGTGATAAAAAGTGATTGATCTTCAGAGAAAATAACATGTACCTTGACTTCTGACTTGCGGTGTAAAGAAAAGGTCTTTTTGTCTTGCCAAGCAGACGATTGTGGAAACTTAAACAATTGTCTTCGAGTTTAACATCCTTTTGGACTTAAGAAAGTCCCTTTCCCAAGAGCAGGACATCCTGGCAGGATAACATTATATTCTACCCGGAGTGGAACTTGGCTATTGAAAAGAACTTCTCTGAAATTGAACTTTGGTTTGAAACATCCTGAATTGATCCAGGGGAAGGGGATGCAAGCCTGGTCACAAGGATTCCTGTTTATAACATGTATGTTTGAATTTATAGTTTTTTTTTTTTTTAATGAGGCTTTTTAATGGTTTAAACAGCCAAACAATTCCTGTACGATTTTCTTGTATCTATTGGTGGGAGGGACATATACTTTTGGACACTAGGTCATTTTCCTTCATTTCCCTTTATTCTTAGTTTGTCAGTTATGGAAATCCTTGTTAGGCTAGGGAAAGATAGGAGTTTGTTTCACCCATTACCATTTAAAAAAATGGTGACTTGTGAGAAAACTATACTTATGTCTCACATTTCTGACCCCTCAAACCATCTAAATAGAATGTATTTCTATTTAATTGGTTTACCCAGATGCCGCATACCATGATTAACAATGTCCTTTAGTTTATCCTGTTTCCTAGCATTTGTTGCAACTGACCATCTATTGTGTAGAATTTGGAGTGTGTTCACAGTTCTTGCTATCAAAACTGACTCATCAGCATATTGCCAGGTGAAAATGACTTTGACCCCTAAGGCAGCCAAAACAAAAAAAAGTACAATTTATATGGTATAAAACCATTTATATTAAGGGGGGAGTGGTTAAGTGTGTGAATAGGTGCTGCAAAATACTGTAAATTCACACAATTCCCAGTTACATTTTAGCTAAGGAAACTGCCACATGAGTCTGAAGACTAGACTACAGAAGGAGCTTGATGGAGTTTCCACTAAGCAGATGACTCTGGGTGAGGGAGGTGGTAGTGTGTCCCACCAGGACCAAGATCAACACTCTCAAAGAGTCCACCTAAGAGGTGGATCAAGGGATGATTAGAGCAGGCTATGAGGTCTCTTTGCACAGGCATGCGGCTGAAGATGATTACCCTGAGCATAGGTACAGAGTCATACTGAACGCACCACCTGAGCCATAGAGGGAGCACCTCAAAGAAACAATGGCAGGTTGCACCATGAGCCTCGGTAGATGCGTTCATCTCTTCTGAATGTTATGGAATTCTCTGGTGTGGTCATTCAGTGAGTGCCAAAGGGCAATAAACCGCAAGTATCACCTACGATCAGGATTCCAGACAGGGCACACCCACGGGTAAGATATTTCTGAATAAGTGCGTGACGCACAGTGTCCATTCCTGCAGTATATCTGTGAACATTCACCACTGATAAGGAACGTTGGTGAGGTAGACGTCAGCCACTCAATTGTGCCCTTTGGAGTAATATCCTACTCATTATTTCCTGCTTCACTGGACGCCAATTAAGCTTCAAAGTTTGGGCAAAACATGCTTACATTTAAACATACTGATCTGCTGAGCTACAAACAGTTGCCATTGTCTGACCGTAGGGAGATGTTCATTCTCACCACTTCAAATGGAGAATCAGTAATTTAGAAATAGAACATTTTAATTAATATTTTAGTTGATAAAACCATACGATAGCCACAAAATGCACCAATATATTAGAGCCAATATAGCAGCCATATGAAAATCCAGACTGCTCACTGAACGTGAAGAGCATGAAGACACATTTCCTAGTACCAGAAAGCCTGTGCCCCTGCTATCAATCAGTAGAACGTCAGTCTAGTAACAATTAATGTGAAGAAATCATTTTTATCCAGTTACTAATTCCCCCCCCCGTCCCCGAAAAACTTTGAATTGTCAATTTGCATCAGGTCCTAAATCTCAGAAATTATACATAGTACATATTAAACAGGGCCAGTGATCATACAGGGGTCAACAAACATATGAAGAATAAGATCATCAAATAACAAAGGAAGCTTTTTAGCAGCCTTATGTGGATTACATGGTTAACAACATGTTCCCCAGTGGACACCGTGAGAAGCACCAGCTACCTATTCTCCCACTCTCTGTGCCACTGCAAGAGGAGGGAAGTAAGGCAGAGCATGTCATTGCTTGCAGGGAGAATTTAATATGTTAGAAAATCACTTGTGTTGAAGTCCACAATGAGGAAAAGCATTTCCTAGCCAAATGTGGTCCATTCTTCCATACATTTTTCAGGATTGCACTGCCCACTGTATAAACATTACGTATAACAGGTCAGGGGTCTTGAACACGGGAGTTTCCATGAACTGGCCATGCGGGTAGATTAGTGGGGTTAGCCATGGCCTGTGCTGGCTAAGCACAATGGGGGAACCTTGCAACAGGCTGTAGTGGTGATGATTGTGACTGAGGTCAGATACCCAGGGTATGTATAGGGGAGTCATGTGCTTCCACCATCACCTGGCTGGATGACTGCAGGCAGAGAGGGGCATTTCTTGATTTT
This sequence comes from Ambystoma mexicanum, assembly GCF_040938575.1. NCBI lineage: Eukaryota > Metazoa > Chordata > Amphibia > Caudata > Ambystomatidae > Ambystoma > Ambystoma mexicanum. The sequence goes on from NC_090924.1 coordinate 1,117,836,611, forward strand.
GGATGCATAATCACTGCAGTTTACCGTAATCTGTTGTCATTCGAGGGAGACATGGGAGGTGCCATTTCTCAATGACATTGAGAACTGTACAAGGAAGGAGAACTTCTATGACCACAGACCCTGTTCCACACAAAAGGAAACAACAGGCATTTCTGTCAGTTCAGATGCGGAGAGCTATATACTGCCTCAGGAAGGATAACTTCTCCTGGAAGCCCTACCAGATCTCCAAAATCAACATGAACACAAAAGAAATACAACTGGTCTTTCAGAGAGTTGGAAATATAGACACAGATGTGAACGAAATTAAAGATGTGTGGGGAAATCGAGGTGTAGTGTATTAAAAAATTGAGAAAATGGATAATGCCCCTAGGGCACTTAAAATCATGTTTTCCCAGCAAGGGAAGAAATGTTTTGACACAGCTGTTGTACACCTTGTTGGACTCTGTATATAAAAATGAGACTTTCCATGAGACATTTTTATAGTACACATAGGGTCCCCTTACAAGGTTGCCAGTAGGCCATCATTAGTACCAGGGGCCTACCAGTAACCTTGTCTTTCTGTTTTTGCCACCAGATATCCCAGTATTACCGGGATATTATGGGCAGAGGCGGAACGATAAATTCTGATTCCAATGGAGTCCCATAGGACTACATGGAAATGGGAACACTGAAGCACAGGCACAGGCACCGTTGTAAATGGTGCTGGTGCTTCAGCGACTTATCTGGTGGTAGGAGCCTGAACTACCGGCAGACTTATGTGGGGGAGAGAAGAATTTAGGATAGACAAAAGAGGTTTTATAATGCAGTTCTGGACTGGTTGAGATGGTTGGAATAAGATTACTTTAAAGTAAGAGATGACTTTGCACAGTTCTAGACTAGATACTCACTCCTAGGCTTTAGAATGGAATGGGCCTCGTCAAAGATCTGGTCAAGGGTTTGGCTTCACTCGCCACCGGACATGTCTCAGGCACTCTGGGTTCTGCTCTCAGCACTGCACGGCGGTCTGGGTGGCCTCTTGCACTGGATCTGATGGGTTCTGGATACAGCTCTGCTTTCTGTTTCTGGATCTGGGTTCTAGCACAGGGTTCTTAGCTAGAAGCAAACAGCAAAGCCCGGCTGTTGAAGGTGAGAGCCCCTGGGGAGTGTAGGGGTTAGAATCAGGTTGCTAGATTCTGCAGGCCTGCTGAGAAGGGTTCAGTTTGTGAATTAGGCCTTTCTGCTTCAAAGTTCTAGAGTTTGATTCTAGAGTCTGGTCTCTGGATCTGAAGTCTGGAGTCTTTCTGCAGGGTGCTTCACCAAGAAATCGGTGAGTAGTGAAAATGTGTGTGTGTCCTATCTGTCCTAAGGAGTCTCTATTTATGTGTTTTCAAAGTGGGTGGGGAGGCTGATTCTCTATGCCCAACCCTCTAAGGATTGGATTGGTCAAAGGATTTCCTGTCCCCTGACTGGAGAAAGGATCAGCATGTCACCCGGTGTCATGTTTATGGCTTAGATGAAAACACTCCCTTTTGTGTCTGTACAGCATATCTGATTTTTCATAAAACACATATTTACAATCTACAGAACTTGTTAATGCTACCTAATTTGCATGACAGATTGCCTAAGGTACATTTCTGTCCAACTTTTATCTTCCTATGAGCTTTTGGTGGGTTTCCCAATATTATTTCTGCACCCATTTTTAGACATGCATTCATATACTCTGTTATGTTCATAGAAACAACACAGCAGCTGCAATATGAATACATTCCGGGGTTTCGTCTCAGAACATCACACGGCGTCCAGCTTAGTCTTAAATCGTGAGCAAATTTTTCATTTTAAGAACCTCAAAGTTTCCCATTTTTGTCAGCTTGGTACAATTTGTTATAAGCATTTTCATAAAACATACATTTGCTTTCAATTCAATTCACATCTGTCTGGTCCGCCTCCTAGAGCTGGGCTGCCTCAGAGGGTCACATGTCTTGTTTTCTGCCAACACTTTGTTGACAGTTACACCCGAATTTAGCATATTCGTATTCATCCCAAAGGATCCATTGTCTTGACTGAGAGCAACAGGCCAGGGTGCCTCTGCTAGTTCCTGTTCACACCAGCCTATCAATCTCTTGGCCAAGGGCAGGGGAAGCTTCCTTTGTCCAGGGAAAAGGTGTGAAGGGTTCTCAGGGGAAGCAAGCCTTTTGGATTTTAACTGCATCAGGTTACTTTCTGATCAATTGTAACATAGTTTCGTGGGAAAAAAATAACATTTATAAACTTAAAATAAGCAACATCTCTTTAAATCAAGTCTTTTTCAACATGAGATCACTGTATGGCACTCTATATGGCATTTTGATGGAATTCTCTTCTTTTGGCATAGTTTGGGTTCAATTGTTCAAATTTATACAAATGGTTTTAAAACGCCGGCTTTCTAGTAGAGGTGAGCAATGGTATTACACCCATTTTTGACAGCTGTCTTTCCATCAAGTATCTTTAAAATAGGATTTTGTTCTGAGAACATGATTTTTGCTGACATTGTATTGATGTGGATTCTTGCAGTAATGATGTGGAACAACCAACAAAGAGGTTGGATCTTTTAGGTGATTTGTGAGCCATGATCTTAGCAATTTTTGACAATCAAGAAAACGGATTTTCAAACAGCTCTGTGTTTCTTTTTCAATCAGTATTGCTTTTCCCAATTGGTTTCAGGCTACTTTGTGGGTAGCCCAATGGTGGTTTTTAGCAGTGATCTCCTGTGCTCACTAAGATAGGCAAACGTGGATGGCGGCCTATTTTTGAGGTTTTCATTGCGCAATTTCTGGTGATTTCTAGCGAGTAGTATGCTTTCCAGTGGCCATTATGATATTTCTGGTGCCAGCAATGCACAGTGATGTTGCAGGGCTTGGATGAGTGGGTTGATACATCCCATAGCAATGTTGTGCTTTGTATGACAATCTTCACTGTGGGACTGAAGAAGATGTTATGATCTCCCATCTAAAAGTGTACAGGTAGATCTAATAACATCGGGGCATTGATTTAGCTGCAGTGGGTCACCGACTTATGTCCTTAGATCCTACAATAGGACATATTCTACATTCCAACAATTGTATAGGATAAAATGGCATTTAACATCTGATGAAAATCCATGTATCATGTATCATGAATGATTCATTATGCATTGTGCCAGTCAGCACTTTCTCCAGAGTAATATCCATAACCAGTATCAGGGTTTCCCACACAAAACTAGAAACCTCCTCCATTCCTATAGGTTTAATGAAGATTCCTTTATGCGGGGAATCACCATGCTCACAGTGGCAACATGAAGTACCACACTCGACTTCTGGGTCCATTTGATATTGGAGCAATATATAGGGCAGTGGATTTTAAAGGACATACGCCCAACAGATTCAGATTTCCAGGATCCTATAAGTGGAAATGTGTGACAAGGTTAAAACATAAAAATCCCTAAATTGAAGTTTCTTTCCAGTGCATTCATTAGGATCCTATCAGGGATTAAGTGGCCCTTGCTGGAGACATGGGCTGTGACATTAAAAGGACATTGTGAATGTTATCCAGGAAACTGGACAGAGATTTACAGAGAACTGTGGAAGGCTTAAGGAAAGTGGCAGCTGCCACAGAATGATAAAGAACCTTCATAACAAATGCTTTGTTTGAAGACTAGAGGCCTTCAAACAGGAAGTACTTTTACACCAACTGCAGTTTCTATTCCCATTTAACTAAGGGTCACTGGTCGCCTGGCAGTTTGTTTGCTTCACCTTTATTCATTAGTTGAGTTAAGGTGCTGTGGAAGCTTATACTCTATCGTCCACATCTACAAGAGTGGTTACTTCCCAACACTTTATTCATATGTAATTCACGTTTTAATGCACCCAGACACAAGATATATTTTTTTCTCCACGTCTATTTATACAAATGATTTCTAATGCACCATTTAAGTGTAGACAAAGAGGCAGTAAAGAGGACCATCAGTAAGGAAACAGTGGAAATGGAATAGTATTGCACATATTACAAGCTTGGCATCAGTCTTTGAGCCTTGGAGGCAAATGACGGGTCCATATTTTTCCTATTAGTTTTTAGAAGTATGGTTTGCCAAATTAAGTCAACAATGACAGATTGATATTTGTAATAGAAATCTCAAGCCTTTTGAGTCCACTGTTTATTTTGAATTCTGTCCATATAATTGTAAAGATGAAAAATGAATTGGCTCAGTAATCAAGAGTAAATGTTCCTACCATTTAACCAACCAATTTCAGCCAACAATATTCAGCGAAACAATATTGCATGTAAAAGGAGCATTTCTACTGGCTAGATGATATATGAGATGTGCCAAAAAAGCCCTCAAGGTAGCACCACACAATTAATCAGAAGTTATTGAAACATGTAAGTATTTGCAGGTGATTGTGAACCTGGCATTCCTTTACAATATCAGTTGTAAATTGGTGTCAAAGTTTCAATTAAACAAAGAAACAGAGAAGAATCACTGCACCAGTGCCAGTATAATCATAAACCTTTTTATTAACTGCATACAGATCGGTACACGTTCTGTATTATACAGAATGTGTGTATAGTGCAAAGCTAGATCAGGAACACCATAGCACAGTGCATGCCTTAAATAGAAAGGGTTGGCTACATTTACATGGCAATCCCGGAGCAGTGCAAATCCGGTGACAGTAGATCGTAAGTTAAACAAAGGAATTTTCTCAAAAGCAATGTCTCAAGTTTGTTGCTGAACTGTGGGAGCAGATAAACTATAATGGTCGTATTCCAGTATGGTGGAGCATAACTGGAGGTGGACTGTTCTCTGCATGAAACATTTGATGGTGGTAAGCTTGGCAGCAAGTTGGGCAGGCATGTGGGTGGTGGTTGCATTGTATGTGATTGAAGTGTTTTTAAAGAGAATGCTGGTGGGGACTGGTTTCCAATGGAGGCCACTCGAAATGGCAGTGATGCAGTGTGAGCTTAGAGGCCAATGGTAGAAGGTCATCTCACACACATTTGATCAGTTCAGAAATAGCTGAAGTATGTTTATTTTATACTTACAAACTGCTCACAGTTATCAACTGTTCACACATTCTGCACTGCTCTGGCTATTTCCCATTTATTCAAAAAACATTGTGAGATACCCTGAGAATATGTTGATGATTTAAGAATGTCTTTATTCAATTTCCCCTGTAGATGTAGAATTTCCATAATCTCATCAGTGAATGGTCTTGATTTCTCTTGCTTATTATATCTGCTAGGTAATTGGAAGTATCTGTGACATATCCTGATATTTAGCACCAAGATCCTATCTATCCCCCCAACTGGGCTGTTCACAATAGCCTATGCACCCTTGTGATACCTTCGCTGAAAGGGTGACACTCCAGTATGCTGTTGTGTAAAGTCAAGATGACAAATTAGGTAGTTTCACACAGATTTTTGAGCTTCACCACACTTTGTTTCATCCTTTTGGTCAGCCCATAATTTAACCAAATTGTCTTGTAACGTACAAACAGACTCACGAACTAAGGTAAAATCCAATATCTATATTTTTAAAAGGTCACGAGGCCAAGTACTTAAATGGACGCTGGCATAATGCATGCAAGCCACATGAGAAAGTCCTCCCGGAAAATGCAGCCTGTGAATCTGCATGTTTGTTTGTTTGTTTATTATTTGTAATGCGCCGGAATACCCTAGGGTAACAGGGTGCAGCAGATACAGGAATATGCGAAGCTTAGTTGCAGACAGTAAAATATATACAAGGCATAAACACAATAATAATGAAAGTAAGCAGGAATATATACATATATACAGTTAACAGTTCTGTGTCCAGTATGTCCAAGTGACAAGAGGGGGAGGCGGAGCCTGGCTCAGTATGTTTAGACCATGGCTGTCTTCAGCCAAGACATCATCTTGGAACGGAAGTTTTGGTAGGGTAAGTCCATTCTGAGGGTGGATGGTAGGGAGTTACACAGTTTAGCCACTTTCACTGGGAAGCTGTTACCTCCTATGGTAGAGCGTTTGTAGTTAGGGATGGAGAGGCAGTCTCTATATGCTGTCCTTGTCGGTCTCAAGGATGTCAGTCTGTGAAATCTGTTGATCAGGTAGATGGGGGCCGCGTTATTGAGGGACTTATGGGTGAGTGAGGCAGTTTTTAGGGAGATTTTGTCTATGATAGGGGTCGATTTGTTCTGCTGGCTGTGTGCTGTGATGTGGTCTCTTCTTGAGATGCCCATGGCCGCTCTGAGTGCATTGTTCTGGAGGGTTTGTAACTTGCTAGTAGTGGCTTTGGAGGACCCAAGATAAAGGGCGTTACAGTAGTCTAAACGGGATAGTATGAGGGCTCTGGCCAGGGTCAGGCAACTGGTGTTGGATAGAAAAGGTTTGGCTGTACGGATCAATTTGCACATGTAAGCCGTGGAGTAGGCTAGTGAGTTCACCTGTCTGTTAAAGGTGAAATTGGAGTCCAGGTAGAAGCCCAATGTTTTGACTTTGTGTCCCACTCTGATCGTATTGCCATCAATTATGAAGGATGAGTAAGCTGGGCTTAATTTCTTTAGGCTGGCAGTGGTACCCAAGGTGATGAGTTCAGTTTTATCATCTTTCAGGCATAGACCGTGAGTGGCCATCCATGCCTGGATGATGATGTAAACCCTATTCACCAAGGCCAAATCCTTTCCATAATCTCCAGAAAGCGGAAGGAGGATCTGGGTATCATCTGCATAGTTAGTGTAGGTGATACCGAGATGATCCAGATCATTGAAAAGGGGCTTGGTAAATATGTTATACAGAGTGGGGGAGACACAGGATCCCTGGGGTACGCCATAGGTGATGGGTATGGGGTCTGCAGCATCTGTAGGTGAAAAAACCCTCATGGTTCTGCCATCGAGGAAAGATCTAATCCATGTAATGGCCTCGGGGGAGAATTGGGCGGCCGTGTGTAGGTGAGTGCAGAGGACCGAGTGGTCGACCAGGTCAAATGCTGCAGAGAGGTTGAGGAGGAGGAGTAGTGCTGCTTGGCCATTGTCTTTAAGCAGATCGATCTGTGTTTTAAGGTCGATGAGAGCTGTCTCAGTCCCATGTTGGGGTCGGAAGCCTGATTGTCTGGCTCCTAACTGGTGGTGTTCTTCCAAGTGCTTCTGTATTTGAACATAGGCGACCTTGTCCAGGATTTTCAAGAGGAATGGTACCATTGTTATGGGTCTGTAATTAGTGGCGGTAGCTGGGTCAAGAGTAGGTTTTTTTAGTAGAGGTAATACCCAGGATTGTTTTAGGTTGGTTGGGATGGACCCAGTGGAGAAGGAGGCATTGATAAGCTTTGTGATAAATGAGGAGAGGTTGCAGGCAGCGTCTTTTATGAGCTGTGGTGGACATAGGTCTCCCTGGCAGTTAGAGGGCTTCAATGACAAGATGATTTTTTTTGACTTCGAGTATGGTCACTTTGGTAAAATTGAATCGTGTTTATTCACTTGTAGTCTGCTTCGCGGGTGGCTTGGACAAGGCAGGGTTGTTCAAGGATGCTTTTTTACAAGATATTTTATTTTGTAACGTAGCGATTTTGTTGGCTAAGGCATTTTGGATATCGGTACACCAATTCTTATCTTTAATGCAGGTGTCCAGTGGTGCTATGGGGGTTTCTACTTCTTTTAAAATAGAGAATAGTTCCTTCATGTTTGAACTGGCTTGGGAGATACGGGAGTCAAAGGAGGTACGTTTTGCTAGGATGATTTCTTTTTTGTACAGGACCGCTAGTTTGGTGAATTTGATTTTATTGGCTACTGATGGGTCTCTTTTCCAGATGGTTTCACGATTTCTTTTTTGCTGCCTTAAGTTTTTGAGGAATGGTGTATACCATATGTGCCCAGGCCAGACTCCCATGCCCACCCTTGACTTACTAGTCAATTGGGACTTATCTTCACACCATTTAGACTGCTGATTCAGTGTGTTTATTTCAATTTTAATTAATATACATAAATAGCTATATCCTTAAAATGTGACTTTTTTCAGGAAGCACCCAGAAGGAACAAAGATCAAGGCAGATACGCAAGGAAAGGATTCCTCTTATAATATCATCAAGTGTTTACATTAACCAGTCTCCTGATGCTTCAATTAAAAACATTGAAGAGAGGTAGGCAGAGGGCTAGTTATCAGAAGAAACATATTGGAGTAGTGTAGCAAGATGGTATGGTATTAGAAGTGAGAAATTGTAAACATCGCCTAATGTCGTGCTGCTAACTGAAAACGAATTAAAAAAGAAAGAATTACACATAAGTAAAACAGTCTGCTCTCTTCAGCGGCACGTTGGGCAGTCATACAACCTATGCTTGTCCAAGAAATAGGAAATTGTGCAGAAAATTACAATTATCTTTGATGTATAAAATTCTTCAGGTGAAGTGTAAAAGGGTGTGGATTTCTTGCAGCGATTTCCCTCTTGATAAACCTCTCTTTCTGTTAAGGGTGAGCTTTTAGATGCCTATAGACCAAGTCATGTTCACCCCTTTACCAACATAAAGGGCGAATCACCATGTATTATTCAAAAATACACATATTTTAATATTTATCACAAAAAAATCACAATTGACAATACATTTGTGTAAAAAACACAGTATGATCATAATTCATTCTAACAATGACATCTACGCATATACATATAACTCATATGGCAAAGCTCTGTTCAGTTCAGGCTCTTCTATACCTGAGCAGAGACGTTGTTTGATATCCCTGCCACTGTTTTCTCTAAAGATGACCCCCTTGGTTTATGAGGGCAAAAAGATGTGCACATCTTTTTGCCCTCATAAACCAAGGGGTCATCTTTAGAAAGAAACAGGTATAGAAGGGCCTGAACTGAACAGAGCTTTGCCATATGAGTTAAGTATATGATCAAACTGTGGTTTTTACACAAATGTATTGTCAATTGTGATTTTATTTGTGATAAATATTAAAATATGTATATTTTTGGATAATACATGGTGATTCGCCCTTTATGTTGGTAAAGGGGTGAACATGACTTGGTCTATAGGCATCTAAAAGCTCACCCTTAACAGAAAGAGAGGAAGCTGTTTGGTGGGTCATTGTATATTTTGTGTCTAGTTGTCCTCACCCACACAGCCCCTAAAAAGAGGACTTTGAAGCTCTAGATAGTGGATGACTCTTGATAAACCTGACATTACATGACTAGAGGATTTCTTCCAGTTTAAATTTGAAGTGACCGATTTGCATCCATTAGTGTACGCTATTTAGAGCCCTTGGGGCCGGATTACAGAAACGTTGCACCAGTGCAAGTACACAATTGCATCATATTAGCACTAGGGCAACATTTGCTCTATTTTAAAAAACATTGGGACCCATTAGAAAACCATTGCACCATAACAAGTGCAGTTTGGTATGTTACAAGCACCAGTGCAAAAAGTGCCCTAATGCAAAAAAGATACATTTTCACTGCATTATAACACTACGGAAAATTTTGGGGGCAATGCTAAACTGCACTTGCCATGGTGAAATGGTTTTCTAATATGTCCCAATGTTTTTAAAGATAGGGCAAACTTTGCACCGGTGCAATTATTCTGTAATCTGGCTCCAGTGTCATGGGACATTTGTAATTTTCCCCAACAAGGAATTGCTTGGCCGCTTTTTCCCTGAAAATGTTCAAGCTATTTCTCTCTGCAAATATAAACAAAAAATAGTATTGTTTGGGTGAAGCAACATAGAAAAGTCATCTCATCAATTTGTGGGAATACAATGAATCAAACCTTAATACAAATACATATCAATTCCATTCATGATTGTCCCTAAAAAAGACCAAATACATTACAGCAACAAAAACAAAAAAAATAATTTGATTATTAAATGCATGATCGTCATACTAGCATTAAAAAAGCATATGAAAACTAGGGGAGCGTCAACTTCCCAAAGAGTGCCCTGTGGGGAATTCAATCTTTTCTGGGTGGGTTTTATCTGCTCTATGGTGTACTAGTAGAATTTCCTGAGGGTCGGACCCTGCCGTGATAATAATGAGACATGTTAAAATGGGATCTATGTGATCACTGCACGGCCAGAAATTCTGATGACAAAAATATCGAATCTGAAAGTGGAGCTGCACAGTGATCACATAGATCACTTTTTCCCGCAATCCCCCAACCTGCTACCCCATTGCCCCTACTTACCATTTGCCGGCACAATTCTTTCAGGTTCATCGACTGCCCCCTCACCCTGCAATATCAGTTGCCTATTCTCAACGTGGGTAGGAACTGCCACTGAAGGGTCCCTTTTTCTAAAATCGGTATTGTCCCCCACAATCCATAATCCATGTAATGTCATTTTACTGAACATGGGTAGCGTGGGACACCCCTGCATCCCCCGATGCCCTCATTCAGTAAAAGGGGAATTTAGTATTTTTTGTAACTACCGAATGTGCAGTAAACACACATTCAGCATTTGTTTTTTGAGATTTTGTGACAATACCTAAGGCCATGCATTTCACTGCATTACTCATTGGCATCCTGGACATGATGACACTTCAGGAGAGCCAGAGCTGTTAATATTGTTAGTCCCACAGAAGCGAGAATCTGTGCCAGGATGTGTGGGATAGGACAGTATTCCTGATAAATGCTGCCTCCGTTCACAGGCAACCCCCATTTGAAGAAAGCGTTTTATTATTTTGTAAGGATCAGGCAGGTATTGCCTCAAGTTTGTATCAAACTGTGGCTTGAAAATCAAGTGGTGCATGAGCTAGCCATCTGGCCCGTGCCCTGCTTGGCTCGACTACCTCTTCTCTGAAGCGACAATATATCTATAATGAGTGATTCAGAAGCATTGAAGCTGTTTCTTATGCGTGTGGTATTCTAAACAAAGGTGGAAACCATTATTTTCCATCTAACATTAGAAGAGTATGTCCAGACTGATATACATACAAAGACAAAGTGGCTAACATGCAGACAGAATTCCCTAATAACCACTGGGTTTAGCGACATGTGAGAAAGCCCAAATCAAACAACACATAGTGCATTGTGAAGGTAAAGTACTAGCAGCTAGTTCACAAGTAACTCAATGTTCTGAGGTTAAGCGGCATACATTTTCTGACTATTATCTGCACAGGAAGTGTACATAGGAGCTGAGGACAAAGCATGTGAAGATCCATGGCTATTGCAAAATGGAAGAAACTGCCACTGTAATAATCAAAACATCTGTTTTGTAAATCATACTACGATTTTAGGAGGTGGTTGCCAAAGCATATTTTTATAGCTTCAGTACAGCACTGATGATGTGTACAATAACTCAACATCCATTTATTCATGTGGAAAGCTTGAGTGAAATGCTTGAAATTAGAAAAATTAGCAATTGTTCCAATTTGTAACATAGAAGTGAAAGGAAATAAAAAGCAGAATTCGAGAGTGTGAATATTAGATGGGAATAATACAGCAATTAATTTCAAATTAAGCACACTACGCTGGTGATAAACATTGAATGTGGACATATTTAATCAAAATTTACTCAAGGCGCTACCAATGTTTATTATTCTTTAGCATATGCTTTACAAAGAAATTCAATGGTCAGCTTTATGAAGTCTTACTACATAATAGCAATAACTTGACTTTTTTCTTATATATGGCATTTCAAGATGGATTCCTGTCACTTTCAAGTGCTGTCATAATAGTTATTATTACCTGCTTTCACGTCATTGAATGTATTCACTTTGGAAGGATAAAGGTCTTTGTCGGCTCACCTAGCACTCAAGTGCAAATTGATCTCATGTTAAGTCTGGTCCTTAACAAGATAACTATCAAGCTAGTGTTGCATGATGAGCGTGAGGATGTGGCAGAGGAGACTTTTACTGTGCCTTACATGGTGGTGGGGGGGATCAGGCTCTGGAAACCTAGGTGCAAACTCTGTGCATTGTGCATTTAGCCTTGTGGCAAATAAGTCAATCTGAGGAAGACCCCAGTGGGAGAACATTTAGTGTAAAATATCTTTGTTGATTTGCCACTCGTGTTCCACGGGTAGAGGATCTCTGCTCACAGAGTGTCTGCCAAAGTATTGAGTTCCCCTGGAACATGTTGAGACACTAGGAACATGTTCTGCTTGAGTGCCCATTTCCAAATTCTTTGGGATAGCTTGACACATTTGGAGAGAGTGTGCCTCCTTGCTTGTTTATGTAAAACATGACAGTGGTGCTGTCTGTGAGGGCTTGCACTGTTAGACCTGCTAGCTGCTGCTGAAAGGCCTGCAGAGCTTTGAGAACTGCCGGAAGTTATAGGAGGTTTATGTGCAGGTGGGCTATGGTGTGTGACCACTGGCCATAAGCTGTGTGGTGATGGTAATGGGCTCCCCATACAGAGAGTGAGACGTCTGTAGTCAGTATCGCCAGAACTGGGGAATTGCAAAAGGGGTTTCCCCTTAACAAATTGTCTTTGGACCACCCGCAAAGTGTCTGTAGTAGGGTTAGTGAAACAACCACCAGATCATCCCACTGACCGCTTGCCTGAGACCATTGTTTTGCTAACCACTCTTGCATTGGGTGCATGCGCAGCAGCGTGGGGAACCAGGTAAATGCAAAAGTCCCTCATTCCAAGCAGGTGCATCGCCTTGCGTACTGTTATCTGGTGACCTGCTAAACAGTGAGGTATCTGCAACAGCATATTCTGTACCCTGTCATTTGAGGGGAAGATCAAGTCCTCCCTTGTTTTTAAAGTTGCTCCCAGGAATTGTTTTGTTTGACTGGAAACAAGGCTTGATTTCTTTCTCGTTGTTTGAGAATCCCAATTGGAACAGAAGGTTGATTGTTCTTTGGGTGTTGTGACTGCAGATTCGGGGAGACTCCTCTGTTATCAGCCAGTCATCTAAATAAGGGTACACTAGGATCCACTCTCTATTATAGGTGCCTGCCACCACCGATAGTACTTTGGTAAATACCGTAGGGGCTAAGGCTATGCTAAAGGGGAGCACCTTGAATTGGTAATGTACTCCTGGAATTTGGAAGCACATATATTTTCTGTGTGCTGTGAACATTGAAATAAAAGGTTACCATTTAATCCCCCTGTTTTAAGAGGGGGATTGTCACCCACAGAGTAGTCATGCAAAACGTTTGTGGCTTGACATAGGTGTTCGCTGGGTGCAGATCTACTACTGGGCACATTGTAAGGTCTTTCTTTGGCACAAGGAAGTTCGTTGAATAAATACCCTTGTTTACCTGGTTTGCCAGGACAATTTCTATGGTGTCCTTTTCCAGAACTGTTTTGAGTTCCTCCAGTAAAATGTGCTTCTCCTCCACTGTCATTATTCTGTGTTTTGGCGGGTGGCTGGATGGTTTTTCCCAAAGTTCTATACAATAACTGCCCACTACGGTTTACAAAAACCAACTTGTCTGAAGTGATCCCCTCCCATGTGTGGGTGAGTTGTGAGATACAACCTCATACCTCTGCTTCTAGACCTTTTGCAGCCTCTTTGAAAGCTGGAGGAGGATTGTCCCTGAGAGGTGCTGGATGGAGGTGACTGGCCACCCTGGCTTTAGTTGGAAGATCAATGCGGGCCCTGCCCATAAAATACTCTTCTAGTATTAAAGGCCTCTCTTTTTACAAATGGTTTATCAGAGAGTTGCCCGAGAGATTTGATGGTGTCATATTCTTCCTTGGCACTCTTAAGGGCATCCTGAATAACATGGCCTATGTCTCCAACTTAAACCCTGACTGTCTTATCCAGGCATGGCATTTTACTGACATCTTGTCGGCTATGATTATGGAGTCCACTCGGTCGATTTTAGCAAGGCTGAGGGGGTATGAGTGTCCGGCAAGGGTGTAGGCTCCTTGTGGTGTAGGGTCTTAGAGAGGGTGTCTTGGGAGGGAGTATAGCCGCTATCTTTAGAGGTAGAGGCTTGGGAGGGTAGAGACCTCGAAGATTCTGGTGTCTGATGTTTTTGGGGTTCCATGTTTTAATATCCCTGCAAAAATATCACCATACAAAAATATGACCATATTTTTGCCAAAATATTAAGGCATGGAACTTGCGGGGGACACCCCTGCTCCCCTGCATTATTTTTAAAGGAGCGGAGGACACCCCCCCTCCTAAAAACCCCAAAAATGATCCCCCCACAAATATCACCTATGGCCGTTCCAGTCAACCATATGTATGGCGATAATATGTAGTGATACCGTTTTTGGGCATAGAAGAGTGGCTGGGGGAAATTTCTTAATGAGTTTGCTCATCTTGGATGTATTCGAAGGGGATGTTGAAACTTCTTCGATGTACACCCTTCAGCGCAAGAAAGAAATGTCTTTTTTCATGGCGCGGTGTCTGAAACGGGCATGGACGCCTGGTTGGATGCCTGTCGTGCAGTAAACATGAGGACGATGGCCCAGAGGACAGAAACCTGTGCAGTTCCCTTTGGGAACACTGCAAAAGATTTGGGACTACAGGTGTTAGCAGTAAACCCACTTGGTAGCAGTCTGTACCACCCAGATTTACCTGGTAGCTATGGCTGAGCAGTCAGACTTCTCTCAAGAAGAGTTAGGCAGTATGCAAAGTATAGACAATAGGCACTTAGATACAATAATACAAGCAAACACTGACCGGAGTTTTGGTATCAAAGTATATAATTATTTATTTAAAAACACACTGATTGAAACACTCCAGCACTCTTATTGTAAAACACTCTAAACACAGTTACTATTATAATATATAGAACCCTTATTCCTTATCAGATACATCTTAGTTAACACAACTTATTTCCAGACAGAGGTGAGCGCTTAACTATAGATGGCACTCCAATAAGTTCATGAAGAAGGGAGGGAAAAAGACAGAATATGGAAAGATACACCACTCTAAGATTTAGGAACACTTTTAGCAAGGCAGAAGAGCAAAAGTCACTTGTGAGCCAAAGTCGATAGGCTGGACCCACTCTTAGAGAGAGCAGAGCACAAATGCGCCCAAGATCACACAGTTACACTAGGCTTTGAAAGTCTTGCAGAGAGTTCTAAAAGAGTTTAGAGAGGCTCAGAAAAGTTTAGCCAGGGTGTCCCAGGCTAACCCAGGTTTGAAAGCTGGGGGCTAAATCTACCCCATACAGTCGGTGGCAAGGGAAGCCAGGAGGAACACGGTACTTTAAGTGGGAAGGATCCTCCAGCGGTGGCAGTTGTTCCTGGCAGCGGGTGCAAGTCTCGGCGTCGTCCAGGGTAAGAGGAAAGATGAAGGTCGTTGCACTGCCAGGGAAGAAACCAGCCGCTGAGTTTTCCGGTTAAAGGTATTACCCTTTATTTTGCGGCCGTGGTAATATGTGGTATTCCGGTTGCCGGGGTGCTTGGCACAGGCAAGGCGGCCACGAGATGCGTCGGGAAGGCGAAAAGACGGTGAAACTGGTTATCCCCACCAGTCAAAGGAAAAAGACTCTCCGGCGGGAGATCTCCTCTGTCGTTGGGAAAAGTGGTGAGACGGTCTAGCAGGGCTCCACCGGTGGTGCCATCGTGGCAGGTCGACTCAGCTTCTCCCTCGTCGGATTCTTAGGTCCTGTGGCGACTTCTGAAGTTCCAGTCCCCAAAGACCTGCTTTTATGCAGAAAACCCCCATTCACTCAGCCTAGCTGTCACTCAAACATGCTAAGTGGTGAGACGGCCGGCTCACCACTTGGGCCAATCAGGGCGGAGTGCGGCTTGAGTTGCCTAGGCAACTCAGTCCAGGGTGCCTAAATCCCCCTCCACCCCTCCTAAGTACCCCAGACAGAGTGGCACCACTTTGGAGGGCTTCTGTGGAGAAGCCCGCCAAAAAGTGGAACAAAGAGCTCGACCTGGGTTGGAGTCACAGAAGAGAACACAAATGCCATTTTAGAACCGAGTTTTGGCAAAAAATACCAACCAGAGAATGAATAGTAATTAAATAAACCGGCGGTATGTTCGAGGCTATCGTAATTAAATAAATAAAGATAGTAGCCTCGAACAATGGGAAAATCCCATAGAGAAATATTCGCGATTGAATTTAAAAAGTAGTATCCAAAAGCCAAAACTCAATCAGGGGGTACGGAGACGTGCCCCCTCGTCTAACAGACCCCGGGACAATCGAATTGCCCCAGCCAGTACGTCCACAATATGATGGTTTGTACTGGTTCTGTGCAGAATTCAAGACTAGTAAAGTCAATGGTGACTTTACATTCCCTGGGAGACAATAGTCAGTCCCAGGGTATGGAGTCTATACTGGGGGGTCACTATGACACCCCGGTGTTACTGCACTGAGGGTGCTGTGTAACACACATCACAAAAACACATGAAGCCCTATGGAGTAAAAGACCCCATAGCCCATTAAACACATCTAGAGTCAAAGGAACACTCTCAAATCATGTCCAAGAGTGAGGGTAAAAGAGTCTCACTCTTGGCAGGAGAAAAGAATAAACCCCAGAAATACAGCAAAGCTGCTGGGGGACTCACTAGGTTAGGTAATTAATTCAGCCTAAACAGAGAATTCTCCCTAACACTGCATGGCTTTGACTCGTCAACAAGCCTTGTCGACATCATGCCATGGGGTGTGTGCTTGGTGTGGTGTCGGGGGCATGCACATGAGTTTCCTTCAGAATCCGATTGCCTTTGGCATCATTTAGGCCACTAATGCTGCCTTTGCAGAACTCCCCCACCACGTCTATGGAGGCCTTGGCCTGCATGGCGTGGGCTGCTTAGAATTCGTTCGACGGTCCTTTAGTGTTTTTGGCCGAACAAGTTTGCAAGATTTGCAGGTCTTTTCAGGGTGATCCTTTGGAAGGCAATGGTTTCACACCTTGTGCGTGTCCTTCCATTGGTATTTCCTGTCACAGGATTGGGCAGGACTTAAAAGGAGTATTCTTCATGGCAAAAGGAGAAGGCAGCAAGGTGTAAGTAGGTAATGCAATGGGGCAGAAGAAGCATTCTCTAGCATGGAAAAAGTGTATGAAACCTCCCCCCGCTATCCCTAGTGTGATGGGCCAAGGCCCGGTGAGGCCTAAAAGGCTGGAGTCCTTGTTCATTGAGGCAGTTGTAGTCCCGTAGACGATGGAGCGTTCTGTCGAAAGTCACTGAAGCAGTTGGTAGTGCAGCGTCTGATAGGTTGTTGAAGAAAGAATAAGAAGTCTAAAGTTAAACTTTGTTTAGTAAAAGCCTGAGGAACGCTGCAAGGTAGCAACTGACCATGGTGATGGGAAAAAAACAATCTGAGGGACCTCGATGCACGAAGAAGCATGGGTACAGTGGATGTCACCATAGGGATAGTATTACTGACACACCCAGTCGACGTCCCTTTTCGAGTTTCGAACACAGATCATGTAATATTCTGTGACTACCACTAGATGTAGGGCTATGCAAAGCATGTGTTCTAAGCAGATCCACAATCCCCAGAAACAGTGTTAGTCCCCCACCCTCATTGGCTACCACCTACATACATACAACCAGTCCCCCATAGTCCCTTGACAGATTGGGCACATCCTAATCCACCCCTGCCCTCTAAGACATGATTCCTCTATTCTGTCACCTTGGTTCCTAGCTACTGGATTGGCAAGTTACCTGGGATGTTACCCACCCCATCTTCCTTGTCACGTGGTGTGCACCTGGTCATTAGCATGAGCTCAGTGGACAACTCTGAGGTCAAATTGTCCTTTTGAGATATTAGTGTGCCCCTCTTGATACCAGACATGCAGGCACACCAGCCATGCCTCCCAAGCTTGGGACTAGATTTGTTGCCTTGCTCTTCATATCACAAATGATGGGATGTCCTGCTCCCGCTCTCCCCTTATCTGTTGTCCACCCGCTGTACACCTCCTCGCTCTCTTGAGGCTCACAATAATCAGCCCAATTCTGATGTTACTATACCTCCAAATCGGGATACAAAATGCTAGGCCTCACTTCCAATATGGCAATGCTTCAGTATTTCCAACAAACTGACCCTGTGTCTGCATCATCCTCATTATACATTATATTTCACTACTGCTACACAATATCATCCGTGCCATCTTTCCATACTCAAAATATAAGCAGCTCCCCACACCTCTGCTGCCATGCACCTTTACTTTTTCGTGCGCTGATAGATTTTTCTTAGTCTGATTCCTTTGGCCGTGCATGGAAGTTGCACATATATCTCAACAATATACACACATTATGCATCTATAAAAGCACAGCTTCAATTGTCAAAACGGCATCTAACATGAAAGTAAACTTTTAAAGCACACGTGCTGCCTTACGTATATTTCAATTATCCTGAGGGCACATTCACCATGCGTTGAACAGTGTATGAAGGCCCAGGATAACATTGTAATTTGATAGCGAATCAAGATAAGTCAGAACATCCCTGCCTATGTAAATGTCTCTACTTCATATTCATTGTGAATACACACCGGCCAATCCCCACTCAATGATCCTGTCAGATATTCAATCCCTGCTCTGGAAAATTAATTTCCAAACTAGCTACTGAACATTGGTGCATGTTTATCACTTACAAAATGAAAAAAATATGTTTGTGAAATTTACGTCACTGGTGTTTCTATTGCATTACTGTGTAAACATATTCATTTATCATCTTCAATGGGTAACTTAAAGGTGGGAAAATAAGTGGCAGTTAATAAACCTGTTGCCCCTTTTCCTAAATATATCAGCACCAGTATCAGAACTCTGATTTGTGGTGTAATCAGGAAATGACTTCACTTACATATTTTTATAGGTATGCACACAGTGAGACGTCCTTTACTCTTCTGTGTTTGCGCAATGCACAGAGGACGAGTCAGTGGATCTCACCATATACAGACCATAGGATCTATTTGATCAACTCTATATTTCCAGAAGTACCTATGCTTTTGAAATATGTTCTAATTTCCCTAGGTGTACTGTCAATGTATGTTACCCAGCCCCTCAGTACTTCTATTTCAGGCTAGCTTTAGTCCAATAACCTGGGATGTTTTGCTTATAAAAGAAGGCGTCTCCCACCACTTCTTTGAATGATCTTTAATCATCATGAAGCATCTGTGGACCATCACTTGAGAAGATTACGTTGGACCCTTCTGAGAGAGCAGTCCTTTCTAAAGTCCTCCATCTGTGAGGTGAAAAGCAGGTGTTCCAAAGGCAGAGAAGAGCTCTGTCCCACAACCATCCCCAGGGTCCATTGGGGGTAAACACGGTTGCTGGACCATATACCTGCCTCTCTGCCAGCCACTCTGTTGCCTATGACCTCACTGTGCTGCAGGTCCAGGGAAGGTGTGTGTCAGCCTCCCTTGTGTTTGGGATTCAGAGTAATCAAATGACGTTGTCCCTTGAGACCCTGGAGTGTGACTCACAGCACCTGGAAGCCAGAACAGCCAAAGTCCATGTTGTCTATGATGACCCACTCCGATCCCTGACTCATGAATGCTCAACTTTGAGCGATCTAGCAGGACCCTTGGGCACTGCCCTTTCTTGTCCATTGTTTTCTGAACTATTGTTTGACTCTGTTCACCACCATGCTGCACCATCAAAAGTGTGTTGTTGCATCGGTTCAAACCACAAAGTACAGATTTCTTGCCTTGCTCGAGCCACCGTACAAAACACCAGCCTCTTCATTATTGTCCCTGTGAGTCGAATGATCCGACCTTGGTGTTCACCCCAAATAGCAACCTCCTGCATCCTCGAACTAAGCCATAACTGTGATCGACTCAGAGAAGCATGCTTCGACTCCTTTGAACCACCAAGATATTTGCAAAGGTACTTTTGATCGATATCTGCCCTCCTGGTGGTTTATCTTTGCCCTTTAGAGACTGGATAGGTAATTTTAATCCCTTTTTACAACTCAAAGAAATTTCCTTTTGAGCATTGTGGTCTTTTGATTGCTTTTCTCCCTTGTCTCATCACCCAAAGTGCGGCATTTATTATTTATATCTGTGCATATTCTGTATTTCTTCTTCAGCAGAGTGTTTTACTGTGTTTTCTGGTTAGTTAGTATTGTACATGGTGTGTCAGATTAAATTATATAATTTAATAGAACCTTGATGGGACATTCCTTTATTTTTAACAGTTATATTTTGCTGTTTGGGTGGCTACTGAATCACATTCAGACCCCTTTTATGAGTACAGCTTTCCCTCAGCCCACATTACCACAAAAGCGAAGGAGGGATATCTCTTGACTGTGCCTGATTTACCTTTATGATTGTGTTGGCTTTTGGTTTGCAGACGTCTGAAGGCTGAATGGGCATTTTAGACTCTACTCATCGGCGGGCAGACATCAATTTGTCACACTCTCTTGACACAAACACTAATTTTAGTATCCTTCACATCATGTGTTCCTTTCTGATCTGTCATTAAAATGCGAGAATGCATCCTTCATATTTGGTTTTCTCATGACAATGAAAACGTCCCTGATCGGTTTAACTATTCTCTCAGGAATAAATCATGTTTTTCAATGATTTCCTGTTTCCTAATACAAAACATCAAGGTTTCATCGTTGAGTTTCTTTCTTTCGGGAAAAAAACCGTCCTAATGTCCTATGGAGAGCCCGAACTCTTGTGCTAATTCTACCCAAATGGCCTGATTAACAGAGCGTGTTTAAAGCGTAAATCCTATTCATGAACACTACTTGAATCAGGCTTTAAGTCACTTCAATTATAATGCTAACTTTTGTTAAATAATGGGAACACTGCAGCAACATCATTTCCCTAGGGAACGACTTCATGTAAACAAGGGGGCACTCCATAGGGAGTATGCCTTGTGGAGCGCCCCCTTGTGGAGGGCCTCATGTGTGTTTGTGCATTTCCTATAACAAAAACTAACTTGCTACCATTTAGTTCATCATCTTCATTGAAGGATTCCCGTCTAGGAGCAGTTCTCGTGGTCCCAACAATACCCCAAACTCCTCTTGAGAAAATCGTGTGTAGCTGAGTAGCTTGAGGAGGTAAATCACCCTCCAGCGAAACTACCATGTGCTCCTTTGTCTAGAGCTCATCCAGATTCTGTGGACGCCGAGAGATTGCACAACGCGTTTCTTTAGACATGCAGCATTCATGGGTTGCAATAACGTTCATGCCTCTCAACAATCAATGTAGTTGCACTACTACCTGTGCTTTTATTATCTGCCATACTTTGACTCTCGTGTCTACACTATTGTTAGAGCTTCTGACCGGATTAGAATGAATAGCAGCACTATATTAATTGAATTCACATGTATAACATGCTGCATGCCACCTCATAGGTTGCAGAGCATTTTTATTAAGATGGAAAAACAAGATGGGTACAGTATGGGAGAATGGTTAGGGGGAATGGGGAGTCTAGTTTGGAAAGAGGCAACTCTGTAATTATCTCCTGTAATTGAAGGGTGGATGTTTAGGGTAAAGTGTTCATGGCAGTGGGCTCTAGAGTTTCTGTATCGACGACTGAGAAAGCTCTATTGACTTAGATTGCTTCCCTATGCATTGGAGTATTTTTCTGTATGATATTCAGCACTTGACATTCAGGTACCATAGAGCACCTTTCGGCAATGGCAGAATATCCATGCACGTAAGCTTCTGTTAATGGACCTACATCTTTTATATGAAAGAAGTGAAAAAACACATTTAAAATCGATCGTTGCATCTACTGTGGCAATTATTTGAGTGTGAGTACAACATACAAAAGGAACAATAGAACAAAGGGGACAGCAAATAGGATCAAGTCCAGGACTCCAGATAAAATTAACTTAATGCATTTATTAAAAACAAACTAGAGGTAATAAATCAGAAATTATAACTTTGAAATAAAATAATAATAACATGTATGTTTAATCCGCAAACTAACTTTAAAATGTCATGTGCCAAACTAGTTTAGTTTGCAAAGTAGATTGATGCGCACATTTGAGCACATGAGAACAACAATGCATTCTCCTTTGCCACATGTTGCCTCCACTCTCTATCTCTCTCGAGCCTGACACTGGGACCTCCACCGATCATCCCGCTCAACACACCGCACCTGCCTTTCTTAAGGAAGACGTGGAAGCAGACCAGGAGATAGACACATCCTCATTCACACACATCTAACCTGCACTCCGCCCTCACGCATGTTTTACCTCTCATCACTTCCAGGTCCCAATTCCCTCCAAGGATCCACCCCACAACACAGCGATGTGGACAGATGATCGCCTCTGATGAGGCACGACACAACAACCTCCCCCCACTTACACCAGCAGCAAATCTCCCCCATTTCTTCAATGAGTCTCTGGGGCCAAGTCCCCGCCGTCTGAGGTCTCTCCAATCTCATGAATCTCCCTGGCTAGGAGATCTCTCCCCTGAACCACTCCTCGATTCTTCTCCGTCTCCATAGTAGGATAAATCAAAGTCATAGTTTTCTAGCTCACTGTCACCCTGGGCATTCATCGCCCACTCACTTCCCTCCAGCTTCTTGACGTGTGAGGATTTCCGGATCACCTGTCGATTGTCATTTATCGCATGGATCCTTTCTTCTGGATGACCACCATGGGGTCCCCATTAAAACCTGTGGTGTTGTCATGAGTCTTGTGTTGACAGAATAATACTGTGTTGCCTATCATTATGAGTGATCCACTCGCATGCCTACTGGCATTGGAATAATCCTTCATCTTGTCTTTCTCCTTTCCATCTCAATGCCTCATGCTTCCATCTTTGTGGTAGGCTTCCATGGTGATTGAGATGTAGTGTATCCTGGTTTGTACATTTCTTTTGAACATCACTTCTGAGGGACACTTCCCTGTATTGCTATGAGGTGTATTCCGGTAATCCTGCTGTAGTTGATATCATAATTGCTCAAATGGCTTGTTTGTCAGGTTTGCAATTTGGAGACCTCTTTTTTTATGTTTCCCATGAACCTCTCCACACTCCCTTTTGCCTGAGGGCAAGGGGGGCTACTCAGCAATGCCTGAACCACATACAGCTGGAAGTCTTGGCTGGTGAATGCAGGCCTGTTGTCTGAGGGATTACAGCACGTGTCTGGGGTTGCTGTTTGTACCTGTGCTCAAAGGAGGATTGCCATAGAATTTCGGTGCTGGACTGCTCAAGAGGGCGGGACAAAGACTGATATGCAAATGGATATTCCTCCTTTGTGAAAGGTACAGTGAGCTAAAACATCTGGCTGTTGACTCCGAGTGGGTACATTCCCACAAAACAGGTCATCATGCCGTGTTCTTCCTTGCAAGGGGGCACCCTGACCTCTTTTTGTATGTATAATTGATATATCAATCTGTGACTGCTGTTTCAGAACTTGCATACTCTAAAGGGTGTATAGATAGAAAGTCAGACAGGTTTTTCCTTCTTTACTGGACAATGAATTATGTTGAACACATAGTCTTGTAGCTTCAGAGCCCACCTGGCTATTCTCTGACGTGTCCTTACCTGTGGATTTCCGCACATGAATAGTAATGCCTGATGATCTGTTATGACAGTCAAGGGTTTCCCATACAGAAGCAGGTGGAAGTGTTCACAAGCCCACAACACCGCCAGCCCTTCTTTTTTGGCTTGTGATTATGCCTGTTCTGCCAGGGACAGACTTCAACTTGAGTATGAAACTATTTGTCATTTATGAAATGAGTTCAGGTTAACTTGTGCCAAGATAGCTCCTTCTTTAGAGCTCTGAAGGGTTCACTAACCATCTCAAAATCCCTTATATATCTTGTGCAATAACTGGTTAGGCCTAGGAAAGATCACTGATCCAATACATTCGGGGTTTGATAGGTCTTGTTCAAAGTGACCACTTTTTCCAGGTCTGGTGTCATACCCACTGCTGAAAATGTGTGGCCAAAGGACCTGAGCATGCCTTTTGAGAACTCATATTTATCCATGTTGAGTAGGTTGGCCGCTTTCAAGGCTGTACACACTCTTTACACCAGAATGTCATCACTGTAGCTTAAACAGTTTGGAATGTGCTTGATAACACTGTGGATTTCTTCTTGAAATATCTCAGATGCGGATGACACACCGAAGATGAGACGTTTATAATGATATAGTCCCAAGTGTGTTACGAAAGTGATGATGTACATTCTGGAATCAGCTCCAGCTGGGTGATGGCCCTTGTTGAGGTGCAACTGTGAGAACACCTTGTCCCATTTAGTAGGTGTAGTAGGTGTATCATGTCTGTGATGTTTTTTGTCTGATGACATTGCCTCAGGTTGGCTTCATTGGGGCGTCTCATGTCTACACAGAGCCGGATGGTATCCTACCCCTTTGTTGGCACAGGCATGAACGGGGATACCCATGGGGTGGAACCTGAGGCGGGTTTTATGATGTTATGCTCAAGTAACTTATGTAGCTCATCTTTGACCTGTAGCTGCATGTTTACTGGTGTGTCCTGATACTGCTGAGCCACTGGCCGAACCGTGGGGCTGATGGAATACTGTTTTTACCAGCACTTTAACTTTCCCAATTCCATGAAGAGAGACAGGAATCAGTGTTCCACTCTTTCCACCGTGTCTATGTACTTTGTACAGCACATGTATCAGGACAATGTCCAATGCTTACTTGAAACTTAGTATATAGCCACTTCCAGCTGCTGCCCCTAGTGCATGTGTTTGTAACTTCTTTGAGTGTGTTTTATAACTGCAGGTGGATTCAAAATATCCATGACACAGTAGTGGTGTCTTGGACCCATAGGGGTATATGTCAACCTCTGACTGTAGTAGGAAGGGGGCTTTGGGAATACTCTTGTAGATCTCTGCCCTGATCACATTTACAGTGGTAAATGTTTATACCAAGAATTTGGCTTTTAAGTCATTAATATGCAGTAGCAATGTTGGGCTGTGCTCTATTGCTTGTTGGTATCCTAATGCATATAAGTAGCCCTTACGTCTCTCGTCTTCTGGAGATGAGCTCGACCACCTCACTGACGGAGATTGCTCAATTAGGTATCTCACGTGTTGCCTCGCTCTCTGGGGTTGTCATATGAATGATGACCAGGACATCCGCCTTTCCGGTGGTCTTGGATTTTCCAAGGACCTCTCTTCTGTTATCTGACTCTGGATCTCATGTGGAGTGCTGCAGCTCTTTCCCAAATCTGAGAACCTGGAAAACGGGAACTTGTGGATGCCCCTGACCTCTCCTTTCGAATTGTGGAATGTGGTCCCTTAACCCCTTTTGTGAGTTTCGAGCATACCTACACACTTCCTTGAAATTGTTTTCCCTTCCATAGGCAGAGAATAGTTGCCCGAGACATATCACCTCATATGGGAACTCATTTCTGCATCTGAAACAGAATTGATCTGCCTGGGCTTGCGGGATTGTGGATGCCAAGACTTTATTCACTGTGGCTGGGAGTGACGGATGTATTTTCAGCTTGTTAATTGACTCAACTTGAGCTTCTACCGCCATCTCTGAGCGAGCTAGCATCAGAATTTCCTCAAGGGAACAAGGCTTTTGTAGTAGCTTCTTCCTGAAGTTTGTGGATTCACACCCTACAATAATTTGAGACCTCAAGGCCTTGTCCTTGGAGTACTTGTGAAATGTGCAAGGTTTCAGTCGTGTTCTTAAGTGCATCACAAATCCATGAATACTTTTGCCCTTGTTTTGCGTTGTGTGAAACACATGCCTTTCAAAGTCATTGTTGGTGTGAGGCATGAAATAATCCATTAGGGCTGTCCTAAGGCCTGTAAATGCGTTGATGGTGTCTTCAGGTAGTTCACATAGGATGTTTATTGTGGCCAGTCTCACTGCCAGGGTGAGCCAATTCATTTTTGCATAGTCGCTGAGGGGACCCAGCGCCTCAATGTACAACTCAAAATCTAGAACCCATCTGGCCCATCGTGGCCCCATGATACTAGTGTCCATCTGGTTAAATGCTACTGGGAGTTATAATGCCTAGACAGGGTTGGGTGGTGTTGCTGCCACTGTGGCTGGTATGTCCTGCTCAGACATATTGTGTCTTGACTGTGTTGTACTGCCGCGGGCAACTCCTTTTTCAGGCCTGATGCAAGCTCCCAGCCTCTCCTTCCTGGTCTCTTATGCTGTGTCAGTGGGACTTCCTGGTCACCCCCACTCCTGTAGTACACACAGGCTGTACTTGCCCCTTTCTTCACAGCTGTGCCCATGGCTCCTGGGCTGCTCTAGCCGTTCCCTCCACCACACCTCTCCCTTTTATTATTAGAGGCAATGCAGCACCCAGACATCTCTCTCACATTGCGCATGTTCACCGCCCCTCTTAACTGTGGCTTGGATCGTACAGCCACCTGTGACGGATGTCTGCACTTTGCTAGGCTTGTCCACTTTGTTGCCGGTGTTGGCTCTGCTCTCTCTCTCTTGAGCAGGACATCCTCACAGTGGGTCCTCCACTGATCATACCACTCCTCAAATGGCACCCCCTTTCCCTAAGGAAGATGCAGACATTGAGCAGTCGATAGACACATCTGTATTCACACGCATCTTACCTCCACTGTCTTTCCACTTCACTCCGTACCGCGCACGTGGTTTCTCTGCCATCAATTCTGCTTTGCAAATCCCTCTACGGATCCGCCACCAAGAAAACGATGTGGACAGCTGATCTCATTTGATGAGGCACGACATTGCACTGCAGGCTTGATATTAGCCAAAACAGGCTACTACTTTTGAGACTCAAATGCCAATGTATCAGAGTGCCGAGGTTTCAATGAAAGCCAAAGTTTGCGGCCATTTAGGTTTTTACAAAGAATATGTTCAGCAAGTGTTTTAAAAAAGCCAAATATCTCAATGAATACAGTTTGTGCCATTCTGATATGCCCCAAAAAATGATCAAAGTGTCGAAATGAAATGTCACTCTACAACTCCTGAAATCTAAAGTAATGATACAAGTCATAACTGTTAAGAACATCGTTTAACAGTTCAAACAATGCCATAACATCATCGTGAGTTTTCAAGTGAAGCTGTCAGAATGCTCTGAAACTCGCCACCAAACTGAACAGTTTGTAAATCCATACATTGCACAGCTGGTCAAACTGAGTGCAGCCTTAGGAGATGATGCTGTGTGTACTAGTCATTTCCTGGGATGAGGACTTGAAAGCACTAAACTACACAGTGCCGATTCCATTTCCACTCTAAGTACACATAGTCTCAAAAGAAGTCCTTGTGACAAATAGAGGTTTCCTGCTAGTTTCACACAGACATGTGATTCTGGATTTAAGCGTGTGTGACAATCAATTTTTCTGCGAGTGGCAAGCTGGTAAACATGATTAAAGCTTAAACTACAAAAACACAATATTCTTTCAATTACTTGATCAGAACATGCTTTTCTGTAATTCAGTCTCAATAGGACATCACATCCATTAGACTATTCTATGAAATGCACCTCCGGTTGAAGACAGCGCCACTCCAATAAATGATCTCTGTAAAGCGACTGTACGGATCTTTGGATCTAGGTGTAGGTTACATCAAATAGTGCCTGAAATAAATGTTATTTTTATTTAAAGTGCCTATTTACAGCACGTAGTGGACACTTTGAATTTGAAGAACCAAGGGTATGCCTTAAATTAAACATCTGTGCTACACAAAATCAAGATATTGTGAATGTTTACTGAATTAACCGTTTTGGAATGCATAGTTATTGTTATTTTAGCTTTTGAAGCAATCACGTTTCCAATTTTTCATAACTGGCTTGCATGGTTCATGTACACTACGTTATCATGGGCAGAATCAATAATGTATGGAATTAACAATGTTAAAGACACAAAACATTTTATAGCTCTAAAGTCATAATGTAATGTAAATCTGATACAAATGTTAACACAGTTGCTATGGAGGAACCATTGAAGAACAATGTTTGCACATAACGCACACAGAAAAATGACTGTTTCTTCCAAAATGAGTAATATCGGCAAACCTCACATTCACATATTGGAGCATTTATTATGACGCTGAAACTGGCCTAGGTAAAGGTATTGGGCCGCATCACAAGTTGGGCGGTATCCAAGTGGTAAATCCGCCATAAATATCATGGCGGTAATTACATTGTTGTAATTGCACCAACAATGAGAAGAAAGTCAGCAGTAGTCACCCCCAGCTCAGAGCTGGAGGTGAATCCTCCAACTTTCCCACAAGCTCTCGATTGGGTGGTGTGGTAATGCGGCAGTAACACTATTACTGCCGCATTTTTATCACCGCCCAACTTGTGATCAGGCCCAGTGATTTTGGTCAGTATACTCGCTCAGTGAGCAAGTCCGTGGTTCCAGGAAAGGCTGCTGTGGGCATGGATAATGTGCCACAGGTGCGAGAGCTACAACTTGATTCTAAATCCAACAGGAGGATTACAAACTACACTGTGTTATTTCTCCTGCATGCTGACAATCATTAGCCCAATTACCTCTGAAGAGGGTTCTTATGTCTAAAAACGAGTGGCTGCACTGATGACCTGACCTTTGCTCTCCCCCATTCATGCTGTCACTAGCTTGTTGTACAACCCATTTGATTTGCAAACTGGTATATTCCAACACAATGTGAATGCCAAAGCAGGGTTTGACTCTGCCAGGAGCTGGGAGCTATTTAGCTCCTGGTTGTAGCCAAGGGGAGTCTGGTTGGCTTGCAACCAACAGCTACCAGGAGCTACAGTTAACTCCTCCGCAAGTGCTGCCAAACACACCTAGCTATCTGATATGAACTGTGTAGTTTTGGAAATGTGTTTACAGGAGAACATAGGACACGCCTAAGGCATATAATAAAGCATATTTTATTATATGAAAATGGACAAGCTGAAGTTTGCTCCTTGAGCTCGTTACATGTGCTGTGTGCTATAGGCTGACACCTGGCTCCTCAGCGGCTCCTGCCTAAAAGGTGATGCCCCATACGAAGGAACTGCTTTTTGCTCCTGGTCAACAAATCCCAATTTCGACCCCTGCAAATCATTATTACCTCTTACGGCATTTTATCAGAAGTAACTTTGATGGTGATGTTTTCAATTTGTAGACTGTACCAGAGAACACTTGTTTGCTTATATTCACAAAGCATTGCTCATCTAATCTCTGAATGTTTGCAACAAGCTTCCACTAGTATTCTCTGCCAATCTCTTTTCTTGCCCTTTAAGAAAATTAAAAAGTAAATTGGGTATTTATATCACACTCCATTCCAGACTCCAACCTCTACGTGCGGGACCACCAGGCACTCAACCCATGTTTGATCAGCAATGTTGTGTTCCCAAGACGAGCGCGCGCCCTGGGCTATCCTTCCTTCAGAATGATTGCGTATGTTTGCATCTTTGTAAATGGAAACAGAGCTGCATGCACATGGTTGCAATGCAGCCCTCCAACCAGATTTAAAACACACCTAAAGTCACAATTGCACAACTTGGATTCTTCCATGTTTGACTGTAGCTGCCTTTGACCTGGCCCAGTTACAGTCTATTATCTGTGTTTGCAACAAACCTACATCATGTATTCTCAGAAGCAACATGTAGTTGCACAGTTATTTTCTTTGACATTGTTATCTGGAACCCCGTCCTGGGAGGATAGCTCAGCGGCAACGTGCGCGTCTTCGAAGCGCGTTATAAATAAAACAAAAAAAACAATTAGGCAACTAAGAAAACATACCTGCTGCTGTTGTCTCAAACTTGGGCACTTCCCACCAGCTGAGGTGGTCCCTTACATGACCATGACTGCCAATCTCAACTTGAGCTGGACACCACCACAACCTAGACTGATCCCCCATCTCAATTCGGGTCCGTCAGCACCACATTCGACCAGAGTTACACTCCCACTCTCAACCACTCACAACACACATTCCAACCCGCACACAAGGAGGACTCTCTGACATTCCAAGCAGCGCCCCATCCACTCTACCTCCTTCAACCTTGCACCCTCTTTCATGAACCCTACTTACACACCGCACAACCCTCTCATCTCAAAGCCTTCCACTCGAACCATATGCTCTGACCTACCCCACCCCACCTCCTCTACTCACACCTCCTCCAACTCTCAGACCAGAGGAGTCCTCTGATGCACCAAACAACACAAGCACCCAGCCTCTACCACAATACCTGAGCCTCATTCCAGGAACGCTCCCTCCATCTCAGTACCCATGCTCCCATCCCTTTCTACCATCCCTTTCTACCATTGCGAGAACACCACGGACCCTTGTGCATCTCACCTCATCAAACACTCTTACGAGGGCAGCTTCAAACCATACCTTAAACCAACACTCTTCTTCTCCTAACCTGAACTCTCTCCCTCTCTTCCATGCATCTCTTACACACCCCACCCCCTTCCCAAACCCACGTCCAAGAAATCCTGGCATTGTTTTGACAGCCATGATCCACACGCACAACTCCCCACCTCAAAGCCAACCTATCAATCATCCATCTCGCTAGCCCCGAACACACACTCCTTCAAACATGCCCTCTCGACCTATCCTACCCTTCCCCAACTCCAAACATGCCCCTTCCTCTTTTCCACCAAACCCGTCTGACCACCATCAACAGACCACCCTGACCACCCCATCCCTTCACTGAGTATGGCATGTCTTGCCCTTTCCAGAACCTTTGTATCTGCCCCTTTGCCCTTGGCCCCCCACCCTCTCTCACACATTTCTTGCACCCAAACACACAAACTCAGAGGCAGAGACTGCCCCTCATCCTAGACTCTCCATGCCCCGCCACCCCTACTACGCCTCTCCATCCCCACTTGTGCTAGCCCCTCTACCAGGACCTCCCTGTTACCCATGCCCCCCTCTTCCCTCTTGGTACATGACTTTTCCCCCACTAGAACCACACCTCACTCCCACTGGGCACGATTCCCCGACAGCACAAAGCCCAGCACAACACACCCCATCTCTAACTGCGGTTCCGTTGCCTCTCCTCTCGCGAAGGCTGAGCCACTGCCCGTTCTCTCTTCCTGCTCTTGATCCACCCCCCACACTCTCTGCTCCCATCTACTGAATCCCCCAACGAATTCAATGCCACCCCCCCAGTCACACCAACTGACCTGGTCCTACCTCCCTCACCGTCCTCCCCTGTGACATACACCTTGACACCGGCCACCCTGACCAACCAAGTCTTCAAAGGCCATGACACCAGAGGAAACACCTCCCCCCTCTTCCCATCTTGTCACCTGCCTGCTTTTCAATGTCCGCTCTGTGGCCAAAAACAGACACAGCATCCTTGATGTCCTAAACTCCGACAATTCTGATTTCATCTTCATCACTGAAACATGGTTCTCAGATGATTTCAGAGCACTCGCACACGACGCATTCCCTTCTGACTATTCACTCATCTCCCACAACAGACCTTCCAGAGGAGGCAGCGTAGCCATCCTGCACAAACCTCATATCTTCATTCTAGTCGAACTCTCTTTGGTGCCCAATCTCTCACACAGCTTGCTACTACTCTACATACCACCAGAATATGATAGACATTTCGCCAACAGCCTCTGCGACTCACTAGCGACAATACTAGTTAACCACCCATCACACACCCTACTGGGATACTTTAATATCTGGTGTGACATGCCTTCCTCCTGCTGCCCCCCCCCCTCAAATCCAGCCAGAATTGGAGGGTCCATCTTCTCAACCCTGGCGCCAAACCCTTTGGAACTCACTGCCTCCCCACATTCAACACAGCCAAGATGTTAGGCAGAATTGCAGGCAGTACCCTCTGGGACCACTACACACAATTAGGACTACAGGTGTTAGCCAAACCGACCTTTGGTATAAGTCTGTACCACACAGTTTTTGGTAGCGAGCTGACAGCCAGGCTTATCTCAAGAGTGAATGTGAGCAGTACAAGTAGTTACACAGAGGACTTTCAATCACAGTGGTTCAAGTAGACACTTATACTCAAGGTTTCTTGGTAAAACAAAAGAAACACTTATAATTTATTACACAATCATTTAGAAAACATTTCACTAGAAGAAAGCAACTTAATATTATAAACCAATCCACTTCAATACAAAATTCTAAGGTTTTGAGACAGTTTGAGCTCCCCTGAAATAGGAGCCAAATGGCAGTTCAGTTACTTAGAAAGGAGCAAAAGGCACAAGGTAAGTAAAATAGATCATATGTACTTTTTAGACGGTGCAAATAGTTTCAGTTCACCAGAAGAGTTCAATTCAAGTCAATAGGCCAGGCCAAAGTCAATGGGCTAGTGTTCTGGATACGAAAGAGCAGTTCTGGTATCAAGCAGTCTTTGCTAAAGTTCTTAGAAGTAGTTTAGGGGGAAAAAAATCATATGTCGGTTCAAAAGCTGATTAGGCCTGTAAATTGGGAAAGTTTTACAAACTTTCACCGGGAGAGTGGTGTTCTCTCAATAGGGTCAGCACAGTACCTTTGTATGAAGAAACAAATGCTGCTGAAGTCGTGGTTCGTGGCAGGTCCTGCAGATCTCACTGTTCCTGAGCCTCAGTTGTGGGGACAAGAGGGAGGATGTCGGGGACTCCTGCACTGCACAGGATCATTGAAGAAAGCAAACAAGATGGAGTCACTTCAGTTCCAGTAGCTGTAGATTCAAGAACACAAACTGATGCCCCTCTCCCTGGTTAATCCTAACCAGCCTTGAGAATGGTATCCAGCTATCTTATGAGTTGATTGGTCCCACCAACTCAAAGGAAGAAGCCGTCCTTGAAGGAGCTTCTCTGTCGAAATGGAGTTTGGAAATTCATAATGCAGCAGGGCTTCACCGGGCAAACCAACGGTCCATGAGTTGCAGCTGCCGTCCTCTTCCAGATCGTCTTCGGTTCTTTCTTTCCAGTGGTCGACTCTGCTTTCCAGTCCTAGAGACTTGCCTTTTAAACAGTTTTCTCCCTTTCATTCCAACCTAGCTGTCACTCACCCAGCAGGGTGGCTGTCCTTGCCGAACAGTCAGCCAGCCAATCACACCAGAGTGCATTCGGGTCTCCTAGGAGACTAAGCACAGGGAGTTGCGGGCACCTCCCTCACTTCCTGCCCACCCCAGACACTCAGGCCCCTATACTCATCCAGGTGTTAAGTACCGAAAAGGACGTTAAAAGGCTTAACAACCTTTTCGGTACTTAAGACCTATTCTGAAGCTCGGGCATTCTTCCAAATGCAGAAGGAATGCGCCACTTTCAGGGTACAAGTGGTGTTTGCTAGGATGGGTTGGAAAGCAACCTATCAACCGCCAGATGCGTAATCTGGCTTTTTGGAAGGGTATTCTTGTGGCACTCCTCCAGTTTAATATGTGTGCTAAAATAGCGCAAATATACGGTACCCTTTTGGTGGCGTTAGACTGGAGGAGTCCCACAAGAAGCCTTGTTTGGGGAAAATGGAAGTGTTCATATACAACACATGGGTGTATATGAACACTTTAATTTACAAAGTAAACAGCTTCAAATTTGGAGCTGCTCGCTTTGGTGGAAATGAAAATGTTCATATAAACCCGTGCGGTGTATATGAACACTTTCATTTACACCAAAGCAAGCAGCTTCAGGTGTAAATGAAAGTGTTCATATACACCACACGTGTGTATGTGAACACTTTCATTTACACCAAAGCGAGCAGCTTCAACATTGCATACTGCAATGTTGAAGCTGCTCACTTTGTGTATAGGAATGTGTTCATACACACCTGTGTTGTCGGCAGCATTTTTGTAAAATAACGAATATGTTGTTATTTTACAAAAATGTTGCTGAGATTGGATTGCGCCCGTTACAACTAAAAACAGGCGCAATCAACACAGTGCACTGTCGTGCTCTACGAGAATGCCCAGGCCCACTTGAGAATACTAGTGGAGCCTGGGCATCCTCTTTTGGCGAAGTGGATCGTGCTGTTTAGCACCGTCTCTGCGCCAAGTTCATAATAGGGGCCTCAGATGCCAGAGCCGGTCTTCAGTCCTGAAGCCCGCCAAAGGCACACGAACAAAGCGACCAAACCTGGTTTGGCACGCAGAGACAAACACTAGAAGGACCTTTCCAAAAAGAAACAGCTAAAAAAGAAGCCCGGAACCTGTTAAAACAAAGGGGCTTAAGGCGCCATCTTGAAAATCATGGCTCCCGTGATTTTTAGCTACTGGTGTTCACGGTCGGAAAATATCATGGTAATTTGTTGTAAAACCACTGCCACCAGCTGTTTCAATAGGAAAAGGTAGCATTTGACTGCTACATGAGTATTTAGACAGCGGGGATACTATGTAACCCCTCCAGCACTCCATTGAAAGTGTTTGCTGGGTCTCGGAATTTGGAAAGACTAGAAAAGTCAATTTCACTTTGCATTCTCTGGGAAACAGTAGTTTATCCCAGAGAAGGTATTTAAACATGTGGGAAGTCTAAAAGACATCCTGTGTCACTGCACTGAGGGTGCTGTGTGACACAAAGGAAAAGATGATGCCTATGGAGTTATCTAAAACTCCATAATCAAAGAACACAAATGTAAAACACACATCAAAATATATGAAAGAGCGGGGAGAAAGGCTCACACTCTTTCCAGGTAAAAATAAATCAAGTCCTCAAAATTCCAGCAAAGTTGCTGGGGGTCTGTAAGGTGAAGGAAATTAGCACATTTATGAGAATTCCCCCTAACGTAAGACTACATGGCTTCCAGAAAGAACTGAAAACATGACCTTTCCCCTAAATCATATAAGGGACAGCTTTGGGCCACTCAACCCACCACCAATGGCCAGAATTGGCTGAAACCACATCAAGACAGGGAGGTAGGAACAGTTGGGACTCGGAAGCCAGCTCCATTTACAAGTCCATTTCAACCCTAGAATAATTCTGACCATGCCACCCCTAAACCTCACTACAATCTCAATGCGCAGAACTCCAAACCCATGATTTAACAACACTGATGCTCTTACGCTATGCCTGGGATCGCTCAGGGTCCTCGACCATACATGCACCACGCTCTAAGACCAGGAGATGTTTATCTCCACCCATTTATCTGGAAACCATTAGCCTACCTTCAAACCTTAGGCCAAATAGCACTTATGTTCTACACCTAGACTGAGCTTGATCCTTATCTTCCTCCTTAGTATGCACTGCATATCAGTCCAGGAGATGACAACCTTTGTCAATCTTACTATCTGTAAATAAATGCGCAGAACTAAAACCCAGAGCGCAATTGAACTTCTGTTCTAAACAAAACGATTGGGCCTGCTCTTGCTAACCTGTGTCAATCTCACTCATCTGGGAATTAATGCACAGAACTACAATTCCGGAACCTAACAGCACTTATGTTGAGAAACTATGACTGGGCCAGGTGATATAAGCCATCGGGCATATAAGGTGGTCTCTGATCAAGCCAGGTTACCCTGACCTGCCCAGGAACTGATGCAATAAATTCCTTCAAGCAGGGCACAATACCAACCACGTTTAGTTAGACTTGCTCTAGTCAACTGCAGATATGCACTAAACCCTGCAATCAGAGGAGCACTTGAACAATCGCAGTTCCTGAAAAGAGACAATAATGCGATACAATTCCACAATTCAAACCATAAACTATGACAGGAATACCCACCCACCTACCGCAAAGCATCACAAGTCACCCAGAAAATGGGCCCCTCAGCACTTATAACCAAGCCTCTGAAACAAGCCGACTCTGTCCCACCTCATGGGAAGACACTCTGAAGCAGGCAAGGAATCTGACAGAGAAGTTCTCTCAGAGACCCGATGCTCCGCTAGAATAGATATGGTCTGCTCAACGAACACTGGAAGAAAATTAGAAGCCGGGCTCTCCAAAAAATCTGCAAAGACACTCACACATACCAACATGCTCACTCTCTCCTCTATACCAACAAACAATGCAGCTATACCATCGATCAATTCGGCCTAGCTGCACACATACCTACTTACCTCAATGAATACCTCAACAGTCTTTAGAAGCAGCTGTACCGCAAGAACAAAATTGGCTTAGCTGCACACATAATAACATACATAAGAACCACCACTGCCAGAATGCAGACATGAGGTCAACAGCCTTGCTGCACACATTCTACTGACCTCACACAGCCACCGCCCCACGCCTACCCTTAGAAGGCAGCTACACAGCACTGGTTACACACATACTGAGTGCACCCAAGCACTTTATACTACCCTACTCTCTCCATTGACCTAGGCTATGGTCCCTGACGGCATTCAACCCACATCACTTGAGATCATACCAATGGTATATAAAACACTATACAAAAACGCAATAACATAACATAAAATTGTCAAAAGGTAATGGAGGAAAACAAATGATCAAAGTGTCTATCAGACTCTAAGCTGCTTACAGATAGCCCAGGGTGTCAACGCCCTCATGCATGAAGATAGTGTTAGAGACAGGC
This sequence comes from Ambystoma mexicanum, assembly GCF_040938575.1. Taxonomy (NCBI): domain Eukaryota; kingdom Metazoa; phylum Chordata; class Amphibia; order Caudata; family Ambystomatidae; genus Ambystoma; species Ambystoma mexicanum. The sequence continues at coordinate 1,117,872,700 of NC_090924.1, forward strand.
CAGCCAGCAGTAGAGGCTTCAGCTGCTTATGAAGGCTATATTCTGAGGTAAACCCCAGTGCTGTTTACTGCAATCCTTCCCTCTATCTAGGCACGCTGTAGATTCCATGTGCATGCCACCAGGGATAAATCCAGACATTTTGCAAAGGAAGTTTGTTTTACCTTGTGAGCTATACAGAGATAAATGTTATCCATTTCCAGTTGTTTATTGGATTATGTTTCCTTTGGTTCTGCAACACGAAAAAGGGGCTTAGAGCCCATAACACCCTCAACACCTTTCTATTGAGAACGGACAGAGAGCACCAAGCAAGTCTTCTGCCAGTTTCATATGGTGGCATGCTCCTAGGTGATTAAGGCAGTAACCTCTTCAGAGGCATACATTCTCTTGGTAGTCAACATTGCACATTAACCTGGTTGGGGACAGGTTGGATCCACTGATTTTGCCAACCAGTCGAGAACTTGAGAAGTTCTTGGCAAAGCATTTTCCAGTTTTGTTGGAGTACCAACAGCATAATAAGATGCACAATTCAGACATGGCATGCTCTGCACTCAAACAACGTCAAAAATGTCAGCATGCATGTTCCAGGAATGCAGCAGTATACAATTATGGATGTATGTATGGTATTTATATGCTGCACACCTAGCAAGAGACCAGCAGAACATTGAATGAAAGGTAAATGCAAGGTGTACAAGAGCAACAACATGCAGTGGCAGTCTCCTAGGAAACAGGGGAGGCATTTCCAAGTTTAGGAGCTTTATGGTACTAGGAGCTCTGAGAGGAACTTTGTCAACAGCAGGTTCTTCTGGTCTTTTCTGAACATCTAGGGCATTTCCTTGTCTCGGGAGGATAGCTCAGCGGCAACATGCTCGACTTGGAAGCAAGAAGACTTGGAGCAACACAGGTTCAATCCCCGGGTCCACGCTTAGAAACCTCAGGGTATTAAGAGCGTTATAAATAACCTATCAAATCAAACTCAATCAGAATGCCCCAATCCCCTATTAGGATCATATTCCTTGACTTTGGATGTCTTCGTAGCCCTGAAGATGGCTCTCTCCTATTAAAAATATTCTAATTAATGTAGATTGTCTACAACACAGGTATTTTATCAGAAGTTTCTTTTTGATATATTCCACTTCTTTCGGTCTAGAAAAATGATAGTGCTGCATATTTCTGAAGTAAATATCTTTCCTTATCTGATGAATATACCAATGTCATCACTCGCTCTCCAGGGAAACTCTCTTCCCATATGGCCAGTGAAGTGCAGCCACTACCTGTTCCTGACCCTGGGGGTTGCTGTCTGAGGAGGGACCATATGAGTGGAGCCAACCCTCATGGGAGCGAAGGAGACTCACTGGCAGGAACATGGTATCCCTCTTTCCACTCAGGGTATGTGTCAGGGGTTGGGTTGTTTGTTCATTACGTCACAGACAACGGCCCCCGTGGAACAATAATGGTCTGTGTTGGAAGTTGCCATGGAGACTGACACAACGTGTGGGGCATGTGCAGCATTTCATAAATTCAGCATGTTGATTTCCTGGCACATCACGTGGTGTCATCGCAACGGGTCGCATGAAGACATCCAGCTACAAATGGAAGCATCACGGCATGCCTGGCGCTTCTTATTGAAGTAAACCATGCCTGTGTAACCGGACTCTTATTCCTTCATTTTTCAGATTAATTGGCTTATTGACTCTTGGCTTGACCCTTAGATTTTGTTTGTATTCTCTTTTGGATACCTCTGCTCAGGGATTCATCAATCTAAGGACCTCAGCTTTGTTTTGCCAGATTGGATACGTCCCTTGTTTGACTTTTGCTTTGCTCTATTATCATGGAGTGTGCTGAACACATATATATATATATATATATATATATATATATATATATATATATATATATATATATATATATATATATATATATCCCTTCATCTTTTAGGTTCCAGCAAACACATATAGCAAGACACAATGTTCCATCCGTTACTTGCATATGTCAGTTTAAAAGTATCGAAATATACTCATTTACCTATCAATTTGAACGATCTAAAGGAGCATAGGAATTTAATCCTTCTTTTACATTGGTTTTAACCGTTTTGTACAAATCTTTTAATCATTAGGTGGTTGTTTTTTTCAGGTTTTGATTTTATAGATTTTATAGACGTGTGATAATTGTTTTCTTTCGTTCAATCAAATTTTAATCTTCCTTTTTTTGAAAATCTGGTGTAGAGCACTTACAGACGTTGCCGAAGTACAACGTACAGTAAATGATTCAATGCCTTAAAGCAATAGAGATATGTTGCAGCATAGATTTGCACCAATAGCGGTAGGTCAAAATGCATTATGCATTTTAGAACCGATAATGCTGGTTTCAAGATCAATTTATGAATGTTTTGGCATAACGTTTCTTGCACTACGCACTTTACAGCTAGTGATGCACTTTAGAATATTCCCATATGGAATATAAAAGTGTTTGCTTCAGCATAGGAACTTGATGGTGGTATCGAGACCAACATATGAATGTTTTGGCATTACATTTCTTGCACTATGCACTTTACAACTATCGATGCACTTTATAATATACCCATATGGAATATAAAAGTGTTTGCTTCAGCAGGGCAGCTATTGAATGAGGAACTTGATGTTTAGGTATGAACGGCGGATTCATTTGGAAATCTGCCATAATTTGGTTGCTTTTAGTATGCACAATGCACATTATGTTGCTCAATGCACTTAAGCATGCGACCGCATTTTAAACAGCAATCTATGTATTGTACTAAGCAACTCTAAACATATGTTTAGAAGGAACCTACATTGCTGACATTTAAGACCGACATATGAATGTTTAGGTATGATGATTTCGGCACTATGCACTTTACAGTGAAAGATGCAGTTCCTAAAATGCTCACATCGAATGTTAAAATGTCTGTTTCAGCAGTGCAGCTATTGTATTAGGCATTTGACTGATAAATATGCATCTTAAGATCAATGCGAAAGTCTGCACCGAATAACTTTTCTGCTAACAACAGATGATGCTGTTTACTGCTTTTAAGATTCATAGCACTTCATGCCATCTGACTATTCCTAGAAATAGGGACGTGTAGAAAGCGGCAGTCTAAGCATTATGCTATTGACTGTTTAACTGTGCACTGCCCAGTATGCTGCACTTAGCCATAGCAACAAGGAGGTGGAATTCACAACCTACAATTAGCACAGTCAAAACGATAAAATAACCGTGTTATGTCATGAACCACGCACAATGTGACTGTAATGTGATGTTGCACCATAAACATTTGTTTGTCTTGCCTAATGACCATCAAAGAAAAACATTGTAAATGAATCACCAACAAGCATTTAAGTACATACTTGGCACGGAAGGGCTCCACTGGGACACACTCGGCAGCAGCGGGGACTAAAGTGGACATTTGGTGTAATGCAGGCATAGGGAATTACAAAACTATGGGAAAAATATATACATAATTAATATTTATCGGTGACAGGGAATGTCCTGGTGTAAGCACACAGAACAACCATTTGGAAGCTATATTCACCACATTGACGCTTTAACCGTGCAAAGATGGCCACCACGCTTTTGCTGCATGCTGAGTGTGGTAACCAATGGAGTCCCTCTTCTATTTTGGTGTAAATTTCCACCTGCTGCTGTACACCATTTCTATAAACTCACTGTTCTAATGGGGAATCGTGGTTGTGATCAAGCAGCGAGTTGTGCCACAAAACGTTTTAACGTTCCACCGCACACCTTTATTTATGCACTTTGGGAGTGCCACATTTTGATGGCGTTTTAACTTTTGTGCCAAGTTGCAAAGCACCAATAAAGATGAAAAAAGTTTTTTAAAAACCCTGGTTTCCGGACTTCCTTACCTGTATGGATGTGGGGAGTGCTACTCACCCTGGCTGAAGTTTATCAGCGCCTTGAAGATATATATATATATATATATTCAGTAAAAAAAACTTTGTTAAAGGGACGTTATGGTGCCAAGTAAAACCGAAAAACCCCTGAAATTCGCCAGTTATGGTAAGCTAAGCAACCATAACATGCGCCACCACTATGGACTGCTAAGACTAACACCCAGGACATCAAAGATGACATCACAAATGTCATTGATGACATCACTGATAACATCACATGTGCATTTACTTTTCATGAAAACTCTGTACAAGGGATTCTTATTATAATGTTGACAGAAAAAGTGTCAAGGATAATTGGAATAGATATCTTGAGCTATGTAGTGCATTAGGCAATGCATTGATATAAATAGCATTCTATAATGAAGTTCTTTACAGTATACTAAACTACTCAAATATAAATATAAGCATTGTGTGCAGCATACATGATAGAGGTGCAATATTCATAATCTTAACATGTTGAAAAGTGAAATGATAAATGCTTTCTTATTAGAGTTTTGTGTACTGTGCAACATATAATAAGTAGCTAATAAAACCACTTACTACATAATTTCAATATTGCATACAAAACACAAAGACACAACAACACATACAAATATGAGTATATATAGAGAAAGTTAAGTATGCAAAAAAGCAGCATTAGAAGCAGAAAGTGTTCACAACGTAACTGATTATATTTATGCACAGAAAGGGTTGCTCTGCTTCAAACCTACTTCCCTATGTACAAATATCACATTATTTGACTGCACCCTAAAGAAACTAATGCAAATACAAATATGAGCATATCCAGGGAAAGTACATTAATAAAAAACAGCAAAACAATAAGAAAGTGTTGATAACCTTACTGATTGTGTATTTTTCCTATGTATATGTTGTATATGCTGTGAGTGGACCCTAGGTGAATTATTGTAAGAACATATTTAAAGTGTAAGTCTATAAATATACTACTTTTTGATTTTTTTGTTCCTAACTATTACTGTCTAAGATATATCACTAAAGGAAAAAACAGCGAGTCAGACATGCAATGTTATCAGTGATGTCATCAATGAGATTTGTGATGTCATCTTTGATGTCCTGGGTGTTAGTCTTAGCAGTGCAGGGTGGAGGCGCAAGTTATGGTTGCTTAGCTTACCATAACTGGAGAATTTTAGGGGTTTTTCGGTTTTACTTGGAACCATAACGTCCCTTTAACAAAGTTTTTTTTACTGAATTTCATAGGTTTTTAGTATCGTAACTTAACCATAACGTCCCTTTAACAAAGTTTTTTTACTGAATTTCATAGGTTTTTAGTAAAGCAACTTAACCATAATGTCCCTTTAACACATTTTTTTTACTGAATTTCATAGGTATTTAGTAGCGCAACTTAACCATAACGTCCCTTTTTTACTGAATATACATTTTCATAGTGTGAATTTCATAGATGTTTACTAGGATTCCCTTACTTTATATACATGTAACAAACAACATACTGAACCCCCTGCTAATGATGTTGATGTCCGCGGACTGTGCGTATGTCAGCGAACGGCCGCGGACAACATCAACACTACCCAAACACTCAGGGTAGGTATCTTAAATTGTTCTAGCATGCCATATAAACACTACACAAGTTCAAAAAGCAGCACATAAACACATTGGGGGTCATTAATACCCAGGCGTTAACCATGTCGCTATCAGCGCCATGGTTGATGCCGGAATCCACCATGGTGAATGGCGGAATTACCACCCCCATCACAAGGTTGGTGGGGCGGTAATTCCTCATTCACGTTGGCCCTTCCCCATTCCCATTTTTGCCCCATAGGGCTCAATGGGAATGGGGAAGGCGGTAATTACGGTATTGCAAATTGCGGTACCGTAATTGTCTCCAAGGTCCCTTTGCGGGCCCATTCCTTAATGGCTGGTAACACCAGCCGTTAAGGTAGGGACCTGCAAAGGGACCTCGTAATTAGGCGGTAAGGGGTTAATAGCGCCACCACCTTTTACGGCGCCAGTAACCCCTTACCGCCTGGGTCATAATGAGGCCCATTATATGTAATAATAAATAAGAAGTAAAAAAATATATCTAACACATCAACCATCCATTTAAATACCACATGTACTAAAATGGAATATACCAAAACAAAAAAGATATGCTTCCAACATAATTACCTCACAGAAACTGCACAGCTAGGAGCAACAGCAGACCTACACAACAGTAAGAATACAACTTACCAGAAACTAGTAAGTAAACTTTATTTTTCTTATAGATTTCGAAACTTTTCGTATTAGGTACACTAAAATACATATATTTTTGTTTTTTACACAGAAATGTCCAGTACTTTGGAATGGCTTTTGGAAAATTTCCCACGTGAGGAAATGCCTGAAGACAGTAATACTAATGGTAGACACTTCTCTTTATAAGCAAATTAATAATCATTACTTATGTGCACTTAACATATATATATATATTTATTTTCAAAAGACCATTCAAACATTGAAAATAATACACCACAAGACACATTGGGAAATACTCTGCAGTGCATGGACCAAAAAATGGACATGCTCATGGAAAATTTCAATCTTTTGAAACATTTTGTGGAGGACCACATAAATGAAAACATTAAATACCATTGTCCCACATGTACCTGTTCCCCCTCTCTGTGTCCCAGTCAACTATCCCCAAACCCTAAACACCAAGAAAAACGTTATGATGAGACTTGCATCCCTTCATCCCCTCCCATCCATCCTCTCCAAACCCCTAATTCTCCTATATTTGTATCAGTTTCTGCTTCCCCCTCTCTTTCATAAATTGTGTATATGTATATAATAAAAAAATATGATATGTCTTTTAATTCAATCCTTACTGTCTTTTTTTTTTTTTTAAAGTCAGCTGGGGTGTCCGCGGAGAGTGCGCCTGTCCGGAATGTTCATAATCAGCCAAAATGGGGGTGTCCTAAGGACACTATATATGTCCATACCGTTCACAAGCAAGATGGAACTGTTCTTAGAACACACTTGGTGTCCGGGAGGTCCGTAAGTGAACAAAATGGAGATGTCCTAAGGACACTCTACCTGTTCGTACCATCCGCAGGCAAGTTGAAACTGTCCTAAGAACAGGCATGATGTCGGAGATGTCTGTAATTAAACAAAATGGAGGTGTCCTAAGGACACTATACCTGTCCGTACAGTCTGTAGAACATCTACGCACATGCATACCTCACCCATAAATCCTGCGAACATCACGCCTGTCCGCAACTGTCCGTCTCACTTGTCTCGCACTTTTAATTTGTTGAGGACCCGAACACTGTCGGTAGAATACCCACATGCATGCCCATGACCGTTCCCGTGCATTTGGTGTCCTGCGGACACTTGTTCCCTTCGCGGACCTGTTCCCGACGTCATCATGTGACCGCACCCACGCTGATCGTGTGTCTTGATTTGCAGACACTGTCTAGTTCCCCAACATTTTAAAATATTTTTTTCAGACAATCCAAATTATTTTACAGTAAATATTCACCATTGCACATGTCCCAGACAATGAAACTGGCTTTCCACATATTATTTGGAACTTTTTGAACCTTTTTGGGTGTGTTCGATCTGTCCGCGAAGCGCACCCCTCCACCCCTATAAAAGGCCACACTCCAGAGCTGATATTCATTGTGCTTCTGGCTAATGCAGATTGACTTTTGCTGCCTTTGCTGCTCTTGCTTAGATTATCTCATAAACCCTGATGGCATCCATGGCTACTGTTGCTACATCTGCCTCAGCACCACCCCCAAACCCTCCACCACCACCTCTCCAAGGACCTGCAGAGGGGAACAGGCATGAGGATGTAGAGGACGAGGATGAAGAGGATGAGGTAGAGGAACGCCCTACTACCAGCACTCGCCGGGAGTCTTGGGTGTGGCGGTTGTTTACCATTCATGGTAACGTACCAAAAGCACGTGCGAACAAGGTCACCTGCAACCAGTGCAAGTTGGGAGATGTGGTTCGTACAGCTTTGGTATGACATCCATGAAGCGACACCTGAAGTCGTTCCACGGTGGGGCCGTTCGCAAGGTTGTACCTTGTGATGAACGTAGTAGGTTGAGTTCCTCTACCACATACTTCATTTCCACTCCTCTCACCACAAAAAACATTCTTGTGAGAGAGCGCATCCCTCCAGCTGCCTCACAGGCCATTCACGATGCAGTTGACCCTTACCTTTCGAGGGTCATAATATTGTGTATGTACTGCGATGCAGTACTCTGCAGGGGGAGACACTTCGAAGTGCTTTCGAGACTGCGGTCACAGAGCACCAGAAGACCTGCTACCTACCTAAGTAAGCCCACCCTACATCTTCCTCTCTCCACCTGCCCTTTCTTTCTTTAGGGTGCTGACCTAGCAAAACCAATGCTCTTTTCTCTGGGAGGAAGTGGTAGCTCTGAAAAGAGCCTTTTGGTGGTGTTTTTGCGTGTTTGAAAAACTTGACATCCTCAACTTCTGCTGCAAAATAGATGACTGTCATTCCAAAAAAGGTTGCAATGCATTTTGTACATTCCTCAAAAAAATCTGATAGCCAGCATAAGTAAGATGGACTCCATCTCTGCGAAAAATGTATGTGCTACGAAACATAATATTTTCATTGTGAAAAGAGGACATGCCAACATCTCTTAGAAAGGCCCAAACAGCCTTATTGACATTGCGCCTCGCTTTCTCCATTTGTGGACCAAATGAAGAAGAACGCAGCCACATTTGTCTGTGCGCAAAACGAGAAAAAATTACTTGGGAATTTGGAAACATGTCCATGACCTTCCCAAGTCCTTCTTTCATTGCAAATTGCATAGAAATTCCAGACACATGTCCTAAACTGTTCCCTCCACAATGAATTATAATTATGTCTGGATGGTGTTCTGACTCTAAAGTAGCACAGAGAGGTACCAAGTCCAGCCACTTCATTCCACGCACTCCATGCCAGTGCACTTCCACATGAGGCATGAGGCAATCCAAGATCTGCAGCGACTCCACAGCATTCTGCATGCACATCCAACCAATGTATCCATGAGTCTCCCAAAATCCAGAAACACACAGCCATAGCTATCTGTTCTTCTCTCAGGAAAAAGGCATTCTGACAAACTCTCTCCTCACACAAAACTGCCAGTAAACTTTAATGACCAATCCCTAGCTCTGCTCATTCTCATTTGCATGCCTCTCCACCCCAAAACCCCAGTATATGATACGCGCTGCCCGTGGACTACCACATTGTCCGCGGACATACCGAAAACCTGAGCGTGGTGAGTGTCAAATGAAATATTGTGCCCCTTTTCCCCTTTGAGGTTGGCTCTGAAAAGATCTGTTTTTTTTTTTTGCAGATGCTTAACAGACACCTGTTATTTTGTATTTTTTGGGGATTTTTTCTTCTTATCTTACTAATAAAATCTTCACATAACCTTCTCCAAAGCAACCAATATTCCAAAACAGCATATCATTTCCCAAAAAAGATAAGGAAATGCCATTTTATTTAAAATAAACAGCATTACTGGAATCAATATTCTCATTATTGCAGAAAAACATACCAAGCTCTAAGCATGAAAGCACACATGCCTTGGTTGATTGCACACCTACCAATGTTTTGCTGAGGACAAAAAACAGAACTATTGTCCCATATTGCCCTAGGTAGTAATACAGAAAAAAATACTCTGGCATTGGGAAGGACGTTCACTACTGCTTGAACCAAGTGCTCCAAATCTGCCAACAAAGTAGGGGCACTGACGTAGCCCAAATGGAAAGCACTATAGTGCAAAACTACTAGATGCAGACTGTTCATCCTTCCCATATCTTCACCAACTTGTAAAATTCCCTGTACATTGCAATCAGGCACAGTGCTCCACACCACCTCCACTCCTTTAACATCGAAATGGTTTGCTACATGCCTTCATTGAGCATACTGCTGTAAAGCATGCACAAACATCTCTCTAAGCACCAACACCCTGACTTTCTCCACCTCTGCTATCTTCACTACACACAGTCTCTCTCAACACAAATCCACAACCTCAACATCTGATTGGCTGATCCCTACAGTCCCCTTTCCATGCTGGATTTGCTGGAAAACCCTAGTTGTGGCATGCCCTGCCCGCGGAGAGCTGCGGTGTCCGCAGAGCGCGTAATTCTTAGCCAGCCCTTCTACCCTTTCCACATCACTCTTGGTGCCAATCCCTCATTGGATACAGCTAAGCAGTCACACGGCCATCCACCAATCACATCCAAGACCTCTACATCTAACTCCATCATCAGAGTTCTGCACTTCAAATGTACTGTTGATCACTCTGAGTACAGGTTTCATATCATTGGAAAGAACCTACTACAAAAACTACTCTACAAGTCTCCAAGATTTCTACTTACAGCTGCATGCATATCCACATGCATGAATAAAAATTACAGATATGCACATTTTATTCACAGTACATGTACAACTCTTATGAATGCATATAAACAGAGTAATGCGACTAAACCTGCATAACCTTTAAAATGAACTTATTGCAATATTTCCCATCTACTGTAATCAACTGTCACTTCCAAACCTGTCTGCTATCTACAGCACAGCTTTAAAAAAACCAAGTGAATTTCATACATTTAAAATTCTACTCATTTGCAAACCATGTTGAACTAACATATTGTAAATAAAATATAAAGGCTGCACATAGTCAAAATAAATGCATGCATACACTATGTTCAGATATCAAACAAGAATACTACTAAAAAAACATAAAAACCAAAGTCTAAATTAACATCAGTGCTATAAACACACAAAATTACTAACTTCTTTCTTTTACAATTGCAGTGAAGACCACGCTCCTGAGAATCAGCAGCATCTGAACTACAAACAAAATATCCGAAGAAACCTGCTCATTCCACAAAAAAAGAGTAAGTACAATACTACCTTAATATTCTTACTGTTACTCAAACACAATGTGTAGTTCATTCATGTAATTTGTGCACCAAAAAAACAGAGATTTCTGAACCATTCTGCCCACAAATCCCCATTTATTAAACAGGGATTAGCAAGCAGAATGGCACACAAATCCCCGTTTTTTGGATCGCAAATAACATAACTCAACCCCTAGAGTTAGTATTACAAAACAAAGAACTGTTTTCATGTTATACCATTAGATTTACTATTAGTGCTTCTACTCATCACTAGCTCAGTTTCTACTGTCATCTGACTGCAGGATAGTAACACACAAATAGAAGAATAGCCTTCCCAACTATCAGGGTAATTCATAGAAATTTGCACAAAAATGGTGCACGCGGCTGGCGCACAGTGTCCCCGTGCGATATACTGCGCCAGCCGCGTGTTAGGCGGAAACCTGTGCAGTTCCTTCTGGGACCACTGCAAAAGATTTAGGACTACAGGTGTTTGGCAGTAAACCCACTTGGTAGCAGTCTGTACCACACAGATTCACTTGGTAGCTGTGGCTGAGCAGTCAGACTTCCCTCAAGAAGAGTTAAGCAGTATGTGGAGTATACAACATAGGGCAATTCTTCACAGTAAGACAAGCAAACACGCAGCAAGGCTCAGTGTAAAGATATTAAGGTATTTATTTATAACGGAACATCCATGGAAAACACTATGGCACTATCACGGCAAACACTTCAATCACAATTACTCTACGAAGAAGAAACGATCAATCCCCCTAACAATATTTCGACAAGTCTAGGTTCTACCAGCATCACTTATTTACAGACAGAGGTGTATGCCTCAACCTAGATGGCACTCTAATATTAGTTAGGACGGGAGAGAAAAATAAGCAGGTTACGAAATCAACACAGTTCAATACTTCATGGGAAAAATGCAAGGCAAGAAGGCCAGAACCACAATAGATCATAAAGTTCAGAGGCCAGGCCCACTCGGAGAGAGGCAAAGCGATATGTCCCAAAAAGTCTCTTAGTGGAAATGCGTTTGAGTCTTTGTAGCAAATCGTTATCGGCAGAATGAACCAGTTCAGAACAATACGGGAGAAAGCCTGTAGGCGACCCAACGGAAAGGAGAGGATTAAGACACCTCACTCGAACCGATCAAAAGGGAAGCCAGGCGGACACGGTACCTTGTTTGTGGAGAGACAGCTCCGGCGGGGGCAATTGTTCCTGGTGGTGAATGCACGTCGGGTCTTTGCCAAGAATAGAGATGATCTCGTCGTCGAAGAAAAGTGAAGTCCGTTGCACCACCAGGGAAGAGACCAGCCACGGAGTGCTCCGTCACAAGGCACCACCTTTTGGTCGCGGTACAGGGGTAGTGGCTATCCGGTTGCCGAGGTGCTCTGCACGGGCAATTCGACCACTGCGTCCTGAGGCGAAGAAAAAGCAAAGGGAACTGGTTGTTCCCACCAGTCAGGGGAAGAGACTCTCCAGCAGGGAGATCTCCTCTGTCGTCGGGAAGTGGTGAGTCGGTTCTGCAGGGCTCCACCGGGAGTGTCGTCGTGCAGGTCGGCTCAGCGTTACCCTCGTCGGATTCTTAGGTCCTCTGGCGACTTCTGAAGATCCAGTCCCACAAGCCCTGCTTTTATGCAGAAAACCCCCATTCATTCAGCCTAGCTGTCAATCAACACATGCTAAGTGGTGAGCGGGGAGGCTCACCACTTGGGCCAATCACACCAGAGTGCGACCGGAGTTGGAGAGGCAACTCGGTCTAGGGTGCCTAAACCCACTCCCACACCCCTGTGGTAACCCAGACAGAATGGCACCATTTTGGAGGGTCTCTGTACAGAAGCCCGCCAAAAGTGGAACAAAGGGCTCGACCTTTGGTTTAGGAGTCACAGAGACGAACAAAGACGCCATTTTAAAAACCGAGTTCTGGCAGAAAATACCACCCGATAAACTTATTTAAGATAAGTAGACCGGTGGTATGTTAGAGATTAACGAGGAAAAGTATCAATCTCCAACAATGGGAAGAATCCCATAGGGTTATGTTCGGGGTCGAACATAACAAGTAGTTTCCACTGCCACCAGCCAAAACTCGACGAGGGGGGACAGGACAGTGCCCCCTCGAATAACAGATCGAGGAGTAATCAAATTACGCCTACTAGTACGTCCACAATAGGATGGTTGGTACTAGTCCTGTTAGTAAATTTAGGTCTAGTAAAGCCAATGGTGACTTTACATGCCCGGGGAGACAGTAGTCAGTCACCGGGTATGGAGTCTATGATGGAGGTCCGCTAGGACGCCCCAGTGTTACGGCACGTAGGGTGCGGTGTAACACACATAGAAAAACATATGAGACCCTATGGAGTAAAAGACTCCATAGCCCATAGAACACATTGACATTCAAAGGAATTACACACATTCATGTCCAAGAGTGGGAGGAAAAGAGTCTCACTCTTGGCAGGATGGAAAAAAGAAACTCCAGAAATCCAGCAAAGCTGCTGGGGGACTCACTAGGTTAGGAAATTCAGCCTAAACAGAGAATTCTCCCTAACACCGCGTGCGAAAAAATCCTTTCCATCGCACAGCGTATTCATGGATTTCAGCCTCTGAAACCAGCCGTGGCGCAGAGTGGCGCAGCGACCCTGCAGCAGCGCCAGTTATGCCCCCAAGAACGCCCTCGCGCAAGGAAAAGCCTTCAAAATCCCCGAATCATCGCAAAGGGCTGCGCTAACCCTGGACCAGTTCACAGGGCTGCCAAACAGCAAACGCCAAGCGGGGAACGTGTATTTCAGTGGTTTGCGGGAAGTTCCACACGCGATTGTCCTGGGTACGTGTACATCGGTGTTGCGTGGAAAGTAACACACGCGATTCCATCAGGGCACGTGTATTCCAGGGGTGCGAGGGAAGTATCACATGCAAAAACAGCAGGGTACGTGTATTCCAGGGGTGCGCAGGAAGTATCACACGCGAAAGCAGCAGGGTATGTGTATTTCAGGGGTGCGCGGGAAGTATCACACACAAAAGCAGCAGGGTACGTGTATTTCAGGGGTGCGCGGGAAGTATCACACGCGATTCCATCAGGGTACGTGTATTCCAGGGGTGCGCGGGAGGTATCACACGCAAAAGCAGCAGGGTACGCGTATTCCAGGGGTGCGCGGGAAGTATCACACGCAAAAGCAGCAGGGTATGTGTATTTCAGGGGTGCGCAGGAAGTATCACACGCAATTCCATCAGGGTATGTGTATTCCAGGGGTGCGCGGGGAGCACCACACTTGAATTGCACGTGTGGGTCCTCCCAGGTGTTCCCTCTACACCCTCCACGGCCCCTGCAGGTGGCCCACACCACAGGGGCCTACCCTGCACATGTCCCGCAGGCACCCCATCCACCATGGCCATGCCCCCCAGCCAACCCACATGTCACCTTGCACTACTGCCCACCAATGCATGGCCCCCTGCACCCCCAGCCACCAGGGGCACCCTCCACCAGGCCCCCACTCATGTCTCCCACCACCCCCCAGCATCCAGGGGCACCCTCCACCAGGTCCCCACTCATGTCCCCTATCACCCCCACCCCGCAGCAGCGCAGGGGCAGCCTCCACCAGGCCCCCACTCATGTCTCCCACCACCCCCACCCCCCAGCAGTGCAGGGGCAGCCTCCACAAGGCCCCCACTCATGTCTACCACCACCCCCACCCCCCAGCAGTGCAGGAGCAGCGTCCACCAGGCCCCCACTCATGTCCCCTATCACCCCCACCCCCCAGCAGTGCAGGGGCACCCTCCACCAGGCCGCCACTCATGTCTACCATCACCCCCACACCCCAGCAGTGCAGGGGCAGCCTCCAGAAGACCCCCACTCATGTCTCCCACCACCCCCACCCCCCAGCAGTGCAGGGGCAGCCTCCACCAGGTCCCCACTCATGTCTACCATCACCCCCACCCCCCAGCAGTGCAGGGGCAGCCTCCGCCAGGCCCCCACTCATGTCTACCATCACCCCCACCCCCCAACAGTGAAGGGGCACCCTACACCAGGCCCCCACTCATGTCTCCCACCACCCCCACCCCCCAGCAGTGCAGGAGCAGCCTCCACCAGGCTCCCACTCATGTCCCCTATCACCCCCACCCCCCAGCATTGCAGGGGCACCCTCCACCAGGCCCCCACTCATGTCTACCATCACCCCCACCCCCCAGCAGTGCAGGGGCAGCCTCCACCAGGCCCCCACTCATGTCTCCCACCACCCCCACCCCCCAGCAGTGCAGGGGCAGCCTCCACCAGGCCCCCACTCATGTCTACCATCACCCCCACCCCCCAGCAGTGCAGGGGCAGCCTCCACCAGGCCCCCACTCATGTCTACCACCACCCCCACCCCCCAGCCACCAGGGGCAGCCTCCACCAGGCCCCCACTCATGTCTACAACCACCCCCACCCTCCAGCCACCAGGGGCACCCTCCACCAGGCCCCCACTCATGTCTACCATCACCCCACCCCCCAGCCTCCAGGGGCACCCTCCACCAGGCCCCCACTCATGTCTCCCACTACCCCACCCCCCAGCAGTGCAGGAGCAGCCTCCACCAGGCCCCCACTCATGACCCCTATCACCCCCACCCCCAGCAGTGCAGGGGCACCCTCCACCAGGCTGCCACTCATGTCTACCATCACCCCCACCCCCAAGCAGTGCAGGGGCAGCCTCCACCAGGCCCCCACTCATGTCTCCCACCACCCCCACCCCCAGCTGTGCAGGGGCAGCCTCCACCAGGCCCCCACTCATGTCTCCCACCGCCCCCACCCTCCAGCAGTGCAGGGGCAGCCTCCACCAGGCCCCCACTCATGTCTCCCATCACCCCCACCTCCCATCAGTGCAGGGGCACCCTCCACCAGGCCCCCACTCATGTCCAACTCATGTCTCCCACCACCCCCACCCCCCAGCCACCAGGGGCACCCTCCACCAGGACCTCACTCATGTCCCCTATCACCCCCACCCCCCAGCAGTGCAGGGGCAGCCTCCATCAGGCCCCCACTCATGGCTCTCACCACCCCCACCCCCCAAGCAGTGCAGGGGCAGCCTCCACCAGGACCCCACTCATGTCTCCCATCACCACCACCCCCCAGCAGTGCAGGGGCAGCCTCCACCAGGCCCCCACTCATGTCTACCACCACCCCCACCCCCCAGCCACCAGGGGCAGCCTCCACCAGGCCCCCACTCATGTCTACCACCACCCGAACCCCCCAGCCACCAGGGGCACCCTCCACCAGGCCCCCACTCATGTCTACCATCACCCCCACCCCCCAGGGGCACCGTCCACCAGGCCCCCACTCATGTCCCCTGTCACCCCCACCCCCCAGCAGTGCAGGGGCACCCTCCACCAGGCCCCCACTCATGTCTACCATCACCCCCACCCCCCAGCAGTGCAGGAGCAGCCTCCACCAGGCCCCCACTCATGTCTCCCATCACCCCCACCCCCCAGCAGTGCAGGGGCACCCTCCACCAGGCCCCCACTCATGTCCAACTCATGTCTCCCAACACCCCCACCCCCAGCCACCGTGGGCACCCTTCACCAGGCCCCCACTCATGTCTCCCACCACCCCCACCCCCCAGCAGTGCAGGGGCAGCCTCCACCAGGCCCCCACTCGTGTCTACCACCACCCCCACCCCCCAGCCACCAGGGGCACCCTCAATCAGGCCCCCACTCATGTCTACCATCACCCCCACCCCCCGGCCTCCAGTGGCAGCCTCCACCAGGCCCCCACTCATGTCTCCCACCACCCCCACCCCCAGCAGTGCAGGGGCAGCCTCCACCAGGCCCCCACTCAGGTCTACCGTCACCCCCACCCCCCGGCAGTGCAGGGGCAGCCTCCACCAGGCCCCCACTCATGTCTCCCATCACCCCTCCCCTCAGCAGTGCAGGGGCAGCCTCCACCAGGCCCCCACTCATGTCTACCATCACCCCCACTCCCCAGCAGTGCAGGGGCACCCTCCACCAGGCCCCCACTCATGTCCCCTATCACCCCCACCCCCCAGCAGTGCAGGGGGAGCCTCCACCAGGCCCCCACTCATGTCTACCATCACCCCCACCCCCAGCAGTGCAGGGGCAGCCTCCACCAGGCCCCCACTCATGTCTACCATCACCCCACCCCCCAGCAGTGCAGGGGCAGCCTCCACCAGGCCCCCACTCATGTTTACCACCATCCCCACCCCCCAGCCACCAGAGGCACCCTCCACCAGGCCCCCACTCATGTCTACCATCACCCCCACCCCCCAGCCACCAGGGGCACCCTCCACCAGGCCCCCACTCATGTCTACCACCACCCCCACCCCCCAGCCACCAGAGGCACCCTCCACCAGGCCCCCACTCATGTCTACCATCACCCCCTAGCAGTGCAGGGGCACCCTCCACCAGGCCCCCACTCATGTCTACCACCACCCCCACACCCCAGCCACCAGGGGCACCCTTCACCACTCATGTCCTCCAGCCAACATGTCACCACAATCTAGATCCCTGGCCCTTATGGTCAGCCTCCAAATGCCAAACACCCACCTGAGTATTGCATCCACCCACTTAGAAATGGCAAAAACATGATAGAACCCCAATTGCAAGTTTGGAAATGAACACATGTCCCTCACATACACCTAATGGGTGTCAGTGAATGTCAAAACTCATATCATGATATGCATGAAACCAATGAGATGATACTACACATTGAAGTTTGAAGAAAAAATATGTATTAAACGCAACATAAATTGAATCAAAAATAAACAAACAATAACAGATTTATTTTTTTTTAAAAACCAGCAGGTACGTGAAATAATGCAAAACCACAAATCATAATGCAAACGAAAGGTGTCCAAAGTCACAGTCCACAAAAGTAAATCCAATGGAAAATTAAAATCGAAAACCATTGCTCCATGGTGAAATCATAAAAAAAAATGAAAATCCAAAAGTCAACTATATACAGATAAACAATCCAGGGTCCATGATCCCAAACAAAGAAATGAAACCTATCGAATAACACTACCTAAAAAAAAAAAACTATATACAAAAATGTGGCGCATTGTCCAAAAGGTCCAAAAAAAATGCTAAACCAAAGGAAACCTAACACTAACTACAGAACTATTTACAAGGGCAGCGGGCTAGTCCGACGACTCACTTCGGGATGTTCCGGGCCAGGGCATCATCGAACTCCTGCTCAATATCCCGGAGGCGCTCCTCCATGGTCCCGAGGGTCCGCAGGGCCGTCCACATGTTCCCCCCAAACTCCCTGCGGATTGCCTTGAGGCACTCGGCCTGCCTCAGGGCCCTCCGCATGGAGTTCTCCACCCTGACCATCGTGAGCCGTGCCTCTTCCGCCTGCTGCCGCTCCGCATCTATGGCGTACCCAACCGCTGCCACACGGAAGAAACTTCCCGTCCTGGGTCCTCCTGCCCTCCGGCCGATGCCTGCCCCTCCGATGTCGAAGGCCCCGAGCCATCATGGCTCTTACCACGTTGCTGCTGCGCCTCTGCCCGTGCACTGCCTCCTGCTGCCTGCACATCCTCCGCTGGCTGGGGTGCAGTCGTTGATGTGGCCACCCCTGCTGGACGTCCGACTCCCGACTGTGGCAGGGATGCCTCCTCCACCAGCCTGGCCGCACCATCAGAGGCAGCTCCACAGGGCACCCAGGTGACTGATGGGTGGGAAGATGGCACGGAGGATGACTGCAGTTGAGGAGGGGGTCTGAGCAAGCCCCATCAAACGGAGGAATCCGGCCTGGGTGACCTGTCCCAGTAGGCCGACGCGGTCAACGAGCTATTCGAGATGACGTGCAGTCTCCTCATGAAAAGACTGCAGGTCACCTCGCATGGCCCGTTGACGTAACGCCACACCAGTCAGGACAGGCTCAACCCGGACCCGGATAGCCACGTCCGAGGTAGGCCAGTTGTCGTGAGCTCATCCCCTGCCTGAAAACGGGTCTGGACGTAGGCATCCCTGTTGGTGCAAGATGATGCAGTGACAGGATCAGGGACAGGATTGCACACAGGCACCTCTGCGGCGACCTGGGCTGCCTCCTGTCCCTGGTCCTGCACTGCACCACTAGCACCAGTGGAATCCCCACCTCCAGACCCCGTCTCTGTTGCTTGCACGGCCTTCTCCTCCACCGAACCCCCCACCAACCTGGATGACTCCGTGCCATCTTCCCCTGTTGGGCCCTGTGGGGTCCCAGCTGCCCTTTCTGCTGCCGAGGAGTCCAACTCCGACCTCTGCCTCTTGGACCTCCCCCCGGCAGCTGTGGCCTGGGACGCGGCACCGGACTCCTCACTCCCCGACGAGATCACAACCTGGGAGGGGAGCCGGGCCTTGCGTCTCCGGCTGGCGGTGCGATCCCCGCCGCTGTGCTCCACAGCACCTTCTCCGTCCCCTTCATCAGTTGACGCTGCAGACAGGGAGAAATAAAACACAGGCATCAGGTCACTGTACAATGGACACATACACACATGACAGTTGCACATGAGTGGCATTGGCAAACCTCAGACATGGCATCACAATTGGCAATACACATGTCATTTCTACATGCACACATGAGCCACACCACAGCCACATCGCAACTGCCAGCACCATCCATACACATACAACAGCATGAGCAGGCAAAGGTGAGCCAGACATCACATGCAACACAGGGAGTGCACTGCACATGCACGCACACCACCACACTTGCATGCATGTGTACACCTCAGCCAACTGTCACAGTGTTCCGATGGGCATCCATGTCACATCTGGCAATCAGGCTTCCACATCCCGCTGTCACATGCATCCATGTTGCATCACTGTTGCACCCTTGTCAAATACACACACATTCAAATGTACACAGTGCTGATACATGCAGCTGAAAACAACATACAGGTGTGACATCACGAACATGCCTACTTGCATACACATTCATCCAAACATGTGTGCCCACACAACTGCATTTGGCATGCAAGCCTACAGACACAAGCACCATCCATGTCAAGCGCTCGCATGTATT
The DNA here is from genome assembly GCF_040938575.1 of Ambystoma mexicanum. NCBI lineage: Eukaryota > Metazoa > Chordata > Amphibia > Caudata > Ambystomatidae > Ambystoma > Ambystoma mexicanum. The sequence continues at coordinate 1,117,892,494 of NC_090924.1, forward strand.
AGCCTCACGGTCCTGTACACCCCCACCCATACTCGGCCCCATACAAACAGATGTGCAACCGGCACACTACTGGCGCATCACCACACGCACAGCTACAATCATAATGCATGTACACTTACCGCTCGACTCCAGACGGGTCTGCCTCTCAAGGACCTGGACGTGGAACGCTAGGGATATGCATTCCAGGACCCTCATCTGATCTTCCGACAAGTGGCCCCGGCGCTCCTTAGCATCCGCTGCCTTCAAGAGGCGCCGGGCCTTGTTCAGGGTCCTGGACCTGAAGTCCTCCCAGCGCTTCTTGACATGTTGGAAGTCGCGGACTGCCACCCCCTCCGCGTTGATGGCAGTCACGATGTCCGTCCAGATCCGAGTCCGTCCTTCCTTGTCGGTGCGCAACCTTCCGTAGAGGGCATCATACTGCCCCAGGACTTGCTCCACCAGGACACCAACTTCCCTGGCACAGAAGCTGGTGCCCCTCTGCCTCTCTGGCCGGGGGTTGTCAGTGGTACCAGATGTTGCAGTGCCCGACATGACAACCCCAGAGGCAGGAGTGGGTGGGCAACTGGGTCCTGGAGCTGGGCTGTGGAGCGATGGAATCCCAGTCGGGAGTCTTCGGTTCCAGCAGGGGTGGTCACAGCAACAGCACCCCTGGCTGATGTGCAGGCAGCAAATGGCAGGGCACGTGGGCAGCAGGCAGTCAGGCAGCAGCAGATGGCAGGTGGGAGCATGCTCAGGGCTCTGGGGGGCAGTAAATCGGCTTTCTGGGCAGGAGCGTGGTCTTCCGTGTGCTTAAGCGTGGCCAGCTTGATACGGAGTGATTTGGCACGTGAAAAGTCCTGCACGTCTGCGTGTAATTCGAGGAAAGGCCCTTAGCGCGTATGCGCGTCTGCACACATACGCAATTTCATTGGCCCAAAGGCCCCCATGCGCAGCTTTGATGTCACGCGCATGGCCATAGAGAATGGCGCGTGCAAAAAAAAAGATACACGTCCGAGTGTCAAACCGTGTAATTGGTGGAAATGGCCTCATCGCGTATGCGCGTCTGTGACGTGTGTATAAAAGGTACGTGTAGAACGCCATTTCCTTGTACGTGCTTTTCGTGGAGAGCGAGTGGGTGAAATCTGTACTTCTTGTCGGTTCACACGCGATTTACTTCACAGCGTTTCAAGTTCGTACTCCCTGTTACCTCTGACAGCTTTTTCTCTTTTCCTCTTTTTCCTGGGCCTGTTTCCTCAAACAGCGTTCCCTTCTACTGTTGTCCTGTCTCCTCAGACAGCGTACAATTCTTCTTTTGGCGGGGGTGTTGCCAACGCGCACACACGCATATTTTTCACGCTTTTGTTCCTGGCAGACAGTGAGTCGCGCATGTATTTAACATCTGTGCTTGCCCTGTGTGTCGCGTACCCCTTCAGAGGTCATTCTAGGCTGCGTGTGACACGCATACGTTCATTCTTGTGTTTCTGGGTGCCACAGCGTAGTTCAGGTTTATTTTTCCACGCACGTGGTCTAGGAGGGGTTGCGTGCACCTTACTTCCCTTTTTTGGGGTGCCTGTGCATTGTGTGACCCGTCATCTTTCCCCAGGGGTGACATACTGCCTTGCTAGAGCACTAGGGTACGATTACCATCTGGTACCCAACCCCTTTGACCCCCAATTGCCCAGGACAATAGTTCACATCGACTCCCATATGCACAATAACATCAGTGCCATGGCTGTGAGGCGAACAAGCCGTAAGGGTGGCAAAGGTGGCCGAGCCCCAAGTGGTGGCCGTGGTGGATCCAGTAGGGGACGTGGCCGTGACTTGCAGGGTGACCCTAGCCCCCCATGTGTGGAGGAGCAGTCAGGGACACCCATGCCCCCCCGGTTGAGGATAAAGTGGCTGACACCATCCATGCTCAGCCCTTGTTGGACCAGCCCACTGTGGAACCAGACCTGGCACAGGGTGACTCCATGGCTGACTTCCAGGTCAGCGGGTCTAGGCCACGTGCGCCGGTGAACATTGGTGTCATCAGGCCACGTGGATCAGGGGCAGCTAGGTCATCTGCTGCCCCACGTAGGCAGGCTGGGGAGGCTGCAGGGGCAGCTGCGGCTCCATCCACCCCACCTCTCACACACCCAGCCAGGACAGTGTCGGTCCAAGTCCATCATGTTGACATTCCCCCTGACACCATCACACTTGAGCTAATGCCTGCACCAACTCCCATGCTGAGTGTGCAATCCCACACTCCTAGTACAGAGTCCACCGGGGCTCCTGCCCCTAGTGTCCAGAGCGGCGTAGGACACTCAGGATCCCCACCACCTTCCAAGCAGAAGAGGAAGAGTGCTCGTCCAGTAGAGGCTGATGCCCCAGACACGGCTACACAGTCCGGCCCCTCAAGGAAGCCCAGCTTCAATGAGGCTGAACTGAATGCACTTGTTGAGTATGTGTCCGCACATGACCGCGAAATGGTGATTGTTGCAGGATCCAAGACCACACCTGCACAACGTCAGGCACACTGGCATTCCATTGCGGACATCATAAGTGCCCTTGGAATCGTGAGGCGCACAGCTACTGAATGCTACAAGCGCTGGAAGGACCTGAAGCGCAGGGCAAAGAATAAGCCGGCCTCAAGTCATGCCGCAACTCTAGTGACTGGAGGTGGGTCTCCAGCAGAGGACATAGAACTCACTCCACATGAGCAGGTTGCTGGGACCTACGTCACGGAGGAACAGATCCAAGGCGTGAGAGAACTGGCAGATTACGAGGCATTGTCCGGTGAGTGCACATGCATGTGTGTCATCCATGTGCATGGTGTGTGTGGGAGGGCTTCTGTTGGGTGCCAGGTGAGGGTGTGTGTGCCTGATCCTATACATTCTGCGCACCGACATTTCGGTATAGCAGCATCCCTTCTGCCAACATTAGACATCCAGCCCAACACCACGCCAGTTGCCCTTGAAGTGTCATCTTGCCACAACATTGTTGCTTATTTACCTCTGTTTATTCAGGCAGATTGTTTGCATACCACCACTTTTACTCAGGATTTCTCAGTCCTATTGTCACATGTCTGACATGGCTATGGTACAGTGGACTTGCTTTGTTTCCTGGACATGATTTGTTTAGACATGTCCTTGTGCTATAGGACCATTTTGGACTGGCAGCTCCAGGTTAAACATTTGAACCATTTCAATGAAAAAATCTATTTCATGAGCAAACTGGACTGAATGAACAATTGGTGACCTCCTCTCCCTCTTCACTTTATGGCTAGGGTACATGCCATCTGTGTGATGGCATGTGTATTTGACCTGCCAATCACTGGCCAATGTGTGATGCCACTGCTAGGCAGCATGCAGCAAATGTGTTCATCTTCCATCTTGGTGTCATCAATGTGTGCCATCTGCCTACCCTTCACACGCAGTGACGGTGCATGCATGGGAGGGTTTTAGTCATCTGGGACATGTGTCAATCAAGTACTGTTTCTGTAGCCTCTCAGTCCTAATTGTGTGCCATAGTGCTAATGCCTGTTTCCATTTGTTTTCTTTTATGTCTTTGCAGGGGATGACACACTTGATACAGCTGGGTTTGTGGAGATGGTGCAGACCCAGGAGGGGTCTGAGGGCCGACCGACCACCAGTGAGGGACATGGTGTGGTGGTGGGTGAGAACCCACAACTGCTTGTTAGGCAGAAACCTGTGCAGTTCCCTATGGGACCACTGCAAAAGATTTAGGACTACAGGCGTTTGGCGGTGAACCCACTTGGTAGCAGTCTGCACCACACAGATTCACTTGGTAGCTGTGGCTGAGCAGTCAGACTTCTCTCAAGAAAAGTTGAGCAGTATGTGGAGTATACAAAATAGGGCAATTCTTCACAGCAAGACAAGCAAACACGCAACGAGGCTTAGTGTAAAGATATTTAGATATTTATTTATAACAGAACATCTATGAAAAACACTATGGCACTATCATGGCAAACAAATCAAACACAATTACTCTACGAAAAAGAAAACGATCAATCCCCCTAGCAACATCTCGACAACTCTAGGTGCTACCGCTACCACTTATTTTCAGACAGAGGTGTATACCTCAACCTAGATGACACTCGAATATTAGTTAGGACGGGAGAGAAAAAGATAGGCAGGTTACGAAATCGACACAGTTCAATACTTTGCGGGTAAAATGCACGGCAAGAAGGCAAGAATCACAATAGAGCATAAAGTTCAGAGGCCAGGCCCACTGGGAGAGAGGCAAGGCGCGATGTCCCAAAAAGTCTCTAGCGGAGATGCATTCAAGTCTTTGTAGCAAATTGTTATCGGCAGATTGAACCAGTTCAGAACAATAAATGAGAAAAGCTTGGAGGCGACCCAACGGAAAGGAGAGGATTAAGACACCTCACTCAATCCGATCGAAAGGGAAGCCAGGTGGACACGGTACCTTGTTGTGGAGGGCAGCTCTGGTGGGGGCAGTTGTTCCTGGTGGTGGATGCACGTCAGGTCTTTGCCAAGAGTAGAGAGGTTCTCGTCGTCGAAGAAAAGTGAAGTCCGGTGCACCACCAGGGAAGAGACCAGCCGCAGAGTGCTCCGTCACAAGGCACCACCTTTTGGTCGTGGTACAGGGGTAGTGGCTATCCGGTTGCCGAGGTGCTCTGCACGGGCAATTCGACCACTGCGTCCTGAGGCGAATAAAAAGCAAAGGGGACTGGTTGTTCCCACCAGTCAGGGGAAGAGACTCTCCGGCAGGGAGATCTCCTCTGTCGTCGAGAATTGGTGAGTCGGCTCAGCAGGGCTCCACCGGAGATGTCGTCGTTGCAGGTCGGCTCAGCATTACCCTCATCGGATTCTTAGGTCCTGTGGCGACTTCTGAAGATCCAGTCCCAAAAGCCCTGCTTTTATGCAGAAAACCCCCATTCATTCAGCCTAGCTGTCAATCAACACATGCTAAGTGGTGAGCGGGAAGGCTCACCACTTGGGCCAATCACTCTAGAGTGCGACCGGAGTTGGCAAGGCAACTCGGTCCAGGGTGCCTAAACCCCCTCCCACACCCCTGTGGTAACCCAGACAGAATGGCACCACTTTGGAGGGTCTCTGTACAGAGCCCGCCAAAAGTGGAACAAAGGGCTCAACCTTTGGTTTAGGAGTCACAGAGACGAACACAAACGCCATTGTACAAACCGAGTTCTGGCAGAAAATACCACCCGATAAACTTATTTAAGATAAGTAGACCGGTGGTACGTTAGAGATTAACGAGAAAAAGTATCAATCTCCAACAATGGGACGAATCCCATAGGGTTATGTTCGTGGTCGAACATAACAAGTAGTTTCCACTGCCACCAGCCAAAACTCGACGAGGGGGGACGGGACAGTGCCCCCTCGAGTAACAGGTCCAGGAGTAATCGAATTACCCCTACTAGTACGTCCACAATAAGATAGTTTGTACTAGTCCTGTTAGTAAATTTAGGTCTAGTAAAGCCAATGGTGACTTTACATGCCCGGGGAGACAGTAGTCAGTCCCCGGGTATGGAGTCTATGGTGGGGGTCCACTAAAACGCCCCAGTGTTACGGCACGTAGGGTGCAGTGTAACACACATAGAAAAACATATGAGACCCTATGGAGTAAAAGACCACATAGCCCATCGAACACATTGACATTTCAAAGGAATTACACACATACATGTCCAAGAGAGGGAGGAAAAGAGTCTCACTCTTGGCAGGATGGAAAAAAACAAACTCCCGAAATCCAGCAAAGCTGCTGGGGGACTCACTAGGTTAGGAAATTCAGCCTAAACAGAGAATTCTCCCTAACACTCGCCCCCCACCCCAGACTAAGGGACAGGAGGATTTAATCCACTCCTGAATGAATCTCATACCTCTAGTCGATGACATACATCCTAGAGAGACCATCAGCATTTTGGTGGTGAAATCCTGACCTGTGCTCAATGGTGAAATCAAACCCTTGCAGGCAGATCGACCATCTCAATAGTTTTGGGTTTTCCCCTTTCATTTGCATTAACCATCTCAAGGGTTGGTGGTCAGTCTGAATGACGAAAGTAGAACCATACAAGTACGGCCTAGCACTCTCTTTCGATTGTTGCCCACCTTGTTTCAGGATCCTTCAGCTTGCGGCTGATGAAGCAAACGGGGTGCTCCCTACCTTTCCCATCCAGTTGACTGAGTACGGCACCTATTCCTACATTCAAAGCTTCTGTCTGCACAATGAAGTGTTGGCGGTAATCAGGAGCTCTGAGTACTGGGGCTTGGCAAAGAGCCTTTTTCAGGTTTTCAAAAGCCTGATGGCACTCCTCGTTCCATTTAACCTTTTTAGGAAATTTGCGCGAGGAGATGACATTCAGTGGAGAAGCTATGGTCCCATAGTTCTCTATGAAATTCCTATAATACCCAGTGAGGCCTAGGAAGGCTCTCACCTGGGTTTGAGTAGTCAGTGTTGTCCAATTTTGCACAGCTTCAATTTTACAAAGCAAAGGCCTTATTTCTCCACCGCCTACCTCATGCCCAAGATAGACTACCTTACTCTGTCCAATTTGGCATTTACTCGCCTTTATGGTCAGATTGGCTCGTCCAAGAGCCTGCAAAACATCTCTCAGGTGGGTTACATGTTCTTCCCAGGAATTGCTGAACACTGCGATGTCATCCAAGTATGCCATGCAGAAGTCCTCCATCCCATTCAGAACCGGGTTTACCATCCGTTGAAACGTAGCAGGTGCATTTTTCAATCCGAAAGGCATTACCTTAAACTGGTATAAGCCAACGGGGGTAGAAAATGCAGTTTTCTCCTTTGCATGGTCTGTCAGGGCTATTTGCCAATAGCCTGACGTCAAGTCAAATGTGCTGAGGAACTTGGCGGCGCCAAGTTTATCCACCAACTCATCTGTTCTTGGCAAAGGGTGGGCATCAGTCTTGGTGACTGCATTAAGAGCTCTATAATCCACGCAGAATCTAAGTTCTTTAGATCCGGCCTTTGGTACTAACACAACTGGGCTAGACCATGGACTAGTAGAGGGCTCTATTACCCCTAGATCAAGCATCTTGATGACCTCACCTTTGATGTGGGTTCGTACGTTTTCTGACATGCGGTATCCTCTGCTTTTGACTGGCAGACAGTCACCAGTGAGTATGTCGTGCTGGCCCCAAGGGGTCAAGCCTGGTGAAAGCGAGAACAGGGGGGCAAACTGATTCAACATCGATTTGCACTCGTCTTGTTGCTCGGGTGTCAGATTGGAGGAGAGATTTACTCCTTCAATTTTTTCTTCTAAAGGCAAGCCTCTGAGGAGATCCGGAAGAGCTTCACTCTCTTCTTCTTCCTCGGATGATGCTAGAAGCAACGCTCCTACATTAGGTCGTGAGACATACGTTTTAAGTCGGTTGGTGTGAAAGACTGTCGGAGCCTCCTTGGGGTTGCCCAAGTCCACCAGATAGTTAACCTCTCCGAGTTTACCCACTACTCGGAAGGGTCCCATCCACTTATCTTGCAAGGCCCTCTGCCTTGTTGGGATCATAACGAGAACGAGCTGGTCTTGAGCGAACTCAACCATGTTAGCCTTTTGATCGTGCCAGTGCTTGACCAATGCTTGTCCAGCTTTCAAGTTATCGCTTGCTTCCGTCATCATGTGCGACATTCTCCTCCGGAGACCTATGACGTAGTCAGTCACTCTGAGTGGCTTGGGGGAAGGAGCACTCTCCAACCCCTCCTTAATCAGGGCCAATGGACCACTGACGGGATGACCATAGAGGAGTTCGAAGGGCGAGTAACCTACGCCCTCCTGAGGGACTTCTCTATAAGCAAAGAGAAGGCATGGCAGTAGAAGGTCCCACTTGCGCTTAAGGGGTTCCTCTAAAGCACCTATCATGCTCTTCATGGTTCGGTTGAACCGTTCTACCAACCCATTGGTTTGTGGGTGGTAAGCCGTTGAGAACTTGTAAGTAACTCAGCAGGATTTCCACATGGCTTTCATGTAGTGGGACATAAAGTTTGACCCCCTGTCAGAGATTACTTCCTTCGGAAACCCGACCCTAGTAAAAATACCAAGGAGGGCCTTAGCCACAGCCGGAGCTGTAACAGTCCTCATAGGAATGGCCTCAGGATACCTAGTAGCATGGTCTACTACAACAAGTATAAACCTGTTGCCTGAGGAGGTTGGAGGATCAAGGGGACCAACGATGTCAATCCCTATTCTCTCAAATGGGACTCCCATGACTGGGAGAGGCACTAAAGGTGCCACATTCTTGGAACCAACCTTACCAGAGATCTGGCAGGTGTGGCAGCTCCTGCAGTGTTTTTCTACTTCGGCCCCCATCTTCGGCCAATAGAAGTAGAGAGAGAGCCTTTCCTTAGTCTTCTTGAAACTCAAGTGACCAGCCAAAGGAATCTCGTGGGCTAACTGCAAGAACTGTGGTCTGTTCTCTTGGGGTACTACAAGTCGTTTGTAGTCTCCAGGTGCAGACTCGGTCGGTTCACTGTAGAAGAGGCCATCTTCCCAGTGCAACCTGTATTTCCCAGGCTCTTGCCCTTCAGCCTGAGCTTCTGCCTGGTAGCGAAGACCTTCCAGAGTTGGACATTCTCTCTGTCCCTTACTGAAGTCTGCCCTGCTGGGTCCACCTTCTGCCAGTAAAGACTGCAGCTCAGGATGGTCAACAGGATCCAGATCTCCAATGAGTTCCTGGCCTTCCATTAGCTCTTCCTCAGAGTCTAATTCTACCACACAGGGTCGTACCTCCCTCTCAGCCTCGGCTGGAGGTGGAGTTACGGGTGTAACTGTGGACAACCGCGGGGAAGTCCGTGTTGGCTGCATTGGAATGCGGTCTGCTGGTTTCGGGGTAGAAGACTTAGGTTTCCCATTCGCTTCTGATTTCTTGGAGACAGCGGCTGACAATTCCAGTGGAGCAGGAGTGATATCTTTCTTCATCATCTCCTGGAGAGTACCGCGCATGGTCCTCTCTCTTGCAGGTCTGGTTAGCTCCTGTAACCGTTTACTAGGAGGTCTGGGAGTATGCGATACAACTCCGAGAGTTTTCAAATCATTACCCAACAGTACGCGTCCTGGTACCTCACTCTGTATGCTGACAGGTATCTTCACACTCATGTCGTTACACTGGATGAGAACTGGTAATTGGGGAAGCATCTGCACAGGCCCTCCAGCTAACTTGGTGAGGCATTTGGGTGCCTTAGCAACATCCTCAGCCTGAAAAAACGATTTATCCACCACAGTTATGCTGGCCCCAGTGTCCCTGATGGCAGGAGTCTCCTACCCATTCACCTGGACACTGTCCTTATAATACTCTTTAGTATTATCGGGGATAGAATTATAGACATCTAAATTCTGTTGTTCCCACAACCCCAGAGATACTAAAGAAACGCTGGCTGAGACTCCAATGGGTTCGTCAGCTAGCAGTAGAAAGTTTCCACTTGCCATTTGGACTTCCTCCTCTGGAGCGAAGGATAAGGAGACAAGCTGGACCCCTGAAGGTTTACCCTTACATCTGGGATCTCCTTTCACGTGGTCAGTCGAGCCACAAACAAAGCATTTCCCAAATGCTTTTTGGAATGGTGGCTTGTTCTGACCTCCTTCCGGTTTGGCACCAGAAGGCACACTATTTTGCTGTGGTTTTCCCGGTGGCTTACCCTTCTGATTTTGTTTGGGGCCCTCTTTGGAATGTGAGTTATTAGAATTCTCTTTTGAGTCTTTTTTAGGCTGTTTTCCCTCATCCTTTTTCTGAGTTGCCCCAGAATCCTTATGAGTAGCCCTGTTGGCAACCCACAAGTCAGCAGCCTTAGCTAGCTCCCTGGAATCCAATGCCTTCGAATCAGCCAAGTGCTGTCTGAGCTCAGGAGAACAGGCATCATAAATAGACTCCAACATAAAAAGATTCCTCATACCCTCATAAGTGTTCACTTTGTAACCCTTAATCCATCCCTCTAAGTTTTTCAACCCTTCACTCACCCAGGTAGCCCAAGGGGTACCATCATGCTTTTTGAGGGTTCTAAACCTCTTAAGATGCTGGGAAGGGGTCTTCCCGAATCTAGCTATTAAAGCTAGTTTCACACTTTCGTAATCCGTCTTATCCGCCTCCCCCAACTCCATTACCACATCAGTCGCAACAGGAGGGAGCCTAGAGAACAAGCATTCCCGGTGATGTCCTGGAGCCCATGATTGTATTCAAACAGTTTCAACCAATCCAACACATCCAATATCGGTTCATACATACCCACTAATTCCTTTGGCATCTGGGGTTTTTTGGGACTGGAGCTCCTAGAGGAACCAGAGGAGAGAGAAGCATTTTCCATAGACAACTTTTTCATCTCTAACTCGTGATTAAGTTCTATTTCCCTGAGTCTTAACTCAGCTTGCTTCTGCTCAGCCTGGGCATTCATCCGTCTGAACTCCAGCTCTTGGTTTCATTCAGATTGAGCCAAGAACCGTTTGTATTCTAGTTCGAGCTTCATTTTTTCAAGTTCAAAATAAGCAGGGTTACTTGTGGAACCTGGTATGGGCCCTGTAGGCACAGCTGGTAAGGCGGGTAGAGGAGCAGGGGAGACAGTTTTGTTAGCCTCGCCGTTCTCGTCAGCCTCTTCATCGCTATCATCAGAATTACGATTCAGATCAACACCATCACTGTTATCTACAGTCGCTGGAGAGATTGGTTCCTCTGAACCAGTACCCAGACTTTGGTTCGCCAGCAATCTCTCGATTAGTTCTAACTTTTTGCCTCTTACAGAAAGATTTGCTTGCCTACAGAGAGCTCGCAGACTCTCCGTATTTTCACCTGACAAGGACTCTTGACTGTAAGTTTCCATCGTAGACATGTTTTTTGAAAGTTGCTTTTTGTGCAAAGTTTTGTGGTTAGTTATCCTACAGTATCGAAAAGCACTCTAAACTGTATACTCGATACAAATCCCACCGCTGCCACCAGTGTTAGGCGGAAACCTGTGCAGTTCCCTCTGGGACCACTGCAAAAGATTTAGGACTACAGGCGTTTGGCGGTGAACCCACTTGGTAGCAGTCTGCACCACACAGATTCACTTGGTAGCTGGGGCTGAGCAGTCAGACTTCTCTCAAGAAAAGTTGAGCAGTATGTGGAGTATACAAAATAGGGCAATTCTTCACAGCAAGACAAGCAAACACGCAAACGAAGCTTAGTGTAAAGATATTAAGGTATTTATTTATAACAGAACATCTATGAAAAACACTATGGCACTATCACGGCAAACACATCAAACACAATTACCCTACGAAAACGAAAACGATCAATCCCCCTAGCAATATCTCGACAACTCTAGGTGCTACCGGTACCACTTATTTTCAGACAGAGGTGTATACCTCAACCTAGATGACACTCGAATATTAGTTAGGACGGGAGAGAAAAAGATAGACAGGTTACAAAATCAACACAGTTCAATACTTAGCGGGTAAAATGCACGGCAAGAAGGCAAGAATCACAATAGAGCATAAAGTTCAGAGGCCAGGCCCACTCGGAGAGAGGCAAGGCGCGATGTCCCAAAAAGTCTCTAGCGGAGATGCATTCAAGTCTTTGTAGCAAATTGTTATCGACAGATTGAACCAGTTCAGAACAATAAATGAGAAAAGCTTGGAGGCGACCCAACGGAAAGGAGAGGATTAAGACACCTTATTCAATCCGATCGAAAGGGAAGCCAGGCGGACACGGTACCTTGTTGTGGAGGGCAGCTCTGGCGGGGGCAGTTGTTCCTGGTGGTGGATGCACGTCGGGTCTTTGCCAAGAGTAGAGAGGTTCTCGTCGTCGAAGAAAAGTGAAGTCCGGTGCACCACCAGGGAAGAGACCAGCCGCGGAGTGCTCCATCACAAGGCACCACCTTTTGGTCACGGTACAGGGGTAGTGGCTATCCGGTTGCCGAGGTGCTCTGCACGGGCAATTCGACCACTGCATCCTGAGGCGAATAAAAAGCAAAGGGGACTGGTTGTTCCCACCAGTCAGGGGAAGAGACTCTCCGGCAGGGAGATCTCCTCTGTCATCGGGAAGTGTTGAGTCGGCTCAGCAGGGCTCCACCGGAGGTGTCGTCGTTGCAGGTCGGCTCAGCGTTACCCTCGTCGGATTCTTAGGTCCTGTGGCGACTTCTGAAGATCCAGTCCCAAAAGCCCTGCTTTTATGCAGAAAACCCCCATTCATTCAGCCTAGCTGTCAATCAACACATGCTAAGTGGTGAGCGGGAAGGCTCACCACTTGGGCCAATCACTCCAGAGTGCGATCGGAGTTGGCAAGGCAACTCGGTCCAGGGTGCCTAAACCCCCTCCCACACCCCTGTGGTAACCCAGACAGAATGGCACCACTTTGGAGGGTCTCTGTACAGAGCCCGCCAAAAGTGGAACAAAGGGCTCAACCTTTGGTTTAGGAGTCACAGAGACGAACACAGACGCCATTTTACAAACCGAGTTCTGGCAGAAAATACCATCCGATAAACTTATTTAAGATAAGTAGACCGGTGGTACGTTAGAGATTAACGAGAAAAAGTATCAATCTCCAACAATGGGACGAATCCCATAGGGTTATGTTCGGGGACGAACATAACAAGTAGTTTCCACTGCCACCAGCCAAAACTCGACGAGGGGGGACGGGACAGTGCCCCCTCGAGTAACAGGTCCAGGAGTAATCGAATTACCCCTATTAGTACGTCCACAATAAGATGGTTTGTACTAGTCCTGTTAGTAAATTTAGGTCTAGTAAAGCCAATGGTGACTTTACATGCCCGGGGAGACAGTAGTCAGTCCCCGGGTATGGAGTCTATGGTGGGGGTCCACTAGGATGCCCCAGTGTTACGGCACGTAGGGTGCGGTGTAACACACATAGAAAAACATATGAGACCCTGTGGAGTAAAAGACCCCATAGCCCATCGAACACATTGACATTTCAAAGGAATTACACACATACATGTCCAAGAGTGGGAGGAAAAGAGTCTCACTCTTGGCAGGATGGAAAAAAACAAACTCCCGAAATCCAGCAAAGCTGCTGGGGGACTCACTAGGTCAGGAAATTCAGCCTAAACAGAGAATTCTCCCTAACACTGCTGCAGGTCGTGCTCTCAAGGGGTGTCTCTGGCTGCACCTCCCCCGAGCTGTATTCAGGTGTCGATTCGGATGATGAGACCTATGTGCCGTCGCAGGTGAGTGTTCCTGGGAGGGATTCTGTTCTGTCCGACCCACCTGCACCAGGGTTAGAACCCTCAATGGGGATGTCAGTGTTGGCAGGTATGCCTTTGGTGGTTACGAATGCAGGGTCACACTCCGCGACATCTGATCCTGTTCCTGGGCCAGCAGATCAGAGGGGGAATGCAGTCCTGCAGCCTCAGGCAGTGCCGGCACAGCAAGGCGCAGTTCGCCTTGCCCCAGACAGGTGTGGTGCCCGCCGACGTGGTGGCCGTCCGCCACCTGGCAATACCGCATGGGAGCAATCCATATACGGTATGGCAACCCAACAGGCAGCATCATCAGAGATGATGGCTCAGGCCATGAATAGGGTGGCCACTTCCATTGTCCCCCCCGAAAGGCTGATGGAGCGACTACAGCAGGCAACAGATTCCATCTGCCAGTCACACAGGGAGAACATGTTGGCGTCCGACAGGGACAGGCGAGCGGCACTGGCGACTTTGCCGGAAGCCATTTCCATAGAGTCCCAGGGCCACAGGGAAGCCCTGAGGGTGGAACTCCTTCACCTCAGGACAACTCTTGTTGAGCTTGAGGCTTCAACAAACAGAAGGACAGAACAGCAGCTGGAGCGTCTCACACGTACGCTCTCAGCTGAGATGCAGGCAACTAGGGTGGAGGTCCGGGCATCCCGTGAGTTGTTGCATGGAGACCTCCACACAATTATACTCCAGAACGAGACCTACCACACCCGCATGCTTGCTGCCATGGAGGAACAGACTAGGGCTTTGCGTGGGCTGCCTCCCATTGTGCCACCACCTCCTGATGCAACTGCAGAGGGTGAGGAGAGCGACAGCAGTGATTCTCCCACAATAGGGTAGCCGTGTAGGCCATGAGCCCATTGAGGTGTTTTTTTTTTTTTCGCAAGATCCACACAGGTGGCTTTTGGTGTGCACCCTGTCCTCGGACCTCCTGGGTGGCCTCCCCCACCCCCCCGGGCCCATTAATGGCCATTTTTGATTTCTTTTTTGACATTGACGTACATGGTGACATTGGACTCCCATTCGATGTGTGGGCAGTCAGTAGTCAATACTGTGTATACATTCATAGTGCATATTGTTGTTGTATTGTACACTGCATGATGTACTGATATGTGCCTCTGCATCCATCTCATCCTCCGAATTGCAGGTCCATTTCTCATGTCTTCACAAGGCGCTCCACCTTGGAACTGGAGTCCATGTTGTAAGCAGTGCACCTACACTCTTGCGTGGCGCTAACACTGTATACTTGGAAGTGTTCAAAGTGCTGGCATCATCAGGTAGTGAGGCTAGCACATTTTTAAGTCTGTAATGTCATGTTTAAGGTAGGTTGGAGGTTGTGTAGGTGATTGGTATTCTTGGTAAGTATTTGGTAATGTGGGTTGTAGGTCCTGCATTACTGTGAGCATTTCATGTGTGGCCATGTTTCCATTAGGGACACTGTAGCTGGTGACACTTGGGGCATGTTGTGGGGATTAATTTGTTTGCTCTCACATTGCATGACATGCCATGGTGTGTTGTGTGGCCGTGCCGGGAAGGGGTTGGGTGACATGGCACTGTTTTCATGTATTATTTTGCAAGTGGGTATTCATTTCTGCAGCATGGAAGTGTGTCTTTTGATGACACTGCATTGGTGGTGTTTGTGTAGGTAGGGATGCACACATTGTGACACTTCCACATGAACAATCTCAGGCTGCTATGGTTCTGACAGTTGACTGTCCCTTTGTTGGTCATAATTGTCAGGTCGAGTCATCATTGCTTATCAGATGGTATGTGCCAGGGCTGTATGCACTCCACAAGGGTGTGATTTCTATGTGAAGTAATTAGCCACCAGCTGCGTACGGGCTGCCTCAACCCCGTGCCCTCTCCCCTCCCATGCGCAGCGGGCGTGCATGTGGTTGGGGATGTGGGGGCACCACCATGTCCACAGCCGGGCCCCGGCGTGTTGCAACATTGTACAGGACACATGCTGCCACTATGATCCTGCACACTACTGGGGGCGCATATAGCAGCTGCCCGCCAGAATGGTCAAGGGAGCGAAAGCGTGACTTGAGCACTCCGAATGTGCGCTCCACTATGCCCCGGGTTGCAATATGGGCTGTGTTGTATCTTACCTCGGGAGGCGTGATGGGGTTCCGAATTGGCGTCATCATGTGGGTGCTCAGAGGGTAGGCACTGTCCCCTGGTGAGGAGGTGATGGGTATCATTAGTGGGGTAGTGACATAACTCTGCATCTGACATGCATGCATGTGCAGTGGCATTCATACTCACCAAGCAGCCATGTATCGCCATGCCGCCCAGCTTCTAGGTCCCGGCTTAGGGTAGACATTAGGTAAATGAAGCTGTCGTGGGTGGACCCTGGATTGTTGGCATATACTGAGGTGATGATTCCCTTGGCATTACATACTACCTGCACATTGATGGAATGCCAGTGCTTGCGGTTTCTATAGATGTGCTCAGATGCCCTGGGGGGACGTAGTGCCACATGGGTGCAGTCAATGGCACCTAGCACTTTGGGGAATTGTGCCACACCGTAGAAATCGAGGGCTGCAGCCTGCCTTTCTGCAGGTGTCCTGGGCAGGTATATGTGCCTACGGACTGATGGGCGTGCAGTGATGATGTTCAAGACCTGGTGTAGGCAGCGTGACTGCGTGGCCTGTGACACCCCACCCACTATGGCACTTGTCCGCTGAAATGATCTAGTGGCCAAGAAGTGCAGTACATTGAGGACCTTCTCCAGGGGGCTGAGTGCTTGGGAGCACAGGGTGGGTGATGTGGGGTCATCCTCCCACTCACTGACCAGGTCCAGTATTATGTGTGGTGGAAACCTGAACCTCCCATACACCTGGTCATCAGGCATCCCAAAAAGGCTAGTTCTGGGAGTGAAAATTCGGGCCCTCACTATCCTCCTCCTGCTCCTTTGGTAACCCACGGCCACTGCTGCTAGGAACGGTATATTCATCCTGGCGCCTGAGCTTGTTTGTTGTTTGCGCGCACTTTTATGCTGCGCGGGTCGACGTACGCCTGCTTCATGCTGGCGTACGTGTTTCAGGATTGGACCATTTATTTTTCGGCGCGTCGTAGGCGAACGTGTGAATCTTCCTGCCCATCCCAGGAATACACGTAACACGCTCTCCCAGGCCCAGTCACGAGTGAATATTACCGCCCACCCCTGGAATACGAATACCCCACTCTCACAGGCCCAGTCGCGTGTGGAAGTTCACGAGCACCCCGAAATACATGTACCCAGGGCAATCGCGTGTGGAACTTCCCACGAACCCCGTAAAACACGTAGCCTGCTGGTATCACGTATGGAAGTTCACGCGGACCCATAATACACGTACCCTGATGGTATTGCATGGGAGACTGCCCGAGCACCCCAGGGATACACGTACCCAGGCAAATCGCACGGCTGGGGGGTGGGGGTCCAGGGGGACATGAGTGGGAGGCTGCAATGGTGGGGGGTGAGTGTGGTGGGAGACATGAGTGGGGGCCTGGTGGAGGGTGCCCCTGGATGCTGGGGGGTGGGGGTGGTGGGAGACATGAGTGGGGGCCTGGTAGAGGGTGCTCCTGCACTGCTGGGGGGCGGGGGTGATGGTAGACATGAATGGGGGCCTGGTGGAGGGTGCCCCTGGTGGCTTGGGGGTGGGGGTGGTGGGAGACATGAGTTGGACATGAGTGGGGGCCTGGTGGAGGGTGCCCCTGCATGGCTGGGGGGTGGGGATGCAGGGGGACATGAGTGGGGGCCTGGTGGAGGGTGCCCCTGCACTGCTGGGGGGTGGGGGTGATGGTAGACATGAGTGGGGGCGGCCTACTGGAGGGTGCCCCTGCACTGCTGGGGGGTGGGGGTGGTGGGAGACATGAGTGGGGGCCTGGTGGAGGGTGCCCCTGGATGCTGGGGGGTGGGGGTGGTGGGAGACATGAGTGGGGGCCTGGTGGAGGCTGCCCCTGCACTGCTGGGGGGTGGGGGTGGGGGTGGTGGTAGACATGAGTGGGAGCCTGGTGGAGGGTGCCCCTGGTGGCTGGGGGTGGTGGGAGACATGAGTGGGGGCCTGGTGGAGGGTGCCCCTGCACTGCTGGGGGGTGGGGGTGATGGTAGACATGAGTGGGGGCCTGGTGGAGGGTGCCCCTGCACTGCTGGGGGGAGGGGTGGTGGGAGACATGAGTGGGGGCCTGGTGGAGGCTGCTCCTGCACTGCTGGGGGGTGGGGTGGTGGGAGACATGAGTGGGGGCCTGGTGGAGGCTGCCCCTGCACTGCTGCGGGGTGGGGGTGATAGGGGACATGAGTGGGGACCTGGTGGAGGGTGCCCCTGGATGCTGGGGGGTGGTGGGAGACATGAGTGGGGGCCTGGTGGAGGGTGCCCCTGCACTGCTGGGGGGTCGGGGTGGTGGGAGACATGAGTTGGAAATGAGTGGGGGCCTGGTGGAGGGTTCCCCTGCACTGCTGGGGGGTGGGGGTGGTGGTAGACATGAGTGGGGGCCTGGTGGAGGGTGCCCCTGGTGGCTGGGGGGTGGGGGTGGTGGGAGACATGAGTGGGGGCCTGGTGGAGGGTGCCCCTGGATGCTGGGGGGTGGGGGTGGTGGGAGACATGAGTTGGACATGAGTGGGGGCCTGGTGGAGGGTGCCCCTGGAGGCTGGGGCATGGGGGTGGTAGGAGACATGAGTGGGGGCCTGGTGGAGGCTGCCCCTGCACTGCTGGGGGGTGGGGGTGGTGGGAGACATGAGTGGGGGCCTGGTGGAGGGTGCCCCTGGTGGCTGGTGGGTGGGGGTGATGGTAGACATGAGTGGGGGCCTGGTGGAGGGTGCCCCTGGATGCTGGGGGGTGGGGGTGTTGGGAGACATGAGTGGGGGCCTGGTGGAGGGTGCCACTGCACTGCTGGGGGGTGGGGGTGATGGTAGACATGAGTTGGACATGAGTGGGGGACTGGTGGAGGGTGCCCCTGGATGCTGGGTGGGGTGGTGGTAGACATGAGTGGGGGCCTGGTGGAGGCTGCCCCTGCACTGCTGGGGGCTGGGGGTGCTGGGAGACATGTTTTGGTGATCAGTAGTGCAAGGTGACATGTGGGTTGGCTGGTGGGCATGGCCATGGTGGATGGGTTGCCTGTGGGACATGAGCAGGGGTGCAGGGTAGTCCCCTGTGGTGTGGGCTACCTGCAGGGGCCGTGGAGGGTGTAGAGGGAACACCTAGGTGGACCCACACGGCCAAATCACGAGTAGCATTCCCCGGCACCACCGAAGTACACGTACCCAGGACAATCGCGTGTGGAACTTCACGCGCATCCCGAAGTACAGGTACCCAGGCCAATCGCGTGTAGAACTTCCCACGCACCCCGAAGTACACGTACCCAGGCCAATTGCGTGTGGAACTTCCCTCGCACCCCGAAGTACACGTACCCAGGCCAATCGCGTGTGGAACTTCCTGAGCACCCCGAAGTACACGTACCCAGGCCAATTGCGTTTGGAACTTCCCGCGCACCCCGAAACACACATAGCCAGGCTAATCGCGTGTGGAACTTCCCGCGCACCCCGTAGTACACGTACCCAGGCTAATCGCGTGTGGAACTTCCCGCGCACCCCGAAGTACACGTACCCAGGCCAATCGCGTGTGGAACTTGCCGCGCACCCCGAAACACACGTACCCAGGCTAATCACGTGTGGAACTTCCCGCGCACCCAGGAACACATGGACACGCTATTTTTCACACAGCGGGTGTCCGTGTTTGTCGGTACCCCTTTGCAACTCATTTGTCCTAGAGGGCCACTGTATGGACCATTCATCATGGCTGTATATGGGTGCTTTTTGTTAGCGCACATTTTGGCCCACATTTTTTTCAGGCGCAGGGGCGCTACCGCCTGCTTTCTTGTCGTGTACTTGTTTGGCCCTGTGCGCGTCTTTGACCGTGCGCTGGTTTGCCCTATTCGATTCCATGAATACGGGTTGTAGGCGAGCGTGTGGGCGTTCCGCGCACTTGCCGCCTGTACTTTCCCTGTGACGCCCATATTTTCACGCGTTGTTCCCCATACCGTGGCGCACGCTGTTGGATGACCTGTGCGCTGGCGTGCGCGGCGCACATTTTTAGCGCACATCCAATGTTTTTCTCGCACACGGACTTCCCTGCGATTTTCGCACTTGCACTGCGATTTTCGCACTTTTACTGCGAATCGCACGTTTTGGCACCTCTGCACAGGAATTTTCGGCGCACATTAATTCCATGAATCGACCCCTAATTGTGGCTGCCCAATGCACAATCATACACCACCACATACATCTTTACCATCATACTCAGCCACTCATGCACACAGCATACATACATTGCAGAGCAGCCCAACCCATACCTTCTTTTTTTTTCAACAGACCACAAAGAATGCCTACCAAAAACCAATTCTGTAGAAAGCAACGCAGAAATAGAGCAAATGAAAATAAAAGTGTCCAAAATAAGCATCCATCTCTAGCAGAGTTTGTACAAAAAGTTCAAACAAAACAGCTAATACAGTCATTAAGTAAAACAAAACAAGCTTCCAGTAGAGAAACTTTGCCTCTTCTATCAAAATGTAAAGCGAAACAGAAAATGATTATCAAGAATTCAGCTACCACTACTGCTAAAACTGCTCCTATAAATCTTGATATACTAGCAAGTAACCATACCAAAAAAGTATTTTAGCAAAAATGCTCCGCCACAGAGTCTTTCAGAATCTTATAAAAACAGGAGACAAATCATGCACAACCCTTAAAACCTACCGTAGAAAATGAATCTTAGAAGCTTTGATAGACAGTGCAATCCTTCTCAATAGAAAGTTATTTGTTTTAGTGTTAAACAGAATGAAACCACTAACAAAACTAATTACTAAATTACAAAAAATACTTCCCAAGAAACGGAATGTCAACAAAAATAACTTCTTAAATATCTGTGGAGGTGAATGGAGTCAGACCACGAGCACAGAACCATATTTTAATGAAGAAGCATACAAACAAAACCAAACAAACACATTTGCCCTACATAGCAGTGGACGAGGTTATGGAAAACTTAATAATACCATAATGCAACAAGAAATACTGCTTACAAAAATATCCCCAGAAAAGTCAGAATTACCTCTCCATTCGACTGAACCAGAACATCCAGTATACAAATGGCCACGCACGTCAATGTGTAACATTCCCAAAAAAATCTTTCAAATCTTTACGGCAGTTCCTCAATCAGTATGTGAAAGGCAAAGACAAAATCAAAATGAAACTGGTGAAAAATATGGATACCTGTCCAGGTGCAAATACCAAGGACTTCAAGGACATTCATTAGCCTGCATTTCAGGACCTATTTGCAAAAGCACCTTCCATCATATCAAAATGATATCAACACATCATACAACTATAGGAAATCTAGTCTATAAACTGTACTATGCTAAAAGTCCTGCTTTAGCACTAGCCAATTTAAATAACAATCTTCTACATGGTACAGCCAAAGACCTACTCGAAGAAATCAGCCATATCCAGAGTAAATATTTTGGAAGTGAAATCCACTTACAAAATGCAATAGCTTTACAACAGACTAGCAACAATTCTACACATGGCAACCTTCTACTACACACATAAAAAAAAGAAATACTAAAATTCAAAAGTACAACCGCTGAAGTACCAAACCATGTGTGTGTGTTGCCGCAGAACTTTTTATAAAAGTAACACAAAAACTGTAGACGTAACATACAAAATAGAAAACAATGAAGATTCCAATTGGTTTGAATTAGCTCTCTACCTTATAGCAGAAAACAAATACGAAATACCTGACCCCTTAACACTTTGCATTTACTGCACTACAAAACTGGACAACAATCAAACTCCTTCACGTGCTATGACAAATAATTTGGAATTATTCCCTCTACCAAAACCCCTGCAACAACTCAATTTATATGAGAGCATCATAATTCAAACTGTGCACCCATTTCAAGCAATAATACGCCTTGAACCAAAAACAGCAAAATTACCTCAGATTGAATTGGTGAAAGGCATTTGCGGCAAAATGTGCACACTCTAGGAGTGCAACGTCCAATAGAACAATTTTTAATTGTCTTAGTAAATGGTGTACCTACAAAAGACAGAAAAATGTGGCAACAACTTGTAGACTTACATAAAGTTAGACAAGCCTTGCAATATCTACAAGACAATAATGAATACTACAAAGAAATAAATATTGTGAAAACTTAAGGGAAACAACTGAAATAATTCAAGTGTCACCAGAAACTGGTCAATTTGTACTTCTAGATCCTGCTATTGTATCCAATATTTTAGACCATTATACAATTCATCCTTTCCACTCCAATGACACCATAAAAGATGCACTAGAAATATACCAAATGTGACAAACAAAAGGATCACCAATCAGCGTATGGGAACAAAGTATAGAAGCACGTGCTGTTCCTCTACTCTTTCCTACTGGCAAAGGAGGAAGGTACGATAATAGACCTATTCAAATAACAGCATCAGAATACCGCTCGTTACGGATGTATTCTGAAGACATCAGATTTAGACAAAATGTGGAATACATATTCCACCTACTCTTTGAAAGTGAACTATCAACTCTATGTTACGGAGCTGCAGACACATTAAAATCAGGAACCCACTTTCAAAATATGTCAGCTATGCAATTACTACAAAAAGTGCAAAAAAAAGATGAGGTTTTACAATCAAGCATTACAAATCTGTTAGCAAACATGCGTGGTACGAAAGAGTACTGGTTCCGACATCACGGAGATGTACGTTGTATGATAAGAAACCTTGGCTCACCCACTTGGTTTGTTACATTAAGTTGTGCAGAATATGCATCGGAAGATCTACATGATTTCCTACGCATATCAAACAAAAACAAAACAAACATAGAAATACTAACACCTGGAGAACTTTGTTCTCTAGATCCCGTTAATGTTTCAAGATATTTCCATCATCGCTTCATTGCTATGCTACACTTTATTTGTAATAAAACTGTTCCTCCCCTCGGAGAAGTGCAACACTTCTTTTGGAGAAAAGAATACCAAGCCAGAGGAGCACCACATAGCCACATGATTTTATGGATTAAAGATGCTCCTAAATTTGGTCAAGAAAGTGATGCCACTGTGTTACAGTTTATCAAAAAATATGTCACTTATGAAATTCCATCAGAAGCAACAAATAGTGATCTTCATGAACAAATTGTACAATTTCAAAGACACAAATGTGGCAAATATTGTTGTTGCAAATACAAAAACAAAGGGAAATACTACACCAAATGCAGCTTTGGTTTCCCTAGACCGGTTACAGAAACAGGTGAAGTGAACAACTTCATGTCTTCAGTTAGACATAGTGTTAAAGGTAAATCACCTAAAAATAAATTTTACATAAAAAGAACAGAAGAAGCAAAATATATCAAAGATTACAATGCAATCATTGCCCTATTGTGGAATGCAAACATAGATATGCAGTACATTGCAGACAATTCCACTGCAGTTGCATGATATGTTACAGCCTACTTAACCAAAGCAGAAAAAACAGAGCTTCAAGATCTCTGGAATGACCTGTCATCGGACAAAACACTGTCTCAGAAATTGTACAGCTTGGGCATAAAAATGCTTGCCGACAGAGAATGTGGCTGATATGAAGCTGCAGATCGTTTAACCTCTACTGCTTTGTATGGAAAATCTGAAAATATAGTATGGCTAAATCTTGGTCCTGCTAAATCTAGAAAAAGAGTTCTCAAATCGTACGACGACATAGAAACAATAGACAAAAATGATCCCAACAGCCAAGGCATTTTGAAAAACAATTTACTAGACACATACTACCCAAACAGAAGTATCACTTTGGAAACCAGGTGTCTGTACCACATAGCCCAAAACTTCAAATACAAAAATAATATAAAACCCGATGAAAAAAAAGGTAGATGCAGAGTGAAAAATTGTGAAGGCAGCTTAGGAAAATTTACCAAACCAAGTTTAATTAATCATATCAAATTGACATTAAAAACTTCTCAACATAAAGAACTATATTACGTGTCCCTGCTACAACTCTTTAAACCATGGAGAAAAGAAGTAGAAATACTAGATAACTATGACTTCTATGAAGATGCTTTCAAAGCAAATGAAAGCACTATTACAGATGTAAACTTTACACAGTACAAATGAATGTTGCACAATAAACAGCAACACAAAGAAGAACTCCAGGCCCAACTAGATAAGGACACTCCTGACAGTAGTCAACCTTCTGTAACAAGAAGCCAAGAACCACTGGGACATCCACTAATAGCAAATGAGGCAGAATTAGCTATGACAGAAGTGGAAAACACCATGTGTCAGTATGAAGATACAGAAGACTTAAGTATACTACAATCAAAACTAAACAATGAGCAGCATAGCATTTTTCAAGAAGTAACAAAAGAAATTGCACATGGTGTACAACATGAAAGTAAAGAATGTACCTGCCAAAATTGCAAACCTATACTAGTATACGTCAGTGGTAAAGCTGGTTCAGGCAAAACATTCTTAATCAAAATCATCATCAAGTTCCTTCAACAATTGACAAACAACAAACTGTCAGCTGTTGTAACTGCCCCCACAGGTTTAGCTGCCTACAACATAGGCGGTGTCACTTTACACTGATTACTACTCCTGCCAGTAGAGCACCAAAACAAATTAGAATATTACAAAGTTTCTGCAGAAGCTGCAATGGAACTATGCAGAGTGTTAAAACAAATGAAAATGCTGCTAATAGATGAAGTGAGCATGGTCTCCAACATAATGTTGGCTTTGATTCACCTCAGATTACAAGAAATACTTAAAACAAACTATGAAGAGCTCTTTGGAGGAAAACACATTATTGTTTTCGGAGATCTTCTTCAATTGACACCAGTGAAAGGTGAACCAATTTTTAAAACCTTAGGACACAAACTCTGCCGGGAAAACTGTTGGCAGCATAGGAAATGTCAACCTTTGGCAACATTTCCAATACAGAGAATTAACAGAAAACATGCGACAGTCTGCAGACCTCACCTACGCCAACATTTTAAAAAGTATTAGAGTTGGTGTACTATCTCAAGAACCACAAGCAATATTAAAAACCCGGCACATCCATGCACTTTATGGCCATAACTCATGTGCTACTGATGTTATAGAACAATTAGCACACAAAAATGTCAATTGTATGTCCTTAATGCCAACTCTTGCAAGCTGTTCCAAATTCAATGAAACAATGTTGAAAAAAGAAATGCAACCAATAATTGAAATTTGCTCCCCAGACAAACTGGACATAAATGGTATGACACTACCCATGTGTCAACAAGCCACAACAAGACTTAGGGGCCGATTCATGGAACAAACGTGCGCCGAAAATCTTTGCGCAAGCATGCGCAAGCGGAAAAAAACAGGCGCACGCGTGCGATTCATGGAAGTCCCTGCGCGTGTCCCCCCCCGGGATGTGCGCCAAACCCGTGCATGGCACACAAGTCACTGCAACATCGCGAAAGGCGTGCGCGACGCGCACAGTGAAAGCGCACAACCTCAGCGCACACACCAGAAAGTGGGCGGGACATGGGGCGTAACGCGCGGAATGGGGAACAACACGCGAAAATAAGGGCGTAACTGGGGATGTACTGCAGGGAAGCAGACGGAACGCCCACACGCACTCGAACCACACGTATTCATGGAATCGAATAGGGCAAAGCCACGCACAGCCAAAGACACGCACAAGCTGAAACACGGCCGCCACACGAAGGCAGGCGGTAGAGTCCCAGCGCATCAAAAAAGTGGCGCGCGGGAAGTTAAATACGCGATTGAGCGGGGTACGTGGATTTCAGGGGTGCGCGAGAAATTCTACACGTGATTGGCCTGGGTACGTGTATTACAGGGGTGCGCGAGAAAATCTACACGCGATTGGCCTGGGTACGTGGATTCCAGGGGTGCGCGAGAAATTCTACACGTGATTGGCCTGGGTACGTGTATTACAGGGGTGCGCGAGAAAATCTACACGCGATTGGCCTGGGTACATGGATTTCAGCGGTGCGCGAGAAATGCTACACGCGATTGGCCTGGGTACATGTATTACAGGGGTGCGCGAGAAAATCTACACGCGATTGGCCTGGGTACGTGGATTTCAGGGGTGCGGGAGAAAATCTACACGCGATTGGCCTGGGTACGTGTATTACAGGGGTGCGCGAGAAATCCTACACGCGATTGGGCCTGTGCGAGTGGGGCAGTGTATTACGTGGGTGTGCGGGAAGTTGAAGAGGTGAATTGCCAGTGTGGGTCCTCCCAGGTCTCCCCTCTACCCCCTCCATGACCTCTGCAGGCAGCCCACACCACAGGGGACTACCCTGCACCCCTGGTCATGTCCCGCAGGCAGCCCATCCACCATGGGCATGCCCCCCAGCCAAGCCACATGTCCCCTTGCACCCCCACCCCCCAGCACTGTGGGGCACCTGCCAGCAGGCCCCCAACCATGTCCCACTCATGTCCCCTTGCACCCCCACCCCCCAGCAGGCCCCCACTCATGTCCCCTTGCACCCCCACCCCCCAGCACTGTGGGGCACCTGCCAGCAGGCCCCCAACCATGTTCCCTTGCACCCCCACCCCCCAGCAGGCCCCCACTCATGTCCCCTTGCACCCCCACCCCCCAGCACTGTGGGGCACCTGCCAGCAGGCCCCCAACCATGTCCCCTTGCACCCCCACCCCCCAGCAGGCCCTCACTCATGTCCCCTTGCACCCCCACCCCCCAGCACTGTGGGGCACCTGCCAGCAGGCCCCCAACCATGTCCCACTCATGTCCCCTTGCACCCCCACCCCCCAGCAGGCCCCCACTCATGTCCCCTTGCACCCCCACCCCCCAGCACTGTGGGGCACCTGCCAGCAGGCCCCCAACCATGTCCCACTCATGTCCCCTTGCACCCCCACCCCCCAGCAGGCCCCCACTCATGTCCCCCTGCACCCCCACCCCCCAGCACTGTGGGGCACCTGCCAGCAGGCCCCCAACCATGTCCCACTCATGTCCCCTTGCACCCCCACCCCCCTGCAGGCCCCCACTCATGTCCCCCTGCACCCCCACCCCCCAGCACTGTGGGGCACCTGCCAGCAGGCCCCCAACCATGTCCCACTCATGTCCCCTTGCACCCCCAGCAGGCCCCCACTCATGTCCCCTTGCACCCCCACCCCCCAGCACTGTGGGGCACCTGCCAGCAGGCCCCCAACCATGTCCCCTTGCACCCCCACCCCCCAGCAGGCCCCCACTCATGTCCCCCTGCACCCCCACCCCCCAGCACTGTGGGGCACCTGCCAGCAGGCCCCCAACCATGTCCCCTTGCACCCCCACCCCCCAGCAGGCCCCCACTCATGTTCCCCTGCACCCCCACCCCCCAGCACTGTGGGGCACCTGCCAGCAGGCCCCCAACCATGTCCCACTCATGTCCCCTTGCACCCCCACCCCCCAGCACTGTGGGGCACCTGCCAGCAGGCCCCCAACCAGGTCCCCTTGCACCCCCACCCCCCAGCAGGCCCCCACTCATGTCCCCCTGCACCCCCACCCCTCAGCCAGCACTGTGGGGCACCTGCCAGCAGGCCCCCAACCATGTCCCCTTGCACCCCCACCCCCCAGCAGGCCCCCACTCATGTCCCCCTGCACCCCCACCCCCCAGCACTGTGGGGCACCTGCCAGCAGGCCCCCAACCATGTCCCACTCATGTCCCCTTGCACCCCCACCCCCCAGCACTGTGGTGCACCTGCCAGCAGGCCCCCAACCATGTCCCCTTGCACCCCCACCCCCCAGCAGGCCCCCACTCATGTCCCCCTGCCCCCAGGTCCTGACGAAACGCAATCATGGCAGTAATGGGCAGCATACCCAGCACAAACACCCAGCCAAGGATTGCATCCACCCACATAGTAGATGCAATTACATGATACAGCCCCAATGGCAAGTATGTAAATGAACACATGTCCCTCACACACACATACACAATGGGTGCAAGTGAATGTCAAAACCCATATCATGACATGCATGAAACCAATGAGAAAATACCACAAATGTAAGTAATAAATATATGTATTAAAGATGAAAATGAAGTAAAGAAATAAAACACACAACAATGGGGATGACAAAACAAATGGTCCATGTCCGAGAACTAATAGAAAAAATCAAAAAACAAAGGAATCCAAAAACTAATGTAGTCCAAAGCAAAATAATGGGGGGAAAAATAAGGAAAAACCATTGCCTCATGGTGAACACAAATATAAATCCAACAAATGTTTTCCAAACATCAAACTATGTACAAGAATATCCCAGGGTCCATGAGCCCAACACCATAAATTAAACCTACTACTACTAACTAATAATAAAAATATATACAGAAAAGTGGCCATTGTCCGAGCGGTCCAAAAAAAACTTAAAAAATAAAGGAAACCTAACACTAACTAACTAAAGAACTATATACAATGGCAGCGGGCAAGTCCTGCGGCTCACTCTGTGATGTTGCCGGCCAGGGCATCCTCGAACTCCATGTCGATGTCCCGGAGGCGGGACTCTGTCCTGGCCCCGAGGTCTCGCAGGGACAACCCCGTGTCCACCTCAAACTCCCTGCGAGCTTCCTCGAGGCACTCAGCCCGCCTCAACGCCCGACGCATGGAGAACTCCGCCCTGACCATGGTGAGCCGCTCCTCTTCCGCCCGCTGCCGCTCCGCACCTATCCGCTGGACCAACTGCTCCCACACGGAAGACTCTGCCATCCCAGGGTTCTCCTGCCCTCCGGCCGATGCCTGCCCCTCTGATCTTGATGGCCCCGAGCCATGATGCCTCCCACGTCGAGCCTGCTGCTGCCTCCGACGCCACTGCCTCTGCCAGCACGACGGCATCCAGGCTGATGGAATCCACCGATGCCGTCGTGCACGTGCCCTGCCAGATGATGCCGGCACATCCTCCATCTGCAGGGGGACAGTTGCTGGTGTGTCCACCCCTGCTGGACCTTCGACTCCCGACTGTGGCAGGGATGGGGTCCCCACCGAGCTGGCTGCGTTGGTCGGGGCAGGTCCACAGGGGGCCCTGGTGGCATCTGGGCCGGAAGACGGCATGGAGCACGACTGGCGCATAGCCTCCACAGAGGAGGAGAGGGTCGCCAGAAGGCCACACACATGTAGGAAACCCCCGACCATGGCGGCTCCCAAATGGTTCACGTACGCACGGTGCTCTTCGTGATGATGTGCATGCTCCTCCCGGGAAGCATGCACCTCATCACGAATGCCAGCCGTGCGCAACGCGACACCAATCAGGACCCTCTCCACACGGCCAGGGGTCCCCTCGTCCGCAGGTAGAGGAGTGTCAGATGACATGGACATCTCCCCTACCTGCGGCCGGGCCTGGGATGGGGCATCCCTGCTGGTGCATGGTGGTGCAGTCACAGTGTCAGGGACAGTGACATGCACAGGCACCTCCACGGCGACCTGTGCTGCCTCCTGCCCCTGGCCCTGGACTGCACCACTTGCACCAGCGGGGATGCCCCCACCAGGCCCCATGTGTGGCTCAGTAGCGGCCTCCTCCCCCTCTGTGGAAACCACCAACCTGGATGTCTCCACGCCGTCTTCCGCCGGTGCAAGCCCCTGTGGGGGCTCACCCACCCCTTCCGCTGCAGCCGTGGTGGCATCCCCGCCGCTCTGCTCCACAGCGCCTTCTCCGCCCTCTTCTTCACTTGCCACTGTGTAGAGGGAGACATAGAACACAAGCATCAGGGTACTGTACAATGGTCCCCTAGACAGGAAGCAACAGCAGATGAGTGGCACTGTCATACATCACTTCCATCATGTCCCTCCACAACACATGGGTCAGTGCAGGCAAAACACATACAGTAACAGGCATGGCGCATGCCATGGACATTTGCATACATGACCAAGGGACTCATGATTCATACAATGTTGGTTTTAAACTCACATGCATCATGGGTCTTGCCATCACATGCACACACCTCACCGTAGTTCCATCCATCTGGCCACGTACACCACAGACGCAGTGGATACAAGGATGACTAGGCTGCATCAGTGAATCTGAACATTGTCACAGACATGTGTCATGCATCCATGGCAGTTACAAGTCACAGACACGCAGTTCAGACACACACACATGGGCACCATACGTGTACATGGGACCAGCACCCATCCCTCACCCCCACCCATGTCCAGGAACAGAGACTGCCATGCTTCCATGTGTCCATTCCGCACAGAGCCCCCCATGTTGCAATAGAACACATGCACCAACCATGTGGTTCACACATCACTGTACTCACATGCCTGACCATGATGTCCCTGCACACACACATACGTACATGGCCTATGTCACACATACAGGCAGGTATCAGACAACCAGCACACTGCAACATGCCCTGTCTCACACAGTAATGCTTGGCCACTTACCGGCCAACTCCAGATGGGTCTGCCTCTGAAGGATCTGGGCGTGGAGCGCTGGGTCTACGCGTTCCAGGACCCTCATCTGGATGTCACTCAGGCGTGCCCGGCCCCCCTCCGCGAGGCGCCGGGCCTTATTGAGGGTCCTGGACCTCAAGTCCTACCAGCGCTTCTTGATGTGCTTGATGTCGCGGGTTGCCACCCCCTCCGCGTTGATGGCAACCACTACATCGTCCCAGATCCTCTCCCGTCCTTCCTTGTTGGCGCGTGGTCTTCCGAAGAGGGCATCATAATGCCCCAGGACATGCCCCACCAGGACACCAACTTCCTTCTCACTGAAGCTGGTGGCCCTCTGCCTCTCTGGCTGGGGGTCGCCACTGGTCTCAGATGGTGCTTGCCCCGACATGGCGACCCCTGAGGCAGGCGTGGGTGGGCAACTGGGTCCTGGGGCTGGGCTGTGGAGCGATGGTATCCCAGTCGGGAGTCTACTGTTCCAGCAGGGGTCGACACAGCAACTGGACCCCTGCAGATGGCTAATGTGCAGGCACCAAATGGCAGGGCACGGTGGCAGCAGGCAGGCAGGCAGGCAGGCAGGCAGCAGCAGATGGCACGTGGGAGGCTGCTCGGGGCACTGGAGGGCAGTGATTCGGCCTTCTGGGCAGGAGCGTGGTCTTCCGTGTGTATTCGTGTGGCCAGCTTGATACGGAGTGATTTGGCACATGAAAAATCTGCACGTCAGCGTGTAATTCGAGGAAAGGCCCGTAGCGCGTAAGCGCGTCTGCACGCATACGCATTTTCATTGGACCAAAGGCCCTCAGCGCGTGAGCGCGTCTGTGACGTGTCGTGCGAGGGTGTATCCCTCGTTGCACGTGATGACAGAACACACGTGGATTTCAACCAATCGCGTGTGAAAGTTCACGCCACCCCGGAACACACGTACCCAGGCTAATCGCGTGTGGAACTACCCGCACACCCGGAAAAACACGTACCCAGGCAAATCGCGTGTGGAAAACTGCACGTCCGCGTGTAATGCGCGTAATCGCGCGTGAAAAACTGCACGCCCGCGTGTAATGCGCGTAATCGCGCATGAAAAACTGCACGTCCGCGTGTATTGCGCGTAATCGCGCATGAAAAACTGCACGTCCGCATGTGACGTGACGCGCGCGTGCGTTTCCCTCAGCACGGGTTAAAGGTGAGCAGGCCCAGCAGTTCGCTGTACGTGCCTTCCGTGGAGACCGACGTGTGTTGCTGCTTCCAGTTGTTTCGCGCGCCATCTACTTCACAGCTCTCAAGGACGTATCTCTTCTCTTGGCGGGGGTATTGGCTACGTGTGTTTTTCTGCATCGCGCTAGTCAGACGGTGAGTCGCAAACGCTCCTTTTCCCACTGCGGGTGCCCCTGTGTATTGCACCCATTTTCGATGTCATCGTAGCCTGCGTGTCCCACGCGTACGCGTTATTCGTGTTACTGGGTGCCACCGCGTACTGCGGGAGGTCAAATCCACGCACGTAGGCTGCAGGGTTGCGTGCACGGTTTTACTGCAGTTTTGGGGTGCCTGAGCGTTGCGTGACCCGTCACCCCATCCCTGGGGTCACATACAGCCTTGCAGGTGCAGGGGGGCTGTTAACATCTTGCTTCCCACCCCCTTCACCCCAATTGCCCAGGTCAATTGTGGTGTACACCTCCCATTGGCACCACTCCATCTGTGCCAGCACTATTACATCTGTGCCATGGTTGGGAGGCCACCAAAGGTGAGGGGCGCCTCAGCTGGGCGTACTCCTCGTGGCGGGCGTGGTCGGGGACGTGGCCGTGGCCGTGGTGACCAGGGAGTAGGGGGACTCCAGGGTGTCCAGGGCAGCCACAGAGGGGGAAGAGGCAGGGGTGCGCCACTTGAGCACAATGTTGTGCCATGTGTTGGTGCAGCCATGCCACCACCCCCTGTGGTTCCGGGGGATGCAGCTACTGCATCTGGCACTGGCACCCGTATGACCCAGCAGTCCGTTCCATCGACTGCCACAGGCCCAAGGGTAGCGGTAGCTGCAGGTGCAGCTGTGGACACCGCCACCCAGGCTCAGGGTCTGCCAGCGCAGGCTGCGTTGGCACTTGAAGAGCCCTTGGTAGATCTCCAACAGGCCAGGGGGGAAACCATAGGGGCACGCCGGGCTGCTCAGACCAAGACACGTGTCCCTGGGGCTTTCATGTCATCTGTTGCCCCGAACAGCCGGGTGTTGGCAAGTGCAGGGGCAGATGCACCCAAAAGCACCCCGGTTGTGAGTCTGCCAACCAGGACCGTTGCGGTCAATGACCCTGCCACAGCTGATGTTGCTGCGCAGGGTCCATTAGTGGGCACCCAGCTGCCACTGACACAAGTCAGGCCTTTGGTCATCCCTCCACCTGCCACTCCCTCGGCTCAATCCACGTGTATCACGTGAGGTTCTGCATGCAGACCTATGTAACATCGCCACACAGAACCAGGCTCACCTGTCCGGCAGACTTGCTGCCGACGAGGGGCAAGCTGCGGCTAGGCGTGGCCAGGCTACTGTGCCACGTCCTCCTTTCCAGGATGAGCCAGACTCGGACGACCATCTATCTCCCACATAGGTTGTGCTGTGCAGGCGTTGAGCCCATGGAGGTATTTTTTTTTGGCTCAGCATCATCGCATGTGGATGTTGAGCAGCACCCTGTACCTCCCCCCTCCTGGGTGCCTCCCCTCCCCCCGGGTCGTATGTGGCCATTTTTGATTTTTCTTTTAGTTTAGTTAGTTAAGTTTCTGTTTGATAGTTAGTTTAAATAGGTAATGTAGGTTTTCCATAGTTAGTGTAATTAGTTAATAGTTGAGTTAGTTTAAAATTTGTAGTCTATTGTGCTTTCATGTGACAGTGCGGTGCCTTGTGGTTTTTGAAGGCATCCACTGTCTGTTCCAGCTGGGCCCTTCATGGTTGTCTTGTGTATGTGTTTGCTGCTTGGGTTCCTTGACTCACATATGCCACTCCTGCCTCCCTTATCCATGGGCTCGCAAGGATGGTTCGGTGTTACAGAATTTTACACAAGGGCTTTGGACTGTCATATTTGTGGCATGTCTGGTGATTTGTGACTTGTGTTGACACCCCTAGTGGGGATGATTTAGGTGTAATTGTCCACTGTTCAGCTTTTGCTAGATGGGGTGTGTCATGATTAATGTGGACATTGATTGCTATGCATTGTGTATTATGTCTCATATCTTTCCTGTACACGTGCCTGTTGCAATTCATGCTGTAGATAGTGTTCCACACTTTGGAAGTCAAAGACGGACTGATGGTGTGATTTGTGATGTGACTCTCTGACATGGTCAAGTAGTGAGATGCCTGATGAGACACACACAGATCACTTTGATGCATTAATCATTTGTTTCATGCACTTTCTGCAGGGGGATGAGGCACCAGAGCACCTTTGCCAGCAGACATGGCCCATTGGACGAGGGAATTCCTGACCCGTTTGTTGGTGCCCACATGCACATGTGTGCACGAGCAGAGCCACAGTGATTGCAGACCCACATCCTAGAACTGCTGACATGTTCCAAGGAACTCCAGGCAAGGTGAGCATCACAGGGGGGCCACGACACAGCAAAGCTTGCACCAGGCGAGTTGCACATGCAGGCTTAGTCACAGCACTGAGGGTGAGCTTAGACGAATATTGGTGTTGAAGCACACAATGCAGCTCAGATGTGTTTGTGGACTGATGGCTGTTGATAGTAGGGTTGTCTGGGACACATGCAGGGGCAGTGGCACATACCCTGCGGTACACCAAGGTTCATTGAGGCACTTGTATCAACCATGTAGCCTTCCGAGACATGGAAAGGGGCAGCTCACAGGGACATACAGCAAGGGACATACTTGGGTGCAGTGCATGTCTATTCCACGTACTTCATGATAAATGCACTGCCAACTTTGTTTTGGTCATGGTGGTACGCAACTTGCTCTGTAGTCATGGCTTGCCATATGGGTCTGTCTGCTTACCCAGGGAACATTGCATGTTGTGTGAATTGTGACACATTGGTGTTCCATTTGCCACGCCCCCACCAGCGCCTGACTTACTGCATTGACTGTGTATGACCTGTCACAGGGGTGATGTTATATATGGGTACGAAGCATCGAGCACTGATTGTCTGTTTGTAGAGTAGTTTGTTGCTATGGGGCATGTTTTGTGTTGTGTTTTCGTGTAATTGGCACATACAGGTTGTTGACTGTGTCTCTCTTTGCAGCATTGCAGTGCTCCTGTAACCGGCCCTGAGAGTGCGCAGGCAGGAGGCCAGCACTCAAAACCAGAGCTAAGTGTCTTGTTGTTTTCCTTACAAACTGCCCTGCATAGGCTTGCTGGGGAGTGTACTGATGCACGGATGTATGTGTGGTCCTATTTGGTATGTTTTTTTCCCTAATCACCCGTGATCCTATGCAATTATGAAACCTGTACCCTCTACCCGGTGTTCCTGCTTCCCGTGCCTATCCAAGCAACGTTCCCTGACCCTCTTTCCCCACTGGGGTTGCGGATGCCTGTGTAAGCCCCGAACTTGCAGGCGCCAAAACCCTAGAGGGGGTGGTTGGTTCGTACCACTCCTGAGCCTGGACTACAGAAGGCCATGACAATGATGTCCAAGTTTGTTTGGATTGTGTATGTGTTCATGCAGGTTGTACATTTTCGTGCATTCCCTAGTTTCATGTGTCATTCCTCCTCCCCTCACCTGCCACTCATTCCAGTCATCCAGTGTGTCTACACCTGTCCCGACTGCATATCCCTGAACCTCATTCCCCACCATGATCTCAGGGGCCTGTGTGAGTTTGACCTTGCAGGCACCCGGGACATGGTGTGGGTGATTGTTTCATGAGACTCCCACGCCTGTACAGGGGACCTGTGACAGTACACATCCATTCATGGTGCATCATCCTATGTCATGTACCACACATGTCTCACATCCTGTCGTGACATTGTTCTGCTGTGCTACCTTGGTTGTTGCATCATTGTGGTAGTACTTGGCGTTTGTGAGGTACTGCTACGTCAAGTCATCTACTGGAGGGTGTTTGGGTTCGTTTTCATGCCTTGGATTTTGTGATTTTGGAAATGAGTGTGGATTCTGAGGGTTCAGGCATCTTTTTACACACAAGGTGGGAGATGGACACGAAGGGTAAAGGTGATCCTGTGGCCAGGTGGAAATGAGGGTTGGAGGCTCCATGACCCAGGTGCAGTTGTTCAGCGGGTCATGGTCATTTGCGCGGGAGGGGGGGGTTGTTGTTGATAGTTGCATTGCCCTGCAGTGTGATGGGAACTCTGACATTGTAATGTTGTTGTCCTATGTACATGTTGTGTTCTGCTGATCAATGCCTGTTCATGTGTTGTGTTTTCCTTTCAGGTGCGAGGGGATAGTTGTGGTTTGACATGCTGGGGTGTACACATGGTGGATGTTCACATGTGATGTGTAGGGAACACTGATGGTCACTTGAGTGCACATGCATATGTGGAGTGCATGTCCCTGCAGAACCACACACTTGCACTCGGATGCACTCCATGTACTCCCACCCTTGCATATCCACGTGTACACTGTTTGCCTTCTGGTGCCCACTGTGTCCCGGCAGCACATGTTCTGTGACCGATTATGGTTCCAGTACATGCCAAATTTGATGTTTGATGTAGTCTGTCACTTAGATGTGATGCTCAGGGTGTACATCACACGCAATGGCTGTTCACTGTGCTGTGCGCTGAGCAGTGTGATGCAGGAGTGGGACACTGCACACATGAGCTGCAGTGTTGATTTTGCAATGCATAATGTGCATATAGACAGGCATTCATTGTGATGTTACGTCTACGACTGTTGCAATGCATTTGGAAACGACTTATTTTGGGTGGGACATTTTGTTGGTCTGTCATTTCATCTGATTCCGGGTCAGGCATCATTGTCCGATGCCACTGTACATTTAGGACATGGCAATGTGTACCTTATTGTTACTGCGTCAGTGTATGGGTATTGCTTGCCATGTCATGTTGATGTTTGGGAGGGTTTGAGTGACATGACAGTGATGGCCATGGCCTGTTTTGCAGGTGTGTGTGATGCACACCTTGCATGTCCAGGTCATCCGCTTCTCAGAGCAACTAGCTGGGGGTAGGTTTCTCTCCGCAGCAGGGCCCTCCCCCTGGAACAGACTTCCTGCCTGACTTGAACTTGAGGGGAACCATATCCAGTTCTGGAAGCACCTCAAGACCTTCCTCTTTGCTTCTGCTTACTCTCTGCCTCTCCCTTGCAGAATTCTTCACTGGAACTGCACAGGAGCTGCTACTGGGACACTCTCACCAACCTCGGTCCCTGGCCCAGCCACTGTCCACTTGCACTGCCACCCTGGCAACCCCTGCACTGCAGTACTGTCTCTCTGTCCCTACAGCCCTCCCTTCCCAGCACTTGTCTGCACTTATCTTTGCAGTTGCCACCAGGCGACCTATGTATTATTCTTTTGGCCTACTTCCCCTGTACTGGACTCCCCCCCACCCTTCCCCTTGCACTTTTCCCTTCCCCCTACCCCTGCACTTGCACAATCTCAATGACACCTGGCCTAGTAGTACCGTTCTCTGTGTTCCCTTGTTCCCCCCCCCTGCCTCATTGCGCCTTGGAATACTTGTGTATGGCCCATGTCATGTCACATGTCATATGTGTGCATTTTGGTTGCACAGGATAGCTTGTGTTTAAGTAGCTAGGGATGCAGACGATGTGGCACTTCCATGGCAACTATCTCAGGGTGGTAGGGTTGTGACAGTTGACTGTCACTTTGTCATCATCGATTGTCACCTGGTATGTGCCAGGCCTGTGTGCACTCCGCAGGGGTGGGAGTTTAGGTGAAAAATGTGGCCACAAGCTGGGTCCGGGCTTCCTCGCCACGTGCCCTGTCCCCTCCCATGGGCAGCGCCTGTGCCTGTGGTTGGGGATGTGGGGGCACCACCATGTCCACTGGGACGCCCTGCCGTGTTGCAACATTGTGCAGGACACATGCTGCCACAATGATCCTGCACACTACTGGTGGTGCATAGAGTAGTTGCCCACCAGAGCGGTCAAGGGAGCGGAAACGTGACTTGAGCACTCCGAATGTGCGCTCCACTATGCCCCTGGTTGCAATATGGGCGGCGTTGTATCTTACCTGGGGTGGTGTGGTGGGGTTCCGGATTGGCGTCATCATGTGGTTGCTCAGAGGGTAGGCACTGTCCCCTGGGGAGGTGATAATAATTGAGATTATTAGGGTTGGGATATTTGTCTGTGTGTGACTTGCATGCATGTGCAAGGGCATTTGTACTGACCTAGGAGCCATGTGTCGCCATGCTGCCCAGCTTCCAGGGCCCGGCTCAGGGCGGACATTCTGTATATTAAACTGTCATGGGTGGAGCCAGGGTAGTTTGCATAGACAGAGGTGATGATTCCCTTTGCATCGCATACCACCTGTACATTGATGGAATGCCAGTGCTTGCGGTTTCGGTAGATGTGCTCAGTGGCCCTAGGTGGACGTAGGGCCACATGGGTGCAATCTATGGCACCGAGCACTTTGGGGAAGTGTGCCACCCTGAAAAAATCCAGGACAACGGCCTGCCTTTCTGCGGGTGTTCTGGGCATGTATATGTGCCTGCGGACTGAGGGGCGCGCTGTCATGATTGCCAGTACCTGGTGTAGGCAGCGTGACTGCGTGGCCTGTGAGACCCCCCCCACTATGGCAGTGGTCCGCTGAAACGACCCAGTGGCCAAAAAATGCAAGACATTGAGCAGCTTCTCCAAGGGGCTCAATACTTGGGAGCAAAGGGTGGGGGATGTGAGGTCATCTTCCCACTCCCTGACCAGGTCTAGGATGATATGGGGTGATATGGGGTGGAAACCTATACCTGCCGTAGACCTGGTCGTCAGGCATCCCAAAAACGCTTGTCCGTGGTGCAAAAATGCGTGCCATGGCTATTCTCCTCCTCCTGCGGTGTCCCACAATCAGTGCAGCAACAAATGGGGCATTCATCGTCGCTGTTTGTTGTTTGCGCGCACTTTTATGCTGTGCGCGGGCGCGGGACGCCTCCGTGTGGGCGGACTCGTTGGTTTCCCGTATTCGGGTGTCATCGCGTGTGATCGGAGGGGAGCGAGCGTACACGCGATTGGCCTGGGTACGTGTGTTTCGGGGTGCGCGGGTAGTTCCACACGCCATTGGCCTGGGTACGTGTATTTCAGGGTGCGCGGGTAGTTCCACACGCCATTGGCCTGGGTACGTGTGTTTCGGGGTGCGCGGGTAGTTCCACACGCCATTGGCCTGGGTACGTGACGCCATTGGCCTGGGTACGTGTGTTCCGGGGTGCCGTGAACTTTCACACGCGATTGGTTGAAATCCACGTGTGTTCTGTCATCACGTGCAATGAGGGATACTCCCTCGCACGTCACGTCACAGACGCGCTCACGCGCTGAGGGCCTTTGGTCCAATGAAAATGCGTATGCGTGCAGACGCGCTAAGGGCCTTTCCTCGAATTACACGCTGACGTGCAGAATTTTCACGTGCCAAATCACTCCGTATCAAGCTGGCCACGCGTAAGCACACGGAAGACCACGCTCCTGCCCAGAAGGCCGAACTACTGCCCCCCAGAGCCCCGAGCACGCTCCCACCTGCCATCTGCTGTTGCCTGACTGCCTGCTGCCCACGTGCCCTGCCATTTGCTGCCTGCACATCAGCCAGGGGTGCTGTTGGTGTGACCACCCCTGCTGGAACCAAAGACTCCCGACTGGGATTCCATCGCTCCACAGCCCAGCCCCAGGACCCAGTTGCCCACCCACTCCTGCCTCTGGGGTTGTCATGTCGGGGCAAACTCCATCTGTGACCACTGACAACCCCCGGCCAGAGAGGCAGAGGGGCACCAGCTTCAGTGCCACCGAAGTTGGTGTCCTGGTGGAGCAAGTCCTGGGGCAGTATGATGCCCTCTTCGGAAGTTCCCGCGCCGACAAGGAAGGACGGACTCGGATCTGGACTGACATCGTGACTGCCATCAACGCGGAGGGGGTGGCAGTCCGCGACTTCCAACATGTCAAGAAGCGCTGGGAGGACTTCAGGTCCAGGACCCTGAACAAGGCCCGGCGCCTCTTGAAGGCAGCGGATGCCAAGGGGCGCCGGGGCCACTTGTCGGAGGAACAGATGAGGGTCCTGGAACACATATCCCCAGCGCTCCACGTCCAGGTCCTTGAGAGGCAGACCCGTCTGGAGTCGAGCGGTGAGTGTACATGCATCCTGATTGTGAGCAGTGCGTGTGGTGATTGTTCAGTAGTGTGCAGGTTGCACATCTGTTTGTATGGGGTCGAGTATGGGTGCGGGTGTACAGGTCCGTGGAGCTGACACATGCGAGGGCTGTAATGTGTGAGACATGGATGGTGCCTGTGTGTGTGGGCTTGCATGCCAAATGCAGTTGTGTGGGCACACAAGTTTGTATGAATGTGTATGTGAGTAGACATGTCCGTGATGTCACGCATGTATGTTGTTTTCAGCTGCATGTATCAGCGCTGTGTACATGTGCATGTGTGTGTATTTGACAAGGGTGCAACAGTGATGCAACATGGATGCATGTGACAGCAGTATGTGGAAGCCTGATGGGCAGATGTGACAAGGATGCCCGTCTGAACACTGCGACACTTGCCAGAGGTGTACACATGCATGCAAGTGTGGTGGTGTGTGTACATGTGTGGTGCACTTCCTGTGTTGCATGTGATGTCTGGCTCACCTTTGGCTGCTCATGCTGTTGTATGTGTATGGATGGTGTTGGCAGTTGCGATATGGCTGTGGTATGGCTCGTGTGTGCGAGTTGTAATGACATGTGTGTTGGGGATCGTGATGACATGTCTGAGGTTTGCCAATGCCACTCATGTACAACTGTCATGTGTGTATGTGTCCATTGTACATTGCCCTGATGCGTGTGTTTTGTTTCTCCCTGTCTGCAGCGTCAACTGATGAAGAGGGCGGAGAAGGTGCTGTGGAGCACAGCAGCGGGGATCCCACCGCCAGCCGGAGACGCAAGGCCCGGCTCCCCTCCCATGTTGTCATCTCGTCGGGGAGTGAGGAGTCCGGTGCCGCATCCCAGGCCGCAGCTGCCGGGGGGAGGTCCAAGAGGCGGAGGTTGCAGTTGGACTCCTCTGCAGCAGAAGGGGCAGCTGGGACCCCACAGGGCCCAACGGGGGAAGATGGCACAGAGTCATCCAGGTTGGTGGGGGGGTTTGGTGGAGGAGGAGGCCGTGCAAGCACCAGAGACGGGGTCTGGGGGTGGGGATCCCACTGGTGCTAGTGGTGCAGTGCAGGACCAGGGACAGGAGGCAGCACAGGCCGCCGCGGAGGTGCCTGTGTGCAATCCTGTCCCTGATCCTGTCCCTGCATCATCTTGCACCAGCAGGGATGCCTATGTCCAGACCAGTTTTCAGGCAGGGGATGAGCTGACGTCAACTGGCCTTCCTCTGCCTGCGGACGTGGCTATCCAGGCCCGGGTTGAGCCTGTCCTGGCTGGTGTGGCGTTGCGTCAACGGGCCATGCGAGGTGACCTGCAGTCTTTTCATGAAGAGACTGCACGTCATCTCGAATGGCTCGTTGACCACGTCAGCCTGCTGGGACAGGTCACCCAGGCCGGATTCCTCCGTCTGATGGGGCTTGCCACGACCCCCTCCTCAGCTGGACCCCCTACGCGCCAGTCGTACTCTGTGCCATCTTCCCACCCATCAGTCACCTGGGTGCCCTGTGGAGCTGCCTCTGACGGTGCGGCCAGGCTGGTGGAGGAGGCATCCCTGCCACAGTCGGGAGTCGGATGTCCAGCAGGGGTGGCCACGTCAACGACTGCACCCCAGCCGGCGGAGGATGTGCAGGCAGCAGGAGGCAGTGCAGGGGCAGAGGCACAGCAGCAGCAGCACCATGGTGGGAGCCATGAAGGCTCGGGGCCTTCGACATCGGAGGGGCAGGCATCGGCCGGAGGGCAGGAGGACCCAGGACAAAAAGTGTCTTCCGTGTGGCAGCGGTTGGGCCACGCCATAGATGCGGAGCGGCAGCGGGCGGAAGAGGCACGGCTCTCAATGGTCAGGGCGGAGAACTCCATGCAGAGGGCCCTGAGGCGGGCCGAGTGCCTCGAGGCAATCCGCAGGGGTTTGGAGGTGGACACGTCGACGGCCCTGCGGACCCTCGGGGCCATGGAGGAGGACCGCCTCCGGGACATTGAGGAGGAGTTCGATGATGCCCTGGCCCGGCACATCCAGAAGTGAGCCGTGGAACTAGCCCGCTGCCCTTGTACATAGTTATGTAGGTAGTGTTAGGTTTCATTTTTGTTTTTGTTTCATTTGGACCTTTTGGACATTGGCCACATTTTTGTATATATTTTTTTTATTAGTTAGTGTAGTTAGATAGGTTTCCTTTATTTTGTTGGGATAATGGACCCTGGCTTCTTGCATTGTACATAGTTGTAGACTTGTACATACTTTCTTTTTTAACATTCTCCATGGATCAATGGCTTTTATTTTTATTTCCCATTGGATTTTGTTTTGTGGACATTGACTTTGTACAACATTACTTTGGATTTCAATATTTTTTTTTTTTTTAATTTTGAACGGACATGCTTCTTTTCATTTTTTTACATTCACATTTCTGTTTCTTCATTTTTGATTCTATTCATGTTTCCTTTAATACATTATTTTTTTGTTGAACTTCAATGTGTGGTATCTCATTGTTTTCATGCATTTCATGTTATGTGTTTTGAGATTCACTGACACCCATTGGGTGTATGTGAGGGACATGTGTTTGTTTCGGAACTTGCAATTGGTGTTCTGTGATGTAATTGCAAATTATGAATGGGTGGATGCAATACTCGGGTGGGTGTTTTGCATTTGGGGGCAGACCATAGAGACCAGGGTTCTGGATTGTGATGACATGTTGGGTGGGGAACATGAGTTGGACATGGGTGGGGGCCTGGTGGAGGCTGCCCCTGCACTGCTGGGGGGTGGGGGTGCTGGGAGACATGGTTGGGGGCCTGGTGGAGGCTGCCCCTGGTGACTGGAGGGGTGGGGGTGGTGGGAGACATGGGTGGGGGCCTGGTGGAGGCTGCCCCTGGTGACTGGAGGGGTGGGGGTGGTGGGAGACATCGGTGTGGGCCTGGTGGAGGCTGCCCCTGGTGACTGGAGGGGTGGGGGTGGTGGGAGACATGGGTGGGGGCCTGGTGGAGGCTGCCCCTGGTGACTGGAGGGGTGGGGGTGGTGGGAGACATGGGTGGGGGCCTGGTGGAGGCTGCCCCTGGTGACTGGAGGGGTGGGGGTGGTGGGAGACATGGGTGGGGGCCTGGTGGAGGCTGCCCCTGGTGACTGGAGGGGTGGGGGTGGTGTGAGACATGGGTGGGGGCCTGGTGGAGGCTGCCCCTGGTGACTGGGTGGTGGGGGTGGTGGGAGACATGGGTGGGGGCCTTGTGGAGGCTGCCCCTGGTGACTGGAGGGGTGGGGGTGGTGGGAGACATGGGTGGGGGCCTGGTGGAGGCTGCCCCTGGTGACTGGAGGGGTGGGGGTGGTGGGAGACATGGTTGGGGGCCTGCTGGGGGGTGGGGGTGCAAGGGGACATGGTTGGGGGCCTGCTGGCAGGTGCCCCACAGTGCTGGGGGGTGGGGGTGCAGGGGGACATGAGTGCGGGCCTGCTGGGGGGTGGGGGTGCAAGGGGACATGGTTGGGGGCCTGCTGGCAGGTGCCCCACAGTGCTGGGGGGTGGGGGTGCAAGGGGACATGAGTGGGACATGGTTGGGGGCCTGCTGGCAGGTGCCCCACAGTGCTGGGGGGTGGGGGTGCAAGGGGGACATGAGTGGGGGCCTGCTGGGGGGTGGGGGTGCAAGGGGACATGGTTGGGGGCCTGCTGGCAGGTGCCCCACAGTGCTGGGGGGTGGGGGTGCAAGGGGACATGAGTGGGACATGGTTGTGGGCCTGCTGGCAGGTGCCCCACAGTGCTGGGGGGTGGGGGTGCAGGGGGACATGAGTGGGGGCCTGCTGGGGGGTGGGGGTGCAAGGGGACATGGTTGGGGGCCTGCTGGCAGGTGCCCCACAGTGCTGGGGGGTGGGGGTGCAAGGGGACATGAGTGGGACATGGTTGGGGGCCTGCTGGCAGGTGCCCCACAGTGCTGGGGGGTGGGGGTGCAAGGGGGACATGAGTGGGGGCCTGCTGGGGGGTGGGGGTGCAAGGGGACATGGTTGGGGGCCTGCTGGCAGGTGCCCCACAGTGCTGGGGGGTGGGGGTGCAAGGGGACATGAGTGGGACATGGTTGGGGGCCTGCTGGCAGGTGCCCCACAGTGCTGGGGGGTGGGGGTGCAAGGGGACATGAGTGGGGGCCTGCTGGGGGGTGGGGGTGCAAGGGGACATGAGTGGGACATGGGTGGGGGCCTTGTGGAGGCTGCCCCTGGTGACTGGAGGGGTGGGGGTGGTGTGAGACATGGGTGGGGGCCTTGTGGAGGCTGCCCCTGGTGACTGGGGGGTGGGGGTTGTGTGAGACATGGGTGGGGGCTGCCCCTGCACTGCTGGGGGGTGGGGGTGGTGGGAGACATGGGTGGGGGCCTGGTGGAGGCTGCCCCTGGTGACTGGGGGGTGGGGGTGGTGGGAGACATGGGTGGGGGCCTGGTGGAGGCTGCCCCTGCACTGCTGGGGGGTGGGGGTGGTGGGAGACATGGGTGGGGGCCTGGTGGAGGCTGCCCCTGGTGACTGGGGGGTGGGGGTGGTGGGAGACATGGGTGGGGGCCTGGTGGAGGCTGCCCCTGCACTGCTGTGGGGTGGGGGTGCTGGGAGACATGGGTTGGACATGGGTGGGGGCCTGCTGGCAGGTGCCCCACAGTGCTGGGGCGTGGGGGTGGTGGGAGACATGGGTGGGGGCCTGGTGGAGGCTGCCCCTGCACTGCTGGGGGGTGGGGGTGCTGGGAGACATGGGTTGGACATGGGTGGGGGCCTGCTGGCAGGTGCCCCACAGTGCTGGGGGGTGGGGGTGGTGGGAGACATGGGTGGGGGCCTGGTGGAGGCTGCCCCTGCACTGCTGGGGGGTGGGGGTGCTGGGAGACATGGGTTGGACATGGGTGGGGGCCTGGTGGAGGCTGCCCCTGCACTGCTGGGGGGTGGGGGTGGTGGGAGACATGGGTGGGGGCCTGGTGGAGGCTGCCCCTGGTGACTGGGGGGGTGGGGGTGGTGGGAGACATGGGTGGGGGCCTGGTGGAGGCTGCCCCTGCACTGCTGGGGGGTGGGGGTGCTGGGAGACATGGGTTGGACATGGGTGGGGGCCTGGTGGAGGCTGCCCCTGCACTGCTGGGGGGTGGGGGTGCAGGGGGACATGAGTGGGGGCCTGCTGGGTGGTGGGGGTGCAAGGGGACATGTGGCTTGGCTGGGGGGCATGCCCATGGTGGATGGGCTGCCTGCGGGACATGACCAGGGGTGCAGGGTAGTCCCCTGTGGTGTGGGCTGCCTGCAGAGGTCGTGGAGGGGGTAGAGGGAAGACCTGGGAGGACCCACACTGGCAATTCACCTCTTCAACTTCCCGCACACCTACGCAATACACTGCCCCACTCGCACAGGCCCAATTGCGTGTAGGATTTCTCGCGCACCCCTGAAATCCACGTACCCAGCCCAATCGCGTGTAGATTTTCTCACGCACCCCTGAAATCCACGTACCCAGGCCAATCGCGTGTAGATTTTCTCGCGCACCCCTGAAATCCACGTACCCAGGCCAATCGCGTGTAGAATTTCTCGCGCACCCCTGAAATCCACGTACCCAGGCCAATCGCGTGTAGAATTTCTCGCGCACCCCTGAAATCCACGTACCCAGGCCAATCGCGTGTAGATTTTCTCGCGCACCCCTGAAATCCACGTACCCAGGCCAATCGCGTGTAGAATTTCTCGCGCACCCCTGAAATCCACGTACCCAGGCCAATCGCGTGTAGAATTTCTCGCGCACCCCTGAAATCCACGTACCCAGCCCAATCGCGTGTAGATTTTCTCGCGCACCCCTGAAATCCACGTACCCAGGCCAATCGCGTGTAGAATTTCTCGCGCACCCCTGAAATCCACGTACCCAGC
Organism: Ambystoma mexicanum; assembly: GCF_040938575.1. NCBI lineage: Eukaryota > Metazoa > Chordata > Amphibia > Caudata > Ambystomatidae > Ambystoma > Ambystoma mexicanum. The sequence goes on from NC_090924.1 coordinate 1,117,937,106, forward strand.
CCAATCGCGTGTAGAATTTGTCGCGCACCCCTGAAATCCACGTACCCAGGCCAATCGCGTGTAGAATTTCTCGCGCACCCCTGAAATCCACGTACCCAGCCCAATCGCGTGTAGATTTTCTCGCGCACCCCTGAAATCCACGTACCCAGCCCAATCGCGTGTAGAATTTCTCGCGCACCCCTGAAATCCACGTACCCAGGCCAATCGCGTGTAGATTTTCTCGCGCACCCCTGTAATACACGTACCCCGCTCTGCGTTTGCTGCTGCCCTTTGTGCTGGATTGGGGATTTTGATAGCTTTTCCCTGCGCAAGGGGCGTTCTTGGGGGCGTAACTGACGCTGCTGCAGGGTCGCTGCGCCACTCTGCGCCACGGCTGGTTGTGGATGTTGGAATCCATGAATACGCTGTGCGCCTGAATGTGTTTCGGCGCACGCGGCTGGCGCAGACTACCGCACGCGCACACTGTGCGCCAGCCGCGTGCGCCACTTGTGCGCCGAATTCTATGAATTGGCCCCTAAATACCTTAGAAAATTCTATCTCCAACACAGCTGGTTTGGAAAAATTATAAAAATTATCCTTAAACTGTAGAGTAATGCTTAAACGTAACCTTGACGTGGAGCAAGGACTAGTGAATGGAGCACTGGATACAGTTGTTGGCTTTCAAACATACACACATGACAACAACATTCAGTTTGTCAATATTCTCTTTGACAAACTTTCAGAAGTAAAAAGGATAGGGTGCTCAATAGCTCGATTCCTTCTCTTCAAAGTCATGTATGTACGCAGAGAACAATTTTCTCTAACTCTAGCATACGTAATCACAATTCATAAATCACAAGGTCTTACCCTAGACAAAGCATTGATAGATATTGGCAAAACTGTAATCGAACCCCCGGGCTATGTGAGGGGGAGGTCTCCCCTCACTGCCAGGAGGCTGGATTACCTTCAGTTTCACATCGGCGTGCATAAAGCACGTCGGCGTGAAACTAAAAGTAAAATCACTGCAGCAACCGTTTTCGGCTGCTGCAGTTAAGAAAGAAGGTAAGATCCCTTCTGTCTCCGCGTCGATCTCCGGCTGTATTGCAAGACGGAGATCGAGGCGGGTACTGTCCAACGATACCCATTGTGTGGCATTGCTGCCGCGGATCGGGCGCAGGGCGCGCGATCCGTGGGCAGCAATGTCACAGGATCAATAGAGATCTGTTTATGACGCGGGGAGGGGGACTGCTTACTAGGTAAGCGACCCCCTTCCCCCCGTAGCCCCAAAGCATGGGCCCACCACGCTGGAGTCCCCTGGGGGCAGATGATCACTGCCCCCAGGGGTGAAAATAAAAAAATAAAAAATGTTAAGAAAATCGAGGGATGGGGGAAGATGGGAGGGGGTTTGGGGCCCTGGGGCCCACTAGGCCACCAGGGATATAGGAAAAAGTGGTGTCGGAGGTTCTCCCCTTTCCAAGGACACCACGTATATGAGGCATTGCTGGTCACGGATCAGCGCAGAGCGCTCGATCCGTGACCAGCAACCCACTGGACCACCATGGATTTGTTTGTGACGAGGAGGGAGGGGTGCTGCTTCAAGTAAGCAGCCCTCTCCCCCCCTGCCCCCAAAGCATGGGGGCACATATGTGCACAACCCTGGGGGCAGACGGCTGATCATCTGCACCCAGGGAAGGGGGGCAAAAATTAAAAAAAATAAAAAAATATAACGGGGATGAGGGGCCTGGGATTTTTTTTGCCCCCATGAAATGGTGGTGGCCCTCCCCCTCACACATCAAATGGAAAGGTGGGGCCGCCCCTTGCAGCACTCCCTGGGGGCAGATTTATGCCCCAGGCAGGAGTACATGAGGTGGCCCCACATCCAATTGGGGGGTGGGAGGGAATTAGTGTGCAGGCCCCCCAAAAGGATCGGGCCTTCAGGTTAGCCCCCCCTCGGGCAGATGGCTGATCATCTGCCCACTGGGAAGGGGACAAAACAAAAACAAAAAAACAAAAAATGAAAATAACGAAAGGGAATGTTGGGTGGGATTGGGGGGCCCCTAGCCACCAGGGATATATTTTACAGAAAAGGGGGGTGGCCCTCTCCCCCTCACCCCAAGGGGAAATAGGGGCACTACTTGTAGCCCTCCCTGGGGGCAGATATCTGCTCCCAGGAAGGGGCACCTGACCCCACGGAGGGCGGCATGAGATGCCCCCCTCTTATCTGCCCCCATGGAGGGCTGAATGAGATGCCCCCCCGCATTTGGTGTGGGGGTAGAGGGTCACTCCCATTACATTAGAAAATTACCTGGCGGTTTAGGGTGCCCCTCAGCCCGCCCTAAAGTATAGTGTACCTTTTTCATTGTTTTCTTTGTTTACAAAACTTGCCTTGGCACAGAGGGGCACATTGGTGTGTCAATCTGGTGCCGGGGTGCCCAAACCTTACTGCCCCACCCACTGGGGGGCCTGTCCCACCATTTTTGGGGGCCCTCTCCCCCCTCACCCCAAATGGGTGGCGGGGCCACCTCATGCAGGCCACCCTGGGCCTCCTACAAACGGCTGTGTGAGGTACACCTGCCTCCATTTGGGGTGGGGTGGGAGAGGGCCCCCAAAAATGGTGGGACAGGCCCCCCAATGGGTGGGGCAGTAAGGTTTGAGCACCCGGGTGCCATATTGACACACCAATGTGCCCCTCTGCGCCAAGGGGAGTTGGGTTACCAAAGGAAAAAAATGAAAATGGTGGAACGCTTTTTAGGGGGGGCTGTGGGGCACCCCAAAGGGTCAGGAATTTTCTAATGGGATGGGGCGTTGACCCCCCCAACCACAATGGAGTGGGTGCCATGTCATGCAGCCCTCCCTGAGACCAGATATCTGCTCCTAGGAACGGATGCCTGAGCCCAGGGAGGAGTGCAGGACAGGCCCCCTCTTATTTGCCCCTGGAGAGGGCTACATGAGATGGGCCGCCCCTCCAATTGGGGTGGGGGTGGAGAGGTGCACCCCCTTCACATTAGAAAATTCCACAGCGGTGTAGGGGGCCCCTCCGCCCCCGCTAAAGGCAGCCTGCCATTTTGAATTATTTTCTTTGTTTACTATACCTGCCTTGGCACAGAGGGGCACATTGGTGTGCCAATCTGGCGCCGGGGTGCCCAAACCTTACTGCCCCAACCACTGGGGGGCCTGTGCCACTATTTTTGGGGGTCCTCTCCCCTCCCAAATGGAGGGGGTGTACCTCACGCAGCCGTTTGTAGGGGGCCCAGGGAGGTCTGCATGAGGTGCCCCCGCCACCCATTTGGCCATGCACCCAAGACTCTAGGCCCTGGCCACAACCACCGCAGCATATCACACCCATAGATCACACCCATAGAATCAAACATTTTAACTATGTCATATGGGCAATTTTTATGTCCGCGGACACCGTGTGTGTTCTTAGAACAGTTTCAACTTGCCTGCGAACAGTACGGACAGGTATAGTGTCCTAAGGACACCTCCATTTACGTTTAATTACGGACATCTCGGACACCGGCTGTGTTCGTAGAACAGTTTCAACTTGCGTGCGAACAGTATGGACAGGTAGAGTGTCATTAGGACACCTCCATTTTCATTTAATTAAGGACATTCCGGACACCGTGTGTGTTCTTAGAACAGTTTCAACTTGCCCGCGAACAGTACGGACCGGTATAGTGTCCTTAGGACACCCCCATTTTCGTTTGGTTACGGACATCCCGGACACCGTGTGTGTTCTTAGAACAGTTTCAACCTGCCTGCGAAAAGTACGAACAGGTATAGTGTCCTTAGGACACCCCCATTTTGGTTGTTTACGGACATCAAGGACAGCACGGCTGTCCGCGGACACAACAAACACAACAGGGATGCCTGCCACCTAAATAGATACAATATTTGACCCATCTCTTACTCCCCCACCCTCCCCAAACAGTCTTACACACCAACACACTTGCCACTTCCGCGGACATGACGCAAGCCGATTAGCCAATCAGGACACTGTCCGCGGAGCGAACAGGGAAATGTGTCCGCGGAGAAGACATGGATATCACTAATTATTTGTGTCCTACTTTTTGGTCATTTTTTAAAAAAAACGTCTGGACGGATTTTCACTAAATTTACAAAAGCAAGCTTTCGGGACCAAGACACTGCTCCTGCCGCAAATTTGGTGAAAATCCGTCCAGCAGTTTGGGCTGTAGGCGTGAGCAAATTTTTTTCCCCATTTAGTCTATGGGAAAAAAAGAAGTTTTGGGACCCCCCTATACCTTTGCTCCTCCTGGACCAAACCTCACCAAACTTTGCTAAAAAGATTCAGAGTGGGCCATATACTTTTTTTTTGCAAAGTTTAGTGTGGATTCGTCCAGGGGGAGAGAAGTTATAAGCCACCCAAAAAGTGCTCCTCCTATGGGATTAGAAACTTAACCATAACTACACAGCCACTACCGTGGCTGTGTAATATATATATATATTTATATATATATATATATATATATCGGACACTCTGCTGAAACACAAACTGGCACCTCATGTTTCCCCTGATTTAGTGTATCCTTGTGCTGCCTGGTGTAAGATTTCACTAATCCTACTAACCTGTGCCCTCTTTTCCTATGCCCTACAGACCCCTTTGGATTTCTGATCATCACCTTGCAACTTTTCTATTTTGCTAGTCATATTTTCACTTATGACACATCTGGCATCTGCATTCCTAGCAGAATGTGAGAATAGGTTTTATAGTTCTTGTGATATAGTGAGATAGCTAGGATAATAGAACCCTATATAAGTATGTCATTATTCAACAGATACCATATTGGAAATCGAGCTTGCAGCCACCCATCTTGCTCCCCTCCAGCCAGGTCTGGAGCACAGGATATCAAGGTTAGTTTGGTTGTCTTTATAGTGAGATTCCATAAGCTTGAATATTGCCACTATATAGTTATCTGTGTTACTGTCTTTTCAGCCTGGTGCTCCATGGTGGTTCCTTGCTTTTTCACATGAACCACAGAGTTGCCTGTGCAGGTAATTCAGGGTGAGCCTTTGTTTCATAGGAAAGGTCACCCTCATAGAGGAGATCCTTGTAGGGTTACAAGATCAGTTCCCATCCTGTGCTGGTCTCCAATTCCTGACAGAACGACAACACTCCAAATTCCCAAACCTATATGGCATATTATGGCATAGATTTGATCCAACCACTTTGCACTGAGAGTAGGACTCTTTCTAATCCTTTTTACAAAAGCACGAACATGAAAGTAATACAGAGCACTAAGGCCGCACAACTAGATTTGTGGTCTAGTGGTTGGAAGGATCCAATAGATGCCTGGACATTTAAAACCCGAGCACTGTGAAGAAGATTGAGTTTTACTTTACCCGAAGCAGGTTCAGAAGCGAGAAGGAAGCCAGCGACAGCAGGGAGCAGAGGAGCACCTACCAGTGCCACCACGAGAAGCAGAAGGGAAGAAGGTACGCCGCACGTAGGCCTACAAAAAGAGACGCTGCGAAGAGGAGGCTCAGGCACAGTGAGTACCGGAGTGCAGACTGGACACCGGCAGAAGGAGGAGGTGCCCCACTGGAGAGACCGAAGATTGCAGAGAACACCAAAGAAACCAGACTACACCATTGAGCCCAGAGAAGGGAATTGGGACACTCGGCCACTTCACAGCGTATACTGCATGCTGATCAAAAGCCGATCAAAGGCAGAGACATTAACAGGGCATACCTGGGCAAGGGAGCTAGAATGCCGAATATATTTGAAAATGAAATAAATTAAAATGGGTCAGAGACACAGTACCAGAGTGTATTGAACTGGTTAATGTGGAGAAAGCCCTAGCAAAAGAGTATACCAGGCAACCTGTTGCGAGTCTAGGATCCGCACCCAAGTGAACACTGTGAACGTTCTGGCAGGCGGGTATACCAGGCAACCTGTTGTGAGTCTGGGACCTGCACGCAAGCCATAAAGTGAACGTTATGAAAGTACTGGCAATAGATAATACTGGGTAATGTGATTGCGAGTCTGGGATCTGCACCCAATTACAAATAGACTGTGAAAATCAAGAAGAGGAAAGAGAGCCTCTTGAGAGTGTGAACCATACGTCCTGGGTTTAACCCCTTAAGTGCTAAGGAAGAGTATGCTCATCCTTTTTGCATAGACCCCCTTAAGTGTGCAAAATCCAGGGGAAGGCAGCTATACCCCGTGGATTGGATGAATTGAATATCCAGAGAAAAAGACCTGTGTTTATGATCTTTGAGGAACCAGGGAAATTCAGGGGAAGAGGACCCCCATGTCCCCTCCTGAGAATTGTGGAACTTAGTATAACATTGACCATTTGTTTATTTTTGCACCTTTGGGACTTTGTATTGACACACTGGAGAAAGTGGCAGATGGCAAGTTGAAAGACTATACCCCTTTGCACATTATTTTGAGTTTAACATGTAGGGGCCATGTTAGGATTTTGGACACAGGACAGAGAACGTTTTATTTTTGGACATTGGGACACTGAACTCCTTTAATTTCATTGAGGCAGGGAAACCCCTCATAGTGGTAGGGTGACATAGGTGTTTTTCCAACCCTCTTTTTAGTTTAATAAAAGTCTATAGCAACCATCACAATACCCCTGTGTCTCAAATCTTACTACTGATGCTTTACACCTTACGCTTGCTTTTCCCAAATTGTTACAGGGGAAAACTGCAGACTAGAATGTTCTCATACAATAAAAGTTAAAACAATTCACACATACTACGGTTTTCCCAAACCTGCATATAAACGGGACAGCAGAGACCTGTGTCTCAACGGCTGAACTGTAATCCCAACCTGGCTGGCCAAAGCCTCTGAGTAGTTTTGTTAAGAAGACTTTGCTGATAAAAAATAAGGTCTGCCTCATTGCACAAAGATTCACTTACCCCATTCGGACAAAGAAAAAGTGTTACTATCCTGTGGAATTTCAAATGTGTGTGCAGTCATGCAAAGGAAATTCCTGAGAAAGGTGCAGCACACTCAACACTGTTTGACAGACTGAATCTTAGCTAAGGGCAATGATTATGATTTGTATTAAATTAGCTCTGAAATTATACACTGCAACAACTATGATTCAACTTTAAGGGTCATCAAATGGTATATCTGTTTTAAGTTGCAAAAAGATATCAGTTGACACCACTAGAAATATTGAATTGGTCATTCCTTGATGGAAATGCATTGAAACCTGCAATGGTAAATTCAATGGCAGTCAAATGTTGGCTGGTGTTCGCAGCCCAGGGCACCTTTTCTAGCTCACATGAAAAGGAATTTCCTTTACATTCTTAACGACAGTTGCCATGTCATGAGCTTACTCATAGTAGCAGTGCAGTGTGACAGCAAGGTTTGCGTTGCATGTTAAGCATTTAAGGATTCAGGCAAAGCAGAAGCCAAAATCCAGCTTAGGGTCACAATTAAAGGTCCTGATAAGTCAGTAGTGGAAGGGTATATCAGAATTCAGATGACACAGATTGAAAAGCTAATGATATTAATGCTAATAACAATACAAATAAAAGCCAAACTTTTATAGTATTCACAATTCAGTTTTTTAATATTGAAAAAGATTTTCAAAAATACATATATATATATATATATATATTTGTCATGAATTATAATGTTTCAGCATCCTTTTCTCCAGGGCATTCAATTGCCTACTTCCTTTATGCGTGGTGAGAGGAAGACCATGTTTTATTGCTGAAACAGCATGCTTCAGTATTGTTATATATGCTAAAAGCAGATTTGGGAGGGAGATGCTCTGGCCGGGAGTTGCTCCTGCCAAAGGCAAGCATCAGCAAAATAACAAACAATCCTTATTCAAATGAGGTGCAGAAGAGCATGCAGCATATTATTTACATGAAACGCAGAACAAAAAACATGTTTGTTGATGGTGCAGTTGCCGAAAGTTTGATGCTAAGTATTTCCTCTGTATATCTCCCTTTAGCCTGCGATCCAGCGCTTGGCTATTGTGACAGTGAAGATATAATATACATCTAAGTGTGGAGGTGTGGTAGAATACTCAGCACAAATATAGTTGGTCTCGGCTGCCACTCACCCTCTCAAATACTCACTCTAAAGAAAATGAAATACCTGTCGTACTGGCATCACCTCCACGTGTCTTGCCAAAGTAGACCTAACTAGAACCTCACTGATGAAGACAACCCTCTGTCCGTAAAAGACACTCCACCACAAATGCTACCCTTCTGGGTAGAAACCATGATGTTAGTACAATTACACATTTCTGTCCCTGCACTGAATTACATTTTTCAAAGTATGTACGTGACAATACATACTGACCATTATACAAAAGTGTTATTAGAATGCATAATTTTCTTTAACGGTCATTCTCCCCAACAATTAGTCACTGGCTTACAGATGCACCTTGGAGCATCAAATACAATTGTTCAGTCATCAGTTGACTGGCCTGAACATAGCGCAGGATTGTTTGTGTCAACATGTTGAGTTGTTAATGTTGTCCATCTTTATTTTTATTTATTTTACATTTTTAAAGCGCTCACACAGCCCTGCAGGCATCGAGGCGCTGTTACAGGTATTGTTTTTTGCGTAATTGTTTTTTTTTTTCTTAGTTGCGTATTTATAAGACGCTTAAAAACACAGAGATTTCTAAGTGCGGACCTGGGGATCGAGCCTGTGTTGTTTCGTGTCGTCCAGGACGAACACGTTGCCGCTGAGCTATCCTCACGGGACATGTTTACATGAGGTCATCTTTATCGTTTCTTAATGCAATAATTGACAAAAACACTATAGAGCTTTTAATTACAGGAGAAAATCCAAGAGCATTGCCATCAAACAAAAAAGATATCGTTTGACCTGTTGGTGGTTTTCAAAGCACTTCTAAGATAATTAGATAAGAGACATTAATTTAGGCCTTTAATATATTTCCCATTGCAAAGAGGTTTACACAGAACCTTGAATCTTCACATTAGTCACGAACGCTCTGCTTTAGTTTACATTAGAAGTCACAATACAGACGGATCATGCAAGAATTTCTTCCACACAGTATGGTTTACAGTCAGTACATTAAGAATAGACCGTGTATACGAAAAAGGACTGCCCATTACCGGGTTTTATACCCTCTCAGAAATCCAGCAGTAGGTGGCCGAAAAACAACATATGGGGCAACGCCCTAAAATCAGATATCCAAAATAAAAGTGCTGATGCTATATGATCTATATAATATGATGAGATGGCAAATCCATTGGAGAATAACAGTCAAATGTGCTATAGTGGGTATTGCACCTATAGACATAAACAATAAATCATGGAAGACAGTGTAAGCGGAACTATGATGGTCTATAACAGTCAATGTCGGGCTGCATAAGAAGTTACTAGCATGGCCTAGGTGGTTTTCATAAGTTATGATTAGTGCATTATTCTGCACCATGCCACTCTCGGATCACACATTATGAAAAACAATGTTAATTTGTAACATGGGTATCAGGTAATATTATCCCCATATATATGGTCGCCGGGAAAAGGTCGTGGCGATATTATATGGGTGACCATAAATATGGGGATAGGGGCAGCAAAATAAGGGTTTGGGGGTTGCAGGGGTGTCCCCCGCATGTTCCATGCAATGATGTCCCCACAAAAAAAGGCCATTTTTCGGCGACATTTTTGCATGCAGATATTTTTGAGGGGACATTATTACATGGAACCCTAACATGGACGATTTTACCAACACCAATATGTCTTCCTCATTGTATCAATGTTTAGGAATAATTCATGATCATGGTGAAAGTAGAGAGCTGGTCTCAAGACATATAGAGGAAGGGGGCGACCAAATGCATCTAAAAAACTATAACATCAATTTTAATAATAAATCAGATAGTTAAAATACATGATTAAATTCAATTGTCCACAATACAAAACTTTACAGAAAACATAGGAAAACGTAATTGGCAATAGATGCTCAAGAAATAACAAGGTACATCTAAGACAACCTGTTGTGTACCAGATTCCATATGGATTGTTATTTCATATTCTCACTTCCCTGTTTTGGTTTGGTCTCCCTTACTACCGCTAAAAAAACAGTCTTGTTTTTAAAAAATAGAGGCTACTGGTCTATGGCCAGCAACATGTGGCTCTTTGTTTATGGAGTGGCTGGTTTTCTGATAGCTATAGCCGGTACAATAGTTCAGTGGGTTGAGTTCCCACTGCTGCAATGTGTGTGTGATCTGCAGTTTTCAGGTTCGACTCCCGGCAAGGTCAACTCAGCTTTTCATGCTGCTGAGATTGATAAATGAGTAGCAACAACGGGTGGGTGATATAAACGATACATATGGTGCCCCTTCCTGTTTTGTCAAGCGGTGAAAGGTTGTGTTCCACTGCTGGCCGTGATGACACTTCGGGGTGGGGTCAAATAACATCACTTCCTGTGATGTCATCAGAGGTGAAGGGTTGTGTGATGTCACTTCCGCTAGCCCAGGCATTTTGGTGAAATGACGTCCCTGGCAGATAGTGGCTAGATCAGACACATTCATGGTGAAGCTCAAAAGATTTTGAGGGAGATGTATCTCTTGACAAAATGCTGTACAGCACTTGAGGTGATGTGGGTTCGTTATGATGTACAGCCATCTTAGCTCAGTGAGCCGGACACTTCAGACTCCATTGGAAAGATGTATGAGCCATACAAACATAATGAGTCCAATAAGTGATTCTTCAGGTGTACAATTAGGATGGCGATCTATAATCTTCTACCTATATAAAAATAGGGCTACAGGACGACAATGGGGATAACAAAGGTCTGGTGTCCTAATGGGAATAGCTTTCGTATGTTCTAAAATTAGGGTAGGCTAATCACTCTGACAGAGTTCTGGAAAAAATACTCTCGGCCTCATTACAAGTATGGAGGTAGCCATGACGCTATTAGTGGCATGGCTACCCCCATAGCGGGTACCGTGTCCGGGTTCCCGGAATGGGGAAGTACTGGGCCATTACGACATTGGAGGGCCCGATAATTCCCCTTCCTGGGAACCCGGTACATCCCCATTCCCCCATAGGGCTCAATGGGAATGGGGAGGATGCAAACAACGGGCCCGTTAATGACGGACCCGTTGTTTGCATCCTGGTCTGCTCGCGGGACCCGCTAAGGATGCCTGGTTTTACCAGGCGTCCTTAGCGGGTCCCGCGAGGAGACCTCGTAATGGGACGGTAGAGGGATAACAGGGCCGGCATCTCTACCATCCCTGTTATCGCGCTACCACATACCTCGTAATGAGGCCCTCTGTCTACGATGAACATGTACATATGAAGAACAATGAAAAGCTTGTCACTTATTAGCAGATGGAAGGAGCAAGAAGACATATCCAAATGGATTAAAGACAATACAGTAATGACAAAGCTCTGGCATCAGCACAGCCGGCGCGACTATGTGAACCCATACCTGGCAAAACAATGAAATACGCAGGATTGTTGTTGAAGAATAGAATACAACAAATAAAAGAAATAACAGCCACTGTGGGTTAATGTGATCCGCCATGTGAAAGGAAACAAAATAGACCACTGAAAAGGATGCTATGTAGGCCCTGATATTATGTAACTGCCATGGGATTTCCCCCACAGTGCCAAGGCCTTTTCTGGTGATTTTGATATTTCGCCATTCAATGCCTTCTAACGTTTTCTGTTTCATTAACCCCTATATCATCCTTGGCAACAGGCAGGTAATCCTAAGGACGAGATACCTCGTCCTTGGCACTTAAGGGTTATTGACTTAATTAATTAATAAACCATACGCAGAAGCCACTCGCCATCTTTTCTAAATCTTATTTGTTTAAACATCTCAACTGGAACGAGTGCTTTAAGTTGATTCATTTAAATCTGTTCTAATCTGTAGAGCCTGTAGCTAATAAATGGAACGTGTGACAAGGTGTACATTATTCTTCAATGTGTAGATGCACCTCGCTGGCACTGGAGTGGCAATCCTATTTTTTGGATTATACCAAATGGATTGCATTAAGGGCACACCACGTGTATGCTTGTTCTGGGGTCTTCAACACTCACAGCCAGGCAGAACATAAGAAATTAGCTTGGGTTTCTAGTTCTAACTAGGGTAGGAGATATCATGTTACAGGGATAGTGCTTATCTGTAAAATTACAAATGAAAGAGCAGGTACTCCTTCTTATTCAACGGAAATACTTATGTAAGCAAGTTCGCAATGTGTTATTTGATTGACAGGCCCCATTGGGGTTTATGTTAAATTGTGAATTTGGATGAACTCGGATCACAATGGAAAGCGCCAACTGTTCATTGGAAAACAAACATGCATAAATGGCTCCTGTTAAAAAAAGATTGCATTCAAAACTGCACATGCTATGCATCTTGTAGGATGGAAGAAGAAACGACTGGTTGCTGGCATGATCAAGCAAAGAGAAAGGGTTACGTTTTAAATCCAAGGCACAACATACAAACAGTAAGGCTGCCTTTATATGTGATTAACTGTAGAGCAGGCACATTCTTCTTTGCAAAATATAAATGGAAGTAAGCTGTCTATCCTGTGTTGAACAGAAATGTAGCTTATCAGGCTCACTGGAGTACCAGTAACAACAAGCATTTCTCAAGGTAAAATAAGAACTGCGATCTAACAGTAATCTATTTCCTGTAAAAATTCTAACAGAATGTCATTATGGACATTTGACACATTTATCATAGGTTTCTCTCCATTTAAAGTTGCATAAATGTGTTATCAAACACGATTTCAATAGTAGCAGACATATATATGCAGCCTGCATAGATCAATCATCAGTTTTGACCAGACCCTGCAGGATATTGTGGCAGGAAATGTAGAATGTTTCCTTGCAGATTGCCTCTTCCCTGCAATGGGCCAATCTCACACCCTCCAGTCAAACAATGTGCCGCAAAATGCTGCAATAAATACAATATTGTGCCACAAAATGTGTATTTATAACGCCACATTTTACATTTCTTGCTGCAACATTCTGGAGGTACTTTTGACCTTGGTCACACTTGTGAGGATCATGAGCTTTGTGGGAGATCGCCATAGGCTAAATTAATTTTGAAGATAATATAGGAAAATGGAGATGTATCAAGGTTTGAGGCAGGCGTGTATTCTAGCCACCTGTCTCTTTAATCTGCACATGTCATATATTGGTGTGACTGTTGAGGTAACCCATTAATTTCCTCAGTGATTGGGTCATCTGGGGAGGCAATGGTTACTTTTTTACTAACTTTTTTTTCCATCAAACCCCAGTTGGCCTTCAATGCACAACTAAAGCATTGCATGTATCGGCCTTAATCAATGAATTAGTATTAACCACGATACAATTGAAAATCAGCTGCTTCTCAAAGTCGAAGAAACATATAAGACACTAAAGGGTCATAGATGGTAAACAATTAAATACAGTCAATCATTTGATCTATCTAGGCAATCAGATATTTAGGAAACCAAACTCAGAAAGAGTTTTTTTCAATTCATAACACAGAAATAATTTACATTTCTGCCCGGTTAAAATGACTCCACACTAGATGTGGCCATTATTCGATCATACCACTCATGACCTATTATAAAGGCAATGTTATGCCAAATGTGCTTTATGGCCTGCAAATCTGCCACCTAGCGAAACTGGGACAGATTGAAAATATCAGAAGGCTTACTTTGGTGCTGAGCATTTGTTCTCACAAAATTCCTTCAAGTCAGCATAATAAAGTGCAAACTTATCTTTTATTTAAAGATTTTAGTCCATCCACAACAGTCATTATTTGAAGACCTAAAATAAATATTGAATTAGGTTCGAGTATTAGCCTAAATGAGCTACAAGCAAAAGGTAATAGTATACTGGGTGCTCAGGGTGACCTGTGAGGACATTATTGATAACCATATATATGTTTTTTTTAAAAACATTGTTCCACCTGGATTGGATAGAGAATAGGAATACAATCCGAGATTATACATTTTACAAAGATATAGTGGAAGAGGAAACAAACTGTGCACTTTATCATCATACACTTGTACATTTCCGGATGAATGGTGGCATGACACTTTTTGAGATTTCATTTGAATCTCCTTCCTACAGGTGAAATCTGAAATACAAAGTTTAGAAGCAATCCATTTTGTAAGAATATGAGGCAGGTGGCATCCTTGAAATATCTCTGATTCTTGACCGTCCATAGTGAGGACGTTCTGTCACATAGGGTCTATTGGCTGCGCTTGTTCATGGGATCTCAGTTGTCTCTTCCATTGGCAGCAGTACGATACTTAAACCTTGTATTACCTTACGATAGACAGACACAGATAGATACTTTGTTACAGGCAAACAAAGTTATTTATCTCGGTCAATTCAATTATATATTGTGAAAATAAATGGTATTTTTAAGTGTGATTGTATTGTCTGTATGAGAATTTTAAGGTTTCTAATAAACTTAATATCACTATTTCAAAAACTAAAACTACTAACGAAACAGTAGTTGGCATGCAGATGTATACAGTACCTTGGTGCTCACAGAAAACACATATTATTGGATTTAATCTGAGAACAAACCTTTCAAGAAGAAAGGGCATTTTGTGTGACAGAATTGTTTGTATTCTTGGCACCAGAAAGGCATTATTTATTTGCATTGACATTGTAAGCTCACTCTTTTAGAAAATAAAATATAATGTGCATTGCAAATTCAAGTATATATTGTAGTCAGAGTAAAAGTGTCACGCGTGTCTTACTTAGCAAAGCACATCATCAAAACCTGGAATAAATATAAATATTACTTTTTGATAGAATGTTTTCATTCCAAGATGGACAATCTAATATACTATTATTGTTCTCTTTCAGAATACCCCTGTGATAAAGGGGATGGGCCCAAATAGAACTAATGGGGGTTACTGGCTCTTTTTCATACAATCAAAGAGCACTTTGGGAACATACCAAACAAATGACCACATATTATTTTATTTTTTTAATATGTCTGTGATAAACGAGCTGTATGATGGATTCACTAAGTACATAATGCATATTGGATCTGGTGCTCTTTACATTTGTCTCAAAACCTACAAAATCATTTAAGTGGTTGTAACTATGATCAATATATACTCATTTGAACAGCCTTAGTATGTGGATTTGAGAATAGAAAGGATGCAACATCTGGCACTACATTTGGGTCTGAAGGTCCACTACTTCTCATTTCTTGTGTTAATCATTCTTCTTCATAAAACCTGGGGAGCCGGAGCTATTGGTATGCAAGACAATTAAACCATGCAAACAATTAATTTGGTCAATTTTTTTAAATAGTACACCTGGATACTGATGCAACATCCTATTCCTCTGATGCATTTCTTTCCATCATGAAATTATAGAATGCCATGTTTGAGCTAGATATATTCAATTGCAAATTGGACATGGGGTTTACAGCATTGAGGTGGCATTCCCACTTCTGACTTATCATTGCAGATGGAATCTGAAATTGCCAGATGTGCCCCATGCACTGGTTGAGGCATGTTATTCTCTCCCACCTCTATTGACTAGTTGGTGATGTCTTCTCTATTTTGCCTGCTAAGTGTTTTCTTTTAGCAGCAGACATCTCTCATATTTGATATTACTGACTTTTGCTTTTGCCCATGTTTGTTCCCCTGAAACTTGTTTCATATAGATGTGAAAACTACATTAACAAAACTGTTGTCTGGCACTTTTTCATGCACGTTTATCTAGGGCCATGTGATGTGATGAAACTGGTTATGTCCTTCGTATACTAAGGAACACTTGAAGGATTATGATGAGTTGTTTCTATGAGAGGGGTAGAAAAAGCCCCTTGGTGCGAAGAACAGAGAAGGAACTTGTCACGAGATACAGCACTCTGATATTTTCATCAACAACGTACTCATGCCATAGGTTTTAGTAATGCGATTGCCATGCAACTAACATGAAATGTAATAATGGTAAGTAACAAAGATACTGAAGTTTTGAACCTCTTTTTCATACATACCTATTATAGCAAAGTTGGTAGCTTTGGCAGGGACATCATTTAGGGGTCGCCAGGGGTCGCACTGCAAACCCTGATGTCTCCCTTGCTACCCCTGTCGTCTCCCTTGCTACCTCTAAAAAAAATTCCCCCCAAAAAAATAATTGTATTTCTTTTTTTTAAAGCAAGGTCCTGGGCTATGGCTAGCATCATGTGGCTTTTTGCTTCTGGAGTGGCTGGCTTTCTTGTTTAGGCCTCTTAAAAATAAAAACATTTTAAAAAAAGAACAGGGGCTCCACAAGTCTAACACTTTTAGCAGTAAATAAGAAAGAATGGGAATATCAAATAATTTGTCTTTCTAGAATTCTATACAATAATTGCTAGACTCATTAAAGGTTTATTTCAGGCACACTTCACGGGATGAGTCACTGATATAGTCTGTTCTTGAACACCTCAACTCAGCCTTTCATCCTTCTGAAGTCGATAAATGAGTACCAAAACAGGTTGGGTGATGTTGTATGTATATTTGTTCTACATAAAGCGCTTAAGCGTAATACATCATTATCATTTGACCATGGACATCTGCTTGAATTCACAGTAATTCAGTAATATGGGCCTATACACACTGATCTTAATGATACATATAGCAATCCATTCTTGTGTCAAATGTATATCACATTATAGTGATATTGTAACCATATTTTTCATAGTTTGTTTAGGAACAATGCTATGTGATGCCACTTCCTGTTTTGTCAAGGGGTGAAAGGCCGCGTTCCATCGCTTACCCTGATATCACTTCGGGGTGGGGTCAAATGACTTCACCTCCTGTGATGTCATCAGAGCTCAAGTGTCATGTGATGTCACTTCCGCTCCCCCTGGCATTTTGGAGAAATGATGTGCCTGAGCATTGGATCTTTATTTAGTCACACCCTCTAAAGCACTGTGTGTGATAGGATCATCATAAGGAACATGTGACGTTTGGCACCCTAGAACAACTGTTATAGGTGTACTCTGAAATGTTCTATTATTTTCAGTGAGATAATAATCAATTGCATATAATAGTGACAACATGTTCTGGTCATGTTCCTAAAGTGTTATGTGGGAAAGCAATGCAAATAAGGGAATTGGGATGATAAATCCTACTGGTGCACAGCCTACTGGTGCAACTCTTTTTAATATATTTTATTAAATATGTTATGGGTTTTAATGGTTCAAATGAGACAATTGTGTATTTAATTGCTGTTTGTATTCATTCAATGTCCTTAAAGTGTTAGATGGCAAAGTAACCTTTATAAGGGCATTATGAGGATAACTGACTGACTAATGTGATTGTGTTGGGCAGGAGGTTTTTCCGGTGGAAGGCCTATATGACCCTAGCTGGAGCCCTCATTTTATCTAGACTAGACTACTTAATGTCCTATACATTGGAGCAAATACATATATTAACAACAAAATACAGATACTCCAAAACAATGCCCTTAGAGCTACACTCAGTATCCCTAGGAAAAAACATATTTCTGAAACAAGAAGAAAATACAAGTGGTTATCCACAATGGAGAAAATCAATCTAAAAACAGCTTCCCTCATCTATAAAAGCCTAAACAACAAAGCACCACCATATCTAGAAGAAAGATTTTCCAGAAAAATATCCACTATACCCACAAGACTAGTCAACGCTAACTGCCTTCAAGTGTCTCGCTTTAAACTATCCACTATTGGAGGCACCAGTTTCCCAGTTAAAGCAGCTCAACTATGGAACTCACTACCTACCACACTCGGAATGGACCAAACATTCACTAAATTCATACAAAATTTGATTATATGGCTCTTAGAGAATGCCGACAAATGAAGTTGTAGAACTCAACCTCTTTTGTAATTAACTGTACATTTCTTCTGTATATTAACTGTCTTTTTTTCCCACCACTGCCTACTGTATGTACCATACACTATTAATTACTAGATTAGATGTTCTGCCATTGCGTTGTAACTATTGTAATCTATGTACTAAGCTGTATGACTTCTTATTGCCTGCACCCTGATACCTGCGGGTATGGCGCGCATAATAAATATCAAACAAAGTGAGGTTTCTGGAATATTCTCTTATTAAGCTTTGAATTAGTTACCTGTTGCCTCACTACTCAAAATCAAAATGCAAAGAAATGGTACCACCCGGGGAAGGGCTTCGGGTGGCTGGTACAGTGGGAGGAGAATGTATATTCTCACCCTCTTCTAGTTCCAGCCACCTGATTGGCCAATGGCCGTACCCTGTGTGTGAAAGATTTATAGTTAGATTACAAGATGATAACTTTATATGCAGTCACTTTGTAGCGCTCCATGGTGAAGGTCCAGAGAGGGAATAACAAAGAGGATGTTGATGACAGTCTGCCTGGAAGAGGCGTTGACATAGGTGTCACCAATGCGCAGGCCTGGATTGGAGACCAGGAGATCCTTCTTGAACGTTCCGGCTCAGTGCGTCAGACCGGAGTAATGAATGGAGAGGGAAAGAGTGTCACAGAGGTTGCAGAAGAGTCCAGATGAATATTGAAGTCTCTGTGGAGGAGAAGCTTGGAGGTGGATGCCAGGAGGGGTGAGGTGGGGTCAGACCACTCCAAGAGGAAGAGGGATACAGGGCCAGGTGTCCTGTAGATGGTGGCAAGAGTTAGTGAGCGGATAGCAGAGGCACCACGCCTGCAGATGAGGCACTCAAAGGAGGAGTAGGACTGAGTGGGTATGATAGTAGCAGGGACCGTTTCAGGGAAGATCAGGGCCACACTGCCCCTCAACCGGTTAGGCCTGGGCTTGAAGAGGATCTTGTAGCCCTCTGGGAGGAGAGTGTCAAATATTGTGATAAAGCTGGCAGCAAACCACATCTCGGTGAGAGTAAGGATGTCAAGGTCGAGATCCTCAAGGAGGTGGCAGATGTCAGAACAATGTTTGATGGCAGAGTGAGAGTTGAGAGTAGCTGTGTGGAACTGGTTGCCACTTTTGAAGGTCGTCCAAGGAGGAGTACAAGAATGTGGTACACCCATCGGTGGAGGCAGACGGGCAAAAGGGGAGGCAGAAGTAGGAGGGGCAGGAGAAGTGAGGAAGTTGATGAGGGAGAGAAGCAAACAACAGAAAAAGCGAGACAACTAGAGGTGAGGGTTCTGAGTAGAGAGAACAGATCCTTGATAGCGGTATAGAGGAAAAGCCTAATTATCAGACACAAGAGAAAAAGCAAAAAACACTCAGATTTGACTTTCGTAGAAAGAGAAAAAAAAGCTTTGTAATCAGACAAAAAAGCTGTGTATAAACACTTAGGTTTGACTTTCCTGGAAAGAGGAAAACACATTGAAAAAATCTTATTTTCAGAACCAAAGCAAATGCAAAAAATGCAAAAAACACTCAGATTTAGCTTTCCTAGATAGAGGGCAAATACCCAATGGCTGGCTTCTCAGATGTTAATTGTTTCTAGATTCCACAATATAGATCCACCATTAATTAGATTAGACAATGTATGTGCAGCAGAAGAGTGTAAACTCAGCAGCTGTTTTAGGAACTTAGTCTTGTGCACTTGGAGCTGTCCCTATTTGGCAAAGACCCAGAGTGCTATACCATATTTTACTGTTGCTTTGACTTTGATGGAATTGCTCTTCATCATCAACTCGATGGGAAGATTTATAGGTATTTGTAGGTATTTGTAGGATATTGCAAAGTGCGATATCCCACCTATCAAATTGTTCATGATATTTTTCTGTTTAATGCAGTGTCTAGTACCCAAATGAGAAGGGGTGAAAGTCAGAACAAGGTAATTGTAAGAAGGCGAATGGATTACATTATCAACTCGTACAAAGATGTAATGTGCACATCCAGATTGCTTTTTTAGCTGTAGACATTTAGTTCCACATCTAATTTGCTTATCATGTCAGTGTAAAGATCTATTAAGGTTTGTAATTTGCAGTGCTTTTTGACAAACAAAACAGTGTCATCTAGATGTGCCAACGTTGGAATTGATAATTTACCAAAGAGAGGAGCATTTGCTTTGAGTTCCACTATCTTTTCCATGAGTCTGATAAAATACACTAAAAACATTATCGGGGCCAGAAGACAGACCTGTCTAACACCCGTTTCAACTGGGAACCATGGTATACACTGGCCTTCTCCTCCAGCTTGTACAGAGGGCCTTGAGTTTTGATGAATCACATTAAGAACGTGAACTAAATCATATGGGCAGTTATAGTCTCTTAGGTACTCTCATAATGTATATCTTTTTACTTTATTGAAGACTGATTTGAGATCCATAAAAGCAAGATACATTTTTTCCCTCTTCAACACTAATGACTCTACACTCTCATTTGCCAAACAAGTTAACACTCTAGCGCCCTCTGCGGCCTATACGTGTACATTTATAAGAACAGGAAAGCCATTTCTCTCCAATAATAGTTGTACTATCCTGGCCAGAGCACTAATCCTGTCCCGTCTGGATTATTGCAATGCATTGTACATAGGCTCTAACAAAACCATTATCAAAAAAATTCAAACCCTACAAAACAATGCCCTTAGAGCGGCATTAGGCATTTCGAAAAGAAACCATATCTCTGAGAACAGGCGACAGAATAATTGGCTCCGAACCAAAGACAGAATTCTCCTAAAATCCCTGTCACTCACCCATAAATCGCTCAATAACGCTGCCCCTATCTACCTTTCTGAGAGATTCCACAAACAAACATCCATAAGACCCACCAGATTAGCAAATAAGGATCGACTGGTCATCCCCAAATTCAAACTTACCACCATCGGAGGTAATAGTTTTCCTGTCAAAGCGGCCAAACGTTGGAATTCCATGCCTCCTACATTGAGAATGGACCAGTCCTACCCCAACTTCAGAACTAACACTATCTTATGGTTGAAAGCTAATGACTGTAAACTATTGCACTATGTCTACTGAACTGTAATTAACACTGATCATCCCAACCTGCTACCACTACATGCCACTTTTCAACATATAACATGTGTAAATACTTGTAAACTCCGCCATTGTAAGATATGCGCCACACGCTCTTATGTTTCCCATAGAAACAACCATATCTTTGTAAATAATGACTGTAATATCTGTACATAATAAGAATTTCTTGCTTTGTTCTGTAATTTATGCTCCACGCTGTTGATTTCCTGTAACTAAGCCTTGCATTATCTTGTATCTGCTGCGCCCTTTCACCTCCGGGTCTGATGCGCATTATAAATAATAAACAAACAAACAAACAAACAATGAATTTGCAACCAGCAAGTTCATATTTAATGCCTCCTCTTTGGTGCCTAATTCTCTCTGAGCCTTAGTTGAAAGGCAAAACGAATATTCACTTTGGATATTAATAATTGCAATTTAGCATTTTGACAGTCTTGTATATAGGATATAGTAACAGTGGACTTCCAGGATTCTGGGATGTAATTAAGATTTAGGAAAGTATGAAAACTGATCAGAATTCATGAAGATGATACTATCAGGGCCAGGACTCCTGCCCAGTCCTTGGTTGTGCAGAGCAGATTTGACTTCTTCTAGGGTTATCTTAAGCTCAGTGGCATGTCCAGGAAGAAGAGAATCAATGTTCATTACCTACTACTACCTACACCTTGCAAAGGGGACAACAGTTATCCAGCTATGCAGACTCTGGTACAAGCACCAAAACTTTATTATGGGTCATCATGTACCTTGCTCCATGATGTACTAGTTCCCAAAAGAATCTGATATTATATTAACCTGCGGCCATTAGTAACTCCTCCCAGGCCTCTAGATCAAGAGACACTTTCCTGACTGACATCTCTCTTTTATATTCCTTTTTGCGCAATTGGTATATCAGCTTGGCTGCAGGCAGGGCATTTTAACATGGATTACAACTTGGTTTTAACATCAAACCATGAGCTGTTGGTTAATTTATTGTTACATCCCTTCTCCCTTCTATAAAACATTCCAGAAATGTTGGACATAACAAGCAAACAGGGCGTCAATATCCTATCAGTGTAATAGATGGTTTTAAAATGACAATGTGGAGAGGGTAATGCAATTTGATTATATCTTCCTGAATTGTCATTCCCTTTTCTTCCTTCTGCCTGATTAATTTATTAGAATTAGCTATCACTACTACTGGTGTGGGGTAGGATCACAGTTTCTGGGTTCTGGCAGTGCAAAGTACTCGCAATAAGATAGCAAAGTAGTCATGATACAGACGTGCTACCACTTTGAAATCTATTAGTGCATCCCACTTGGAAACAGAGAGGCAGATGTAAGCTATGATTGATTTAACGACATGACAGAGAAAAGTAAATTTGAATGGACTATCACTCTGCATTCTCTCATTCACTGATCTAATACCCCCAGCCCAGTAAACTGGTAAACAGGGTCATCCCCATCGAACACATACTAGGGTGTGTCATGTTGGGAGGGCAGAGGGGGGTGGAATGTTAAGTTCTAACCCCTCATTCTCATTGAACAGACCAAGTTCCGGGTCTTGCCTAATTTTTGCATTAAAACAAGTTACTTTTGACAAACAGAGCAATGCCAAGGGCAGAGCTTCAAAACAGAACACGTTACAGTGCCATTACGGTGAGGACAATTTATCAGAGAAATCGATTGCTATGTATTCCTTTGTTAGGGGGTGGGATTTCAAGTATAATGAGAAAACGGAAAAGTATGTGTGTTGAAAAACTTCCTCTGACTACTTAGAAAAATGTCTATAAAAACATAATACCAAGAGCTTACTATTCTGTATTATTGTCTAGGTAGGTCCTGTTCCACCAAATATGCTGCATTTGAACCTTTCTTTTCTACAGGCCAAACCTATATAAGAGAATACACATGACACCAACCCTCACATATTTTGTGTTTAGAATATTTCCTATGTATATCTCAATCCCAAACCACCTACCATTGTGCTCCAATTATAGGAACCCTGTCACGAAAATAAAAAATGTTCTTAGTATTTATAAAATGTATTCTCAATTCTGTTCATATTTCCTCTGGGTTCATTCCTGGAACTATAAGGAATTTCAAGAATTATTGTATGTAGATATGATATATTTACTACCATACATTTTGGGAAGAAATACATGCTTGTTCACATTAGAGACGAGGCCATATCATTCAAGGGTGCTGAGGGGGTCGTTTTATAGACCCTCTAATTTGCACATTTGTAAAAAGGGTCTCTCGTAGAATTGCGAAGAGTAAAACATATATGTCTTTACGCTTCAATTTTCCAAACTATTTTCGAAAAATTATAAATGGAACCTAATTTCCCTTTTCAGGCCGGCATCCACCTGCTTTTGACAGGCGAGGCAGTAGTAGGAGTCCTTTTGTGTTCCACCAGCATGAAAAGAATGCTGGCAGAAAAGTGCTATTTGAAAGTGGAGCGGGAAAGCAACATGACATTGTGCATCCCTTTCTGTGGTCCCACTCCTCCCTCAAAAAGCACACAAATCACCCATACCGTGAAAGTACACATACATTTACACTTTGCTTGTATGATCTGAGGACTAGAAACATACCCAATAGGTCTTCATAATAATAAAATGGTACGTGTTGCTGTTAGCACAGCCTCTGGACTTCTATCTATACCTGTTAGCCACACATTTTGATAAAGTACAATATTGGAAAATAGCTGACATTTCCCACCTTGTTGGGATAATTAACATAACCCTACACCATCGTGCAGAGTTTGATCTGCCACTGTCATACTTATTGTGATCCTGAAACCATTTGGTACAGCGTAGAGGTGCGTACTCATTCAAGGCTGCCATTACTGAAACCACAAACCAGGCTGATAGGAAAGGTATCTTGCACGTCCCTTTTCTGTTTTGTTAGTTTAGTTGAATTCGACATCCTGGATGCTGTTTCTAAGTTCCCAGTGAAAACACCAAGCGCTTTAAATCTACCTTTTCAATGTTATTGATTTATTTACTGGATTAATTGATATGGCCATTTTTAAAGAGCATCTATTTGAATTTTGCTTTCCTTGTTTAATCAATTTTTAATGCCAATCATTACGCCCTACTAATAGCATTATCAAAGTTCAAAATAATGGGTGCAGCGAACAGTACAACACTATGCAAATATTACTTTGCTTCGATATTCATCACCACTGGCAACACTCTCATTTACAATGATTCTTGCTGCGTTCACAACATGTATAACAGTTTGATTTGTTTAAGATCCCTAAAACCAGAAAAAGGATGGGTGCAATGTCAGGCACGTCATTTCACCAAAATGCCAGGGGTAGCGGAAGTGACATCACACAACCCTTGACCCCTAATGACATCACAGGAAGTGATGTCATTTGACCCTACCCCGAAGAGATATCGCGGGAAGTGATGGAACACAACCTTTCACCCGTTGACAAAACAGGAAGAGGCATCACATAGCATTGTACACTACGAAACTATGGTTATGATATCAGTATAATGTGATGTATACATTTCATACAAGAATGTATCGACCATATGTATCGTTAAGATCAGTGGGCCTCATTCCGAGTATGGCGGTAAGGGATAGCGACCACAGGTAACGAGACCGGCGGCGGTATTCCCTTACCGCCATACTCCGAGTTCCCTCTGCGCCCTCGCCCTTAACGCCTGCTTTGAGCAGGTGTTAAAGTCGAGGGCGCAAAGGGGCCTCCAAGCCAATAACGGTGACCGTAATGAACGGTCACCGTTATTTGCATCTTCCCCATTCCCATTGAGCCCCATGGGGGCTCATTTGGGAATGGGGAAGAGCCTTGGTGAATGGGGAATTACCGCCCCGCCAACCTTGGAATGGGGCGGTGATTCCGCCATCCACCAAGGCGCTGCCGTTCCGGGTACGGCGTCAACCAAGGCGTTAATAGCGCCATTGGTTAGCGCCGTACTCGGAATGAGGCCCAGTGTATAGGCCCATATTACCAAATTACTGTGAATGCAAGCAGACGTCCATGACCAAATGGTAATGATGTGTTATTATATAGCACTTACGCTTAAGCGCGTTATATAGAAAACATAGGTGTCCAGTTAATATGTCGAATCCATAATGTCGAATGACAAAAATGTCTAAAAAAGTGGGAGAATTTTTTTTAACGAATATGTCATTTTTGTACTTACATGTTTTTTTTTGCTTTCGTGCCTTAAAAAAAGGGTTAAAATATGGGGATTTGGGAGGGAACCCCCCATTTCGAACAGAAAATAAAAAGAAAAAGACATTCGACATTTTTTTTTAGCCATTTCTTTTCCACATTTTTGCATTCAACATTATGTAATTCGAAAATATCACTATAAACCGAAAACATATACACCCAATATCACCCAACCTGTGTTGGTACTCATTTATCAACCTCAGAAGGATGAAAGGCTGAGTGGAGGCGTTTAAGAACAGACTAAATCAGTGACTCACCCCCTGAAGTGTGCCTGAAATAAACCCTTTATGAGTCTAGCAATTACTGTATAGAATTCCAGAAAGACACATTATTTGGTATTCCTATTCTTTCTTATTTGGGGTCAGTGCTAAAAGTATAGACTTGTGGCACTCCTGTTCTTATTTTTCTTCTTTTTGTTTTAAGGGGCCTGAAAAAGGAAACCAGCCACTCCAGAAGTAAAGAGCCACATGGTGCAGGCCACAGCCCAGGAGATTGCATTACAAAAAAATAAAAATGGGTTTTTTTGTAATTTTGTTAGAGGTCAGAGGTCGCAAGGGAGCCCACAGAGGTCGCAAGGGAGAACACAGATATCGCAGTTGCGACCTCTGGCGACCCCTGAATGACATCCCTGTGCAAGGTTCTGAATTAATCTGAACCACTGGCACTGCTCTGGGAAACCTTCCACACCCCTGTTTTTTATCCTATCTGCACCATTGCAAAAGGGGTCCAGCCATATGCAAATCAGGAAGGTACTGCCACCAATGGGAGCAGCCCAGCCCAAACTGCTAGGCCTCCTCCCCTTTACACAGAAACACTAGCAACCCCAGATATGTTTCAGCCCTGTTGGTCCTCAACAGAGAGGTGCAGCTTGGTTCCCTATGGCCGAGCAAGCAAGGGACACACATCTGGGCATACCCTCTCTCACATGTGGAGACATACAATAACCAAAAAAGTGACGGGTGGAAGTTTTGAATTAATCTGAACCACTGGCCCTGCTCTAGGTAACCTTCCACGCCACCGTTTTTAGCCTGTCTGTCTCATTGCAAAAGGGGTCCAGCCATATGAAAATCAGTCAAGCACTGCCTCCAATGGGCGCAACCCATCCAAACTTCTAGGTCAGATCCCCCCCTAGACAGAAACACACGCAACCCAGACATGTTTTGGCCTTGTTGGGATTCATCAGTGAGGTCTAGCTTGGTTTCCTATAGCGCAGCGAGCAAGGGACCTGTGTCTGGGCATACCCTCTCTCCCAAATGGTGACAAACTATAACCAAAGAAGTCCGGGGTGTAAGGTTTTCAATTAATCTGAACCACTGGCATTGCGCTGGCCAACCTTCCACACCACTGTTTTTAGCCTGTGTGTGCATTGCAAAAGGTGTCCATCCATATGCAAATCAGTCAGGTAGTGCCACCGATGGCAGTGGCCAAGCCCAAACTGCTAGGCCAGTTCCCCTTTGCATGGAAACACAAGCGACCCCAGACATGTTTCGGCCTTGCTTGGCCTCATCAGTCAGGTGCAGTTTGGTTCCCTATGGCGCAGAGAGCAAAGGAGCCACATCTGGGCATACCCTCTCTCACATATGGAGACAAACTATAACCAAAAATGGTCATACCCTCTCTCACATATGGAGACAAACTATAACCAAAAATGGTTATAGGTGGAAAGTTTTAAATGAATCTGAAACACTGGTCTGGAGGGTTGCCCAGAGCAATGCCAGAGGTTAATATTCATTCTAAACATTCAAGCCATCACCTATTTTGTTTTGCGATTGTCACCCGAAGTGGGATGGTTATGCCCAGACATGGGTTCTGTGCCTGCTGGACCTAGAGACCTGAGCTACTCCTCACTGATGCCACCCAATGAGGCCGATACATGTCTGAGGATGCTTGTGGTCTCGTGAAGAAGGGATGTGACCTAGCAGTTCGGTTTGGACTGCCCCTTTGGGGGTAGGACCAAGCCTAATTTGCATATGGTCTTTCCCCTTTCGTAATGGCTTGACAGGCGAAGAACAATGGCCTGGGGGGGTTGTCCAGAACAATGCCAGCAGTTAAGATTTATTCTAAACCTTCCAGCAATCACCTCTTTTGATTTTCTTTTTTTGAGATCCCTACATAACAATCAAATGTATTATAATTTAACAGATAGTACCAAGAATCTTTTCATTGATAGTTTTTTTTTTTCTCAGTGATATATTCCATAAATGTTCACCATAAATGTTAGCCATATTTTGCATCCAGGCAAATTGTGTGAGGTAGCCTTAGCTTGCTTTAGCCCTACTGTGTTTGAACTGTAGCTTCGCACATAATTCTCTATCTCCTTAAACACAACCCACCACTGATTAGTTCATAGTTTACCTCTGATGTGCCCATCCACAGGCCATTCAGACATGAGTGACTAGCAGTGTCTTGGCCACCCTCACATAACTTTAAGGGCTCAAATGCACACATGCATAATAGCACCTCCCACATTCTCCCAAATGTGGACTCCGGTATCTCCGAAGGCTTTCAACCAACAGCGAGTTGGGACCATAATTATGCTGAAAGGTGCTATACAAATGACAACAACAATGAATGAATGAACAAACTATGTGTTAAATCTCAATTTCTTTTTATTTTTTTATTTTAATGTGTTTTAGCCTACAAAAGTAGGCTTTTCACAATTAGCAATACAAAAAAGTCTGATAAAATAATAAAGTAATACAGTTATATAACATTTCATCAACACTTCAGCACAATAAAAACAAATAGTTAAAAAAGAAAAAAACGTAGCTCCAGCCCTCTTTATGCCAATTACTTAAACTTCTTCCCCCAGATAGCCAAAATAACTCATTCGATTGATTTATAAAACACAGACAAAAAGGCATATAATGCCAGAATCAGTTTTGTCGAGTTACCCCACATTAACCTGATCCAATACATATATCACTCAACACCTCCTTGCCCATATAACAGAGCCTCGGGCAGCAAAACCAGGGCAGTTTGTGGTAATGTGTTTCAAGGTTTCCACCGCAGACGATTCACAAAACCTACAGATGTTGCTAGTTAGTGTTTTGTCCCACTTGAATCTCCTTTACAGGGAAGCAAATTGGTTCAGGCGGAATCGAAGATAAACAGCCCACATTTTTGGGCAAGGGAACAGTAATAGGTACCTCAGATTTTTCCCTCGCCTCCTTCTGTACCCAGCATACTCCCTATAAAGTGAGAGATTGCCCAATAGGTCATACGTTTCTGCCCAATCAGCGGCATATCATTTGTGTATTGCAACCCAGGGGAATGACTTCAACTCGTCCTGGGATGACCCAATTCGATGGCGAATGACACACATGGCAAGCTTAATTTGGTAACAGTAGAGGCCGTAATGGATTGTGATGGCTCACCCAAGTCTTGATAAAGAGAGTTATTTGGGGGGTTCAGCATTTTACAATATTCTGCTACCTTATTCCATAGGGCTCTGGATGCCAAGGACACTAAACCCAGCTTGTGTCAACCACAGCATTTGGGACAGATTGGTTCAAGCCCAAGGTTCGCTTCCAGAGGAGGCCCTGTAAGATGTTTAATGGGCCCTAAGTTCAAATGAAACTATGCTCAGACCATATAGAATAGTTGGTTCAGTAGTTTGTAAATAAAACCTGAGCAAAGGAATCAGAGAACAATGACAAAGCTGGGAATAGATCCTCTTTGTTCTTGCCAGCAAGGCCAGAAACTCTTTCCTAAATAGGGTAATCCATTCCCCCTGGAACACTTGTCTGCAAGGTTGAAACCCAAATACTGCATTGAGTCCACCCTTTCCAGAATCTGTTGCCCTACTCTTCAAATACAGGTCTTGGGGTTTTTCTTAGTTGAAAAGATAACGACCATAGATGTTTTCCTGTTAATCTACAAATTGTTTTGGACTGCATAGTGAAAAAAGAGGGTCAATTTTCAGAGAAGGCCAATTGGGGTTTTATCAAATAAGATAATATCATCAGCGAAAGTGAGCCAGTACAGTACTACGCTGCCTTGTTTTACCTGGTTGGTAGTTTCCTGAAACATAGTGGTTGAAGAAGGCCAGAGCCACCAGACAACCCTGTCTAAGGCCCACATAGGTAGAAATAGGGGTAGAGATGGCCCCATCCATCGTCAACCTGACACTCAGTGAAGAGTCTCTATGTAGCAGTGCCAAGGTCTGGCCAGTGTTTAGCAGGACCTTCCAGAGTATTTCTTTGCTGACTGTATCGAAGGTGGAGGACATGTCAATAGACGCCATATAGACAGTCCCTATCGCCCCCGTTTTTACAGCTGATTAGAGATGAGAAATAATTGAACTATTAAGGGTGGTGTCCATTCCCTTACGAAAGCTAACCTGATACTTGGACAGAAGATTTAGTTCTGCAACCTGACGGGAAAGGTCTCTCAAGAGGAGGGAAGCAAACATTTTACTTGAGGCATCAAGCAGGGCAATGGGTCTATAGTTCTTAGGATCGGACACATCGCCCTGCTTGAAAATTGGGATAATTGTGGACTGCTTCCAGGTGGAGGGAATCTTGCCCTCCCTAAAGATGGTCCTGAAGAGTTTCAATAGAGGGCCCACCGGCAATTCTGGCTCCTGCTTAAGGAGCAATGGCGAGATGCCATCAGGGCCCGGCACCGCAGATGATCTTGCCCATCCAATGCCCCATCTAACATCGTCCTCATCCCAAAGACATGTTTGTTTGTTTGTAGTATTACTTGTATTGCGCACCAGACCCGTAGGTATCAGGGCGCATTGCATAAAATAATTTACAGCTTAGTTACACAGATCATAGACACATTTACACATCCAGTTAATTGTACAACAGAAGAATCTATATACATCAGATCTTATATGTGGCATTATTGAGGATGTCATCCGTCAATATCCCAGGGACACAGATGGAGCAGACACAAATATGTACAAGAGTGAGAGGGTAGTCCAGGGTCACCCAGAGATTGGTTAGACTGATTGGAAGATCACAGCTTTGCTAGTAAAGTGTCCTAACTGTCAGAGTCTTTAAACCATCTTATGAGATTCTGACAGAATTTTAGGTATGATTGCTCCTCTCGCATAGGAGGTGGTAGTGAGTTCCATAGTTGTGCTGCCTTGACCATGAAGCTACGGCCCTCCACTCTAGAGAATTTAAATCTGGGGACTAATAGGTAATTAGTGCTAGAAAGTCTGGTTAGTCTTGTGGGAATTTTCCTGGTAAATCTCTCAGTCAGATAATAGGGAGCAGCATTATTCAAGCATTTATGAGTGAGTGAGGCTACTTTAAGTTGTATTTTATCATGTGTTGTCAGACAATTATTTAGTCTTCTGGTTTCGGAGATATGTTCTCTCCTGGCAATACCAATGGCAGCTTTAAGAGCATTATTCTGGAGGGATTGGATTTTTTTTAATTATCTCCACATTTGCTCCGATGTAGAGAGAATTAAAATAATCCGATTTTGGCAGAACGAGTGCTCTGGCCAAGGTCAAGCAGCTGTTGTTAGACAGGAAGGGTTTGCCTGCTCTAATCAATTTGCAAGTGCATGCAGTGGCGGATGCCATCGCATTAACCTGCTTCTTAAAGGAGAGGGTAGAATCCAGGTAGAAACCCAGTGTTTTCACCTCTCTAGCAACCGTGATAGGGTTATTATCAATGTTGAAGGTGGAATATTTAGGTCCCAGTTTGTTGAGGGTTGCAGTGATCCCCAGGATTATGATCTCAGTCTTATCGTCATTCAGACATAATCCTTTGGTGGCCATCCATGCCTGGATGATGAGATAGACCTTGTTCACCAAGGCCAAATCCTTTTCGTAATCCCCAGTAAGTGGAATGAGAATCTGGGTATGATCAGCATAATTAGTGTAGGTGATAACAAGATTGTCCAGATCGTCAAAAAGGGGCTTCGTGAAAATGTTATATAATGTGGGCGAGATGCATGATGAAGGAGAAGTAAGGCTAGGTTACCCTTATCCCTAAGCTCATCAATCTGGGCCTTAAGGTCTATTAAGGCTGTTTCGGTGCCGTACTGCGGCCAAAAGCCTGATTGCCGTGCTCCTAGCAAGAGGTTGGATTTCAGGTATTTCTGTATTTGGAGGTAGGCCATTTTATCTATGATTTTCAAGAGAAATGGCACTGTTGTGATTGGTCGGTAGTTGGTGGGTGTGGCAGGGTCTAGGGTCTTTTTTTTAAGTAAAGGGAGCACCGAAGATTCTTTAAGGTTGCTTGGTATAGTGCCTGAAGAGAATGAAGCATTAATGAGTTTGGAAATTAAGGAGGATGGATCTCCAGCTGCCTCCTTTATCAGTTGGGCTGAGCATTGGTCTCCCTGACAATTGGATGGTTTGAGCGAGAGTATAGTCTCATTAATGGAGACTTTAGAGAACTTGAATCGGGGTGGGCATGCAGTATTATTAGGTAGATTGGTATTATTGGAGATGTTAGGGAGAGTTGCTTTGGATAGTGATATTACTTCCCCGTTCCCATTGAGCCCTATGGGGGCTGAAATGAGAATGGGGAATGTTTTTTTCAACGGGGTCTTACCGGTCCCTCTAAGGTCGGAATGGACCGGTAAATCCCCATTGAACCAACCCAGAGGCGGTACCGGTGTGTTAGGCAGCAATGGAGCTAATTGCTCCATGGCTACCGCCATACTCGGAATGAGGCCCATTGTCTTTTTTTGGTATGGATAGTTTTCAGGTGCGGTGTATACCACGAGTTGAGATGGGCTTTGGGTTTGCTTTGCATACTACCAAATCCCTAGTACTCAGATTGAGGACAGAACAATCCAGCTCACCAACAAGTCGAGCAAACTTAGACTGTAGGTAACCCACCCAGACGGTCTCTGCTACGTCGCAGCCCCTACCAACCTCAGGGTCCCTGATAAATTGCCTCATTTTGGTCCAGAAATCTACGTGGTTGTTGCCAGACAGGGATTTAATCACAGCCTGGTTTGCTGCAAGCTGAGCCTGCCTTTTACCATGTTATAGCACAGAGTTGTAAAATCTCAATTTAACTATGGAGATTTAACATACAACTTAGTGCACCCGAATGAGTGGTGGAGGAAGTATGATTTTCTCATACATAGGCAAACCAAAGGTCAAGAGTGGCTAAAGCAGAATGTTTTTGCATACACATGCCTTGAATCTACCATCAGATATCATTGCTAAAGTAAAAACATCAGTTAGGGGCACCTTATTTCACCGTACAGTCACTTAATGCATACAGCTAAGTTAGGTAATATCTTTCTACATGGTGTAAAAATGCAAGTAATTGGGCGAAACCCGGAAGAGATACCAACAGTAGAACATGAAGGTTGTTGGAAACAATGTTGTCATTCAGAGGTTTTCAAAGCAGGCATTCCTTCTCGACCACTCATGGAGTGAAAACGAAAGACCCTCTTGTTCTGTATAACAAAACATTAGTAGAAATGGCTTGGAACAAAGAAAACGTGTTAACATTAAATTAAAGTGAAGAAATGACTATCGAGAGGCAAGGGACTGTCCCACTATGTGTGCGACCACTTCCTTCGCATCTCCCTCCCAAACATTGTGAAGAATTCTAAGGATGTATCAACCAATGGTGTTCCTTACTTTTTTATTATAAAACCAAGACAATACCTCAACGAATCCTATGTATAGCCTCAGTGTTTGTCAACATGTGTAAAAAATAAGTGAGAGAGTGGCAGTCTAGTTTTAAGAATGATGGCCTCCACCTCATTGTGAGTAAATTTATATAATTAAGGTTTTGATGCTTTGAAGTTCCTTCTGCATGAGGCAATGTACACCATAAATAAATGTATAAATAAATAAGGATAGTGTGTCAATGTATGGGAATGTCTTAAGAGTTAAGAAGTATTATGTGACTCATGGTTACAACTCACTGTGAGTGGGAGCGGTGTGAGAGAACGGGCCTCAACGACCGGTGGGGGGTGTCTGTACTCCCACTCCCTATATGATGGAGGAGAGGCACAGGAGACCCCAGCCAAGATTCTCTATTCGGTAGCAATGGTCGAGCAATCAAGGCCTAGCTTCTCAGGAGGTGATGCAGGCTGGTTCTTAAGTACAGTGTATCCCCAAGCCCCCACAAAGGAATATCCACACTCGGTATTGGTTAGAACACAATCTTTATATAATCAATAGTTAAGGTTATGTACATTTATCATAGTAACTCACTTTGTACTCTGGCAAAATCTACAATGGCAAATATTTACAATCCTAAAGTGGTACCACCCTAGATCTCATTGAAGTGCATGAACAATACTGTACAATGTCACACAGACCAATAGAGGGAAACCAGCAATAGAGAGAGGAGAGGAAATAAGAGGGTTGAGCAATAGGCAGAATACTGACCCCTACCACTAGGCACAGTTCTGTGTGGAGATCCCCCCACCTGGGCAACCTGTAAAGAAAGATATAACACAAGCCCAGTCCATATATTGCTCTGTAAGTCTTATTCTCCCCTATAATGTTTCTACACCCCCAATGTATCTGGTGGAGTCGAGTTCCTCGAAAAGGCGTCGACAAACGTCGAGGGACTCGCTGTTCGGCGACGGGGAATCAGCGGCCCTTCTTGAATGCCTTCCCTTTCAAGCGGGAGGCACGGGGCGTCGAACGTCCGTCGACAAACGAGGTAGAACGATGTCGAAGAGGCGGCAGCTTCGTCCGAGCGGTGCTCGTCGGCGTCGGGGCGTCGGCATCCTGCAAGGCGGAGGTGTGCGGGGCACCTCGATGACAATAGTTCTGGACCGCAAAGATTGTAGAGACGGGAGCCCAGCAAGGGCGTCGAGTCGTCCGAGTCTTTGAGGTCGTCGGGTGGCGGGAAACCCACCGGCAGGTTTCTCCTCGGCGCGTTGGTCGTCCTCGACTTCTCCGGCAGGATAAGCGGTCGACGAAGCGGTCGAGAGAGTCCTTCGATTGAATGTTCTTAGGCAAAGGAGCGGACGGCTCCGGTCATCGGCGGCACGGCGTCAAGTGGTTCCCACGGCTGGGCAACACAACTTCGATGGGCCTCCAGCGGTTACACAAACCTGCGAACCCTGGTCGACGGCAATGGACTTCGACAGCGTCAATGTCCGGGTGCTTCACTTCGATCTCCTCGGCGGTCCCGTCTCGGGTCGGCAGCCTTTCGAGGGTCTGACTTCCAGGGCGCTTCGGCGAAGATTCAGCGGTGCTCGATGGTCCCTCGGAGCACGGGAAGAGGGCGCCTTACCAGGTCCTCTCTCGGATCAGTCCTCGACGAATTCGGTAACCTTCAGATCTGTCGAAGCAAATGCAGCAGCAAGTCTTCTTCTTCCAGCTGGACGTCGAGGATCAGCAGTTCCAGTTACTCTTGAGTGGAGACTCAGCTTCTGAACGCTTCTGAACAATTTTCAGTGGTGAGAGGTCCCCAGATATACTACCCTCTCTCTCATCCACGCTGCTGGCACACACCCAGCAGCCAATCATACTGCAGGGCATTCATGCAGTCAGTCAGCCAATCAGGCACACAGTGCATTCAGGCCACACTCCTCCCTTTCAGACACTCACAACAAGGAATGTGGATTGGGACAAGTACCCAGCCATTCAACACTACACACTGCATTCAGGCCAGTTTCGGGCAGGGCTGTCTCAGTCTTTGTCTCACATGCCAGAAACCAGACAACCACAACAAGGAGTGTATATTGGTCACACAGTCCATTCACCCAGGTCCCACCCACAGGAGGTACCCATAACATACAGTCACTGGGAAGGCTCCAGCCAGTCTAGCTGGGCCTTCACAACAATACCATAAATGGAACAACCACCCAACAGCCAGTCAGGGGGAAGGGACAGAGTCAGGGCTTCCCAGGACTTTGGGAAAAACAAGAC
Organism: Ambystoma mexicanum; assembly: GCF_040938575.1. Lineage (NCBI taxonomy): Eukaryota > Metazoa > Chordata > Amphibia > Caudata > Ambystomatidae > Ambystoma > Ambystoma mexicanum. The sequence continues at coordinate 1,117,971,974 of NC_090924.1, forward strand.
AACAGGCAATAGAAAGCAAGAGGCCACAGGGGCCATCTTGTTTCTATCAGGAATCAACTGATCCCAATGGCAGGGCCTGGGTATCCCAACATGGAGGACACCCAGAGCACCTGTCACATTCAGCATGGAGCTGCCACCAGCCCATACCCTGCTCTGTGGGCCACCCACAGGTGCCCAAAAACATACACTAGGGGCACAGGGTTGTACCCCTACCCATGGGTGCCATAAGGGTATCCCATGGGTCTGTTCACCAAACCAAAAGAGAGCTGCACTGCCAGGAGTCCCACATGGACTCCTGGGCAGAAAACATGACAGAACACACGATAAAAGGCAGTAATAGGACAAGGATTCAGAGGCCCTGTCCCTCAGATGCATTTCCAGCATCACAGTCGCCCCCCCCAGACTGAGGTGGAGGGTGTCTAATCTCCCACGGGATAGACACCCTCATCCAGACGGTCAACATACCTTCTGGAAAGGCCATCTGCATTATCGTGACTCTTCCCTGGTCTGTGCTCTATGGTGAAGTCTAGCCCTTGCAGGCTAATGGACCACCTGAGCAATTTCGGGTTCTCACCCTTCATCTGCATAAGCCACTTCAGGGGCTTATGATCTGTTTGGACCTTGAAGGTAGACCCCGTAAGGTAGGGCCTAAAACGCCTAAGGCTCCAAACTATACTAAAACACTCCTTTTTCAACAGTAGCCCACCTAAGTTCTCTACCCTTGAGTTGTCTACTTATGAATATGATAGGGTGTTCTCTCCCTTTGTCATCTAACTGGGACAAGACAGCTCCAATTCCGGTGTCGCAGGCATCCGTCTGGACGATAAAGGGTCGGCTGTAGTCAGGCGCACTTAACACAGGTGCCCTACACAGACTTTCTTTCAAGCCATCAAAGGCCCTCTGACAGTCTTCAGTCCAATTAACCTTCCTAGGCTGTTTGGGTGAAGTTAGAGCTGTCAGGGGTGCAGCTATGGTTCCATAGTCTGCCATGAAATTGCGATAGTACCCAGTGAGGCCCAAAAAGGCTCTCACCTGGGTTTGAGTAGTGGGAGTCTCCCAGTTCTGTACATCCTGTACTTTACTGGAGAGGGGTTGGATTTGACCCCCTCCTACCTCATGACCAAGATAGGTAACTTTCCCCTGAGCTATCTGGCACTTGGTGGCCTTGATAGTGAGGTTAGCCCTTTTCAAGGCCTGCAACACCTTATCCAGATGTGTCAAATGCTCTTCCCAGGTGGAACTGTAGACGGCAATGTCGTCTAAGTAAGCCACACAAAAGGCTTCCAGCCCACTGAGTGCATGGTTGACCAATCTCTGGAAGGTGGCAGGGGCATTCTTCAACCCAAAAGGCATGACCCTAAACTGGTAGAGTCCCTCAGGTGTTGAGAAGGCCGTCTTTTCCTTGGCATGGTCCGTCAGAGCTATTTGCCAATAGCCTGAAGTAAGGTCAAAGGTGCTCACAAACTTGGCAGCACCGATGGTGTCCACGAGCTCATCAGCCTGGGGCAATGGGTGCGCGTCAGTTTTGGTGACGGCATTGACTCCTCGGTAGTCCACACAGAACCTCCAATCCTTGGTACCCGCCTGGGAACTTGCCTTGGGGACAAGGACCACTGGACTGGACCAGGGACTGGTTGAGGGTTCAATAACACCCAGATCCAACATCTTGGCGACCTCAGCCTGGATGTGGATCTTGACGGTATCTGACATACGGTAGCACCTGCTTTTGACAGGCACACTGTCACCAGTGTCAATTTCATGCTTACACCATGGTGTAAGGCCTGGCTTCAGTGAAAACAGAGAGGCGTACTGTTGGAGCAAAGCCCTACAGGCCCTCTGTTGCTCTGTTGTCAAATCTGGAGAGAGATGTACTCCCTCCACTGAGCCATCCTGAGGGTTGCTATGCAGCAAATCAGGAAGGGGCTCACTCTCATCCTCTTCTTGCCCTGAAGCTAGCAAGAGACATGAGACCTCTGCTCGCCTGTGGAAAGGCTTGAGCCTGTTGACATGGAATACCTGAGGGGCTACCCCAGAGGCACCCATGTCAACCAGATAATTGACTTTGCCCATCTTGGAGATTATCCTGAAGGGTCCAGTCCACTTGTCTGCCAAAGCTCTTGGCTTGGTAGGCTCCATCACAAGGATTTCCTGTCCCGGAGTCCAATCCACTTGTGAAGCTTTAAGGTCATGCCAGTACTTATTCAATTCCTGGCTGGCCTTGAGATTTGCTGTTGCCTGACCCATCATTTGTGTCATCCTCCGCCTGAGGCCTAACACATAGTCCCCCACTTGCTTGGCGGGACCTGGAGGGGTGGCTTCCAAGCCTTCTCGGATCAAGGCGAGGGGCCCCCTCACGGGATGTCCAAAGAGTAACTCAAAGGGGCTGAAACCAACACCCTCTTGAGGTACCTCTCTGTAAGCAAACAGCAGGCATGGCAGGAGGAGATCCCATTTCCTCCTTAGAGGCTCTTCCAAAGCACCTAGCATGCCCTTGAGAGTTTTATTAAATCTCTCAACCAGACCATTGGTCTGGGGGTGGTAAGAGGTGGAGAACTTGTAGGTTACCCCGCACTCTTTCCACATGGTTTTCATGTAACTCGACATGAAGTTGGATCCTCTGTCAGAGACAACCTCCTTGGGGAATCCAACATGGGTGAAAATGCCCAGGAGAGCCCTGGCAACCACCTTGGCCGTAACCGTCCGAAGGGGTATCGCCTCAGGGTACCTGGTGGCATGATCTACCAAGACCAGGATGAACCGATGTCCACCTGAAGTGGGAGGGTCAAGGGAACCGACGATGTCGATGCCCACCCTCTCAAATGGGGTGCCAACCACTGGCAACGGCTGCAGTGGGGCAATGACACTGCCTCCAGTCTTGCCAGACAACTGACAAGTTGGGCAGGTCCTGCAGTGGGACTCCACTTCTACTCCCATCCGTGGCCAGTAGAAATGGGCAGAGAGCCTCTGCTTAGTCTTCTTGGTCCCAAGATGACCAGCCAAGGGCACCTCATGCGCCAACTGCAGTAGGAAGGGCCTGTAAACCTGGGGTACCACCAACCTCTTGCGGGCACCAGGTTCAGGCTTAGTGGGCTCACTAACAAGGAGCTCACCCTCCCAATAAATCCGGAAATTCCTAGGCACCTCTCCTTGTGCCTGGGCCAGGGCCTGTTTCCTCAGTCCCTCGAGAGAGTGGCACTCTCTCTGTCCCTTACAGAAGTCTGCCAGGGAGGGTCCCCCTTCAGCTAACAAGCATTGGAGGTCGGGATGATCCTCCGGGTTGAGAACCTCTCCCACAGGAGAGTCTTCTGCCTCTTCTCCCAAAGGAGTTGAGTTTGGGTTTTCCACTGGACCCAGCCCGTCCGGAGCAGGGATCCCAATGGGTGCTGTCGGAACAGCAGGAAGAGAAGGTGCTCCCTCCACAGAGGTGGCCTTCTTGGTCTTCCTTCTTCTTGCCTTAGGCCTCGCCTTTGGCTCGGGTACCTGACTCACAGCCAGACCCGGGGTCACCTGTGACCTAGTGACGGCAGCAGCAGTCATGGGAAGACCATCCGAGATCAACCCTAACTCTACTAGATCATTCCCTAACAAAATGTTAGCAGGGACATTGTCCTGAACCAGGACAGGAAGCTTCGCTGTCTTGTCGCCAATCAAGAGTGTGACTAAGGCTACAGGTGATAATTTGGGAGGCCCACCAGCTAACCTGGTGGTTTGCAGAGGAGCACCTTCATAGTCCTCTGGCCTGAGCAGGGTCCTGTCCATCACTGTCATGCTTGCCCCAGTGTCTCTCAAACCAGTAGAAGGCTGGCCATTCAAGAGGACACTTCTCAAAAACCTACGGGTGTTCTGTGGGATAGTCGCCAGTACTTCTGCGTACTGGTCCCAGGCCCCAAGGGACACTAAGGAAATCTCTACCGGAGCACCAAATGTGATCCCGGCAGAGGAGGGGAGGACAGTGGCCTCCACCTCGAACACGGGGTAAGGGTAGGTCAGGCTGACAGCCTGTACTCCAAGTGCCTTACCTTTACACTTGGGGTCACCCCTTCTGTGATCCAGAGCCCCACAGTCCCAACAAGCGCCAGGAGTGCGGGGTACGGTACTGGAACCACTGGGAGCCTGCTTTGCAGCAGGTGGACCACTACTCTTATTCCCACCCCCAGATGACTTATCCCCACTAGATTTTTGGGCCTTAGGAGAGGAAGGTTTTGGTTTACCCGACTGTGACTGCTTGGGGGACTCCTCAGCTTTCTGAGAGGCCCCCTTCTCTTTGTCCTTGTCCTTCCCACTGGAGTCCTTAGGGGACACCCGGTGGGAGACCCACTTGTCAGCCAACCTAGCCAGCTTAAAGGGGTCCAAAATGTTCTGGTCAGCCACATACTGACGCAGCTCTGGTGAACAGGCTTCAGAGAAATGCTCAAAAAACAAGAGGTGGGACAATTCAACAAAAGTCTTAACCTGGTATCCATCGATCCACCCCATCATGTTCATGTGCGCAGCACTCACCCAGTCAACCCAAGACATATTCTCCTTTTTCTTAAAATCCCTGAACCTTCTAAGGTATTGGGTAGGTGTCTTGCCGAACTTGGCAATCAAAGCAGACTTCATACACTCGTACTGACCCCTTTCTTCCACACTCAGCTTCAGAATACAGTCATACCCGGTTTGAGGCACTCTGCTTAACAAACACTTCGCCCAATCTCTTTTATCCACATCATGAATCTCACAAGCCATTTCAAACGCTTCAATCCATTGGAGGATATCCGAACCCTCCGCAAATACACCAACCAAATCTTTCATAAACTTGGTGGCGGGGGACCTGACACTCTCACTGGTTCTAGCTGAAGTCTCCACTCTAGCTTTCTCTAGTTGGATCCTCTGACATTCAGTGTCCTGGCTCTTGAGTTCAAGGTCCTTATTTTTGCGTTCAAGATCCCTATTCTTGAGCTCCACTTGTTGAGCCAACTCCTCTTTCTTAAGCTCAGCATCTATTTCCAACTTGCGGTATTCAAAGGCCAATTTCATCCTTAATAACTCAAGCTCTAAGGAATTGCTGGAGTTTGGAATAGAGGCAGCAGGAATGGCGGCATTCCCAGAAACAGATTCAGCAGAAACCCCAGGGGCAGAGTCCTCATTGGTTGCATCCCCCCCCTCATCAAGAGTTTCACTATCAGTCTGGTAGTCCACCAGGGCAGCTATCAGCTCAGTCCTAGACTTCTCCACAAAGTCTAACTCCCTAGCTTCACAAGCACTCTGGAGAGCCTCCAAGCTCATCCGAGTTAATTTGCCATTCGCAACAGACTCCATTGTTTGTAATGCAGTTACCTTGTACACCACTAAACCTTAATTCAATAAAGGGCAAATATCCTTTGTACGTGGCACGGTTATACACTGATTCTTAAAACCATAAGCATCCCACCGCTGCCACCAGTGTGAGAGAACGGGCCTCAACGACCGGTGGGGGGTGTCTGTACTCCCACTCCCTATATGGTGGAGGAGAGGCACAGGAGACCCCAGCCAAGATTCTCTATTCGGTAGCAATGGCCGAGCAATCAAGGCCTAGCTTCTCAGGAGGTGATGCAGGCTGGTTCTTAAGTACAGTGTATCCCCAAGCCCCCACAAAGGAATATCCACACTCGGTATTGGTTAGAACACAATCTTTATATAATCAATAGTTAAGGTTATGTACATTTATCATAGTAACTCACTTTGTACTCTGGCAAAATCTACAATGGCAAATATTTACAATCCTAAAGTGGTACCACCCTAGATCTCATTGAAGTGCATGAACAATACTGTACAATGTCACACAGACCAATAGAGGGAAACCAGCAATAGAGAGAGGAGAGGAAATAAGAGGGTTGAGCAATAGGCAGAATACTGACCCCTACCACTAGGCACAGTTCTGTGTGGAGATCCCCCCACCTGGGCAACCTGTAAAGAAAGATATAACACAAGCCCAGTCCATATATTGCTCTGTAAGTCTTATTCTCCCCTATAATGTTTCTACCCCCCCAATGTACCTGGTGGAGTCGAGTTCCTCGAAAAGGCGTCGACAAACGTCGAGGGACTCGCTGTTCGGCGACGGGGAATCGAACGTCCGTCGACAAACGAGGTAGAACGATGTCGAAGAGGCGGCAGCTTCGTCCGAGCGGTGCTCGTCGGGGTCGGGGCGTCGGCGTCCTGCAAGGCGGAGGTGTGCGGGGCACCTCGATGACAATAGTTCTGGACCGCAAACATTGTAGAGACGGGAGCCCAGCACGGGCGTCGAGTCGTCCGAGTCTTTGAGGTCGTCGGGTAGCGGGAAACCCACCGGCAGGTTTCTCCTCGGCGCGTTGGTCATCCTCGACTTCTCCAGCAGGATAAGCGGTCGACGAAGCGGTCGAGAGAGTCCTTCGATTGAATGTTCTTAGGCAAAGGAGCGGACGGCTCCGGTCGTCGGCGGCACGGCGTCAAGTGGTTCCCACGGCTGGGCAACACAACTTCGATGGGCCTCCAGCGGTTACACAAACCTGCGAACCCTGGTCGACGGCAATGGACTTCGACAGCGTCGATGTCCGGATGCTTCACTTCGATCTCCTCGGCGGTCCCGTCTCGGGTCGGCAGCCTTTCGAGGGTCTGATTTCCAGGGCGCTTCGGCGAAGATTCAGCGGTGCTCGATGGTCCCTCGGAGCACGGGAAGAGGGCGCCTTACCAGGTCCTCTCTCGGATCAGTCCTCGACGAATTCGGTAACCTTCAGATCTGTCGAAGCAAATGCAGCAGCAAGTCTTCTTCTTCCAGCTGGACGTCGAGGATCAGCAGTTCCAGTTACTCTTGAGTGGAGACTCAGCTTCTGAACGCTTCTGAACAATTTTCAGTGGTGAGAGGTCCCCAGATATACTATCCTCTCTCTCATCCACGCTGCTGGCACACACCCAGCAGCCAATCATACTGCAGGGCATTCATGCAGTCAGTCAGCCAATCAGGCACACAGTGCATTCAGGCCACACTCCTCCCTTTCAGACACTCACAACAAGGAATGTGGATTGGGACAAGTACCCAGCCATTCAACACTACACACTGCATTCAGGCCAGTTTCGGGCAGAGCTGTCTCAGTCTTTGTCTCACATGCCAGAAACCAGACAACCACAACAAGGAGTGTATATTGGTCACACACTCCATTCACCCAGGTCCCACCCACAGGAGGTACCCATAACATACAGTCACTGGGAAGGCTCCAGCCAGTCTAGCTGGGCCTTCACAACAATACCATACATGGAACTTCCACCCAACAGCCAGTCAGGGGGAAGGGACAGAGTCAGGGCTTCCCAGGACTTTGGGAAAAACAAGACAACTGGCAATAGAAAGCAAGAGGCCACAGGGGCCATCTTGTTTCTATCAGGAATCAACTGATCCCAATGGCAGGGCCTGGGTATCCCAACATGGAGGACACCCAGAGCACCTGTCACATTCAGCATGGAGCTGCCACCAGCCCATACCCTGCTCTGTGGGCCACCCACAGGTGCCCAACAACATACACTAGGGGCACAGGGTTGTACCCCTACCCATGGGTGCCATAAGGGTATCCCATGGGTCTGTTCACCAAACCAAAAGAGAGCTGCACTGCCAGGAGTCCCACATGGACTCCTGGGCAGAAAACATGACAGAACACACGATAAAAGGCAGTAATAGGACAAGGATTCAGAGGCCCTGTCCCTCAGATGCATTTCCAGCATCACAAGCGATAACTGTCAATGTGAGGAAAAGTGAAATTGTGGCCTGTGAATGTAAAAGTGATAAAGGTAGAGAAACAAGGTGAAACTGAATAATGATCTCTCAGAGCGAGAAAGTGCAACAGCCTCCTAATGTGAGGGACATTCCCCACTGTAAAATTCTTGGCATAATGAACACTTTATAAATAGGGTACAAGCAATCTCCACACTGTCTAAAAGATCAACACCCTAATTATAGTGTGGTATGGTGTGGTGTTCCAAGATGAGGAAATAAACACACTGCTTACACAGTCTTAAATCCACATATTTGCTTCCAGTTTTCCCAGATACTCTTGAAGTTGTGTCCAACAATGTTTGGTGTCAATTTAAAATGACTTGCACAAGGTCCTGCGGCCTGCTAACTTTGCCTGTATGCATTTCAGGACCTGAATTTGAAAATGAAAGTGATTGCCTGTATTGGCATGGATAATGAACAAAACTGATAGCACTGAATTGCACAGCAATGTATTTGCTGAACAGGGTGTGTCAGTGCTGAACAGGGGGCATATAACTATCTCACAGCATGCTGTCATGCTCATGAGTCAGTACTTGATTTACGGTACACAGTTCATACCAGAGGAAAAAAGAAATTTCCCCACCGAAAATTGCTCAGGGTCAGTTGTTTTTTTTAAAAACCTGACCAGCTGTATTAGGATTGGTCGCTATAGTAGCTCATGCACTTTTATTCAATAAACTAATATATTTTACTTTGCATATTGGTGTATGTGACAGATTCAAGCAATTAACCCTGTCAAAGAAATCTAGGAATTCCAATCTACCAGGGTGTTGACCCTGACATTCACGATTGGTGTGCCGCCAATGATCTTTGTCTGAATGCCAGAAAGACCGAGATCCTCATAATTGGCACACCTTTAGCATCCTTTCCCCTCACTCTCTGTCCGGCCTCCCTTGGCCCTCCTCCAACCCCACCTGCGAGGCTAAGAACCTCGGGGTCATCTTTCACTCCACACTTTCCTCCCCTGCCCACATCTGTGATGTCTCTAAAAAGTCAAACTTTCTACTGCACCTCCTTAGAGGTACCCTGTCTTTCCCTTCCTTCCCCCAGAAGCTCATTGTCTCCCAAGCTCTGGTTCTCTCTAGGTAAGACTATTTTAACAGCCTCTTTCTAAATCTACCAGCCTCTACTCTCCACTCTCTGCAACTAATCCAGAACAGGACTGCGAGACTTGTCCTTGGCCTCAAACCCTGGGATCGTATCTCTCCAGATCTGAAATCTCTCTATTGGTTCCCAAGGGATGCAAGGATTAAATTCAAAACCCTCTGCATTATCCACAAGGCTTTCTGGGGTCTGGGTCCAAAATACCTTCAGCTATCCCTCTGCAAATACTTCCCTTCTCGAGCTCTTCGCTTCTCTACCTCTAACTCCCTCAGGGTCAGTCGTTTTTCAAAGAAACGAGCTGGGGGTAGATCTCTGTCTTTGACTGAGGCCTCCCTCTGGAACAGCATCCCTGCCACTCTAAAACTTGAGGAGAACCATCCCTGGTTCCAGAAGCACCTCAAGACCTTCCTCTTTGCTTCTGCCTTCGCTGCCCCTCTCTCCTGCTGATCTGTTCTCTCTTGGCACCGTGCACCTTGCCACCCTCTTTCCTCCGGGCCCAGGTACCTGCTCACCCTGCCACTCTCCCACACTGCCTCCGGGCCACCCCTTGCACTGGGGTCTGTATCTGTACCCATACAGTCCCCCCCTTTTTCTTCCTGCACTTATCAGACCTAGCATGTCTGCTGCCTTAAACCCAGCACTTGCCACTTGCTGGCTGCACTACCACTGTCTGTTGCCTTTATTATTAATGTATTAATTATTATTTATCTGTTTCTCTTTTGCTCTGCACTTTATACTTTTCCCCCCTTACATGCACTTTTCCCCTCCCCCTCTCCCATGCACTTGCGTGTTCTCAATGGGCCTAGTAAGATTGTTGTTTTGTTCTCCCCTGTTCCCTTCCCTTGCCTTGTCGCGATGTGTACGAGTGCAATAGAAATAAAATATCAATTCAATTCAATTCAGAGCGTGTCCTGCCCCAGAGGAGAAGTGAGCGAGTGACAATGGCCCCAATATCTGTTTTCCCCTCTCATGTGCATGGTTGAAAATTAAGAGAATCGCTCTTGGTCACCCCGTGCCTACCGTTCAAAGTGATGGCCAGTGTTCTCTGGTTTGCCTTGCAGGGTCTCCTGTAATGTACAAGCAACAATCCAACCCACAAGAGAGTGAACTGTTGAAACTACAACGACCAGACTTCCCAGTGGCAAACGAGAAAGTCTCAGATCTATGCAGAGGGAAGCTCCCAGGAGACAAGAACAAGGAAACACACAGCTTACTGCTCGCCTAAAGCACTGGTGCCTTGCTGCAGCACACCAGGAAAGTGGAGACCAGCAGGGTCACGCTGGAAAAGGGGAAGGGGCTTAAAGACTGTAGGGAACTTTCATTCAAAGAAAAGATGCAGAAAAGCACGCGATTTTAAAAGAAGCATGTAAGCTGTGGCCTTTGCACAGTCTGATGAATGCTATGGAGGCATCAGCGATGTTCAGCCTAAACTCTCCTCCCATGTGGCCAGGGGAAGAGACCTGCTACCTGATCCTGACCCTAGGGTTGGATTATGATGGATTATCAGATGGGAGGAAAACTTTCATTGTTCACAGGACTGCTTTACCCGTTACCGTAGAAGCACATTTCCATATAAGGACATATTCCACACCTCATAGAAATCCTCCATTAGAATGTTCTCTCTCTTCTGAGCATGCTCTTAAAATGCTTGGAAAGAATTGTGGGAGGAAACACTCTTAATTCATTTGTGCGTGAATATATCATGGCCAGAGTGATTTCCTTAGTTCCAATCATCCCCTTCACCATAACGTATTCATCCTCTTGGTCTCTCTTGACCGCCCTCAGGGAACATATTTGCTTAACAGTAGCAGTGTGGTTGATCTTTGTGCGGCTCGACGCCTCGACGTTGGAGAGTGCTTTCCTCTAGTTTCTGACATGGAGCTCGGAGCCGAGGTGATTCGAGAAGCTGCTTACTACAGTAGCAAACCTTTCTTGTCAGTAGTCCTGAGCAGCCTTGAAGCAGCCCTGAGGTTAAGGAGGAAGGGTGTGCAAGGAGTGTTGCAGTCCGGTCAGCCAAGCAAGGTGGGAAAGGAGGGGAAAGTTGTTCAGCATGCGCTAAACTCTCCTGAAGTCCCTGGCCAGAAACATTCAACTCCAGCGCTATGGCCAGCTGTAAGCTTCACTCCGATGGAAGCATAGCCATGAGAGCGTAGCGAACACATAAGCGGCTCTGGGATATCAGGAACAGGGGTAAGATAAGCTGGTCTGCTTATACTGCTGACTCCCTGCCTGTGGCCGCATGTTTACCTGCCACTGTTTTTTTTTTGCGGGTGGGGGGGATTAACTGTTTCAAACCTAACATCTCTTCAGGACTGACTCGGGTGACTGTGGGGTGGTGCTTCACCCTTTGAGCCCGAAGTGTGCCATCAATAAGGAAAACACAACATGTTAGACTACTGACTGGTGTAAACCGCTGCACCTAAATACAGCCAGACCCGTTGCTGTAGTGGGCATTATCCAAATGTCCAAACTGCGCAATAGAAAGCTAAAAATCAAAGGAAAGGGGCGCACTGCACTACAAGCCCATGTGGAACTTGAAAGGCTGTGTGAATTGCAGCAACTTCAACTGTAAGGGACTCCAGTGGAACTAAATGCAGTTCCTAATGAAGTGGAGCCCTCTATTAGACAGCAGCCAAGTGTATCTATGTGGTTGTCCGCAGAAGACAAGGGTAACAAATGGGAATGACATACTGAGCTGGCCCTTGAAATAAGTTGTACTCCCAGCCTGTACTCTGAAGCACTGGAAATGCCTCAATAAGGAGGCTCAGTGTCAGACTAAGGGGATAACTGGAAGTGAACTGCTGCTCATGGGAAAAGTCCATGTAACTTTTGCCAATTCAAACCTTACGTCCACTAAGATTGACGTAAATGCTGTGACAGACAGAAATGAAGTGATATGTTATTTATAACGCATTTAATACCCAGAGGTTTATAAGCGCGGACTGAGGAATCGGACCTGTATTGCTCCGTGTCATCTTGCTTCCAAGGCATGCAGGTTGCCGCTGAGCTATCCTCCCGAGACATAAATAGTGAGTCCCGGGGATCAATAGACAATCAAATTCCCACTGTGACAAATACTGAAGATCAGAGTATACTGGACCAGTCTTTTGAGAAACTCTGTAAGGATATGGACGGCATAAGGGAGCACTCCCACTGAACAAGCAAACAAAGTATGCTGCAGTGCCAATCAGGAAATTATAGACCCGTAACTGGTCATGAATATGAGTTGAGTGCCTTAAACAGTTCATTAATAGATCCTCAGAATTCACAAAGGATTAGACAAGGCCAGACCATAACATTAAACAATAATTATTTTACCCCTAAGATCATCATGTTGCAGAGAGACTCGAACATCATGCCACGGATGGAGACCCTAGGACCAGCATCGATTTCAACACTTCACTTAGTGCTGTAATCCCTGTTGAGGCTATATGACAATGTAAAGGAGTTGGTTCGGGAGAATGCCTTAAAACTACATTCCGTGAATCAAGGGTTGAGCAAACTGTTGACTAATAAGCCAGAATTCCCATGCCAGTGTAAGATGAGGGGTCTTGATCCTGAAACTAAGGAAGGGGCAGAGGAAATGGTAACTAGTATGACTGAAATCCAACCACTAGAGGAGGTAAGGGTGGAAAAAAAGACTGTCCAGGAGAATTTGCAAGAGTCAGTGAGACCCAACCATGATCTCTAGACAGACCGACACTGCTCATTCAATTGTGCCTCAGGGAGAGGCAAACCATATTGAAACAGGGGAAAATGATAAAGGGTTTTCAGGCCCTGAGATCTGACGACATTCAAAGGGTGGCATTTCCAAAGAAAGGCCCTGAGAGGTCAGTTTGCTATTACACCTCCAATTTGATTGCACAAATTATCTGGAACAACCGAGAAGCCCTTAAGTCTGTCGGCTACCAGCTGGGACAATTAAATACACAGGAGGAGGTTGAGGCATATGTGTCCCCTGTACAGTCACCACAGACTCCAGAAAGCACTGTATCAAATAGGTCTGGAAGCCCAGCAGTGGGAAGACCAGATTTAGAAGAATGGTCCTGGCAGGAAACACAATTGAAATGCTTAAAAAAACAGGGCTAAACAGTCGAGTCTTTGAGGGAGGTCCCCTGAGAGTAATGTCTTTTGGAGAAAATGGGGGAATTACTAAAGGTTTGCAGGATTGTATTGAGTGTAATATCACAGCACAGGAGTGGGTAAACTACATCACCAAAACATACTCTATGCCCTATGATGATGATGAAGGTGAACTAACTTTATTCAATTTGGGGACGAACAGTGTGATTTTGGGTGCCAGATTGACAATGTACTATGGACAATTGGCATGACAAACCCTTCAAGGGTTCTTGGCCCCGACAACATTCCTCCGGCTTCAATTAAAAGTAAACTGGAGGTCTGGGCCAATCCTCTGTGGGACGTATTTAGTCATGTCAGTCGATCACTCACAGTTCCCTACACGTGGAGAGAATCTCTTGTCATTCCTATTTTTAAGCAAAGAGACCGGAAGGATCCTAGGAACATTAGACCTATAGCCCTCTTGGACTCCACTAGCAAAATATTTGGAACCCTTCTCCTAAGGGAACTCAAGGCAGAAATTACAACATGAAACCTGCTATCCCAATATCAGATCAGGTTTTGTGCAGGAATGGGAACATCTCAAGATGCCCTGACTACGTCACATCTGATGGCAGCTGTTAAAAACCGAGCAGTAGGCACAGTTTACATGGCATCGATAGATATGTCAAATGCCTTCGATACCGTAAGCAGATCAAGGCTCTGAAGGAAACTCCTAGCAATGAAAATGCCGACTAGGTTGTTTCAGCTCTTGGCATTACTGCATATGGACACTACACTAGAGATGATGCTGAGCAGGGAAGGAGCTACGACGGACACTATTGCTACATATCTGGGTTTACGGCTGGGATGTGTCGGGGCTCCAACTCGGGTCAATCTCTACCTGGCCGACCCTAAAAAAGTCTGGGAGGGAGGCACAACCAACTCTGTTAAACTGGGCTCAGTATCCCTCGGTTGGATTGCCTTTGCAGATGACGTTGCTTTGCTTGACCTGACACCATATGGGCTGCAGAGGAAGTTAAACTTTTTTTTTCAATTATGCAGTAGAAAACAACCTCAAGACAAATGGTTAAAGTCCAAGGTTATATTTTTTTCTAACAAAAGGCGGCCTAAGTCCTTGATATGGCGTGTGGGAGGAAGCCCCCTTTAGAGGGTTCAGTCCCTCAGACACCTGGGGTACCACATTACCAACACGAGCTCCAGGGAGGGTTGGAAATAACTGATTATGGAAAAATGTGCGCCTCTGTTGGTAAAAATCAAGCAGGTCTATTTTCAGCTGTGCCACTATTTGTTAAAACCTCTGTTGCACTACTACTTGTCTAGCGTGGAAGCGGTGCTGTTGTTTGGTTTGGATCTGTCCTTAAATGATCTGGGGGAGTACCTCAACTCAGTTCAAGGGATGCTTTGTAAAAAAACATTGGGACTCACAAACTCAACCCCGAACTCAATCATCAGACAGGAGTTTAGACTAATCTCACTGGCAACTAGAGCCAAGTGGAGAAAATTGGCTGAATTTGCCAAACTACTAAACCTGCGAGCAATGTCCCTCTACCAGAGTTGGGGTGAAGACCAGACTAGAGAGTCTGGTGCTAGTATAACAGCATTCAAGGAACAGATGACTGAAACACTCTCGGTAATTGGCTCCTCTAAAGAGGAGCTTTCTACCAACTCGGCCACAGTAAAGAAGAAGCTCTTCAAATACGATTGGCCGGTCCCTTCAGACCAGCTGGGAACTTACACGCTGTATGGCGAGTATGTCAAATTCCTTACAAAAAGGAAAGAGATTCCAACGTATATTCTTATCTTTCCCTGCCCAAAATTGAGGGCAATTTACCTTTGCTTTTGACTTAAACAAAACCACATGCTAGAAGAAACAAGCAAGTGGTACTCGGGTCTGGGTAACCAGACTTGTAGGTTTTGCACCAACTGTACCACTGAAGAGACTACTAAACATCTAGTAACTCATTGTCCAGCATTGGTTGATGAAAGGAATAGATACTTTGGGATCTTAACAGTGAGTAATGTTATGTGAACTGGCCTGATGGGAGTGCAACGGCACTCTGTGGGTTTCTTGCCTTACTAATGAAGAACATTGAAGAGCTAAGAAAATAGTCTATTTAATTCTGTACCAACGTTGGATTAATTTAACACAAGATGATGATGCAAACATAATTAATTTTAATGTAACTATGTATTATGATGTATCTTTTTTTATTTTATTTTTATTTATTTTGTTCTCTCCTTTTTGCATGTAATAGTGAAAGGTTTGTACACTTGTTGTTTGAACCAAAACACTAAATTAAAAAAAAATAAAAAATACAATAATGTGCTTAACAGAATGGTGGCACCACACATCTTAGTTGGTGTGGATGTAATGAAGTGATATGGATATTGGTAGCATTTGAAAGTCAATTGATCCCGATGGAGTAAATGTGTCACTTGGAGTCATATTATATCAGGTTATGATGCCTAAAGCTTATTCTAGCTATTGTTGCTCTTATACACAGACGTAAAGCCCTTCTCGAACTTTGTATAGACAGTACCATGATAAGGTAACCCCTCCCCAAATCCCCCCAGTCCCTTTCATTGAACAGCAGATTGGTGTGTACATTGATTAGCAGCTGCCTTCTTTCACCCCCCTACAGCCCCACTCGCTTTGACCATGTTACTGAAAATATCAAGGTTTTTAAACAGTGCTGACAGCTGACCCATTCCATTGTAGGATAGGCCATTGTGCACCCCTCAACCTCGTCAGACTTGCTCATCTCGTCATTTACCAGTCTTCCATCTCCTGCCCACCTCACCCCAAGTTCTAGGTACTGCAAATACGTTTGGATGATTCATTTGCATTCCAGAATCCAACAGTCAGCTAAACGAGAAACTAAGAAAAGTAAGGATGACATTCAGAAGGTGCCTTTATTTATTTATTTATTTTATTTATAGAATCGAGCTGTTCGTATAAAATGTTCAAAATTAAATCAAGGTGCCTTTATATGTATTCAAGTGATCTGTGGTGCTTCGTCTGAGACCTCCTCTGTCTTTGGTGTTCTCTTTCTCAAGGGCAGCCTTCTCTCTCCACCATAGATGTCCATACCGTCCCTCCTACTGATCCAGGTCAGTTTGTTGTCAATTTCACTCCCCTGGCAGGATCATCGGCTTTTGCCTGGACTGCTTCATCTGAACACCAGGCGTGATGGTCCCCCAAACTTGAAGGCACGCACAAACCAGTATGTACATCTGTGGTGTATCGATTCCTGTCCCAGCTTGCTGGTCATATACCTTGTTTCCTTTCATCTTTGAGTATAGCTGTTGAAAGGAAGTTGAAAGGATTCTATGAAAACCCAGTCAAGGTCATCGCTTTCAGCCAATTAGCCATTAAGAGGAGCGTCTCCTTGTCGGTAAAGTGATAGAATTTGTCCAGGACATCTTCACGCATCAGTGTTTCTGTTTATGCTCTTGGTCCACTCAGGGTGCTCCATAACATACAATGTCTACTGCATAATAGTGTTGGAATCCAGACATCCATAAATGGTCTGGTGACTGCATCATGGTATTCACCTCTCACACTGAGCATTTTTTGCAGAGAGTCGTACGGGTGCACATCATGCTAGGCAGTTGATCAGATTTTGGTCATAGAAATAGCAATAGTTAAACAGATGAATCAAAACAGGTGAGTCTTAAGAAATCTGCAGAATTTCAGTTCAAGTGGTATTTGAGGACTGCTTGAATGGAATTCCAAGTTGAAGAATCCAAGAAGCCACTAGAACCAGATGCCAGTGACCAGGTGGCTTTGGAACACAATCTGAGGAACCAAGTCTGCTGACGGGTGATGACTGATCAGGCTGTGATTACAGCCTGATGCGATGAGTCTGGCCTGACCCAGAAATGAAGGAATGGAAACTGTAAAACCATCAATTGCATGAATTCAGCAAAGTAGTGAAGTGAGCAACAGTCAGACCTGCAAGCTCTTTACGCCCTCTTTTTTTGTAGCTTTCTCCTGTATTCCTTGAAAAATATTATTTTAATCTAGGGAAGTATTGATTTAAAGGGCTCATCTGAAGTGTCCTTGTTGCACTGTAGACAGGAAAGTCAATGCAGAGACTTAGAAAAAAAAGTGAGCGAATACTGAAATATGCAAAAACAAGTAAATGGTCTAATCGATTAGTGTGACATTGTTTTTGACCACGTTTCAATTTTTAAAGAAATACCCTCTCTTGAAACCCGAGGTCATCAATAAGACCATTAAGATTGGTCCCTGGTGTTCTGATAGGACGCTTAGCGATGATGCACGAGTCCGATCTCCCTTTCAAAGATGGGATGTTCAGTAATTAACACAATACAATCATCTCATAGCAAGACAAATTGCAACAATGAGAGACTGGTCCAAGTGCAACATAGAGAGACTGGTCCAAAAGTGACGGTGCGGATATGTTTACACTAAGGTATTCCGAGGGCTTCCCTCGCTCCGTGACAGGTGTACATCGCAGAATGACTCGGCTTTGACGCGTCGCGTTGGAGAAGTAGCCTGCACAGTTCTCGCATGGCAGCGCCCACCTGTAACATTCTGGTGTAGTATGCCCCGTCTTTAAAAAAACGCAGCAGGGGGGCTGACGAATGCTGGAGGCTTGGCCAGAATAATGGGACCAGAAGTTTCAGGTGTGAGTCTGAATGTGCATGCCAGCATATAAACATGCCAACATGCACAGTGAGTGCATTGCTCGATGCGCACGCTACACAGTGGAGTCAGTAGACAAGAAAGCCCAGTGGAATAAGACCTGAGGTGAATACATGTTACTAGCAGGACCAGGTCAATCTAAAAGAGCGACATAATAAAGGCACGTGCGGGTGGAAGGCATCTGCCAGGCAGGTTCCATAGTACCATGGACGCCGCACAGTCCTTTCAATCACGGACACTTTTTAAACAACCACTATTCCAAAAAACGTAAAAGTGAAACTTACCACAGTGGCAAAGTGCGACGAGGAGTGAAAGCAGGTGAAGTGCCAGGATCGTTACGGCTGGAGCTCCACCGCCGCAGGGTTTCAGCGCCCCACCCGCAATAGCAAGAGAAGGCAGGGCCCGCGTCCACATTTTGCCGAGAGGGCGTCGGGCACCCCGGACCGGGCCACACTGCTGCGGGGGTTGTGGCTGGCAATAAGACCAGGGCTGTTCATGTGCCGCCTGCAGGGGGCGCTACGAGCAGCTGTGAGTGGCCAGTCAGTGGCAACCCGCTGCATGGCGGGTCACGGGCGGCACACAGTAACTGGGGCAGCTCCCCGAGGTGCCGGTCGGGAATCCCAGAGCATTGCTGGCTGAGCCCAGTGAAAGACAAAGCAACTCAGTGACTGCAGCCGCGCCAGGGGGGCTCCCCGCTTCTCTGCACACAAAGGGCGCCTGTTACTCGCTGCTCTGTGCCTGCCGCGCTCCCTCCATTGCAGGAGCGAAAGGGAAAGTTTATTCGACTGGCAATGCTGATCGCACAGGTGGCCTTGAAGCCACCGGGACTTTTCGGTGCCTCGGCTGGAGGCGCTCGCCCCTCCTCCTGTCCCAAAACAAAGGGAAAGAGCGACGGAGGAGGAGAGGCCTCATCTCACCAACACCCCCAACCAGATACACTCCCCCCACAACCTGCAAAGGAGGAGAGCCGAGGGCTGCACGCGTGCCAGCAGCGGCAGTTCGCTGTTTCACGCTGGAGGGGCGCTTAATTAGCAGACGGAAGGGATGCAGATACGGTGGAACCCTGAAGTAACACGAGGCCGAATAGTCCTGATAGCGCCTAAGGCAGCAATGCCACAATGTCTCAGAATTCAAAAATAAAAAATGCATGACGTACATTCCAGCGCTGATACATTGCACACATCTCAGAATACAGAATCCCGGCACTTCACTTCACATCAAACCCCAATCGCAAATGACCGCACATCACCGAGATGACATGACACAATACGTCAGATATGGCAGTGAAATGGCACTAGCCCAGGAATGTGTGGAAGTGACTGTTAGCCAGCCCCTATTCTCCGAAGGAAGGTAACACGGTGCCTAGCAGTAGGCAGGGGCTCACGCACGCTGCCCACTGGCCCCCACCTCCACGTCGCTGCACAGGAGGCTGGGCTCTCTTGGCTGTTGCTGGGAAACTGCTTTGCACATTGCCGAGGCGGGCGCGTAGGCGGGACATTAGTGAGGCATGAAGTCACCGCCTCATTTGCTCACTCCCCTCTATCCATTGCTTTCTTGTACACGGGGGCTGTGTGTGTCAGTCTCGACGGGAAAGAACAGACTGCCTCTCCCCATCATTGTATCACCTTTTGTACGTTTCGCTCTTTGGTTTCCACATGCTCCCATACAATGTTTTTAATGTCCTGGAGGGGACGACGCATCGCATCTTATCCGCTCTATCAACTGAACTACTGGTATCCTCTAACTATGCACGCAAGTAGAATGTTCAGTGAGTTTATCTGACCACCTACGAGTTAACTGTTACAAAGCATGGCGTACGAAAACGTTTACATGGAATGATCGGAGAGTGTACCATTGTAAAGAATGCTAATTCCCCTCGAAAAGTAGTTTCGTCTGTCAGCAGTGGCCCTTATTATCTCTTTGTTTGTACATAATGAAGATATGAAGATTAGGGAGGCTGTGGCCTACACGTCGCTGCAGCCTGCAGTGCAGAATGCACTCCAGAGAGAGCCCTGTGACGGAGAGCCACGTATCCTTTCTGAGCTTTTGGGATAATGGGTCTATGGGCTCTTACGGGCATGTTAGGTTATAGATATTCTACGACATTACGATGCTCTTATCATTTTCGCCAAAAAAAGACAAAAAACAACAATCATAAACTGGTCTCGGGTAAAAATGCATGTAAAACACAGGGCAGAAGTCATACAATTTAAAGTAAATAGTCATTGACAAAGCTTGTAGGTCTGGCTTTATTGACTAGACCTTATGCCCGGCTTTTGTATGACTTGCATTCGGAATGGATGGAGAAAATCGGTCTCAACCGACCTAAATTGGGAATCCTCCATCTCTAACAATATCTCATGGCGTCGCTTCCTATATCATCCCAACCATTGGGGACCCCCCATTCTTTTCATGAAAGTTCTCTGCCTTGGAATCATCTTTAGCATACCTCTTACTTTCTATCCAGTCAAATCGCCAAACGTGCTCCCTCAGTCATAGTAAGATGCACACAGACTGGGAAAAACAGACCATTTCTGTTTTGTGAGTTGCGATTACTTATGTTGGTTGAAGCATCCATCAAATGAGGCAGCAAAACCTGTAAACATGCTGCCCATTTGAACTTCTAGTTAGAAAACCTGTTTGTCACTGTACCATAGCATACGTTATGGATACTGTATTTGATTTGTTGGATGCAGCATGTGACATTCCCACAAGGGCACATGCAAGGAAAGCCTAGATTGGATTTAGGTTTTAGCAGGGCTGGTCATTGGGCCAGCACTCGCCGGATCCGAGATCTGGCCAGAGTCAGCTGCCTCAAACCCCTGCTCTGCGCTGAGGAGAAAAAAAAAGCACATGCAAGCAAACTGTAACTTCCTCTGGTGACCCCATTCAAGAGGTCACAAGAGGAAATTACAGTCTTGAGCTACAACCCTATTTAGTTATTTAGTTATTTATGCAATGTTTGTCAGATACATAGACCCAGATTATTTACTGATTTATGCAATGTTTGTCGGATAGTTGTATCTGACAAACATTGCATAAATAAATACCCCTATTAACATCACACATGATGCAGCCCTCCAGCTGCTTTCAGAGGGGAGCTGCAGGAGCTGTGCTGTGTGTGGTTCAAGCAAAGGAAAAAGCTGCTTATGCCGAACAGAAATCACTGTGTTTGAATAATACCCAGGGGAAGTTTTTTTTAAAATAAAATGGAATGCACATTGTGCATTTTAAAGAATATTTACTCAGCAACACTGGTCTAAACTATTTTTCGCAAAGTGAAGTAACTCATCACCAGTACCATGGAAGAGGTTTAAAGTGGAATTGATATATAGATTGGAAAAGAAGCAGCATGAAATAAATAGTGCTGTTTTAAACTATTATTTTGAACATGTCCTTTGATAGGAGGTGAACCGCGAGCTCCGCCCCCCCTTTAAATCCACCACCTCGGGAACCCCCCAAACTCTGCCACAGCCCAGCCCTGGTGGTATCCCACTACCAATGTTTTCCATTTCCACCACTGAGATTTAGGGCATAAACAGAGAAAAGATGTGGACGAGATTTGGTCAGTGCTTTAAGTGGAATGCAAAACTGAGAGCAGCTCTAACACGGTCTGCAGCTGTTAGATGTGGTCAAGAGAGTGATGGGTGTGGTCTGACAGAGGCACCTATAAATCAAAACAATTGAACCGTGATGGTGAGGCTGGATTACCACATTACTCGTGTGATTTTATCAAAAATATTTATTCAATATGCTAGCTATTCAAAATCATATGACATACACCATATCATATAAGCAATTTTGACTTGTATTACCAAAAAACCAAGAAACTCTTCCATCTATCATCCACAGTCATACCAACAAATGTCCATTTACACACTCACACAGAGCAGCAAGAAGGAGGACCAGACCTCATAAAGACCCCTTTATCGCTCAACACACACAGTTTAAACAATTAATGGTATAACCCAAATACATTCTCAGTTTATACACAAGTCCAACGATGATTCATATAGACTCTTCTCGTCTACATATGTTTTGGTCACTAGAGGGCCATCAATGGTGGCCACGAAGTTCACTGGACCTTCTTCAGGACAGATATTAGTGGTGATGGTCTCTTCACTACTGTCTTTCTTGTGTCGATGGAAGGAAAATTCTCCCTTCTTATGGTTTCTTGCTCCCTACAATGTATAAAACATTCATTCATAATCCAGCCTCATTTGTTGTATGTCAAAGACATCATAAACAAATGATACTCCAAAACAACCCATAGTGCTTGTATAGAACCCATACTAACCTCCACTAAACACGTGGTGAAGGTAGTATAGGTTAGGAAGAAATTAATTCCAAACGTTTGCAAGTACTGGATTCCTCAGTCTGCTCGGATTATTCCTGATCTCCAGATGTCACATGTTGGAGAGAAGTATCTACCATTAGCCTGTACCGTTGAGCTCAATCACAGTACAATGGATGTTATAGGCACATGAAAATTACCTTTTATGTCCAAAAAGTGTCCCTTGTTTTGATTACTGCTCCAAAGGATATTGTGGTATACGTCAGACGACGTTAATACATCAGTGGCTGCATCTATTTCAGGCTGGATGTTCCTGTATTACACAGTATAGCCTGTAAACATAGAGTCTTGCAAAAGTTGCCCTTACCATTTAATGGGTAGCCCCCGTCCTGCATACACTTACAGCTGCAGGTACACCGGTATATGAATCCCGTATTTCTGATAATTCCCAATTATATCCCAGCATTCTGGATCAAAGGAATCTGTAATGCGGACACATCACCTCATTATTGATGTGTTCCGGGCCGATTATTAGCACAATCTACCATCTCAACTCAGCAAATCATGCTTAGTTTGTCAAATATCGTGCTATGTCACTAAAACCATAATCATTTAAACAAACCCCCCACCCAAAAAAAAAATCCTTTTGGGTCCCATGGAGAACATAGAGGAGTACTCCCTGCATGCGCATATATTCCGCAGTATTGCACTAAGCCAAGCGGGTGAGTGCAAAGTCTCTACCGAGTGCTATAACTATATGGCAAACCGTATACTCCAAGCCCTTCATTCATGGGACAGCGGGTGCTTGAACACCCATGAAATGACTGCCCTTTGATACTGTGGGCAGCATATGAATCTTGACGCCCGGTACTCACTGTGTAAATGCAGTTCACATCTCACATATAACCGCGTTGCCGTTCCGTTCGAATCTGGCGCTGGCTCCGCTCGCGTATGCTTCCTGTTTCAGCCAGTCATAGAAATAGATGACGGGCTACACTTCATGGGGCCAAGCCAAGGACCTAGAAAAAGGACTTGTGCTCGGTCCGCATTTCGGATGTGCGCATTGTATGCGGCTACACTCGCTGATGTTACACAGCGACCACACTCCTTACCGCCACTAGTGCGTTGTCTGTGTGTATTAGCAGGCACGTACATCAGACCCATAGGCACAGTGCAATGCACCTAGCTCAGTATGGGCCACCAATGGCCATAAAGTCATCCTGCAGATACTAGTATGGTAAATGGTAAGAGTGAGATAAATACTTTGCACGTCTGGAGTGTGAGGCAGGATAGTGCCTGATGGTTACTCTATTCCGGCTAATGCCTACCAGGAACAATACCTGGAATGACACAATTGCCCATTTCTTACTGGCAGTGAGAGTGGCTGTTGCTGTTTCTGGTGCACCTATATATAGCAATCTATTCCATTCCATGGCGATATTCATACTGTGTTTTACGGTGTCAAGTAGATAAATCCAGCGTTGCTCGACTTTATGGAGCATCACCCTCATGTCACCCCCTCGGGTGGAGCTCTTGACGGTTTGCAGAATAAACCATTTCATGTAATTTTCCGTATGGTTGGCTTCAGAAAAATTTTCAACAAGAAGTTTATCTTTTACTTTATTCCTCAGGCAGGATTTGTGTTCTGAGATCCTCATCCTGACTTGTCTCGTTCTTTTGCCCACATATATCAGCGGGCACGGACACTGGATCACGTAGATCACGTTCTTCATACGGCAATTCGTATGTTCACGCAGGGACCACTTAATCTTCTGGTATACAAATTCCTGACTTGTCTCAGTGAATGGGCTAACAGAGGCACCTCCACCAAACATAAGACTCTGCAAGCATATATTTTGTGTTATCAAGCATGGTCTCACTCTCAAGTGGTCTTGTTTGCATCTAGTCTTTATAATATATATATGCACACATACATATAATGACAAAACTTTGTTAAAGGGACGTTATGGTTAAGTTGGACTAATAAAAACCTATGAAATTCCAAGAAAAAACTTTGTTAAACGGACGTTATGGTTCCAAGTAAAACCGAAAAACCCCTGAAATTTGCCAGTTATGGTAAGCTAAGCAACCATAACTCGCGCCACCACCGTGCACTGCTAAGACTAACACCCAGGACATCAAAAATGACATCACAAATGTCATTGATGACATCACTGATGACATCATATACCTGGGCCACTTGTTTTTGTTCCTTGACATATATAGGCCAGGTGGTTTTGTTCACTGGCAGTCAGAATAATAAAATTTAAAAAGGTGCTATATATCTAGATGTTAACCTTGTCATATGTCTTTATGTACTTTCCTTAGGGTTTAGTCTCAGCTCATGGTGCACATACATGGGGAAATGAGCAGGCCTCAAACACACAATTCATTTGTATACATGAAGATAAACTTTAATGTCATTAACATTTTCTGATGATGCAGTTTCTTTCTTCCTTACTTTAGCTTTGCTGTATGTGCCTCTGATTTGTATGCATTGTGGTGCTTCATATGTATTGTTTGTACCAGCACAAGTGCTGCAAGTCTTGAATTGTAAGCTAGTTATTACATGTTTAACATTACTCAAAACTCTGATAAGGGAGCATTCCTTATTGTACTATCCAAAATTACAATATTATAAATAGTGTACTTCTATGGTGCATGCTGCAGCGATTGCCTATGTTTATATATGATTAGGTTTCTGTATTAAGAACAACAATCCAATAAAATATTAGATGAGTACATTCTTTAATAGTTTAAGTAGGTCATGATAGGTCTCCCGATCACTCCTGACATCTTGTTACCAACAATATAAACACAATGACATTTGTGATGTCATCTTTGATGTCCTGGGTGTTAGTCTTAGCAGTGCACGGTGGTGGCGCGAGTTATGGTTGCTTAGCTTACCATAACTGGCAAATTTCAAGGGTTTTTCGGTTTTACTTGGAACCCTAACGTCCCTTTGACAACGTTTTTGCACTGAATTTCATAGGTTTTTATTAGCGCAACTTAACCATAACGTCGCTTTAACAAAGTTTTTTCATTGAATTTCATAGGTTTTTACCAGTGCATGCTATTTTCCTACAACTTACTAATATCATACTTAACCCGATATAGCAATATTTGTGTTCAATTTCCAAAGTTTCATCTTAAAACTCTGCCATTTCCCACCATCTGGAATCATTTTTAACACTTCTATACACTTCTTGCAACTATTTCAACTAGTTTTGCATCCATAGACGTCTACGAACATCTGACTTCATAGCGGACCTTCCGGACAGTGCCACATGACCATACGCTGGCGCGCGGCATGATGACGTGTCTGAGAACGCGTCCGCACTTCACGATAAGATCTCTGCTTGGCGGACAGTTCGGAACTGCATTTTCTACTGATCTAGGAACTTCCAACTTCAAAATTTCCCTTGCACAGCTCCAACACCTATTCCTACTCATTATCCATTAACAATCTAGTACACAGTACATACATTTAGCAAAACTGCTATTTATCTTAAGATGGAATCAGCTAATGGCACCCCTCCTCCCCAAGAGCCACCACCACTGCTGTAATCTGGGAGCATGAGCAACAGTGCCCCCTAACTTAGAAATAACACAGGCGCAACCTTTTCCCTTGTCCACCTACCACTCCATATTAGTGTTTGCTTGCTCTTCCCTCATTTCCCTTAAAACCTTTCGTTCTCAGCTTTCCTGCCAAAAAAAATACATCCAAAAACAACAAACAACATATTCCTTTAGGAACCACCTTTCACAGTTAAAAAATAGAACTAAAAAAAAAAGGATAGACTCCATCTACTTTATATTTCTCAGTAAAGTACATAGACTAAATAAGGTTTTCCAACATTTTCATTTGCATTTTGTGTTATTCTAATGGAAGTATTGTGGCATTCATCCTCTGTTCCAGGGACTGGAACGGTGGATACCGGCCCAGCAGCCCAAGTTATCAGCCCAAGTGAAGCAAGGGTGGATAACGAGGTCTCTGGACCATCATCCCCCATTCCAGCCCCTGAAATAGGGGATGAAGCCATTAGCTCCCTAGGTTCCCAAAGCGGGAACCCGGAGTGCTAAAAAATAGGATTTTTCTTCCAACACTGGGACGCCGTAGGAGTCCCGGTGTAGGAAGGAAAATCCTTTTCCAGGATGGCCACCATGGAAAGGGAAGGTGAGGGTTCCATACAGGGTCCCTCTATGCTTTCCATAGCAGCCTCCAGAAGGCAAAAAGAGAACCCTGTGACCATATTACCACAAGCACATTTTTCTTCCCTTTCAAATCTATCCTAATTTCGAATAACTTTACCACAAAGCCAGTCCCAGGTGGACATGGCCACTTTAATCCTATGTTTTTTCCCTTGTGGTCATGGCCAGTAGCCAGATTGTCCGGATCATGACCTTATTCCATGACCCGGACAACCTGGCCACTGCTCATGGCCACAGGCTACCCCTCAGTCACTAAAAGTATGTCGCATTTTTTTGTAGCTACATTATGACACTTGTCAAATAATAAAACACTGGCACATTTAAAACCATGCTTGTAGATCCTTGCCAATGCTCCTTACGCAAGTTTGCTGGAAATCCACCCATGTTTTATTTTTTCAAAAGTGTCAAATGTATGCACATACAATCGTCATATAACCTAGCCCCCACTTGAAAAAATCCATTCAGACTTTACAAAAACATCTAAATCTAGATCTATAATATTTTTGCAAACCTTTGTTTAGATTTGCCAAATGGCACCACATTTATTACAATATTTTGGGACCCCCACTCTAATTTTGCTACCTCTCGAAAGAATCCCACCAAACTTTGCAAAAACATGTATATCTTGATCTATTATCAGTTTGCCAAATGAAGTGTAGATTCGTCAAATGGCACCTCATTTATAAGCCTTTACATTATTTTGTGACCCCCCCTCTAATTTTGCCCCCTCTTCACAAAATGCTACCAAACTTCAGAAAAGCATTCATATCTAAATGTATTATCAGTTTCCCAAATTAAGTGAGGATTTGTCAAATGGCACCTCATGTATAAGCCTTTACATTATTTTGGGACCCCCCCTCTAATTTTGCCCCCTCATGACAGAATCCCACCAAACTTTGCATACTCAATCAGAATCAGCCCCGAAATATACATGCGAAATGTCATGCAGTTCCATTAAGTGGCGCCAAAGTTACAAGCCATCTAAGAACTGCATTTCACCAACCCTATAATGCTAAGGTGTTCGCAAACTTTCACAGGACTGTTCGCGAACATCCAAACTGTTTGCAAACTTTTGCGGCAAAAAAACACCTGTTTTTTTTTGCTTCTTGCAGCCATATCCCATCCCATCCTCATCAGCCCTTACCTCCCCAGAGATTATTTGATAAGTTTGACAAGAGGAATGCTGTGTTTTTTCATATGTTTTTACAGCGGTGTCCGCGGACATCGGCCGCTGTCCGCGAATCCAAGATGGCGGGCATTTCCAAAACTCTGATGCACTTCAGGCTCCTCACCATCCAATCAGCGAACACGTTGCATGTCCGCGGACATGATGCAAGCCGATTAGCCAATCAGGACACTGTCCGTGGCCCGAACAGGGAAGTGTGTCCGCGGACCGGACATAGATATCACACATTTTTTGTGACCTACTTTTTGGTCATTTTAAAAAAAACTACTAGATGGATTTTCACCAAATTTACAAAAGCACGCTTTCGGAGCGAAGCCCCTGCTCCTGCCGCAAATTTGGTGAAAATCCATCCAGCGGTTTGGGCTGTAGGCGTGAGCACGTTTTTTCCCCATTCAGTCTATGGGAAAAAAAGAAATTTTGGGACCCCCCCTATAACTTTGCCCCCCCTGGACCAAACCTCACCAAACTTTGCAAAATTCAGAGTGGGCTATATACTTTTTTTGCTATGTTTGGTGAGGATTCGTCCAGGGAGAGCAAAGTTGTAAGCCGCCCAAAAAGTGCTCTTCCTATGGGATTAGCAACTTAACCATAACTACACGGCCACTACAATATATATACATATTATAGGGCAGTGATGGGATAGCCACCCTATAGTTAAGGTAAGTCGAACTCCCATAGGAACCCCTCAACATCCTATTGTTAATAACTTTTGATTTGAGTAATGGATTTGACAGAAATTTAAATGATTACGGACTCAACCCCCGCCCGACTCCAACGTTTCGTAAATATTAATTGAAAAATTTAAAAAAGTTATTAAGAAGACAAAAACATTTCTTTTCTCCAAAAGTGTGGCCTATTTCCCATTCATTTTCCCATAGACAAATAAGGTCAATTTTTACCAAAGTGCACAGCCCAAATTGCTGGACCGATTTGGACCCAGTCCGAAACAACTTCAGCACAAAGCATTGACTCGCAATCCATGTGAAGTAAAATGCAAGCTCAGCACGGGAGAAGTGCTTTGAATGGGGAGGGGGCTTCTTTGATAGCTACACAGTAATTTGAACTAGGCTGGGGAATGCCCGATATAACAGTGTTTTACATTAAAGAAAACACACATAATAAAGGTGGGTCACAGGTAGGTATAGAACATTTAGCATTAGGCTGGGACACGGAAAACAGGCCTGAAAGCATTTTTTTCAGAAACGTGTGCTTGTTTCATTAATTTGCTAGAAGCCACAGTAGTTGATAGCACATTGCAAACCCCTTGATCCCAGGATCGCACGGTAAGAAACAAACAACGTTTGTTACTTTTGAGGTCATAAACCAGAGCTCATGAGTCCTGCTGAAAGGCAATGAATGCACAATCATTTTATAAGTGGGAATATTATTTTAGGAAGCCTGATCTACTGATGGTTTCAGAAAGCCCATGGTGGTTTCAAATTGTACCTGAAAACATTTCTACCTGGGAAGAAGTTCGACGAGTTCTTAAGGTGTTACATTTACACAATCATTTGTTCTTGGTTCAAGGCTCTGACAGTGTCATGGTAAAAGTCTTCCTCATGAGAACAAAGATATGATGATGGGACAGATGAATAAAGTTCCGGTGGTACTCTCAAATATTTCAATGAATTGGCACAATAATGTGGGAATTTGGGGTTGGATTGTGACATCACAAGGGAGAACCAGGGATGGTGTGGTAAGGTCTGTGGAGCCCACACATAAAAAAAAATAATGTGTGCCCTTCTATAGAGGTTTGATATGCAATCACCAATCAGCCACTTGTGGAGAAACTTTTTATGTTGTAAAGTGACTGAGGTTAATTAGTTTAGTTTAGACAGATAAAAAAACCTTTTGATTTAGGGGCATTACTTTTCGCACAGTTCTGTTCTGCATTCTGTTTTAATATTGCTATCCCAGCTGCATCTGGGGCCCTTAATAAAAAGGCATTACTTCTTGCCTGGCGTGCACTTCTTTTTGACCCCCTGAAACTTTTGGAGGCCTCTGCAAGTTCCGTCAGCTTTCCCGACCAGGTGTGGGGATTCCAGCCATGCTGCCAGAGGAGTGCGAAATAGCCCTTGCTGACCAGTACAAAGAGCTCAAATATCAAGGAGGTCCACAGACGTGAGTTCCTGAAGGTCCGCCTGGTCAGGGCGCTGCCTTCGCTCAGATGGGGTACTGGTCTTTAAAGGGAGACTCTGAGGTCAAGGAGAGTAGAGAAATTCCTACAAGGATACGTGATTGCACCCGTGAGTGCACCCATGAGGGCACCCGTGAGTGCACCCGTGCATGAACGTGCAAGGAGCAGGAGGGATTATTTTTATGGTGTATAGGATACACCCTCAAGAGGTGGAGGGCTATTGGCCATAGTAGTCTTATATTTTAGGTCCACTTATCTGATGGGGAGGAAGTGGGCAGTGGCATATCTGCGTTAGGGCAGAGGGTTGCATACTAAGTGGCGGACCTTGTTAGACGAGAGTTGCGCACAGTGCAGGCAATTGGTATAGTTGCACTTGCCTCTTGCACTTTTTACTTTGCGCAATTCCCCTGGAAGAGATCATAATCTTGCTCCTCATGAGAACTGTTACTGGAGGTAGATAATGCATGCACCTATACCTCTGTCACATATACTCTCTAATGCTCAATCCTCTTCTAGCATTCTGGGGGAGAGTATGATACATATCTCACAGAATGTACAAAATTGCTTCAATATATATCCCTGCAGACATGGCCGAGAGCTACAGCAGAGTAAGTAAGTGATAACAGAGGATGGTTTCTGCAAGCAGCACTTCCCTATACAGAGGACAAGGTGTACATAAAAAAACATGTCAGGAAGTGGAAAGAGGAGCGCTTCACTGGGCCCCACACAGTAACCAACTCAACACTGACGGCCGTAAAGATTGAGAACCAGCAAGTATAGGTCCACATAACGGACGTGCACATGGACAAGAGCATCGCTTCCCATTGAAAAGAGGAGCAGAACACAGCATAATGGGAAGTATTTGCAAAATTTAATTAAATTTTGTTTCAGCAATAAGACTTTACAAAAGGTCAACAAAGGAGGAAGGAGAGAGTGTTTCTAAAGACAATTTCTTTATGAGGCGACAGCAAAGATTTTATGTCTTTTGAAGTGTGATAATATTAACATACCATAGTATAGGATGAATATTTTTGCTTTATTTCGTTTTGAAAGAAAAAAGTGGTACACAGTTAAATAGTGTGAATAGAGGAAAGAGGAGTTTAATGGATGAAGAGGGTTTTCATCATGGCACTAAAAAATGGCAAAGTTTATCATCTGGAAATGTTTGGTATGACGAAATGTTGTGTGTGGGAAGAGAAAGGGCCAACAGCACTTGCTACGTCTGTTCACTCATTCCACAAGTAATAGGGGTGCCCACACCTTTCCTGCCTCATGGTGTGGCTTATGAGGAAGCAGGAATCCTAATTCATCTATCGCTCTGCAAAACAAAAGGTATTACAAGGAGCAAATACCACAGTACAGTGGGTGGATGAAGGGAAAACGATTATGCTGATAATTACTTGAAACTAAACAAAATGGCAGAAAAAAGGGAGACACAAAATATGGTAGTGGAAAATATACTGGAAGGTTCTAAAAGGGGGAGCTAAAAATAAGTTAACACAAACAATTACAGTGCCTAAATAAGAAGGGGCAAAACATTCCCTGGTGTCACACAAGACCATTCATGAGAATGAAAGGAGCAGTGTGGTATGATGGCCAATGGGAGGGGGTAATAATGCAATGTCGTGCTGAATGGTTGGTGGGATATGAACAAAGTGTGGTAGCTGCGGAGTGCATTCAAAGGCCCCAAACTGAAGGTCCCTTTCACCTGAAAAGCAGGATTTTTCAATACTGGCACAAAAACAGCTTGGCATGTGTGACCTCAAGTGAAAACGGAAGGACCCTTTTACCTGAAAATCAGGATTTTAAGCACTGATCCAAAAACATCTCTGCACGTGTGTTTTTCAAGTAAAATTGAAGAGCCATTCGGGAAAGGCACAGCTGTCACTACAAGAGGAAAAGCAGCATTTTAATCCACAAAAAAAGAATGAATCAAAGGTCCCTTTCACATGAAAAGCAGGATATTTAAACACTGGCCCCAAAAACGGCTAGACGTGTGTATTTGCAGTTTAAATGTGAAGAATGTACTACTGCTATCAGGAAAAATTGCGGGGAAAAAGACATGATTTGTGTTGACAAAATGTAATGTATATTAGGTTTAGCATACAAAATACCAGCAGACGTTTGAAAAGCCAATTTGTTTTCCATGGAAAAAGTTCTGTAGGCCAGAGGCAACCCCTTTTGCTGGCTGTTGGACACATGTCACTAGAAACTTCAGAACTCTAAGGCTGGCATCCTAGTGTTTACAACTGCATTTATTAGGTAATTTTCAGGCGATTTTGGAGATATAAAAGTAATGCACCTATGAGTTAGGGAGCGGCAATGGCCAGTTAAACTAGGTTTCTGGCTGATCTGAAATAGTCCCAAATGTAAGAGTTGGCAAACTGGTGATGAGTAAAATAAGGAATATGGTTAGGAAATGAAATGTTCATAACTATAATGCTTTCTGAAAATAGCAAATTATTGCTAAACGGCGTGCGTGCAACATGGTGCAGACCTGGCTGTCGTTTTATTTAATTCCCCAGGATTAGCAGAATCAGAAAATATGAATATTATGGCAATTATTTATATGATATAATATGATATTTTATTTGTTTTGCGCTCATACACAGGTGTTTCAGAGCACGACTAGGCAAGAGAAGGGAATAGGGGAGAAAACAGCACAACAAACAACGATCTTACTAGGCCCAGTGACATTGAAAATGTGCAAGTGCATGGGAAAGGGAAAAGGGAAAAAGTGCATGGAGGGAGGAGAGTGGAAAGTAAGGAGCAGAGGAGAGCAGATAAATAATAATAAATACAATAAATAGAAAATGGAGGCAATAAACAGTGGTAGTGCAGCCAGCAAGTAGCAAGTGCTGTGTTTAAGGCAGCAGACTGGGTGAGTCTGATAAGTGCAGAAAAAGAAGGAGCAAAAAAGGGGGGGCTGTATGGGTACAGATACAATCCCCACTGCAAGGGGTAGCCAGGAGGCAGTGCAGGAGGGTAGCAGGGTGAGTAGGTACCTGGTCCAAGGGGATGAAGGGTGGCCAGGTGCACAGTGCCAAGAGAGAGCAGATCAGCAGGGGAGAGGGGAAGCAAAGACAGAAGCAAAGGGGAAGGTCTTGAGATGCTTCCGGAACTGGAGATGGTTCTCCTCAAGTTTTAGAGTGGCAGGGAGGCTGTTCCAGTGGGAGGCCCCAGCTGAAGACAGAGATCTACCCCCAGCTTGTTTCTTTGAAAAAACGACTAACTGTGAGGTAGTTAGAGGTAGAGGAGTGAAGAACTTGAGAGGGGAGATATTTGCAGAGGGATAGCTGAACGAATTTTGGACCCAAGCCCCAGAAAGCCTTGTGGACAATGCAGAAGGTTTTGAATGCAATCCTTGCATCCACTGAGGGTCAATGGAGAGAATTCAGAGCTGGAAAGATACGATCCCAGGGCTTGAGGCCAAGGTCAAGTCTCAGAGTCCTGTTTTGGATAAGTTGCAGAGGGCGGAGAGTAGAGGTGGGTAGATTGAGAAAGAGCTGTTACAATAGTCCAACCTAGAGGGAACCAGAGCTTGGGAGACAGTGAGCTTCCGAGCGAAGGAGAGGAAAGGCAGAGTACCTCTGATGTGGTGCTGTAGGAAGTGGGACTTTTTAGAGACCTCAGAGATATGGGCGGAGAAGGAAAGTGTAGAGTCAAAGATGACCCAGAGGTTCTTAGCCTCGCAGGTAGGGGTAGGATGAGGGCTCAGGGAGGCTGGCCAGATAGTGAGGGAAAAGGATGGAGATGGTGTGCCAATGAGGAGGATCTCAGATTTGCTCGCATTCAGACAAAGATCATTGGCGGCACACCACTCTTGAATGGCAGTTAGGCAGTCCAAGATGACAGAGGGAGAGGTGGTGGCCGGGGGCAGCCGGAGAATGAGTTGAGTGTCATCAGCGTAGGACTGGAAATTTGAGGAGAAAATGGTAATGCAGTGGGCGAGAGTTGCCAGGTATTGGTTGAAGAGCCAGGGTGAGAGGTTAGACCTCTGGGGAACCCCACAGTTAGAGAGGAAGATAGAGGAAAGGAAGGACCCCAGTTGGACCTGGGAGGGTTGATCAGAGAGGAAAGAGGTAAGCCAGGCCAGAGCTTGATCAGTGATACCCAGGTTATCATGGAGACGTTCAGCAGGATGGTGTGGTTCACAGTGTCGAAGTTAGAAGAGAGATCAAGAAGGATGAGGAGAGAGGGAATGTTAGAATCCAGGTTGGGTAGCAGATCTTCACAGATGTGCAGGAGAGCAGTTTCCGTGCTTCTGGTGACTCTGAAGCCAGACTGGTGGTCATGGAGACAGCCAACAGAATCTGAATGAAGGTTAAGCTGGGAGATGGCCAGCTTTTCCAGGAGTTTGCCCGGAAAGCGGGTAATGGAAATTGGGCGATAGTTAGCCGGGCAGGAAGGATCAGCTGTGGGTTTCATGAGAAGAGGATACACAAGGGAGTGGTGCTTCAGAGGGGAGGGGAAGGATCCTGAGGCAAAGGAGTGGTTGCAAAAATCAGCAAGGGCCGGTGCAAGGGTGTCAATGTGGTCCTTGATGGTTTTAGAGGAGCAGGGATGAACCTGTTTTGACAAGGCTTTCATAGATCTGACTTGTCTACAGACCTCGTCAGGGGAGAAAATAGGAAAGGAAGAGAAGGATGGTGGGGGTTGGTTAAAGGGGGATCTGTAAGAACAGGCTGAGAGGGAATAGGAGGGGCAGGGGAGGAGAGGATGGACAGGATGTCCTGGGTTTTTGAGATAAAGTGTGAGACAAGGGCATTGCAGAGAGCCTGGGATGCAAGAGGAGGGGTGGAGATTGCTGAAGGTTTAGCAAGCTCCTTCCAGATTCTAAAGAGTTTGGCCGAGTTGTAAATTCCACAGATACACAGGCTTGAATGTGGGCTCTCTTCTTAGTGTGGACAGAGAGTCGGTATTGTCTTTTGAGCAGGCGACAGGCCAGTTTGTCAGAGGATGAGCAATAAGCCTTCCATTTCCTCTCAGCTGCCCTATACTAACGTTTAAGTGTAGCTAGATCGGAGTCATACCAGGAATTGCACTTGGCTTTGGACTTCAAGCGGATCCTCATGACACGGGCAAGAGCATCAAGAGTATCAGAGATAGAAGCGTAGAGAAGGGACATGGTTGTGTTCGGATGTGAGTCAGTCAGAGGAGGAGGAGGTGGAGAGAAGATGGCAGCAAAAGCCTCAGCTGACACATGCTTCATAGGTCGGATGTCCGAGAAAGTAAGTGGCAGTGTTGGGGTGTAGTTGGCTTAGGAAGAAGAGAGTGAGAGATGGGAGAAGTGAAGGCATTGGTCACTCCACGAGAGAGGTGTGGTCAGAGGGTTAGAGAGGGGGAGGCCAGGGGAGATCAAGTGTGTGTCCTGCAGAGTGTGTCGGGCCAGAGGGGAGGATAGAGAGGGAGAGAGAATCACAGAGGTTGTGAAAGAGCAGAGATGAGGAACAGGGAGAATCAAGGTGGATGTTGAGGTCACCAAGGAGGAGGAGTTGAGTGGTTGAGGCCAGGAGGGAGGAGGCGAGGTCAGGCCACTCAGAGAGAAAAGAGGTAATTTTCCCAGGGGGTCGGTAGAGAGTAGCAACAGTAAGAGTGTGATTAGGAGAGATTGAGAGCCTGCAGATAAGGCATTCAAAAGTGGAGTAAATCTGAGTGGGAATGATAGTGGCAGAAATCCATTCAGGAAAGATCAGGGCTATGCCCCCTGCAGCTCGAGTGGATCTGAGTGCGAGAGAATCTTCTATCCATCAGGGAGTAGAGTGTCAAAGCTCGTGACAGAGCTGGGCATGGATTATGTCTGGACCATTTCTCCGTAAGACCGAGGACATCAAGGTCCAGTTCTTCAAGGAGGTGGCAGATGTCAGAGGAGTGTTTGACAGCAGAATGAGAGTTGAGAGCAGCAAGATGAAGAAGGTTGCTGGCCTTAAAGACCTTCTGGGGAGGGGTACAAACCAGAGGTATGCCCTGCAGAGTTGTGGAGGAAGCCTGAAGAGTGGCAGAGGAGGAGGAAAGAGTGGGCAAGGTAGCCAAGGAGTGAGAGGAGGAGACAGCTGGAGATGAGAGGAAGTTGATGAGGCGAGGGAAACGCCTATCAAAGAGGAGGAGCTTGGCCTGAGGACCTTGGACCATGACAGTGCCATTTAGGTAGACATTAAGGATGACTCTGGAGGAGTTGAAAGAAGCCATGAGGACATCCCAGCGGGTGCCACCATTAATGGGAGAGGAGGAGATAGGACAATGCACAGAGATCATGTGGGGGGTTCATAGATCCCGCGAAGGAACAACAAAGAGGATGTCGGTGAGGGTCTGTCTGGAAGAGGTGCTGGTATAGGTATCGGCGATAGGGAGACCAGGGTTGGAGGCCAAGATATCCTTTTTAAATTTCTTTTTTCCAGACTTAGTGAGAACGGAAGGATAGTTGATAGAGAAGCAGTTGGAATAGAAGGGAGAAACAGAAAGTGCCATGAGTGGAAAAGAGGAGGCAGAGGGAGGGGTAAGCAAGTAAATCAGTATTGAATAGTCACTGGGATAGCAGGTTACAATCAATGGCCAAAGTTAGATGCAAAAATACACCCAAGTTTGACTTTCAAGTTAAATGGGAGACCAGTAATTAAGGAATATAGAGTGGTAGTCGGATGGGAAAGGTGAGCATAGATATAGCTTCAAATGAGTGCATAAAAAGGAGAGTTGGGAGTACCCTCCGAGAAGGAAGTAAAGTTATGAAGTTTTGCCACATAACTAGATTTTTCCAAAAAATCGACATGAGAACAAGTGGGGCTTGTAACTTAAGCTGCCATATGTCTGCTCCAGACCCCTAAACCAATCATGACTGGGAGGCTGAGTTTGGGAGGAGAGAAAAGGGTAACTGTCTAATCCTATTTGTGTGACCACTTGCAGGGCACTCCCCAAGATTTTAAAATTGATTGGGTCATCGCTGCTATATAAGGGGGGCTGTACTAGGAGGAAGAGAGAGCTGCTGAAATTTACCATCAAAAGAGTGCAGCTGCAATTTACAATCTGATAGCTGCAAGGAAACACCAGAGGAGATTGCTGAGAGTGCATCTGTGTGGATCTGTCTATTGCTAGGAAGGCCTAAATGCTGACTGGGTCCTATGGTGGAAAGTGGGAGGCTATCCTTGAGAGTGGAGTGACGAGATCCCTGCCTTATCTCTCCAGAGGGTCCTGATGCACAGCTGTATGTCCCCAACCTTAAACTGAGGCTTTATTTGTAAGTAGAACTGAGCCCTGAGAATCCAAAAGGTGGGGTATTCTGCTTGCCTTAAAATATTTTCCCATTATTGTGGGTGTGGCGGTGGGGGGAAAAACTGTGTAGATCCTTAGCCTATTTAGCTCACATTTTAACTTAATTAATTCTCCATTTGGTGGAACAGTACAGGGTGATTTTTGTTAAAAATCAAAATTAACAAAGCTCTCTTCCCAGTGTGCGCTGAAAACTATAGCCTATCATTTAATTGGTAATCTTTTTTTTCCTATTAACCCCAACTTCTTTAAGGAAGAGGCGTGTCTATATTCTTAAATCAGTCCAATTATTTTGCCCAGCTTCCCCAACACAGGCCTTGCAGTGGAGGGGGGTCTGAAATCCAAAATTCCCCAAATCATTCCAATGTTTCTGTCCGACTTCCCCAACACAGACCAAAGTAGGGGAGGTCTGAAAAACAAACTGCTAAAACACCCTCTGTTTATTTAAAATCAAAAGTGTGTGTGAAATCATAACTGCCATATGTATTTGTACCAATCTTGAAATCCTACTGCTAGCCTTTTAAGCCCGCAGGTAAATCAAAATTTCACAGCACTACATTTATAATTGTTCTGGTTATTTATCAGTTTAATTATTTCTGGAAGTGGAATTTGTAGAAAGTAAAGAATAGTGATGTGTGTTCTTTTCAACTCACTTTTGACTTCTTTTAATGTTGAGAGAAGTTATTGAGTTGTTCCACGGCCAAAGTGGTGTTTGACATGTGCGTGTTCATTTCAATTACTTTTAATTTAAATAAATACAAATATATTTCCTGTACACTGGCCTGGTTCTTGGCTCATTGTTAGCTCAGGCTAGGAAGTATTCAAGGGGCATACTATGAGTCCGAAGTAGGGCTGAATAGGGCTGAATAGAACAGTCTGTTTAACAGTTTGTTGCATCACACCTTGAGTGGGGAGGGAAGGAACTCCCTGTGTTTAGGGTGGTTTCTCAATAAACAGTTACAAATTGTGGGCTTGTGGCCAGGATTTAGCTAGCTATTTTCTGACTCATGACAAAGTGCATTGTGACAGACTGTTCATTTTTATGCAATTGCATTAAGGTGGAGGGAAATTCATCTTTGTTTTGTTAAAGTCCCAAAATGACTTGACCCATGAGTTCCAGGGAGGTATATCGGTAAAAAATAAGATTGTATAGGATTGATTTGTGTGAGGAAATCAAGCAGGGACAGGGTGATGTTTGACCCTGCATAAAGAAAATGTTACTAAGGTGAATTAAAGCCTTTGTGAAAATGACTACTGTACACATTGGTGAAGCCACGGAGCATCTACTAGCTAAATTATTTCTTAAAGGAGAATGGGTTGTGGGCTATGCTGGAAACTGGCAAACCAGAATTATCCAGGAGGTTACCCCAGTAAGCAATGATATTTGGCTTGAAGGTGGAATATTACACAAAGCAGTAAATGCATCTTACGTGCCCCAGAATGCTTGTGAAGAACAGATAGAAATGGCTCAGCTCACTGCTCAGTTATATTTTCATTTGCTTTTAGTGGAAGAGCATTGCCAAAATAGTGAGGCTAGTAGGATGAATCAGGTTGGAAACCTGTCCCAGGCCCAGGATCTTTTTCAGCAACTCCAATATGAACTGAAAACACAACCACAAGCCAGTGCAGAGAGAGAGATAGGGTTTGCTGCATTGCATAATGCATGCACTGAAGATACTGTAAGCTGCCTTCAAAGCCAATTGAATGAGCAAATTGGTACTAATTGAGTGTTTTTCGATGACATTGTGGCCCTCAAGCAACAAAGCAAGACCTTCAAAAGGGGAAATATCAGTTTATCATTAAAGATATGGACTCACAAAATGAGCTTGAGGAAATGCCCCAAGGTATAAGTACTCTGAAACAACAGAGGGCACAGCTGATTCTGTAAAAAGACCTCTTGAATCAGGACCACAGCATCCTATTATAGAGAATAAATCAGTTAGAAATGGAGGTAGAAAAGGAATAGTCAGGTTCTCAGGAACTGACCAGAAGTAGAGAAGAAAGGAATGAGCTAGAAAGGAATGTAAGACACTTAGAAGCTGAACTATTAGTCTCACAAACGAAATTGTGAATTACAAACAGGCTCTGAGGCACTCTGACCAATCAGGATATGGGATAAGAACTGATCAACGTGAGATTCCCATCCCAGCAGGGGCAAAAGGCCCGTCATTTACAACCTCCAAGGAACAAATGCGAACTGACCTCATGTATGCCATCGACAAAGAACAGGGGAACATGAGGCAGTTGAACTTACCCAGGTTTTGCCCGACTGATCCAGAAGCCCAGTCCTTATCTGATAAGGGTGAATATTCATCTATACCATGCAGAAGACAATGGGGCCGGGCCAGTGTGTCATGGGAAGGAAGGAATAATACTGTAAGTACTTCAAACCATGAAAACTCTTAGGAGAAAGTCAGGGAGTTGGATTGGCTGAAGATATGACTACAAATAGACCACCTTTCCCACTTCACTGAAGGAGAAAAGCCAGACTCTCATCTTAGGAGGGGCATTCTAAAAACCTCTGTATATTCATGGGAAGGGGAGGAATTCCCCAGACTCCCTGGTAGGAGGGATGAGGAAACTGGGTTCTATCCTGGGGCTTAATGGAAATCAAGGAAGTGTGACCCCGAGATTTCACTTTTGTCCAATCGGAAGGAGTACAGACCCTGTGGTCATGGGAGATATTCCCACTCTCATAGAGATAGGGAGTACCTAGAAGACAGGAAAGGAAGTATCAGTAGCAGCTCTGTGTCAGAAGGTGAATGGACTCAGCTGCAGAAGAAGAAAAAGACAGGGAAACAGAAGAAGGGTTTTTTTAAAGACCTGATTCGACGGATAAAGTCCATAAAGAGTTTTTGACTCACTACCGTAAGAATGCAGAATATTTGGTATGGGAGAACTTAGAGCTTTGTGAGCAAATTATGGCATAATTCCAGATCATAAATAATGTGATTTGTATAGTTTTTGCTAAATGAACTTTCTCATCCAAGTACTCCAGTTTCTTTGCAGAACTCGAGGTCCAGGATCATTATTAATGATTCACCCATAAGGTGGCAATATTTAAATATATTACCACCCACCGGAACCCATAAGTGGCCCATAAGGTTGCATATAACTTGCAATGTGGGGAGGATCAGGTGCCCAGGGAGTTTGTGCAGGAGTTACAGTGGGCGTTTGCTCAGATTTCCCTGGCCGGTGAACACCAATAGTAGGGCGTTCATAACTACATACTTTCGTGCACTCCCAAATACATCCTGACTCAGTTGGTGTGTGATTTTCACGAGCATAGGACACAGATTGGGTGATTGAACAGGCAACCAGGATCTATGAGTTCCAAAAGCCTGCCGAGAATAGAAATACAACTAAAACCCCCAAACCATCAAACAGTCCTGCTGCTGCGAAGGTGGCAGAGGTAAAAATGACCCTTCCATTGGATCTGGAGACGAGGGTCCTATAAGTAACCCTTATGCTAACAAGCAAAATGGAAGGCAGAAGGGACACCCCAACCCAGCCGAATAGAATGGTAGTTAGGCAGGGTCCCAGAACAATGATCCCTCTGACCATGCCACCTATATAAATCCTAGGGTCCAGGCTACCAAACCAATCCTGGGGTATGTATATACTCCACTGGCCCAAGGGGGGGACTGTTAAGACGGATTTCTGAACTCTGTCCTGGAGGCGCAGAGGTTCAGAAGGCCAGCCTAGTTTCTTGGAACAGGGTAACCTCTGGACAAGCCAGACCAATCAGGGTAGCGATCGCGGCGGTCAAGACTAGGTCTCAAGAGGGGTGAGGGTGACTGAAAGCCCGCAATGAGCACACAAAGCAAGGACGCTTATAAATTACCCCAAACAGGTGTTATATTAAAAATATATACACATTTATTACAAGGCCTTTGTAACATTGACCGTAGCGAGAAATCACAATAAAACTCCAGTAAACCAACACATACCAAACCAATACAATATTTATACAAATACAAACGAGTCTAACGGGTTAGACGCACAAAATGTGTAGACCACCTAGATGGGGAGGAAAACAGGCAGTGCGAATAATAATTCTTCCCTGTCAGGACCACCTTCTACTAACAAGTCTTTTAGTTCCGGATGGTCGTTGGGGTCAAATACTTCAGGCATTGCCACCTCCTTGTCAGGCCTGGGCGATTGACCAACTTCCTCCACCGCAGTGGTAGGCGAGCTCGGGGAAATGTTGTCTTTCTTACTCCTTTCGCCTTGGGTTTCCCCGTCGGCGGGGGCGGCGTATTGGTCTTGGCCAATGCTGCCCGTGTTTGAGACCGTGTGCAGGGTCTGTCGGCAGTGTCTCCTACGAGCCCTAAAGCTCTGAGATCATTGCCTAACAAGACCTTTCCTGGGACGTTTCTCTGAATGCTCACTGGAATCCTGACTGCTGTACCATTTAAGGTAAGATTTACAGGTATTACTGGGAACATGCGAGGTGGGCTGTCACCCAACTTAGTGGGCATCAGAGTAGCTCTGGCAACTTCCTCTGAGTCTACCAAGGTGGAATCCACTGCACCCACTATCCCTAAGAGCTGGAGTATCCACTCCATTGATCAGCACACTGTCTTTAAAGTAGTGCTTGGTATTATCTGGAATCCTAGCATAAGCCTCTACGACTTTAGGCTCCCAGGAACCCAGGGAAACTAAAACTACCTCAGTTTCTATCCCGCTGGGGAAGGAGTGTGAGGAGAAGGATGCTCCTGTAATCTCTTCTTCCTCGTAGGAGGAGAAGGCCAGATTAGCGGAGTGGACCCCCAAAGGTTTAACCTTACACCGGGGATCCCCCTTCATGTGGTCAGTTGCTCCACAAGCAAAACAAGATCCATTGGGTCTGTTTATATAGGGAGGCTTATTGTAACCAGAGTTCTGTTTCGGAGGCTGACCTCCACTACCCTGTAAATTCTCTTGTGTCTTACCCTTATTTTTCTTTTTGTGGCCCTTTTGAGAAGAAGATTGATCAGATTCTCCACCCCCCTTATCTTTGGACTTTTTCCCTTCCTCCTGCTTATCAGGATGAGTTTTGTCCTTATGGGACACTCGATGTGACACCCATAGGTCTGCTGCAATGGCCAGCTTCTTAGGATCTATCTCCTTCGAATCGGCCAAATGCTGCTTAAGCTCCGGGGAAGAAGATGCAAAAATGTGTTCCAGCGTAACAAGATTTATCATGCCATCAAAGGTAGAAACCTTATAACCTTCGACCCAGCCAGTTAAGTTGTTTAAGGATTCGGTTACATAAGATACCCAAGTACCACCTTCTTTTTTCTTGTACTCTCGGAATCGTTTTAAATATTGGGCAGGAGTCTTTCCAAAATTTAAAATGAGAGTTTGCTTTAATATTGCGAAATCAGCTCGCTCAGCCTTCGACATTTCCATAATGGCACTACAGCCAGAATGGGGCAGTCTGCTGAGTAACCAGGCAATCTTATCAGCATTGTCAACTTGTTGAACTTCACATGCATACTCATACGTATTCAGCCAATCCATAATGTCATTCCTTTCCTCGTACACACTGAGCAGATCTTTCGGAAACCGTGGATGAGAGGAGGCCCCAGACCCATGTCCAGGACCCTTGGATCCATTTGCAACCTGAAGCTTGGCCAGTTCCAACTGGTGATCCCTGTCTTTCTGTTTTTCGGCCTGTTCGATTCCTAGTTTGGTTATGTTGAACTCAAGCTCCTTCTGCCTAAACTGCAGCTCTTGCTTCTTGAATTCAAGCATGGCCTCCCCATCGACACTGATAGAGGAAACATTAGACATCTCATCCTCCCTTTCCTCATGGTCGCGGTGGATCAGTGCAGCGGCAGAACCGTCGGTTCTACCAGTGTGAGCAGCCCCACCTCCTTCCGCACTGTCCTCAGAAGTTATTGCATCAAGCTGCGCTTCTTGCCGCGCCACGATTCTTTGGATCATATCCAATTTGGTGCCTTGAGAGGAGACACCTCTCTCCGCACACATCTTTTTCAATGTTTCGGATTTAGAAGCATTTAAAGTTAACAAGGTATTTGTTTCCATACTATAAAATAGGACTATGGCCTTTTTAAAGTTATACTACGACAATTCACTATGTGTCCTGGTAGGAATAACTTGAAATGCCTTTGCTCGTGCGCAACACTGGATACCTTCAGTCGTATCCCACCGCTGCCACCAATTTGTTACGACGGATTTCTGAACTTTGTCCTGGAGGCGCAGAGGTTCAGAAGATCAGCCTAGTTTCTTGGAACAGGGTAACCTCTGGACAAGCCAGACCAACCAGGGTAGCGATCGTGGCGGTCAAGGCTAGGTCTCAAGAGGGGTGAGGGTGACTGAAAGCCCACAATGAGCACACAAAGCAAGGACACTTACAAATTACTCCAAACAGGTGTTATATTAAAAATATATACACATTTATTACAAGGCCTTTGTAACATTGATCGTAGCGAGAAATCACAATAAAACTCCAGTAAACCCACACATACCAAACCAATACAATATATATACAAATACAAACGAGTCTAACGGGTTAGACGCACGAAATGTGTAGACCACCTAGATGGGGAGGAAAACAGGCAGTGCGAATAATAATTAGACCCAGTCCGCCTTCAGAGGCACCTAACTAAAAGGAAGTCCAAGCCCTACGAAGAGTGGGGCCTTGTGCTCAAAAGTACCTGCACAAGCTGCTGCCAACAGGCAAAAAGAGGAGTCTCTTCGAGGGAATAACGCAGTTTAGATCGGTGAACAAATGAAGATGAACAGAGCTCCGCAACTGAAGCGCAGCCTCCACTGGGGGCAGAAGCAGAGCGCGAGTACGGAAAGGCGTGCTGTTAGACACAGCGGGGAAAAGCTATGGGCTCCTGTAGGAGGGCGACCAGTTCCTAGCGATGCTACTCACCGGTCCCCGATGCAAGCAGACCCAGGCTTCTCCACGTCAGTTTCAGTGCTGGCAGGTTCAGATAGGAGCAGGGGACGTCTTGTCGTCGTGTAGATTCCGCAGCAGCAGAAGTTGAGATGAGGACGTCCCAAACGCAGTGAACCCGCACAGTTTGTTACCACCGCAGGGCAACGGAGCAGCCGTGTGTATTCCAGCCAAATGTACACTCCTCACATCAGACCTGGGAATGCCAAGTGTACCAATCGTGTGAGAGTGACAAGGACTCGTAATACAACACAACCTGACGGCGGTTACAGAGCAAGACTCCTGGGTAGGCTGGTCAGTCTACTGGATGGCCCAGAGACACTTCCGAAGGCTTACATGCAGGAGATGGTGAAGATGCCGAGAATAGTTGTTCCCACTATTCCAAGGGTCGAAGTACCAGTACAGGCCTCCTTGTTCGATCCGAGGTAGAAAGGGTTTCACCAAGTGATAGCAGTGCAGAGGAGCAGTCCTTCAGCGGGTCACCAGCGATTCCTCGGTTCAGCCTCGTGGTTGCAGGATACTTGGCTCCTGTATTCCTTTGTTCGTGAGAACTCAGGAGATCAACCTCGTAGTGGTGTTTCCAGCCCCCTCTTATCCACGGTTCCCTTCGCGCCAAAACGGAGGGGACCCAATCGGAGATCCGCTCATAAAACAC
Organism: Ambystoma mexicanum; assembly: GCF_040938575.1. Taxonomy (NCBI): domain Eukaryota; kingdom Metazoa; phylum Chordata; class Amphibia; order Caudata; family Ambystomatidae; genus Ambystoma; species Ambystoma mexicanum. The sequence continues at coordinate 1,118,016,255 of NC_090924.1, forward strand.
TCACACCATCTGTGGACCTCATCACGGACCACGAGGGTCCCAGGCATTCACACCACCCTAGACTCTCTGGCGCCCAGGATGTGTATTGGGACCAGACATCCCAGCCCCCATCCTGGAGGCACACACAGGCCTGTAGAAGCCCGCGAAAGCATCTGTGTTTCACGGGAAAGTACATGCCCAAATAAGGAAGGCCCCGGGTCGGCTCGACCTGGGGGAGGTGAAGGGGGCAAGACGGTCAGCGGACAGGACAAAGAGCCTTGTGGTCTGGCCCTTTTGGGAGCCAGGCCACCATTTTGGGCTAAGCGCGAGAAACACGCTTAAAACGCCAAAAGGAGCTCAAAAACACAAGAAACGATCCCTGCCACCAATCCCGTCCGTGATTCACTTGCACCGTTCATTTACAATCCAAAGAGAGTATCTAGGGCCTGTAGAAGACTAGAGACCCAAGAGAGCAGTAACTTAGCTTACAGTGCCCTCTTGTGCCATGTTGCACGAAAGCTGCAACATGATAAAGAAACTACGGAAAACAACGTTTCCCGGTACTGACTGTCTTAAGGGCATGTCAGTTTCCCCGTAAGAATGGAGCGAAAGCCTAGAGGAGTGCGGCTGAGGGCTGCACTTCTCTGGCAAAGTCTAGATCCTGGTGAAAACAGCAGCAAAAAGTTTAGGGGTTGCCACATGGAAGGAAAATTACCCACAATTAAGAAATCTTTCCTAACAGGGACCAATCAGGTAAGTACTGTCCCAGGAAAGTTCCCTCCAAACTTCTCTCAGGAGAGAAGTATCACTCCACCTCCCAATCTGAACCTTTCCCCAGATATCCCGCGAACCAGAACTTCCAAAACAATCCTCCTCTCTCTCCCTGGTTATGTACAATAGATCCCTACACCCGGGAGAAGGGAGATTTAGGAAGGAAAGTTATGGGGGTAATTTCCAATACCCGAGATACACTGGGAGAAGGGACAGATACCCTTTTCAGGAGCAACAGATGTATGACCTGAGACCTCCCTACCGGTAAACCGTCATTTAATAGACAGGCTTTTCATTGCAGGGTTTTTTGCTGCGATTTTTTTTTCGAAAAAAAAACTGATTTTTTTTGGGGGTTAAAAAAATAAATACATTTGGTGTGTGTCTAGGGTAATATTAAAATAATTAAACGGATGGGGGGGTTTAGGGGGATAACCCCCCCAAAATTTTTTTTTAAAAAAATCAGTTTTTTTTAAAAAAAAAATCTGCAGCAAAAATCCCCGCGATGAAAAGTCTGGCGATTAAATCACATAGAACCCTCCCTACCACCCAGACAAGGCCTTGCAACTGGTGAGACAGGTTCAGCAACTGACCATTGATCTGGGGAACATGCAAAGGGTTCAGTCCAACTCTCAACCTAACCCTGCTTCCCAGAATTCCCCAAAACCCAGGTCTGATGCACCATTGGTGAAATGGGGGGAGGAAACCTCAGACAATCCACAGGTTCCCTAGGAGGGCGCCCGGGAGGAAGGTAGATGCCAAGCCCTAGAGTAATCTTCCCTTTGCACCCAACCAGAACCCCTACAAACCTCTTACCCTGAAATAGTCTCTTCTAGCCCCAAAATGTTAGAACCTAAAGAGCAAAGGGTAAGTAGGAGAGGTCAAAGAGGAACCCCCTTTCTGGAGGAAATCCGGAGTATCCCTGTTGAAAGAAAAGAATCCCTGGAGGATTCAGATAAGTGGTCTTTCCCTTTCAACAAAGGGGGAACCCTCCCAAAGAAAAATGCGTGCCAAATGACCATGACTGGGACAGGGTAAGTATGGAGACGACCCAGAACCAGAAACTATTCAACCCCAACATGTGATCCAAACAGAATGGAAACCGATGGGGTGTCCTTTCTCCGAACGGCTTCTGAGAACTGTCACCAGGTAAAGGTGGACTGCCAAGGAGCCGGGGAAAAGGTTTTTTTTACAGATTCCCATACTCCGACACAGAAAAGTGCCCAGGAGCACACAGTTTTGGAGTTCAATATTAACAAAATGACCACCGGGCTGTCAAATAACTCACACTTTCTTTGCATCTTGAGGAGAAAGAACACTGATTTATGCACCGGTCAAGGTGCAGGGTCAGCGCAAAACATCAGCTCTGGTGGATACTGAATCCCAAGCCACACTTCTGTCCAAAAAGGCCTTTGACTAACCAAACTCCAGACAGGGAAGGCAACCAATCTACACTCACATCACTTCCCGGACAACTCCAAAATTTTGAAGGGAATGATATTTCCGTCAAAGTGACAGCAGGTCTGGAACAGAAATTTGACGGTATCGGCTGAAACATCCAGTGATAGTTGTGACTCCAGAGTGCACATCTTGGTTACTGGGGAAGAATCTCCTGAGGAGGTTATCACCTCTGATCAACTGTCCAAACAAGGTCCTCTGGACTCAGACTAACCTCCCTATATAAATTTAAAATGAGTTCCAATTATGGAAGCCTGAATTTATTTATTTTTACATTTGTATAGCGCTCAAACAGCCCTTAGGCATCGAGGCGCTGTGAATGGTACCTGTCATGTAATTGATCAATGCTCTGAGAATGTAGAGTTCCAATCCAAGAATAACCAAGTCCCAGACATTACTGTCATCCCTGTAAGAGAAAAAACTGGTGTTGGGAACCCTTCTCCATTCTTGAAAATCAACCTTCCTCCCAGTTGTAAGTGGCAATCCACACTGGAAGGGAACACCCTAACATTGTACACCAGTCCAACATCAGAAGAAACACTGAGTCCCGTGAAACCAGACAAGGAAGATCCCGCTCAAAGTATGACAGACATTCAGAAAATGGGCGAGCAGTTGTCTTTCCCCATTCAGTTAAATGAGGGGGAGGTGCAGGTGCTCGCCAGCGTATGCCTCGATAATGGAAGGAGCTTCATCAGTGAAGAATTATTCAGGAAACTCCAAAAAGATCAGACCATTCCCACATTTTAATTGATTAACAAATGGGAAGTAGGTCTGGAAACCCCACATTCCAAACATCTCTTGCCTAGCAGGTGAATGCTAAAAACTTCCATTGGTGACAAAGCATAGAACATAACTGATTCGCAATCATTTTGGACCTAGTTAACAATAAAGCCTGGTCCCGACTGGGGGTGGGGTAACCCCATGCACTTTGACAATACTGAAAAAGCATTCCATTCAGCTCAATTACTGCGTTATGCGGTTGAAGTTCAAGTGTGAGACGAGATCACCATCCCAGGGCAGGTGTGACAATTTACTCACCCCCTCAAGATTAAGGGAGGACAGAACCTGAAACATCAGGAAGCCTATAAAAAAATTCCCATATCCAACAACAAGGTTTGTATTTAAATCCAACACCTCTAGTAGACCTAAAACATGACATCATTTGAATATTGGTGTATAACTGCAACCCTCGAAGTATCACTTTGGGTGCAGACACCTTTATTTGGACTGGTGGTGGATGCCCAACATTACTCTATTGATTAAGGTGATGAAATCATGGACCAATCCCAAATGAATGTTTCAACCTCAGCTACAGTATTATTCCAGAAAATATTGATACTAGGCATGGGGTGAATTTCATGGTGTACTCTTCCTGCTCCTACAGTACGGAAGAGGTGTCCTGTGACATTAGGAGAGAGGAGGTTGTTTTCAGAGTCAAGTATCACTACCTTAAATCCCCTGTCCAGGTCAACACTATCAAAAGAGATCTCTCCACCCAACTGGAGGATACCACTGAAATTGCCAAGCCTGAGATATTTCCAGGATTCAAGCATATGGTCAAGGAAAGGATCAAACTTGCTGATGCATGTGAGACCAAGAAGCAAAGACAAAAGCTGAAACAGGTCTTACTGGAATTCCAAGATATCTTTTCAGTGGACTCATACAACTGTGGATGCACATCCATTCATTCATCCACCATTCCCACAGACCCTGAGATGGCTCCAGTATTTGTGAAACAATGCCGTTTACCTCTCATGTCCATGGAGTCACTCAAAGAGATTATTAAGAATTTAGAATTCCGTGGGATAATTAATCTGATCCACAGTACCTTCAACAACCCGGTACTGGGGATACTCAAACCAATGGAGACTATGTGCAGACCTGAGGAAGTTGAACAAATGGGTCCACATGCCAAGATGGCCCCTTCCCTACATCGATCAGGGACTGGCACAGATCCAAGGGTCAAAGGCGTACACCGCCATTAACCTGAGCAACGATTACTGGACCATACCCATGAGAAGGGAAGACCAATATAAGCTTGCCTTTACCTTTGGGGGGCAGCATTACACATTGACCCGAACCCCCTTGGGATACATAAACTCTGCCAATGAATTCAACATCTTCCTACATAAAGCCATGCCCAATTTGGATGAAAGGGGAAACTTGTCCTATGTGGATGACGTTTTCATCAAGAGCTCAACTGTGGAGGAACATATAGCAGCAACCTGCTATGTTCTAATCCAATTGCAGAAAGCCTGAGCAAAACTGTCCTTTAAGAAGGCACAGTGCTGTAAGACCCCAGTGAATGTATTAGGACACGAGATCACCCCTGAGGGTCTTAATCCCCAGGCAAAGGTGGAAGTCTTGTTGTAATTAAAAGACCCTACTACTCTACGAGAATTAAGAAGCCTTATTTGACTCACTAATTATAGTCTGAAGTTCATTGAAGACTATGCAGAGGCCACTCTACCCTTGGTCCATTTATTAAAGGCCGGAGTTAATTGGGAGTGGGGTCCGGAACAATCTGAGGCAGTTAAACAACTAAAAAGAAGCCTTTCGAAGGCTCTTTGTTTGGCTTACCCTATAAAGAACAAGGAGTTCCTCTTGGAGATGGGGTTTGCAGGTACTTACCTAAGAGCAGTGTTGTATCAAAAGCACAACAAGGTCAGCAAATTCTTTTTGTGCGGTAACAATACTTTGTCCTCTATGAAAGAAAATTCCAATGACTGCGAGAGGGCACTTCTGGCAATGGTGTGGTGTTGAAATAGTGCCCCCCATTCATACAGGGGGAGCAGATCATTGTTGGGACTCCTCACCAACCCTTGCAATATCTTCAAAGTGACAGAATTTGGGCAGGGAACTTTAGTAATTCCAGAATTACTTCCTGGATTCTGTATTTGCAAGGCTTTCATGTGGAGGTCAGATATGGCCACAACAAGAAGAGTCCCCTATCACAAGGGTTGGAGGATGATTGTGCTCAAGAAAACTTTTCGAGGATTAAAGTCTAATGACAAAAAACAACATGAGGCGTACTTAATTTCCCCACACAAGGTCTATGAAGAGGACACGTGTCAAGGGATACCCACACTTTATGTGTATGGGTGCTCCTACCATGTTGATCACAATGGGAGACCGAACGGGTGGCTATGATTGGGATAGCTTGGGTGAGTGATACCTCAGTACCCTCTGCTGGTTATGAAATAGGACCCCAAAGTAGTCAGTTTGCAGAGTTGATGGCCTTTCTTCAAGCCATCCTCACTGCAATGCCTCACCAACTCAATGAACTGGTCATAATCCCTGACTCTGATTATGTCAAGAATGGGTTTGTGGAGCACCTGTGGAGCACCTGATTAACTGGAAGAATCGAGGCCTGCTTTGTGCCAACAACAAATCCCTAAAGCATGCCAAACTGATCCAGTAAATTGATGATCTGGTGATCTCCAATGACTATCTATTGGAAGAAGATAAGAGGTAATTCCCAGATAGAGGGTCCAGATAAGACTGAAAATGACCTGGCTGACAATCCGGCTAAAACTGCAGGGGGATTTCATAGAAACAGAATCCCTGCTGGATGAAATCCAAGTTTCTGCTTTCAATAGAGAACTCTCAACAGCCCAGTGGAGTAAAGATACCCTAGATGCAGATTTGATCACTGCACAAAAAGAGGACCCGATCATTGGGAAATGTTATCGACACATTGAAGACCCTGTAAGCTTTCCTCTAACAGATTTGCATAATACCGGTATAGGGGATATCCGGGTGTTGATGAAGTTTTCTAAGATGTTCCGGATCCAAGACTGTTTGTTGGTAATCTGGCTGTGACCAGGGGGTGGTACCTACCTCATTCCAAAGCCTGACATTGAATCACGCCCATGACGAGGGAGCTGCCGGTCATAGGTGCTTTCATGCAACATTAGAACTCTTGCACAAGGTTGCTTACTGGCCACACATGGGCCAGGATCTGAACACTTACCTAAAGGGTTGTGCTGTGTGTGCTCAATTCCAACCCAGTTCACTCACACACAGAGCTCCCCTACAAAAAAGTGGAATGACACTGCCTTGATCAGATTTGCAATTCGATTTCATCGGGCCAGTGATTCGCTCCTCTAGAGGAAAGAAGTGCATGCTCACTATAACATGCTTGTTTACCAAGTGATTAGAATGTCTTCCGGCCCCAAACTGTAATGAAGAGGTGGCTCCAACACTAATGATCAACCACATATTCTCTCATTCCAGCCTTCCCCAAAATATTGAGTCACACAGAGGAAGTCACTTTACCAGGGAGGTGATGACCAAGATGTGGGAGACTCTAGGGGTAAAAAGAAAACTCCACATTGCCTAGCGCCAGCATCTAGCGGGGTAGTTCAAAGGTACAATAAGACAATTGTGGACATCTTGAAGAAGTTTTTGGAAGACTCTGGACTTAGTTGGGACATCTGATTACCACTTGTCTTGACGACTATTAGGTCCACACCATCTTCTGAAACAAAAATGTCTCAATTTGAGCTCATGACTGGACTAAAGATGGTGCTACCTCAGCATCTCATCTACAGAACTCAAGAGCAGATACTGATAAATGCGTCCACTACCCATGAGTACATTGAAAATGTAAGGAAACATCTTCCGCATGCTTTTGCTTTGGAGGAAACAAGTGAATGTTGACGGTGACATGCTTGTTCATTAAGTGCGTAGAATGTCTTCCAGCATGAATTGAAAGGTGGAGACAGCTGCTGCACTAATGATAAACAACATCATCTCTTGTTTTGGCCTTGCACAAAGGACTGAGTGGGACCAAGGAAGCCATTTTGCCAGTGAGGTGATGGTGAAGATGTGGAGACTGTAGGGGTAAAAAGAAAACTCCACATTGCCTACTGTCTGGCCACAAGCAGGGGGTAGAGAGTTTCTTAAAGAAACCTGTGGCAGACTCTGGACCCAGTTGGAACATCTGATTACCGATTGTCCTTATGGCTATTAGGTCTAGACCATATTCTGCAACAAATATGTCTCCATTTGAGCTCATAACCAGACAAAAAATGGTGTTACCACAGCATCTGCTCTATAGAACTCAGGAGAAGACACTGATAAATGTGTCCACTACTCATGACTACACTGAATGCTTTTGCCTATGCTCAGGACATTTTGAACAGTTGGCTGAAGGAATGAAGACATATTATGACCAAAGGAAAACCACCAAGAAAGAATTTGAAGTAGGGGAAAAAGTTTTACCTATACTATGTTCAAAGGAATCAGGCCAAGGAGCAGACATTCCTCCCACCTTGGTATGGTGGCTTTGAAATTGTAGAAAAAATATCACCTGTTGCCTACAAGATCAACTTCCCAAAAGGAGAATAAACAGAAGAAAAATGTATCCACATCAATCAGTTGAAAATCTGTCACACCAGACATGCTTTACGACTGATTGAGGAGCCAAATGAAAGTCGAGCAGAGGAACCCTCTGAAGAATGAAAAGGAAGGATGAGAAATCGGATGGAAACTAAGACAAATATTTATATATATTTTACATAGCCAGCGGTAGTCATGGTTAAGTTCTAAACCCATAGGAAGACCATTTTATCGGTGGCTTATAACTTTGCTCCCCATGGACGAATCTTAACCATTCATCAAACACCAAGAGAATCTCTGGGAGAGTCCTCTCCTTTGTTTGGCCTATCAGGGGGTGTGGTGAATAGTTGTGAGATGGAGTTCACGCATTTCAGATTTCCTCTTGACTTATGTCCTGCATGAGCCGACATTAACCATTTTATACATTTCTATGTGAGCTGCAAAGAAGTATTGAAACTATACCGCAGTGACTTTGTAACTGCATAGTGAAAGCAATGTGTCTGATTCACAAAGGCAGTTACAAATTGCAATATCCATTTTGTACATTGCAACATAGTCCTTTTGCATTTGTGAAGACTCCTACTTTGACTGGCACTGGTTTTGAATATGCAACAACCTTCTGTACATTTGGTTCCTTCATTCTGGTTAAATGTGCTTTTTTCTGGCTTGTATACTTTAAATAAAGATGCTGCATTGATTACAATGATGAGAAATAAAAGCATTGAATGCATTAAAATGGTGTTTTTTTATGTGTGTTTTTTAAGTTTGGAACATGATTTATTAAATAAAGCAACTATTCGGCTTCATATTCGGCTTCAGTCAAATATTTGACAAATTATTCGGTATTCGGCCAAATACTAAATATGCTATTCGGCACAGCCCTAGTCTTTTCATACTTGTATGCTGTTGTAGTTTTTGTCAATTCTACGTAAATCTTCCAGGGAAATATGTGTGTAAAAAGTACTGAACCTCTTTTTCATTCTATTATTAGAGAACAAATATCCTTCATTTCCAGGCTGGAGGCAAAAGGGTAGTCCGGTGCGAACCCCAGGGACCCCGCAAAAGAAGGAAGAAAGGGGGTGCCATGCCACACCATCCAACCCAAAGGTGGAAGGGGAGACTGGAGTGCCGCCTCCTTAATGAAGAAAATTGTCCCTAATTAAAACCCACCCTGGCCTGCTCTTCCCCACCAAAGAGTCATGGACGAAAAGGGGAGGCAGGGCATGTGGGGTGCATTGAAAGGCCACAAACTGAAGGTCCCTTTCACCTGAAAAGCAGAATTGTTCAACACTGACACAAAAACGGCTTGGCATGTGCGGCTGCAAGTGAAAACTGAAGGTCCCTTGTACCTGAAAAGCAGGATTTTAAAGACTGATCCAAAAACGCCTTTGCATGTGTGTTTTTCAAGTAAAATTGAAGAGCCATGTGGAAGAGGCCTACCTGTCACTAACTGCAGCATTTTAATCCTCAAAAGAAGAATGAATCAAAGGTCTGCTTCGCATGAGAAGCAGGATTTTAAAACATTAACCTCAAAAACAGCTTGACATTTTAATTTTCAGTTTAAATGTGAAGAATGTACCACAGAGAACAGGAAAAATGGCAGGGAAAAAGACACAGTGCATTTTGACAAAAAGTAACATATATTATGTTTATCATACAAAGTACTATCAGACATTTCACAGGCCACTTTGTTTTCCATGGGAAAAGTTCTGTATGCCAGGGTTTACAACTGTAATAAAATGTTGCTTGCTCTGCAAGATGTGGAAAACCAAGTCTTCTTTAGACTGGCTGTCTCTGCAGGACCATTTCGCCTGGCTGATGCATGACCACAATGTAAACAGTAGATGTGAAGAAGGTAGTTGTGAAGACAATTCAATCGAGGGAGCCTGAAACTCCAACTTTGAAAAAGTAACCCACTTTAAAGAGACTGATCAAAAATAAAATCCCTAGTCACGGGCTGGCCCAGGGAGACAGATGGCTCTTTGAAATAGAGCACCCATTTGCTGAACATACAGATTTACAATTAATTTAAAAGGGCTATTATAACTTATGCCTTTTCCCCTTCAACCAAAAGGTGTATTTTCTTCATTTATGTACCTTTTTTGAGATATAAAATTCATGCACATACGAATTAGGTACCTGTCATGGCCAATTAAACTAGGTTTCTGGCTGATCTGAAAATGCCCCGGATATAAGAGTAGGTGAACTGGTGAAGCGTAAAACTAGGCAATTACATGTTGATAACGCTTTCTGTAAAAACGGCGGATAATTGCTAAATGGCCGTGCACCATGATGCAGACATTGCTGTAATTTTATTGAATTCCCCAGGATTAGCAGAATCAGAAAATATTAATATTGTGGCAGTTATTAGAACAATTATGAAGTTTTTTCACATAACTATATTTTTGCAAACATTTGACATGAGAACAAATGGGGCTTGTAAATTAAGCTGTCATGAGTCTGCTCAAGATGCTTAAACAAATTCTGACTGTGTTACGCTCACCTGGACCCCACAGGGGTGTCGATCGGACCCGGACAGCTGCGGTCTCCATCAACATGATGCGTAGTACAGAGATGACTGTCTGGACTGGCCCGCCTAGTCTTGTCTGCTGGACCCGAAGAAGTATTTTCCTGCAAGTGGAGACAGGGATTAGCCACCTGTGGGTTTTAGTGATGGCCTCCCAACTGTTCTAGCTCTCCCCCACTAATCACCTCCGATATCCCCTTAGTAACCTCACCTTATGTTTGTAAAAGATGAGCTCTCCATCCTGCGTGTCTTGCAGGGGCGCGTAGATACCAGTTACTTCACTTGTTTGAAGGCGTTGGGAGAGTTCCGGTAAGCATTGACTCTGAAGTCCCAGGCGGGATTGGTAAGTATCAAGTTCAAAGAGTTCAATGTGCCCGATGTTCACTCTTGTCCCCTTCCTTCCTTAAGTTGCAACTGAGTTCGTGAGAAGAAGGTCTCGTAGCTGCTGCTGGCTTTCAGGTAAGAGTCTGTGTTACCCAACGCTGTCCGGTAACTATTGCATGCGTTAACGTGTCTCCCTCTTTACAGATGCGGCATATGAAGATATGGAGAATAATACTGCCGGTGGTAAATCAGGTAAATCTATGGTGGTAAGAGCTATTTGTTGATTCCCTTGGCTCACCTTGTTATTCTTGTGCCCCTAGGTGCCGGAGTATGCCGAAGAAATGATGGAGACAGTGCCGGATCGAAAGATACTGTGAGAACTGGTGAGTATGGCGTCGTGCTGGAGCTGGCAAAGTGACGCGTGCAGGACTGATGTACTTTCCAGGTTGGGAGATGAAATGGATCCGGAATCAGGTGAGGAATTTGAAATAAGTTTGTTTTCTAACCTTGTCCTTTTCTTCCTCTTTATTCTAGGAGCTCCGGATTTGAGGCGGGCGTGGCAGAAGACTGGATGCTGGCTGTAGACACGCGGGCGTGGCAGAAGACTGGATGCTGGCTGCAGGCACGGTGAGAGTCACACTGCTGGATGCAAAATAACATGAAGCATGTGCTGCTGTTCGGGCGTGGTTTAATAGCCTCCAAAGTAGTCCCAGGAAAGAAGTTCCCCAGGACCACACCCAAGTAAAAAATAGTCCCTTTAGTAAAATAGTCCCATCCAGGCCTCACGTTGGCTTGGATTTATTTGCAGCATGGTCTGCATGAGGTAAGTAATGTCTATGAGACGGGCGCCTATGGCGCAAGGACTGATTTTTATTATGAGCCTGGTGCCTACGGCGCCAGGACCGAACCCAGACAGCCCCTAGCTGGGGCTGCTAGGGTTTTTGTAAATGTCTGGATGCCTGCTCCCGGGGCTGATGGGCTTGATCCGGATGCCCGGGGGTAGGCATCATGACAGCACTCCCCCCCCAAGGCCCCTCCTAAAGATGTTCTTCCCCTTGGCCCTGGTTTGTCTGGGAAGTTCCGATGTAATTTCTTCACCAACCGAGGTGCATGAACGTGGTCACTAGGCTCCCATGACCTTTCCTGTGGTCCGTAAACTTTCTAGTCGATTAAATAAAAAATTCTTGATTTAACCAACTTAGAGTCCAGGATATTCTTTACCTCGAATTCAGGTTCTCCATCTATTAGGATGGGGTCAGATGGTTTGGCAAGTCTTGTCCCGGGTTGAACTGGTTTCAGAAGTGAAACATGAAAGACAGGCTGGATCCGCATATCAGAGGGTAATTCCAACTTGACGGCCACCGGGTTGATAATGGCCTTATTAGTGTAAGGTCCCAAATACCTAGGATTAAAAGTCTGAGTTCCTTTTAGAGGTATGTGTTTTGTAGCCAGCCAAACTTGATCCCCAGTCTGATATCCTGGAGCATTGCTTCTATGTTGATCAGCATTTTTCTTATATTTCTCTTTCGCTTGTTTCAAATGTTCTGTTGCCTCCTTAAAGGCTTGTGTAATAGTAGAGTGTAAATGACTAACTGCATGCATTTCTAAGTGCTGAGGCAAATCGAGTTCTGAGGTTCGAGGGTGATGTCCGTATATGGTATAGAAGGGGCTTTGTCCGGTTCCAGAATGTACTGAGTTATTGTATGCATATTCGGAAATCCATAAAATATCCTTCCAATTGCTTTCGGTCTGGTGCAGCATGCAACGTAGGTACTGTTCAAGGGTCTGGTTGGTCCTCTCTGTCTGACCATCGGTCTGGGGATGGTGACTGGTTGATAACCTCACGTCGATTTGTGCCAATTGACAACATTTCTTCCAAAATTGTGAAATGAATTGACTGCCTTGGTCAGAGACCAATACGGAAGGAAATCCGTGTATTCCAACAATGTTTTCGAGGAACTCCTTGGCCAAAATTGAAGCGGAAGGTAATCCTTTTAAAGGAATGAAGTGGGCCATCTTGGAAAAAAGATCCACGATAACTAGGATGTTGTTAAATCAATTACATGGAGGTAGATCTGTAATAAAGTCTAAAGACAAGGTGTGCCATGGTGTAGGTGGAATATCCAAAGGTTGTAAAAGGCCAGCAGGCTTTTTCTTCTGGCTTTTGTTTTGGGCGCAAATGCCACAAGACATCACAAATGACTTTATGCCTTTTTGCCAAGTGGGCCACCAGAACTGTCTCTTAATTTTCGCTTCAGTTTTTGCGATACCTGGGTGCCATTCCATCAGGGTGTCATGGTAACTGGAGATGACTAGTTCTTGTATTTCCGTGTGTGGTAGAAATAGTCGTCCTTGATAGTAAGGTAGGTCATTAACGACTGAGTAGTCCGGGCCTTTCTTTACCCAGTCCTGCAGGGTTGCTGGATCGAAGAGTTGTTGGATTTTTGAATGAATATCTTCTAGTGTCTGTAGAGTAGTTATGCCAATAATTCTTTGCTTGGGAATTATTGGCTCCGGGTTTGCATATGCTTCTCCCACCCCTATTCGGGATAAGGCATCTGCTTTGCCATTTTTGCGGCCTGGTCGATAAGTGATCACGAAATCGAATTCGGCAAAGAACAATGCACATCTGAGTTGTTGCGATGATTGGGCTTTGGCTGTTTTTAAGTACTGCAGGTTCCGGTGATCAGTGATTATGGTAATGGTATGCCTGGCACCAAGAAGGTAGTGCCGCCAAGCCTTAAAGGCGGATTTTATAGCTAATAGCTCTTTATCGGTAATCGCATAGTTTAACTCAGGTGCTGAGAACTTTCTGGACCAAAACGCTACTGGGTGAAGTTGACCAGTTTCAGGATCCTTCTGGGACAGGACAGCTCCCATGGCTAAACTGGATGCATCAGTTTCTACTATGTATGGAAGCTCAGGGCGTGGATGCTTTAAGATGGGTGCTGATGTGAATTTCGCTTTCAGCTCTTGGAAGGCCTTTTCAGCCACTTCGGTCCACAAGAAGCGTTTGTTTTTTCGCAAAAGTGCTGTGATGGGGTGTACAACATGGGAGAAGTCCGGAATGAATCTGCGGTAGAAATTAGCAAATCCGAGCATGCTTTGTACCCCTTTGACTGAACTGGGTGATGGCCACTTGAGAATTGCGTCCACCTTTCGAGAGTCCATTCGGACTCCCTTTGGAGTCAGGATAAATCCAAGAAATTCAACTTCTGTAGCATGAAAAACACATTTTTCCAATTTTGCATATAACTTGTGCTGGCGTAGTTTCTCAAGGACTGCACGCACGTGCTTCACATGGTCTGATTCTGAGGAGGAGTACACTAGAATATCATCTATGTATACGACGACACAGGCGTCAATGAGTTCACGAAGGACATCGTTCATAAAATACTGGAAGGCTGGTGGTGCATTGCACAACCCGAAGGGCATCACCTGATATTCGAATAATCCATACTTGGTGCGAAAGGCAGTCTTCCATTCGTCGCCTTTCTTGTCACGTACCAGATGATATGTCCCTCAGAGATCTAACTTAGTATAGATACAAGCATCCTTTACTTGGTCTAGTAATTCGGGGATCAGAGGCAATGGGTATCGGTTTTTTACCGTAATCTGATTTAATGCACGGTAATCTATGCACGTTCTAAGGTCACCTTCCTTTTTTGGCACAAAGAATAAAGCTGAGGATGCAGGAGACTTGGAAGGACGAATAAAGCCATTAGCAAGGTATTGGTCCAAGTATTGCCGTAGGTGAAGATTTTCAGGTTCCGTGAGGGCGTAATTTCTACTGCATGGGGGTTGTGCACCGGGTAGGAGGTTGATTTGACAATCGTATGATCTGTGAGGAGGTAATGTATTGGCCTGTTCCTTTTGAAAAACTTCCTGAAATTCTTGGTATTCCTGAGGTAACTGCACAATTGGGTTAACGACTGTAGCCAGGCCTTTGTTCAAAGTTTTCTCCGGGTAACAGGTGTGTGCACAATCGGGAAGGTTATTCTCTTCTCTCGCCATTCTATACAAGGGTTATGTGTTTCCAACCATGGCATCCCCAGTATTATCTGGAACTGTGGGGCTTTGATTAGATCAAACACAATAGTCTCTCGATGCCCATCTTGACTCAACAGTGTCATCTCTGTAGTGGAATGAGTTACAGGCCCCGAGGCAATCTCAGTTCCATCAACTGTGGTGATGACATCCGAAGTGGTCTTTTTGCAAAGAGGTAAATTCATCCTTGACACCAATTCGTGGTCCATATAGTTTCCTATGGCCCCGCTATCTATGTATGCCCTTACCGCGTGCATACGTGATGGCTGCCTGGGATCAAGTAGGACCATTGGGATGATCAGATGTGAGGTCTGAGTGTCCTTCTTTAAGCTCGGCAAGCGGACCTCTACGCTTGTCGGGCGTGGTCGTTTCCCAAATCAGGCTCTATGTGGCTTTTATCAGCAACTCCTACCACCTTCTTGGGTGGTTTTGTAGGGCAATCCCATAGAAAATGTCCTGAGGTTCCACAGTACAGACACAACTGCATCCGTCGTCTTCTTTCTCTTTCCTTTTGAGTTAAGGGTCCTTTAACCCCCCCGATCTGCATAGGTTCAGATGCATCTGTTCCTTTGGGGGCAACGTTGGGTTTAACCAATACCCGATTCTCGAACTTAGCTCGATCAGTCTTTCGGTTCTGAAGTCGGTGGTCTAGCTGGACCACTAAGTCTATAAATTCTGTGCAATCCTGAGGTGGGTTCACAACTTGAGCCAAGACATCTTTGAGTTCTCCCCGAAGTCCACGATGAAACAATGTAATTCGTTTTTCATCCAGCCACCCGGTTTCCACCACCAACCTATTGAAGGTTGCAATATAGGTTAGCAGCTCCTGGTTACCCTGTCGTAAGGATAAAAGTTTGTTGTCCAGGGCTTGACCCTGTGAGTGTCTGGCGAAAAGTTTTTCCATGCTCCTTTGAAAACCCTGAAAATCCCGGAGAAGAGGATCATCCTGGTTGACTAACGGAATGGACCAATCCGCTGCGCTGCCCCTAAGATATGACAATACAAAGGCTACTTTGGCTTGGTCATTTGGAAAGGCTCCCGGTCTGCATAAAAAGTGCAAGCGGCATTGGTTCATAAACACAGCGAACCTTTTGGGGTCCCCAGCAAAGCGTTCGGGTGGAGCTAACGGAATATTTCCTGGTAAAACCACTTGCACAGGATTGCTTGATGAAACGGGGGTTGGGTTTCCCCCATATCCAGCTAGGGGCGTTTGCCCAGCTTGGTTTGGCAGTAGTTGCCTAGCCAGATCATCAGTGCGCTCCTTTGAGACAATCAGTTCTCTCCTGAGGGCATTAGTCTCTTGGCGAGCGGCATGCACTTCCGCCCTAAGTTCCCCCAATAATTGGGCCAGTTGGTCGGTTTTCGAGGTTTCCATAACACCCGGGTGGGTATTTTTAGAAAGGCTTTGTGTTCTGTTACGCTCACCTGGACCCCACAGGGGTGTCGATCGGACCCGGACAGCTGCGGTCTCTGTCAACTTGATGCGTAGTGCACAGATGACTGTCTGGACTGGCCCGCCTAGTCTTGTCTGCTGGACCCAAAGAAGTATTTTCCCGCAAGTGGAGACAGGGATTAGCCACCTGCAGGTTTTAGTGATGGCCTCCCAACTGTTCTCGCTCTCCCCCACTAACACCTCCGATATCCCCTTAGTAACCTCACCTTATGTGTGTAAAAGATGAGCTCTCCATCCTGCGTGTCTTGCAGGGGCGCGTAGATACCAGTTAATTCACTGGTTTGAAGGCGTTGGGAGAGTTCCGGTAAGCATTGACTCTGAAGTCCCAGGCGGGATTGGTAAGCATCAAGTTCAAAGAGTTCAATGTGCCCGATGTTCACTCTTGTCCCCTTCCTTCCTTAAGTTGCAACTGAGTTCATGAGAAGAAGGTCTCGTAGCTGCTGCTGGCGTTCAGGTAAGAGTCTGTGTTACCCAACGCTGCCCGGTAACTATTGCATGCGTTAACGTGTTGTTTTTCTCCCTCTTTACAGATGCGGCATATGAAGATATGGAGAATAATACTGCTGGTGGTAAATCAGGTAAATCTATGGTGGTAAGAGGTATTTGTTGATTCCCTTGGCTCACCTTGTTATTCTTGTGCCCCTAGGTGCCGGAGTACGGCGAAGAAATGATGGAGACAGTGCCGGATCGAAAGATGCTGTGAGAACTGGTGAGTATGGCGTCGTGCTGGAGCTGGCGAAGCAAAGCGTGCTGGACTGATGTACTTTCCAGGTAGGGAGATGAAATGGATCCGGAATCAGGTGAGAAATTTGAAATAAGTTTGTTTTCTAACCTTGTCCTTTTCTTCCTCTTTATTCTAGGAGCTCTGGATTCGAGACGGGCGTGGCAGAAGACTGGATGCTGGCTGTAGTCACGCGGGCGTGGCAGAAGATTGGATGCTGGCTGCAGGCACGGTGAGAGTCACGCTGCTGGATGCAGAATACCACGAAGCATGTGCTGCTGTTCGGGCGTGGTTTAAATAGCCTCCAAAGTAGTCCCAGGAAAGAAGTTCCCCAGGACCACACCGAGTAAAAAATAGTTCCTGTAGTAAAATAGTCGTATCCCGGCCTCATGTTGGCTTGGATTTATTTGCAGCATGGTCTGCATGAGGTAAGTAATGTCTATGAGCCTGGCGCCTATGGCACCAGGACTGATTTTTATTATGAGCCTGGTGCCTACGGCGCCAGGACCGAACCCAGACAGCCCCTAGCTGGGGATGCTGGGGTTTTTGTAAATGTATGGATGCCTGCTCCCGGGGCTGATGGGCTTGATCCGGATGCCCGGGGGTAGGCATCATGACAGACTGGGAGGCTGAGTTTGAGAGGAGACTGAAGGGTATCTGTCCAATCCTATTTGTGTGACCTCTTGCATGGTACTCCCCCATGATTGTAAAATTGGTGGGGTCATCACTGCTTTATGAGTGGCACTGTACTAGGAGGAAGTGAGAGCTGCTGAAATTTACAATCAAAAGAGTGCTGCTGCAACTTAAAATCTGACAGCTGCAAGGAAACACCAGAGGAGATTGCTGAGAGTACCTGGATGGAGCTGTCTATTGCTGGGAAGGCCTAAACGCTGACTGGGTCCTATGGTGGAGAGTGGTAGGCCATCCTTCAGAGTGTAGTGACCAGACCCTGGCGTATCTTTCCAGAGGGTCCTGACATGCAGCTGGCTGCCCTGAACTCTAAACAGAGGCTATGTAAGTAGAACTGAGCCTTCGGAAGCCAAAAGGTGGGGGAGTCTGCTTGCCTTAAATATCTTCCTTTTATGGTGGGCCGGGGGCAAAACGGTGTAGATCCTTAGCCTATTTAACTAAAAAGATTAATTTAATTCCCTATTTGATGGAACACCATGGGTGATTTCTGTTCAAATTTGAAATTAACAAAGCTCACTTCCCAGTGTGCACTGGAAACTATAGCCTATCATTTCATTGGGTAATCTTTAAGGAAGAGGGGTGTCCTTGTTCTTAAATCAGTCCAATCTTGGTGTCCAGCTTCCCAAACACAGGCTTTTCAGTGGACGGGGGTCTGAAAACCAAAATTCCCCAAATCATTCACATTTTTCGATCCGACTTCCCCAACACAGACCAAAGTAGGGGGACGGGTCTGAAAGACAAACCGCTAAATCACCCTGTGTTTATTCAAAACCAAAAGTGGGGGTGAAATCATAATTGTCATATGTATTTCTACCAATCTTGAAATCCTACTGCTAGCCTTTTATGCCCACAGGAAAATTTAAATTGCACAGCACTACATTTCTAATTGTTTTGGTTATTTATCAGTTTAATTTCTTCTTGAAGTGGAATATGTAGACCGTAAAGAATTGTGATTTGTGTTATTTTCAAATCACTTTTGTGATTCATTTATGTTGAGAGAAGTTTATTGTGTTGTTCCATAGATACATTTGTATTTGACATTTTTGTGTATTTCAATTACCTTTAATTTAAATAAATACAAATATGTTTCCTGTACACTGGCCTGGTTTTTGGCTTATTGTTAGCTAAGGGTAGGAAGGATCCAAGTGGTATGATATTTGTCAGTAGTAGGGCTAAATAAAAGAATCTGTAAAACAGTTTGTTGCATCACACCTTGAGTGGGATGGGAAGGAACTCCCTGTGTTGAGGGTCACTTCTCAAACAACCGTTACATAGCCAAAGTGAATGGCAGTTGTAAGGCAATTTGGGGAAAATATGTGCATGCAATAACCTGGTTACATGAAAGACATCAACCAGTTGACATAAAGAACTTCACACGATTTCCTCTGACTGGCTGTGTCAAGGTGATGAGGAGTGTGACGCTGATGCACGGGAATGCAGCTATAATGGATGTGAGCCTGCGGATCGAAGGGGTACACCTGGCTTCTGCCTGATTGGAGTGGGCTCTCTGCAATTGTCACTCTGCATCGCCCTGCCCTTGTGGTGCCTCGAAGAAGTACTGCTGTGGAACTGCAGGAAAAAGTGGCGCAGCAAAGTGAGAAGTAAAAATCACTGAGCAGAAAGAAAAGAGAGAATAATTACAGGGCAGAAAAGAGTGCTTAAAATTTGGCTGCTATACATGACAAATTTTGGTTATTTTCCAAGGCTGCAACAATCTTCACATCCCTGTTGCTTCCAGGTGTGCAGGCTGCAGCCAACTCCATATGAGCTGCTGCAGCTGGCCTATTCAATAGCAAAAGGCATAAATGCAATGACGGAAGAGATGAGGGTACTGCATTTGGTGGCCCTCCCGAATCGTTATGTCCTTGACCTTCTAACTGCTATTGAAGGTGGAGATTGTGCAAAGTGTGAGGGAATCTATTGCACCGTACTACCTAATGGAGAGGCTTTGATTGGAAAATTGAAAGCAGCTATAAGGGAAATACAGACACTCCATGAAAAAATAAGTGAAGCTAATAGAGTGCAGTCAAGTAACTGGATGGACAGCATTTTCACATGGGTGCCCATTTGGCTTTCTACAGTATTTCCAGTGACTGTCCCCGTGTTGGTCCTCATTCTCATCACTTTCTGCATTGTCAAACATCTTTTGAGAATTTATACTAACAAAAGAAGAGGAAAATGTGTGTTTCCCCTGAGCAATGATAAAGATAATAAAAAAGGGGAGGTTAATAATTAACTAATTGGGGAAAATGCAGAGGATGATATTGATGGGTGGGTATAAACACAGGCTGAGGATTTAAAAAACTACAAGCAATTTTGCATCTCATGTCTTAAGGATGGACAGAGGTGTATATGATTGGGTGACTCATTGGATGTTTGGGAGGAAGCTGGGGATGACATGACAAGATTAGCAAAGATATGGAGTCACAAGAATAGTGTAGTAAAGAAACAACAGGGGAAGGGAAAAAGAGTTGCTATTGATAGATCAATGAAGGGGGAAATAATGTGGTAAAAATGCAAGTTCAGTGCAGTAAAAAGGCATGAACTTACCAGATGCAAGAGTAAAAATATGAATGAGAATGGGGCTTCCTTGATAGCCAGAAGTAATTTGAACTAGATTGCAGAATGCCTGAAATAACAGTGCCTCATGTTAAGGAAACATAGATAATAAAGATAGGTCACAGGTAAGTGTATACAATTTAGCATTGGACTGAGGCACGTCAAACAGGCCTCAAAGCATGCTTTTTCCGAAATGTGAGCTTGTTTCATCAATGTGTTAGCAGTTGATAGCACATTGCAAATCCCACGATCCCAGGATCACATAGTAGGAGGCAAACAACATTTGTTACTTTCGAGGTCATAAACCAGAGCTCATGAGTTCTGCCGAAAGGCAATGAATGCACAATCGTTTTATAAGTGGATAGATTATTTTACAAAGCCTGATGTACTGATGGCTTCAGAAAGCCCATGGCATTTCAAATTGGCCCTGAAAGAATTTCTGCTGGGGAAGATGGTTGAACCATTCTTAAGGTGTTACATTACACAGTAACTTGTTCTTGGTTCAAGGTTCTAACAGTGTCATGGTAGGAGGTTTTCACATGAGAACAAAGATGGTGTGACCAGGAGAGATGAAAACAGTTCTGCTGGTCATCTCAAATGCTTCAGTGAATTGGCACTATGATGTGGGAATTGGGGATTGGATTGTGATGTCACAAGAGAGAAGCAGGGGTGGTGTGGTACGATCTGAGGGACCCAATCATAAAAAAGTAATGTATGCCCTTCTATATAGTTTTGATATGCAATCACCAAACAGCTACTTGTGGGCAGACCTTTTATGTTGCTAAGTGACTGGTGTTAATTAGTTTAGAAAGCTAGAAAAGCTTTTGATTTCGGGGTGTTTCTTTGACTGCAACTTTTCGTGCAGTTCTGTTCCGAGTTCTGTTTAAATATTGCTGTCCCAACTGCCTCTTGTGCCTTGAATATAACTACGTTACTTCTCGTCTGGCATGCACTGCTTTTTGTATACTTTTGTAATTTTTTACTGGTGAGTTCTGAGGCAACCCCCTGAACATATGAGTGGTTTGGGGTTATTCCGTGCTGTAGCTATTTCAATGTTTGACAGAGAAGGTGGTGCCACCTTTACAGAAATAGATAGCTATATCTCGGGATTTACCTGAAACAGGGGTTTTTAGAAATGAAATAACCGCCATCTAGTTTTTCTCTCGATACAGGAGATTTCCTTGGCTATAGCTGAGGATATAGGCAAATGAAATGCAAGGAAAAAGCTATTTTCAGGAAAATAACATGCACATGCCAATTAGGCTAGAGGTGGGTGAGGGGGATGGCTGGAGGGCATCAAGTGAAATTCCAGAGTTGAAGGGGGTCTAGCGACTGAGTTTGGAATAAACAGCTTTCTGTAGCCTCGGCTATAGCCTCAAATAGATGACATAACAAAGGAAACTGCGTGTGTTGTGGGGAAAAGGGAGAGAGAGAGTGAGGTGAGGAGGCCTTCTGGGGCGTGGGGGGAGCTGGCACATATGTGAGGGGCTCTTAGTGGGGGACTTGAGTGGCAGAAAGCATTTATGGTTGTGGGATCTTTTTACCCTTGCATCCAAGCCCTACCATAAAACTGTGCAGTACTGGCATGGAAAACATCATGATGGCCAGAACTCCCCAGAGAGTGCACAGGGAAAACATGAAGAATAGGCTGCCACCATTTTTGCCTATGTTGTGAGCACAGGAGGGCACTGCCTAAAACCACCATTGGGATACACACACAGTAGCCTGAAACCATTGGGAATGGCAATGCTGATTGCCAAAAAGCAACTCAGAACTGTGGGGAATTCATTTTCTTAATCCCAAAAATGGTTGCAATACCGGTACTCACCACTATCAGAAAGCCGGCGTTTTAAAACCACCAGACTTTTGTGTAAAACTGAACAAATGAACCGAAACCAGGCCAAGGAAAGACTTGCTAAGAGGTGGATACAATGTAAAACTATATTCTGAAATGACCCGAAGGAAGTAATTATTTAATGTATATTTAAAAAGTGTAAGTCTGATTTAAACTGGGAACTAAAGTGACATTTAGCTGAATTCTGCCTGACAACTACCCCCGACAGGAGAAACCTGCTCAGCCACTCTTCCCAGGCCTGGCGGCATCCTGCTGCCCCTGCCAAAAGGAGCTCACATCTCCCTGATTGAATTAAGGGAGGGGACCTGCAGACTGCAGGAGGTTGAACAAAGCCTTGTCCTGGACTCAGGCAAATGTTATATTGGGGGGGCCGTAAAGTGGCTTCCTCTTGGGAAAACTGGGAGGGACAGTGCCTCTGCTAGCAGCTGAGCTTGGGGGAAGTGGATAAACCAGTTATTCCACCCTGTGATGTGGGAAGCCGCACCCCTTTTTGACCAGGGCATAATTTAAAAAGATAGATAACTCATAGTGCGGACTGGTCAAAATTATATAAATAATAGCATTATTCTTGTGATTTTTGGGTGCACATTTTAAGAGGGGTTTGGACCCTGTGGTATGTTCCTGGGGATAGTAGCGGAAAAAAGATTGTTACTCCAAACATCTGATGTTAAAAATCTGACACTTTATCATCTGAAACCCATCTCCCTGGTGTACATTTGTGTAAAATCTGGAAAGGTTTAGAGGTCGTTATCTGGATGAAAAGGGGAGAATTCTGTCATCAGTGGACACAACATCGTACAAAGACAGGGATCGGATGGTTTGGTGCTACAGAAAATATGTTAACTGGACCTATAATATGAGAGAAATGGTACATAGATAAATATGCATTTGGATCAGAAATAGATTTGTGTGCAATTTGACAAGGGGAGGTTCCTCTGACCATAAAACCTACAGCATCACTCTGACACTCCATTTCCTCCCCCAATCAAGGGAGAGAGGAAAGCTGGGCCAATGACAAGTAGAGAGGGGCAGGCTTAGCTAGGCCCAGGCACACACCCATTTTCAAAACACATAAAAAGAGACTGCTGGGACAGGTAGAGACATTCAATTCCATTTGCTGCGGAGCATGCTGACCGACGACTTCACATCCAGAGATCCAGACTTCAAATCCATCAATCTCCAGAACCTGTAGCAGAAATTAACTCCAGAATTTGTATCAGAGAGGCCTGAATCCACCAGCTGAATCCTCTTCAGCAGGCCTCAAACCAACCAAACTATTCAACAGCCGGGCGAGCTGTTTGAATTTTTGCCAATCATTTTTGCAAGAACCTGTAGCAATATCCAGAAAGCAGTGCTGTATCCGGAACCCGAGAGAACCATAAACCAGACCGCTGTGAGCAGAACCAGAGACCCAGACCGCTGTGAGCAGAACCGGTGCCTGATTGACCCGCCGAGCAGAGAGAACCGAAGTCCAGTCCAGTTGACCAGATCCGTGACGAGGCCCATTCATTTCAAAATTAGGAGTGAGCATCCGCCAGAACTGTGCAGAACCCAATCTCTTAGTTAAAATAATCTAATTCAAGCTATTTTAACCTAATTAGAACAGCCTCCTAGAAATCGTGTCATCTGTCATTTTTAAAGCTGCACAACTGTCACCTGTCAATTCTGCAGCTGCAAGCTGTCACCTGTCATTTTGGGTTTTACTTTAAATCCGAAAATCTACCTTTATTAAATCGTCCGTATCTCTTGAACCGTTTGGGCTAGGAACGAAATTTAACTTTCATCTGAAGGCTTAGAATCTAGGCTTTCCAACAAACCTAGACTTCCTACTCCCTATACTTTTTCCGTAATCGCGAGACACACACTCACAAAATTTACCACGATTTGCGATTTGGCCCGATTTCTTCATCGGTAGAAATCAGCAGCTTTTAGCTTGTCTTTGCTAAAATTCGTTTGCAATCTGCTAATCATTCATAGAGTATTGTTAAAGTGAGCCTGAACTAATATAAAGTAGCCATTACCTACCCTGAACCTCTGGAGGGAATTAAAGCAATTTTAGCACCTTTTCACTTCCTTGCAAAGCACATTAAAGTAATTTGCCTGTGTTTAAAACTCATCCCTGTTTTCTCTAAGCTTGCTGGGGGAACTGGAACTGTGTATTGCATTATAAAGTGTGATTTGTGGGATTCTTGAAGAATGTGTGCTCTCCTTCCATTTCTTGTATTGCATAGGGGGGGAGTGAATTGTCAAAAGAAAAAGTGATCATATTACCTTTTGCTAAAATCATAACAAGTTATTTCTGTACTGCATTTTATTCCACCTTGCATTTCCTTGAAACCATCAACCATTTTCAGCTACCTCATCCTCTACACTACTCCTAAGTAACCAAATCAGGGTACCCCTGTAACATTATCCATTGTTGATCACGGTCGTATTCTGAAGTGTGATATCAGTTATCAATTTATCATAAAGTGTGATAGATATATATTGTTGAATTGTCCAAATAAACCTTTTAATTTGCAAAACAAACCTACTTCTTGGCTCAGTGAGGTCAGGGGGATTCTAAGAGGGGGGTGTTATACAAGGGTTGTCATCCAGAGTACTGAACTGGATATAAAAATACATCAATAAGGGTTTTCCTCAGCATCCCAGACTAGGCATTGACTTAGCTGTAGTGTTGATTGAATATTGCTTACAGAAGTGGGGGCTCAGAGCCGGGATATTCTGGGTTAGACTTACCACTTGTGCAGATTAATACAGTGTGCCAACTGACCAGATACACATATCCGGTTAGATCACCACGCATTTTTACACTGTGAAAGCATCCCTCAAAGGAACGCTCTAAGGAAACGGTCTGTTTTGCAAAATAAAATACAAACTTCTGTAAATCAGGAAGGAACTCAAATTCCAGAATGACGACCTTGGTAGATATGAAAATAGCCAGAGAGCACTTCTTACATAAGCTATTTTGTGAGAGGTGAGTGGACTCATCAGGACCAAATGGTTGCAGGCAATCGCGCAACAGGTCACTGAAACAGGGTCAGATAAATGGAGAGATCAGGGTCCATTACATGCGGCCCTGAGTGAATTATATATGGCTTCTAAGGCCAAAGATGAACACAATAAGATTGCCAGGATAGCGGCATATTTGTATCTATATATGGGAGCCATGCAGGACAAATGTGCTGAAGGCCAAGACCTGGCAAATAGGCAACAGATGGCATTAGAAAAGGCCCAATCTGACCTGGTCTCTTCCGAGCAGAGGCTGCAGAGGACCCAGGAGTCAGAAAATGATAGTAGGCAGTATATCATTAAAATAAAAGAGGACATGGATATACTGCAACAGGAAAAGACAGACCAGGATATCAGAATTCTGGCTTTGCAGAAGGAGCACCAAGAGAGTTTGGACTCCTTACTGCAGAGCCAGAAAAATCTGGAGCAACAGATCAATTTCAACAGGGCATGCACATCCAACTAGATAGAGAGAAAGAGGAAAGCAATACATTGATCTTGAAAGACCTGGATACCCAGGCAGAGTTTGATGAAGAATGCCAGAAAGCTGGTGCCTTTCAAAGGCAGAGGGACAACCTGGCGTCACAAATGCAGGCTCTTGGTCAGGAAAGGGATACCTTAGGCCAGGAAGTCTGCCATTTAAAAAGAAAAATTGAAGAAAATCACTTGGCCCTCCAGGGGCTGGGTGACCTCCAAAAAGAGCATCAGGGCTCTTTTGTTTCCTTAAGCAAGGCCCCATTGCTAGATCACACCAGGAGGGTGGAGGAGGCTCTGGCAAGAAAGGAGCAGGCCAGTAGGGATGGGACTGAGGAGGTAACCCTCCTGCAGCAGAGACTGGCCCAGTACTCCAGGACCAATCAGGAGGCACAGAGAGAAAATGAGGCTCTCTGTCAGCACAATGATAGGCTCCAGCAACAGGTAGCCATGCAGGAGAGACTGATAGAGTCTAGTAAGGCCTTAACTGAGGAACTGAAAGCGCAGGCTCTTGCATTGCAACAGTGAGCAGGGGCTGATAGAGACAAGGTTCCCTGAGAAAGGGAAACGCCAGAGCATAACCTCAGGAGCCCTGGTACCAGAGGCCTTCATCTCTCTCAGTCCCTGGATTCTGCCACCCCCATGTCCCCTCGCGCACATGAGCCCAGAGCCACGGGGATGGCAGATTACTATCCAGCTAGAAGTATGGGGCTCATAGGCCAGTATCTCCCAGGAATGGATGGGCGGGCATCCGGGTATGGGCACCCAAGCACAGTGCAATTTAGTGGGGAATCCCAGGAGAGTAGGCCCATTAAGGGCATCCTGAAAACCTCTGCCCAGTTAGGTCAGTGGGGGGGTACCCATCAAATCCTGGCAGCAAGGAGGGGTCTGAAGACTCCTCTGAGCATTACAGGACACAGGAGACCAGGTCCCCATATTCTGCCAGCCATTCCCAGGCTCGCAGAATCTGGGAAAACCTGGAAGATCAGATGGGCACCTCTGGGAGCAGCGCTTCTGAGTCGGAGGATGAATGGACCAGGGTTACCCGAACCAAAAAGGCCAATAAGGCAAAAAGGGCCTTGCTTAAGGACTCATTGAAACAAATAAAGGCAATAAGGAGTGTCATCACGCCTTATCATAAGAACGCCAAGTATTCTGTTTGGGAACACTTGGAGCTCTACGAGCAAATGATGGAGACTTTCCATTTGAAGGACAGCAGTAGCTGCATCCAGTACGTAAAGTGGACCTTCTCACCAGAATACTCCAGTTTCTTTGCGGGGCTGGAGGATCAAAACCATTCAAGGTGGTCCACATACAGGGCGGCCAAACCTGAAACATTTTTCTGTGCACAGAAATCCTCAAGAGGCTCGCAAGGCAGCCTACAATTTGCAATGTGGGGAGGATCAGGCCCCCAAGAGTTTGTGCAAGAATTAAAGCGTGCTTTTGCGCAGACCACCAGAATGGTGCGCACGGATAGCAGAGAATTTATCAATACGTTTTTCCATGCTTTACCCAAATACATAATGACCCAGCTCATGAGAGATTTTCATGAGAAAAGATCTTTAGACTGGGTCATTGAACATGCTACCTGGATCTATGAGGTGCAGAAGCCCATCGAAAATAAAAATAACACGACGAAAAACCCCAAAACCAACAGTACCCCTGCTGCTGACAAGGTGGCAGAGGTAAAGGTTGCCCCCGTTTTAGATTTGGAGATGGGGGGGCCTAAAAACCTGCCTGCACCAAATAATTCACAGCCCAGAAGGCCCTCGGGCCAGTCACAGACAGGGAGTCGAGGAGGTAGTCCCACAAATGGGGTCCCCCGCTCCCCTGACTATGTAAGTCCCCGCTACAAGGGAAACCGACCAATCCTGGGTTATGTGTGGACTCCTCCAGCCCAAGGGGGGGGATCCAGCCAAGCACCTGACCTGGGGAACTTCCCTCCTAACTTCCCCCAGGAGGGCAGAAATTCACCAAATCCTGGGCAGAACTTTTTTCCCAGGTATCCACCCAATTTCCAACCCCAAAACCATCCATCCTTCTTTCCCAAATTCCCTGAGCCCAGACAACCTAATCTGGGAGAGGGGAGGCCAAGGGTGGAGGGGTACCCAAATCTTCCCAATCCGGGGTATTACCAGAGAAGGGATAGCTACCCTTCCCGGGATCAGCCCAGGGGAGAAAATAGAGCCCCGTATCAGCCTGAGCGGGTTTCACAACTTGAGCGCCAGGTCAAAATATGGCACGGGATCTGGGTCACATACTGAGGGCTCAACAGAACCCTCAGATGAGCATGGCACTGCAGAATGCCCCAAACTCTGGACCTTGTGCTCCAGAACAATGACGGGGGCAGCACCCCGATAACCCACCGGTTCCCAGGGAGGAGGCACAAGGGGAAGGGGTGTGTAAAGCCTTTGAGGAAGCTTCCTTCCCAACTTGTAAACAGCCCTTGGAAAACCAGGAACCGGAAACAAAATATCCTACCCCTGAAAGTCTGCCACCCAAGGAGCAGAGAGGAGGTAGGAGAAACAAAGTACCCAAACAGGCCCAGTTTGTGGAGGAGGTACAGATCTTCCAATTTGAGGGAGAGGGATCCTCAGCATCTCCTTTAGAGATGGGGGAACTCCTCCCAAGGAAAAATGGGTCCCAAGGGACGCCAATTCAGACTGGGGAGATGTGGAGACTGAGCTACCGCCGCCCATCATCTCATCCCAGAACCCACAATACCGAAATCCCTTGGTTCAAACCCATCCTGGTGACTGCCTCCAAAAAGGGTGGGTTGGCCCAGAACCGGAACCAGGGGAACCCACAATGGCTCTGATCTCCAGTTGCCAACTTTTTCTTTCAGATTCCCAAGACTCTCCACAGAATTCTGCCCAAATCTCTTCTCTCGCCATGTCCAAAACCAGAAAGTTAGCCCACCAGTTGTCCAAAAATGTGCATTATCTGTGCCTCCTTGAGGAGAAGGAGGGAAGATATTATGCCCCGGTACAAGTACAGGGGCTGGGTACAATTTTGGCACTGGTGGACACTGGATCCCAAGCTACCCTTCTGTCCAAAAGGGCCTTTGATGAACTAAATGCAGGAAGGGGGTATAATTACCGTATTCCTCTCACCTCTCTTCCTGGACAACTGCAGAACTTTGACGGGTAGGAAATTCCTGTTGAGGGGACTGCAGATTTGGACATCAAAATTGGGCGACACAAGGTGAAACACCCGGTCATAGTAGTGACTCCAGAGGGCACCCCTTGTTTACTAGGGAATGACCTCCTGAGAAGGTTGTCACCCCTAATAGATTGTGTAAACAAGGTCCTCTGGACCCAGACTAGCCGACCAATAAAATTAAAACAGAGTGTCAACCATGTTAGTTTAAACGGCACCTGCCACATGGTGGAACAAAAATCTGACCAAGTAGAATTTCACTTCCAGAACAACCAAATTCCAGACGTGACAGTAATAGCAGTAGGACAACAGACTGGTGATGGGGGTCCTCTCTATTTCTGAAAATCAACCTTCCTTCCAGTTTAAGGTGGTATTCCACACTGGAAGGAAACACCCTGAAATTCTTTACTAATCCACAATCAGAAACTCCCCCCCCCTATAGTCCAGAAAGATGTGAAATCAGCTTAGAGCCTGGCTGATATTCATCAAATTGGAGAGCAGTTGTTCATCCCTGTTCAGTTAAATGATGGGAAGGGCTCTGTTCTCGCTCGAGTGTGTGTGAACAACGGTAAGAGCTTCATCAGCGAAGCCATGTTCCGCCAACTCCCAAAAGATCCAGCCATTCTCACATTCAAACTGATAGACAAATGGGAAATGGACCTGGAAGCACCTAATTCCAAACATCTCCTGCCAAGCAGGTGTATGCTCAAAATCTCCATTGGCAACAAGAGCATAGTCCATAATTGTTGGGTCGTGCGAGACGTCACTGCCGCCTTTTACTTAGGCAGTGACATTCTCAATCGCTTTGCCATTAGTTTGGTGGACCTAATAAACTTCAAAGCTTGGTCCCAATTAGCGGATAATCCCATGGGCTTTGATGGTTCAGAAAAAGCATTTAGGTCAGCTCAATTGCTACCTTATGCAGTTGAAATTCAGATTAAAGAGGAAGTCACCATCCCAGAAAGGACCCGACAATTCTACCTGGAAGTGAAAGTTAAAAGAGGCCAAAAATTGAAAAACCCTGATGCTTATATTCATCTAAATGCTTCTCTCCAACAACAAGGGTTAGGGGTAAACCCAACACCATTAGTCAACATAGAACATGACATCATTCCAATAGAGGTGGATAACAGCGATTTACAGAGTATTACTCTAGCCGCAGGCACCATTATTGGAATGGCGGTTGATGACCGACATTTCTACATTGATTTAGGAAATGAACTGTTAGGACTGATCCCTAAGGACTGTTTTGACAGTGACAGTGATGACAACACAACACCAGACAGGATTTTCACCCGGCATGGGGGGAACTTCCTGGTGTACACTTCTTGCCCTTATGGTAAGGAAGATGTGACTTGTGACTTCAGGAGGGATGAGGTGATTTTCCAGGTCCATGAGGGCTGCCTTTCCCACCTGAGGCCTCCAGTCCAAATCAGCACTCTGACCAGGGACTTCTCCACCCAGCTGGAGGAGGCCGCTGAGATAGCCAAACCAGAAGTCTTTCCCGTCTTCAGGCAGATGGTGGAAGAGAGGGTCAACCTAGCTGACGCCTGCGTGACTCTGGAACAGAAGCAAAAGTTGAAACAAGTTTTCTTGGATTTCCAAGATCTCTTTGCGGTAGACTCATATGACTGTGGTCGCACCGGCATCCACACCACAACAATTCCCACAGACCCTGGAATGACTCCAGTGTTTGTGAAGCAATATCGCTTGCCTCTCGCATCCATGGAGTCCCTTATTGAAATAATTAAGAACCTTGAGGCCCGGGGAATAATCCGTCCAGTCCACAGCACTTTCAATAATCCGGTGCTGGGAATATTGAAGCCAAACGGCCAGTGGAGACTCTGTGCCGACCTTAGGGAGCTCAACAAACGGGTCCATACTTCCCGATGGCCTCTGCCCTACATTGACCAAGGGCTGGCCCAGATCCAGGGGTCACAGGTATTCACTGCAATAGACCTGACCAATGGGTACTGGACCGTGCCTGTCAGTAGGGATGACCAATACAAACTGGCTTTTACCTTTTGGGGGCCAGCAGTACACATGGACCCGGACTCCCTTCGGAAACCTCAACTCCTGCAATGAATTCAACATTTTCCTACATAAGGCCATGCCCGACCTGGGTGCGAGGGGTAACCTGGCTTATGTAGATGATGTCCTCATCAAAAGTTCATCTGTGGAAGAACACATAGCGGAGATCCGTTAGGTTCTGACACAGTTGAGGGCCGCCGGAGCAAAACTTTCCTTCCAGAAAGCAGAGTGGTGTAGAACCCGTGTTAATTTCTTGGGGCATGAGATTACTCCTCAGGGCCTCTGTCCCCAAGAAAAGAAAGTGGAAGCACGTCAGAAGCTGAAAGACCCCACAACTCTGCGGGAACTAAGGAGCCTCCTTGGACTGACTAATTACAGCAGAAAGTTAATTGAAGGCTACGCAGAGATCACTAGACCCCTGATTCATCTCTTGAAGGGGGGGTCAAGTGGGAATGGGGTCCAGAACAATCCGAGGCGGTCAGACAACTCAAAAGAAGCCTCTCACAAGCGCCTTGCCTAGCTTACCCTGTCAGAAACAAGGAGTTCTTCCTGGAGACAGGGTTCTCTAATACGTGCTTGACGGCAGTATTATACCAAAAACATGACAAGGTCAATAAAGTAATCTCCTATGCGAGCAAAACGTTATCCTCTGTGGAGGAAAAATTCAACGATTGTGAGAAGGCATTCCTGGCAACGGTGTGGGCATTGAAGAATTACTGCCCGTTTATCCAGGGGGAACACATCATAGTGGAGACTCCACACCAGCCTCTGCAATACCACCAAAGTGACAGAATCCGGGCCGGAAATGTGAGTAATTCCCGAATTACTTCCTGGATTCTGTCAATGCAAGGCTTTCCCGTAGAGGTCAGATATGGCCAAAACAAGAAGAGTCCCCTCGCGCAAGGTCTGGCTGACTTGCATGATAGTGCCAGAGAAAACTGTCTTGAGGACGAAAGTCTAAAAATCAAGGACAACATGGATTCATACCTTAATTCCCCACACAAAGTCTTTGAAGAAGACAAGTGTGAGGGAATGCCCACTGTCTATGTGGATGGATGCTCTTACCATGTTGACAACAACGGGGAGAAAGAACTGGTGGCCGGCGTAGGGAACGCATGGGTGAATGAGTCCCCAGAACCCTCTGCTGGATACAAAATTGGTCCCCGAAGTTGTCAGGTGGCAGAATTGATGGCTGTGCATCAGGCCATCCTCACTGCTGTCCAGCATCAACTCCACGAACTGGTCATAATCACAGACTCGGATTATGTACGGAACGGGTTCGTGGAGCACCTGGTTAATTGGAAAACCAGAGGCATGTTATGTGCTAATAACAAACCCCTGAAACATGGGAAGTTAATCCAAAATATTGATGATCTGGTCACATCGAATGGGATGATCATCTACTGGAAAAAGATCAAAGGTCATTCCAAAGTAGAGGGACCAGACAAAACTGGAAATGACTTAGCTGATCAGCTGGCCAAAACCGGGGCCATCCAAGGGGATCTAATAGAAATAGAGTCCCTGTTGGGGGAAATCCAGGTCACTGCCATCACTAGGTCCCAGACCAATGTTCACAATGATCTTTCAACTGCACAATGGAGTAAGGAGACCCCTGATGCTGATTTAATTACAGCTCAGAAGGGGGATCCAATTATTGGTAAGTTTTACCAACACCTTGAGGACCCTGAGAACTTTGCCCTGACGGATACCGATTACATTGGGAAAGAGGACCTAAGAGTGTTAATGAAATGTCCAAAAAGGTTCTGAATCCAAGACGGTTTGTTGGTAAGGAAATCCCAAGCTGGACATGATCAGTGGGTGGTCCCTTCCTCATTCCGAAGCCTGATGTTAAGTCACGCCCATGATGCGGCCACCGCTGGTCATAGGGGGTTCCACACAACACTGGAAATCTTAAGAGAGGTTGCATACTGGCCACACATGGGGCAAGACCTCGACCAATACTTGAAGGGGTGTCTTGTGTGTGCACAATTTCAGCCATCATCCCTCACACACCGTGCGCCTCTCCAAAAGAGGGGGATGACACTGCCATGGTCAGATTTTCAAATCGACTTTGTAGGCCCTGTAATCCGCTCGTCTAGAGGAAACAAGTACATGTTGACCGTTACATGCTTGTTTACCAAGTGGGTGGAATGTCTCCCAGCCCCAAACTGCAAGGCAGAAACAGCAGCTGCCCTGATGATTAACCACATCTTTTCCCGTTTTGGTCTACCTCAAAGGATTGAGTCAGACAGGGGTAGCCACTTCACCAGTGAAGTAATGACAAAGATGTGGGAGATACTGGGGGTCAAAAGGAAGTTACATATTGCTTACAGGCCAGCTTCTTCTGGAGCAGTGGAGAGATAAAACCGAACCATTGTGAGCATATTAAAAACGTTTGTGGCAGATTCTGGGCCAAGTTGGGATATCCGATTACCTCTGGTCCTAATGGCCATCAGATCTACCCCTTCATCTGCAACCAAAATGTCACCATTTGAGTTGATGACCGGACGCAAGATGGTGCTTCCACGGCATCTGCTCTACAGGACCCAAGAGCAGACACTGATAAATGCCTCCACAACTCATGTGTATGTGGAGAATTTAAGGAAACACCTTCAGCATGCTTTTGCCTATGCTCAGCAGAATATAGAAAGATCAGCTGAGAGTATGAAAACGCACTATGCTTTGAAAACCACCAGGAAGGAATATGATGTGGGAGACCGGGTCTATCTATACAATTTCCAAAGGAACCAGGCCAAACAGAGAACATTTTTGCCTACATGGAAGGGACCGTTTGAAATTATAGACAAGATCTCCCCTGTAGCGTACAAAATCCGCATCCCCAAAGGCAGTTCGGCAGAGGGGGAAGACAAGTGGGTACATATAAATCAGTTAAAGTGTTGCCATCCCAGGCACACCCTGCAGCAACTGGAGGAGTCCTCTGCAATACCAGAGGGGGCCGCTCCAGAGTAAGTCAGTTCAAACTCTAAAATATTCCACATATCAAAAACATAGAAACGTAATGCAAATGTTCCCTGTTATACATTGTTTTAAAACCAGACTGCAAAATGCATTCGGATGTATAAAATGTACATGTTCGCCACACCACTAATAGTGGTGGAAAAATGTCTAGGAATGTGTATTGCCGCTGTTGATTTATCATCCTAGGAGAGAGGAAACCATGGAGACTGACCAAGGAGGACGACCGGGGACCGGGAACAGAGACCGGAGGGGCCCAGGCTACCGCCCAATCCTCCCTTCAGGACCACCAAGGAGAACTGATTGTTCGACTGGAGGGAGGAAAGGATGCTGAACCGTGCCATCCATGGAATTGGAAGAAGAGGAGGCGATCATCCCAGATCTTGCAAGTTCCATCAGTGAAAGGACAAAATGGCCATCGCAAGAGGGGGGCTTGTGGGATGTTTTTACCCATGCATCCAAGCCCTACCATAAAACTGGGCAGTACTGGCATGGAAAACATCATGATGGCCAGAACTCCCCAGAGAGTGCACGGGGAAAACATGAAGAATAGGCTGCCACCCATTTTTGCCTATGTTGTGAGCACAGGAGGGCACTGCCTAAAACCACCATTGGGCTACACACACAGTAGCCTGAAACCATTGGGAATGGCAATGCTGATTGCCAAAAAGCAACTCAGAACTGTGGGGAATTCATTTTCTTAATCCCAAAAATGGTTGCAATACCGGTACTCACCACTATCAGAAAGCCGACGTTTTAAAACCACCAGACTTTTGTGTAAAACTGAACAAATGAACCAAAACCAGGCCAAGGAAAGACTTGCTAAGAGGTGGATACAATGTAAAACTATATTCTGAAATAACTTGAAGGAAGTAATTATTTAATGTATATACAAAAAGTGTAAGTCTGATTTAAACTGGGAACTAAAGTGACATTTAGCTGAATTCTGCCTGACAACTACCCCCGACAGGAGAAACCTGCTCAGCCACTCTTCCCAGGCCTGGCTGCATCCTGCTGCCCCTGCCAAAAGGAGCTCACACCTCCCTGATTGAATTAAGGAGGGGACCTGCAGACTGCAGGAGGTTGAACAAAGCCTTGTCCTGGACTCAGGCAAATGTTATATTGGGGGGGCCGTAAAGTGGCTTCCTCTTGGGAAAACTAGGAGGGGAAGTGCCTCTGCTAGCAGCTGAGCTTGGGGGAAGTGGATAAACCAGTTATTCCACCCTGTGATGTGGGAAGCCGCACCCCTTTTTGGCAAGGGCATAATTTTAAAAAGATAGATAACTCATAGTGCGGACTGGTCAAAATTATATAAATAATACCATTATTCTTGTGATTTTTCAGTGCACATTTTAAGAGGGGTTAGGACCCTGTGGTATGTTCCTGGGGATAGTAGCGGAAAAAAGGTTGTTACTCCAAATGTCTGCATGTTAAAAATCTGACACTTTATCATCTGAAACCCATCTCCCGGGTGCACATTTGTGTGAAATCTGGAAAGGTTTAGAGGTCGTTATCTGGATGAAAAGGGGAGAATTCTGTCATCAGTGGACACAACATCGTACAAAGACAGGGATCGGATGGTTTGGTGCTACAGAAAATATGTTAACTGGACCTATAATATGAGAGAAATGGTACATAGATAAATATGTATTTGGATCAGAAATAGATTTGTGAGCAATTTGACAAGGGGAGGTTCCTCTGACCATAAAACCTACAGCATCACTCTGACACTCCATTTCCTTCCCCAATCAAGGGAGAGAGGAAAGCTGGGCCAATGACAAGTAGAGAGGGGCAGACTTAGCTAGGCCCAGGCACACACCCATTTTCAAAACACATAAAAAGAGACTGCTGGGACAAGTAGAGACATTCAATTCCATTTGCTGCGGAGCATGCTGACCGACGACTTCACATCCAGAGATCCAGACTTCAAATCCATCAATCTCCCGAACCTGTAGCAGAAATTAACTCCAGAATTAGTAGCAGAGAGGCTTGAATCCACCAGCTGAATCCTCTTCAGCAGGCCTGCCTCAAACCAACCAAACTATTCCACAGCCGGGCGAGCTGTTTGAATTTTTGCCAAGAATTTTTGCAAGAACCTGTAGCAGTATCCAGAAAGCAGTGCTGTATCCGCAACCCGAGAGAACCACAAACCAGACCGCTGTGAGCAGAACCAGAGACCCAGACCGCTGTGAGCAGAACCGGTGCCTGATTGACCCGCCGAGCAGAGAGAACCGAAGTCCAGTCCAGTTGAACAGATCCGTGACGAGGCCCATTCATTTCAAAATTAGGAGTGAGTATCCGCCAGAACTGTGCAGAACCCAATCTCTTAGTTAAAATAATCTAATTCAAGCTATTTTAACCTAATTAGAACAGCCTCCTAGAAATCGTGTCATCTGTCATTTTTAAAGCTGCACAACTGTCACCTGTCAATTCTGCAGCTGCAAGCTGTCACCTGTCATTTTGGGTTTTACTTTAAATCCGAAAATCTACCTTTATTAAATCGTCTGTATCTCTTGAACCGTTTGGGCTAGGAACGAAATGTAACTTTCATCTGAAGGCTTAGAATCTAGGCTTTCCAACAAACCTAGACTTCCTACTCCCTATACTTTTTCCGTAATCGCGAGACACGCACTCGCAAAATTTACCACGATTTGCGATTTGGCCCGATTTCTTCATCTGTAGAAATCAGCAGCTTTTAGCTTCTCTTTGCTAAAATTCGTTTGCAATCTGCTAATCATTCATAGAGTATTGTTAAAGTGAGCCTGAACTAATATAAAGTAGCCATTACCTACCCTGAACCTCTAGAGGGAATTAAAGCAATTTTAGCACCTTTTCAATTCCTTGCAAACCACATTAAAGTAATTCGCCTGTGTTTAAAACTCATCCCTGTTTTCTCTAAGCTTGCTGGGGGAACTGGAACTGTGTATTGCATTATAAAGTGTGATTTGTGGGATTCTTGAAGAATGTGTGCTCTCCTTCCATTTCTTGTATTGCATAGGGGGGGAGTGAATTGTCAAAAGAAAAAGTGATCATATTACCTTTTGCTAAAATCATAACAAGTTATTTCTGTACTGCATTTTATTCCACCTTGCATTTCCTTGAAACCATCAAGCATTTTCAGCTACCTCATCCTCTACATTACTCCTAAGTAACCAAATCAGTGTACCCCTGTAAGATTATCCATTGTTGATCACAGTCGTATTCTGAAGTGTGATATCAGTTATCAATTTGTTATAAAGTGTGATAGATATATATTGTTGAATTGTCCATATAAACCTTTTAATTTGCAAAACAAACCTACTTCTTGGCTCAGTGGGGTCAGGGGGATTCTAAGAGGGGTGTGTTATACAAGGGTTGTCATCCAGAGTACTGAACTGGATATAAAAATACATCAATAAGGGTTTTCCTCAGCATCCCAGACTAGGCATTGACTTAGCTGTAGTGTTGATTGAATATCACTTACATGGTCCTGACATTTTGCTGATATTTGTGGCTATAAAGTACCACGGATAGCAGAGGTTATGTGTAGTTCAGTACCCATGGGTCGGGGGTGAACAATCACTGCCCATGTCCAAAGACCATGGCCATGGCCAGTGACACAATTGCCATCCAGGTTTCCCATCCATGTAGTAGCCAGGACAGACCCTGATTAGCTTCAAAGTGATGAAGGGGCCAGCCTCCTCAGGCCATGTTGCCTGATAAATGAGCCAACGTTACAAGACCACTTAAAGAAACGGGCGCCCCTTTCCTTGCTTTGAAGGTAAGCAGGGTCAGTCCTACTTTGAAACTAAGCAGGGTCAGTCCCGGTTACTGCATGAATGGGTGACTGAATGGGCATCCGAATGATTCTTTTTTTTAAAACCGTGCTACTGTCAGTCCTTGAAAGTTTTCTGAACTCAGAGACCGTTTCTTTGCTTTTTGCTAAATTGCATTCTGGTAGCTGTATTCTCACAGTCAAGATGGAAGGAGTATAATGTCACAGTTGTACACTTTTTGCCTAATATAGTTCAATACAGATTTATATATTTGAGTGACACTATGGTATGTGTACATTTCAAGTTATGTTTATAAAACAGAGTATTGTTTAAAGGCAGACATAGGGGTGATGAGGGGAAATGATGAGAGGGCAAGTAAGTAATGAATATTTGCCCATGATGTGGCAAGAGAGATTGCAATCCTGGACACTGGTAGTTATTTCCCCTTAATTGTGGCTGTTTTCCAGGGCATAAGTAAAGGATACATGTGGGTGGACAGCATAACGTTTCTTCAGATTGCAGAGGCAACTCCTTGCATTTTTTTGAGGTTGCCGAGCTTGCTAAAGTGTTTGGCTACCATGATTTTACTCAAATTGTCATGTTCCAAGTACAGACGCTTAGCCATAAGCAAACAAGCACTTGTTTCGTATTTGGATTTTATTTTCCACGGAATATTTCACTACAGATTGCTGAGTTTAAACTTTGACAGCATATTTATTGGAAGATTTCCTCTCTCCGTTTATTTTTCTGGCGTTCATTACTTTTTTTTAAAGTCCAATGCTATTTGGTTTTGTGCACTTTCTTCAAAGGAGATTGTCAATGTAACTACATTTGTATATTTCATTTTCAAATATATGGTCACTTACTGTGCGTATATTCATTCATTGGTGCCAGCCTTTGATTTTCACTATGTGGACAAAAGTACCAGGTGTGAAAAACTAGAGGGTGTTTCACTGCCTAGATCTCAGGGAGCCCTTACTCAGGTGTCCAGCGCACGGCCATTGCCTTTGGATCCAGAACCTGGGGGTGGACAAGTGCGGGAGGATCACCTGGATGAGGGGTCCTCGGGAAGTAGGGGAGGAATGCCTGATGGTGAGACATGGGTCCCCCCTTTCCAAATAGGATATTCCAGCATCCCAGATTGTTCCAACACAAACACTGAACAGAAGAAGAGGAGGTCTGAGGCTATAAGGAGTACCACCCAGCAATACACTGGACATGACCCACCAATAAGACCAGGCAGGGTCAGGCACTTGATCTTAATTACATACAGCTGGTACCTATTCGATCTCCCCACATGGTTAAAACCTGGAACACTGAGACACACTCTGAGCAAGGCGATGCACAAGAAGGAGCAGTTCTTCCAGGGCGAAAGCCAATAAAGGTGGAGCAGAGTGACAGGCTGAGGGATGAACCAATAAGTACGGGGAAACCTTAGACACCCAGGTGAGAGATTGTTACCTTCAACGGGCCTGGAAGGTTGCACAAGGAAGCCCAGCCAAAGAGAAGAGACAAACCTCTTTTATGTTTCAAGGATGCCAGCCACCCTCCCGGATGAATGGCATAGTTGGGGAGGTGCAGAAGCAGTTGTGATATCAGCCTTGACTTCAGGATCAAAGCTGTGAAAGAGGAAAATTAATTAACTGAGCTGGTAAGTTGATGAAAGCAATGAAAGTCTGGTCTGTGTTAAATGAAACTTGATGGCAACACTATCCGACGAATGAGGTTTGCACGCGTGCTAATAAGACATGACAGAAAGCAAAACATTGTAAAGAACTGTAAATTAAATATACAAAGCAACAGAGAGGTCCGGCGAAAGAAAATTGCCCAATCAAAAGTCTCTGTGAAATGTCTGATGCAGTAGAAGCGGCGGGAAGAGAAAGAACCTGAGAAACAAGATTTGAACTGTTGTTAGGATTGATCCCGGTAGAGAGATACCTGGATGTGAGAAATATCTTTGAACTGTTAGGTTTGATCCCGGTAGAGGAAACCTGGATGTGAGAGATGTCTTTGAACTGTTAAGTTTGATCCCGCCAGAGTGAAACCTGGATGTGAGAAATGTCTTTGAACTGTTAGGTTTGACCCCGACAGAGTGAAACCTGGATGTGAGAGATGTCTTTGAACTAGTAGATTTGATCCCCACAGAGGGAAACCTGGATGTGAGAGATATCTTCGAACTTTAAAATAAGTATTGTGCCTGAAACTACATTTACCAAGAGGCCTTGGCGTCAGAGAGAAAAAGTGACGTATGAAGAAAGAAGGTTGAAGTGGTCATGCTGAGGTAAGAGCAAAAGCCTTGCAGTTTAAAAAGTGTTCGACAGTGGAAGGAAAGTGAAAGGAGGCTTGAGCCCGATGGAGGTAAGCCTATGAAGGTGTGATTGAAGCTTGGAGAAGGGAACCCCCACAAATTGTGAGTGAAAGGTTTGATCCCGGCGGAGGGAAACCTGTACTGAATTGTGGTAACCAGAAGGAAACAAGCTTTTGTTGAACTGTAAACTAGTGACTTTTCATGAAAGGCCAAGTGGGCCCTGGTCCACGAAACAAACTACATCCTTGTGTCTGAACCCAGAGTGTGTTGCAAAGTCTAAGTGTGTCACCTTACCCCATGCT
This sequence comes from Ambystoma mexicanum, assembly GCF_040938575.1. Lineage (NCBI taxonomy): Eukaryota > Metazoa > Chordata > Amphibia > Caudata > Ambystomatidae > Ambystoma > Ambystoma mexicanum. The sequence continues at coordinate 1,118,055,996 of NC_090924.1, forward strand.
GCAAAATGTGGGAAAAGGAGTTTACTCAGCCATACTGACATTTATTTTGAGCACTGATTTTCCTTTTTGCATTGCACATTCCCTTTACACATGAATTGTATTATAACAAGAGCAGGTATTTGTTTTATTAGTATAGGCCCCTTTATTTTGACTAAGGACTGACTAGGACGGTATTAGTTATGGGGCAAGATAAGAATTTTCCAACCCCTTTTAGACCATCAATACAGGTTTTAAAACGTGCAGCTCTTGTGTCAGTGTCTACCTGTGAAACCATGCCTCCCTCACACTGTGTATATGTTATTCTGGCAGCTGACCATACTTTACTCTTTTCTGTGCTGCTTAAATGTGGTTAGTTTGCGTTGTTCAATGTATCACAGTAGTCACAGAGAGACCAGCCATAAAGCAAGGGGTTTGTAGCACACTGCTTAATCAGTGTGTGATCCTCAGCAAATAATGTAATCTCACTGCGCATTACTAAAAACAATGTGAGTTCTCAAAGCCTGCAATCTTTTATACAAAATAAAAATAAAAAATAGATTTGTTTAAAAATACAGTGGTAAAGGACACATGCGGGTGGACAGCGTAATGTTTCTTCAGAGTGCAGACGCAAAACCTTCAGTTTTTTTGAGGTTGGCAAGCTTGCTCAAGTATTTGGCTACCATGACTTTACTCAGGTTGTCATATTCCCAGTGCAGATTCTTGCCCACAAGACCACAAGCACTTTCTGTTGGGATTTTGTTTTCCATGGAATAATTCACTAGTGATTGCTGGGTTTAAAAGATGATCACCTTTTATACTTTGCCAGCATATTTATTGGAATATTTCCTCTCTCAGGTTATTCTTCTGGTGTTCATTACTTTTTTTAAAAGTCCAATGCTATTTTATTTTGCGCACATTCATCTAAGGAGCAGGTCTATTGAACTACATTTGTATTTTTCACTTTAAGATATATGTTCACTTACTGTGCATATAACTATGGTTGCCAGGTTTTGATTTACGCTATGGGCGCAAAAGTGACTGGGCATACATTATTTTCTTTTCCTTTTTACGTGATGCTTAAATGCTGTTAGTTGGGTTTGTGCAATGTATAATAACAGTCACCGAGAGACCAACCATAAAACAAGGGGTTTATAGCACGCTGATTAACCAAAGTGTGTTATCCTCAACAATTAATTTAATCCCAGAGGGCAATAACTAAAAACATTGAGAGTTGTCAAAGCCTGCAATCTTTTATACGTAATAAAACAATAGATATTTTCACAGCTACAGTGACATAGGGGGTGAAAAATCACTGGTGACCCGGGTCTCCCTTCTATGCAATAACCAGGACCGAACCTCCTTAGCTTCAAAGTGAAGTAAATGCCACCCCCCCTCAGGCCATGGTGCCTAATAAATGAGACAACGTTACAGGACCACTTAAGGTAACATGGCCTGAGGGAGGGGCTCCTTCCTCACTTTGAAGCTAAGCAGTACTGTACGTATATTCATGGGTGTCAGCTTTTGATTTTCACTATGGGTGCGGGTGCAGAAAGTACCTGGGCATATGTTATTCTTGCAGCCGGTCATTTATTTCCCATTTACATGCTGCTTAAATGTGGTTATTTGGGGTTGTGCAATGTATCACAACAGTCCCCAAGAGACCGGCCATAAAACAAGCGGCTTAGAGCATGCTGATTAACTTAAGGAAAGTGTTTGGTCCATGGCAAAACATTTAATATCACTGCGCATTGTCCAAAACATTATGAGTTCTCTCTCAAAGCCTTCAGGCCAAGGCCATGGCTAGTGGTCTGGTAGCATTTTAAAATGGAGAGTGGAAATGGCCAAAGACCATGCACAGGAACAATGGCCAAAGACCATGCCACTGGGCTGAAAGTGTTCTAAAAATCTATGGAATAACAAAACCATTGAAATTCAAGGAAACCCCTTTAGTTGCAGGGACTTTAAGGTGAGAACTTAACACAACAAAACCCCTGAAATTCTCTAATTTGCCACCTTAACTTCACGCCCCATGTTGCAAAGCTATGGCCACAATGATGACATCACAGATCACATCAGTGATGACATCACTAATTACATGTTGTATGAGAACAATGATGACATTACAAATCACATCACTGATGCTATCACTGGTGACAACACTAATGATATTGTATATAACTGATTACATCAATAATGGAAGTAAACATAACATAATTTATAAGTTAGCTCATGGAAACTTTGATTACCATAATAACAATTCAGGCCATGGACTTGTCCATGTCAAAGGTTGGGGTCACTGGCCAGCACCAAAGCCCATAGATAGTTGTTGGTTACTGTTCAAAAATATCAATGTGCACGGTTAAAAGCCAGGCCTATTAGCCCAGTGTAAATGCTGGAGGGGGGTATCTGTATTTCTGCCCCCTATATGGTAGGTTAAAGACACAGAGCACCCCAGCCAAGGTTCTCTACATGGTAGCAATGAACACACAACCAAGGCTTAAGCTCTCAGGTGATGATGCATGCTAGTTCTTTCGTACAGTGAGTCCCCAAACCCCCATAAAGGAATGTCCATACACTATGTTATGTGCTAACAAAGTTCTTTATATAAAACTATGGTTCAGAGATATATACACAATTCAATAACACACTTTGTACTCTGGTAATTCTATAGTGGCAAATCTATACAATGCTATGTGGTACCACACTTAGACATTAGCTTCCTTTAAAATGCATCAATCTCTTCTGGTATAAAAGAGCATATACATCTTTCAGTAAGGTGCATCAACATAGACAATAAGGAAGGAAGGCAGGTTAAAGTTAAACAATGGCAGAATGCTTTCTTTGGATATATACGCACAATTCTGAATGAGGATCCCCCACCTGGGCAACCTGTAATAAGAGAAATAACAAGTTCAGTTCATAAATGCTTAATAAGCCTTATTTCTTGGTTAAAAAGTTCAACCACCCCATTATAGCTAAAGTGGAAGAGTTTCTTGGACGGTTCGTCGATGGTATCTTTCGAGGGTGGACTCCAGAACCTCGAGGAAAAGTGAAACACTTGTGGTGATGCTGCAGCTTCGGGCCTCACGGTGCTCTTCGACGATCGATTGTGGAAGTCCTGGGAAGATGTAGCATACAGTAAACCTCAATTTAAGGTGTTTTGTGCTGCAAATAAGACTCAGTGATGGATGCAGACCCGGCCGTGGGCATCACAAATCGCATTTGCCGGTCCCCTGGCCTGTCGCTGCTGCAGACATAGCACTTACCTTGGGATAGCCTCGACGATCGAGACCCAACCCCGGGATGGATCTCAGATCTTCACTCTGTCGGGCTCCTTGGGATGTCTTTGTCGGCTTCTTGTAGTGGGAAACCCTCCAGTGAACTTTCCTCGGTAGCTGGTGACCTCGATTTTCTCCGGTGAGACAAAGTGGACGGTGATGATAGTAAGGGAGACCTTGTTCAAATTTTCTTAAGCAATGCAAAGCTTTTTGGCTCTGGGCGTCAAGAAGCATGGTGTCCAGGTGTCCCTGCTTCTGTGCAACACTATTTAACTGGTTTCCAGCAGTCACGGAAATCTTCCAACCACTAATTGATGCCAATAGACTTTGATGGTCCTTGATGTCCAGGTACTCTCTTCAGGATTCTCGGAGGACCCCTTCTCCAGACGTCAGACTCACAGAACTGGCTTCCAGGGTGCCACAATGAAGAACAGCAGTTTTTATACGATGGACCCTCGCAATTCAGAGCTTTTTGGCTCTGAAGATCAAGCAGCATGGGGTCCAGTTGTCCCTGCTTCTGTGCAACACTATTTGCCTGGTTTCCAGCAGTCACGGAAATCTTTCAAACACTGATTGATGCCAATAGACTTTGATGGTCCTCGATGTCCAGGTACTCTCTTCAGGATTCTCTACGGAACCCCTTCTCCAGACATCAGACTCACAGAACTGGCTTCCAGGGTGCCACGATGAAGAACAGCAGTTTTTGCACGATGGATCCTTGCAGCTCGGGGAGAGTTCTCCTAGCCAGGTCCTCTGTTGGATCGGTCCTCGACAGACTCGGCAGCTTTTAGATTACATCAAAGGAATTACAGCAGCAATCTGATTCTTAAAGCTGGGCTTCAAGGATACGCTTCAAGATTCGACTTCAGCTTCTGAAAAAGTTGGGAAGTGAGAGATTCCCAGATATACACATCTGTCCCTCATTCACTCTGGCTGAGACAGGCTCATTCAGAGAATCATATAGAAGGGCATTCTTGCAGGCAGACAATCAACCAGGCTCATAGGCATTCAGGCCCTTCACTTCCACCCAGGCACCAATAATAAGGAATTTGGATTGGGCAAGCACCCAGCCTTTCAGCACACCACAATACATTCATGCCAGTTTCAGGCAGGGCTGTCTCATTCATTGTGTCACACACACAGAAGCCAAACACCCATAACATAGAATGCATATTGGTCACACACTCTATTCACACAGGTCCCACCCCAAGGTCAAGTCACTGGGAAGGCTCTAGCCAGTCTGTCCTGGACTCCCCACAATACCATAAATGGTTCTTCTACCCAACAGCCAGTGAGGGGAAAGGACAGTGTCAGGGCATCCTAGAACATTTGGAAAACAAGGTGCTAGGCAATAGAAAACAAGGGGCCATCTTAAATGCTATCAGGAATCCACCTGGAGGATACTCAGAGCTCCTGTCACATCAGAATGAACCTGAAACCAGCCCATACACTGCTCTGTGGGCAATACACAGGTGCCCAAAAACATACACTAGGGGTACAGGGTTGTACATCCCACCATGGGTGCCATAAGGGTATCCCAAGGGTCTTGGTTCACCACAACCAAAAATAGGAAGAACTGCACTGCCAGCAGTCCTAACTGGACTCCTGTGCAGAAAATAACACAGAAAACACATGAGAAGGGAGAACAGGACAAGGACATGCAGGCCCTGTCCATCCAATGAATTTCCAGTATTACACCCATCACTGTTTTAAAATAGGCAGTGGGCAACGTTGAAAGACCTAGTCATTGGCCATGGCTAAAGGTAATAGCTTGTCCCGGTTTATTGGATGGTTACTCTCAACTCTGGAGGCCCCCCACTCAAAGTGTCGCACAACAAAGCGCTTAGCTGATTCTAATTTTGGTAGGCCTCAACCTGAATAATACCACTCAACTGATACCCAATAAGCCAGGAACCAGGCCGGTGTATAGAAATAATAGAAATAATAGTATATATTTAATAAATAATAGAAATAATAGTATATATTTAATTGCATTTACACAATCGATAGTACGTGCTCTACAATCACACAAACCACCAACTCCATGGTGCAACACAATAATTACTCATGAAATTTGTTTGCATCAATATGACCAACATGCATTTTTTAATGAACCTTCAATTGCAACAATATCACAGATTGAAATGCAAATCAGCACAATGGGATTTCTCTGCACTTTCACACATAAAACACTTTACCAATGCACAATCTTCACTTCATTGATCAACATGATCTTTTCTCCCAGCACTCCCCTGCTAGGCATCAGTCATCTGTGACAACCCTGAGTTCAAAGGCAAGGTTCAGGGAGTGGGACTAGATTAGGAATTTCCTTTGGGCTTTTTAGCCGGAAAGGCAGGGTTTGGGAAATAAACTTAATGGGAACATTAGTTTTGGAACACACTACATTCAAAATAACATGCAGGGCTTTTTGGGAATTCTGGTTTGGGAATACATTGGAAAATAAGGTCATTCAATTACTGTATTGACTATAGTGGCTGTAACACAGTGGGAATGAGATTTGGTAGTTTTGAATTCTACCAAAACTCACCTTGTGATCTTTTCTATGTGGGAATGAATTGAATTAACTCTAGTTAAATGTGCTAAGGGTCTACACAGTTTCGATCCCCACACCCACAAGTAAATGGAAAGAATTTAGACAGTTAGTTTCCAACACAATGGTGACATATCCACTTACATAGGAGGTCTCTATTCGCAGCTGAGGAGGCCAGCCAGATGTCACACCCTCATTTGGAAACAGGCAGACAGCTCACACCTCAGGCCCATGTCCACAGCAAGGTCCCACCATAAAGTGTATGTGTCATCAGCACTATATAATGATGAGGGGAGGAGAGAAATGCATCATTTCAAATGACATATTTTTTAAACATATTTGATTTACTCAGAATGTCACTTCATGGCAACTATCTTCTCTTTTCAGATAACTGCATAAACATATATATTTTTGAATTCTACAATTTATGGTGAATCAGGGAACACTAAATGTATTGCCGCACAGCCTTCCCGAGAGGGACTATCATTTTGCATGGTTTATTCATGAGTTGAAATAGTTATAAATATCAAACTTCCCAAAACACATTTTAATTTTTCTTTCTATCAGTTCAACACGTTTTGGATTTTTGAGAATCATAGAAGTGTCGCAAACCCCTTTTCATCTCTACTTCAAAATACACACATGCCATATGGTTCATATTTACATTGAACTGACAGGCTTTTGATGATCTTTGAAATGTGTCCTGAATGAGCCCATCACGATGTAGGGTTCTCCTATTCATAATGAAAAGGTGTAAAATGTGTTTTAAATGGAAAGCATTAATATAGAAGCCTGCTGTTTCACATCTGCATTTCCACTCGATGGCTACGGATCCAAGATGATCAACTGCTGGCTCACAGAGAGCCTCCCCCGTCACCAGGAAGCCCTGGTGCGCTTTTGGCACCTGTAGCATTGTTTCATCACGTAGGCCTCACATGAGCTGCAAAGTTGTGGGATGCTAATATGTATGGCATAGAGCGCCTGCACTGCAACATCAGGATTGAATAGCAGTAGATCTGACATTCTGTGAGTGTGCTGCTGCTTCAAATCAGTATTACCATCTGGGCTATACTCTAAATATTATCTAGCATGTTCACAAATGGCTGCCCTACAACAAAGCAGCTCAGCCCTCACTGCGATGCAGCCTGATGCTGCTCTGATAGGCTTGTGACCCTCACAATCCAGCCAATCAGCGAGCTGGCAGGCACACGCCGGCCCCCATTCCAAAGGCCCACTTCTGAGGCCCTGTATGAACCTGTCCTAGCCTGGGCAGACCAGTGGCCCCCTCAACCTTTGTGCTCCATCAAACAATGCAGTGGCCGCTTTATACATCCTGCTCCCGAATAAACTTGGCTCCTGGACCTCCTTGCACTCTTGCAGATCGCACAAGTGATGGCTGAACTTTTCTACTGCCTCCTCCTTTAACACCCAAACATTAACTTTTGGCTATATCACTATGCCTCTCTACCTCTCCTTCCTACTCTACCTCTCACACTGCACTTGTATTATTTTAAAAATCATTTTTTGTGTGTGTGCCTTTTACATTACTGCATCCATTTTGCATTGCATTGTGCTCTGTTTAACATCATTTTTGAGAGTGTGCTTTTTACATCTTGCACCTTTTATGCTCTGCACTCATTGCAATCCTTTTTGCATACATTCCTGGCAATCCCACCTATTGCTCTGCAGTTGTGCCCTGCTTTTTTACTACACCTCATAGAGACTGGCCATAGCTGTGCAGTGCAGCCCACCCCTTTTCTACTTCCTCTTTACATCTGCAGTCACTTTTGTTCTCTGTGCCTAGTTTGCATCTCCCGTCCACCCCTCCCCCTCCACTCCTACTACATGTCTCATGCACTTATCAGTATCAGAAATGCTGCCAGGCACGTATGATGGACTCATTGCCTTGTTCCTCTTACCCTAACCTCCCCTCACCCCTCTCTTCTCTTTTTATGTATAGCTCTTGCCTTATTGAAACAACTGTCAGGCATGTACAATAATTAGGTTATATGCTGTAATCAGTTTGTATTCCTCTGTGTTCTATGTTGTACCGCTAAACGCATAGCACTTGTCCATTCTGAATATTCCTATGCCTATTAAGAATGTCAATTATGTTTGCCTATCTTCTCTCTTTCCCTGCGTTAGAGCGCTTTAAAATGCTTGTTAAGTGTATAGGTGCTATATAAATGACCAATACATTAAATAAATAAATAAATCTAGCTTCCCCCCCAGCGCATCCCACCCCCGATGAGTTTAATTTCTCCCAATTCATATGACTTGGTCATCTGCTTATCAGTAATGTCTGTTTCTACACAGTCTTTGACGATCCATGAGTTGCTCTGAGATGCAGTTTATTGGGGTCAAGACAGCCCTGATAGGTTAGTTCTGTTGGCTGCTTTATCTGACCCTTCCACAATGTTGATCTAAAATCTTTGTATTTCTTTGGGTTTAACAGAAACTGAGCTGGTTTGTGGGCCCCAACCAAAGGTCTTTGAGGGAAGAGTTCCAGGGACCGAGTCTTTAGTTCAATGGGGAAAAAAAGCAACATACATAATTCTGAAAGAATATAATTTTAAATTGAAAATATGTGTTTTACACATGACATTTTGTATTGCATTTGGGCCTGCTGTCCATGAGCAAAGTCTTTCTTTAATATAATCGTTGACAAGACATGAGTGTCCCTTTCTGCATTGTTCACACATAGATCACAGTTTACCATGGGAAACCAGTGATCACATTTAAACCAAGTAGGCCTTTTCTTTTGAATTATGCCATTTTGGATGTTGGAAAGTATGTTTTTTTATTCGTGTGAAATGCAATATACTCTGCTTCACTTAGATTACTGGATTACAGTCTTATGTTGTATAGAAGTTAATGTAACATGATGCTATTGGTATTTTCCAGTCAAGTGGTGGCTTTTCAAGGTTATGAAAACAGCATTTGTAGCAACACAAGTCTTTTGGTATGCATTGCACACATTCATCAGTTTTAAGTTTTCAAGAACACTTTTCTTCACTTGAGCACCTGTCCTATTTGGTAAAGTTGAAAGAGACCCATTTCTGTTCATTCACTAGGCCTTATCTCAGAATTCAAAGTTTTGAACTGGCCGGCATATTCCAATGGTTCTCAATATAGGCAAGCTTCACTCTCATAATATGTGTCTTGCATGGCCTCTCAGTTTCTGTCACCCTTGGGCTGTATGTTCACCCAACACGCTAGTGACCATTGATATGTTAGAATATACAGTCATCACAGCCAAATGCCATGGCCACTGGATGATATTGTGTTGAAGACCATGGCTAGTGGCTGGTTAGTATATATAATATACAGTGGGCATGGCCGATGGCCATAGCTAGTGGCTGGTAAGGTTGTATAATACACAGTGGGCATGGCCAAAGGCCATTGCCTATTGCAGTTTATTTTTAATTAATATACTCTGGACATGGCCAAAAGATGCACACACTGCTCAAGGTCAAAAGCCATGGCTAGTGGCCAATTTATATGTTAGAATATATAGTGGGCACAGCCAAAGATTGTGGTCACTGACCAGTATTCTGCTAAAGTCCATGGCTAGTGTCTGATCATTGTATATAATACACAGTGGACATGATTGAAAGCTGCATCCATTGGTAAAGCATCATAAAAGAGGAGTCGAGCCCAGTCTACCCTGCACTTCCACACAGACAAAGGAAGGGTGTAAACTACAGTGAAATTGTGTGATATTATTCAACAATACATATGGTCAAGGAACCTGTATGATAGTTAAAAGTCATGTATCTAGTTTCTATCAAAGAAATATATTTAAAAAAAAGTTTACACATGTACAACAAAGACATATACAAAGTGTAAAACAGATATATTGTGACAAAATGGCCACGGCCAATCGCGGTATCCCGATACCTAATTTGGGAGTATAGTCCAAAAGGGATGCAGATTCCCAGTAAAAGTGTGGGGGTTAATATCAGTCTCAGATAGTCACAATAAAACAGCAACGTTTCAAATAATTTCCCTAAACAGGTCACCACATTGGTGTTCCTAGCTCAAAAAGTGAGCTGTGTCTTGCATCACTTCCCACTATGGATGTTCACCCTGAGCTTTCCTCAGGACGACCAGCGGAATGCGATGTACAACAATCAGGTACCCCGTTTTACTTCGTATATGTCTTTGTTGTACATGTGTAAACCTTTTTATATATAGTTCCTTGATGGATGTGAATAAATGTCTTTTAACTATTATACAGGTTCCTAGACAATATGTATTGTTGAATAATATGACACCATTTCACTGTAGTTTACACCCTTCCTTTGTCTGAGTGGAAGGACGGGGTAGCCTGAGCTCAAATCCAGTTTTTTTTATACTTGTTAGCCCCCTGATGAGGCAGGCTCCCCATTAACAAAAAAGAGGGCATTTGCCCCATTTTTTTCTGATCCACTGGTAAAGGCCAACATCTATGGTTGGTAGCCTGTTAGTGTTTTAAAATATTCAGTGCACATGGCTGAATGTTGTGACCACAGTGCATAACTGAAGACCATGACTAGTACCCATTCATGTGTTAAAATATGTTTGGCAATGAACACTGATCATGGCTGAGGGTCAGTTACTGTTGTAATGTAATTAGTGATGTCATCAGTCAAGTGATCTGTGATGTCATCATTGTGGTCATAGGCTGCGCAATAGAGGGTGCGAAGTTAAGGTGGCTTTAGCTGAATTTTGTTGCGTTAAGTTCTTACCTTAATGTCCCTGCAACAAAAGTTTTTTCCTTGAAAAAAATAATATATATATAGTACACGGCCTGCGGTAGCGGGTGTGTAGTTATGGTTAAGTTGCTCAACTCATAGGAAGAGCACTATTTGGGCGGCTTATAACTTCGCTCCCCCTGGACGAAACCTCTCCAAACTTTGCAAAAAGAGTATATGACCTGCTCTGAATTTTTCTGGCAAGTTTGCTGAGGTTTTATCAGGGGAGGCAATTTATAGAGGGCGTCCCAACATTTGTTTCCCCATAGACATAATGGAAAAAAAACACATTTGCTCACTCCTACAGCCCAAACCGCTGGATGGATTTTCACCAAAGTTGCGGAGTGGCAGCTTGGTCCCAAAAGTGTGCTTTTGTAAATTTGGTGTAAATCCGTCCAGTAGTTTTTCTTAAAATCACCAAAAAGTATGTCCAAAAAATTGTGAAAAGCGTGAAGTACATCAGATTTTCTAAAACGAGCTGACAGTCACCGGTGTGCGCAGACACTAGAGTAGAAATATATAAAAAAACACAACATTGCACTTGTCAAACTTATCAAACAATCTCTGGGGAGGTTAGGGGTGATGAGGATGGGATGAGATTTGGCCGTAAGAAGCCAAAAAAACAGAGTTTTGCACCCTGAAAGTCTGCAAACAGTTCATATGTCCGGGGGACAGCCCTGTGATGTTCACAAACACTTCAGATGTTCAGGGACATCGATGCCTATTTCTGAATTACAAGGTTGGTGAAAAGCAGTTCTTGGATGGCTTATAACTTTGGTGCCACTCAATGAAACTGCATGACATGTGGAATGTTATTCTAGACTTGATTCTGAATGGTTTTGGAAAGTGTGGAGCTGTTTTGTCAAGAGGGAACCCATTTAGAGGGGGAGTCCCAAAATATTGTAAAGGCTTATAAATGTGGTGCCATTTGATGAATCTGCACAAAGGTTTGATAAACAATTTTAAATCTAGATATAAATGTCTTTGTAAAGTTTGGTGGGATTTTCTCAAGAGAGGGCTAAATTAGAAGGGGCTTTCACCATTTTTAGATGGCTTATAACGTTGTTGGCGTTTGACGAATGTGGACACAATTTTTCAGAAAGATTATAGACCCAATCTTCAATATTTGTGTAAAGACTGAATGGATTTTGTCAAGTGTGGGCTAGGTTATATGACTATTGTATGTACATATATTTTGACACTTTAAAAAAAATAAAACATGGGTTGATTTCTGTTGTATCGAGCATTGGCAAGAACCATGGTTTAACAAGTGTCATAAAATAGTGATATACCTTTGGTGACTGAGGTATAGCCTGTGGACATGGGCAGTGGCCAGATTGTCCGGGTCATGGTATAAGGTCATGACCCGGACAATCTGACTACTGGCCATGACCGCGATGGATGAAAAATTGTGTTAAAGTGGACATGTCCACTTCGGACCGGCTATGTGGTAAAGTTATTCGAAATTAGGATAGGTTTGAAAGGGAAAAAAATGTGCTTGTGGTAATATGGTCATATGGTTCTGACTTTGCCTTCTGCAGGTTGCCATGGAAAGGGGAGAGGGGCTCTGTACGGAGCCCACCTTCTCTTCTCCATGGTGGCCATCTTGGATAAGGATTTTCCTTCCTACAGCGGGGCATTTCACAATGTTTTTTTCACTGAATTTGGTGGGTTTATATTAGCGCAACTTAACCAGAACATCCCTTTAACAAAGTTTTTTCACTGAACGTGATAGGTTTTTATTAGCGCAACTTAACATAACATCTCTTTAACAAAGATGTTTCACTGAATTTCATAGGTTTTTACCATGATACCCTTAATTTGTATAGATGTACCATACAACATAATGAACCCCTGGCCCCATGCTGATAACCACAGGATCGCTGACTGCACGACTGTTCACGGACATCGGGTAGCATCCACACTGCCAAAAAATCAGGGGTTATTTTACATGAGGATAGCATGCAGCAAAGACACTGAACATGTTTAAAGAGTAATACATAAGTGAATTATAAGGAAAAGAGAAGTAGATCTACAAACTCTGCACTTATGAAAGCAGCAGTGCAATTGCATAGGGTGTGCATCATAATGGAATGCACCAAGGACAAAAATAACCTGTGCTTCCAACAGTATTACCTCAGTGCTTCTTTACATACAAACTGAGAAGCAACTGTCAGCAGGAGAAGTGCAAAGTACTGACAGCAGAACTACTAGAAAGTTTAAGTGTTAGCGGTCTCGGAGAACCACTGCCCCGTGAGCCCCCCCTCACCCCAAACACAGACACACAGTACGCAGGGTTGGTAGTGTGGGCTCCCCGGTGGCTCTGATGCCCCCGGGAATGCCCTGTTTATTTATAGATGCACGCAACGGAGTGAAACGTAACTCTGTCGCGTGCGCACCCTTAAAGGGCCAGCACCACATTAAGTACACAATATTTTTTCCTACAACTCTGCAGTTTGTTCTGAGTACATGACTAGTAAAACATTTATTTTTAACACAGAAATAGAAAGCACCCTGGAATGGCTTGAGGAGAATTTCCCTCTTGATTAAATAAGTGAAGAAAGTAACTCCAAAGTGATGTTTGAAAAAATGTGAGAATTAATACACGTTGCTTCACATGTAACTGAAATATGGTTTTGTGTTTAATAGTACATACAGGAAATGAAAGGAATGGCCCAGACGCATCAGCTACTACACACGTGCATGAGCACATAGAACACATAGAAACCCAACCTGACAATGCGGCCAATGAACTAGTCAGCCTCGGGGCAATAATGGACAAGTTTGTTGTTGACTTAAAATAATTTTTACAAAGACATATAATGGGAAATATAAAGTACCACTGCCCCACTTGCACCTGTACCCTTTCCCCCATCCCAGCCTACCATACCCACAAATTCCCTTTAAGCAAAGACGTTATGATGAGACCTCAATCCCTTCCTCCCCTGATGACCAGCCTATACAAAAACCCAATTCCCCTGTTTATGTTTCCATTTCCGCTACCCCTTCCCTTTCCTAATTGCTTGTATTTGTGTGTGTAAATAAAGTTCTATCTGTATACAGTTGTTGTGTATGTGTGTGTGTTTTTTTTAAAAAAAAGCCCTGTTGGGAATCCACAGAGTGCGCGACTGTCTGTTGGAATTGAAATGATATTATGCCTCCTATCGCAGTATTTGAATGTGTATTGGCCCACGCCAAGTTGTCTAAAATATCATGTTAATAGACTCCGCGGCAAGGTCTTGACCTTAACGAAAAATTGTGTAAGTCGCCATCTTGGATTTAGCCGCCATTTTAGGTTCTTTTGAAAAGTGGAAGTCACCCTGAACATCAAAATGGAGGCCGAATAACATTCTGAGTGAGATTCTGGCCGTTGTGACCTCCGCACACACAAATAATTAATATGCCTGCAGGCCACTTGTCGGGGTCGCGAACTGAGACCTTGTCCTATCCCTGACCTATGTGTAAATGAACAACTGTATCAGCGGAACTGATCAAAATGCATACATTATGGGATTGACCTGGCAAGGAACCCTAGGCCTGGTCCCAAGAATGGTTAACCCGCGAGGGGGTTGGCCAAGGGCTGGATAAAGGATATAAAAGCCCAAGTAGTCCAATGTACGGTCTCTCTACGAATGCATCGAACCTTCGTTGAAGTTCGTTACGTTACTCTGAGAGCCGAATAGCCATCCGTTTGTCAATCGACTTTTGGTAACTGTTGTAGCTTTTAAATAAAGCACTCGTATGTCCTTTGTAACCTGTGTTGGTGTGTTTCTTTTGGGCTTCCCAGCCTCATATAAATGTATATGTTTTCACAGTTGGCGCCCGAATAGGGACCCTCAAGATTGATGCCGGATCATTGAAGGTTGACGCAGACTATCGAACCGGGATCGGACGGTGTGATTCTGTGGGCCCGACCGAACGAGACGCGATACCTCGACAGCGGTGTACGATCCGATCCTTGGACGATAGTCGTGTGGTCTGACATGGCATCTTGACGAGGGTCCATTTTTGAGGCGGGCAGATTTGTCGAAACCACCAGACACAAGGTAAAATCTGTTAGGTAAGTTCTTTGATAAACCGTATGGTCCTCCTTAGGTTTGGTCAGGTGCAGTCGTGACCCGGCTCTTAATTTAACCCTGACAATTTGAATTTGGCGTATTGTATCTGCAGACACAATTATTGACCAGGTAACACCATTTTTTTGTGAAATGCCTGGGAAATTGTCTAGCTGCTTTAGGGCTCTGTTCCGCAGCGATCGACAATCTTTGGAATTTAGCCGCCCGGCACCACAGGAGGGGTCGCCGGCATGTACTATGTACTGTAAGTATGGCATTGGTAGTATAGTATTTAATGATATTTGGCACAGACAGAGCAGACATGCCTCCGAATTTCAGTGGCCAATCAATGGCAGTTTTTAGATCTCCCGTATTGAATACCTAGAATCGGTCTTGCTAAAAAAGAAGGCTAGACCTGCAGCCTTTGATGTTTTACAGAATTGGAAAAAAGAAGCGTTACAGCAGCGTAAAAGTAGGGATAAACATACACGCCGTCATAAAACAAATGCCGAGAAAGCGTTGTTATATGATAAAGAAAAACATTCAGAATCAGTTAAAAATATGGATAGGGCTTTTTCACTTGGAATCCAGTAAATTTACCCCTCTAAAGATTTTCATGTTTCCGAAGAATTTATTGAAAAATTGTTAAACGAACGCAGGCCGGGTGCCTCTGCGCCGCCTCCGTATGATCCTTTCTTGGGCGCTCTGCCCATTCCTGCTGTTGTTCCTGCTGTTATTCATGTTCCCCCTGTACAACCTATTGTTCCTAGTCCTCTAGTTGTTGTTCCTCCACCTATCGCACCGCCCCTTCCTTCTGCGCCGATAGTTATTAAATTTACCTGCACCTCCGCTCCCGAGTGGTCCCGTATTGACTGAAGTTGATCAAGGTGCAGGATCAAAGATAGTCACTCGTAATACTGTTTCTGCAAATAAGAAACAGGAATTGTTTGCATGGGCTAAGCACTGTATGGAGAAATGTGATCAAATTAATGTTTTTTCCACATTATCTAATCTGAACAGTTTTCCCGAGAAAAATGTTTTTATCGAAGGCTTGGGGACTCATTTATGTGTGATGTGGGGTAGAATTCGGATCTTCCACAAGGGGTGAGAGATCTAAATGCTTTGGCACTTTCGAGGGACACAGAGCAGAAAGTACATGGTCATGTTGAAAGATTGTTTGAGTATAGGAGGGACTTTGAGAAAGCACGAGATGAGGATGACGAAGACGACAGTATGTATGTACAGAAACGGTTCCTTCCGTGTCGTAGATCTGCACCTGAGGAAGAACGAATTTGTACCAAAGATGCGATTCGATGGATCTCGGATTCATCGATTCCGCCAGATGAAGTATATGACACGTATAGTCTGTATACAGTAGAAATGCAAAGAAAGGTAATTCAGGTAATGGTACAGTACCTGCAAGAAGAATGTGTAAGAAAGAAGGTTAGTTGCCCCATAGAATTGTTGGGGATTTGTAAAAGGGCTTTTTCGCCCGACACTTCTTCGGCTGCCTTAGCGCTCGACCTGGCTCTGTTGCTTAGTAAGCGGCCGGAGGTACCTATATCTCAGTTGCCTATGAGAGAGGTTCCTCCGACCTTTGTCCCAAAGGTTGAGATTCCCGCCAACGCTGGGACTGGTGCACCCGCTGTGGATATCCCTGCACATTATATATCGCAATTCGTTCACGTCCCGTTTTCACGACAGGAAGTGATCACTATTAGACAATTAGTTCCCGATATCAGGAAAAACCCAACAGGGTTTTACAAAGAGATAGAGTCCGTCTTGCAGTCCTCTGTGTTCACCTTAAGTGATATTGACTTGCTATTCCCTGTACTCCTACCCGTAGATGTATGGAAGCAGGTTCGGACAATAGACGATGTGCCAGGGTTGGGAGATACGTGGGCTAATATGATTAGGATTGATGGGGAGAGACCAGCAGGTGAGAAACCACCACAGGTAATACTTACTTTGCCTGATAGAATTGTCGCAAAATTAAAAACTATAATTCCAGAGAAAAGAATTATTTGGGACAAGCTTATGGCCTGTGTTCAAGGGAAAACTGAAGGCGCCACCGAATTCTTTAATAGATTCGAGCAGGTATTTTCCGACTTCAGTGGGCAGGATTTGGGTACAGAGTCTGGGAAAAGGTTGTTTGTGGACAAATTTGTGCGTGGATTGTTGCCCGACATCCAGTCACAGATTATGTCCTCTGAGAGCGCTTGGCAGGCGAAAATAGAAAAGAGGAAAGGAGATTTGAAAACCAAAGTATTATTACAACAAATTGTTAGAAACCCCAGGGGAGGCACGACACAGACCAGAGGTCAGTATGTCCCAAAAGAAAATGCTCCTTTGGGTTCTGTGAATATTAATCAATGTGCTTATTGCCGCCAGGAAGGTCATTGGCGAGCACAGTGCCCCGTCCTTCGACAAAGGTCAAACAGTGCGTTTGGGAGTATGGGTAGACGACCCAGGGGCTGCCCTGGAGCAGGGGGCCCTGATAGAGGTCAGTTTTTGCAAGATCCTCAGCAACCTTTTTCACGGGAAAATCAGACCTCGAGTGTGGACTCGAGGAACATATTTGATCACCCTTCTGCTGCCTACCTTTCTGAAGAGCTTCCTTCTGACGATACTCTATTTCATTAGGACTGCCCAAAGCAGGGTTTGGAAACTTCACCTATTCCCGTTAATCAGAAAGGCCCCTACGTTGAATTATTAGTAGGGAATAGGAAACACCAGTTTTTGATAGACACTGGAGCACAGAAGTGCTCCATTGATCATTCTCGGGTTCCAAACATTCCACTGTCAGGGAAAACCAATGTTTCCGTAGGGTTTTCTGGTATACCAATTGTTTGTCCGGTTTCTTCACCGGTGTCTGTTTCTTTGGGTCCCTTCACGGACCATTGCCCTTTTCTTCTGACTTCGAACTGTGGAGAAAATTTGCTGGGGTTGAATTTGTTAAAGAAATTGAATGCAGTAATTCATTGTTCATTTGATGGAGTACGGTTGAGGGTTTCACCACAGCAACTTCCTAATTCTCAGTTTCTGATTCGACCTTTACCTCCTGAGTTTAGCATTGTCCCAGAATGTTTATGGGCGGTTGACGACAATGATGTCGGGGTACTACAGATTAAGCCTGTTAAAATAGTTTTGAAACATGGAGTTAAACTACCACGCATTCCGCAGTATAAAATATCAGTTGAGGGCGAGCGTGCTTTAAAATGCATTGTCTCTGATTTTGTGCATCGTGGGGTGATCGAGGAGATTACAGGTAGTTTGTGTAACAGTCCGATCTTGCCTGTATATAAGAAAGGCGACAATGCAATCCCATACCGGTTCATAATTGATCTTCGTGCTATTAACAGAGTTGTCGCCCCACAATTTCCAATCGTGCCTGATGTGACAACGATACTAACAATGATCCCTGCTACGGCTACGCACTTCACCATTGTGGATTTGAAAAACGCTTTCTTTAGCATCCCTATACATAAGGAAAGTAGATATTTGTTTGCGTTCACCTTGGGGGGACGCTCATTTACATTTACTAGGGCACCTCAAGGGTATACTGAAAGTCCAAGCATTTATAGCAGAGCTTTGAAAGAGCAGCTCGACACCCTTGAATTGCCACCTACTTGTACACTGTTTCAATATGTCGATGATTTGCTTTTGGCTGCAGATTCTGAAAGTGCTTGTAAAGAAGGCACTATAGTGTTGCTTGTTCATCTAGCCAAAAATGGTCATAAAGCTTCGCTCAAAAAATGTCAATATTGTTGTCAGGAGGTCGCCTATTTAGGGTACCTCTTGTCAAAGGAGGGGAGAAGATTGACACCTGAAAGAATAAAACACATTTCTGGCATGTCTGTTCCAAATACACAGAAGGAAGTCCGAGCCTTAATAGGTATGGCTTCTTACTGTAGGTTGTGGATCCCGAACTTTTCGCTAGTGATAAAACCGATGTTGGCTTTGACGAAGAAGGGCATTTCTCTGCCACTGCCATGGACATCGGAACATCAACGATCATTTGAGCTTCTCAAAACCGTGTTATGCTCTGCACCGGTTCTGGGTACTCCAAATTATGACAAGGCCTTTGTGTTGTTTGTGCATGAACGTGATGGATGTGCTTTGGCTGTGTTAACACAGGAACACGGAGGGAAGAATAGGCCGTGTGGCTACTACTTCTCCGCCCTTGATCCTGTCGCATGCGCTTTGCCAAGATGTTTGCGAGCTGTCGCTGCTGCTGCCGCGTCTGTAAAACAGAGTGAGGGAATGGTCCTAGGCCATGATTTGATTTTGATGGTACCTCACTCTGTAGATATCCTATTGAACAAAACCCAAACACAACAACTCACCTCTGCACGGTTAACAAGGTATGAACTAATTCTGTTTGCTCCGCACATTCAAATTAAGAGGTGTTGTGTTCTTAATCCGGCTGAACTCTTACCTTTCCCGCAAAACACTGTTTGCGGTGGCGAAGAATTACACGACTGCCTGTATACCACTGAGCAAGAAACTAAGGGCAGGATAGATCTTATAGATACTCCTTTGGACAATGCAGAAGGGGAGCTGTTTTGTGATGGCTCCTGCTTCAAACTCTCAGATGGTACATCTACAGCTGCGTACGCAGTAAAGTTGTTGAAACTAAGAGAATTTCGCATAACTCTGCGCAGGCCGCAGAGATTATAGCATTGACCCGAGCTTGTGAACTCTTCGAAGGGCGTATAGTAAATATATACACCGATAGCCAGTACGCCTTTGGGGTGGCTCACAACTTTGGGAGGCTCTGGTCGGAAAGAGCGTTCGTGACCTCACATGGGACCAAGATTCAGCATGGCCCCTTCATAGTGCAATTGCTCTCGGCACTCTCACTCCCTAGGCAGTTAGCGATCATGAAGTGTGCAGCCCATCGTAAGGTCATAGATGATGTGGGAAAAGGGAACGCTTTTGCGGACCTGATAGCCAGTCAACCGGCCACAGACCTTAGCATGGACATGTATGCTTTGAGGGAAATAAAAGATGCTTATATAATGGATAAAGGTATTGGGTCTGTGCGAGATATTCAAACTGATGCCACAGCAGAAGAATCTAAAAGGTGGGCCGAAGGAATGGGGAAACTAGATGATGATGGGTGTTGGGTAGATACATCTGAAGGAAAATGGTTGCTCCCTGATTCATATGTATTGGCAATGGTTACGATGGCACACGGTCCTACACATGTGTGTGCCCAGCAGATCACGAAAATGTTAGAACAAGTTTGGGTGAATAACAAGATTCTGGAGACTGCAAAAAGACATGTTCGAAATTGCATGATCTGCTTACAGCACAATGTGGGTAAGGGGACAGTAACTCCAAGGGGAAGTTTTGGGCCCCCTTCTGTTCCCTTCGAGGTCATTCACTTTGATTTTATTGAGATGGAACGATGTAACAATCTGAAATATGTTCTTGTAATTATTTGTGCCTTCAGTAAATGGGTCGAGGCTTTCCCCGTTAAAGATGCTACCGCCATGACCACTGCAAAGATTATGGTAAAAGAATTCTTTCCTCGATTTGGGCTCCCAAGGGTAATTTGGTCGGATAATGGTCCTCATTTTGTTGGAGCAGTAATTTTGCAGATATGCACAGCTTTACGTATTGAGAAACGATTTCACTCAGCTAGACATCCTCAAAGTGCTGGGTTGGTGGAAAGACATAATGGTATCTTAAAGAATAAGCCTGCAAAAACATGTGCCGATACCAAACTGAAATGGCCAGATGCCTTACCTATTGTATTATTGGCTATGCGTACCACACCTCAAACTAAGACTGGGCTTTCTCCATTTGAGATAGTGATGGGGAGACCTGCTAACATTTGGGGTCTCCCAAAACCTAAAGCCCTGAGGGAGGTGGAAAATGTATTGCTTGTAGACTACTGTAACCAGTTAACTAAAATCCTGTATTTCATTTATCACCAGGTGCACTCAGCTTTACCTGTACGGTTCACGGGCCCTGGACATGATATACAGCCTGGAAGTTGGGTCCTAGTGAAGGCCTACAAAAGGTCTTCCTGTCTCGCTCCTCGTTGGAAGGGACCCTACCAGGTGCTGTTGTTCACCCGGACAGCAGTGCGGGTGGCGGGGAAGAAACACTGGATCCACGCGACGCATGTCAAGAAACTTCCTCACCCGACGCCACACGTTACAGAAGAAGCAGAACCCCTCGCTGATTCTACAGTCTCTGATCTTGGAGTAGCAAACAGCGCTCTGAGTGCGTCGGAGAATCTCTCTGAGCCCGTGGAGCTTGGGGAACAGTCCATTTCGTCTCCGCACTCTCTTGAAAAATCACTTCCGGAAAACACTGTTTCAAGCTCTGCGACTTCCGTCGCCTCCGATACGTTGCTTCCCTCAGGAAGTGACGACACCTTATATTCGGACCAAACAATCTTGGGTACCACCAGGTACAACCTTTGACGAAGAAAATAGAACTACGGCACAGGTTTTCCGTGCATTTGGAAAAAAGAAGTGATTGGAAGTTTTCTTTTGTATAAGAAAGTTTCTGGTGAACAAAAGGGATTCTGCCGGCTAGGGTTGGGAAGGACTAAGAAATCGCGCGACCGTAGCGTCGCCAGCAACAAACATTGGGGTCGTCGATTGAGGAACTACAATGCCTGCCACCTCCACTGCTGCACCCCGTACTGGACTTGTGAATAAGGGGGTGACCAACTTGGACAATGAACAATGTGCCTGGGCCCCGAAAACGTACTGCTGTGTTTTGATAATGATAATTGTTATTTTTGCAATTACCGCTGTAGGAATTTGGTACTTTGAAGAAATCTATCCTCTGAAACCTCTACTACCGACCGAGATTGTACCAACTGCTTTGACTCCCTCTGTACACCTTCACACTCTGTCCCCTAGAGACTCCCAACATAGACAAAAGTATCATAATAACACTCTAATGATAGTAATGAATGCAACGCATGCCATTTTTAATAAGAGTAATTGTTGGATTTGCACTCATTTACCACAACATGGGAACAAGGATTTAGGATGGTATATTCACCCTTTACCTTTAATGACTGCTTGCTATGTCTCTCTTAGAGCACTATTCTTTGGCCGTTGGAATGATAGCATCTCAGGGAACTTTGATGGAACTAATTTGAATGATTTCGAGAAACGTGAATTAACTCACCTGGGATGCTCGCTTTTTGCAAATAGAAGTAAACCTAATGTCGCTTCTATTAGGCCGTCTGATAAACTGTCTCTTCCTTTTCAAACTTTAATTTCCTTTAAAATGGCTCCGATAGGCAATAGGGACGCCGTGCCTCCTTCCTACTCTATAAATCATAGCCCTGACTCAGTCCCCTTTTGTGTACAAAGAAACGGCACTCGGCCAATGGGAGATTTTGAAGGTTGTATGAACATTGTAAATTTGACTGGAGAAAACAGGCCTCTGTATGTAGGGGGGCCTGTTTATTTTGTTTGTGGTAGTTTAGCATTTCCCTGGTTGCCCAAGGATTGGCAGGGAACCTGTTTTTTAGGAATCCTGTTACCCGGGGTATTTGTAGCTAGTACATTGGAGGTTTCTAAGGCTCGCCCACGGCGGGACAAGAACGGAGATACCCCTGGGCAAGTATTGGGAGATATAGCAAAATCAGTTGTGCCCTTTTGGGGACAAATAGCAAACTCTGAGAACATTAGGGGATTAGCAAGGGTACTGGAGAGAACGATCAACCGGACCACGGACATACTCTACAATATGACATTAGAACAAAAAGCAATAAGATTGGTAGCACTCCAAAATCGGATGGCATTAGATGTCATTTTGGCGGAACGAGGTGGAGTATGCAAATTGGTGGGGTCCGCTTGCTGTGTTTTCGTACCAGATTCCTCGCCGACAATTTTTAAAGCAATACAGAACTTGCATATTCTTAGTTCTGAAGTACATATCCCTGTAGGAGATTGGAATCTTAGCACCTGGTTCCGGGATTCTTTACGATCTTGGGGTTGGAAGGTGCTTTCTGTTATTTTAGTTATTTTGGGGATCCTGCTATTCCTTTGTTGCTGTTTTCAATGTCTTCCGAGTATATGTGGACTGCTAGGGGGATGTTGTGCCCAAGCAGTGAGCACAATAGGGCATAGAATATAGGCCCCAGATACAGCATCCAAAGAGTTTGTGTTACAAGAAGTTCTGATGAACGACCTAATGGCTATAGATATTACAGACAATGATTCGGGATGTATGGATGACAGCACATGGATTTATTTGCAAAAGTATTAGAAATGATATTAGCACTTGGCATAGGCCAAAAGGGCGGTCTGTTGGAATTGAAATGATATTATGCCTCCTATCGCAGTATTTGAATGTGTATTGGCCTATGCCAAGTTGTCTAAAATATCATGTAAATAGACTCTGCGGCAAGATCTGGACCTTAACGAAAAATTGTGTAAGTCGCCATCTTGGATTTAGCCACCATTTTAGATTCTCTTGTAAAGTGGAAGTCACCCTGAACATCAAAATGGAGGCCGAATAACATTCTGAGTGAGATTCTGGCCGTTGTGACCTCCGCACACACAAATAATTAATATGCCTGCAGGCCACTTGTCGGGGTCGCGAACTGAGACCTTGTCCTATCCCTGACTTATGTGTAAATGAACAATTGTATCATCGGAACTGATCAAAATGCATACATTATGGGATTGACCTGGCAAGGAACCCTAGGCCTGGTCCCAAGAATGGTTAACCCGCGAGGGGGTTGGCCAAGGGCTGGATAAAGGATATAAAAGCCCAAGTATTCCAATGTACGGTCTCTCTACTAATGCATCAAACCTTCGTTGAAGTTCGTTACTCTGACAGCCGAATAGCTATCAGTTTGTCAATTGACTTTTGGTAACTGTTGTAGCTTTTAAATAAAGCACTTGTATGTCCTTTGTAACCTGTGTTGGTGTGTTTCTTTTGGGCTTCCCAGCCTCATATCAATTTTTATGTTTTCACATGTCCGGGATGTCCGCAATTAATCAAAATGGAGGTGTCCTACAGACACCGCTCTGGTTCGGGATGTCCGCATTGAAAATGGAGGTGTCCATAGGACTCTGTGTCTGTTCGGCATGTCAGAAAAGCTGTGACATACCCTTAATTAGTAAAGGGACCCCATCCCTGTCCTGCAGATACCTGGGTGCACACGCATCAAATTCCTGTGTCCTATGGAAAACACAACTGTCCGCAAAGCTGTGGCATATTTTTAATTAGTTTGGGGCACCCAACCCTGTCCGGAAGACACTTGGGGGCAGGTGCATCTCTCCACCCTGGGTCCTACAAACAAAGGCCCTGTCCGGGATGTCCACAAAGCAGTGACGTACTTTAATTAGTTCGGGGAGTCCACCCATGTCCGGTGAACACCATGCACATGCGCATTTCGTCCCCCGGGTCCTACGAACAATGGGCCTGTCTGGCATGTCGGCAAAGCGTTGACGTACTCTAATTAGTTCGGGAGCCCACCGATGTCCGGCGGATCCATGGGCACTTGCGCATTGCAACCCCTGAGTCCTACGAACACAGTGCATTTTCGGAACTGTCTGCCGCACGTGTGTCGCACTTTTCATTAGTTCGGGGAGCACAACCCTGTCCATAGGACACCTAGGCGCATGCGCACAATGGCTCACGCGCAATTAGTGTCTGGTGGATGGACGTCCCACTTGCAAACATTTGTGACATCACCATGTGACCACACCCAAGCTGAGCATCGGCCCTTATTCACGAACAGGGTCCAGCCCCCCGAACAGCAAAAAAGTGCTTTTTTCGCCAATCCAAGGTGTTTTACTGTGGAACTTCAGGCTCCCAAGCACTCCTTTAAAAGGCTGCACCCCAGTGCTGCTCCTCATTCTGTTCTTGTATTTTCTGGACAATGCACTCTGCCAGGTTGCTGGATTGCTGCCTCTTCATTCCACATTGCTGGATTGCTGCAATACTGCCCCAAATTTCTGGATTGCTGCATTGCTGGGCAGCTGGATTACCAGAATTGTGGCACCCACTGTGGTTGCATCTGCTGCCTCTGTCTGAGCACCACCCCATCCCCACCAAAATCACCAACAGCTTCCCAAGAGCGTGGAGAGGGGAACAGGCATGATGATGCATAGGAGGAACAAGAGGATGATGAGAATGAGGAAGTGGAAGTCCCCACTACCAGCTGCCGACGTGAGTCTTGGGAGTTGAGGCTTTTTACCACCGTTCGGGGGGTAGCCAAGGCTCAAGTAGCCAAGGTTTGCTGCAAAGAGTGCCAAGTCACGGCAAACCTGGGCTGTACAGTTATGGCACCACTTCCATGCAGCGACACCTGAGATTGAGCCACAAAGCTGCAGTTCGGCTGGTCGTCCCCTTCGAACAGGGTAGTATGTTGAGTTCCACTGGAGCATCCTTGACATCTGCTCCTGTCAAAACAAGGGACACTCCTGTGGGGCAGAGGATCCCTCAAACAGCCTTGCAGGCCATACAAACCAAAGTAGATCCTTAACTTTCAAATGTCACTGTTTTGTGTGTATACTGCAACGTGGTACTCTGCAGGGGTGAGCAGTTCCGGAGTGGTTGCAAGGCTGCGGTATGGGACCACAAAGGAAAGTGCCCCTTACATCAATGAGGCGCCCCCTACATCTTCCTCTCTCCATCTGCCTTTTCTTATCTCTGTGGTTGGTGCCCCTTCCCTACCCTCCCTACCCTTCCCTCCCTTGTGTGTATTGTTCAAAAAATCCTAAAGAATTCACAAAACACACAAAAAATTGTCTTTTTAGAGCCAAATATCACAGTTTAAAAATAGACGTGCCAATGAAATGGTGCAGGCCCCTGTGCAGCCTGCAAAGTCTGCAGACAGTCTGTGGGCTTTTATAATTTGTAGCGGGTGGCACCTTCAAAAACATTGCATTCTTTTCCGGGAGAAAGTGGTGGCTCTGAAAAGAGACTTTTTGGTGTTTTTCTTTCTTCTTGTAACTTTTGAAGTGGCCAATACCTACTGCACACATACGGCTGCAGAGCATTTTGGATTTTGCACAATAAATAGGTGATTGCCGGCATCAGTAAGATGGACGCCATCTCTGCGGAAAATGTTAGTGCTGCGAAATGTAATGTTTTCATTTGAAAGGAAGTCATACCAACATCTCGCAAAACTGCGCAAAGCCTTGTTGACATTGCACTTGGCTTTCTCCATTCGCGGACCAAATGATGAAGAATGCTGTCCCATCTGTCTCTGGGCAATGCCCGAAAAAATTATGCAAGAGTGTGGAAACATGTCCGTGACTTTCCCAAGTGCCTCCTTTATCGCAAAGATTCCAGTAAAGTGGCCTGAACTGTTCCCTCCACAATGAACAACAATAATGGCTGGATGATGCTGCGTCACCAAAGTGGCACAAAGGGGAAGCAAACCAGCCACTTCATGCCACGCGCTCCATACCAGTGCACATCGCATGAGGGAATCCAATATGTGATATGATATGATATATTTTATTTGTATTGCGCTCGTACACAAGTGTTTCAGAGCGCGACAAGGCAAGGGAGGGGAACAGGGGAGAACACAACAACGCTCTTACTAGGCCTAGTGACATTGAGAATGCGCAAGTGCAAGGTAAAGGGAAAAAGTGCATGGAAGGGGGAGAGTGGCAAATGCGGAGCAGTGGAGAACAGATACATAATAATAAATGAAAAGAAATAGATAATAGAGGCAATAAACAGTGGTAGTGCAGCCAGCAAGTGGCAAGTGCTGTGTTTATGGCAGCAGACTGGGTAAGTCAGATAAGTGCAGAAAAGAAGAAAAAGGGGGTAAGGGGGATGTATGGGTACAGATACAAGTCCCCAGTGCAAGGGGTGGCCAGGAGGCAGTGTAGGAGGGTGGCCGGGTGAGCAGGTACCTGGGCTCAGGGAACAGCGGGTGCATAAGTGCACGGTGCCACGAGAGAGCAGCTCAGCAGGGGAGAGGGGGAGCAAAGGCAAAAGCAAAGGAGAGGGTCTCGAGGTGCTTCCGAAACCAGAGATGGTTCATCTCAAGTTGTAGAGTGACAGGGAGGCTATTCCAGAGGGAGGCCCCAGCCGAAGACAGAGATCTACCCCCAGCTCATTTTTTTGAAAAACGACTGACCCTGAGGGAATTAGAGAAAGAGGAGCAAAGAGTTTCAGAGGGGAGTTATTTGCAGAGGGATAGCTGAAGGTATTTTAGACCAAGGCCCCAGAAAACCTTGTGGACAATGCAGAGCTTGCAGAGCTGGAGAGATACGATTCCAGGGCTTGAGGCCAAGGACAAGTCTCACAGTCCTGTTCTAGATTAGTTGCAGAGGGCAGATAGTAGAGGCTGGTAGATTTGGAAAGAAGCTGCTTTAATTATACTGCCTAGAGAGAACCAGAGCTTGGGAGACAGTGACCTTCTGAGGGAAGGAGAGGAAAGGCCGGGTACCTCTGAGGAGGTGCATTTGGAAGAGTGGCTCTTTAGAGACCTCAGAGATGTGGGCGGAGAAGTAAAGTGTGGAATCAAAGGTGACCCGAAGTTCTTCGCCTCGCAGGTAGGAGGAGGGCCGAGGGAGGCCGACCAGAGAGTGAGGGGAAAGGAGGGTGAAAGTGTGCTGATGGGGAGGATCTGCATCTTGCTGGCATTCAAACAAAGATCATTGGCGGCACACCAGTCTTGAATGGCAGTTAGGCAATCACAGATGAGAGAGTGAGAGGATGCAGCCAAGGACAGCCTGAAAATGAGTTGAGTGGTTGAGTATTGTCAGCATAGCACTGGAAATTTGCACGGAAAATGGCAATGCAGTGGGTGAGAGTTGCCAGGTATTGTTTAAAAAGCCAGGATCAGAGGTTAGACCCCTGGGGGACACAACGGGTAGAGAGGAAGATAGATGATAGGAAGGATCC
This sequence comes from Ambystoma mexicanum, assembly GCF_040938575.1. Taxonomy (NCBI): domain Eukaryota; kingdom Metazoa; phylum Chordata; class Amphibia; order Caudata; family Ambystomatidae; genus Ambystoma; species Ambystoma mexicanum. Next base: position 1,118,083,456 of record NC_090924.1, read on the forward strand.
AAGTTGGACCTGGGAGGGTCGATCAGAGCGGAACAAAGTCAGCCAGGCCAGAGCCTGATCAGTGATACCCAGGTTATCACGGAAATGGTTGAGCAGGATGGTATTGTTGACCGTGTCGAAGGCAGAAGAGAGATCGAGTAGGATGAGGACAGTGGGAGTGTTAGAGTCAAGGCTGGAGAGCAGATCTTCACAGATGTTCAGGAGAGCAGTTTCCTTGCTTGTGGCCGCTCTGAAGCCAGACGGGTGGACATGGAGACAGCCAACAGAATCGGAATGAAGGTTAAGCTGTGAGATGGCCAGCTTTTCCAGGAGTTTGCCAGAAAACGAGTAATGGAAATTGGGCAATAGTTATCCAGACAGGAAGGATCAGCTGTGTGTGTCTTGAGAAGAGGATGCACAAGGGAGTGCTTCAGATTGAAGAGGAAGGATCCTGAAGCAAAGGAGTCTTTGTAAAAATCAGCAAGGGCCGGAGCGAGGGTGTCAATGTGGTCCTTGATCATTTTAGAGGAACAGGGATGAACCTGTTTTGATGAGGCTTTCATGGATCGGACTTGTGTAGCGACCTCATCAGGGGAGAAAAGAGGAAAGGAAGAAAAGGAGGGAGGGGGGGCTAAAGGGGGGTCTGCAAGCACAGACTGAGAGGGAATAGGAGGGGGAGGAGGGTGGACAGGTTGCCCTGGGTTTTTGAGATAAAGTGAGAGATAAGGGCATTGCAGAGAGCCTGGGAGGCAAGAGGAGGGGTACAGACTGCAGTAGGGATGACAAGCTCCTTGAGTATTTTAAAAAGTTTGGCTGAGTTGTTAGATGCTGCAGAGACACAGGCTTGAATGTGGATTCTCTTCTTGGTGCGGACAGAGAGTCGGTATTGCCTTTGGAGCAGGCAGCAGGCCAGTTTGTCAGACGATGAACAAGAAGCCCTCCATTTCCTCTCAGCCTTACTACCCTTACATTTAAATGTAGCTAGGTCAGAGTCATAACAGGAATGACACTTAGCTTTGGACTTCAAGCGGATCCTCATGATCGTGGCAAGAGCTTCAAGAGTATCATAAATAGAAGAGTAAAGAAAGGTCGGGGTTGTGTCGAGGTGTAAGTCAGCCAGAGGCGGAGGGGGGGAGAGAAGTTGGCAGTGAAAGACTCAACTGACACACGCTTCATAGGTTGGATGTTCGAGAAGGTAGCTGGCAGGGTTGGAGTCGCATGGCTTGGGGGGAAGAGAGTTAAAGATAAGAGGAGAGAAGGCAGTGGTCACTCCGGGAGAGAGGAGTGGTCAGGAGGATAGAGAGGGGGAGGCCAGAGGAGATCAAGACATCAAGTGTGTGTCCTGCAGAGTGTGTCGGGCCAGAAGGGAAGATAGAGAGGTAGAGGGAATTGCAGAGGTCACGGAAGAGCATAGATGAAGGACATGGAGAATCGAGGTTGATGTTGAGGTCCCCAAGAAGGAGGAGTTGAGTGGTTGAGGCAAGCAGGGAGGAGAAGAGGTCAGCCCACTCAGAGAGAAAAGATGTGATTTGCCCAGGGGGCCGGTAGAGAGTAGCAACAGTAAGACAGTGGCTAGGAGAGAAAGAGAGCCAGCAGATAAGGCATTTGAAAGATGAGTAAATCTGAGTGGGAATGATAGTGGCAGGGATCCACTCAGGAAATAGGGTGACACCCCCTCCAGGCCGAGTGGCTCTGGGTGTGGAGAGTATCTTGGAGGAGAGTGTCAAAGCTCATGACAGAGCTGGCCGTGAACCACGTCTCCGTAAGACCAAGGACATCAAGGTCCAGTTCTTCAAGGAGGTGGCAGATGTATGAGGAGGGTTTGACAGCAGAGCGATGGTTGAGAGTAGCAAAATGAAGAAGGTTTCTGGCCTTAAAGACCTTCTGGGAGGGGTACAAATCATAGGTATGCCCTGCTGAGTTGTGGAGGTAGCCTAAAGAGGGGCAGAGGAGGAGGGAAGAGTGGGAAAGGTAGCCAAGGAATGAGAGGAAGTTGATGAGGCAAGGGAACCGCTTATCGAAGAGGAGGAGATTGGCCTGAGGACCTTGGACCATGACAGTGTCATTTAGGTAGACATTAAGGATGACTCTGGAGAAGTCGAAAGAAGCTACGATGACTTCCCAGCGAGTGCCACGATTAATGGGAGAGGAGGAGACAGGACAGAGCATAGATATCATATGCGGGGTCCATAGATCTGGCGAAGGAACAACAAAGAGGATATCGGTGACGGTTTGTCTGAAAGAGGCGCTAGTATAGGTATAAGCGATAGGGAGACCAGGGTTGGAGGGCAAGATATCCTTTTTAAACTTCTTCTTTCCAGACTTAGTGAGAAGGGAAGGATAGTTGATAGAGAAACAGTTGGAATAGATGGGATAAACAGAAAGCGCAGTGAGTGGAAAGAGAGGAGGCAGAGAGAGGTAGTACAGCGGTATAGAACAGTCACTGGGCTAGTAAGTTACAATCAATGGCCAAATTTAAATGCAAAATACACCCAAGTTTGACTTTCAAGTTAAATGCAAAATACACCCAAGTTTGACTTTCAAGTGAAATGAGGGCCCAGATTTAAAGTGGGAGTCAGATGGTAAAGGTGAGTACAGAAACAGCTTCAAATAAGTACATAACAGGAAGAGCTTAGGGTACCCCCAAGAAAGGAAGTACAGGGAAGTCAAGAAGGCAAGAACTAACCCATGCAGAATATGGTAGGAGAGTCATGGTAGTCCAATAGTCCAGGGGGAGCTGCCTCAGGGAGGGTTGGGCTGTGGCACAAGTCTCATCTAACGGCCTGTAAGCAGACAGGGAAGCTCACAGGGACCTTAGAAGTGGGCCTTAGAACAACAGGCTGGCTAAAGCCTGCCGGTCACCGGTTGGCCAATATTGCTGGCCAAGTGGCCAATCACTGAACAGATGACGGTGTAAAGGCCCAGAGAGGAAGCCACTGTTACTGAAATAATGTGGCGCCCATTTTTAAAAGTGCTCTGCATATACCTGCAAAGTATCCAAGAGTCCCCCAAAATCCAGACACTCTGCCTCCTGAAACACACAGCCGTAGCCACAATCATCTGCACTCCTCTCAGCAAACAAAGCCTCTCTGACACTCTCTCCTTGCACACCACACCCAGGGAACCTTATTGACCCATCCCCTGGCCTCCACAATCCCATTTCCATGCCTGCCATCCTTAAATGTTCCAGATGTGGCACGTGCAGTAAAATATGCACACCAAGGGAGTCAATGTTGTCATTGGAGAAAACAGACATCTTAGTACGTCGCAAAACTATACCCATGCCTCTATTAACAAGGCACCTTCCAACATTTTGCTGGGGATTAAAGACATTGGAGTTGTTCCATTGTGCTCTTGGTAGTATTTTAGAAAAAAACACCTTTGCAGTAGGGAAAAGCAGCATTAGTTCTTCCACTAACTTCAATACAGGAATCAAACTTGGAGCACTGATGTAGCCCAAAAGCTCTCCTCCACAGTGCACCACCAAAACATCAGGACTACCAAAATTAGCCATGTTTCACTAAAGAGCAAGCAGTGCCTGCAAATTACAGGCAGGCACACTGCACCATAAAGCCTCCAGCCCTGGAAAAGCAAGATCTGCAGAAACACCTCTTGCCTTTGCATACCCCTCCAGATCACATACAAATGAACCTCCCACTATCCATACAATAACTCCAGCCATCTTCACTACACAGCCAACACAGCAATGAAAAAAAGCATTACCCTCCCTTCCTGTAAAGCACACCCTTAACACCTGATTGGCTCTTCCCCACAGTCCCATTTCCATGCCAAGCATGCTGAGAAGCCCAGGATGTAGCACGTGTGATCTGCAAACTACCGCAGTGTTTGTGGATCTCATAACACAAGGGCGGCCCTTCTTTCCTTTCCACATCACTCTTTGGAGTACTCTCTCATTGGCTACATATAAGCAGTCCCACAACCATCCACCAATCACATCCAAGATCTCTACATCTAACTCTCTCAACTCAGTAGAACACTGCAGATGTACTGTTCAACACTCAGAGCAGATGTCTCCTGTGATTCCCAAGCACCTGCAACCAAAAGTACTATAAAACTCTCAAAGATTTCTACTTCCAGATTCATCCACATCTACATCCATCAACACAAACTACAGGTATGCATATGTTTTGTAATGCACATAGAAAATGAAAACGGCATGTATGTTACCAAAGCATAGCAAGTACACAGATTGCATGCACATGAACAGGGTGCCTGCCACTTGCCCTGCATAACCTACTCAATATTCATACTCTCATTTGTACCATCTCCTCACATCAACTGACAGTTACTTACAATGCTGTTTACTTTCACAGTTTTCTTGTACTGCCCACAGCTGTAAACACATATTTCAATTTCTGCAGCATTGCCTGTGATTGTTTTATAAAAAAAAAACAACATTGGGAACATTTGCACAGCACATTCAAGTGCCAGATCCTGTGTGAAATGTCCAGAATGTACACAAAAAAGGAAACTGCATGTATGTTAGGAAAGCATGGCAAGTACACACATTGCACAATTGACAAAATGCACCATTAGGGGGAAAGCAAAGAAATGCATGTGTACATTAGAAGCAGTGCTATCTGTAAATTTGGATAAATACATGAAACAACAGAAAAGGATTTCTGTACTCATGTAGCAAATATCTTTGTGTGAGAAAGTTAACAAAATTCTACATACGTCAACATTCTCCTTTCCAATCTATACATCTTTTCTTTCTGCCCTTTTTCTTACTCTCCTATTACTTGCACTAATGTTATGCCATCTGTCTTTCACACCCCAAAGGTGGGCACCCACAGGTCTAATGCCACCGCCCTCTCTGGTCCCGGTCCACTCCCCACACATAGATCCCCACTCACTCATGCAGGGCGGCAGAAACAGCAACATGACAGGCAGCGCGCATGAAAACAGCCTGTTGGATATGGGCATGTTAACCTTTTTGCATCCATTTCGTCAGTGGCAACTACCTTGGCATCTCGCAACTGGTCGGCGGAACCGCTGGACCCTCCTGCTGCATCATCACGTGACCCGGAAGGCCCGGCCGACTGTTGTTACTTCGGATCACGTGACAAGGAAGCATGTGGGATCACGCATCATGTGACACGGTCACCTGATGAGCCTCCATCCATTCAAATACTACGAGGGAACGCTCGTTCAGTGCTTCACAGCTGACTTGTTTCGGCACTGTTTGGCGTTCCTGTTACTACGATCACGGTATTGAATCACGGACTGTTTTTTCGGACTTCTTCTTGTCAAGCCCCTGGTTATCGATCTGCTTTGCTGGTTACCAGACTTTTGGACTGCTTCTGGCTTCCTTTGGATCACCCTTGAATTTGGCGTATTCATCTGGTCTAGACCTCGGAACTTCTATCAGATTGCCTATGGATCTCCCCACGCTCTGCAACACCTGACCTTGTCATTCCGGCTCACGCAGGTATTCTGGTGCAAGTCCATCCGGATTGCCATCCAGTGTGCTACCTCACCTGTTGCTGCCAGTTACACCCTGTCTCTGCACAGAACACCTCCCATCCTGTCTGTACTACTTAGGGCTTGGGCCCCTCCACCTTGGTAAGCCCTTTAGTATTAAGTTACATTGTGAACCTCTCCAGTTTTCCTTGTCATTGTACTTACCCATTGCTTGCTTTACAGCGGTCGGGGGGTTTCCGGTGTTCCTGGTTCCTGGCATTTACGGCACTCAAAACCTGTGGCCTCAAGGATCTATCAGGGAGTTATTGTTTATCTCCCTGTACAGTACTTGGGGACAGAGGCCCCATAATCTTCACGACCATCAAGATATAACAACTAATCCATTTCCATAGCAAGTAGTGCAACAACATCTAACTCACTTCAAAAATGCAACCCCATCGGGCACAGTTATCACTGCAGCATTGGCCCTCATACAACAATGCTAACACTCCCAAGTCCGTACTCATATGCAGTGCTGTACAATTGCACACACACACACTAAATCTTCCTGCTAACAAATCCTTCTTCAATTTAAAATAATGTGTTCTCCTACTGCCATTACTATACCATTAACACACATACCTACTAACTTCCTTCTTGTGCAATTTCCGTGAAGAACCGCCTCCTAAAAGCTAGTGACGTCTCTGCTGGAAGATAAAATCTAGAAGAAACCTACTCTTCACATCCATCAAAGTAAGCCCAGTACTATTGTAGTGTTTTGCCTGTTACTCAAACAGTACAGTGTTGTTGTACTGTGGCCTAGACAATTTCATCCAACCCCACAGCACTCACTTCACACTTACTCATTGCACCTTGCCAGGTCCACTGTTCCTATTGTCATCAGAACACCAGCATGTTAATACCCACTAGTTTTATAAAACATTTTAATGTCCTTACTTCTTCAAGCACATTACACTGTCATACACACTGAAGCAAACCTTTCCCACAAGAACACACACACATAATAGTACAACCTTCCCAACCAAAAGTAACAGCCCTTTGCACAATCACAATCCTCTGTGTATACCTACCCTCTTATTCAGACACTCATGCATAGTAAACACAAATACATTGCACAACTTCCAAACCCACACTTTCCTTTTTTCTCCAACAGACACAAGACAATGCCTATCAAATGTAACTCTGTGGGAAGCAGTGCAGAAATAGAGCAGATAAAACTTAAACCATACAAAATGGCCACCCACCTCTAGCAGACTTTGTATAAAAAATTCAAATAAAACAGATAATACAGTCACTGAGCACAACAGAACCAGGTAGCAGGAAAACAGGTGTGACTTATCTTCCAAAATGTAAAACTAAAACTAAATGTATTAAGAAGAATGCAACTACCAGTAGTGCTAACACTACATCTACCAGCGTTAACATCGCCATAATTAAGAATTCCCAAAAATTAATTTTCCAAAAAATGTTCTACCATAGAATCCTTAAGAACCTTCTAAAAACAGGGGAGAAATCATGCTCAGCCCATAAAACGTACAGCAGAAAACCGATCCTGGAAGCTCTCATAGACAGTCCAATCCTCCTCAAAAAGAAATTATTTATATTAATTTTAAACAGAATGAAACCACTAACAAAATTAATTAGTAAACTAAAAAAAAGTACTTTGCAACACACGCAATATTAACATAGATGCCTTTGCAAACGTCTGTGCAGGTGAGTGGATTCACACAACCAGCACAGTGCCATATGTCAATGAAAAGGCATACAAACAAGAGCAAACAAACCCAATTGCAGTACATAGCAGTGGCCGAGGGTATGAAATGGTAGACAGTACCATTATGGCAGAAGAAATGCTGATTGCAAGAATATCCCCAACAAACCTGCAATCAACTCTCCATTCCACCTAACAAATCTGTCACTTCTACAAATGGCCATGCACCTCAATTTATAACGTACAAAAACAATCCTTCAAAGCTTTGCAGCAGTTCCTCAATCAGTATGTGAAAGTCAAAGACACATTCAAAATTTAAATATTACAAACCATGGACTCCTGTCCATTGCGCAAATACACAAGACTACAAGGACATTCATAAGCCTGCATTTCAGGGCCTGCTTTCAAAAGCACCTTCCACCACATGAAAATGTTAGCAACACACCATTCTACTATACAACATCTCATTCAGAGACTGGACTATGCAAAAAGTCCTGCTTTAGCACTGGAGCATTTAAATCACATTGTCCTACATCGTACAGCCAAAGAACTGCTGGAAGAAATAGACAACATCCAGAGCAAATATTTTGGAAGTGAAGAGCACTTACACAATCCAGTAACTTTAGAAAACAGTAGCAACAACCTTGCAGATGCCAAACTTCTAATACACAAATACAAAAACGAAATTGCAAAGTTTAAAAGCACATATGCTGAGGTACCAAACCAAGTATGTATGTGTTGTTGCAGAACTTTTTATACAAAGAGCACCAAAACTGGAGATATAATGTACAAAATAGAAGACAAAGAGGAATCCCAATAGTTCCAATTAGCTCTCTATCTTACAATCCCACCACCAAGACATTTTGAAAAACAATGTATTGGACACATACTACCCAAAACAGGAATACCACTTTGTAAACCATGTGCCTATATCACATAGCCAAAAACCTTTAATACAAAAATAATATTAAACCAGATGAGAATAAAGGTAAATACATAGTCAAAAGTTATGAAGCTTTCATTAAAAATTCTGCTACATAGAGAACTTTTCTACATGTCCCTACTGCAACCTTTTAAACCATGAAGAAGATTTATTAGACACCCATGCACCTATGAATAAGTTTTCAATGCAAGGGAAAACACTATTACAGATATACACTTTAAACAGTACAAACACATGTTGGACAATGAACGCCAAAAAGAAGAAGAACATCAAGCACAATTAAATGTAGACACTCCTGAGAGCAGTCAACCTTCTCTTACAGTTAGCTAAGAACTACTTGGAGAGCTACTCATAGTAAATGAGGCAGAATTAGCCATGACTGAAATAGAAAACACCATGTGTCAATATGAGCAACCTGAAGAAAACTTTGCTCTACTGAAATCAATATGGAATGATGAACAGAAGAAACTAAAGAAAGTGAATATGGTGTTCTGTACGAAACTAAAACTTGTACTCCTGTATGTAAGTGGCCAAGCTGGTTCAGGCAAAACATTCTTAATAAAAATCATCAGCAAGTTTCTCCAACAATTGACAACCAACAAGCTTTCAGGTGTTCTAACTGCCCCCACAGGTTCAGCAGCCTACAGCATAGGTGGTGTTACTTTACACAGATTGCTATTCCTTCCAGTAGAACACCAAAACAAATTAGACTGCTACAAACTTTCAGCAGAAGCTGCTATGGAGCTACGCAGAGTTTCGAAACAAATGAAAATGCCCCTTGTAGATGAGGTAAGCATGGTCTACAACCTAATATTGGCATTGATTCACTGCAGATTGCAAGAGGCCTTTAAAACGGACTACGAAGAACTCTTTGGAGGAAACATGTTATTGTTTTCAGAGATCTTCTTCAATTAAAACCTAAGGACACAAACTGTGCCATAAAACACTTGGCAGCATAGGAAATGTAACTCTCTGGCAACATTTCCAATACAGAGAATTAGCTGAAAACATGTGTCAGTCTGTAGAGCTCACCTATGCTAACATTTTGAAAAGCATTCAGATTGCAGTGTTTTCTAAGGAAGCACACTCTATCTTAAATAGCAGACAAATCCATGAGCTATACGTTCATAACACATCTGATACTGATGTCAAGGAACAAATAGCACACAGAAATATAAAATATATGTCCTTAATGCCAACCCTAGCAAGCTGTGGACAATTCAACGAAACAATGTTGAAAAAAGAAATGCAACCAATAGTGCAAATTTACTCCAGAGACAAACTGGACATGCACGGTATGACCTTACCTATGTGTCAACAAGCCACAGCACGACTAAATAGCTCAGAAAACAAACTTTATCTCCAACACAGTTTAGTTAATGGAGCACTTGGTATAGTTGTTGGCTTCCAGACATTCCCACATGACAACAGCATTCAGTTTGTTAACATCCACTTTGACAAAGTTAAAAGGATAAGATGCTCAACAGCCTGATTCCTTCTTTTCAAAGACATGTATGTACGCAGAGAACAGTTTTCACTATCTCTTGCATACGAAGTCACTATTCATAAATCGCAAGGTCTAACCCTAGATCAAGCATTGATTGACTTTGGCAGCACAGTCTTGAAAGAAGGCATGATTTACATAGTACTCATGCTTACGTACACTTGAAGGGCTGTTTCTAGTCAATGTTGATGCAAGCAAAGTCAAAGCTGACATTCCTTGCATCGTAGAGTACAACAGACTACGTGCAATCTACACACCGCATCTCAAAATTGACCCTGTTCCTCAAAAAGGCAAACTTTGCAAAAGAAAACTAGTGCAAACACAACTTATGTTTGATTTCCCAACAGTACCACCAAAGAAATTGAAGCAGCTGCTATTCCATCAATTACCACAACCACAGAAGGATGTACTGAAAAGGCAAATACAGTAAACCCTTCTGTGGTTTCCCTCAGAGAATACGAGATAGCTCATCCTTTTTTGCACTTCACTTTGTGCGATCCCAGCAAAGCAGGCATCGCACAAAAGTGAAATCCCACCCCCGGGCTATGTGAGGAGGAGGTTCCTTCTCGCAGCCAGGGGGTTGGATTTCCTTCAGTTTCCCATCAGGCTGGGCTTGAGAATGGTCGACCCAAATGGGCGGTGGATGTCCAAGGCCTGGGACATCACCACTGACCATCCTTAAGCTCGGGCTGGGTTGTGTTACACCTTCTCCAACTGGGAAAGCATGGGGAGCCTGCCGAGACTCCCTGAAACCGCCAATTGACTTGTGGATGGTCAACCCACATGAGGGTCAGCCACCCAAGGCCAGGGACAATACCCCCAACTAGCCTTGAGCTCTGTCTAGGCAGCATTACAGAATTTCCCTCAGAGAAAGGATGGGGACCGTGCCACGGCTCCCTGGGACTGCTGTTGGAATTGTGGATGGTTGACACTTTTTCTTTTCAACCTAGGTATGTGCACCCACTCATATGAGGTACTGTTTTCATACCCAACTGCACAAACAAAGAGAAGTACCTCTTCAGAAAAAGCATGTGGACTTCCATCAAATGTCTCAGACACAGAATTGTCAGGGCCATTCAAATTTTCCAACACAACTGGTGTAAATTGCTATGCAAATGTAGCAATCAATGTTCTATTTCAATTGCCACCAATTGTTAAAAAAATGTACTTAAACAGCGCAGAACAATTGTTTTTGAAAATGCTACTCCTTCATAGAAATGCAGCAAACGGTCCTGACAACTTTTACAGTTTCTCAGGAATTGGACTGCTGTACGGGAATGGTGAGATTCACTATAAATACACAATGTACTTACTGCAAGTGCTGGAAAGCAAAAACATATGTATAAATTAAATCTTCCAGATTTCATACATGTGGAAACATACATGCTCTCTCTGCAGCCATGTGGGATAGGAACAAATCCCCATCAAGCACTTTGTGTATGTATCTATACCTAACTGTGAATCCATTCCATTTCAACAGCTGGTACAAAATGCAAATCATGGCATATTATTTGCTACTTGCAATTCACACTATCGTTCCACCTTAGAGATACAGTCACATAACCAATATGTAATAGTACTGCTTTTATGATACAATGTAGATGGTACAAACAACAAATGCAAGCTTACTAGCTTCACACATGGGCAAGTATCACTTGGCAAGTAAAACCTTCACAACAGTAGGCATAATCTACCACACGGGTGCCACATCCTCTGCAGGTCACTATACTGCATACATTAAAAAGAAATATGGGTGGTTGGAATACAATGATTCTTCCATTAATCTGAAGCAGAGATTACCAGCAAATCTTGGAAATGCCTACTGAATATTCTTGAAACAAAAATGTACTCACTGATCTACAAAAGTAGCATAGCGTACTGCTCAATACCCACCAACAGATATGTAACTGCAAATAAAAATAACCTTCTGCCATGTGAAACTGAAACAACTTAGTATACCCCAACTGGCCCATGAGGACATCAGTTGCGCTGCTAAACTGTTTTTCCCCAATGATTATAGTCACAGAAACAACAACAGCAGAAAGGACACACTCATATTGTTTCCCACATAGTACCTAAAAAGAAACGTACTGAGGATGAGGATCGACAAACCGTTCTCAAAGACCTGTGAAATGACCAACTGTGAGAATAAGGCAACAGCTGTCAAACAATGCCCATCCAATTGCAATAAATACACAACTGCAAGTAACTACACCCATAATACTGCAAAGGCACTTCACAATAGTGAAAAATGGAAATCCGCCAACAAGAATGAACGTGCTTCAAGACATACCCTGCAAAACTGTGAAAATGTAAACAGTTAGAATACACCAACTTGTATCTAACTACAATCATAATACTACAATATTACTTCCCATTACTACACAATTTGAAATCCACCAGCAAAAATGAAAGTTCTTCTGAGGAAACCCTTCAACACTTATTAAGTTTAAACAACCAGAATACACCAACTGTTATCTTACTACACCTGCAGTACTACAGTATTACTTCCAGCAGTCAAACTGCTAAAATCAACTGGTATCTAACTGCAACCATAGTACCACCACTTCCAAAAAGAAAATCATACACTACTTCAATACCTCCTCCTGAAACAGTCCTTATAACAGCAAGACCACATATATATGCACCTTAAACATTTCTGTAACTACTGCCAACGTCAATGAACCAGAGTGTGCCACTTAACAAAACATGTATGTAGACTTTTTTTTTTCAACGCTGCATGGATTTTTTTTTTCCTACAGACCCAATGATTATGCAAACAAACACAGGAACTGAACACATTGCACAGTACATTTGTTTAAAGCATAGTATGTGTATTGTACTAATTATGAGGGTCCACAAAGTGCATACATGTCTGAAATTGAATGCAATATGACATTATGAAGTACGTTCTCTAACATGATATGTTTTCTTTTATCATAGACAATGAAAAAACATTTCTTTCTGTATTTCCACATGCAATAACGACAAAACGTGCCCACAGTGCCACACTTTTCAAATCTGCTATTGTCACTTCAATGGTATTCTGCACTTAGTTAAAAAAAGAGGTACAGTGCCTCAACAATATGCATTCTCAACAATATGTACAGTGAGTATATGATTATTGGTGTCACGCTTCTTTGTAATCAGCAAATTGCATTTCTACACACATATATGTGCAATCTATATGCCAGTGTCATATTATTGACATGCACTCAAGAGTCTAGGGCATGGCCTAACCACCCCAGCATAATATGGCCATGCACCCAAAAATCTGCCCACTGACCACAGCCCACACACGTAAGGCAGTTGCCTGGGGCCCTATCCACTTCATTTCACATACTATTACACTACTTGCACCCACTGAACAGACTCTCATACACCCAATAATCTCAGGACAGTCCAATAAACCAGCTGCCACACACCCTGTCCACTTCTGTACACATACTATTACAGTATTTGCTGCCAGTGGGCAGACTCCTCGGTGCAATGCCTCCAGCCATGCACCCAATTACCTGTCCGTCCTAGTGTAGGCGCTCCCTTGGTAAATAGAAAAGGTCCACATTAATTGGGCATTTTTCTTCCAGGAAGTTAGTGTTATTCCTTTGGTCCTACGATTTAAATCATAAATTTAAATACACTGGGACGGATAGGTAATTAATCTATTCTGTTTTTCCTTTAACACTATTAATTATGTTGCCAGAACAATAATGGAAATACTGATTCTGGCTTTTTTGGTTTTGTCAACAGCTACTTCAACAATCAAAACTCGTTTTTAAATTATAGATTCTCGAACCAGAGAAGAACACAGAGCAATTGCTTGATTACTCTATTTTATGTTCATGACTACTCCTGAAGAAAGTCCCACCACTTGTCTTAGTGGACTGAAACATGTTGAGTGATATCTGGGTTCGATCGGCGGACTCACTTCTGTATTTGGTCCGCAGAGAGCCCTGTGATTGACCCAGAGGGCAACGTAATGTCTGCTAACATCGGACAAGCCCGTTGATTGTATGGTGAAAAGCGTGAGGACCGTCAGATGTTTTGAAACGGTAGCCATGTTGGATTCGCAGACATCCACCGGTGTCCACGGACATCATTGGCCATGGCAACGTGGGACCAACAATGGGGTTAAAGTGGGCATGGCCACCAGGGACTGGCTATGTGGTAAAGTCTTTCTAAAAAGGGATAGGTTTGAATGGGAACAACAATTCTGGTTGTGGCCACAGCCCGAAGTACTGGACAGGATTGCAGCAAACATTTGCAAGGAGCATCAGCAAGGACCTCAAAGCAAGGTTTTGCAAATCTGTCCTGCGTTTTATTTTTTCCAAAGTGTCAACAGGTAAGTACAAACAATTGTGATACACGTTTGGTGCCTGGGCAATACACCTGGCCCTAAGCAAGGACACACGTGTACTTTGATTTGCTTATTGGGGCATGCAGCATGGCTGAAGCCCTAGGTTTGAATGGGAAAAAATATTCTGCTTGCGGCTGAAGCCTGAAGTGCTTCAATGGATTACAACAAACCTGCGCAAGCAGCATCAGCACGGACCTGAAAGCATGCTTTTGCAAATCTATCCTGTGTTTTATTTTCTCCAAAGTGTCCAAATGTAAGTACAAAAAATTGTGATATAAGTTTGGTGCATGGACAGTGGGCCTGGCCCTTGGCAAGGACGATTGCCTACTCTGATTTACTGATTGGGGCATGCAGCATAAATTCTGCTTGCAGATGCAGCCCGAACTGTTGGACGGGATTGCAGCAAACTTGAGTGAGGAGCATCAGCAAAGACCTGAAAGCATGCTTTTGCAAATCTGTCCTGTGTTTTGTTTTTGAAAGTGTCAAAAAGTAAGTACAAAAAATTATGAGTTAAGTTTGCTGCATGGGCAGTGCGTCTGGTCCTCGACAAGGACACATGTCTACTCTGATTGGCCTATTTGGGAATGCGGCCTGGCATGAATTAAGGAAACTGGACATGACTGCAAGCCATGAGCACTGGTCATTGGTACATTACAAGGGTATAGTGGACACTGAACTAGGATGCAGAGTAGGTGCAGTGGATAGCGTGGGTGGTTTGGTGGGTCTGGGGTTATGGTCAAGCCTCATGTCATAGGCAATTCAATAATGAGTTGTATCCTCAACATGCGCTGCTGATAACGACACACATAAGTATTTGTGTGTCATTTGTGATGTCATCTTTGAAGTCCTGGGTTTTAGTCTTAGTAGTATACAGTGGTGACGTGAGCTATGGTTGCTTAGTTTATGATAACTGGAACCTATCTGGGGGTTTTCAGTTTACTTGTGACCATAATGTCCCTTTAACAGCGTTTTTTTACTGAATTTCATAGGTTTTTATTAGTGCAACTTATCCATAACATCCGTTTAACAACGTTTTTTCAATGAATATGTATATATATTACAGGGACTGCGCTAGCAGCCCTGTGGTTATGGTTAAGTTGCTCAACCCATAGAACAAGCACTTTTTGGGTGGCTTACAACTTGCCCTCCCCTGGACGAGTCCTTACAAAACTTTGCAAAAAAAGTAAATGGCCCCGCCAGATTGATTCTGTGAAGTTTGGTGAGGTTTCATCAAGGGAGGGGGGGTGCAATGGAAAACAATGTTTGCTCACACCTACAGCCCAAAGCGCTGGACTGATGTTCACCAAATTTGCAGCAGGAGTGGGGACTTGGTCCCAAAAGCTTACTTTTGTAAATTTGGTGTAAATTCGTCCAGTTGTTTTTTTTAAATTGACCAAAAAGTAGGTACAAAATAATTAGTTATATTTGGGTTTGGTCCGCTGACTTATTTCCCTGTTTGGTCTGCGGACGGGGCTCTGATTGGCCCAGCGGGCATATTGATGTCCGCGGACATCGAACGAGACAGCTGATTGGATGGTGAAAAGCGTGAGGTGCGTCATATTTTTGTGGAAATGCCTGCCATGCAGGATTCACGGACAGCACCTTTGTCCGCGAACATCGTGGTAAAAACATAAGAAGCACAACATTGCACTTGTCAAACTAATCAAACCATGTCTGGGGGGGTTAGAGGTGATGAGGATGAGATGGGATATGGCGATAAAAAGACAAAAAATGTACATGTTTCTTCTACATTGTCTGTGAAGATACCAGTGCATCCCTTTGATGTTGTGTATTACAAGGTTGGTTAAAATCCATTTTTGAATGGCTTATAACTTTGGCACCACTCAATGAAACTGCAAACAATTTTCAGGGTAATTCATAGAATTTCGCAGAAAAGTGTCGCAAGCGGCTGGCGCAGAGTGTCCGCGTGCGATTGTCTGCGCCAGGCACGTGCGCTAAAACCGATTTCCGCGCACAGCGTATTCATGGATTTTAGGCTCCCAAACCAGCCGTGGCGCAGAGTATCGCAGCGACCCTGCAGCAGCGCCAGTAACGCCCCAAGAACACCCTTGCACAAGGAAAAGCCATCAAAATCGCAAAATCATCGCAAAGGGCTGCGCTAACCCTGGACCAGTTTACAGGGCTGCCAAACAAGGAACGCAAAGCGGGTAACGTGCATATCAGGGGTACGCGTGAAGTTATACACGCGATTAGCCAGGGTACGTGTATTACAGGGGTACGCGGGAAGTTGAACACGCGATTGGCCGGGTACGTGTATTACAGGGGTGCGCGGGAAGTTTTACACGCGATTTCAGCAGGGTACGTGTATTTCAGGGGTGCGCGGGAAGTTCCACACGCGAATAGCCTGGGCGCGTGTATTTCAGGGGTGCGCGGGAAGTTTTACACGCGATTTCAGCAGGGTACGTGTATTTCAGGGGTGCGCGGGAAGTTCCACACGCGAATAGCCTGGGCGCGTGTATTTCAGGGGTGCGCGGGAAGTTTTACACGCGATTTCAGTAGGGTACGTGTATTTCAGGGGTGCGCGGGAAGTTCCACACGCGAATAGCCTGGGCGCGTGTATTTCAGGGGTGCGCGGGAAGTTTTACACGTGATTTCAGCAGGGTACGTGTATTTCAGGGGTGCGCGGGAAGTTCCACACGCGAATATCCTGGGCGCGTGTATTTCAGGGGTGCGCGGGAAGTTCCACACGCGAATAGCCTGGGCGCGTGTATTTCAGGGGTGCGCGGGAAGTTCCACATGCGAATAGCCTGGGCACGTGTATTTCAGGGGTGAGCGGGAAGTTTTACACGCAAGTTCAGCAGGGTACGTGTATTTCAGGGGTGCGCGGGAAGTTCCACACGTGAATAGCATGGGCGCGTGTATTTCAGGGGTGCGCGGGAAGTTTTACATGCGATTTCAGCAGGGTACGTGTATTTCAGGGGTGCGCGGGAAGTTCCACACACGAATAGCCTGGGCGCGTGTATTTCAGGGGTGCGCGGGAAGTTTCACACGCGATTTCAGCAGGGTACGTGTATTTCAGGGGTGCGCGGGAAGTTCCACACGCGAATAGCCTGGGCGCGTGTATTTCAGGGGTGCGCGGGAAGTTCCACACGCGAATAGCCTGGGCGCGTGTACTTCAGGGGTGCGCGGGAAGTTTTACACGCGATTTCAGCAGGATACGTGTATTTCAGGGGTGCGCGGGAAGTTCCACACGCGAATAGCCTGGGCGCGTGTATTTCAGAGGTGCGCGGGAAGTTTCACACGCGATTTCAGCAGGGTACGTGTATTTCAGGGGTTCGCGGGAAGTTCCACACGCGATACCAGCAGGGAATGTGTATTTCAGGGGTTCTGGGGAGTACTACACGTGAATTGGCCGTGTGGGTCCTCCCAGGTGTATGCTCCACAACCTCCACGGCCCCTGCAGGCAGCCCACACCACGGGGGACTACCCTGCACCCCTGCTCATGTCCCGCAGGCAGCACATCCACCATGGGCATGCCCCCCAGCCAACCCACATGTCACCTTGCACTACTGATCAACAATGCATGTCTCCCACCACCCCCACCCCCCAGCAGTGCAGGGGCAGCCTCCACTAGGCCCCCACCCATGTCTCCCACCACCCCCACCCCCCAGCAGTGCAGGGGCAGCAGGCAGTCAGGCAGCAGCAGATGGCAGGTGGGAGTGTGCTCGGGGCTCTGGGGGGCAGTAGTTCGGCCTTCTGGGCAGGAGCGTGGTCTTCCGTGTGCTTACGCGTGGCCAGCTTGGCACGGAGTGATTTGGCACGTGAAAATCCTGCACGTCAGCGTGAAAACCGAGGAAAGGCCCTTAGCGCGTAAGCGCGTCAGCACGCATGCGCGATTCTATTGGACCAAAGGCCCTCAGCGCGTAAGCGGGTCTGTGACGTGACCCGCACGGGTGTTTCCCACACAGCACGCGATGACAGAGCACACGAGGAAAGACTGCACGTCAGAGTGTCATCGCGTGTGATTGGTGGAAATGGCCCTACACGCAGAAGTGACAAAGCCTGTAATTGGTGGAAATGGCCCTAGCGCGTACACGCCGCGTAAGTGACGCTGGACGTGTGGGCCTGTATAAAAGGTACGCGTAGAACACCATTTCCTTGTACGTGCTTTTCGTGGAAAGCGAGTGGGTGAATTCTGTACTTCTTGTCGTTTCACACGCGATTTACTTCACGGCGTTTCAAGTTCGTATTCCCTGTTAGCTCTGGCAGCTTTTTCTCTTTTTTCTCTTTTACTGGTTTACCTGGGCCTGTTCCCTCAAACAGTGTTCCCTTCTACTGTTGTCCTGTCTCCTCAGACAGCGTACAAATCTTCTTTTGGCGGGGGTGTTGCCAACCAAACGCGCTCCTTTTTCACGCTCTTTTACCTGGCAGACGGTGAGTCACGCACGTATCTAACATCTGTGCTTGCCCCGTGTGTAGCCTACCCCTTCAGAGGTCATTCTAGGCTGCGTGTGACACGCATACGTTCATTCTTGTGTTACTGGGTGCCACAGCATAGTGCAGGTTTTTCTTTCTGCACACGTGGTCTAGGAGGGGTTGCGTGCACGTCATCTCCCATTTTTGGGGCTCCTGTGCGTAGCGTGACCCGTCATCTTTCCCCAGGGGTTACAATCAGCCTTGCAAGAGCACTAGGGTACAATTACCATCTGGTACCCAACCCCTTTGACCCCCAATTGCCCAGGACAATAGTTTACAGCCACTCCCATACGCACATTAACATCAGTGCCATGGCTGGGAGGCGAGGATTCCGTAAGGGTGGCAAAGGTGGAAGAGCCACAAGTGGTGGCCGTGGTGGATCCGGTAGGGGACGTGGTCGTTACTTGCAGGGTGAGCCTGTCCCCCCATGTGTGGAGGACCAGTCAAGGGCACCCAGAATCCCCCCCCCCACCCCTCCCGTTGAGGCTGATGTGGCTGACACCATCCATGCTCAGCCCTTGTTGGACCAGCCCATTGTGGCACCAGACCTGGCTGACTCCATGGCTGACTTCCAGGTCAGCAGGCCTATGACACGTGCGCTGGTGCATGTTGATGTCACCATGCCACGTGCATCTGGGGCAGCAAGGTCATCTGCTGCACCAAGTAGGCAGGGCGGAGAGGCTGCAGGGGCAGCTGCGGCTCCATCCACCCCAGCCCTCACACACCCAGCCCGGACAGTGTCGGTCCTAGTCCATGCTGCTGACATTCCCCCTGACACCATCACACAAGAGCCAATGCCTGCACCAACTCCCATGCTGAGTGTGCAATCCCACACTCCTGATACAGAGTCCACCAGGGCTCCTGCCCCTAGTGTCCAGAGCGGCGCAGGACACTCAGGATCACCACCACCTTCCAAGCGGAAGAGGAAGAGTGCTCGTCCGGCACAGGCTGATGCCCCAGACACGGCTACACAGTCCGGCCCATCCAGGAAGCCCAGCTTCATGGATGACGAACTGAATGCACTTGTCGAGTATGTGTCCGCACATGACAACGAGATGGTCATTGTTGCAGGATCCAAGACCACACCTGCACAACGCCAGGCACACTGGCAGACCGTTGCGGACATCGTAAGTGCCCTTGGAATCGTGAGGCGCACAGCCAATGATTGCTATAAGCGCTGGAATGACCTAAAGCGCAGGGCAAAGAGTAAGCTGGCCTCAAGTCATGCCGCAACTCTAGTGACTGGAGGTGGGTCTCCAGTAGTAGACATGGAACTCACTCCACATGAGTCAGTCGCTGGGACCTACGTCACGGAGGAACAGATCCAAGGCGTGGGAGATTTGGCTGATTACGAGGCATTGTCCGGTGAGTGCACATGCATGTGTGTGTCATCCATGTGCATGGTGTGTGTGAGGGCTTCTGTTTGTGTGACAGGTGAGAGTGTGTGCGCCTGAGTCGTATGGGTCAGCCATGTGCTTCATGCAATACATCCTGCGAAGCTGCATTTGGCCATAGCAGTATCCCTTCTGCCAACAGTAGACATCTAGCCCAACTGCACGCCAGTTGCCCTTGAAGTGTCACCTTGCCACAACATTGTTGTTTGATTTTTCACTGTTCATTTAGTCAGATTGTTTGCATTCCACCAATTTTACTAGGCATGTCGCAGTCCTCTAGTCACATGTCTGACATGGCTATGGTAAAGTGGAGTGACTTTGTTACCTGGATATCATTTGTTCAAACATGTCCCTGTGCAATTGCACCATTTCGGACTGGCAGCTCCAGGTGAAGAATCTGACCTGTTTGAATTAGAAAAGCTATTACATGCGGGAACTGGACTGAATGAATGGGTGCTGCCCTCCTCTCCATCGTCACTCAATAGCAATGGTACATGCCATCTGTGTGATGGCATGTGTGTTTCACCTGCCAATCACAGGCCAATGTGTGATGCCACTGCCAGGCAGCATGCAGAAAATGTGTTCATCTTCCATCTTGGTGTCATCAGTGTGTGCCATTTGCCTGCCCTTCATACGCAGTGAGGGTGCATGCATGGGAGGGTTTTAGTCATGTGGGACATGTGTCAAACAAGTACTGGTTCTCTTGCTTCTCAGCCCTCATTGTGTGCCATGGTGCTAATGCCTGTTTCCATTTCTTTGTTTTTATGTCTTTGCAGGGGAAGACGCACCTGATACTGCTGGAGTTGTGGAGATGGTGCAGACCCAGGAGGGGTCCGAGGGCCGACCAACCACCAGTGAGGGACGTGGTGTGGTGGTGGGTGAGAACCCACAAGTGCTGCAGGTCCTGCTCTCAAGGGGTGTCTCTGGCTGCACCTCCCCCGAGCTGTACTCAGGTGTTGATTCGGATGAGACCTACGTGCCGTCGCAGGTGAGTGTTCCAGGGAGGGATTCTGTTCTGTCTCACCCACCTGCACCAGGGTCAGAACCCTCAATGGGGATGTCAGTGTTGGCAGCTACGCCTTTGGTGGTTACGGATGCAGGGTCACACTCCGCGACATCTGATCCTGTTCCTGGGCCAGCAGATCAGAGGGGGAATGCAGTCCTGCAGCCTCAGGCAGTGCCGGCACAGCAAGGCGCAGTTCGCCTTGCCCCAGACAGGTGTGGTGCCCGCCGACATGGTGGCCGTACGCCACCTGGCAATACCGCATGGGAGCAATCCATTTACGGTATGGCAACCCAACAGGCAGCATCATCCGAGATGATGGCTCAGGCCATGGATAGGGTGGCCACTTCCATTGTCCCCCCTGAAAGGCTAATGGAGCGACTAGAGCAGGCAACCGACTCCATCTGCCAGTCACACAGGGAGGACATGCTGGGGTCCAACAGGGACAGGCGGGCGGCACTGGCGACTCTGCAGGAGGCCATCTCCATTGAGTCCCAGGGCCACAGGGAAGCCCTGAGGCAGGAGCTCCTTCATCTCAGGACGACTCTTGTTGAGCTTGAGGCTTCAACACACCAAAGGACAGAACAGCAGCTGGAGCGTCTCACCCGTACGCTCTCAGCTGAGATGCAGGCAACGAGGGCGGAGGTCCGGGCATCCCGTGAGTTGTTGCATGGGGACCTCCGCACACTCATCCTCCAGAACCAGACCTACCACACCCGCATGCTTGCAGCCATTGAGGAGCAGACTAGGGCCTTGCGTGGGCTGCCTCCCATAGTGAAACCACCTCCGGATGCAGCTGCACAGGGTGATAATAGCGACAGCAGTGATACTCCCACAATAGGGTAGCCGTGTGGGCCATGAGCCCATGGATGTGTTTTTTTTCCCCAGGATCCACGCAGGTGGTTTCTGGTGTGCATCCTGTCCTCGGACCTCCTGGGTGGCCTCCCCAACCCCCCCGGGCCCTTCAATGGCCATTTTTTATTTTTTTTTATTTTTATTTTTATTTTTATTTTGATTTATTTTATTCCCAATTTTTTTGGGATGATTTGTTGGCTTCCGTGGTTCCTGTGGGCATACGCTGCATTGTGGCTGGGCCCATGCAGGCTTGTAATGTATTTGGTTCAGATGCTTGGGTTTGAGTCACACACACCCCTTCTGCTTCCCGTTTCCATGGGCTTGCAAAGGGTGTGCCCAAGTGACAGTGAATTACACGGTGACGTTGGACTCCCATGAGCTGTGTGGGCAGTCTGTAGTCAATACTGTGTATACATTCCTAGTGCATATTGCTGTTGTGTTGTACACTGCATGTTGCATTGATGTGTAACTCATCTTCTGTGTCTACCTCTCAATTTGCAGGTCCCTTCCTCATGTCTACACAAGGACCTCTAGTCTGGAGATGTGGTCCATGTTGGCAGCAGTGCACCTACAACTCTACATGGCGCCAACACTGCACAGTTGGTAGTGGTGGGAGTGCAGGCATTTCCAGGTGGTGAGACTACTAATATTTAACATTAGTGATGTCATGTTAATGGTAGTACCTGCTCAAGTTTGTTGTTGGTCCGGCATTACTGTGAGCATTTCAGGTGTTGCAAGTTTATAATAGGGACACTGTACATTGTGACACTAGTGTCATGTTGTGGGGATTACTTTGTTTACCTGCAAATAGCATGACATGGCACGGTGTGTGGTGTGGCGGTGCTGGGGTTGGGTTGGCTGACATGGCACTGTCCTCTTGTTGCATTTTGCAAGTGGGTATTCATTTTAGCTGCTTGAATGTGTAACTTCACAAAACTGCATTGGTGGTGTCTGTGTGGGTAGGGATGCACACATTGTGACACTTCCAGGTGAACAATCTCAGGCTGATATGGTCTTCACGGTTCTTTCTCCAGACATCCAGGATCAGTGTCAGGTTGAGTCATCATTGATTGTCAGATGGAATGTGCCAGGGCAGTGTGCACTCCACAGGGGTGTGATTTCTATGTGAAGTAATTAGCCACTAGCTGTGTACGGGCTGCCTCCCCCCGTGCCCTTTCCCCTCCCATGCGCAGCGGCTGTGCATGTGGTTGGGGATGGGGGGGCACCACCATGTCCACGGCCAGGCCCCGGCGTGTTGCAACGTTGTGCAGGACACATGCTGCCACTATGATCCTGCACACTACTGGGGGAGCGTACAACAGCTGCCCGCCAGAACGGTCAAGGGAGCGAAAGCGTGACTTCAGCACTCCGAATGTGCGCTCCACTATGCCCCGGGTTGTAATGTGGGCTGCGTTATATCTTACCTGGGGTGGCGTGGTGGGGTTCCGAATTGGCGTCATCATGTGGGGGCTGAGAGGGTAGGCACTGTCCCCTGTGGAGGTGGTGATTGGTATCATTGGTGGGGTTGTGACCTTGCTCAGTATCTGACATGCATGCATGTGCAGTGGCATTCATACTCACCAAGCAGCCATGTATCGCCATGCCGCCCAGCTTCTAGGTCCCGGCTTAGGGTGGACATTCGGTAAATGAAGCTGTCGTGGGTTGACCCGGGATAGTTGGCATATACTGAGGTGATGATTCCCTTGGCATTACATACTACCTGCACGTTGATGGAATGCCAGTGCTTGCGGTTCCTATAGATGTGCTCTGATGCCCTGGGGGGACGTAGAGCCACATGGGTGCAGTCGATGGCGCCTAGCACTTTGGGGAATCGTGCCACAGCGTAGAAATCCAGGGCGGCAGCATGCCTTTCTGCAGGGGTTCTGGGCAGGTATATGTGCCTGCGGACTGATGGGCGTGCAGTGATGATGTTCAAGACCTGGTGTAGGCAGCGTGACTGGGTGACCTGTGATACACCACCCACAATGGCACTTGTCCGCTGAAATGATCCAGTGGCTAAGAAGTGCAGTACATTGAGGACCTTCTCCAGGGGGCTGAGTGCTTGGGAGCACACGGTGGGTGATGTGAGGTCATCCTCCCACTCACTCACCAGGTCCAGTATGATGTGTGGTGGAAACCTGTACCTCCCATGCACCTGGTCATCAGGCATCCCGAAAAGGCTGGTTCTGGGTGTGAATATTCTGGCCCTGACTATCCTCCTCCTCCTCCTTTGGTAGGCCACGCCCACTGCTGCTAGGAACGGTTTGTTCATCCTGGGTCTGAGCTTGTAATTTTTTTAGCGCGCAAATTAATGCGTTGCGCATGTTGTAGGCGAGCGTGTGACCCGCGCACCCCTGAAATCCAGTACCCAGTCCAATAGCGTGTGGAAATTCCCGCGCACACCGGGATACTGGTGCGCTGACGTACTTGCGTGTGTAAGTGTCCGCGCACACCTGATATACACGTACATAGGCCAATCGCGTGTACGCGCACTTTTGTCCAATTACACGCGATGACACCCTGACGTGCTGTCCAATTACACGCGATGAGACTCTGCCGTGCTGTCCAATTACACGCGATGAGACTCTGACATGCAGTCTTTCCACGTGTGCTCTGTCATCACGTGCTGTGTGGGAAACACCCGTGCGGGTCACGTCACAGACGCGCTTACGCGCTGAGGGCCTTTGGTCCAATAGAATCGTGTATGCGTGCTGACGCGCTTACGCGCTAAGGGCCTTTCCTCGGTTTTCACGCTGACGTGCAGGATTTTCACGTGCCAAATCACTCCGTACCAAGCTGGCCACGCGTAAGCACACGGAAGACCACGCTCCTGCCCAGTAGGCCGAACTACTGCCCCCCAGAGCCCCGAGCACGCTCCCACCTGCCATCTGCTGCTGCCTGACTGCCTGCTGCCCACGTGCACTGCCATTTGCTGCCTGCACATCAGCCAGGGGTGCTGTTGCTGTGACCACCCCTGCTGGAACCGAAGACTCCCGACTGGAATTCCATCGCTCCACAGCCCAGCCCCAGGACCCAGTTGCCCACCCACTCCTGCCTCTGGGGTTGTCATGTCGGGGCAAACACCATCTGTGACCACTGACAACCCCCGGCCAGAGAGGCAGAGGGGCACCAGCTTCAGTGCCACCGAAGTTGGTGTCCTGGTGGAGCAAGTCCTGGGGCAGTATGATGCCCTCTTCGGAAGTTCCCGCGCCGACAAGGAAGGACGGACTCGGATCTGGACTGACATCGTGACTGCCATCAACGCGGAGGGGGTGGCAGTCCGGGACTTACAACATGTCAGGAAGCGCTGGGAGGACTTCAGGTCCAGGACCCTGAACAAGGCCCGGCACCTCTTGAAGGCAGCGGATGCCAAGGGGCGCCGGGGCCACTTGTCGGAAGAACAGATGGGGTCCTGGAACGCATTTCCCCAGCGCTCCACGTCCAGGTCCTAGAGAAGCAGACCCGTCTGGAGTCGAGCGGTGAGTGTACATGCATCCTGATTGTGAGCAGTGCGTGTGGTGATTATTCGGCATTGTGCCGGTTGCACATCTGTTTGTATGGGGTCGAGTATGGGTGGGGCTGTACAGGGCCGTGGGTCTGACACATGCGAGGGCTGTGATGTGTGAGACATGGATGGTGCTTGTGTGTGTGGGCTTGCATGGCAAATGCAGTTGTGCGTGCACACATGTTTGGATGAATGTGTATGTAAGTAGACATGTCCGTGATGTCAGGCATGTATGTTGTTTTCGGCTGCATGTATGAGCACTGTGTACATGTGCATGTGTGTGTATTTGTCAAGGGTGCAACAGTGATGCAACATGGATGCATGTGACAGCGGTATGTGGAAGCCTGATTGGCAGATGTGACATGGATGCCCGGCTGAACAGTGCAACACTTGGCAGAGGTGTAGACATGCATGCAACTGTGGTGGTGTGTGTACATGTGTGGTGCACTTCCTGTGTTGCATGTGATGTCTGGCTCCCCTTTGGCTGCTGATGCTGTTGTATGTGTAGGGATGGTGGTGGCAGTTGCGATATGGCTGTGGTATGGCTCATGTGTGCGAGTTGCAATGACATGTGTGTTGGGGATTGTGATGACATGTCTGAGGTTTGCCAATGCCCTCATGTGCAACTGTCATGCGTGTATGTGTCCATTGTACAGTGCCCTGATGCCTGTGTTTTGTTTCTCCCTGTCTGCAGCGTCAACTGATGAAGAGGGCGGAGAAGGTGCTGTGGAGCACAGCGGCGGGGATCCGACCACCAGCCGGAGACGCAAGGCCCGGCTCCCCTCCCGTGTTGTCATCTCGTCGGGGAGTGAGGAGTCCAGTGCCGCGTCCCAGGCCGCAGCTGCCGGGAGGAGGTCCAAGAGGCGGAGGTTGCAGTTGGACTCCTCGGCAGCAGAAGGGGCAGCTGGGACCCCACAGGGCCCAACAGGGGAAGATGGCACGGAGTCATCCAGGTTGGTGGGGGGTTTGGTGGAGGAGGGGGCCGTGCAAGCACCAGAGACGGGGTCTGGAGGTGGGGATCCCACTGGTGCTAGTGGTGCAGTGCAGGACCAGGGACAGGAGGCAGCACAGGCGGCCACGGAGGTGCATGTGTGCAATCCTGTCCCCGATCCTGTCCCTGCATCATCTTGCACCAGCAGGGATGCCTACGTCCAGACCCATTTTCAGGCAGGGGATGAGCTGACATCAACTGGCCTTCCTCTGCCTGCGGACGTGTCCATCCAGGTCCGGGTTGAGCCTGTCCTGGCTGGTGTGGCGTTGCGTCAACGGGCCATGCGAGGTGACCTGCAGTCTTTTCATGGAGAGATTGCACGTCATCTCGAATGGCTCGTTGACCACGTCAGCCTGCTGGGACAGGTCACCCAGGCCAGATTCCTCCGTCTGATGGGGCTTGCTCCGACCCCCTCCTCAACTGGACCCCCTACGCGCCAGTCGTCCTCTGTGCCATCTTCCCACCCATCAGTCACCTGGGTGCCCTGTGGAGCTGCCTCTGACGGTGCGGCCAGGCTGGTGGAGGAGGCATCCCTGCCACAGTCGGGAGTCGGAGGTCCAGCAGGGGTGGCCACATCAACAAGTGCACCCCAGCCGGCGGAGGATGTGCAGGCAGCAGGAGGCAGTGCACGGGCAGAGGCAGAGCAGCAGCAGCAGCAACATGGTGGGAGATATGAAGGCTCAGGGCTTTCGACATCGGAGGGGCAGGCATCGGCCGGAGGGCAGGGGGACCCAGGACAGAGAGTGTCTTCCGTGTGGCAGCGGTTGGGCCACGCCATAGGTGCAGAGCGGCGGCGGGCGGAAGAGGCGCGGCTCACAATGTTCAGGGCGGAGAACTCCATGCGGAGGGCCCTGAGGCGGGCCGAGTGCCTCGAGGCAATCCGCAGGGGGTTGGAGGAGGACACGGCGTCGTCCCTGCGGACCCTCGGGGCCATGGAACTGGACCGCCTCTGGGACATCGAACAGGAGTTCGATGATGCCCTGGCCCGGGACACCACGGAGTGAGCCGCTGGACTTGCCCGCCGCCTTTGTATATAGTTCTTTAGTTTTAGGTTTCCTTTCTTTCTTATTATGATTTGGAGTCGACGGACACTGCTCCACTTTTTGTATATAGTTGATTTTTAGGTAGGTTTTTTAGTAGGTTTCCTTTGTTCAGTTGGGCTCATGGACCCTTGGTAGTTTTTTACATAGTTCTTTATTGCATGGAGATTTTTTTACTTTTGACTTTGGGCAAATATTTTTTGGATTCTGATTTGCAGTTTTGTGTTTTTATACGGACATGCAGCTTTTTTTTTCTCATTCACATTGTAGTTTGTTTTCTTTCTTTAGCATTCTTTATTTTTTTCTATACAATTTTGTTTCCATACTTCACTGTGTGGTATCATCTCATTGGTTTCATGCATGTCATGTTGTGTGTTTTCCCATTCAATTGCAACCATTGTGTGTGACGGACATGGGTTCATTAGCTTAATGAACATTGGGGGTGTAACATGTGATTTCCATTTCCATGTGGGTGAATGGGTTACTTGGTAGGGATTTTTGGCTGTGGAGGCTGTCCATTACGCACATGATTGGGGATTGTGAGGACCTGGTGGGGGCTGCCCATGGTGGCAGGGGGGTGGGGGTGGTGGTAGACATGAGTGGGGGCCTGGTGGAGGGTGACCCTGCACTGCTGGGGGGTGGGGGTGGTGGGAGACATGAGTGGGGGCCTGGTGGAGGCTGCCCCTGGTGGCTGGGGGGTGGGGGTGGTGGGAGACATGAGTGGGGGCCTGGTGGAGGCTGCCCCTGCACTGCTGGGGGGTGGGGGTGGTGGGAGACATGAGTGGGGGCCTGGTGGAGGGTGACCCTGGATGCTGGGGGGTGGGGGTGGTGGGAGACATGAGTGGGGGCCTGGTGGAGGGTGACCCTGGATGCTGGGGGGTGGGGGTGGTGGTAGACATGAGTGAGGGCCTGGTGGAGGGTGACCCTGCACTGCTGGGGGGTGGGGGTGGTGGGAGACATGAGTGGGGGCCTGGTGGAGGCTGCCCCTGGTGGCTGGGGGGTGGGGGTGGTGGGAGACATGAGTGGGGGCCTGGTGGAGGCTGCCCCTGCACTGCTGGGGGGTGGGGGTGGTGGGAGACATGAGTGGGGGCCTGGTGGAGGCTGCCCCTGGTGGCTGGGGGGTGGGGGTGGTGGTAGACATGAGTGGGGGCATGGTGGAGGGTGACCCTGCACTGCTGGGGGGTGGGGGTGGTGGGAGACATGAGTGGGGGCCTGGTGGAGGCTGCCCCTGGTGGCTGGGGGGTGGGGGTGGTGGGAAACATGAGTGGGGGCCTGGTGGAGGCTGCCCCTGCACTGCTGGGGGGTGGGGGTGGTGGGAGACATGCGTGGGGGCCTGGTGGAGGCTGCCCCTGGTGGCTGGGGGGTGGGGGTGGTGGGAGACATGAGTGGGGGCCTGGTGGAGGCTGTCCCTGCACTGCTGGGGGGTGGGGGTGGTGGGAGACATGAGTGGGGGCCTGGTGGAGGCTGCCCCTGGTGGCTGGGGGGTGGGGGTGGTGGGAGACGTGAGTGGGGGCCTGGTGGAGGCTGCCCATGGTGGCAGGTGGGTGGGGGTGGTGATAGACATGAGTGGGGGCCTGGTGGAGGCTGCTCCTGGTGGCTGGGGGGTGGGGGTGGTGGGAGACATGAGTGGGGGCCTGGTGGAGGCTGCCCCTGCACTGCTGGGGGGTGGGGGTGGTGTGAGACATGAGTGGGGGCCTGGTGGAGGGTGACCCTGGATGCTGGGGGGTGGGGGTGGTGGTAGACATGAGTGGGGGCCTGGTGGAGGCTGCCCCTGCACTGCTGGGGGGTGGGGGTGGTGGGAGACATGCATTGTTGATCAGTAGTGCAAGGTGACATGTGGGTTGGCTGGGGGGCATGCCCATGGTGGATGGGCTGCCTGCGGGACATGAGCATGGGTGCAGGGTAGTCCCCCGTGGTGTGGGCTGCCTGCAGGGTCCGTGGAGGTTGTGGAGCGTACACCTGGGAGGGCCCACACGGCCAATTCACGTGTGGTACTCCCCAGAACCCCTGAAATACACGTACCCTGCTGAAATCGCGTGTGGAACTTCCCGCGCACCCCTGAAATACACGTACCCTGCTGAAATCGCGTGTGGAACTTCCTGCGCACCCCTGAAATACACGTACCCTGCTGAAATCGCGTGTGGAACTTCCCGCGCACCCCTGAAATACACGTACCCTGCTGAAATCGCGTGTGGAACTTCCCGCGCACCCCTGAAATACACGTACCCTGCTGAAATTGCGTGTGGAACTTCCCGCGCACCCCTGAAATACACGTACCCTGCTCGCACTGGGCCAATCGCGTGTGGAACTTCCCGCGCACCCCTGAAATACACGTACCCTGCTGAAATTGCGTGTGGAACTTCCCGCGCACCCCTGAAATACACGTACCCTGCTGAAATTGCGTGTGGAACTTCCCGCGCACCCCTGAAATACACGTACCCTGCTCGCACTCGGCCAATCGCGTGTGGAACTTCCCGCGCACCCCTGTAATACACGTACCCTGCTGAAATCGCGTGTGGAACTTCCCGCGCACCCCTGAAATACACATACCCTGATGAAATCGCGTGTGGAATTTCCCGCGCACCCCTGAAATACACGTACCCTGCTGAAATCGCGTGTGGAACTTCCCGCGCACCCCTGAATACACGTACCCTGCTGGAATCACATATGGAACTTCCCGCGCACCCCTGAAATACACGTACCCTGCTCGCACTGGGCCAATCGCGTGTGGAACTTCCCGCGCACCCCTGAAATACACGTACCCTGCTGAAATCACGTGTGGAACTTCCCGCGCACCCCTGAAATACACATACCCTGCTGAAATCGCGTGTGGAACTTCCCGCGCACCCCTGAAATACACGTACACTGCTGAAATCGCATGTGGAAATTCCCACGCACCCCTGAAATACACATACCCTGCTCGCACTGGGCCAATCGCATGTGGAACTTCCCGCGCACCCCTGAAATACACGTACCCTGCTCGCACTGGGCCAATCGCATGTGGAACTTCCCACGCACCCCTGAAATACACGTACCCTGCTGAAATCGCGTGTGGAACTTCCCGCGCACCCCTGAAATCCACGTACCCGGCCAAATCGCGTGTGAGACTTCCCGCGCACCCCAGTATACACGCACACGTATTTTTTGTCAGCGGGTGTCCGTGTTTGTGGGTACCCCTTTGCACGTCATTTGTCCTGGAGGGCCACAGTATAGGACATTCATCATGGCAGTATATAGGTGCTATATGTTGGCGCACCTTTTGGCGCACATTATTTACAGCCGCAGAGACGCTACCGCCTGCTTTCTTGTGGCGGTCGTGTTTGTGCCTGTGCGCTGGTTTGATCGTGCGCTTTTTTGCCCTATTCTATTCCATGAATAGGTGTTGTAGGCGAGCGTGTGGGCGTTCCGCGCACTTGTGCCCTGTACTTCCCCCGTGACGCCCACGTTTTGGCAAGTTGTTCCCCATTCCGAGTGTTACGCCCGTGTTCCGCCTACTTTTGTTGCGTGCGCCGCGCTATGTGCGGATTTCGCAGTGGCCTGTTTGATTTTCGCTGTGACCTGGCGCACGCTGTTAGATGGCCTGTGCGCCAACGTGCGCCGCGCACTTTTTTATCGCACATCCGCTGGTTTTCTCGCGCACGGACTTCCATGAATCGATGTGCGCTGCTTTTCGAGCGATTTTCGCACTTGCACTGCGATTTTCGCTATTCCACTGCGATTCGCACGTTTTTGCCCACTTGCGCCACGCTAATTATTCCATGAATCGGCCTGTTTGTATTTTAATTCTAGACCTGACTTTGAATGGTTCTGCAAAGTGTGGTGCTGTTTTGTCAAGAGGGAACATAATTAGAGTGGTGTACCCAAATATTTTAAAGGCTTATAAATGTGATGCCATTTGACAAATCTGCACATCAGTTTGCAAACAGATTGTAGACCTAGATATGAGTGTTTTGCAAGGTTTGGTGGTATTATGTCAAGAGGGGGCAAAACTAGAGGGGGGTCTCAACATTAGTAGATGGCTTATAACTATGTTGCCTTTTTACGAATGTGGACTAAAGTTTCCATAAAGATTATAGAGCCAACATTGAATGTTTATACAAAGTCTAAATGGATTTTGTTAAGTGGGGGCTAAGTTATTTGACTATTGTGTGCACGTACATTTTGACACTTTTGAAAAAATAACACATGGGAGGATTTGCAGCAACCTCGTGTGACAAGCTTTGGCAAGCACCTGAAAGCATGGTTTTGCAATTGTGTTAGTTTTTTTTTTTTTTTAAAGTCTCATAATGTAGGTTAAAAAGTAGTGACATATCTTTGGTGACTGAACTATATAGCCTGTGGCCATGGGCAGTGGCCAGATTGCCCGGGTCATGGCCTAAGGCCATTCTTGCTGCTGGCCATGACCATGGAGGACCAGCAATGGGGGTTAAAGTGGTCGTGGCCACCAGGGACCGGCTATGTGTTCATGTTTTTTGAAATTGGGATCGAATTGAATGGGGAAAAAATTTGCTCCTGGGTACAGGTTGAAGTGCTGGATGGGATTGCATCAATATGCACAAGGAGGGTCAGCAAGAACCTGAAAGCATGGTTTTGCAAATATGTCATGTGTTTTATTTTATTCAAAAGTTTAAAATGTAAGTAGACAACACAGCGATATACATTTGGTGACTGGGCAATGGGCCTGGCAGTCAGCAAGGAGAAATGTGTACTGTAATTTGCTTATTGGGGCATGCGGTATGGCCGAAGCAGTAGGTTTGAATGGGAAAACATATTTTGCTTGTGGTTACAGTCTAAATTGTTGGACAACATTACAGCAAACCTGTTCAATGAACATTAGCAAGGACCTGCAGGCATATTTAAAAAAAAAAATATGTGTTATGATTTATGTTTCCAAAGTGTAAGAATGTAAGTAGAAACACTAGTGATATACATTTGGTGTGTGGGTAGTGGGCCTGGCCCCTGGCAAACGCAAAAGTTAACTCTGATTTGCCTATTGGGGAATGCAGCATGACCCAAGCCTATGCACCAAGCCTATGCCCCATGAATCTAGAGACTGGCCATGGCTCCAAGTCATGAGCACTGGCCATTGGTTACATTATTTGGGTATAGTGGACACTGAGATAGGATGCAGGGTAGGTGCAGTGAATGATAGGGGTGCTTTGGTTTGGCTGTGGTCATGGTGGAGCTCATGCTGAAGGCAATGAAATGATGATTTCCATCCCCAGCATTCGCTGCTGATAACAACAGACATATGTATGTGTTTCTTAATGCAGGATTTTAGTTCTTTCATATATTTGAAAAGAGGAATTATTAATAACTTAAATAGAGTTATGTAACTCCATGAAACATTTTGAGTTATAAAAACCTATTAAATTGACAGAAATAATCTTCTTAAGGGATGCTACGGTTAAGATGCATCCCACCCTTGGGACTCCTCTGCTCCAGTAGTTAGCCAGTGGCATACCTTGGCATTTGCCTCCTGGGTTCTCATGAGCACTTGCCCATTCGTACTGTCCCTTCTATGTATGCACTACTCTCACTGCACAATGCATATGTGCATTTATAGGAGCACTGTGGGTTTTTTTTTAAGTAAGGGAAATGCAGATGCAAAAGATTTGTGCAAGATTCAGTGGAAGTTGGTGTGTGGAAGCTTATTATGGCCATAGGGTTATATATATACCGTTTTTGGAAGTGAATGGTGGATGAATGTTTGACTGTTTGAAAGCAGGCATTGAGGAAGAGTTACAAATATAAAATTAAAAAGGGTAGAAAGGCTATCCTGTGTGATGGTGTCCATGTGCCATCCGGTTCTGTTAATGATACATGGCATGGAAAGGGGACTGTGGAGACCATGGATAGTTATAAAAGTACAGCAATTATGGTTATTACTGTATGCTAGAAAAAAGGATATGGGACGCAACATTGTTTCTGTGCTTTTATATTTTTCTCTAATATACCATTGTCCATTAGCACCCTGGGCACGGGTGCCAGCCAATCAGGTGGCTAAAAATGTGGGCTTGAACCACCGGTACAAGCCTGTGTTCCAAGCCACCTGATGGCCTGCTCTGCTCGCCGCAATCTTTGCCCCCAACCTCTGTCCCATTTTTTCTTCACTCCACCCCCCTACTTACCTTATATCTGGTGGTGACAGCTGCTGGTGCCGCATTTGCTCCTTCTCTTCTCCTCCTGCAGGCAGCCATCGAAAGGGAAGAGGGGCTCCGCACAGAGCCCTGCCTTCCCTTTCCATGGTAGCCATCTTGGAAAAGGATTTTCCTTTCTATAGTGGGATGCCGTGCGCGTCCCGCTGTAGGAAGGAAACTGCTTTTATTTAGCAACATGGGCTACCATTTTGGCAACCTAGGGTGCGAATGGCTTTCATCCCCCATTGCAGGAGCTGTAATGGGGGATAAAGGCCCAGAGCCCTTGTTATCCGCCCTCGCTTTGCTTGGGCCGATAATTTGGGCTGCCGAGCCGTTAGCCCCATTTCAGCCCCTGGAACGGGGGGTGAACGCCACATTATTCCCATTAGCATAACACAAAATTCTAATAGAAAGGTTGGAGAATCTTATTGAGTCTATATACTTTATTGAGAAATGTAAAGTTGATGGAGTCAATCTATAAGATTATTTTTTTTTAGTTCTATTTTGTAACTGTGAAAGGTTTTTCCTTAAAGCAACCTTTTTTGTAATGTTTTTATTTTTTTGGGATGGTA
This sequence comes from Ambystoma mexicanum, assembly GCF_040938575.1. Classification (NCBI taxonomy): domain Eukaryota; kingdom Metazoa; phylum Chordata; class Amphibia; order Caudata; family Ambystomatidae; genus Ambystoma; species Ambystoma mexicanum. The sequence continues at coordinate 1,118,117,332 of NC_090924.1, forward strand.
ATAGCTGATGCCATTTTTAAAATAAATAGCAGCGTGAGAATGTTCAGAAAGTCTGCAATGGCGTCAGATGTTCGCGGAGGTCGACCCATACAGACAAAGTTGCAAAAAGTGTATAGAAGTGTAAACAAATGATGATAGAAGGTGGGGAATGGCAGAGTTTTAAGGTGGAACTTTGTAAATTGGACAGAAATGTTGCTATATTGGGGTAAGTATGATATTAGTAAGTTGTAGGAAATTAAGGGTGCACTGGTAAAAACCCATGAAATTCAATGAAAAACTTTGTTAAAGGGACATAATGGTCAAGTTACACTAATGAATGGTTAAATTGCACTTATAAAAACCTATGAAGTTCAATGAAAAAATGTTAAAGGGACGTTATGGTTACAAGTAAAACAGAACAACCGCAGACATTCACTAGTTATGGTAAGCTAAGCAACCTTAACTCACACCACCACCGTGCACTGAAAAAACTAACACGCAGGACATGAAAGATGACATCACAAATGTCATTGATGACATCGCATATTACATACATTTTAATAAACAGTCCCTACAAGGGGCTGAGTTTATAATGTTGGAAACAAGATGTTTGGGGTGATTGGAAGAACTGTCATGAACTACTTCACCCCTTTAGTGCTAAGGACAAGCTATCTCGTCCTTAGCATTACGCTTGCAGTGCCAAGGACGAGATAGCTCATCCTTTTTTGCACTTCACTTTGTGCCATTCCAGCAAAGCAGGCATTGTGCAAAAGTGAAATCCAACCCCCAGGCTATATGAGGAGGAGATTCCTTCTCACAGCCCGGGGGTTGGATTTCCTTCAGTTTCACATCAGGCTGGGCTTGAGGATGGTCGACCCACATGGGTGACGGATGTCCAAGGCCTGGGACATCACCCCTGACCACCCTTAAGCTCTGGCTGGGTTGCATTACACCTTCTCCTACTGGGAAAGGATGGGGAGCCTGCCGAGACTCCCTGAAACCACCAATGGACTTGTGGATGATCAACCCACATGAGGGTCAGCCACCCAAGGCCAGGGACATCACCCCAACCAACCTGGAGCTCTGGCTAGGCAGCATTACAGAATTTCCCTCAGAGAAAGGATGGGGACCCTGCCACGGCTCCCTGGGACTGCTGTTGGACTTGTGGGTGGTTGACACTTTTTCTTTTCCACCCAGGTATGTGCACCCACTCATGTGAGTTACTGTTTTCATCTGAACACCTCTAGGAATGTGGGAAGGTAGGGCATGCGTTGTTGGGGGCGTGTTTCAGTAGTTTCCAGGTGGGAAATGTCTGAAAATTGAGATTGATTCGCCCAAGTCAGACCTCTGTGGATTCCTACGGGTTTCTTCTTTTTGGAAATGCATGGGGTTCCCTGTTTTCATTGGTGGCTTCAACACCCTAAGCCCAAATCTGTAGGTCGTCCACAAGAGCAAAATCCAGCAAAATCTGCTCTGCCTAAAGACTTGGGTTTATCAGTGGTTTAGCCTTTTACCTTTCCACCCAGGTAGATGCACCCACACATGTGAGGTACTGTTTTTGTTGGGACACCTGTGGGAATACGGGAAGGTAGGACATGTGTTGTTGGCAGCGTGTTTCGGTAGTTTGGCAGGGGGAAATGTATAAAATTGTGTTTTTTCACCAGATTTAGGACTTTGCTGGGAATTGTGGGTAATACATTCTGGGGCGATTCAGGCAAGTCAGATCTCTGTGGACTCCCACTGGTGTTTTCTTTTTGGAAATGCATGGGGTTCCCTGTTTTCCTTGGTGGCTTTGACACCCTAGGCCCAAATCTGTAGGTTGTCCACAAGATAAAAATCCTGCAAAATCTGCTCTGCCGAAAGACTTGGGGTTACAAGTTGTTTAGCCCTTTCCCTTTGCGCCCAGGTAGGTGTACCCACTCATGTGAGGTACCATTTTTGTTGAGAAACCTCTGGGAACACCGGAAGGTAGAACATGTGTTGTAGCCAGCATGTTTTGGTGGGTTGCCGGTGGGAAATGTCTGAAAATTGTTTTTTTGGGCCACATCTTGGAATTTCCCAGGGATTGTGGGTAATAAATCCTGGTGCAATTCATGCAAGTCAGACCTCTGTGATTTCCCAAGGATGCCTTATTTTCAGAAATGCATGGGGTTCCCAGTTTTCCTTGGTGGATGCGACACCCCAGGCCCATATCTGTAGGTTGTCCACAAGAGAAAATTCCCGCAAAATCTGCTCTGCCGAAAAACTTGGGGTTACCAGTGGTTTAGCCTTTTCTCTTTGCGCCCAGGTAGGTGCACCCACACATGTGAGGTACCGTTGACATCGGGACACCTGTGGGAATGTGGGAAGGTAGGACATTTGTTGTGTTCACTTGGTCGTCATAACATTTTCATACATTTGCTGCTGTACCTTGTCACACAACCATTTCATTTCCCAAATGTGACCTATCTTTAGTCGCTGCTTTAGGCACTATACACTTTTGTAACCTGCACAAGTCAGCTACCCTTCAAATTGTCTCCCAGTGCTCTTTCAAAAATGTATTATGCCATTCCACACCACATTTGTTTTCCTTATTTACACATGCCAAGTACCTCTGTTTGTAATCATGACAATCCTGAATACCATGACTTAATTTTTGGCTTTTGGTTTTGCTTGTTTTGTGAAACATTACAAAAAATATGTGATTTCCTAACTGGCAGAGTCGGGGGAATGTAGCAGAGCATTGCTTTTGTGAAAATTCACAGAAACCATTGCTTTACCGGGCCAACCATGTCTACCACAAATTCTTTATTTCTATAATTTTTCCAATTTTTCCCCAACTATGGACTTTTTCCCTACACAATTGTTGCCTAGTTGTTGCCTGACCTGCACAGATCACCCCTTCCAAAACTTGGAATTTTGTCTACATTTCAGAAATCTATGCCTTTTTGTCTTCCTATTGAGCTTTCCTACTTCCTCTTCCATTCCGTCCATGCATGTCCTATTGGGAAAAAAGGGCAAAATCGCCTACTTCTCACAGAGTGGATGGTAACCATATAAAAATATGTTTTTTTGGTTTTCACTCAGCTATTTTTGAAAGCCTGGAAAACGGCGAATTCAGCACAGCAAACCATTTGTTCCTAGCACTGACAAAAAAAGCCAAAAAAAACAGCTTTCTTTTACATCATTTGATATGCATTTTCTGAAGAAAAAAAAAATGTTCTCTCTTTTTCGTTATTTTCTCTCACCCCCATACAGCAAACTAGGATTTATGACCGGCTACATGTGGGAAGAAAAGGGGCCACATTTGGCCGAGATCTCTCATGTAACAAAAAGGTTTCAAGGGATTGAATGGCAACATACCAAAATCACCAAAAAAGGCCTTGGCACTGGGGTGGGAGGAACCCTTGTCAGTTAAGGGGTTCATGTATTAAAGAATGTTCTCATGTAAACAAATCATTATATGCTAGTGTTGTTGTTAGTAGAGGAACCTAATCATACATACATATAGGCAATGGTTGCAGCATGCACCATATAAGTACAATAGTTTTAATCTGGTATTTTCCGCTAGTAAAATAATAAATGCTACCTTATGAGAGTTTTGAGTAATGTTGAGCATGGAACAAATAGGTAACAATTGAAAACTTACCACACATTAGTGTCAGTAGAAAGAATACATATAGAAATGCACAATGCATTCAAATTAGACGTACATACAGGGAAACTAAAGTATGGAAGAAAGAATAAACAGCACAAAAAAATGACAATAACATTAGAGTTAATCATCATGAATCCAAATTAATTGTGCGTTTGAGGAGAGTTTATTGCCCTATGCATGAGCACTATGAGCTTAGATTAAACTCAAAGGAAAGTACTTTTAGAATATATAACAATGCTAATGTATAGATATATAGCACCTTTTAAATTTTTCAAAATTCTCAGTCAGTGAAAACCATAAACTAGCCTTTTCATGTCAGTAAACAAAAACAAGTGGTCCAGATATGCAATGTCATCAGTGATGACATGTGTGATGTCATCTTTCATGTCCTGGGTTTTAGTCTAAGCAGTGCATATTGGTGGCACGAGTTATGGTTGCTTACCTTACCATAACTGACGAATTTCTGAGGTTTTTTAGTTCTATTTGTAACCATAACGGCCCTTTAACAAAGTTTTCTCATTGAATTTCGTAGGTTTTTATTAGTGCAACTTTGGTGGATTCCATAGAAAACACATGCATGAAAGTCCCATGCAGGTGTTAAACGATGTGCTCTTTTAAGTCAGAGAAGGAAAGAACAACAGAAATGTTACTTCTGTCTTGTGCTCGTTCTCCACTGCCAAACAACACTAGAGTTGTGATCATGAATTGATAAGCTAACAGTTTAAGCCAATGTTGGATGAAGACTAGACACATAAGAGCACAGTGTTTAACTTCTCTTCGTAATTGGGTCTAATAAAGAGAAATTGATCAAACCTGAAATTCTGTAAACTCCAAAAGCTGTCAGGTATTTTTCTTTTATGTAGCTAAATGTCTGTTATGGGCAGCTGGAAGACAATACACAATCAAGGGTACAAGGGAAAACATTAACCTTTATTTGTAAAGCTGAGTTGTACAATGATGGTTATTTAATTATTTATTTAATTCATTTGGGGTGCTTGAGTGCAAACCTACTTTGGGAAGCAACAGAGTACTGACATTGGTTGGTGTTACTCTGCATACATTTGATGCTTACAAGGGAGCAGTCCTTACTGTGTAGCCTGTATTACTGTAATACCAAGTAGGATATCAGGGAATAGTTAACATTTTGGGTTACCAGGGAACAGGTAACGGTGATGCAGAGGACATGTTGTCATAAAATTGGTGAGGGCTGTAAACGGGGGTTGACAAGAGGGGGGTTGTATTTTAAGCTGTGTGATAAAATTGCAAGTTCTGCACAGTAAAAAGGTGCAAACTTAACACCTGCAGGATTAGCCCACTAAAATGGAAAGGTGCTTCATTGATAGCCACACTGTTATGTACTAGGATTGAGATTACCCTAAATAATTAGGTTTTAAGCTAATAACATATATGTAATAACGTTGAGTCACAGGTAAGTATAAAAGATTTAACGTTAGACCAAGGCACTGTAAACAGGCTTCAAAGCATGCTTTTTTTAGAAACAAGTTCATATTTCATTAATTTGCAAGTAGCTGCAGAGGCTTGCAGCACATTCCAAATTACATTTACCAAGGATTGCACAGTAGGAAGCGAACAGCCTTTGTTACTTTTAAGTTCAGGAAGCAGAGTTTATGGGTCCCGAGGAAAAACAGTGAATGTACAACCATGTTATAATTCGGCATATTAGTTTCCGAATCTGGCTTACTGACGGTTTCAAAATGCCCATGGCGGTTCCAAATTCCCCTTAGTAGATCTCAGCCTGAGAAGAATTTCAAAGAGTTCCTAAGAAATATTCAAAAGCTAACTTGCTTGTGGTTCAAGGCTCCGGGAATGTCATGATCGAATGCTTTCTCAAGAGAAACGATCAAGACGACCGGTGGCAGGAGAATAAAGATCTGCTAGTCATCTCAAATGTTTCAATGAATTGGCGCTATGATGTGGGAATTGTGGGCTGGACAATGACATCACAAGGGTGGACAAGGGTGGTGTGGTAAGGTTATGCGGGACCCAATAATTTCAGGATAATGTATGTCCCTCTAAAGGGGAATGACGTGATCCCGCCAATCAGCCTCCCATGGTGGAATGTTCTAATGTTCCAATGTGCTTTTATGCTAATTAGTTTATGACATTATAAAAGCTTTTTGACAGCAGTTGTCATGCAGTTCTGTTCTGCATTCTGTTTGAATTTTGCTTTCCAGCTGTGCATCTGCCCATAATAAATTGTGCTGTTTCTTGCCTGGTGTACACTAGTTTTTAGACTACTTTTGCAATTTGTACTGGTGAGTTTGGCAGCGAACCGCTTTACCGTTATATGAAGACATTGCTCATTTAAGAGGAGGGTCTTGGTTTCTGAAGTTCACGAGGGTGGGGGATAGCCTGATATACATGGTTATGAGGTTCCACATTCTTGGGGTGTATATTGAAAATGCTTATTTCTTTTTTGCATTTATTCTGTTGTGGTCTGACTTTCTTGTAGGGGTAAGGATAGGCAGTAAAATTAGATGAGTGTGAGCATTATATGTTTGAATTTGAGTAGGGACATTTGATGAGGCTGCCCGCATCATAGAGGATGCTTCTCATAGGAGTTAGTGTGGGGTTGGAGAGGCCAGTGAGCAGGTATTTGCTAGTTTAAGTGAGGTAAAACCAGGGCCTGAACAGTGGATGTAAAGTTGGTCTCTGTTAGGAAGAGCTTGATTTTTCACAGGTGAAGCATCTGATGTGCTGTCAATGTTTTCTATGTTGTTTCCATGTCTTTAGCGCACAGGTCACCTGCACACATTTCTTTGCCACAATGTTTTTCTTTGCACTGCAAACAAACTCAAAGCATGACCAGTCCCATGTGTTTTTCCTGTATACAGGGAGTATCATGATTTTATTTATATTTTCCCATGGCATGGTCCTTTCTTTAAGGAAAGGCATTCTCCCCACTGATTTTGTAGTGCCCACCCTCCCAACATCCATGCTCGCTTTGCCATGCCCTTTGCAAACCAATACTTCTCTCTCACCACACTCCCTTCCCGCCCCCATACACACACCATCTACACCCTGGTTCCCCAATACACACTTCTATTCTCCAAATCAAGAGCAGTGTTGTAAAGACTCATTCAAGCACTTACACCATGCAAAATACCTTTGAACTTGTTGTTATGTGTGGGTTAACAGGTAGGTGGCTTTCTATGTTGAACAGGTACTTGGCACAGAGTGTCCACTTCAAGGTGTGCCACTTAGGGTTTATGGTGGACTGTGAAGTCTGAATATGGAGTTGTGTCCTGTTGCTAGGGAGGATCAGGAATTGTGTCTCTATGTGGTTCAGTTAGAGGGAGGGCACCGCACATCCTGGTCTGGTGTTGTTGTTGGCAATAATGACATCTTAGTCATGCTTGATGTGGACGCACTTTATTCCAGTATTCCGCAGATGGCCAGCATAGAAGGGATGCACTGTTATCTTTACAAAAAAGTTGATCTAAAAGTCCCCTCTGAATTCATAATGGAGTGTATCAGATTGGCACTAACAGAGAATTTGATTTATATATGAAGGAGTTTATTATCAACAACACCACGTTACCAGCATGGGTGCTATCTTCGCCCCAGACCTTGCCAATCTGTACATGGACCATCTTGAGCAGTTAACTGTCTTTAATGTACACAATCCCTTCCAAGCATACATCAATTCTTGGCATCAATATATCAATGATGTTTTCATGATTTGGAGTGGTGGACAGGACACTCTAGTAACTTTCTTAGAGTGGCTGAATACCCAAGACAGGTTTATCAACTTTACCAGGTCTTCAGACTTAGTAAAAATTCCCTTTTAGATCTTGAAATCTATAAAACCACAGATAACAAATTGGGTGCACATCTATTTAGAAAGCCTACTGATAAAAACCCTCTCCAAGCATACATTAGTTTCCAACCCCTAAGAGAAAAACTCCCTTTCTGCCAATTTCTCCGGATCTGCAGTAGCTGTAGTACAATGGAGGATTTCTCTTTTAACAGCAAGCAGCTGAGTGCCAGACTAAAAGAATACAGATATCCTTCTTCAGTTATCCAAAGAGCTCAAAAAAGAGCATGCAATACCAACAGGTAGATGTGTCTCACTAAACAGTCAATACAACAAGTGGAAATAATTACCTGCGTGACATCTTTCTCGCCCATAAGCCACCATCTAAGAAGAACTATTCTCTAGAATTGGAGCAGTCTACATACAAATGGATTCTCTATTAATAAACCACGCTTTGCTTTTAAAAGAACCCACAACCTAAAATACAAAATGGTACACAAATACGAGCAACCATAAATCAGACAACCTTCCCAACCTACTCTGTGGGATTTCACTTCAAATGTGTTGAGTGCTCTGTGTGTGCCTTGACTAAAGACATGAAAGAATTGGACCTTAATGGCCTGTTATGGAGACTAGATTCTTTCACAAACTACCTGACTAAATGGGCAATCTATTGGATCAAATGTCCATGCAGCCTTCTATACATAGGCAAAACTAAAAGAGAAATCCGTCAACGGATTTGCGAGCTTCGCTTGTATATACAAAATCAAATCACTGACAAACCATTAGTGGCCCACTTTAAGGAGGCTAAACATAAACACATGGATCTACTATGGTTTGTCATCCAAACAGAAAAATACCCCCCACGTTGTGGTGACAGGGACCTCATGCTGCAGAAACATGAGGAAAAATTGATCTTTAATCTAGATACGGTATAAAATGGCCTCAACATTGCCGTTGAATGGAATGTATTCATTCATTAATATCCATTTGCACCAGTATCTATATATATCTTCCAGTCTCTTTTTAAATCCATCCACGGATCAAGCACTGTTGCTTGATACCATAGTGGTCAGCCAGCCTGTGCCCATTGTGATGCTGGAAATGCATCGGAGGGACAGGGCCTCCGTATCCTTGTTCTTTACTGCTATTTATCGTGTGTTCTGTCGTGTTTTCCGCGCAGGAGTTCATGTGGGGCTCCTGGCGATGCAGCTCTCTCTTTTGGTTTTGGCGAACAGACCCATGGGATACCCTTATGACACCCATGGGAGGGCGTACAACCCTGTGCCCCTAGTGTATGTTTTTGGGCACCTGTGGGTGGCCCACAGAGCAGGGTACGGGTTGGTGGCAGCTCCATGCTGAATTGACTAGTGCCCTGAGCGTCCTCCATTTTGGGATGCCTGTTAAGACGGATTTCTGAACTCTGTCCTGGTGGCGCAGAAGTTCAGAAGGCCAACCTAATTACTTGGAACAGGGTAACCTCTGGACGAGCCAGACCAATCAAGGTAGCGATCGCGGCGGTCAAGACTAGGTCTCAAGAGGGGTGAGGGTGACTGAAAGCCCGCAATGAGCACACAAAGCAAGAGCGCTTACAAACTACTCCAAACAGTTGTTATATCAAAAATATATACACATTTATTTTAAGGCCTTTAAAACAATGACCGTAGCGAGAAAATCACAGTATTACAATATTAAACCAACACCTACCATACCAATACAATATATATACAAATACGACAGTCGCAAGCGTTATTTGCACGAAATGTGTAGTCCACCTAAAAGGGAAAGAAAACAGGCAGTGCGATAACGCTTTAGACTCAGTTCGCCTTCAGAGGCACCTAACTAGATGGAAGTCCGAGCCCTGCGAAGAGTGGAGCCTTGTGCTCAAAGTACCTGCACACGCTGGTGCCAACGGGCAAAAGGAGAAGCTCTTCGGAGGAAGTCAGGCAGTTCGGGTTAGTGCACAACAGAAGAAGAACAGGTTCCGTGACTCAAGCGCAGCCTCCACAGTGAGCAGAAGCAGAGCGCGAGTACGGACAAAAGGGTGCTGTTTTTACACAGCGGGGAAAAGCAATGGGCTACTGCAGGAGGGCGACCAGATCCTAGATATACTACTCACCGGTCCCCGATGCAAGCAGACCCAGGCTTCTCCACGTTAGTTTCAGCAGCTGGCAGGTTCAGAAGAGCCGGGAATGCCTCGTCGTCGTGTAGAGAAAAAAGACGTCCCAATCGAAGAAACCTGCACAGTTTTGTCACCACAGCAGGGCAACGGAGCGGCCGTGTGTATCTGAGCCAAATGTACACTACTCACTTCAGACTTGGGAACGCCAAGTGTACTAAGCGTGTGAGAGTGACAAGGACTCGAAATACAACACAACCTGGCGGCGGTTACAGAGCAGGACTCCTGTGTAAGCTGGTCAGTCAACTGGATGGCCCAGAGACGCTTCCGAAGGCTTACTGGCAGGAGATGATGAAGTCGCCGAGAATAGCTGTTCCTGCTATTCCAAAGGTCGAATCACCAGTACAGGCCTTCTGGTTCGATCAAAGGAGGAAAGGGTTTCACAGGACGACAGCAGTGCAAAGGAGGAGTCCTTCAGCGGGTCACCAGCGATTCCTCGGTCCAGCCTCTTGGTTGCAGGATACTTGGCTCCTGTATTCCTTTGTTCGTGAGAACTCAGGAGATCGACATGGTAGTGGTGTTTCCAGCCCCCTCTTATCCACGGTTCCCTTCGCGCCAAAACGGAGGGGACCCAATGGGAGATCCGCTCATCAACACACACACCATTCGTGGACCAATCACGGACCACGGTGGTCCCAGGCATTCACACCACCCTAGACTCTCTGGCACCCAGGATGTGTATTGGGACCAGACATCCCAGCCCACACCCTGGAGGCACACAAAAGACATGTAGAAGCCCGCGAAAGCATCCGTGTTTCGCGGGAAAGCACATGCCCAAATAAGGAAGGCCCCGGGTCGCTCGACCTGGGGAAGGTGAAGGGAGCAAGACGGTCAGTGGACAGGACAAAGGAGCCTCGTGGTCTGGCCATTTTGGGAGCCAGGCCACCATTTTGGGTTCAGCCTGAAAAATGCGCTCAGAGCGCCAAAAGGAGCTCAAAATACACAAAACGATTGCTGCCACCATTCCAATCCCTGAATGACTTGCACCGATCAAATACAATCCTAAACGAGTATCTAGGGCCTGTAGAAGGCTAGAGACCCAAGAGAGCTGTAATTTAGCTTACAGTGCCCTCTTGTGTCATGTTGCACTAAAGCCGCAACATGATAAAAGAAACTACGGGAAACAGCGTTCCCCGGTACTGACTGTCTTAAGGGCATGTCAGTTTCCCCGTAAGAAAAGGAGCGAAAGCCCAGAGGAGTGCGGCAGAAGGCTGCACTTCTCTGGCAAAGTCAAGAACAAGGTGAAAAACAACAGCAAAAAGTTTAGGGGTTGCCACATGGAAGGAAAATTACCTATAATTACGAAATCTTTCCTAACACTCGCCCCTCCCAGACTATGGACAGGGGGAACTAATCCACCCCTGGATGAGTCTCTTGTTCAGGTCGGTTAAACATTCTGGACAACCCATCAGCATTGCTATGTTGGACACCTGGCCTATGCTCAATAGTGAAGTCAAAGCCTTGTAGACTTATGGATCACCTAAGCAACTTTGGATTCTCCCCCTTCTCGTTCATTAGCCACTTTAACGGCTTATGGTCAGTTTGCACAGTGAAGTGGGTCCCATAGAGGTAGGGCCTCAGCTTCCTTAGGGCCCACACAACAGAGAAACATTCTTTCTCTACTGTGGACCACCTGAGCTCTCTGTCCTTAAGCTGGCGACTAATAAAACCGATAGGGTGTTCCTTACCCTTCTCATCTACTTGTGATAGTACAGCTCCTATCCCAGTGTCAGAGGCGTCCGTCTGCACGATAAAAGGTCTTTGATAATCAGGGGCCCTGAGGACAGGGGCCTGGCACAAGGAGTCTTTTAAGCCATTGAAGGCCTTCTCACACTCGTCGGTCCAAGTTACCTTCTTGGGTTTCTTCGGAGTTGTGAGGCAGTCAGAGGAGCAGCTATGGTGCCATAGTCTGCCACAAAATTGCGGTAATACCCCGTGAGTCCTAAGAAGGCTCTCACTTGGGTTTGCGTAGTGGGGGTAGGCCAGTCTTGTACTGCTTGTACTTTACTGGGTAGAGGCTGTATCCTCCCTCCACCTACTTCATGTCCAAGGTAAACCACTGAGCCTTGTCCAATCTGGCATTTACTAGCCTTTATGGTCAAGTGGGCTTTCTGAAGAGCCTGGAGCACAATCCCGAGGTGTTTCACATGGTCTTCCCAGGTGGCACTGAAAACTGCTATATCGTCCAGATATGCAAGACAGAATTCGTCCAACCCATTCAACACATGATTCACAAGCCTCTGGAAAGTGGCAGGTGCATTCTTCAACCCGAACGGCATTACCCGGAATTGGTAAAGGCCGTCTGGAGTAGAAAATGCTGTCTTCTCCTTGGCATGCTCTGCTAAAGCTATTTGCCAATAGCCAGCAGTGAGGTCAAACGTGCTGAGGTACTTGGAGGCACCCAAAGTATCCACCAGCTCATCTGTTCGAGGCAAGGGGTGTGCATCTGTCTTGGTGACAGCATTCAGAGCCCTGTAATCCACGCAGAACCTCAATTCAGAAGTGCCTGCCTTTGGAACCAAAACCACAGGGCTGGACCAAGGACTACTAGAGGGTTCAATCACCCCAAGGTCTAACATCTTGTTGACCTCGGTCTTAATATAAGACCGTACTTTGTCTGACATCCTGTATCCCCTACTTTTGGTAGGTACACTGTCTCCTGTGTCTATGTTATGTTTGCACCAAGGTGTCAAACCAGGCGACTGTGAAAACAGGGGGGAAAACTGCCTAAGCAAACTTTTCACCTCAGCCTGCTGATCAGAAGTCAGGTGAGGGGCCACTCGGACACCCTCAAAGGAGCTATCTGAAGGATCGCTCTGGAACAGGTCGGGGAGAGGTTCAGACTCCTCTTCCTCAACATCTGAAGCCAGTAGCAGTGCTGCGATTTCGACTCTTGGGACGAAAGCCTTCAGCCTATTCACGTGAAACACTTTTGGAGCCTGTCAAGGCCTTCCAAGGTCCACTAAATAGTTAACCTCACCCAGGGGCTCCACCGCTGTTTAAGGGCCTGACCATTTGTCCTGTAAAGCTCGAGGCCTTATGGGATTCATGATCAGGACTTGCTGACCAGGTGTAAAGTTGATGAGGGAAGCTTTCTGGTCATACCAATGTTTCACCAGCGCTTGCCCTGCCTTCAATTTATCACTAGCCAAGCCCATCAGAAGTACCATCCGTTTTCTGAGCCCTAGCACATAATCAACTACGTTGGTAGTAACAGGGGGAGTGGGCATCTCCCATCCCTCTTTGACGATGGCTAAGGGTCCCCGTACGGGATGACCGAACAGAAGTTCGAAGGGGCTGAAGCCAACACCCTCCTGTGGTACCTCTCGGTAGGCAAACAGTAAGCATGGTAACAGAAGATCCCATTTTCTTCTCTGAGGCTCCTCCAGAGCCCCAATCATGCTCTTTAACGTTCTGTTGAAACGTTCCACCAGACCATTGGTCTGGGGGTGGTATGCAGAAGAGAACTTGTAGGTGACCCCACATTCTTTCCACATAGCCTGCATATACTTCGACATAAAGTTGCGCCACGATCTGACACAACTTCTTTAGGGAAGCCAACCCTAGTAAATATGCCAAGTAAAGCTTTTGCAACTGACTTGGCAGTTACAGTTTTCAATGGGATGGCCTCAGGATATCTGGTTGCATGGTCGACCAGCACCAGGATAAACCTATTGCCCGAGGATGTTTGCGGGTCAAGGGGACCAACGATGTCGATCCCTACCCTTTCAAATGGTACCCCCACAACTGGGAGCGGTACCAACGGAGCTTGGATTGTCGCGCCAACCTTACCAGACAACTGGCAGGAGGCACAACTCCTGCAGTGACTTTCTACTTGCACCCCCATCTTGGGCCAGTAGAAGTGCATGGATAACCTTTGCTTGGTCCTCTTCATACCAAGGTGACCAGCAAGGGGAACTTCATGCGCCAACTGCAGGAGGAAGGGCCTAACAGCAAGGGGAACCACCAACCTCCTATGGTCTCCTTCTGTAGACTCTGTGGGCTCGCTATACAGGAGTCCACCTTCCCAATAAATCCTATGCGTCCCAGGAGGTTCACCCTCAAGCTGGGCGCAGGCCTGTCTCCTTAGGCCTTCCAGAGATGGGCACTCACGTTGGCCTTTACTGAATTCGTCCCTATCAGGACCTCCTTCAACTAACAAGTCTTTTAGTTCAGGATGATCGTTGGGGTCAAATACTTCAGGCATCGCCACCTCCTCGTCAGGCCCGGGCGATTGACCAACTTCCTCCACCGCAGTGGTAGGCGAGCTCGGGGGAATATTCTCTTTCCCTCGTCGTGACTTGTCGACTCCTTTCGCCTTGGGTTTCCCCTTCGGCTGGGGCGGCGTATTGGTCTTGGCCAATGCTGCCCGTGCTTGAGACCGTGTGTAGGGTCTTTCGGCAGTGTCTCCTACGAGCCCTAAAGCTCTGAGATCATTACCTAACAAGACCTTTCCCGGGACGTTTCTCTGAATGCTCACTGGAATCCTGACTGCTGTACCATTTAAAGTAAGATTTACAGGTATTACGGGAAACATACGGAGGGGGCCGTCTGCCAACTTAGTGGGCATCAGAGTAGCTCTGGCAACTTCCTCTGAGTCTACCAAGGTAGAATCCACTACAGTGCGACTGCACCCACTATCCCTAAGAGCTGGAATATCCACTCCATTGATCAGCACACTGTCTTTAAACAAGTTCTTGGTATTATCCGGAATCCTAGCATACGCCTCTGCGACTTTAGGCTCCCAGGAACCCAGGGACACTAAAACTACCTCAGCCTCTATCCCGCTGGGAAATGAGTCTGAGGAGAAGGATGCTCCTGTAATCTCTTCTTCCTCGTAGGAGGAGAAGGCCAGATTAGCGGAGTGGACCCCCAAAGGTCTAACCTTACACCGGGGATCCCCCTTCACGTGGTCAGTTGCTCCACAAGCAAAACAAGATCCATTGGGTCTGTTTACATAGGGAGGCTTATTGTAACCAGAGTTCTGTTTCGGAGGCGGACCTCCACTACCCTGTGAGTTCTCTTGTGTCCTACCCTTATTTTTCTTTTTGTGGCCTTTATGGGAAGAAGATTTAGCAGATTCTCCACCCTCCATATCTTTGGACTTTTTCCCTTCCTCCTGCTTACCAGGATGAGTTTTGTCCTTATGGGATACTCGATGTGACACCCATAAGTCTGCTGCAATGGCCAGCTTCTTAGGATCTATCTCCTTCGAATCGGCCAAATGCTGCTTAAGCTCCGGGGAAGAAGAAGCAAAAATGTGTTCCAGCATGACAAGATTTATCATGCCTTCGAAGGTAGAAACCTTATAACCTTCGACCCAGCCAGTTAAGTTTTTCAAGGATTCAGTGACATAAGATACCCAAGTACCACCTTCCTTTTTCTTATACTCTCTGAAACGTTTCAAAGATTGGGCCGGAGTCTTCCCAAACTTTAAAATGAGAGTTTGCTTTAACATTGCGAAATCAGCTCGCTCAGCCTTCGACATTTCCATAATGGAACTACAGCCAGAATGGGGCAGTCTGCTGAGTAACCAGGCAATCTTATCAGCATTGTCAACTTGTTGAACTTCGCATGCATACTCAAACGCATTCAGCCAGTCCATAATGTCATTCCTTTCCTCATACACACTGAGCAGATCTTTCGGAAACCGTGGATGAGAGGAGGCCCCAGACCCATGTCCAGGACCCTTGGACCCATTTGCAAACTGAAGCTTGGCCAGTTCCAACTGGTGATCCCTGTCTTTTTGTTTTTCTGCCTGTTCGATTTTCAGTTTGGCTATGCTGAATTCAAGCTCCTGCTGCCTAAACCGCAGCTCTTGCTTCTTGAATTCAAGCATAGCCTCCCCATCAACACTGGCAGAGGAAACATTAGACATCTCGTCCTCCCTGTCCTCGTGGTCGCGATGGATCAGTGCGGCGGCAGAACCGTCGGTTTTACCAGTGAGAGCAGCCCCACCACCTTCCGCACTGTCCTCAGAAGTTATAGCGTCAAGCTGCGCTTCTTGCCACGCCACGATTCTTTGGATCATTTCCAATTTCGTGCCTTGAGAGGAAACACCTCTCTCTGCACACATCTTCTTCAATGTTTCTGATTTGGAGCATTTAAAGTTAACAAGGTATTTGTTTCCATACTGTTAGATAGGACTATGGCCTTTTTAAAGTTATACTACAACAATTCACTACGTGTCCTGGTTGGAATAACCTGAAATGCCTTAGTTCGTGCGCAACACTGGATACCTTCAGTCGTATCCCACCGCTGTACACCAATTTGTTAAGACGGATTTCTGAACTCTGTCCTGGTGGCGCAGAAGTTCAGAAGGCCAACCTAATTACTTGGAACAGGGTAACCTCTGGACGAGCCAGACCAATCAAGGTAGCGATCGCGGCGGTCAAGACTAGGTCTCAAGAGGGGTGAGGGTGACTGAAAGCCCGCAATGAGCACACAAAGCAAGAGCGCTTACAAACTACTCCAAACAGTTGTTATATCAAAAATATATACACATTTATTTTAAGGCCTTTAAAACAATGACCGTAGCGAGAAAATCACAGTATTACAATATTAAACCAACACATACCATACCAATACAATATATATACAAATACGACAGTCGCAAGGGTTATTTGCACGAAATGTGTAGTCCACCTGAAAGGGAAAGAAAACAGGCAGTGCGATAACGCTTTAGACTCAGTTCGCCTTCAGAGGCACCTAACTAGATGGAAGTCCGAGCCCTGCGAAGAGTGGAGCCTTGTGCTCAAAGTACCTGCACACGCTGGTGCCAACGGACAAAAGGAGAAGCTCTTCGGAGGAAGTCAGGCAGTTCGGGTTAGTGCACAACAGAAGAAGAACAGGTTCCGCGACTCAAGCGCAGCCTCCACAGTGAGCAGAAGCAGAGCGCGAGTACGGACAAAAGGGTGCTGTTTTTACACAGCGGGGAAAAGCAATGGGCTACTGCAGGAGGGCGACCAGATCCTAGCTATACTACTCACCGGTCCCCGATGCAAGCAGACCCAGGCTTCTCCACGTTAGTTTCAGCAGCTGGCAGGTTCAGAAGAGCCGGGAATGCCTCGTCGTCGTGTAGAGAAAAAAGACGTCCCAATCGAAGAAACCTGCACAGTTTTGTCACCACAGCAGGGCAACGGAGCGGCCGTGTGTATCTGAGCCAAATGTACACTACTCACTTCAGACTTGGGAACGCCAAGTGTACTAAGCGTGTGAGAGTGACAAGGACTCGAAATACAACACAACCTGGCGGCGGTTACAGAGCAGGACTCCCGTGTAAGATGGTCAGTCAACTGGATGGCCCAGAGACGCTTCCGAAGGCTTACTGGCAGGAGATGATGAAGTCGCAGAGAATAGCTGTTCCTGCTATTCCAAAGGTCGAAGCACCAGTACAGGCCTTCTGGTTCGATCAAAGGAGGAAAGGGTTTCACAGGACGACAGCAGTGCAAAGGAGGAGTCCTTCAGCGGGTCACCAGCGATTCCTCGGTCCAGCCTCTTGGTTGCAGGATACTTGGCTCCTGTATTCCTTTGTTCGTGAGAACTCAGGAGATCGACATGGTAGTGGTGTTTCCAGCCCCCTCTTATCCACGGTTCCCTTCGTGCCAAAATGGAGGGGACCCAATGGGAGATCCGCTCATCAACACACACACCATTCGTGGACCAATCACGGACCACGGTGGTCCCAGGCATTCACACCACCCTAGACTCTCTGGCACCCAGGATGTGTATTGGGACCAGACATCCCAGCCCACACCCTGGAGGCACACAAAAGACATGTAGAAGCCCGCGAAAGCATCCGTGTTTCGCGGGAAATCACATGCCCAAATAAGGAAGGCCCCGGGTCGCTCGACCTGGGGAAGGTGAAGGGAGCAAGACGGTCAGTGGACAGGACAAAGGAGCCTCGTGGTCTGGCCATTTTGGGAGCCAGGCCACCATTTTGGGTTCAGCGCGAAAAATGCGCTCAGAACGCCAAAAGGAGCTCAAAATACACAAAACGATTGCTGCCACCATTCCAATCCCTGAATGACTTGCACTGATCAAATACAATCCTAAACGAGTATCTAGGGCCTGTAGAAGGCTAGAGACCCAAGAGAGCTGTAACTTAGCTTACAGTGCCCTCTTGTGTCATGTTGTACTAAAGCAGCAACATGTTAAAAGAAACTACGGGAAACAGCGTTCCCCCGGTACTGACTGTCTTAAGGGCATGTCAGTTTCCCCGTAAGAAAAGGAGCGAAAGCCCAGAGGAGTGCGGCAGAAGGCTGCACTTCTCTGGCAAAGTCAAGAACAAGGTGAAAAACAACAGCAAAAAGTTTAGGGGTTGCCACATGGAAGGAAAATTACCTACAATTACGAAATCTTTCCTAACAATGCCCTGGCCCTGTCATTGGAATCGGTAGATTCCTGATGGAGACAAAATGGCCCCCGTGGCCTCTTGCCTTCCATCGCCTGTTACCTTGATCTTCCCGAAGTCCTGGGAAGCCCTTACTCTGTCCCTTCCCCCTGACTGGCTGTTGGGTGGAAGTTATGTATATGGTGGTGTGGGGAAGTGCTGACCAGACTGGCTGGAGCCTTCCCAATGACCGAATGTTGTGGGTACGCCTGTGGGTGGGACCTGGGTGAATGAAGTGTGTGACGAATACGCATTCTATGTTGTGGGTGTCTAGTATCTGGTGTTTGACACAATGACTGAGACAGCCCTGCCCGAAACCGGTATGAATGCAGTGTGGAGTGTTCAATGGCTGGGTACTTGCCCCAATACACATTACTTGTGAGTGTCTGGAGAGAAGTGGATGGCCTGAATGCACTGCATGCCTGATTGGCTGCCTGCCTGCATGAATGCTCTTCATCGTGATTGGATGCTTGAGTATGACCCAGCGGAATGAATGGGCGATCAACAGTATATCTGGGGACCTCTCACTGCTAGGAATTGTGTTCAGAAGCTGAAGTCCACTATGACGAATAAGTGGAGTAACTGAAGCTTGACCTTGAAGCCCTGCTGGATGAGAAGAATTGCTGTTGCTCTCCTTCACAATGTGAAAGCTACTGTGTCTCCAAGGACTTACCCAGAGAGGACCTGGTAAGGCGCCCTCTTCCCGAGCTACGAGGGACCATCATGCACCAGCTAATCTTTACCAAAGCTCCCTGATAGACAGACCTTCGACAGACTGCTGACTTCAGACAGGGACTGCTGAGGAATCTCAAAGAGAAGTGCCCAGACTGTTGCCTGCCACTGTCGCCGACCGCCGTCGCTGACCAGAGCTGTCGTGCCCCTGTTTGCCTAAGAACTTTCACGTCCAAGGATGCTCTAGTCAGCATCGTCGCTGCTGTATCCTGCTGGAGAAGGCTTGACCGCCGACGCACCGAGGAGCATCCACCGGTGGGGTTCCCACCACCCAAAGACCACAGAGATGCCGACGACTCAACTTCTTTGCTGGGCCACAGTTCTTCAAACCCTTTGCGGTCCAGAACTATCGACCTGAGGTGCCCAACACGCCTCTTCCTTGCAGGATGTTTACGCTTCCCCGTCAACGAGCACCGCTAGGAACTAAGCTGCCACTTCACTGTCGTAGCTCACCCTGTTCTCTGCTGGACGTTCAACGACCCATGACACCTGCCTTAAAGGAAGGGCACTCAAGAAGGACCATTGATTCCCTGACGAGGAACGGTACAACGCCAGGTACTTTGGGGTTGCAGAACTATTGGGAAGTCTCTTGTGAACAATATATGGACTGGGCTTGTATCCTTATTCTACAGGTTGCCCAGGTGGGAGGATCTCCACACAGAGCTGTGTTTAACGGTAGCGACCAGTATTTCTGCCAATTGTTCCTATCAACTGCTTTCCTCTTTTCTCTACTGTTGGTTTCCTTTAAGACTTGATTTGTATGCCATTTAACGGTACAGTTGATGCACTTTAAGGAGGTCTAATAGTAATTGTGGTACCACGTAGAACTGTATATTTGCCATTATTGATAACTGAGTACAAAGTGCGTTATCGTGATATTGTATATACCTTTGAATAATAATTATATAAAGACTGTGTTTTAACCGATACAGTGTGCAGACATTCCTTTGTGGGTGCTTGGGGACTACACTGTACTTAAGAACCAGCCGCATCACCTCCTGAGAAGCTAGGCCTTGATTGCTCGACCACGTACCACGTACCAATATTGAGAATCTTGGCAGGGGTCCTCTGTGCCTCTCCTCTACCGAATAGAGAGCAGAAGTACAGACCCCCCCTCCAGTCCCTCACACCCATCAATACTTAGCAAAGGGTTTTCAGTGCAATATTGATAATTGCCGCCCACCCTGTGCCACGGTTTTCGCCTATTGTGACTACAGGTAGAACACTTTTGCGTGTGTCCTGCGGCTCCCTCTTCATAACGTGAGTCTTGTGTGGCATTAGCCAGCCTTTCACAAGATGGTGGTCTCATACGCCCATCGCCGTACACACAGTAACTAATCAGCATTCCTCAGTTCCGACCTTATGATCAGATCTGGGCAGCCTTTTTCTGGCAGCATTTATGAATCCGAGGTCTTTTTTCGAATAACGGCATATGCGTAAAGTGAAAGGCAGGACTATTTTCCTTCACCGGCAACGCTTCGTTTGGCACTCCTTTTATCATAATGTTATTCTGACACCATGTCGTTACCTTAACAATTGGGACAATCTCTTGTGTCACTCATCGGAACAATAGTAAAAACAAGATGTGTTCTCCCTGCTTTCTCACCCATACAGGACGATTTCTAGCCCTCCTTAGGCTTTTTGCATAACGGAATGCGCGGAAAGTAAAAGGCAGTTTTCCTTCACGCGCCACATTTTCGCTAGCGAAGATGACACATGTACATTTTTGAATCTTGTTATTTCGCTTGTAACAGAGTAAACTTTAGACACTGTTGTCATTTCAATAATCTTGCCATTTCTCGGAATAACAGTAAAAATAAGATGTGATTTCCCTGTTTTTCTGCCCATAAGGGATGATGTTTAACCTTCTGACTAGACCACAGGCATATTCACCATTCTTCCGGGTTTATGAACAGACACCATATATATATGCCAATAATGCAGCAGCAGCGCATATTCAAAAGGTGAAAAGGTGACACTGCGATCATTCTTTCATAAGTATAAGAAATCGTAGCAATATACTAAGGGCCTCATTCTGTTTGGGGTGGTAAGGGATACCGGCACCGGTAAGGAGACCGGTGCCAGTAATCCCTTACCGCCCTACTACGAGTTCCCTTAGCGGGACCATCCTTTAACGCCTGGTCTGACCAGCCGGTATGGATGGGACCCGTTAAGGGAATTTAGAGCCAATAACGGTACCGCAATTTGCGGTACTGTTATTAGTGCCTTCCCCATTCCCATTGAACCCCCAAATGGGAATGGGGAATGGCTTTTTCAATGGGGACTTACCGGTCCCGTAAAGGTCGGACTACACTGGTAAGTCCCCATTGAACCATATTGGTGCCGGACCCTTTATTGGAGGCAGTCATGGCACAAATAGCGCCATGACTACCTCCAATCTCGGAATGAGGCCCTCAGACTTTTTTTTGTTCCTTCCCTGATCCTTAGTGATCTGGATTGCAATACTGCATCATTAGTTGATTTGCCTTCCATATTTCAGCCTTACACACACAAAAGTAATAAAAGGTGTGTGATCAGAAGTGTAGTTCTTTTCTTTAATTAGGGTGTTTCATTGAGGTTAGTTTTTTATTTAATTTTGCTTGTTATTTCATTTGTCTCTTTGTGGGTCAAATAGCACCTGATGGGAGATGAGCCTCACAACACCCATACACTATCAGTCCTCCTGTGTCCTGAAGATGGCTTAAAGGGTCCAATCCTATAAGGAATCGATCTATCCATTTCGTCCTTCCCTTTAATCCAGAAACACATTGGCCCTCATTACGACCCTTGCGGAAATGGAAAAACGATGGCGGAAATGCAATACCGCCATCGAATAGCGCTCGGTGCGATTATGACCCGTCACCGCAAAGTACGATGCCATTAGCGACACCGCAGTGAACGCCAACGCTAACTGCACCAAGTACGCGCGCCATGCCAAACCGCAATTACCACCATGGCGCAACGGTACGCGAATTCTGACCCCAGCGGACATGCACCTAACGCCATCAAGCACGGCGGAAAGTACCATTCCGCCATGGTGAGAAGTACGGCATCGCGAACCAACCGTAAACGGCCCTACTGAGTGCCTGTACACCGCTCCCTGGCCACATTGTACAACTCCCCGTAGGTTCAATGAAGCCACACAATGCAACCAGTGAAATGTACAAGTCATCCATGCCTGCCAACGAACAAATGAATCTTAAGAGGGGCCAATGGAAGCTGCAGGGCACAGATGGCACGAATACAGAAGCCACACAAATGGACATGACCTCAGTCTCCCCCCAAGAAACGCACGCAAACACAGGCACCTGTGACCAGCCATATTCTGATAATCACATCATACCACCAATCCAACTGGCTGACCGGCATCTGTTACACAAAAGCCATTCCCCCGCCCCTGAGCATCACATCATCAAAACAGTCACATTGGCAGCCCTCATCCCTGACCTCACTGGGCTTCGTAGGCAAACGCGCCCATCACAGTACCACGCAACTATACTCCGAAGCTGGAACCCAATGCAGATCTCCTCACAATACATCGCTCCCCAAATAGGAATATGACACATCACCTGCAAAGAAGAACGCTACACGGTTCATATCAGAATAGGAATTTAATGCACAACAAAATCACCAAGGCCATACAGCCATCAGGCCATGAACCCCAAAATACATTTCACCATTGAAGGCTGCATCTGCAATAAATGACCAGCTACTTCTTGTGTGACGCCCTGTACCCTCATGGCACACCGGGGCTACATTCACGTACGAAAAGGCAACATGGAAGCGCCTCGACCCGCAGGGCCGTCCCAATAGGGAGGTACTAGTCCAGCTGAAAGGCCGAAATGTTGCTCCTAGCCACTAGTACTGCGTAAGGGCATGTGGCCCATTGGCGATCGTCCCATAAGATCGTAATGCTGCACCACTGATTAACACGAAGCAGCAGGTGTCGGGAGTAAAATCCATCTGCAGGAGTGGCATACAGATGGCAGTGGCAAAAGGGGAGGAGATACCTGTCACCCAAACGAAATGAAAAAGAATAAAATGGCCATCAGAACTACATTTGAATTACTCACTTCAATGATCACACCAAATCCACAGCCATATGCATGCTAGCCCACTCCAAAGGATCATCACCAACCAATAACCACTAGCGAATCATAACTATCTATATCGAGGTGAAAACACTATCACAAACGCCTGCTTCCATACTCACATGACATGTGAAACTTCCATTGAGTCTGTGCGTAATGCAGCCTGCAAAATCCACTGTTCCCCCAGCCCGTAATTCCAGTGTTGTGAAGCAACATGTAATTGGGAACGTCCGGCCTTATCACCCACTTCGCTATTGCGCATCCCATACTATTCACATCAATCATTGCATCCTCGCCATGGCCCCTGTCCCAAGGACATTGAACAATAGAACGTTATATTCGCAGTCAGACCTGTGGGCATCTCCTCGCCGCTAGCTGAAAACCGAAAGCGCCGTCCTTCGAATTCCTCATTTGCAACATCACGTCGAAAAGGCATCTGTGGCCGCTTGAAATCACTAATTAATCCATCTAGTGCGGCTGTGTGTGAAAATGGCAACTGCCTTCACTCACAAATGGGACGCCCCGCCCGTCGGTGAACCTCGGTGCAGTGTTGCATGAGGGTCCACCGTTACTCGAGTACTACGTTCCACTGACCCTTCACAAGTCTGTTCGCGACTGCAAAGATAGTATGTGAAACAATGGGACCAAAGCAGAATGAACAAATCAACCAATGTTACACTGCCATCGGGTACAAATACATGATTGTAATGGCAAGATGCCATTCGTCGAATTGCAGCGTTGTGTGCGGGACGTGCTCGCCCAAAGGGGAGAGCAGCTTGCACAGGTGGAATGAATCACCACAGGTGGAGGCCATACAGCCTGGAAACACATTAATTGCACACCCAACCCCCTCCCACAACCACGCCCACTCCGAAATGCTACCGGCAGGACTAGCCATGTTGGCCCTGGGGGACCTGATAGCACTGCAAGTACTCCAACTTCAAGAAGAAGACGAACACCGACTACAACCGGCCGCACGGAGGAGACGCAGGAGGAGGAGGAGGAGGAGGGCAGGGCAGGGCCAGCAAGGGCCGCCAGCACAGCCACTACCACCACGCAGGCAGCCCGCTATCCCACGCCTCCGAGCACATCCGTTCAACCTCACTGATGAGCAGATCCACACCCTCTACCGTTTGGACCGGGACACCATAACCGCCATTGTGGACATGACACAGGCTGACCTTGTCAGCATGATAGATAGTCCAACCGCCATCCCACCCCTACTGAAGGTGGTGTCTGTACTCCACTTCCTGGCCACAGGCACCTACCAGCACACAGTCGGACAGTTGCATGGCATTTCACAGCCACTGTTCTCACGGACACTGTTGCAAGTGCTCGATGCCCTCCTGCTGCACGCAGGCGACTACATCTCTCTACCACGCTCGGAGCAGGAAATTACGAACGCAAAAGTGGGATTCCATGCACTTGGCGGCATACCGGGTTGCATTGGTGCCATCGACTGCACCCATGTGGAATTGGTAGTCCCACATGCCATGGAGGCCCAGTACCGCAACCGAAAACAATTTCATTCCCTGAATGTACAAATGGTGTGTGACTCCAACAGGATCATTACACATTGTTGTGCCCGATTCCCAGGATCCACCCATGATTCTATGGTCTTGAGGAACTCTACTATACCACGCTACATGGACCGACACGCAGGGAACAGATCCTGGCTACTCGGTGAGTCTCATTTCAAGCATGATAGTGTGGGGTATGTGATGCGGCAATGACCTGGCAGGAAGGGGGGGGTGCGTACGTAGCAATGGCATTCCTCTAAATACCTTCATTGTCCACATACAGGTGATGCCGGGTATCCACTGAAGAGATGGCTCCTTACACCAGTCTGCAACCCACGGAACCAGCATGAGGAGGACTCCAACCATGCCCACTCACGTACCCGTGTAGTCATTGAACAGGCATTCGGCCTACTGAAGACTCGTTTCCGCTGCCTCAGCAGGTCTGGCGGGGCACTCCTGTACCGACATGAGAAGGTTGCAAAGATGGTAATGGCATGTGTCATGCTACACAACATGTGCGTACGTAGAAATGTGCCCATGCCCCCTGACGCAGAACCGCAAGCACCTGAAGATGGTCATGATGAGGGTGGGGATGTGGCAGCACCTCAAGGAGTCTGCGAGGCACAGGAGGGCCGTGACATTCGTCAGCATATCATAGATGCATGCTTCTAGCACTCACGCCTGGTGGCTGATACATGGACACGGGACTTGTGGCACTGTGTGTGTCTGGAACATGCACAATATGGACTGTACGCCTATAATGGCCTCGTACACAAAGATCAATGTCCACGCATCTCATTGTATGATCATGCATTGTTCATGGCATATGTGATATCATGTTGAACACCCTATCGACCCG
This sequence comes from Ambystoma mexicanum, assembly GCF_040938575.1. Lineage (NCBI taxonomy): Eukaryota > Metazoa > Chordata > Amphibia > Caudata > Ambystomatidae > Ambystoma > Ambystoma mexicanum. The sequence continues at coordinate 1,118,142,499 of NC_090924.1, forward strand.
CCACCCACGTAAGCCCAACACACCCCCTCCACCCTCCTACCTCCCCCCCGAACACCAGTGTCCAAAGATGCTCATTGTCAGTGGGCAGTCGCTATTGCAAGCCCCCTCTCCGGGTATCAGGGGCACCCCTGCCTGTGGAGCGCAGGTTCCTCCCAGATCTACGTTGGGGGCTGCCCTGGACGGAACTTGCAACGGATGATGTCTCTGCCTGCTCACGTCCATGCATGTCCCTGAGGGTTTGTGAGAGCTCAGTGAGCACACGGCGCACAGCGGCAAGTTCAGCACATACGTCTTTGGACGTCGCATGCAGTTCCCCCCTCAGGCTCTCGGTGCTTCTCTCCATTTCTACTCTCAGGCTCTCGGTGCTTCTCTCCATTTGTACTCTCAGGCTCTCGGTGCTTCTCTCCATTTGTGCCCTTAGTGTCTCTGTACTTCTCTCCATTTGTGCCCTAAGTGTCTCAGTTGATGTTTCTATGGCGGCCTTAGTACCCCCACATTCATCAGCATGGTCCTTGAGGAGCGTGGCCAGTTGCTGCTGTTGCACGATCACCTGGTCGAGGGACTGTTGCCTCTGCTGTGTCATGGCCATTTGCGGTGGTGTCACAGAGGGGCTGGTCACCTCATGTTGCCTTGCCACAGGGCTTGTGGGGGATGGCCAGTCGTCGTCTTGTGGGTGCCCCTGCGTGGTATCCTCATGGTGTACGGGATGAAACAGACAGGGGGATTGAGACAGTTCATGGATGGATCTAACTTCGACATCCCCGTTTTCTGTGTCGGAGCATGCTGCCATTAATGCAGTGTCACCTATGGTGCTGCTGCCACCAGAAGCAGTGCCTTCTGTGGCATCCATTGGGGGGGCCTGTGGTGGTGTTGTGGCCATGCTGGCTGCTGGGGTGCCTGTTGAAGTCCCCTCCTGTGTGCTGCCACTCGATTTGTGCTGATGCCGTGTCTTGATGCGTGCAGCTGAGGTGGAGGGTCTTTGGCCTTTGGTCTTGGCCCTCTTTGCAGGTGTGCTGGTAGGGGTGTCCTGGAGCTCGTCGTTTGAATCGGACCCTGTGGTGGAGTAAAGGAGGGCGAGCGTTATTGATGGGTTCTGTGGAAATTGGAATGGCAATGTATCACATGCATTGGGGTGGTACCTGAGGGTGATTTGGGTTGGGGCCTTGGAGGTGGTTTCATTTGTGTGTGGAGTGAGGGTGCAGTTGTTTTGCAGCCTGCAGTTAGGGTGTGCCTGCTGCACGTGTAGAGGGTGTTTTTAGGATTTTTGATTATTTATGTATTTAATGTGACTTTTAAAGTGTGCTATCAGGCCTATGCATGTGGCCGTTCTCCTGGACATGTGTTACTGTTGCACTATGTGGACACGTGGTACTTCACATGATTGGACATTGTGGTTTTGGCATTGTTTTATTCGGGGAACCTACCTGATTCTTCGGTTGTCTGCACTCCTTTCTCCATCCATCCGACTCCCTCTATTCTCTCCATTCCAATGGTGGAGGCACAGATTTCTTCCCAGGGGGTCAACTTGATGGGTGATTCCGATCCCCCACCGGTAGCTGTGGCAATGTTGCGGTTGGCAGAAGGTATGCTACGGACGCGGATCCGCAGGTCGTCCCATCGCTTTCTGCATTGCTGTGGGTTGCGGGGTGCGGTCCCCACCGCACTTACCCACTGTGCCACCAGGGCCCATATGGTCTTCTTGTTCGCAAGTGCCGTCCTGGTCATTTGCGTGGAGAAGACGGCGGCAGCATTCTCCTGGAGGGTCTCTGTGAGCACGGTGAGTTCCTCACGGGAGAAGTGGACCTGCCGCTTGCGGTCGCACGCTTTCTTCGCTGGTTTTCCCATTGTTCTTGGTTTCACTAGGGTGCCTGACGGGTTGGGATGTGTCTCAGGGTAGTGTTTTTAATGGTTGTGTGGAAATAGTGTTTTTATAGGTGTACGGCGTGATGTTTCCCGTTCCGGGACCATGTTTTTACTTCCGTTTCCGTATATTTCCGGTCACCGTACTTTCCGGTTGCCGCTCATTGCGGTGACCGCTAAGATGGGTGGCGGAATTGCACCTAGGGCGCCGTACGGCGGCGGTGTGGGCCGTTTTGGGGTCATTTCCGCCATCGCGGACTTTGCACTTCCGCCATGGCGTGGTGCTCGTGCCCGATGGGTCGGAATGAGCCGCACTTTGCTCCGTCGTGCAATGGCGGAAACGCTATTTACGCTATGGCGGTCCGGTCGGTCGAATTCCGCAAGGGTCGTAATGAGGGCCATTGTATCTTGACATCTCTTGTGGATTGCTGTATAGATTTACATCATGAACTGTTCTCTCACGTGTGTTTCTTACAGCACTACAAACGCAGCTATACATCATTACTGCATGTATGTAGCATACGTATTCATCTTTGCTCTTTTGTTTTCACAAAAATTCTATTATTATGTGTTTTCCGACACGTGCAGAATTTTTATACAAGCTTTTTTAAATAAAATGTGTTTTAAGTGCCCCTGACCTCATGTAACTGCTGATTGATAGACAGTAGTTTTGTGTCAAACACACTTAGTCTGACCTCCATTTGTGTGTAAAGGCAGGGAAGCTTGTGGGATCCTGCTTTATTTAGATGCTGGACCAGTGCAGGGCAGACATTGAGCTGGTGAATGTCTTACATTTATATTTGTCTATTGACAGCATATTTTTGGATGTTGACATTGTGGCTGTTGACTTGGTCTACCAGGTGCTCCATGTAGAGGTTAAAGATCATGGGTGTGAGGATGAATCTCTGTGTGATTCCACAGGTGTCAAGTAGAGGAGGTGATCTTGACTTATCAAATTGGACAAACAGATTTTAGTCTTGTATGCAGTAGATGCACGAGAGAAGTGCATTGCTTCCTCCATTTCCTCATCTCTCTCTTCCTCCCTTGACTTGCTTTACTCTTTATATCCCGTCCGTCCTACCCGCAAACCTTCCCAACCTTGGAGCTCCCTCATCTTTGTTCTATGTGCGGCTTCCTCCATCACCTTGAAAGACATTGGCTTAAGACCAAATCGACCTCTGATCACTCATCTTACTTCTCCTACCATGCTCTCTATGATGACTGTCTATTCGCTGCTAAGCGTCTCTACTTTTCAGAGCTCCAATACACTCAGTCTGCCCACCCTAGGGGTCTTTTTTAAAATTCTCACTTGGCTTTTGTCTCCTCATAACCTTGAGTATTCTGCTAATTCTACTCTATCTGCCTCTCACTTTGCCCGGTTTTTCTTGTCTAAATTAACCTCTCTTGATAATGACATCGAAGCAAGCTTTCATCTTACCTGAAGTTGCGACTCCTTCTACCTCTGCTTCTCTCACTTCTATTGCTAGTTTTCAACCTATCACTAATACTGATGTTTCTCTTCTATTAACTAATGCTCACCCTACTGTGTCTCCTACTGACCTGATCCCTTCTGCACTTATTATTATGGTCTACCCTTCACTAGTGTTTTACCTTAGTTCCATTTTCAGCACCTGCCTCAATACCTCTACCTTTTCCACGTCCTTCAAGCACGCCTCCATTATCACAATTTTAAAGAAACCTACTGCTGATCCACTGATTGTCTCAAATGTTCATCCTATTTCTTTACCCTATCTCTCTAAATTACTGGAACGGCTGGTCTATTCTCGAGTCTCTACATTTGTCTGCAACTCTTCTATTCTCCCACAATTTCAATCTGGCTTTCGCCATCTCCACTCCATGGAAACTGCTCTCCTCTCTGTTTTGGAGTCTCTTTTTTCTGTGGAATACTCCAAACACTCATCTTTGCTCATCCTCTTGGACGTATCTGCTGCATTTGACACTGTCGACCACTCTCTACTTTTGTTATCACTTTCTTCCTTTGCTCTCACTAGCTCTGTCCTCTCTTGGTTTCATTCTTATCTATCTCAAAGAAAATGTTCTGTTTCTTGAGCCGGCAAGTCATCTAAATCTTTCTGGCTTGCCCACAGTGTGCCTCAAGAGTGCACTTTGGGCCCTTTTCTGTTCTCTCTTTACACCTCCTCTCTTGCAGCTGTTACATCTTCCGTTGGTTTATCACATCGCTTTTATGCTGATGACACTCACCTATTTCTTTCTTTCTTTTCGTTCTCCTCTGATATTCACCACACTCTTTCCACTTGTCTAGTTGCTATTAAATCTTGATGTCCTCTCACTATCTTACACTCAAATTCTGGGAAACTGAAGTCCGCTTTTTCCCTGCTAATACACTCACCCTTCCTTTATTTCTTTTCCTCCATTCCAGCTTCCAATTACACCCACAGCCCAAAATCTTGGCCTCCTCTTTGACTCTAATGTTTCCTTCTCTCATCACATCTCCCTAACCTCATGTGCCTGTCACTTCGACCTTCACAATATTTGAAAAGCCTGTCCATTTCTCACCTTTCAAGCTTTTAAACTCCTAAATTTCCTCCTTAATATTTTTCCGACTCTTTTATTGTTCCACTGCCCTCTTTGGACTTCCTAGTTCTCATTTTACAGCTCTCAAAACTGTATTCAATTATCGTATCCTTCTTCTCTGTCTTCTCTCTTTCTGAGATTCTATTTCCTCTTCTCTTGCCACTCTTGGCTGGTTACCCTTTCACACTCAAATTACATTTAATTGTCTCTGTCTTGTCTTTAAGTCCCTCTCTGGTCTTGCCCCTAGCTATCTCACTGCTCTGATATCTTTCTGTACCCCTTCTCATTCTCTTTTCTCTTCTTCCCAGTTTCTGTTGGTGGTACGTCGTCCCCCTTGTGCCCAATCTCTTTTTTGCACTTTTGAGCATTTAGCCCCTCTTCACTAGAATGCTCTTCGTTACTCTCTACGTTCCATTTCTGTCCATTCTTTATTTTGTGGGTCGCTGAAGTCTCATTTGCTGAAACATCCCTGATTGATTGTTTTCTGAATGTTTTGTTTTATCGGTTATATTGTACGGGTCCTTGTTCTCTGTACAGCCCCTTGGCTTAGGGTGCTTTATAAAACACAAATAAAATACAAATCCAAAAACAAAATACATTCTCTCCAATGCCTTTGAAATCTGCAGTATGGAAATGTGGTCATGCTGACTAAATTTTAGCTACTTTCAGGATATGCATATTGAACTTAGATACACCTGAAGCACTGTAGATCAGGACTTCAGGAACAAGAGTTAGAAAGAAGTAGATTGAATCAAACACCACTGATACAGAGACAGCTGTTCACTGAATCCATTAATGTTCTAGATTATATGAGTACTAAACTTTGTTTGACAGCATTATCTGTTAGAATTATGTGAATAGAATCACCCTACAGTTCTGCAACCTCTCTCTCTTGTGAATCACCTTCTCCTGCTAGTTCACTGGGGAAAGACATAGTGTTTGATTTTCCCACCCTTACTATGGACCTATTTTACAGACAATATGTACCCAGGCCCCATATACAGGAGACATTTCATGTTGTCTTGCGTGGTGAAAAGGTCTTAGAGATTGGCACCCCATATCCTAATATGATCCAAAACCTTGTTTGGGAGCTCCCATTCATGCAATGTCAGGGAGAGTCTACACAATGAGTTTATGCTCACACTGACTATTCCTGCCAGATACAGAGCTACTTAAAAGACAAGACTTTGAATAGCCCAAAACCAGAACTCCTATCTGCCCACTTTTGGTGATACAGGTCCTCCATGTTTTTCAAATATACCAACACTGTTTTGTTATACGTCAAAAGTAGAACACTTGAGCCATGTATCAAATGTAGAGGTTTGTGAGACATGGTGCCATGGAAACTGTTCTTAACTGAAGCACCATGATATGTGGGTCCTGGAATCTTGCAGGCTCCACCAATCTTTTCTTTACTGACTTCCCACTGTTACTTCGTGACCATTAATTAGGAATTCAGTTGCAATTTGGAGTGCAGAGGTAAAATAGAACCCCCACAGTCTAATTCATGCTGTCATGTGATCTGTGGTTGTGGCAAAACAAAAACTGATTGTAGGTACCCATCCACTTTCTAATTGTGAGAAATTAATTGCATGTTTCGCATGTGTATTCTGGCATTTTAAAACAGAATGCAGCCTCATAACTGTAGAGTGGGTATTCTCACTTTTGGAAGCAATTGTAACCACTTTTCCAGGATAGCTATAAGCCTTTCTTTTGTGGGGAAAACATTTCCTTGTTTCAATTCTTGTAAGTGGCCACTGTCTATGAGTCTCTTAGTTTGGTTTAGTGTTGATTTACTTTATTTCACTTAAAGCGCAAGGTAAACACTAAATTATCCACTTTTTTAGCCTGAAATATAGCCACTCGCCACCCTATGGTTAAGGTGAGTTGGAGACACATAAGAACCCTTCAAAATTCTATTGTTAATATCTTTTGATTCAAGTAACGGATTTGGCCAGAATTTTGAAAGTTATTAAAAGTCTGCGTGCCCACCAGACTGCAAAGTTCATAAAGATGGGTTAAAATATAAAAAAGTAAAAGTGTTAAAAAGAAAATGTTTCTCAAAAAGTACAGCCTACTTCCCATTAATTTTCCCATAGACAAAAGGTCAAACTGCTGAATGGATTTGGACCAGGTCCGAAAAAACCTGGGCACAAAGCATTGACTTGCAATCTATGGCTAGTTTTGGGTTATTCCATGCCGTAGTTATTTTAAAATTTGACGGATAAGGGGGAGCCCCTTCCCCAGAAATGATAGTTATATCTCTCATGGTGCATCGAAGGATCATGGTTTTCAGAAATTAAATGACCGCCATCTTGTCTTTCTCTCGATGTGTGAGATATTTGTGGCTATAGCCAAGGTTATGGGTAAATTGAATGCAGTAAAAAACTAGTTTCAGTTAAAAAAATATACAAATGCCATCAGGGTAGAGGTGGCTAGAAAGCACTGAGTAAAATGTGCGAGTTGCAGGGGTTCCAGGGACCTAGTGTGCAACACAAAGCTTTCTTTAGCCTCAACTATAGCTGACATCTGGAAGCAAACTGCGTCACAGAAGCAGAATGTGCTCTGGGGTGAGAGGGAGAGGGCAGTGAAGGTGAGGAGGCGTTGAGGAGTTGGGGGAGCTGGCACAGGTGAGGGGGTATATGTAGGGGGTGAAAAATATCTGGCGATGGCCGAAGGCCATGGCCCTTAACTCAATTGCCATCCAGGTCTCACATTCATGCAGTAACCAGGAGAGACTCTGCTTAGCTTCAAAGGGAGGAAGGGGCCAGCCTCCTCAGGCCATGTTGCCAGATAAATGAGCCAACCTTACAAAACCACTTAGAGGAATGGGCTAGGACTTTTCATGCTTTGAGGCTAATCAGAGTCAGCCCCGCTTTGATGCTAAGCAGGGTCAGTCCCGGTTACTGCATGGGTGGTTGACTGAATGGGCATCTGAATTATTTACTTTTTTTAAACCATGCTACTGTCAGGCCTTGAAGGTTTTGCACTCAGAGATAATTTTTTGCCTTTTGCTGAATTGCTAAATTGCATTCTGGTATTTGTAGTCTCCCATTCAATAATGAATTAAATAGGTACTTTTATAGCAACAGTGGGATTCCCATCCCTGCAGTAAATGGGACAAACCCCGCTTAGCACCAAAGAGATGAAGGGGAAGCCCACTAAAGTCATGTTGCCTGACATGTGTGCCACCCATTAAAAGAACTTGGCCTAAGTGGGAAACTAAGCAGGGTCATCCCGGTTACTGCATGGATGGCAGAAAGTCCACAGTCCTGAATGCAGAATGTTTTCTTAGTTTTAAATATCTCATAACACACAGCATCTGTGTTTTTCTAAAATAGAAAAAATGAAATTATAAAAAATCTTATTTATGCTGAACACTGCTATCAGAGAACCTTGGCCTTGAGGAGTTCGACACGCAGCACTTAACCATTATTATACAATGATGTTATTGTTTGGATTTTAACAAGTTTCATACCTAGCCTTTTACTATTGAACATATTAAATCACAGGCAAATCAGTGCCTGGAAACAGTGTGCCTTGTTACGCAAATGCCTCCTGGAAAAGGGAAGTAACAATATATTGAAAGTGATTGCGCATCATTTGCTGAAATCTGTAAATCCCTTCGCCGTTAAATGGAGGAAAGATGTATATAATGAATTAGCCCATGCTGACACCACAATATAGTTATTACTATCAAATCCTGTTAGAGCAAAGGAAAAAGTACATCTGGGCGATTGGGTAGCAAATATGACAAGGTGCTCCCAATACAAGGACTTTGACATCTTCTTATTTGGTATTAAAAAATATGGGTTGATGTCAGACTACTTGTTGAAAAGTCCTTCTCCTAAAGTAAGAACGGGATATTTAAGATTCCGGTTAAACCTATGCTACACAAGGGATGTCCTTTGTAAAAGGAAAAATCTGGCAAAAGAACAAAACTACTGTAGATATTGTACTGTGCCAGAACAAAGAGAGACCCTACAACATCTGCTTGTGGAATGTGTAGCACTCTGTGATGTACGAACCAGATGTTTTGCACTCACTCAGGTAGTACAAAGACCAATGGAGAGTGATGAAAGATGGCATGAGCTGTTCTCTAACACCCGCCCGAAAATTCAGATTGCCATAGTGCAATTTCTTCAAATTCTGCTCCCTGGGTTAGAGGCATATAACGGGTAATGTACTATCTATAAGGCTATTAGGTAACTGGTTGGTTGAAAGAGGGAAAGCCGAGTCAAGTAGCCTTTTAAGTGGAACTTTTGTAAATAGTATGAATTGGTGTGATCATTCGTATAAAATGAATTGTTATTAATTATGTGATAATATGGGTATGGTAAGAATGTGTTATCTTTTAGCCTTGTAAGATTGTAAGATTGAAAATGATTGTGTTTTGTATATAAATGTTATTTATATGTTAATGAAATTTGAAAAGTTGTAACACAACTATAACAAATAAAAAAAAATCAAGGCAAAGTATGAAATGTATGCCCAATGAAGCACCATGCCATTGTGGCCTATTAGTTGAATGCTGGGCCTCAAACTCTGCCAGACCAGGGTTCAAGGCTAATGTAATTTAATTAAATAGAAAAGCAAAACAAGTGGGAGGTGGCTAGGTTTGTTGCTGTACCATACCGTGATCTTACTTAGCATAAGGGCATTTAGACATGGCTATATCAGCCACGTCCAAACATCCCACACACCAAAATAACAGCCCCGAAAAGGGCATGCCGAAATGGGCGTTGCGGCAGAATGCCTGTGCCAAATTGGCCCATACCAAAATGATGGTGCCGAAAGGTTTTGTACAGCTTGTAGAATGCTGCTTAACCAAATTGTGTGCTTCATGGCAAATCATTTTATCTCACTGAGCATTGCCTAGAAATATTGTGGGTTCTCAAAGTTTTAAATATCTCATAACACTCGCCATTCACAGTATTGATTTTTAAACTGTGCTACTGTCAGTCCTTGAAAGTTTTGCACTCAGAGACAATTTGTTGAATGGCATTCTGATATTTATAGTCTCAAAGTCAAGATGGGGAGAATAATGCCACAATTGTACACTTATTTCCTAACAGTTTTATAAGGATTTATATATTTGAGTGATACTATGAATATGTGTACTTTTGAAGTTAGCTTTATAAAGCAGAGTATTGTTGAAAGCTAGACATGCGGGTGAGGAGGAGAAATAATGAGAGGGCAAGTAAATCATGAGTATTAGCCCTTGATGTGGCAAGAGAGTTTGCAATCCTGGACACTGGTGCAGTTATTTTCCCCTCATTTTGGCTGCTCTTAAGGGCACAAGTAAAGGACACATATGGGTGAAGAGTGTAACTTTTTTTCAGAGGGCGGACGCATCCCCCTTATTTTTGTTTAGGTTGGCATGCTTGCTCAAGTATTTGGCTAACAGTATTATACTCCGGTTGTCATGTTCCCAGTGCAGAGCTTACTCACAAGTCCACAAGCACTTGATTCATATTGACATTTAGTTTTCCAGAAAATATTTCATGACAGATTGCTGAGTTTTAAATGTGAGCACCTTTTAAACTTTGCCAGCATATTTTTGGGAACATTTCCTCTCTCAGGTTTTTTTTCTGGTGTTCATTAATTTCTTTTAAGTCCAATACTTTTTTGTTTTGCACACTTTTGTCTAAGCAGTAGGTCTGTATTATTAATGTTATTTATGTATGGAATAACAAAATCCTTGAAATTCAAGGAAAAAACATTAGTTACAGAGATGCTAAATTGAGAAATACATTGTCACAAAACCTTTGAAATTCAAGGACAAACCTTTAGTTGCAGGGATGTTAAAGTGAACAATACATTGTAACACAAGTTTGAAATTCAAGGACAAAACTTTAGTTGCAGGGATGTTAATGTGAACAATACATTGTAACACAAGTTTGAAATTCAAGGAAAAAAACTAGCTAGAGGGACAAGGTGATAACCTAATGCACCAAAACCCTGGAAATTCAGCTAAAGCCACCTTAATGTAGCGTCCCCTGTTGCACAGACTGTGCCCACAATGATAAAGACATCCAGGTATTGAATCAACCTTTGAATGTGTGGGTTTACCTTTACAGTTTTATAATGGTACTAAAGTGACCTTAGGTTCAACAGTGCAACCGAAATCCCTTTTCTGATAAGGCATAGGTGAAGCTGTGTCATTACAGAATTTGTTTGACAGTAATTTCTTTCCAGATAAATGTAATGGGTAAACTATGAAATTGTAGTGGGGATGCAGGGATAGAGGGAAAATAAGGGTTGGAACTGGTCAGAGGGAAGACCAAACAAACAAGTATCTGATGGTGGGAGGATTGCTGCTGACTCATATTTCATCAACAGGATTTCTGAGCACACCTGATAACACTTTGGTAAGCCTTAAGGTGTAGGTTGTATAGTTCAACTACAGTGTGCTTACCTTGGGACGAGGAAAATAATATGTATCATGGGTTCAAAACAACAGTTAGGTTGGCTCAGCTCTTCATCCTTTTGAGGGTGATTCATTAATAACTGGATTCGGTAAAAAGCATGACATTATTACAGGCATTTAGAAGCTGCAGGAATCTGTTATGAAGCACTGTATGAATCTTCCAATTATTATTATATAATGTCCAATTTGTCCTCCACATGCTTATATTTAAATCATTAGTTTCAAGTTGTTATTCTTAAATTGTTTCAGTTTCTTGAATTCTAGGTTATAGTTAAGGGCCACGGTTAAACAAATGGTTTTCCTCTGATGTGCACATCTAAGAAAAAGGTTATCTAACAGAATATTAAAACCTGGTGATTACCAAGAGAAGAGTTTTCCTCATTCGTAATGGCTGCCATGGAAAGGGAGGAGGAGCTGTGTGCAGTCCCTTCTCCCAAGTACCCTGGTAGCCATTTTTTCCCCATTTTGTTCCCAATTTGAGAAACGGTTGCAACGTCATATCTCAACTAGCAAAGAATTGCTATTAGTACCCTAGTACAAAGTGCCGGGGTACATTTAGCAATAGAACCCTCAGAGGGGGACATTACAGGTCAGGTAATGCCACTAGGGTGATAGTTCAAAGCCCGAGCGAAGGAAGGCCTTTAACGTAGCCCAACAGTAATGCCCCCCCCCCCCCGCTTTGGGTTCTATTGCTTCAGTAATTGCCTTAGGACTCTTCCACTGAGGGGGGCATTGTGCAATGTTTAAGGAGAAAAGTACAACAGTGAAATGACCAAATCAGTGCAGCATATCTTCCAACACTGAATTTAATAACCATAGAACAGACAGCATATCCCTTAATGTGAGTAGTGTAGCTGTAATATCAGTTAAGTCAAGGAATCATGGAATGAGTGGATATCTACCCAAGAATTCATATCTCCAAGAATGATAAAAGAAAGTTGTAGGACAGACAGGACAACATTACCATCCAAAAAAAGCTGGAAAAGATGAGACGTATGTCCACGTGCACTAGAGCAGAGCCGATATCCCAAATTAATGCAGGCTTTAAATTAGCAAACTGTCCCACCCTCCAATGGAGATATGGAGATGGCATTAGGAAACATTGGGAAGTTACCTTTTCCTCAATTCGCTGTGGCTATTTCCCCATCTAAATATCGAAACCAGATACAATTATGTCAACAGTTATAGGAATGGGTGAGACTATAAACCATGTTTCAGTAAGCCAGAGGACATACGGTTTGCTAAAGTAAATAACATATCATGTTAAATTGCATATCAGACGTTGAATTAACCACAACATGCAGTATTAGTGACTGCATAGGTTGGTAGATTAAACAGGACAGCATGTTGTCAGTAGCAACGTGGATTGAGTACTGACTCCAGAGAACACAGTAGGATTTGGTCCATGCTGGTAGTAAATGCATTATCCCTTTACCTTCAGTAACCTACAGTCAATGTCAGATAAGGGCAATGATCCTTAGAAGGGGTGCTTTCTGGAACAGAGTGCATATTCCCCCTTTTTATCGGGTACCTAACAACTAACATAGTGATGACATTATCATGCGTCTGCATGTATCAGGCGAGAGGGATTTCTGGGGAAAGGAGGCCTTGGGTGTGGCTGGTTGGGACATGGGGGTGCTTTTAGTGCAGCTAATAAATTTGCCACAGTAACAAATGTGTGGTGCATTCTCTTCCTTACTGCTTCCATTGAGGGGAAATTGGTGATGATATGGCGAGTCACTCCTCCCCACATATGGGTGTAGCATCAGCATGGGCCGCCCCCATGATTATAACAGCATGTCTGACCATTTCTGGGCAGCAAGGAATTCTAGGGATGTGGATGTTGTGCAGATAGGTGAATAGCAGTGTTTCCTGTGTGGCTGATGATTTTCCCTAGCAATGGTTGTCAGCTGCTCCCAATACAGGGAAACAGCGATCGCAGTTGGTATCAGAAACAGACTTTTAAGTTGCATGTCCTTCAGAGAATCCCCACATGTGTCCCTTGCTTCTGCAGGTCTGTCACAACACTCAGCATGAAGATTGGAGTCCTCTGCTGGAGCCATGCATCAGAAATTTCTTTCGGTGATAGGTTCATATAGTGTCTCAGCTGCTGGGCTGGAAACAGACCCTACATTGTCCTTGGAGCATCGGTGGAAGAGTTTAGATAATCGCTTCCGGTCTGCGGCTACCCTGGGGAGAAGTCACCACTTTAGGATTCCTGGGAAAGCAAGTGTTTGCTTACCTTTTCTTCCCACAGTAAACCTCTCGACTTACTGTGGATGATGCCTGGGAAAAGTCTCTGCCCCTCCTTCTGAAGCGCCAGTGCAGAGACTGCACACAAATGGTGTCCCACGGTGTGCAGCTGGCCCAGACATCCCCAAGACCTAGGCACACAAGACAAGTGGTCGTCATATGGCAATACCGCCACACTGAGTTACTGTTACTGGATGCAGACAGTAACCGCAATTCACTGCAAAATTTAGAGTTGATTTAAGTCGAAGTTATTTCCCATTTTGGATTGCAATCGGACTATACCCAATGGGACAATATCACCATGTTAAGGTGATGTAATTCCTACACTTCTGAGTAAGCAGTTTGGGAATTATGCGTCTTAATAGTTTGGAGAAATAAAATAAAAACATATCCCAAATCAACGCCTGTTTTACCTTTACAGCAGAACTCATAATGAGAAGCCCATAAAACGTGCAGGTCTGCCTTCACATATGGAGTCCCATATAACTGTATGAAGTGACACGTTTTTTTATGACACACGTAATTCTCAGAGGTTTCTAAGCACGGTCCCGGGGATGCGTTGCTCGGTGTCGTCTTATTGCCAAGGCGAGCACGTCGCCCCTGAGCTATCCTCCCGAGCAGCACGCAATCTCCGTCTCCTAGAACATAGATGCTTGGAACTAAAGGCGGGAACTGCAATAATATATCATTCATGTGCCTCCAAAAGTCAAGACAGATACCATCTTCATTGTCCAAACCGGTTGACACGAGCTACACGAGAATTAAACATGAATTAATCTGCTGACAGCCTCGTATGATGCATAGAAATTACTGGGCATCAACATCCCGAACACAATGTGAGTGTCTTGTTAAGAATCTATTCTTAGAACTATGGGCACGTTGTTTCACATGTGACCTGTGCTCATGTAGTGGATTGCTTCCCACGCCTTGGTGTTGTTATTATCTAGTAGTGCTCACTGAGGGGGCCACAGACCTCAGAAGCAAGTGCCTAATCCCCCTCTCACCTTAAGGGCTTGCCAATGGAAAGATCGACATGTTTGTCGCATCTCAAGCCACAATGGAAGGTTGTTCTACAGAGCACTGCATGTGCGCGAACAGACCTTTAAAGTGAAAAGCCTTTTTTGGGGAAACTTGGATAGGATGCAAGAACGCCACTCAATCACCAGGGTGTCATTCTCCGGGGCAACAGAGGGGCATTCCTAAGCGGATTCACGGACCATCCGGGTCTCTGTGTGCCGAGCAAACGCCACTTGCTCTCTGAACAAACTCAACTGTATTTGTGTTAAAACACCGAGACGGTTTAGGACATGGCGACGCTGGGCAAGTGACAGGGAGGGAAACCCAAGCCCTCCATGTGATGAGCATGAAAACATCTTTGTAACAGAACTAGAGACATTTCTACTAATTCCCCCCAGGACGTTTTAAATGCACACGACTACTGACACTCATTTTAAGACCTTGGTTACTAAGAATTGCATTCCTAAGTAGGTGAGTTCAATGTTTTTCGTCTCAGACATTCAACACCCCTGTATTAATACCCCCACTGTACTGAGGGGTCTGGATATCGGATGCCTGAGTACTTTGTGAGAAATGTTACCGAGCTATCAGCATTTACAACAACTTCAACTTTCAGAACATATTCTCACAGTTCTTACTAACTCCATCATAGAGAGGGTGGCCCATCACTTAATGCAATGACTACATAATTTAAAGATGAGACGATTTATTCAAACATTAAGCCAAATACCAGTCCCCGAGTCAGGTTGTTGATGTTTATATTCTGAATGCCCCTTGTTCCTTTACTTGTTTCCTGTCTGCACATCTCTTTCATCAAGATCTGATCACTTCTTTCTTTTTCAATTGTCCCAGGGGCAGGCTATGTGATGTATGTGTGTATCTATAGGATTTAGGAAGCGCAAGTCGTGAAACAATGGAGCGCAGAATATAGGGTATGCACAAGGGGGGGGGGTTGCAGGTAGGGTGTTGGACTGGCAAAGGTCATTGGAATGTGGGCAAGCATGGGAGTGGGCGTTCCACAGAGGGGAGAAGTAGTGTTGAGTGGAGTTCTTCTATTCTCGACCACTTTCTCTCTCTTCTCTTCCTCCTAATCCTACAATGGGGGCTCATATTTCTTATCCCCATAAAAAAAACGATGGGGGTCCTGTTAACGTGTGTGTACGTACACAGGTCCTCAGCGTGTCAATATACTTATTTGCATGGGGCAGTGCAAAAAAGGGGAGGGTACAAATGCAGCATACATGCTTATGCACCACCCGTTTGCACTCCGCCGTGCAAATGAAGTAAACACCACCTGCCATGAACGTTTGACAGCGTTTACAATAGATTCTTATGGAATCCGCCTGTTTATGCTGGTCTAAAAAGCCAGCAGAATCCATAGGAATCCTCAGCATTTGTGCCAGCATGGAAATACATTCTGACACACATGATGGAGTACATGTATTTCGGAGGGGAAGAGGGTGGCAACATCGTAACTTGGGATCCACCCCTCCTCTCCACAATACAAATGGATGAAAATGGGGCAAGACCAAAATAACAGGCGTACACGCCTTACGGAAGGCTTTTAGGCCTTTCATTTATGTTACACTTTGCAGCAAAATAAGCTCCCATGGCGTCCCCTGTAGTTGTGTCTTGTTGCCAACTTATTCATGCCTAAGAGTAACGCCATCGGCACTGCCTTCCTTCGCTCTCACCTCCCCCCTTTCTTTTCGCTCTACTTCCAGCTTTGATCTTCAATTTTCCTGCTGTTCTGTTATTTCTGTGTTTCAACTTTGATCTGTAGATACCCTCGGCAATAAATGCCTAAACTGCTGCATATGTTGCTTACCTAATTCTTCTCACTACCCAATTATTCTACTCTCACAGTAACATATGTATTGCATGTAATCTTATAATAATTCTCTTAAACATGTTCTTGTCTTACCTATCCTGAACAAAACAAGAATTGAGCTAACCGGTCCTGTCAATTGTCATCATAGCCCTGTTTTCCCCAGTCTTTAAAAATCATGTAGTGAGTTGAGAGCCGTCAGTTCACTACTGCTTATCACTATTTGTAACTCACGAGCTAAATCTGAATTTCCGATTTCTCACTTTACTGAGCGTCACGTTTGTAGTTGTCTGGGCTGCAGGATGACAACACAAACCTGTCCCTTCAACGTGCACAGAAGGTTCAATGGCAACATACTACAAAGGTTGCCCTCAAATATGGGAGAGGAGTGTAGAAACACAGAGGGCAAAAAGGGTAGATGTAAATGCATGCTCACAATTCCTTATCCAGCTTTCTTCTCTGTGCCAAAAGCATACATAGTGCTGTGATGGTGTGTGTTAAGATCGGCCATCATGAAGGAGCCAGGAGCCACGGGTACACACGAGATGCTTCATTCTCGCAGATCCTGGTTGCAGAGACAGTGCAGGCCCCAACAGGCAAGTAGAAGCACGGGAAAAAAGGGACACCCCCCACCACACCATCCAAGCTAGCCACTCTCCACTGACACTCATAGAAAGTTCAGCAGCTGAGTTGCGCAGCATTCCACTCACTGAGCAGTCATTACATCAGACTTGCAGGCAGGGAAGGCAGAGCAGACAGAAAACACATCTTGGCACCTTCTACCGTTATGGAAACATCGGGAAAGGAAGAACACTTAAAAAGGAACTCAAAGAATGAAGTACAAATGCGTAGGGAAAGTTAAACCCCGCGCACACCACGCTGTAAGCAAACCTACTAGTCCCTCAACACGAAAACAACATATCTGTTACATATCTCTGCAAGTGCATGGTAAATACCAGACTCATTTGGGAGTGTCAACCACATCCAGTGTTGAAAATGAAAACAATTTACACGGGGAACTCCCCAGAGCACTGGGAAAGGGGGTGCAGAGTATCAGTGGTGTGGGCGGGACTGGGGTGCGAGCCAAATTTTGAATGATGTTTGTTAGGGAGAATTCCAAAATGTGCTAATTCCTCTCTACCTTAGAGACCCCCAGCTCTTTTGCTAAACTTTGGGGCTTTGAACGTTTTAATTCTGTTTGTTTTCTTCTATGTTTATTTTCTTTGATTATGGAGTTTTAAGATAACTCCATTGGCACTCTTTTCATGTGTGTTACACTGCACCCTCAGTGCAGTGACACGGGTATGTGTTTTTAGACTTCCCAAAGGTTTAGATACCTTCTCTGGGATAAACTCCTGTTTCCCAGAGAATGTAAAGTGAAATTGACTTTACTAGTCTTTCCAAATTCATAGACCCAGCACACACTATCTTACAAAGGAGTGTTGGAAGGGTTACATAGTATCCCCTGTGTCTAAATACTCAAGTAGCAGTCAAATGCTACCCTTTCCTATTGAAAAGGCTGGTGGCAGTGGTTTTACAACTAACTAGCATTATTTTTCCCGACCGCGAGCACTAGTAGCTAAAAATCACGGGAGCCGTGTTTTTCAAGATTGTGCCTTAAACCCCTTTGTTTAAACAGGACCTGGTCTTTTTTTTTCCGCTGTTTCTTTATGCAAAGGTCTTTCTAGAGTTTGGGCCTCATTCCGAGTAGGGCGCAAAGGGATACCGGGCACCGTTAAGGACATCAGTGCCGGTAATCCCTTTGCACCCTACTACGAGGTCCCTTTGCGGGCCCCGTCCTTAACACCTGCTTTTACCAGGCGTTATGGACGGGATCCGCAAAGGGACTTCAGAGCTAATAACGGTACCGTAATTTACAGTACTGTTATTAGCACCCTCCCCATTCCCACTGAGGCCTATGGGGGCTCAAATGGGAATGGGGATTGATATTTTCAATGGGGACTTACCGGTCCCTCAAAGGTCGGACTAGACCGGTAAGTCCCCATTGAACCAGGGCGGACATGGTACCGGTATTGGTGCTAGTCATGGCGCTAATAGCGCCATGACTAGCACCAACCTTGGAATGAGGCCCTTTCTCTCTGCGCGCCAAACCAGGTCTGATCCCTTTGTTCGTATGCCTTTGGCTGGCTTCAAGACTGAACACCGCCTCTGGCGTCTGAGTGTCTGGGGTGGGTAGGAAGTGAGGGAGGTGCCTGAAACTCCCTGTGCTTATTCTCCTAGGAGACCCAAATGCACTCTGGCGTGATTGGCTGGCTGACTGTCCGGCAAGGACAGCCACCCTGCTGGGTGAGTGACAGCTAGGCTGAATGAAAGGGAGAAATCTGTTTAAAAGGTGAGTCTCTTGGACTGGAAAGCAGAGTCGACCACTAGAATGAAAGAACCAAAGAAGAGCTGGAAGAGGAAGGCTGGTGCAACTCCTGGACCATTGGTTTGCCCGGTGAAGCCTTGCTGCAGGTCCGAATTGCCAAGTTCATCTCGACAGAGAAGCCCCTTCAAGGACGACTTCTTCCTTTGAGTTGGTGGGACCAATCAACTCGTAAGCCATCTGGATACCATTCTCAAGACTGGTTAGGATTAACCAGGGAGAGGGATACCAGCTTGTGTGCTTGAATCTACAACTACTGGAACTGAAGTGACTCCATCTTGTTTGCTTTTTCGATGATCCTGTGCAGTGCAGGAGTCCCCCAACATCTTCCCTCTTGTCCCCATAACAGAGGCTCAGAAACAGTGAGATCTGCAGGACCTGCCAGGAACCTTCGTCTTCAGCTGCATTTTGTTCTTCATACTAAGGTACTGTGCCAACCTGATTGAGAGAACGCCACTTTGCGTTGAAAGTTTGTGAAACTTTCCCAACTTACAGGCCTATTCAGCTTGTGACCCGACATATGATTATTTTTCGCCTAAACTACTTATGAGACTTTACAGTTTGATACCAGAACTGCTCTTTCCTATCCAGAACACTAGCCCATTGACTTTGGCCCGGCCTATTGACTTGAATTGAACTCTTCTGGCAAACTGAAACTATTTGCACTGTCTAACAAGTATATGGGATATATTCTACTTACCTTGTCCCTTTTGCTTACTTCTAAGTAACTGAACTGCCGTTTGGCTTCATTTCAGGGGAGCTCAAACTTTCTCAAAATCTTAGATTTTTGTATTGAAGTGTATTGGTATATAATATTAAGTTGTATCCTTCTAGTGAAAGGTTTTCTAAATGATTGTGTAATACATTCATTCGTGTTTTACCAAGAAACCTTGATGTATAAGTGTCTACTTGAACCACTGTGATTGCAAATCCTCTGTGTAATTACTTGTACTGCTCACATTCACTCTTGAAATAAGCCTGGCAGCTGAGCTCGCTACCAAAAACTGTGTGCTACAGATTTATACCAAAGGTTGGTTTGGCTAACACCTGTAGTCCTAATTGTGTGTAGTGGTCCCAAATCGGTACTGCATGCAATGCTGCCTAACAATGTCCGTGTCCTGAGCACAGTATGCTGGCTGCTTTGCATAAACACAAAGTGCATTTTGGGAACATAAGAATGACCACCAATGTATTAAACATGCCAGTGCTGTTAAATCAAATGTTCATTTCTTCTGAGCATGCAGAGCACACTTAGAATGGGTCTCATTTTCTCTGTCAGAAAAGTCATCCTTACAGTACAATGTGTGCAAAGCATGAGACATATATTCAGCCTTGGGCGCCTCATAAGTTTGCGCTTGCGCGTTGAGCAAAGGGGGCTTTCAGACAATGTTTGTGAAGGCCTTGCATAAGACTGCACACACAGCGGCATGCTTAGGAGCACCCAGCTGAAAATGATATGCAATGAGCACCACAAACCTACTTAAGCGGAGCACCCAGCTGAAAATGATATGCAATGAGCACCACAAACCTACTTAAGTTGAGAAATCTCTTTTCCCCAGGAGAGTCACGGGCAGAAAGTTTCCCCAATGTGGGGTGATTTGGGCCTCGTGTTTACACCGAGCGGTGCTACGGCAAGACAGTTTTTGCCTTAGTGCAGCTACGTCTGTTCCGACCCAATTCCTCCCCTGACCACATCACACTGAAGCATAGTGCTTCAAAATGAGTGTCACACAGCCCGATACTTAAATCATCAGACATCTTCATGAACCAAACCGTAGCAGCCACCCCACAAAACTCTGCATTAAAAAAATAAACAACTCCCAACTCCTGCCATGCCTCACAATGAACCACAGTGCTAGTAAGGCAAAAGTCATGATAGAACATAGTACAGTTCCACCAACCCACAAGGCAGTATGTAGGTAGGTTCACACAGGTAACCTTAGATAATAATAGCAGATACTAGCACGGTCTGTAGTCCAGCATCTCATGACTGCCAGGGGGTAAAACTGGGGGCAAAGCATCATGCAAACACTGACAAACTAACATAATGTAAACTCGAAGAGTTCACGTCAAGCATAACCAATCAAACAAATAAGGCAGAGCTCGAGGCCTCACCTAACATTGGGCCTCATTACGACCCAGGCGGACTTCGCGGTGCTAAATGCACCGCGAAGCATGGCGGAAAGCCGCCGATAGCGCCATGGGGGTTGGCGGATTTACCGCCCCATTCCGACCTCGGCGGAGCGGTAAATCCCCAATCCCCATTCTGCCCTTCCCCATTCCCATTTTCGCCCCATAGGGTATAATGGGAGTGGGGAAGGAGTTAATTACGCCACCGTAAAATACGGTGGCGTAATTAACAACGAGGTCCCGTAGCGCCATGGTTTTCTCCGGCTGGTAAAACCAGGCGGAGAAAACCTCCATGGCGCTACGGGAACTCGTAGTATGGCGGAGAGGTACGCCATGCACTACGCTGGCGTAACACCCTCTCCGCCAGGGTCCTAATGAGGCCCATTGTCCTTAACTAAAATACAATTGCTGCCATAATATGTTGATGACAATCTAGGCAAGTTCCAGCAACTAGGTGCCACACTGTGGGCAGCTTGGGTACCCTGAGACACGTGGTAGAGGGCCATATGTGGCCACAGTTCTCTTTTTGCGGAAGGCAGGAGCTACGCTGTGTACAGTGCCTCATAAAGTAAAGTACCAGCCATATTCAGTCCACAAAGAGTGCCCAAGTCGCAAGAGAAGTGTTTGCCGAGAACAATCCGGAGCAGTGCATGAAGAGACAAATATGCGCACATTTGTGGCGCTGCCCGATGACGGGCCTACGCGGCGGAGTGATGTTTCACGCCGCCGCGCTGAGCATAAACAAAGGGGGCGTTCCCGGCCGCATCAGAGCGACCGGGAAGCCCGAACACGAAGGACTGGTGTCTGTTGACTCCTTCATGTGGCGGGGGCTTACGGGACCGCGTGGGGGCTCCGACCCGCCCCCAACAGTGGCGACGAGCGGTGAGGGAGACCCGGGCCTGGTGGTGTAATCTGTGGAAGATTCATTTTTCAAAACAAAGCGGAACGGATTTTCGTTTCGTCTCATGCCGGGTCGCGGGACGCACACGCGGCCGGCGGCCATTTTGTTTAGAGGCCGTGAAACTTCACGAGGCTCCGGTTTGGAGCGTGGAGTTACGACGGGCCTAATTTTTGGACACATTAAGAGCAGGAGGTCTACCCTGCACGCCCATGTCTGATTTGTGGATTTTGACCTGATTTTGGGTCTTTTACGTCGTGTGAAAGCCAGGAGAGGACTGATATGACAGGGCCAATCCATTACTTTTTGCTCAATTTTTGGAACTTCTACGTCCATTTGAATAGCGGCAAGGTGGATCCACGGTGTTCTTTGTCCCCTTCATCATCAGAGTGCCGTGGGTTTTTTTCTTTGTCCTCTTCATCATCAAGCTTGGCTGCTCTGGATAACCGGGTCTTTTGGACATCCACTGGTGCTTTATCTTCGTTGTCCTCTTCATCATCAAGCTTGGCTGCTCTGGATAACTGGGTCGTTTGGACATCCACTGGTGCCTTATCCGGATATCTCCCCGTGTTGGAACTGTTTGTGTACCCGGGAAGGAGGGGTGAGTCGCACTGTGTTGGTGGGTGTCTGAGTTGCGGCCCTCAGGACAGTAGGTGGGGGTGCCTGTGCGCTCAAGCCCATGGGCGACTCTGAGGATTCGGACAGTGGTGGTGCAGCAGCGTCCCTCCCCCGCGATCGTGGCCAGGCAGCGGCGCAACAACAGGCCGCCCTACCTCCGGTGATTCAAGTTCTTGCAGGACCGCCACCTGGACAGCCGGGTTTTCCCATCATGGCTCAAGCAAGAGCACCCGCGGCCCATGCCGCCTTGCAGCCGATTCCGGAATTCGATGCGTCGGGCCCACCCTCGAGCATGGGGCCCCGATGGAGAAGATGGGTGAGTCGCCTCGACATGTATTTCAGGGCTGCTCAGGTGACGGATGATGACAGCAGAATTGCCACCATGCTGTATTCGGCAGGGCCGACAGTCCAGGAGATATTTGAATCGCTTGCTCCTATCAACAACTCTTATGGTGCGGCCAAGGCGGCCCTCCTCGCACACTTCCTTCCCCTTGCAAACGTGGACTATGAGAGGTTTGTCATGCTCTCGGCGAAGCAGAAGGAGGAGGAGACGCTGGACACTTTTTATGGTCGCCTACGCCGCCTTTCCCTCGGTTGTGCATGGGGGGATGCAGACGACATGATACACACCATGCTAATCCAGGCATGCTCCTCCGGCAAGCTCAGGAGGCAAGTCCTGAGAGAGCCGGGCCTCACGCAGCCCCGCATTCTGGAACTGGGCAGGTGCCACGAGGTAGCAGAGGCACGAGCCAACACAATGGAAGCTGGGTCTCGGTCAGTGAGGTCGGAGGAGGTGTGTGTCATGTGGCGGGGTGGCCGAGGAGTGAGACGCCCGGGTGGAGGACCCCGAGACAGGGCTGGAAGAGCCGGGGAGTCGTGCCAGAAGTGTGGGTATGACCTCCCTCACATGGCAGAATGCCCGGCGGCTGGAAAAACCTGTGGGAGGTGTGGACTGGCCGATCACTTCTCGAGAGTATGTCGGGCAGCCATGCCGGTGATGGTGCCGAGAGGTCAGGCACAGACATGGGCTCCGCGCCAGAGCCAACAGCCCAGTATTGCCCAGGTAGAACAAGGGGAAGTTGAGTCCCATCCGGAAGGAGCCGAGGAGGAAGACGAGGAGAACATCTTTTTCGTCTCAAGTGTGGGAGTACTCAAAGGAAGAAGCCGGAGACAGCCGAGATGTATGGTCGAGATCAACCACTCCCCAGTCCCAGTGCTCGTTGACACAGGCGCCTCTGTCAATGTGATGGCCAGAGGGCATTATGACTCCCTCAATCCCCTTCCAGGTCTGGTCGCACCGAAGGCCCGCATATTTGCTTTTGGGGGTCAGGAACCGCTACCGCTCGACGGTGCCTTCGTGGCAGACGTGGAACATGATGGCTCACAAATCAAGGCCCGATTTTATGTGACCCCGGTGAGCAGCAATACCCTGCTCAGTTGCGCAGCTGCAGAGGCCTTAGGTATCGTCAGCTTTGCATACTCTGTCCACCTGGAGGACATTAATGATCTCCTCGACAAATATGCTGCACTCTTCAGTGGGATCGGAAAGATGATCGGGAACCAGTTCGATTACACATCGATGAGTCAGTACAGCCCATCGCATTGAAACACCGACGAGTACCTTTTCATTTAAGGGAGCAGGTCGATAAGGAGCTGGACAATTTGGTGAGCCTGGATATCATCGAAAAGGTTGAGGGCCCAACCCGCTGGGTGTCCCCGATCGTGGTGGCCAGAAAGCCCAAGCAACCCGACTCGGTACGCATTTGCGTGGACATGAGGCTCCCCAACAAGGCGATCAAAAGGGAGCGCCATCTTACTCCAACGATCGATGATATCATTGCTGATGTTCAAGGGGCTCGAGTATTCTCGAAGCTGGACCTCCGAGCCGGGTATCACCAGGTCGTCCTTCATCCAGAGTCCCGGTACATAACAACGTTTACCACCCACCGGGGACTATATCGATACAAGCGGTTGAGTTTTGGAGTATCGTCTGCCGCTGAAGTGTTCCAAAACATCATCAGAGGCGCCCTAGCAGATCTAGAGGGCGTCCTCAACATCAGCGATGATATTCTGGTGTTTGCCAAAACCGAAGTGGATCACATGAAGAGGCTCGAGAACACTCTGAAACGACTTCAATCGTTGGGCCTCACCCTGCACAGGGAGAAGTGTGAGTTCATGCGCCCCTCTATTGAATTCTTTGGCTTCATATTCAAGGAGGGGGGGTGTCGCCAGACCCGAAGAAGGTGCAGGACATCAAAGCGGCGAAGGCCCCCGAGTCTGTGACGGACGTGAGGAGCTTCCTGGGGATGGTAACGTATTGCGGGTGGTTCATCCCGAACTTAGCCTCAAGATCCGAACCACTCCGGGCGCTGACCAAGAAGGAGTCACCATGGCATTGGGGCCATCTCGAACAGGCTGCCTTTGAGGATATTAAGGGTGCCCTCACAACGGGAGATACTATGGCGTTTTTCGACCCCGCCTTGGAATCGGAGATTGTGGTTGATGCGAGTCCTTTCGGGTTGGGGGCAGTGCTGACTCAAGTGGACCACAGCGGAACTATTCGACCTGTGGCATATGCGGGCAAAGCGCTCACCGAAACGGAACAGAGGTACTCCCAGATCGAGCGGGAGGCCCTGGCAGTGCTGTGGGGCTGCAAACATTTCCGGCTCTATGTCTTGGGACGTCCAGTGACGGTGGTGACTGATCACAAACCGCTGCTTCCGATTCTAGTGGGCTCATCGTCAAAGCCACCAGCAAGAATTGAGAGGTGGATGCTCGCCCTCCTCGAGTATTCAGTCACCCTGGTATATAGGCCGGGGGCCAACAATGCCGCAGACTACCTGTCTCGTCATCCCGGAGTAGGTGGGGGAGATGGACATGACACCTGCGGAGAAGAGGCGGACAGTTATGTACGAATGGTGGTGGAGGCGGCAACGCCAAATGCGATGTCCCTAGATTAGTTGGAGGCTGCTGCGGCTGAGGACGAGTGTTTTTGAATCCTGAAGGACACAATGCACAACGGGTCCTGGAAGTCCGTCCTCGGAGCCGTGTCCGGGCGCACCCAGGAAGCCAAAACAGCTCTGGAGCAGTTGTGAAAGGTGAAGGAGGAGTTGTCGTTCTCCGACTCAGGGCTGTTACTCCGGGGTGACCGGATCGTCATTCCACGGTCAAAGGTGAGCGATGTGATCAGTCTCGCCCATCATGGACATCAGGGCGCCGCTAAGACCAAGGCGCGGCTCCGCTCGAAAGTCTGGTTTCCGGAGTTGGAGAAAAGGGTGGACGACTTCGTGGCGGCCTGCGTATGGTGTCAGGCGGCCTCTCCTCTGCAACGAGAACCTGCAATTGAGGCAATGCCTCGTGGCACGAGGCCCTGGGAGATCATCCACGCTGACTTTGGCTCAACATCAGTGGGCACTCACTTCCTGGTGATAGTCGATGAACACTCGAGATACCCGGAGGTTGAGTTCGTCGAATCGGTGGCTTTTGAGCATGTGGTGGTGGCCATGGAGAAGATATCTGCGGCCCATGGTTTCCCCCACACTCTATGCTCTGATAACGGATCGCCCTTCCAAAGTGAGCGGTTCTCCGAGTTGATGGAGAGCTGCGGAATACAACACAGGAAGATCTCCCCCCTGTGGCCCCGCGCAAACAGGGACGCCGAGAGACTGATGAGGACCCTGAATAAAACATTCCGAATTGCTCAGGGGCAGGGGCAATCCTTACAACGCGCCCTCTATCAGTTTCTGCGGGTGTACCGCACCACCCCACATGCCGCCACGGGAGTGGCACCCGCAGAGGCCTTATTCAAGAGGTGCCCCAGGGGACTGCTGCCGGAAGTGGGGGAGAAAGAACCAGGGGTCATCGATAGTCCGCGGGTGGAGGCTGAAAGACAAGTCCGAACGGAACAGGAGAACCTGCGCAGGGGTCTCCGACCTCAAAGACTTGAACCGGGAGATGAGGTCCTGATCCGTAATCGACACCCTCACGGGAAGCTATCGCTCCCCTATGAACCGGAGCCATTGGATGTAGTGGCAGTGAAAGGATCCATGGTGACGGCCTCGGATGGACGGTCGGCTGTTACCCGAAACGTGAGTTTCTTCAAGAAACTGGGTGATTCACGAACTGATACCCCACCCGAACCTGATCCACCAGACATGCCTGCTGACGGAGGTCTCTGGGAAGAAGGACCCGAATCCCCAGTCCGGGGAGATGCGGCGGAAGGACGTCACGTGCCGGAGGTAGGCCGGAGGTACCCCCAGAGGGCTGGGCGAGGGAAACCTGCCTACCTCAGCGAATATGTTGTGGGACGCTTGATTAGTGAACTGGGGTGATAAGATCTGGGTGGATGACATTAAAGGGGTTTTTGTTTTGGGTGTGCAGTAGTGTTTATGCTAGATGTGAGGTTTTCCTGGTTAATAAAGTTACTGTTAATCTATGTTTGTGTTCCTCCCGGAAAAGGAGGAGTGTGGCGCTGCCCGATGACGGGCCTACGCGGCGGCGTGACGTTTCACGCCGCCGCGCTGAGCATAAATAAAGGGGGCGTTCCCGGCCGCATCAGAGCGACCGGGAAGCCCGAACACGAAGGACTGGTGTCTGTTGACTCCTTCATGTGGCGGGGGCTTACGGGACCGCGTGGGGGCTCCGACCCGCCCCCAACAACATTGCAAGTTGGGAACCTACGCGCATTGCAAGTTGGGAACCACAGCACCTATTCTGGGAGCAGACCCACAACACAGTCCTCATCATTGTCTTGGCATTCAGGATAAAGGTATTTCCTAGTGCACCCTGTGTAACAGTGTGCGATGCTTCAATTGTCACACCACCCTCCACCACTCACTGATGTCATCAAACACAAGGCTGCAACCTACGGGATCATCTCTCGCTGCGGGCAATGCCTCCCCCATGCTCCTTGTAGTCCTCTGGCTCGCCCAGCACTGAGAGGCGGCACTGGGACGCCAGGCACACAACAAAGTGGTGCTTTACAGGTAGGCTGAAAAGATGGCCACTGCGAGGGGCTGTAAAGAAAACCTTCGCTCCCTGACTAGCCGGGCTCATTGGCACACAATTGAAAGGGTGATGCACCGCTTACCTGGGCAATCAGCAGAAAAGGTACAGGCACGTTAAAAGCAGCCATGTCTAGTAATAGCACGTTCAGCACAAACACAGAGGCAGAATGGAATACAATTGCATGTCCAAATACCGGCACCGGTGGTAGCTGCACTGCTCTACTGGCTGGCGGCACTACGAAGACAGGAACAGGCAGAAGGATGACAGCTGCTCTCAGCAAGGCTGGCAGGCTTGTATCCAAATGGAGGAGGTCAGTCTTCTGTTGTGGTGTTGTGGATATCACACAATATCCCCGCATCATCAGCACAGTGGCAGG
Source organism: Ambystoma mexicanum (assembly GCF_040938575.1). Lineage (NCBI taxonomy): Eukaryota > Metazoa > Chordata > Amphibia > Caudata > Ambystomatidae > Ambystoma > Ambystoma mexicanum. Next base: position 1,118,169,858 of record NC_090924.1, read on the forward strand.
TAGTACAGAGAGAAGTGGATCCTGCTCATTACAAATAATAAGTAAGTTAGCCATGACGGAAGCCATGACCCTCAGGTGAAAATCAAGTGCTCTCTTCTTGCAGATGCAGGTTGCAGAGATAGTCCAGGCCCCGATAGGTTAGTAAAAAACAGGGTGTAACGGACAAGCACTGGGACGCCCTCTCTCCAAGCCATCCTCTCTCAACTGCCACACATAGTACACCCAGCAGATAAGTCACCCAGACCCCAGTCACAGAACACTCATTACAACACACACGCAGACAGGGAAGGTAGAACAGACAGAAAGCACATCACAGCAGTGTGTCATTGGATGTCATCTGTTTTCCCACAATAAAAAAAGGATGATAATCTAATAGGTGGGTTTGAATTTTGATGACACTCGCACACACGAGAGAACCATGGTGCCCAAAATATACAGACCATGAGTGTGCACTGATGTGGGCCACAAGCTTTTTGTGAAACAGAGTGGCACTCAAGAGAAATATGGAACCTGGCTGAAAGAGCAAAAGTCATCAGCTGCTGTTATTTCCCCATGTTTGTGGTCACTTAATGTGGTTTGCAAAAGCAGAGAAGTTGGGAAGTTGGTCCCAAAAGAATGTATAAGGTATGAATGAGACAGGATGTTATGTTATGTTAAAGGTTCTTATACTGTGCACTGTTGCCACCTGCGTGGTCTCCTGACACTCTTGTCTGTCTGTAATGCAAGGAGGGTGGTGGGTATGTTAGATGAACTGAGCAGGAAAAAGAGCAAGAGAGCTGTGATGTGTTGTTGGCAGCTTCAGTTCAGAGAAACCGGTCACTGACCAAAGGTGTGTTTTTCGGTTGGTAGTCACCATGTGGTGTTGGGCGAGATTATGTGTGGTCTATTTCATTGTCATGATGTTGGGAAGTGAGTGCGGTTTGTGGTGCTGTAGAGGTATGGTTGTGTTTAATTCAGAGTTTGAGAAGGTGTATGAAGAAGGGTTAGTTTTTAGTAGGGTTAGTTAGTGGCAGTAGATTTCCTACCCAGATGTTCTGACTAACTGTGGCCCATATCCCTTCTCCTGTCGACTCATTCTAGTGTGTAGCAATTATCACCTCCACAAGTTACTCCAGGAGTGATGTGTTCCTTGTATCTCATGGTCAGTCTGTGGGCTGCACGGTTTCTGTGTACGGCTGCATTCCTTTATGTAAGAGGAGTTGCACACCCTCTCTGGTCCGATTAAGTTGGACACATCTCCCTCCCCTATTTCCCCCTTTGGCCCTCTATAGGGATCAGATACCCTTTCAAATTGGACTCCTTTCTTCTTGCCTGCCCTCCACTGTGGTCGTGTCCACTCCCCACTCATTTTCCTTTGTGTGTTTGTTTCATGGTGCGCGGATGTTGTTCAGTCTTTTTCATCGCGTTTGGAGTTGAAAAGCCAGGTTTTTAGAAGTTTTCTGAATTTGAGATAGTCCTCCATAGTTTGTATTTCTCTCGGGATGGAGTTCCAAAGTTTTACGGCTATGCAAGAGAATGCTGATCCACTACGTTTTTTCCTCGTGTAGGGTTTAGGTTCTAGACAAATGTTGTCGTATACAAAAAGAAGTTCAGTTAACTAAAAAAGTGTCTGAAAAAAGAGTATCTCATCAACCAATTCCAAAAAAACTGGAATATGTGTGTCAAGTTCTCCAATCATAACAAATTTTATTAATCACAAAACATCATATTTCATAAAACAGTCATAAAAATGATCATAGTACATAAAACAAATACAAAACCTAAAACAACACAAGTAAAACCAACATAAGTGGGTCCTAATAATGTGATTCTTTGGGGATCAACACGTGTAACTCATTCACACTTTGATTCCTAAGCCTCAATGATTTTGGCTATTTCAAATTCTTATTGATACATGTATAGATTCCCAACTTGTACAAGTTTCTGTCCCTAAAACACAACAATGCAGGACATTCTTCAGGGGTGTGTATCTTGTGTCGAATCCTAAAATCTTCTTACACTGGTAGGAATACCCTCTCTTGCTCAAGGAGCTCAAATCCTGGAGTCTCTTAGAAACCTCTACTGGTGTTTATTGCAGATTCCAATTTCTTGTCAGAATTCTCGCTTTCCTTCCTCTATTGTTTAATCCTGATCCTGAAGTTCAGCTCTATTTGTGGGGAATGACCAGGCACCAACATTTCTATGTTACTTTTATTCTCATGTAGCAGTTCATCTCTATCTAGAAGATGAAAGTAGATCCTTACATTTCTCTAATAGATGTAATCTCAATTTCGATTTCTGGATTCCTACTGCATGTAGAACCCAGCAGCAAGGGTTAGGACTTCAGGATCAGGATTAGAAAATAGAGGAAGGAAAGTGAGAATTCTGACAAGAAATTGGAATCTGCAATAAAAACCAGTAGAGGTTTCTAAGAGACTCCAGGATTTGAAATCCTAATGTTGATCCCCAAAGAATCACATTATTAGGACCCACGTATGTTGGTTTCACTTGTGTTGTTTTAGGTTTTGTATTTGTTTTATGTACTATGATCATTTTTATGACTGTTTTATGAAATATGATGTTTTGTGATTAATAAAATTAGTTATGATTTGAGAACATGACACACAAATATTCCAGTTTTTTTGAATTGGTTGATGACATACTCTTTTTGCAGACACTTCTTTAGTTAACTGAACTTCTTTTTGTATATGACAAACATACTCCCGCAGAGTAAGAAGTTTCTTTGATCCCTACCTGTGGCTTAAGGCGATTTAAGAACAGGATTCTAGACAAATGCCATTGCTGGACCTAAGTGTTCTTGTTGGCTTGTAGACGGTGATTTTCTTTTGTTTAATTCCGCTCCTTGGACGTTGATTGCTCTGTGTGTTATGCACATAGTTTTGATGGTGATTCGTTTTTTGACTGGAAGCCAATGTGGCAACCTTAGCACTGGTGTGATGTGGTCTCTCATGAGAGTTTGAGGAGATGTCTGGCAGCTGCATTCTGTATTCATTGCAGTTTCCTCAGTAAGTAGTCGAGTATTCTATCCTGAACATGATGAAAGAGATGATGGCCAGTGTTCTGTGCGTGAAGGAGAGGAAAGGCAGAATCAGTTTGATTGTGTGAAAATGGAAGAAACCTTTCTTAATTATCACATTTACTTGAGGTTCTTGTGTTAACTCGTTGTCCATTAGGATTCCAAGGAATTTGACTACCGTGGATGGTGTGGGTGGCATTTGCAGTTTTTTTGGGCCATGGGATGTATTAGTTGTTTCCTTGGCTTTTGGGAGTAATCATGGTTTCTGTTTTGTTTGGTTCATTTTGAGGTTATTAGTGTTCATCCATTAGTAGAGTTCTTTGAGACATTCTGTTAGTTTGGGGTTCTTCTCTTGTTTTTCAGTGATTTTGTAGATGATTTGGGTATCATCTGCATCGTTGTAACATGTGAAGCTGTGTCTTTTGATGAGGTGGATTAGTGGCGTCATATAGATGTTGAAGAGTAGCAGGGATAACTCAGAGCCTTGTGGAATTTAACAAGGTGTGTCCCGTGATGTGGATTTGCATTCTTTTCGCCATACTGTTTCTGTTCTTTCAGACAAGAGAGATTTAATCCAAAGCAGTGCTCTGTTACTGATCCCTATTTCTTCCAGTCTCCTGACAAGGGTGTTATGGTTCACTGTTTCAACTGCTGTGGAGAGGTTGAGGAGCCTCAGTGCTGAGTTTGTGTTGGAGCCTGTGTTGGTCTTTACATCATCCTATACAGAGAGTAGTGTCATCTCCATTCCTCTCATGGATCTAAAGCCTACTTATGTCTGGTTCAGTAGTTGGTTATTTCCAACATGCTCCAGTATTTGTTCGTAAACATAGGTCTCTAATAGTTTTGCCGGAAAATGAGTATTTGAGAACGGTCTGTAGGTTGTTAGATCTTCTGCATTGCCCGTACTATCTTTGAGGAGTGGTTTGATGCAGGCAGATTTAAAGGCTTGTGGTACTCTTCCCATTGAAGGTGACAGATTGAAGAGGTTTAGATATTATTCCGATGGTGTAAGGATGAACTTGTAGATGTCTGGTGGACAGGGGCCCATTGGGGAGCCTGCGTTGTTGCTTTTGTTCACCAAGCTGAAGAAGTTTTCGCTTGACATTTGGGCAAGACTGTACAGTCTCTTCTGTGGTCTAGGGGTTGCCTGGAAGTGGTGAATAGCCTGGTTGGTCGGTCAACTTTGTACGATCCGGTGTATGTTAGTCATTTTATTCTTAAAGAGGTTTGCGAGATTGTTGCATAGTATTTGAGAGGGCACCAGTGTGTTGTTGCATCTGGGGAGATTTCTCATCTTGTTAACAATGTTAAATAGTTCCTTCTGAGTGATGGTGGCATTTGTGATGCAGTCGTTGTAGTATTTCTTTTTCGCTTTTAGAATTTGCAGTTTGTATGATAAGATTTGTTTTTGATATGCTATTCTTTTGGCATGGTTGTAGTTTCTTTTTCCATTCTTGTGCTAGTTTCCGGTTTGTGGTTTTCATTGCTTTGAGGTGGAGCGTGAAGCATCTCGCCAGTGCTTTCTTCCATGATGGGATGATTTTTTTTTTTTCGGAGGAGATGCTGTCTGTTGTTTCCACAATCCATTTCAGGATTAGCTCTGTTTTTTTCGTCTATGTCATTTAGGTCCAGGGTTACAATTGATGGCTTTGATGATTGTAGTTTTTCAAATAGGTTGCTGCTTTTGACTGTTCTCCCGTTTCTTTTCCAGATGGGGGGTTCTTTTGGGTATTGTTGGATGGTTTTGATGGTATTTGGATCACAAAGGGAATAATGAGGTGGTCACTCCATTGTATTTGGATAGGTCGTGCTGTTGTGGTCAGATTTGTATTGGCGAAGATTGCACCCAGAGAGTGTCCTGCTGTGTGCATCCTTTCACCATCTGTCACAGTTTCATTGTCTCAAACTGCTTAGTTATGTTTTTCTGTGAGTTTGCATTCTCTTCTTTGAACCATATGTTGAAGTCCAAGAGAATAATCAAGTGGTCATGTTTAATGGCCAGGTTTGTGACTGCTTCTACAAATGTGTCTCTGAGGTTTGCATTGTAGGTTTGTGGTCTATAGATGAGTATAAATGTGCAGTTTGTTTGTGGGTCTGAGGCCAGGTGAAGGATGAGGGATTCGCACCTTGGATGCTCATTGGGGCAGCTGGTTTTATTTGTAGGTGTTCTTTGTAAGCCACTGCATGTCCTACTCTTTTTCCTTTTCTGTTTGCCTGTATGCATTTGAAATTGTCAGGTAGACAGCTGTGCAGTATGACTTTGTAGTTTTCAGCTGGCCAGGTTTCTGTGATGTATATGATGTTGATTCCCCTGTCGCAAAGTAGATCGTAGATCTCTGTGGTGTGTTTGAACATAGATCTGGCATTGATTAAGTTGCAGTGTCATTTTCTTTATAGTGGTCTGTTTTGTTCTTGCTTGCATCTTTGGGTGTTCTTTTTGGTGACACTCATTATTATCCTCAGGATGTAGGTTGTGTTCTGTTAGGCCTGTTTCATCATTAAGTAGGTTGGCTAGGTTTTGTATTGGGTTTACGTCTTCTTCTGGATCCTTTTCTGTTTCAAAGTTTCTGTTTCCAAAGGTCTTCTTGGGTTTTAGCAATGCATGGAGATAAGTTATTGTTTCCCATCAATCTCCTTCTATTTGTTTCCACCTTTTCCCTTTGCAGTCCCGATATCATGCTATGTCTAGCGTTTCTGGTAGTTGGTTGCTGCACTGACGAGTGATACAATTCAAGGTAGGGTGTTAGAAAAAATGATTTTTGTCTTATTTTTGGGGTGGTTCATTTTGCCATGGTGGTCGTGAGCGGGTGCTTCATTGCTGTTTTGGTGTTTGCAGGCATGGTGTCCTGGTGATTCCATTTCGCTTATCCTTTCACTGTGTTTTCCTGCGTGTCGTCCTCTCCTCTGGCATGGCATCTTCTGTCCTTTTAAGTCTTCTGGTGGTTTTCCATTAGAATACTTGTAAGCTCAGGATATCTCACATTTACCAATGACTTCCCATGATTTTGAGGATTGATATTTTATAATAGTGTGCCCTTTGATTTTGTGCCCAAGGCGGTCCTCGCTGATTTGGGATTTTTCTTGTGTAACTCCCTGGGCTTGCCTTTCAGTGTCAGGTTTTTGTTGTTGTTGTTGTTTTTTATTTTTTTTTAGTTCAGTATTGTGATTTCCTTCCCATGAGTCTGAGTTTTTCCTTTTTATTGGCAGGGTCTTGTGGTTTTGTACTAATTGTGGTAGTTGTGGCTGTGTCTGTGATACTCCTATCATGGTTTATTGTGTTTTCCTGTTTTCCCTTTCTTTCTTTCAGTCCGTTGGTTGGGTTTTTAGAATTCATATATTATTATACTGGGTCGTTAGCCCTCCGGTGATGTAGCTTGGAATTGTTGTGGACCTTGTTGACCTTGTTTGTTCCTTTGTCATTGTTTGGTTTGCGGGTCCCTTTGTAATTGCAGTTTTATTAGTGACTTCTGTTGTCTGTAGTTACTTTTGGGGGGGTTGTAAGTGTGACTTGCTTGGGGACAGGTGACTGGCAGTGGATGCTGTGAGGCAGGCATGGTATCACAAGTACAAATATAGAGACTGGGGGTCGTGATTTAGACCGTGCGCTAGTCGAGACCACAGGTATATGTAAGTGGTATGGCCTGCAGCAATGAAACACTTCCACTGGCGCCCCCTAGTACACACCAGTATAGGTAAATATGAGAAAGTTAATGGAAGTGTAAGTTCAATGCGCAGATCCCCAAAAAGTTCTTATTGCAAGTCCATAAAACAGATGGATTTGGCTTCAGATCCCAGTTTATTGGTTATTGAACAGCCGACATGTGTTTTCACCTTTCAGGTTGTTTTCAAGGCTGTTCATGAAACAAACCATAAGGTAATCAAGTATTGAAATCCAACATTATATTCAAAAATTGAGTAATACACCCCAATCACAATTGGAAACAAAGAAAAATAAAAAAAAAGGAGAAAATAACATACCAATGTTTAGTACAGTGTTGTAGCCAATAAAGGAAAAATAGAAAAACAACAAAAAACAAAACATGAAACAAAGGATTTTATGCATTTCATTCGAGCTGCTTAGGCATCATTAGTTTAACACTGTTATTAATAATGAGCTGTGGGAAGTTGCTACATACCGTGATTCCAAGTAAGTATTGTACTGATAATTGTGAGAAGCAATCTGAATGTGTCCTGGAATTATAATGGAATGACCCTTACGAGTATGTTCACACATGGCTAGTTGAATTTATTAGAAAAGCATACACAGCAGTAGTGTAATAGATATTAATAAAATGTGTCCACAAAAGTAGTGTATAGAATAGACTCAGACTGACTCACCATCCAATGGGTGTTAAACTCTAAGTTGATATGGGCGGTCTAGAAAGAAGAATTTTATGGCATGAATTAGATACTGCTCCATAGCCTAAGGTGTTACAAAAAGCATAATATACAGATGATACACTATACCTGTAGCTGGATAGCTTGTGTCAGTTAAGGGGTCAAATCCCCATGCATGTGGTAAGCAAACAAATTCACACTGGCGCCGGTAGGCACATATTGTGTATAACGCCAGAAAAAGTGTAATGCGCCTGCGCGCGTGCCATCACGCGCTTATTTTTTTGGGTGACGTCACGTGCGCACGGGAAGTAAGTGACGTCAGTACGAGTCATAAAATATGGACCATTGATATGTAAAGTCTCAAATTGCTGCGATTATGTAAACAAGGAAGTGATAGCCTTTCAAATGCCGCTACAGAGGTATTAGCAATAATGCACGAGTGTCAATAGACACTTAATAAGTACATATATTAAGGTTTGTATACCTATATAGAATAAGTTATAACCAATCAGGTACATGCTGCATGAGCACTGCAGTATGCTGTGACATTACGGATTTGATGTGCAGATTCCCACAGCACATTAGGGTTAAACGAGATGATTCTCTATGTCATAAATATAGGTGAGACATCATGTAGCAAGTCATGCAGAGGTTGCGGAGGCATGTCTATAACATCTGAGATAGCTCCCTAGTCCAGACATTCTAATATCAAGCAATGACATGGCAAGCATATTATTCAGGGACAAAGCTAAAAAATAAACATTAGCAAATGATTTTAAGGATATGACCTATGGGCAGTTGAACTGCAACAAAGCTAAACCTAGCCTTTGTTAGAAACATACAGGGCTCAAAGCCTGTCAGCACATGATCAAACTAGAAATATATATTATATCAATAATGTCACATCAGATATGATACAAATCAAACATAGCAATGAATAAATGCAAATTGAAGCACATAGTGTCATTTGGCAAGGCTAAGCTAATCCTAGGCAGTATCTTCATATACTTGATCATAGAAAGACATGCATTTCATGGTCCCAATTCAATCCAACTGTAGTACACCTAAAGTGGCAAATAAGTTTGCCTTCCAATCTCCTGAGTTTCATGCAGAGATTGCCAACACGTTTGTTGTTAGATGCCCTGGCCAATCCCAAGAAACGTATGTCTGATTTGTTGGCTAGTTGGTGTTCTGATTGCCAGTGCAAGGCTGGTGGTAAATTGGCACTGGTTTTTATTAAAAAACATAATAGATTGCCTGAATGGCTAAATCATGTTTGAAGTTAGAATATAGAGATGTAACATCAAGGGTGGCCAGGCGAAAAGACGGTTGCCATACAACAGTTTGTAGATATTGTAGTACTTGTGTACTATCTCTAATATAGGGACTCATTTTCAATGACGGAGGGCTGAAAAATCTCATCAAGGTATTGAGAGATGGCTTCTGTGACCCAAGACACAAGTACTACAATACCGATAGTACACAAGTAAAACAATATCTACAAACTGTTGTATGGCAACCGTCTTTTCGCCTGGCCATGCTTGATGCTACAGCTCTATATTCTAACATCAAACATGATTTAGCCATTCAGGCAATTGATTATGTTTTTCGCAACACATCAGCATCTTACCACTGTCACATACAAATGGTAAAATCCTTTCTCAAATGTGCACTTTCGAATAATGTTTGTCTTTTCAATAATGTGTATTACTTGCAGTCAAAAGGTGTTGCCATGGGTGCTAAATTTGTGCCATCTTTGGCAAATTTGTTCATGTCTCACTTTGAGGAAACCCATGTTCTGGATAAACTGGAATTTAGGAACAAACTGGTATGTTGGAAAAGATGTGTAGACAATGTTTTAATCATTTGGCAAGGCACTAATAGTACATTTGAAGACTTTGTTAAACATATCAACCCTAATAACTTTGAAATTACTTTGTCTGGTTACTCAAGTCCAACCAAGATCACTTTTCTAGATTTAGATATCTTCATTGAGAATGGTATTCTACAAACCAGAACTTTTCGCAAGCCTACATCAGTTAATGCAATTCTACATGCGAAAAGCTGTCACCAAAGAGCTACTATACACAATATTTCCTGTGGTGAGTTTTACAGAGCAAGGAGAAACTGTTCAAAAGATACAGATTTTCATACTGAATGTGCACAGCTTATCACCCGTTTTAAGCAACGGTGTTATCCAGCCTCTTCACTATATAAGGTATCTCACAAATACCAACACACTAAACAGGTTGATCTGTTGAGTACCAAACCAAAAATGAATGCCAAACAAAGACCTGTCTCTCTAATTACGCAGTACACTAGTGATTCTTCAACTCTGTACAGACTAGCTTCTAAACATTGGCACCTGTTAAAGTTGGATTCAGACCTTGCACCATATGTTTCGGATAGACCCAATTTTATTTTTACTAAGGCAAACACACTTCGTAACAGACTTAGTCCTTCCTTCCTTGATTTTCCCGGGATAGAAAGACAAGCAACATGGTTGACAAATACGAGAGGTTTTTTTCAAATGTGGTAATTGCAACCAGTGTCAATATGCTTATTCTATTTGTCAGACCTATGTAGATCAGAATGGGATACAAATTTAAATCAGAGATCTTATTTATTTCAAAACAAAATTTGTGGTCTACGCAATTATATGTGTTTGTAAGAAACTATACATAGGAAGTACGATCATACAGTTGAGGATTCGTATAAGGGAACATCTGTCTAGTCTTAATAAAACCAGTGCCAATTTACCACTAGCCTTGCACTGGCAATCAGAACACCAACTAGCCAGAAAATCAGACATACGTTTCTTGGGTTTGGCCAGGGCATCTACCAACAAACGTGATGGCAATCTCTGTATGAAACACAGGAGATTGGAATGCAAACTTATCTGCCACTTTAGATGTACTACAGTTGGATTGAATTCGGACCATGAAATGCATGTCTTTCTATGATCAAGTATTAGAAGATACTGCCCAGGATTAGTTTTGCCTTGCCAAATGACACTATATGCTTCAATTTGTATTTATTCATTGCTTTGTTTGATTTGTATCATATCTGATGTGACATTATTGATATAATATATATTTCTAGTTTGTTCATGTGCTGACAGGCTTTGAGCCCTGTATGTTTCTAACAAAGGCTAGGTTTAGCTTTGTTGCAGTTCAACTGCCCATAGGTCATACCCTTAAAATCATTTGCTAATGGTTATTTTTAAGATTTGTCCCTGAATAATATGCATGCCATGTCATTACTTGATATTAGAACGTAAGGACTAGGGAGCTAGTCTTAAATGTTATAGACATGCCTCGGCAACCTCTGCATGACTTGCTACATGATGTCTCACCAATATTTATGACAAAGAGAATCATCTCGTTTAACCCTAATGTGCTGTGGGAATCTGCACATCAAATCTGTAATGTCACAGCATACTACAGTGTTCATGCAGAATGTACCTGATTGGTTATAACTTATTCTATATAGGTATACAAACCTTAATGTATGTACTTATTAAGTGTCTATTGACACTCGTGCATTATTGCTTATACCTCTGTAGGGGCTTTTGAAAGGCTATCACTTCCTTGTTTACATAATCACAGCACTTTGTGACTTTACATATCAATGGTCCAAATTTCATGACGCGTACTGACGTCACTTACGTCACGCGTGCAGACGCATTGCGCTTTTTCTGGCGTTATACACTATATGTGCCTCTCGGCGCCAGTGTGAATTTCTTTGCTTACCACATGCATGGGGATTTGACCCCTTAACTGAAACAAGCTATCCAGCTACAGGTATAATGTATCCTCTGTATATTATGCGTTTTGTAACACCTTAGGCTATGGAGCAGTATCTAATTCACGCCATAAAATTCTGCTTTCTAGACCGCCCATATCAACTTAAAGTTTAACACCCATTGGAGGGTAAGTCAGTCTGAGTCTATTCTATACACTACTTTTGTGGACACATTTTAGTAATATCTATTACACTACTACTCTGTATGCTTTTCTAAAAAATTCAACTAGCCATGTTTGAACATACTAGTAAGGGTTATTCCATTATAATTTTAGGACACATTCAGATTGCTTCTCACAATTATCAGTGCAATACTTACTGGAATCACGGTATGTAGCAACTTCCCACAGCTCATTATTAACAACAGTGTTAAACTAATGAGGCCTAAGTAGCTCGAATTAAATGCATACAATCCTTTGTTTCATGTTTTATTTTTTGTTGGTTTTCTCTTTTCCTTTATTGGCTACAAGACTGTACTGAACATTGGTATGTTATTTTCTCCTTTTTTAAATTTTTCTTTGTTTCCAATTGTGATGGGGGTGTATTACTCAATTTTTTAATATAATGTTCTATTTCAGTACTTGATTACCTTATGGTTTGTTTAATGTACAGCCTTGAAAACGACCTGAAAGGTCGAAACACATGTCGGCTGTTTAATAACCAATAAACAGGGATCTGAAGCCAAATCCATCTGTTTTATGGACTTGCAATAAGAACTTTTGGGGATCTGCGCATTGAACTTACACTTCCATTACCTTTCTCATGGTATCACAAGTAAGGACACAGATACGAAGGTACAAGTTTGAACACCTTTATTAAGTTTGACTGGGTTTGGAGAGTTCCTATTTGGACCTAATTCTATAATGAGAGTAGTCTCGACCATCAAAGTAAAACCAAATGGTCCAAGTCAGACAGTAAAACAAAGGACACAGTCTATGTCAGAAACCTATACTTGCCCTCCCGTTTCACAATAACTAAGTGTGGGAAAAAGTATAAAAATAAAGGGTGTGTCAACAGAATGGCAAAGTGGCAATGAAAGTGGCTCACCACTCTCTTCCCCAGGTTCAGTTCAAAAGGGTTCTCACAAAGTTCCTTCAAGGTGGGTAGTATGAACAGTTCAGAGATTTCCCTTGAATCTGTTAGGCTTCCCTCGCCTACATAAATGTCCGTTCAATATACATCATAGTTCTCCTCAATGGATTCTTTCGGGCTTCCCTCACCCGGCTTTACAATTGTCAAATAAACATATATTCACAAAGTAATTTCTCTGTTACTTTCACAGGCTTCCCTTGCCTGTGCTCAAACACTTAAACATGGCAGAAACACTTTCCAGCTCAACAGCTCTGCTTCACAGAGCTTTGGGAGAACTCCCTTCCCCAAACTTTGTAATTCTCTTTCAGAATGTTCCCCTGTCTGATAACTTCGCAGCTGCTTGATATTTTCACCCCATCTGTGACCACTCAGGCAGTGGTCTCTTTAATATTATCAGCCTGCCAGTCTTTCGCAGCTGTACAGTATTCTCCCCCCTGTGAGTGACTACTCTGATAACAGGGTTGGTTTCTTAATATCTGTGCTTCTTGCACTCGATTTTGCAGAACAGGCCCTCAGATACTCTGCTCCTTATTTCACAAAAGCATATAGTTCATTAGGATGGGCCCACGGCCACTCTGTTCCTCGTTTCACAAAAATATTAATTCACTTTCACATTAGCCTTTCAGGATCTCAGCATGCTCTCTTTCCCTCGTGCCCTTCCCTTCAGTGGCTTTCAACACATTTTGCTTTCATTATTTACTGTTCTGTTATCCTTAAAGATGCGTTTAACAAAGTGGCTCTCCCACAACACCTCTATGTAACTTTGTTTTTCATCGGCTCCCTTGCCCTCCAAATACATTTAATCTTTCAGTTCAAGGGGGGTCATTATGAGTTTGGAGGCAGCCATGTTGCTATTTGCAGCATGGCTGCCTCCAAACTCAGGTCCGGGTCCGGGTTCCTTGAATGAGGAATTACTGGGCCATTCCAACCTTGGAGGACCAGTAATTCCTCATTCAATTTATCCATCCCCATTTCCATTTGAGCCCTCGTAGGGCTCAATGGGTATGGGGATGGAGCTAACATTATTATATCCCTGGTCTTTTAGCGGCTCCCACTAAGGACGCCTGGTAAAACCAGCTGGCCTTAGCGGGACCTGCTAAAGGACCTCATAATGTGGCGGTAAGGGGTTAACGGCACCGGCACCCTTAATGGTTTGTGGGATGCATTGACCCACGTCTGCTCTGCGCTGCGACATCCCTGTGTCCTGGTGTTGCAAGAATTATCAAAATGGCAGTAAAACCCCTGGGCGCGCCAAAACCAATGTAAATTGTGCTTTGAAACACAAAAAGATGGCTGCCAAATCTATCTTGCCTGTTGTCAGTGGTGGAACGGAGACCTCTCTGCTGAAACATGCCACTGGGATGCCCAATCAGTAAAAATGGAGCCTCCATGAAAAGCAGTGCTTGCTGAAAGAAATACGGAATCTTGTTTTTAGATCTTTGCTTGGTTGCTGAAAATACAGAATGCTGGTCCAAAACACTATAAAACATCCAATAGCCTTGCTGGGTGTTACCCGTCACTTCATTTAAGAAATTATTATGAGATATATGAGAAATTAGTAGTTGCAACAGAAGTTTAAACTTGTGCAATTGAAATCAAATGTTTGGAAACTAAGTAACCTGTTATTAAGAAGAACCTAGGTTGTAACTATTTAATTTCCATGGTTAAAAGCTGGAATAAGAATTCTAGCTGCTTGTTTGAAAATTGCTAGTTTTGTTTTAAACCATGAAAAATGTAATCAAATGACATTGAATTTAAGCTGAACTCAAAGCCACCAAACCAGTTCCCCAGCTTCCCCCAACAAAAGGCATCTCCCTTCTGCTTCCCACCAAGGCCAGGAAATCACACCTTTGTGAGAATTAGATCAGGGGAGGAGATCTTGGGCTGCCGCAGAAGGGGACAATGGAATTTCTCTGGCTGAAAGGATATGCAGATTGTGAAGTGTCAAAAATGGCCTCTCCCAGAAGGAAGGGGCGGATTGCTTTAGACCTGCCAGGAGACAATAGACAACATTTGTTGATTCACAATGGACAGAAAGTATATTTGTAAAAAGACTGATAATTGACTGTGGGCAATTGTAAAAAAAATATGTAAACCCTGGACTTCTGAACCTAAATTTTTGCTGCACATTTTAAGAGGAGCCAGAACTCTGTGCTATGTTCTGGGACACAACTGTAGAAATTGTGGTTTTACACCAAATGTATTTATGTCAGAGGCATGAAACTTCACATGCTTATGCCCATATACAATGTGCACATGTGTACACATTTTTGGACAAAATAGATATTGTGTCCCAGACAAAAAGTGCAAAATTCTGTCAAATCCAGACACAAGATCCTACCACGATGGGGCTTGGAAGAGCATCTGCTCCACAAAATATGTGATCTAGATATGTTATTGTTATAAAGTTTGTAAAATTGTAAATATGTATTATACTAAGAGCAGATTTTATGTTCAAAAGCCAAGAGGAGGATTCTCTGACTCGTAAAACCACATCATCATGGTGACACCCTGTTTTCTCATCCAATCGAGAGAGAGAGCAGACTCCAGCCAATAGCCTACCTAGAGGGTGCGCTTAGGATAATTCAGCATACACACCCCTTTATCAAATGCATAAATAGAGACAGCTGAGGACTTAGAAAGACACACAGATTCACCCACCATCCCGATCTTGGCAAAGCACCCTGAAGGAGAACCATCCATATTCCAGACTCCTGAAACTTTGCAAGCAGAAAGGCTCATTGCATAGCTCAACCACTTTCAGCTGGGCCTGAACGTCCAGAAGCCATCCCACAAACTTAAAGAGGAAACAAAAGAAGCAGCCGGGCTGTGCTGTACTGCTTGCCAGCTAAATAATTATCTTCAGAACCAGAAGGGCAGATTAAACCCAAGCTTGTGACGTGCTGTGCTGTGACCAGAGAGCCATTGCAGATCCAGTCCAGTCCTGTCGTGTGGTGACCATTGCGCCTTGCTGATTGCAGACCCTGTCCAGTCCGGTGTGTCCAGCAGAATCCTAGAATCCCTGACCTGAATCCCTGATGGTTCTGTTCAAACCAATATAGTGAGTATCCATAGATAGGACTGTGTCACTATCATATATACTGTCAGATTTAAATCACACGGTGCCGTTAACCCCTTACCGCCAGCTTCAGAATGAGGCCAAATGTCTTTGAACTCACCGGCTGTGATTGCTTCTGTGCGCATTCCTGTTTTCAGCTTGTAGAGGTCAGGGTCTTGCTCATCTACCCATCAGACACTCCTGAGCATCCTTGCGGCCCAGGGGAGGAAACGAGCAGTGTGCTGGTGCATGAAGGAAAGGGATTAGCTGGCCTCTCAGCTCCTTTCTCTGAATTCTTCTGGATTCTTTGAGACACAGCTCCCTGGCCATGCTTTCTCCTGCCTCAACTTGCAACCTTATAGCATCTCAGCGTTCCGTTCTCCATGGCCCGGCTCTCTGCAGCTTTCTCTCAACTGCTACTCTGCCTTATCATCCAGCTTGCCTTCCTTCTTGGCCCCTGCCTTCCACTCTGTGTCTTTCTGTGCTCCACCTTTCATAGTTTGAAAAACGGTCCATGAGTTTCAGGTGTGTGTGATTGTGACTGAGTTCCTGACCTTGCCTGGCCTTATTAGTGGGACATGGCCAGTACATGTTACTAATGGCAAACCTCCTAGTCTCAGTCTTTCCTTCCTCATCTCAGTAGTTGGCCTTATTAGAAAATGGGGGGAGTTATGAAATTGTAGTATCTCATAAAGGTAGAGGGAACATAGGGTAAATAACTGTCAGGAAATGGGGATACTATATCTAACCTTGGGGTGTCTCCTTCTCACTTCCAGAGGACCCCCTACCCATGTGATCCTCCCTCCTATATCCAACCCCAAGGTGGGGATCCAATAGTGATGGCCTTTCCCTGACTACCTGAATAAGGGATCCCCAGGGACTGAGTCGTGGAACACCTTCAGGTTTTTCACAGGGGTCCTCTGGCTATATAGGGCTTTAAGGAGGGTGATACTACCTGTGTTGTGAAAGCGGGAGAAGTCCTAGTGGGGCAGGCCTTGTCAGAGGGTCATGAATCGCAGGGAGGGTACCTTTGCACAGGTTCAGGAGGGGGGTACCACACAGTCGCTCTCCCTGTAAGTATGATGTACAGACAGGGAACTAGGGAATAGTGGTCTTCTGGTGTCTGAGCCAGATGCGAGGTCGGCAAGCCCTACTCTGTATGGTCTGTTGGAAAGTATGGTTAATCTTACCCTATGAGTTAGATGCAAAACGTTTGTCCACCTTAGTCTATTAGGTCAATTGCCATCCTAGGCCGCCCCACCTGCCAAGCCAAATGCAGAGGTATGGCCCCCTTTGACCAAATGTCTTAATGCAGACTATGGCTTCCCCGCACACTTGTGCCAAATGCAAACTCTGGTTACCCTATACACTTGAGCAGTTGAAAACTTTAAAACTGTGGCTATCCTATATAATTGACCTGATGTCAGCTTTTAGGCCACCCTGCAAACTTGGGTCAAATGCAGAACTTTTATCATCTTAAACAGTTGGCTAAATGCAAGTTGTGGTAACCTTACCCACTTGGGACAGATACAAACTTTGGCCTCCTCAGACAACTAGGCCATAGGCAGATTTTGGCTACCTTTCCACCCTTCAGCTAAATTGCAAACGTTGGCTACCTTAGGCAAGTGGCTAGCTACAAGCTCTGGCTACCTTAGACAATTTGCTAGATGCAAGTTCTGGGTGCCTTACATACTTATATCAAATGCAAAACGTTGGCTATCTTGGACAGTTGGCCAGATGTAGGTTTTAGGTTACCTTGTTACCTTAAGCAAGTCGCAAGGTTTGGCTGCCTTACCCGCTCAGCGAGATGCCAGCTTTGGCTATCCTAGATAATTTGCCAGGTGCACATGTCGGCTACCTTAAACATCCAGTTTAACCGCAAGATATGACTATCTCATACAACAGGTCTGAATGAGAAAGAGACTATCTAATACAATTACGTGAAATGCTAAATATATTTACCTCACACAATCGAGGAAAAGCGAGATCGAGCTGTGTCACACAATTATGCAGGATGTAAAAGATGACTCTCACACAACAATGGGAAAAGCAAAATATCACAATCCCGTACATTTGGGTTAGCTGTGAAAAGAGATTTCCTCATAAAATTAGGGTAAATGAAAAAGATGACTACCTCATAGAATTTGGGAAATGGGCCAAATGTAAGCTGTGGCTGACTGAAACAGGTGGGGTAAATGGGAGATTTGACTGACTAACACAATTGGGCTAAATGCGACATATGTTTGACTAACACAGGTGGGCTAAATGCAAGATATGGCTGACTAACACAATTGAGCTAAATGCAAGATATGGATGACTAGCAGAGGTGGCTAAATGCAAGATATGGCTGACTAAAAGAATTGAGCTAATTGCGAGATATGGCTGACAAACACAGGTGGGCTAAATGTGAGATATGACTGGCTAACACCATTGGGCTACATGCAAGATCTGACTGACTAACACATTTGGGCTCACTCGAGATATGGCTGACTAACAGAGGTGGGCTAAATGAGAGATGTGGCTGAATAACACAATTAGGCTACATGCGAGATATGGCTGACTAACACAGGTGGGCTAAATGCGAGATACAGCTGACTACCACAATTGGCTGCGTACTGTGCGATATGGCTGACTAATACAGGTGGGCTAAATGGGAGATATGGCTGACTCGCACAAATGGTCTAAGTTTTAGTAGGTAATAAGAGTGGTGGAGCTTTACTTGAGTACAGTAAAGGCTGTATTTCCCGCCCAGACAACACTTAACTTATTAGTCGCTGCTGGTTGACTGCGGCGTGCCCCTTAGGTGAACATGGGCAAGCACGGACTGAAGCTGCTTCTTCAGGAGCTACATTTTGCCTTGTGGCCCTTAGCCGATCTCTGCCCGGGCAGGGGCTGCACTGAGTGTAGTTCTTAAAATGGGTCCTAAAGCGCAATCAGGTATTCTGTGGACAGGGTTCGAGGCGGGCAGAGGGGAGAAACCAGAGGCGGGCGGGTAGGTGTGCAGGGAGGTGGCTATGATCACTGAGAAGTGCCAAAATGAACACATTTAATCAAAGGATCCCAAAAGCAAGATCACACAAGGGCAAGGCAGTTACGCTTACCCCAGGTGAAAACTGCAGTCAAGTGGCTGTGTAATAGTGCGGAGCGGGCTAGACCCTCGGTCGATGCACAGTGTGTCCTACGGCCCAATCAGGAGGGCTGTGGGCAGAGTCAGAGGTGGGGAGAGGGGATTAACCAGGAAGCAGCCGGGCATGGGTCAGGGAGGGGGCTATAGTTCCTGATTAGAGCAGAAATTAACACATTTAAACAACAAAAAAACAAAAGTAGGGTCAGGAAAGGGCAAGGCAGTTATACTTACCCAGGAGAAAACAACAGCCAAGTGGTTGCATAATAGTGCAGAGCGGGCTAGACCCTCGGTCGATGCACAGCGCGTCCTAACCCCCAATCAGGAGGACTGTGGCCAGGGTGGAAGGTGGGGAGAGGGGAGACACCAGGAATTGCACAGGCGGGGGCGGGGGGGAACAGAGGTGTCTATGAGCACTGAGGGGATCCGAAATCAACACATTTTAACAATAGACCCCTAAAGCAGGATCAGGAAAGGGCAAGTCAGTTACTCTTACCCCAGATGAAAACTTCAGTCAAGTCTGACATAGTGTGAAGACATGGGGATATATGCATAATAACAAAGCATGCACACATTTTTTCTTTGTGGCATTTTTGTTGAAACATAAGAAGAGCACCACAATCTGTGGGATGTATTGACCCACTCCATTATGCTATGCGGCATCACTCTGATAGCATGTTGCAAGGCACTGCAACAATGGCGGCAAAACTCTTGTGCGCACCTAAACATTTACAAAAACCTACAAAAATCGCGTTTTCAAGCACAAAAAAAGATGGATGTGCAACCAGCCAACCATGGTGCATGTGTGGTGGAATCGAGTACACCCTGCAGAAAATATGCCAGTGGGCACCATGACCAGCAAACAGAGCGCAGAGAGAAAAGCAGCGCTTTGTAAATAAAACTCCAAAATGTGCCTACAAATGACATTCGCTTTGGTGCTCAAAACTCCAAAATGCCTATAAAACACAGCTTGTCAACATCCAAAATCTTGCCTGGCGCTAAAGTTCATCTCATCTAATGAAGCTTTGCAAACATACAAAGTCCTAATGTGAAGAGAAAAACATTCTTCAGAAAAACTGGATTGTATATAAACTGACAGCCCCTGTCAGAATCTGGGTGCAGTACCTTGGGCTACCTGAATGACAGCTGTCAGATGAGTTACTGATGAAACTTTAAAGTGATCTAAACTAAAAAGTCTGCTGGATTAGCAAACATCAAAAGGATTGTGGCCAAAAAGAATACATATCTCAGTTGCTTTTTATCCCACAGAGTTAAAGCTAAGAAAGTAATGTATTTATGTTTGATGCAACAAGTTTGGTTTTTCCTGGATTTTTAATTTAGAATAAATTAGTTTGGATGAGCTGCAATCCTTTGGAAGTGGACAAACAGGTTTCTCCCACGGGGAGGGATATCCTCTCAGTTGAAACTCACTGGGAGGTGCTAATTGTGGGGTAACCCAGAGTCTTGTCTACAGAAAGAGAATGAACAATAGCAGGCCCTTCAGCCCAGGAAACAGGGGTGTGAGAGGGTCGTAAATGGCTCCTGGAAGGAACAAACAGGGAGGGGGATGCTCCTGGATGCAAGGGGGAGAAAAAGGAACGTACCATTTTCTGTTAAGCATGAACAAAGAACATTTTTTAAAGACTCATAACTTGTGATTCAAAATGGTGAAACATATACGAAGGACATATCTGTTAGTCTAATTTTTGGCTGCACGTTTTAAGAGGCGGCAGAACCGTGTAATATGTTCTGGTCAGGAATGGCAATATATGTGGTTTTATGTGAAATGTATTATTCCTAGAATTGTGAAAATGTACACACACATTTCTATGTTAAACACACATATTTGTGGAAATTTGCATGAAGTTTGGAAATTGTGTTCCTAGCAAAAAAGACAGAATTCTGTACAAAGTTGAAACAAGACCCCACAGCTGTGAGATTTTGATGAACAGATGCTACATAAATGATGGCATCTTTGTGTGTGATTTGTGTAAAAGTGACCAATGTAGAAATGTGTATTTGGTATACATTCCGATTTTGAGACCATTAGCTAAAGGGAGGTTTCTAAGAACTGTAAAGTAAACCATAAAATGTGACATCATTTGTTCTTGATCCAATCACTCAAAAGCAAGGTGGAGATGAAGTTTTGACATGTTGAATGTAGAATCCCGTGCCTGATGTGCTGTTCTTCCTAGACCAGATCCAATCCATGACCAGAACCGACGGTCCAATTTAATAGCTTATCCTGTGAGTATTAATAGGAAGAACTGTGACCCATAGTATATTTGCATTGTCTCATCCCAATTTCAAACCCATCCTATCTTTCATTCAGATCCATAGTGTTGCACAAACTATCTTTGCGCTGACTCTTTTCTCATCTGAAGAAGCAGAGTATCCACAACAGACGGGTTACCCTGATCACGTGACTATAAGATCCATCTGTGGCATTCGCTTTTTAATAGTCATAATCTACTGTATCAACCCATCTCTCATTTTCAAAGTGCATTTCTGTTTTCCATTCTCACACCTATTTTAAAAAAACCACCTTTACTAAAACCTCTATAACTCCCTCAGTTTTAATGATAGAAACAAAATTTATAGTGAATATCGCGAAAGGAAAAGCTTGCCACGATTTTACATTCTGAGATATTTTACACATGTGAAATAGCTTTAATTTATTTCCGACTTGGACTTTGAGATTTCCATTGTTTTCTTTTGACTAAACCATTGCATGTGATTGTGTGCCACTGTTCAAAGCGGCTCCCATAGGAATTTATAACAATTTAACTATTTTTGACCACATTTGGTGTTCTTGCTCAGTCAAAGATAATTTCAAAGCCATTCTGACAGCTGCAAAGTCAATTCCGTTTTTCTCTTGTGTTTGAAGGGGGAAGGTGGGACTGATATTCTGTTTAATTTGTGCTATTCCTGAATATCTGCTCCCTCCTCCCATCTCTTTACATTGCCTATTGGGGGCTTAGGGGTGTTGCAGGGAGCGCTCCTAACCATAGTGCCATCTGTTCTACACCCATTCAAAAGTATTCTTTTCTGTGCTGCATTTGTTTCTGTGCTGTTCCTTGATTCCTAGTGTATTAAAGATACTATTCAGTGTTCTTTCACCCCATTGGTGATTGTTGTTTACCTATTAAAATATATTGTGATTACATTTTAAATACATAAATAAATATTTACCTTTGCAAACTAGCCTGATTCCTGGTTCAGAGTGACCAGGGGGTTCCAGGAGAAGGGTGTGATACGAGTGGTATATTGTTCAGAATATTGAATTTATAGATAAAATAAATAACGGTTTCAATTGTGAACTACATGCTGGGCTTTGACTTGGGTGTGTGCCAGATTGAAATCACTTACAAATCCCAATGTCTCGCTTTTGCTCAGTGACATCAGCTCTGCGCCATACCACACCATTGGGTATTGGATCTCAGTCACCGCCTGAGATACTAACTTGGTTGTCTGATTCTGCAAGAGGGCTCTGAACACCCTATCAGGACACTGCCTGGCAAACTCCATGTAATGTGTGGAATTCAGGTAAGGACATTTTCAGCCTTGGTTGCCTAATAATGAGACTGTTCCTCCTTCTATGACCAAATGTTTCACATATGGTCATTAGGAATAGCTTTACTAATGGTCTTCCACTCACTGAGCACTGTACTAATTGTTATTAGTGTTTACTGAATTTGACCCAATATACAGACCTCAAAATGATCAAGGGCTGATGCGACCCTGCTGTGATTCAAACCAGCCACTGAATATTGAACACAGATGTCTGAGTGAAAGCACATCTCATCTAATGATAGTCCTGACACTGACTTTTCCAGGTAATATAGTTATGCTTCTGTATTTTCTTGGCTTTCGTTGTGTTCATATTGGAGGGCCCATCTTTATGCCAATAGCAGGGGCACCCTCCCCTGACTGTCAGATCTATATTATTGTAGGTAACTGATTCTTGAAAGGATTGCCTTCCAACCAGGCTCTATGATATGCACCGGGCTTGAAGAACACATACATATGTGGATTGGATGTTTTCAGGCAATGAATCACAGAGAACAGGTCTACATAGTGCTGTTACACACCCAATATAGTGCACAATGCACACGAAGATGGTTGTCATTTTAGCTTGATGTTTTACAGTGTCTTTTGAGTGGAACAAGAGATTTCAGATCATAGGATGTCATCATAAATATCTTAAGTGGAACATCAGGCTTCTGACATCTTTGAGTGTGACAGTGGTCTCGTAGGACACCTTATAGTTAGATACTTCTGGCACGTTTCCTGCTGCATGTATATATTCTTGCCAATGCAGGGTTGTCCCTGGTTCTAGACCATGGGCTAGCGCCTGCTTCATCAGTCATTTTCAAGATGCTAGAGACGAGGTAGAGATTACGTTTGTTAGTCTCTCCATTGTCATGGCATTTCACACCATTCAGTAATCATGGAGCTCTCAGCCCTTCAGGACAAGTCTGCACCTGTGCTGGAATCATTGTGGGGTGGCTACCATTGTTCCTTCTCTCCTAATCTTAAAGGCTAGTGGCAGGATTTTGAAAGCTATGGCAGGTGGAATGAATCTGACCGAGTTGTTTGAGCCAAGCATGGTCTAGGTGGCACAAATGGAATGTGTGAACGTATGTGCCTGCATCCTAAATTGACATAAAGTTCCATCTCAATTCCTTACTCTTTATCAAAAATCTGGCAAAGGATGACAACATAGACGCTCTCATAAAACTATATGACCATTTGTTTGTGTCTCATTTTCGTGGGATTCCAGTGGCGTGTGGTATTTCTGCCTCCACATCAACATTCATTCTGTCTCAATGATGTGCCTGATATCTTTCTATCATGCTATCTATCAACTAGTCCTTGCCCCTTTTGCATACGTTTCCAACATGTTTTCGAGCTTCAACAATGGAAAGATTCATAATCATCTTTGTATATTCTTTTTTACTACATCCGAAGAACTTCGGATTAATACATTACAGGACCCCATTCAGAAATAATCAAAACACACACATATTGTGCGTCAAACACATCACCTCTAGTCAGGTGCTGTTGGGAACCTTCCAGACTGCACAGTAAAGCCACACAGTCAGTATCTATTGCACAAGCCAGAGCATATACATGTACACATATACTATATTTGGGTACAATACTGAGAGGTTAAATCAATTCAAAGGGCCAGATATTGCATAGGGTGGTGTGGAGAAGGAGGTCACACGGAGCACAAGACCACACTACATCCCAAGGCAGCAGCACTGTCGATCCTTGATCACCCTACAACCATGGCACATACAAAGAGAATGTCCATTGAATTAGCAGTCTGTGTTACTGGAATACTGGTATTAAAGTATGTACTATACATTCTAACCTGCAGAATTAGAGGGATCCCCCTTGCAAAGCAGAAGGTGCAGTGGATATATTTTATGCAGAAATCTACTGTAAAGGATGTTTGTTTTGAGTTCGTTTATACAGTTGCATTGAAGCACTCTGAGGTGTGAAAAAAAAGAGGTGAAGAGGTGTATGTCTCGGTGAGTGGCCGACCCTAAACATAATGCTTTTTCACATATAACCAGATACGGTAAAGTGCAATGTGCTTACTTACTGAATTTGTGTTAAGGCAGATATTCCAGGGGAGTAGATTGTGGCAAACCTAAGATGCTGCACCAAAAAAGTCCCTCAATTCTATTGAGCCAGTTTAAATCCCAACATGCAAGTGCTTGTAGACCATAGGAGATAGCAGGGCAAAACCAATGTGTGTAAAGCACAAGTATTCCTCCCAGTGAATACCCTGCATATTGTCCCGCAAATGTACGTACCAATGATGTTATCAGCTTAGTTTTCCTGGTCTTAGAGTCTATAATAAACTCATATTTAGAGCAATTGGTTATCTCAAGCCCCAGATACCTATAGGAATCTGTATATTCAATCACCCATTTATGCCCAAAGTTATACTCGCTGAAGTGTGAGTATGAAGGGCTATCAAAATTTGAAGCAACCTGTGAGGGCACCCCATCCCTTTTCAACTTATTGCATAGAACATTTCGGTTGATCATGTCAAATGCTGTGCGAAAGTCGACGTATGTAATATACTGCACTGGATTTCCCAAATATCTGGCTCGACTAATCAGAGTGTCAAGTAAACTAATTTTGTAAGTTGTATTAGACCCTGTGTGGAAACCAGTCTGGAATGGATGCAAAATCCAATGATTATCAGCCCACGCTTGGAGCTGATCAAACACTCAGGAAGCAAACACCTTACCGGAAATATCTAGAAGTGGTAACAAGCTATAGTTTTCTGATGCTAACCGGTCCCCTACTTTATAAATGGGAACAATTATTGCCGACTTCCAAGACTCAGGAATTTTATAGGTTTCAAAAACCTTGGTTAACAACACACTCAATAATCGCGGCAAACCCCCCGGGTTTCCCATCAGCACTGCTGAAGACAGTCCATTGGGGCCAGGGGCACTAGAATGTTTTTACTTTTTAATACTTAAATGCAAACCCTCCACAATGAAGTGCATCAAACAAGCATGGGCAACATTTCATTCTATAGCTGGTGAGTTAGTAATTTGATTTTTTTAAAATCAATGTAAACTTTCCAGGCAGACTCTCCGATGAGGTTCAATATTTAGGGTCTCTGGGGCCTCGTGCCAAAGTAAGCACTTTCCACATTGTTCTTGGGCACTGCCTTTGTACCGCATGTATCAATTTCTGCCACTTTATGGTCAAACCCCGTCCTTCCATCTTTTCAGCCAGTTTAAATAACTGTTGCTGGCCTTTCTAATCTCCATAGGGACACTTCCCTGGAACTCCCCATACTTCTTGATTCGTCAGATCTCTCTTTGGAGTGCTCGTTTAGCCGCCTGTATTTCAGTATCGAACAAACCAACCCTCTTCTTTTCCAGAGCTACTGGTGTCTTACTGTGGATTTGCCCTACCTGATGAGTGGTTGTGCAGAGCCATACTTCAATTTTGTCCCCCAACTAATGAAACAATGTATCCGAGGCACCAGTTAACATGTCCCTGAGTGCTTTACAAGACTTGTTTATGTTCCCCTGAGACCAACATAGTCAGTTACCTGCTTGATTTACTTTTATACCACCAAACCCATATTCCTTACTCATCCCCTGCCATTTCAAATGCATACTCAATTGGGCATGGTCACTATCATTGTTAGAGCCCGCATACAAATAGCAAACCCACTCCGGCAACTGACTGTTCCCACACAGATAGTCTAAGGATGCCGGTTTATTGCCCGCCTGCCACACGTGCTTACATGGGATGTCACTCCTGGTCCTCCCATTTAGGATAATGAGCTCCCATTAGTGTGGGAATCTAACCCATTGACGACCCCTATTGTTTGCCAATATGTGTGGGTGTGACACTGGCAGTGATGTCTCGCTGTATTGTGTGTTAAAGTCACTTCCTAATAGTATCATATCACTGTCATCGGAACATCCCCACGATGTAATAGTCTGATCTACATAATCGAATATGTCTTCAGTTTTTAATCCAGCAGGTGGATTCTAAAGGTTCAGCATCAGCAGCCATTCCATCCCACAACAAGCCTCAACCATGACCTCCACTGCCAGAAAATTACCAGAAGCATCAATCGGAGTAACCCAGGCAGAACTAAGATTGTGCCTTACTCCAATCATTACCCCCCCAGACGGGCGACTTTTAGGGCTATTTCGTGCATATTGCTCGTAGATTGAAAAACCATCCAAATGAAAGGGAGCCACCAACCAGGTTTCCTGTAACATGAATACATGATGTTCAAGGAACCAGTTCAGAGAATTACCCTTGTCCACTAAATGTGAGTGGCACCTGGTACTCCAAGAGGCCACCTTATAAGTTCAACCCTCAAAGGACTCCACGCCAGGCATTAAACTCTTCAGCTAGTTCCAACCCATCACATGGAGGCAGCGGATGAAAAAGCAAAAAAAGGGGACCCTGCAGCTTCCAATCTGACCTCTGTTAGAGGGACAGAACTGACGCTGCAGGGTCAGAAAAGGTAGCAGATAGAGAAAAGGATACTGGGGGTTTGAGGAAATGTAATAGGGGGATAGGGGTATCGATTTGGTGAGTTTGGCCACAGTAAAATTGTATTTGCTGCAAAATTGACTACCGTCAATACTGCCTCAAATAATTCTGCCATGGTCAAACAACTCCGATCCAAAACAACAGGTCAGGTACCGCCATTATATGCTAATTGTATCTGTTGAACTGAGGCCCTAAGGTCAAGTGCCCTTGCAGCACTAATTCAGATCACTCACCCCTCAAGCTGACATCACTAGACGCTCACCATAAGTGCCACATATTTTGATGACATTAGTGGGAAGCGTAGCCACATGTACCCTGTCATCACCAACGTCATAACGTTATCTAACACAGAACCTGGAACATAAACACGCATATCCACAAACAGATGCAAAAGTTTGGTTTATTTTCACAAAAATGATAAAAACATATTATTTTCAAGAAAATAGCAATAGTCGGGAGCGTAACAAGTTCTTTATATTTCGACCTAACACTGAAAAGAGGCAATTAAGTCCACGAAAACATGAGTAACTGTTCCAAATAGAGATTATAGCTAGAAAATATGGTTCTACAGTGATCTTAGAAAGCTGATTCCGTTCATCGATTGATTAATCCCATTCTTTGAATTCTTCACAGAAAGTTATTATCTTCAATTGCCGATTTATTATCGACACACATACTATTCCATTGCAGTGAAGAAATTAGTGTTTTCAATCTGAAATGCAATACTTCCACATCTGCACGTTTTCAGAACCTATAGTCTGCCATGTTGCTCCTTATCATTGCAACTGCAAAGGGACAGATTGGTGTCTTTTGATTGTCCAAGATAATGGTTGATGATTATTGCCCAATTGCAGTTGAAGAAGCCATCAACCGTTAAACTGTACCCATCAGAGGCCCACATCTGGTTAATATAACTATGTAAAATCGAGAATGCAAAAAAATATTTCAGTGCCCAATTTATAATTGTATATACACAGTACATATTTATTTTAACTATCAATTGAAGTTACCATTTACACATTCAATGTCTATTATTTGCATCAAATTGAACATGAATCCGGCACAACGTAAACCATGTAGCATACAGCACACTTGCCATCCTCACTTGCATAAATATTATTTAAAACTTTCCTTACATTGTGTCTTGTTTTTCTTTTCTCCTTAGGTGATGGATGACCAACCGCTTCGAACGACAGATCTTAGTATTAGAAACTTAACATTCCTACATAAGCTTTCAATATAGTGAATCTTATCACTTCTTTGTGGATGTTCGTCACATTATGGCCTTCAAATTGTTAGTGTGATGGATTCAAGGACACATAACAATGCAACTTTTCATCCAACGTTCACAGCGTGTCGGGGGGAGTTTTGGGTACAATTTGGATTAAGGTGTTATATAAATAACACATCATTATCATTATCATTAACACATGCCACAAATTTGAACAATATTAATGGCAAGCTGTGAAGTGAAAAAGATTGAAATATTTCAAGTATCCCACATATGAAAATATGTACTTCCATTAGAACAGTATCAATGGGCCTGGTCCCACAACATTTACCATTCCTGAAAAGAAAGCTAAATGAATAGTGTGGTGCCTTTTTTTTGCCCAAAGTTGGCCACTTAATTTCTGAAATAAACAGAATTTGAATACAAAAGCGGTGGGTCAATATATAGAGATGGCATGGACTGACTGGGAAGGCAGGGATTGGGGGGGCGATTTTGCACCAGGCTGTGTGGACTGTTGCAGCCAGGGCACCACATGCAATAAGCAACAATAAAAATAAAAATAAAATTACAAACACCAAAATTCCAGCATTACTGGAATGAATGCAGTTTTGAAAGGCTTACTGGCTTCTGTGCATATTTATTCCCTCAATCATACTGATTTCTGCATTGATGCATGCACGCCTGGTTGCCCTCCACATGTGGGCCTTCACAGTAAGATGTAAATGTGCAAAGGCCAGGGGTGCAGGTTCATAGTGCATATTGGCCAGACATATTCCTTTGCACATTATTACAATGTTGGCTAACACTGCGACACATAAACCTTTAGTCTATTGCTATCTGCAGCCACTTATCATGATTCCTACTTTCCAGCGAGGTTAGACTTTATTTATTCAATTTATTAATTTGTCATTTCTAAAGTGCCTACACACAAAATGGTGTTTCAAGGCACCACAAGACGGGTTTGGTGCAGGGAAGTAAAAAACAATCATTTGTCCTACTCTGCCTTGTGTCACTCGGATCATGCAGGAATAGTAACAAGAAGTGCAGGGATTGGGAAGAGGGGGAGGTGTATGTCGGGCATGAGGGAAAATGCTTGCAGGGAAAGAGGAGGTATGCAAGTGCAGGTGGGGAGGAGCAGAAGAAGATGGCCAATGGGGCTAGTCAAGTGCTAAGACGAGGCCAGTTGGGTAAGTGCCTGGGGAAGCCAGGTCTTCAGCGACAATTAGTGACCTTGCAACAATATGCAGATAAAAACAATCAGAGAATAAACATACCTAAAACTAAAATCCTTGAATCAGCATGGGGCAGGATAGGTGGTTTGAGAAAGTAGAAATCATTTACCTACCTGGGGATGTTGGTAAATATGAGTGTAAATGACAGCCCAAGAATAGCTCAATTAAGGATAAAAGCGAAACATCTAGTGGTACAGGCCGCCATCCTACTTAAAAGGTTTGGGCATGTCTCCCTGATACCGACCATTACCTTTTATAAAATGAAGGTGGTGGCCATACTTACCTATAGGACAGAAGTATTTATTTTGACTGCACATTCAATGTGGGTGACACTAGAGTGTTTATTTTGGAAGAAAGTACTGTGCCTTCCTAGTATGACCCCTATGCCGGTGATACGGTATGAATTGCGACTTACATCTCTATATGCAATGGTGGTATGGAAGTCTCTTGCTCTATACCAGAAATGCAAAAGCCAATTGCCAGTAAGGCGTTTTTCATTGCTGAAGGATTTTTTTTTAAACTAAAACCGAACCAATTCTAGAGGTGTGGAGATTGGCGGGCTCTTCTATTCTATCTGATCTAAACAGATTCAGTCAAAATTAAACTGCGGAGAAAGAATTTGTTGTATACAATTGAACAAAAGTCCCAGTACAGGATCTATAACGCTTTTAATGTTGAAAGTTGGGCTTAAAACACCTTGCCAATATAAATAATACTGTTCCTGAGTAGTTTCTAGAGGTCCAGATTCCGAAGGTTTTGACTGAACTTGTACCAAACCAAGGAGATCCTAATGGTGAGGATGCAATGGAAGGGAACACATCTTAATTGCACGTTTTGTGACATGGAGGGAGGTGTGGTAACATTACATCATTTAATATTATTTTGTCCTAGGCTCTCAGAAAAAAATGACACTTTATCTGGGAAAGACTTTTGAAAGATCTAACACCTCAACTGCAGAGGATTGGTGACAATGTGACAATGACAATAGGATTGATCAATTATTTGGAGAATGTTTTTTGTGGACAATATTAATGTTTTATTAATGATGAATTTTTGAATTTTAAATGTGGACTTTGATATTTTTTCTAAATGGTTTTATGAATTGTAATATTGTTTTAAGTGATATTGTGTAGCAGGTGAAAGGTTTATAATTAACCCAAACACCTTAATAAAAAAATAAAAATAGAAAAAATATATTCTCGGAGTAAACAAATGGCCTTAAGCTCTGATTTAATGTCCCCCAGAAGTCGCGAAAAAGAAAACCCAATTAAGGTTACCTGTGTACATGGGGATGAAGAAAATTACCATAGAACCCTGGTTACTAATAAATTAATAAAGTTCAATGGGGGATACTAAGATAAATGTCTCTGTCAAAGTTCAATGGGGGATACTAAGATAAATGTCTCTGTCATTCGAGGGCTACCTGAAGAATCTATTATTGGTACAGATGTCCCTTATATTGAAAGAATTCAGAGAAATGCTATAAAGACATCTCTTCAATATTCTTCAATGTATTCATATGAATAAGGATTTCCTTTGACAGGCCCAGTTTGGGATTGGGAAACCCAAACTAATGAACCTCTTCCTTATATGTTATGTTATGTTATGTTAAAGGTAGTTATAAAGCGCACCGTCACCGACGGAATTGGTCCCCAGGCGTTCTGGTGGATCTGTAAACAAGAAGGAGAGCAGATAGGTTAGTCGGGTGGAGGGGGAGTAGGAGAGTGGGAGAAGCGGTGTGCTGTTGGCAGCTTCAGTTCGGTATACACTTTGTGCTAATATTTTGTGTGAGTATTGGACTGGGTGAGACCTTGTCTGCTGTAGGTGCTGTTTATGTGTTGTTTGTATGTTGTTGATGCAGTGTGGTGAAGTGCATGTGGATTGCTGGATGAGAGATGGTTGTGCGGGTTTGGGTGTGTTGGGTATGAGGAGATTTGAAAGTTGTGGGGTCTATTTCCTAGTTCTAATACTTCTTGTTCCATTTGAGTATTCCTGTGAGTGGGATTGTTGCTGATTTCTTATTGGCCGTCTGACTGTAGTGTGCGATGGTGCTGTGCGGTCCCAGCTGCATCCTAATGAGCCTTGCATAGTGTGAATTGGGTATGTCTAATTTCTATACCTCTGGTGTGTGAGCTGAGGTTGGGTGCTCCCTATTCCCTTGCTATCTGTTGTGACATTGGTCTGTTGGGGCTTGGTATGGTTCAGGGCCAGGGTGCTATTGATGGATCGTCCTGGTACTTGCATCATTGCCAGCTAATGTAATCAGTCTTTAGTGTCCTCCTATCATGGCTATCTCTCAGTTAGTCGTTTGGTGTGTCATGGAGTGTCTTCCTAAATCCATTGTTTGGTTATTGCTAGTGTGTGATGGTGCAGTGCGCTCCCAGCTGTGCCCTATTGAGCTTTGTATAATGTGATTGGTATGTCTGTTCCTCACCCTCTGGTTTTAGAGCTGGGGTTGGCTGTTTCCTATTCCCTGTCTATCTATCGTGACAAGGGTCATTTGGAGCTTGGAAAGGTATAGGGCCATAGTGCTATTGATGATTCCTCCTAGTCCTTCCGTCTTGGTCTTGCTATCTATTCGGTCTTTAGTGTCCTATCATGGCAAACACTCGGTTAGTCATTTGGAATGTCGTAGAGTGTCTTCCTTACAATCTTTTCCCAGTCAGATTGCTTAGTGTGAATCGGGGTATGTCTCTTCATTCAGTCTCTTCATTCATCAATGTTTTAGTTGTGTGTGTGTGTCCCTGTTGGCGGTCTTCTAGTTGTGCAGTGAAGAGCCAGGTTTTTAGTAGTTTTCTAAAAAGTAGGTGGTTTCTTGTGTTGCGTATGTTCTTTGGTAGGTCGTTCCAGGTTTTCAGCACCTGGTGAGAGAAAGAAGATCCTCTGAGTTTTCTTTTATTGTAGGGTTTCACTGTGTATTGCTCTGTGCGTGATGCACATTCTTTTGAATTTTATTTGTTGTTTTATTGGTTGCCAATGTAGTTTTTTTAGTGCAGGTGTAATGTGTTCTCTTTGGGGTAGTTTGAGAAGCAATCTGGCTGCTGCATTTTGTATCGGTTGTAGTTTTTTTAGAAGTCGTTCAGGCATACCCAAGTATAGGCTGTTGGCGTAATCTACTCTGGACATGACGAGGGTGAGATGATGGTGGTTGTTTTGTTGGCAAATGATAGGAACAGTAGGATCCTTTTTGCTGCTTGCGGCTCTAGGGTGAGATTATTGTTCATCAGGACCCCCAGGTTTTTTACAATCGGGTAAGATGCTGGGGTTGTCCCGAGGTCCCTTGGCCAAGGGATGAAGTGATTCTCTCCTCCATTTTTTGTGACAATCATTATTTCTATTTTGCCTGGGTTGAGTTTGAGGTAGTTAGAGCTCATCCAGTTGAATACATTACAAAGGCATTTTTCTAGCGTTGAGTTCATTTCTGGAGGGTCTTGTATTTTGAATATTATTTGTCTGTCTTTGGCATAGTTTTAGCAGGTAAGGGCCTGACCTTTGAAGATTTTGATTAGTAGAGATAGGTAGATGTTGAATAGTAGCAGAGAGAATGATGATTCTTGTGGTACACCACATGAGTCTCTCGGGTTGGATTTGAAAGGTTTCATCCATATTGTTTCCGTTCTGTTTGTTAGGAAGGATTTGATCCACAGTAGGGTGGTGTCTGTTATTCTGAGTCCTTCTAGACTCGTTATAAGGATGTTGTGGTTAACTGTGTCTAGAAGTATCAAGGCAGTACTGTTATCCGAGTCTGTGTTTATTTTTAGGTTGTCCCATATTGAGAGGAGAGCTGATTCCGTTCCTCTCATAGGTCTGAAACCAACTTGTGCCTGGTCTAGAAGGCAGTACTCTTTTATGAATTCTTGGGTCGTTTTGTATATATACGTTTCGAGCAGCTTGGCTGTGTACGGGATGTTACAGATGGGTCTGTATTTGGAAAGGTCCTCTATGGTTCCATCTGTATCTTTGAGTAGTGGTCTGATATACGCTGATTTGAAGCCTTGTGGCACTTTCCCTGTCGCGATTGAAAGGTTGAGGATGTTCCTGTGATATTCCATGGGGGTTTAAGAATTGATTTGTATATTCCCGTGGGGCAGGGGTCCTCGGGGGAGCCTGAGCTGTTGCTTTGATTTACCAGTTTGACGAAAATCTCCACTGATATTTCGGGAAAGCTTTGTAGTTTGTTCGGATGTTCCTTCTGAGGATAGGTGGGGACCATAGTGTGAATGGGTGGTCTGCTTTGTATGGTCCATTGGATGCTAATGATTTTGTTTTGAAGTGGTCTGCTAGATCATGTGTATTGTTTCAGCCCATTGGATTTTTTATTTCATTTATGATTTTGAAGAGTTCTCCAAAACACTCTAAGCAGAATAACATTCATACCTCGTATACAAATAAAACACATGTAACATCTCCCGTCTGATGTATTTGTTCTAAACAAAAATCCTAAACGATATAATTTTGGAAGGCCTAAAATCATATGGATTTCAACTCCCATAACACCCCAAGTACTACGATGAGGAAGAGGAAGAATGAGTTAATATAGAGTGAAAGAAACTCCAAGCTAAACACACAGACTAGTTGTTACAATGAAGATCAGCTGTGCAGGACATTTAAAAATGGCTTACGCCCCCAACAGTAAGTCAGAGAAGAGAGAAACAAAGCAGGTGAAGAAGGAAGCAGAAGCGCAGGTGAAAGGTTTATGCATGGGAACGGACCATGCTAAAGAAGGCAGGTGCTTTCAAGCTGCCACTTGTAAGCATTACCTACCAGAGTGGCGGAAGACCCAGGGAAGCACAGCATACATTGGGGGAGTGCTGCTGGTGAGCCGGCACAGCAGCAAAGCTGTCAAGGATGCAGTTGTACCAAACAGCAGCAGCTTTATCAGCAATGAATGTGGAGCCGGTGGTGGAGCTGTAAGAGGGTCTGAAAAGTGAAGACGTTTTCCCCCAAGTGAAGTCTTCACCAGAGCAATGTGCTACAGGTCAGAAACGCTTTCAGACACCAGTGAGCCGTCCCTGTGAATGTGGCGACGCCAGGGTGTACCAACAGGCATATGAACAGTTAAGTACTCATTTTAAATATCGGCTAAGTAAAATAGAAGGACAGAATGTGCACAAATCCTGCTGCATGATATGTCAGTATGGGGAAAGTTGGAGAAAATGTTATCACAAGCAGATGAATGTTAATGAAGACGCTGAAAGACAAAATGTGCACAAGTCTCCATATATGAGACGTCACTATAGGGAAAGCTGGAGCTTGTATTGCCACAAGCAAATTAATACTGGTAAATAAGTTAAAATACAGAACTTGTACAAGTCTCCATAGATGAGATGTCTATATGGGGAAAGTTGGAACAAGTAGTATCTAAAGCCAATGAAGAATAGACAGTGCAGGTGTTCAACTGTGCTATACTGAAAGACAGAGAGGACATTGACATTATTTCTGACAAATGAAATACATCAGGCAATGAACCTTTGGGTGAAAGATACATGGTAAGAGAGTATACCAGCGGATCTACACAACCCAGAAGTGGATTCCTGGCAGGGGAGTACACCAGGTAATCTATTTAAAGTATAGGAAGAAAAAGACATTGTGAAAAGATACCAGATAGGTGAGTATACCCAGGGATTTAAAGAGTCTACTGAAGGATTCCTGGCAGGGAGGTATGCCAGGAAGTGTTCTGTAAGACGTTGTTGTATAAAAGAGACACGTGTACCATCCTTGAAGCAGTTGTTGTCTAAAAGAGACACTCCTGCTCTACTTAAGGAAACATTATTTTGCCATCCTTCCTGTAATAATCCTGGGGTAAGGAAACACCATCTAGATCCAGGGACTCCTCCTTAGAGGATTTGTTGGATTTATATATTTGCTTTACATGTGAGCACTTTTTTCTAAACCTAGATCAGAGACATTTTTCCTTGTACTTTTTAGTTGTTCATTTCATTTTTTAAGTTGAAAGGTTTTTTATTTATTTAGTACCAGATTAAGCAATTACAATCAGTGTATGTATGAAATATCAATTATAAAACAAAGTACAGAAGCTCATACATATGCATTTGTACAGTAATATTAGAGAACAGCTATAGAATGAAATTCATTAACTTTAAGAAATACATAACATAACATATTAATTAGAAACCCGGTAGGTATCAAATGAATACTATATGCTTGAGTAACTCAGACTAATTGAGTATTATGAAATTAATTTAGTATCAGTTATCAATTGTATTACACTTGGCCATCCATCAGACATTTTAACCAATCCACTATATGTACATATTTCTTAAAAAGAACACCAAAGAAACTGTTAAACGTGTTAGCAGCATACTGAAGAGCAGCATGCTTTATAAAATGTTTATACAAATGCCATTGATGAACATATAAATGAGGGAAATGAAAGAAAGAGTATTGGAGAAAGAAATTATATTGCAATATCATGGGTAATGGACCTCATTAAAGCATGTACTCATCAAACATTCACAAATGCAAATGACAAGAAATGGGATGTAAGCCAGCCAAGTTCATACATTCAGGAAAATGGGGTGATGTGGTATACACATACTTCATAATTGGTTAAGTTTTGAAAGGCATTGGGATGCGTCCACTACACTATGATTTTAAGGAATAATACATTTGTTTCAAACACTTTGCTATGGTGGAGAGTCTCTGACAAGTTGTGCAAACCATATCTGATGAGAATGGAATTTTCAGGATATCCCATTGAGGGGTATTGTTCATTCTCAAACTTGTCCAATAAAAGCAATACATAATTAACAGGCATACCTTTTATTTCAACCATCTTGCTATGTCGTGTCACACAATGTTATTCCTTGTTATTTTGGTGAAATTATTTATAATAAAATTGTCTTTTTCTTGTATTTAGTCTGATACACACCCCTCCCTCACTCCACTCACTCCTTACATTTATTTTTTTATAAAATACAGCAATCTTACCAAAAGATGAAATGTAAATTATAGTTTGCTTTGGTGAAATTATGAGGCTGGAACATTGTAAATTGCTATTCCCTGATGGTTTCCTTGATTTAGGTATTGTGGGATATTTTTTGTCCTTGATGGGTTATGATTTAGAGTCACTTTTTCAACTAGGTGTGTTGTATGTGATGTTTTTCCCATATTTCGAAACCTATGCAGATCTGCAGTACTTTCATGTTACACCAGTGGATTCAAATGAAGATATGTCAAGGGAAGCTGAGCTTTTGCAGTGCTTCCTCTCATTTACCCATGGGATAGCATAGCCAGGGTGGGCACACCTACTGCCATCACCTCTCCCAGACATTTGTCTTTTGTATACTGTAAGGAAGACATGGTATCAACAGTAAGACAGAAACAAGTGACCACAGTTTGAGGGTGTTTATTGAACTTCAACAATGGTGAGGTGAACACCGACCTAACCCTAAATCTACATATGGAAGCAAGCTGCGACCATCAAATAATAGTAATGCAGTCCTCGTGGAGTCTCATCAAAGTAAAAAGGCCTATACAAAGAAAACCTAATGCCAATCTTTACTGCTAAGGACAAATAGTGTAGGGTAGTGTTCTTGAAAAAGAAAGAAGTGTTCACAAAATGATATATCTGGATGTTCAGCCCATTGGCTTCCCTTCCCCATGTTTTCAGCACGGGACAAGGTGGTTTACTCGAGCAAAGCACACACTCTGGCTTCTTTGGCATGAGAACAGAGCTCCATTAACAGCATCAGGGCCTTCTGTACCAAAGTCTCTTTACTTAAAAGTTTCTTGATTCAGAAGGCCTGATGTACCGAAACAAAACACAAAGTTAATTTCCTCTTATACACTCAATTCTTGTGATTCATTCTGGAGCCCCTCAGCCGGGCTGAGATCCCTTTTTGCACAATTGTTACTGCGGATCCCCCTCTTTCAGGATCAAATCCCCACTTTCACAATGCTCAGAGAATATTCTTTCTTGGGTGACTCCTGGTTCACCCCGGATCCGCCTTAGCCGGGCTCAGATCCTTCCACTAACACAATTAGTCTCCCTCAGCCAGGCTCGGACCAATTTCAGTTCACATTAAACTATTGAAGACTTTCAAATGTGCACAGGGTTTAGCTTGACCCGTTTCAGGACCACTTTGATCTCCAATAACACAACTTCCAACTCATTGGATACCAAACAGAGACCTTCGAGTGATCACTCCTCTGGTTTTCAATTATATTTGTGTCACTTGTTTCTTACTTTCACACAAGTTTTCTTTAGATTTCTACATACAATGTTGCCGCTTGCAACCTTGGCTCTAACACAGTCCGGTTTGGTATCAGTCTATCTGCCTCACAAGCTGTGCTGTCTTTACTGATGCTGCTTTGTTGTAGGAGCCAAGGACAGTACCACAGTGGCAATCGTTCCTCCCCGCCTTGGTTATCGATGCAGGATAGCCCCGGATACTGTCCGACACACTGTGCAGGTCTCTTCAGCTTTAGTGAGCGGTCTTAAGTATCGTATCGTCCAGGGTAAAAGAAAGTAACAGTCTGAAAAGGTCAAGAGTACTTTCCTCCTTTCAACTTTCACTGGTCTCAAAGTCTTTGTCTTTGCATTAAACTTCCATCTTGGAACTGCTGCTTCTTCGTGTGGTTTGTCTTGCTCAGAGTGTGATTTCCTGCTCCACCTTTAATCCATGTGGGGAAGTGTGATGGAAGTCTGGGGGGCACAATAATCAGTAATTGCTTGACCTTGCCTGATCATTGTTTTGGCATATGTCAGGTATACTACTCTGGTTTAAGTCCGTTTTCACTCACAGTGCACTGTCAATGAGCAAGTGTTCATGTTGGGAAAGTGGGGGGTGTTGAGTTCCTAAGTATCCTACCTGGTAGGATTGGGAAAAGGTGTTGCACGGAAGGGCATACTGTGTTTTACCATCCAGTGTCCCTCTCCCACTCCCTGAAGACCCCTCATCCAGGTGATACTCCCGCACTGGTCCACCCCCAGGAACTGGATCCAAAAGTGATGGGCATGTCCTGGCCACCTGGCTGGTAGATCCCCAGGGACTTGCATGTGAGACACCTTCAGGTATCTCATAGTACCCGGTAGAGTCCTAAGGAATGCATCTTTTGTGTCCAGATATGCTGAACTGGGGACCGATAGTGAGAATATTTGTTTTTCTTTTTCTGTAGAGATTATTTATTGTAAATATAATTTACATTTGCTAAAATGAAGTCAATTGATGGGTCATTACTTCATCCATGTACATTTTACGTTTCTGAACTCTGTGAAACCAATGGTGTGGAACCTTCAAAAGTATATATGGGTGGAATGTAAATTGAACACACACTTGCTAAAACACAAGAAGTAAGTGAAAACCCAGTCTGTATTATTAGAGATCCATGGTTTTAAAGCCATATGGTAATCTACAATAACTTTAAATAACATTGTGTTCCATATCAGTAACAGATTTTCAAATTACATTCTCCTTTCCTTATCTAAATATTCCATCTGATACAAGTGTTTGTAAATAATAATCAAATTAAACTATGTGCACCTTTAAAAATGTGCATAGAAATCAAACTGTATTGTGAGCACCACAAATAATCTGTGTTAAAGAAACTTACTTTACAGTTGGAAGTGGGAGAATGGTATTACAATGTGAAGCTGTATTTCCAATTCATGGTCCCTTTAAGAAGCAAAGGAGTGCAGATCTATTGGAAGCGCAGGAGTTTTTCATGAGTCTGCCATCTTTCAAAGCAAGGCCTCTGACCCTTTCACCTCTCATAGGAGCTCATTAAGCACCACATTCTCTGCAATAAAGGCTCAATTTTGATAAATAACAAAGAAATACAAAAGATTATCTATTCTGGAATGCTCAGTT
The DNA here is from genome assembly GCF_040938575.1 of Ambystoma mexicanum. Lineage (NCBI taxonomy): Eukaryota > Metazoa > Chordata > Amphibia > Caudata > Ambystomatidae > Ambystoma > Ambystoma mexicanum. The sequence goes on from NC_090924.1 coordinate 1,118,208,644, forward strand.
TGATGGTCGGGTCTGTGTCACAGGCATTTTGTGACCTTCCTACCACTTTATGACTGGCATATTCTTTCCACATTACAAGGGGTCAAATAACTTGGTTGCACTTAGATTTGACTTTGTTGCATTCTCAAGAATGCTTGATCTGAAAACGCCATAACCCATGGAATTGGAGAAATAAGGTTTTGAGTCCACTATTGGACAGAACCACACATTGTCACATATCTAAATATGAACCTTTCAAATACACAGCCATTTCTTTCACTGAAAGTGTCAAATTGCTAAGGCATCCAATGGCAATACTCAGCCAATCAAATATTATGATGTTAGATGATACATCTGGTAACATTTAGCATCTATATAAACCCAAAAACATAGAATGTAAATCGCACACTGGGATTCTGGAAAGTCTGCGAAAGGGGAATCCCTGCCAGAGAGAATACGTGCTGAAGTGGGATAATACCTTGAGATGATGGAAGGAACTTGAGCTGTGAGATGCCATGCTGGTAATCCACATTTAAAGGCAAACCCAGAAGTGAGTATAATAGCACCAATGCAATCAATACATATGTAATCAGCAATAATTTCTCTGCAAGGCAATTGATTGGGGTGTGACTAGAAGGGGATTCACTTGGGGTCTGATATAAAGTGTATGTTGTAGCATGTTTAGTGTGAGATTATCCTTGCGCTCCGACCACATTCAAAGGTTCTAGGGAAATTATTTAAAACAAAATGCAATGACACTTAAGACACACAATGTTCACAGCTTTCTAACAGTAGTTAAATAAACCAAATTAGTGTTTCCAATGGTTTATTCTAAGTCTGGAGGTGTCAATTGATGTAAAAAACTCCACTGTTTATTTATTTATTTTATTTACAGTGGGCTGCTAAATTATAGAAATGTGGAAGTATTAGTGATTAAAAAGAGACATTTTGATAAAACCTACACAATGCTATTTGGGTGAAAGGCAGATTCATTTGTCCACTTGCATCCTCAGAAATGACCATTTAAAGCTCTCTAATGGCATTTCACAGAAGAGAGAACCCTGTATTAGGTACACTTGAAATGTCAAGTAGGGTTGAATGCGGGTGTTTTGTGGCGATCCCTTTTTAATTGTTTGAAAATTAGAAACAAAACAATATTGTTCACCCTCTAAAATGAAAGCTCGCATTTTCTAAACCAAGCCTATAGATTCTGCAACCAATCATAATTTGTCTTTCACACACCATATACATACATGAGAATATGACATACATGTGGAAATGGATTTTGAATATTATATGTACATGTCTGATTTTGCTTTCTCTAATGCAAATACATGTTATTGGTGTAAGAGAAACTCCAATTGAATTTGCATGTTTTAAAGAAATTCTGAGATCAACACTGTGGGAAAACATAAAATAAAGAAAATACAGAAAAAAAATCTTTCATTAAGGAAACATCACATTTTATTAACAGTTTATTGCTGGTGGAAATCAATAAAATGTACTATGAGGGACAAGTAATAATAGAAACATAATATTGTTTATGGATGAAAGAAATTAATTTGTATATATGCATTTGATTTATGTAAATGGATGTATGTGTGATTTGTAAACTAGTGAGAATATTACAACCAGGCACTTTTTTCTGTAGAAAAGCTTTCTATAGATTGTGTAGCATTGCTTGTTACTTCCTCAGCATAAAGTTAGGGGACCACCTTTAATTTTGAGTCACTATTTTAATATAAAACAAAACATTAAGCACATAAACAGCTTGCTTGTTGTCCCTTCATTTCTAGGAGGGACTATGTACTAAAGGATGTTAGATCAGTGGATGCAGCCTTGGTAGAATTTGAAAACAACAAAATGTGTCCATAAATCATCTGAATAAAATGTATGGCTCATGTTTAAGGAAACCCTTTGGATTCTTAATTGACTTATCTCTGAAAAACAGTTCACCCGTTTGCTTCCTTAACTGTATTGATGGGTAGTGTGTAGGCCTTCAAAGGTAATGAATAGTTTGCTCATATTAACAGGCAAAATTGATAATCACCAAATGATAGTTTCATAAAAAACACTTTACAATAGATGTTCTACTGGAATTTCAATTTGTTTTTTATTTTTTGGGGGTGGGGGTTTGCAAATATTTTTATTAGCATGTCAACAAATACATTTCATCACAATATGATACAAGGGTTTTAGTTTACATCAAGTACATAAACACTCAGTTTAACCACAATTCAATAAGTATACAGTTTGAAGCATATATTATAATCCAACAAACCCCCCAAACATACACTTGACACTTTCAGTATATATGTAACCACTAAAAATTCCAAAAAATATAACCACCATTCCTCTTAGAACTCATACACAAACACAAGATTTCAATTTGTAAGTAGAGCTTTGAGGTGGGATTTCATTCAACACACTGAGCTCTAACTTAAGATTCCCCAGACCAACACGATAGGATAAGGGAATCATTTGTGCTTGGAACCTATTGAGAAAAGGTAGTTGTATGTAAAATGCCCCAAAGTTGATACACACCCTTTCCTGTGAATAACAACATACAAACAATTATTTAACTTATCCTTCATCTGTCTGAACTAGACATCCCAAAACGTTGAATGTTTTTTGTTTATTGATTCACCCAGCACTACTAAAGAATCTTGCAGAGACAGATTCAAGGGGAAGGGAACATTCTTGATTTTGCCCACATGGTATGGTTTAGTAGGTAAAGGTTTGTCCTCTTATTTTCTGCTAACAGCTACGCTGCAATATCAACATGATTCTAAGGTGTACATTACTCTGTTATCCCCTCCAAGTGTTCCTGTGTTATTAGCCATTTTATCCGTTCCATGAGGTAAGGCTTATGAATGCATCCTTATTTACCGATTTACTCATTGACATGCTGGCACATAAGCAGTTAATTTGTTAATATTCTGGGTGTGCTTTCATTAATGTTAATGTTGACATCATGTATAATCATGTTCATCCAAGTTAGGGTTTGTGACATTTACTTTAGGGTGCATTTGTGGTGATTGTCGTCATATTTTTCTTCTACCTGATGTGGAAACTTTGTTCAGGGCAGTTATCTTGTACTTTCTAGCCCTACTGCTGTGCAATCTGTTTTAGCATTGCTTTACACTCCCTGATTAGGTAACAGTGAACATTACAGGATGAATATTGCCAATGTGTTTCATCAGCCTGTTATGTCGAGACCTATACATTATTTTCAGTGTCGGCAACTCTTCCCAGCGTGCTAATAAAAGTTATGTGCACATTCCCAATTTGTGGAGCAACACACATTTTTAAAATGTTTATTTTATTTGGGATTTGTTAGGCACTTACACAACAAGTACATTGTGTTTCAAAGCGCCCACAGGGCAAGAGGGAGGAAACAGGGATTGAGAACAATTAATACACTGGGGGATAAAGATGGTCATCAATCTCAGCAACTGCAGGATTAGCAGAGGTGGAAAGAAGGGAAGGAGAAGGTGAAAAGGAGAGTCTTGAGGGGTTTCTGGAATTTGAGGAGATACAGATCAAGACAAAGAGGAAGGGGGAGGCTGTGCCATAAGAGGCAGCCAGCTGAGGAAAGAGATCAGTCACCAGCCCTCTGTTTAGTGGAATGCTTGACACACATAGTGTAAGAGCAAGTTGCAGACGCATGGTCACCAGCCCCAGACAGACTTGTGGATGATGCAGGGGGATGTGAATTTGATCCTTGCAGCAACGGGGAGCCAATTAAGAGTTTTATGGAAGGTGATGCAGTTCCTTGTTTTGAGGCCACGGATAAATCTTGCTGCACTATTCTGGATTAGTTGGAGTGGTCATAGGGAGGAAGATGGTAGATTCAAGAGAAGGCATTGCAGTAGTCTAGCCTAGAGAGAACCAGGGCTCTGGAAACATTAAGCTTCTGCGGGAAAGTGAGAAAAGGGAGAATTCCTTTGAGGATGAAGAGTTGAAAGTGCGACTTCTTGGCAATGTCCTGAATGTGAGGGAGGAAGGAGAGAGAGGAGTCAAAGATGACTCCAAGGTTTCTGTCTTCAGATGAATGAGAAGGGGGAGAGCAATGAGGCAGAAATCGTTGGAAGTGCACCAGGACTTGATGGCGGATAGGCATTCTGGGATGATAGAAGAAGTAAGAGGGTCAGCACGAAGTTTGAAGAGTTGAGTGTCATCTACGTAGCACTGGAAGTTAGGGTAGAAGGTGGAAATGAGAAGTGCCAGTGGAGCAAGGTAAGTGTTAAAGAGGCAAGGGGAGTATTTGGGGCCCTGGGGAACACCATAGGTTGAGAAAGAGGTAGGGGAGGAGAAGGTGCCCAGAATAACCTGGAATGGACGATCACTTAGGAAGGAGGTCAGCCAGACCAGTGCTTATTCCGAGATACCCAGAGTATCATGGAGCCATTTTATGAGGATGGAGTGCTTGACCATGTCATAGGCAGAGTAGAGATCAAGTAGAATGAGGACAGCTGAAGAGTTAGAATCCAGAGATGCAAGCAGTTCTTCACAGATGTTCAGAAGAGCAGGTTCCATGCCTCTGGATGCTCGGAATCCATGTTAAAGGTTGTGGAGACTGCTAACAAGTTCAGTGTGTGAAGTAAGTTGGGGGAGTGCCAGCTTGTCCAGGAGTTTCCCGAGGAAGGGTGTGATAGAAATGGGGCAGTAGTTGGCTGGACAGGTGGGGTCTGTTGAAGGTTTTTTCAGGAGTGGGTGCACAAGGGAGTGCTTGAGGGAGGAGGGGAAAGTTCCAGTGGTGAAAGAGTGGCTTCAGAATCAGCAAGTGCAGGGGCAAGAGAGCCAATGTTGTCCTTAATGGTTCTGGAGGAGCTTGGGGAAACCTGTTTGGAGGAGACCTTCATGGAGCAGACAACTCTGGTGACCTCATCCGGTGTGACAGAGGAGAAGGAGGCAAGAGAGGAAGAAGGAGGCTGCGAGGCCATGGGAGGCAAGGGAGTCAAGAAGGGGTGGGGGGAGAGGGACATAAGGCTGCTCAGAATGTCCTAGGATTTAGTAGTAAAGTGTCTGTCAAATGCATTGCAGAGGGCTTAGGAGAAGAGGGGTGATGGTGAGACTGTGGAAGGGTTGGATAGTTCTCTGCAAATTTTAAAGTGTTCAGCTGTGTTGTTGGATGCACCACAGACCTGCACCTGCATGTGGGCCCTTTTCTTGGTGCGGATGTAAAGCCTGTATTGTCTTTGGAGCAGGCGACAGGCCAGTTTGTCAAAGGGTGAAGTAGAGGTCTGCCACTTCTGTTCCGCATCTCTGCACTTGTGTTTCAGGGCTGCAAGTTCAGAGTTGTACCAGGTGTTACGTTTAGAGGCAGGTTTCAGGTAGCTCTCATGACTGGGGCAAGAATGTCTGGAGTTTTAGTAATGGCCAGATGGAGGTTACAGAGTCAGCGGTAGAGTCTGGGGTGGGGGAGAGGAGGGGCTTAAATTGGATACAAAGGTAGCAGCTGACACTCGTTTCATTGGAAAGATGTTTGAGAATGAGGTTGGCAGTGCTGGAGGAGGTGCATTCAGAGGCCCAAGGGGACTTGGGTGGGAGGAAAGGAGATAATGGTCTGACCAGGAGAGAGGGGTGATCAGTGTGAGGAAAGTGAAACATCAGCATGGATGAGGGCCTCAGGAGTGCGTCCAACTGAGTGGGTTGGACCAGAAGGTAGAATGGAGAGGGATAGTGAGGTGCAGAGGTCATGTAAGAGAGTAGATGTTGTGATAGAGGAGTCCAAATGGATGTTGAAATTAACCCAAGAGAAGGACTTTAGAGGTGGTTGCGAGGAGAGTGGATCAAACACCCATTCAGAGAGGAACACGGGGGTAGAGCCAGGATGCCTGTAGATAGTGTCAATGGTCAGAGAGGAGGAGTGAGAGATGACCAACTTGCAAACCAGGCTCTCAAAGGAAGAGTAAGGCTGGTTGGGTATGATGGAGGAAGCGACCCACTCAGGTAAAATCACAGCAACCCCACGGCTAGCATGGTTAGGGCAGGGCTTGGATATGATCTTGTAGCCATCAGGGAGAAGGGAGTCAAAAGCAGTGACTGAGCTGGAATTGAACCACGTCTCAGTAAGAGCTAGGATGTCCAAATCAATGTCTTCAAAAAGGAGGCAGATGTTGGTGGAGTGTTTGCTTGCTGAGCATTCGGTAAGTGTGGCTAGATGAAGGAGGTCTCCATCTTTGAAGGTTTTCTGAGGATGGGTACAGGGGCGTGGTACACCATTCGGAGGGGGAGGGACTGAGAAAGTCGGCAGGGGAGAAGAAGATGTGGGCAGGAAGTTAATGATGGATGGCAAGCACATGTTAAAGAGAAGGAGGTTCAGTTGAGGACCCTGACCCAAGATAGTGCCAGCGTGGTGGACATTAATGATACACCGGGATGATGAGAAGGATTTCCCACTTGGCACCACCATTAATAGGAGAGCATGTGAAACGAGAGAGAGTAGAGGTGAGGTGAGGAGTCCATAGATCTGGGGATGATCAGAAAAGGGGATATCAGTGAAGACTTGTCTGGAAGTTGCACTGACATAAGTTTCAGCGATGGGTAGGCCACAGTTGGCGGCAGGGTGTCTTTTTGGTGATTTTTTCTTCCAGACTTCATGAGAGAGGGAGGGTAGGTGATTGTGTAGCAGTAGAGAAGATAGGAGAGATGTGAGTGCCATCAGGGTGGCGGAGGATAGTTGAAGGATAGAGTAGTGGCTGCACAGCACAGTCATAGCTCAAACTCACCAGGCAGCCTGGGAGTTACAATAGGGACACAAAGGACACAAAACGCAATGTAGAATGGAGTGCCAGATGTTAAACACACACACACATAAATTCCAAAATCAAACAAGGGGCACATGCACTTGGTATACACATTTCCCTATATGTTAAGTATCTATTGTGTGGCATGCATTGTGTCTGTTTTATTACATGCCTATGCATGCTATCTTTGCTTTCAGTTTTCTAGGTCGCGTTCTGAATCCGGCAGCTGTGGCTTCCAGCCAGAGGTAATTATGGGATGCTCAAGGTGGAGTTGAGTGATATCTTTTTGCTGCTTTTTTTTAATAGATTTTATTGTTGTTCATCTTGAATGTGATTTTGATCTGTTTCTCATCATCATAACCAAGGTATCATGGTATGTGTCAGTTATGGATATAGTGTTTGGATTTGTGGGAATTGCTACAGTAAAGTTATTCACTGGGGTGTCCTTGTGGTCTGGGCTTTCACTCACATATCGTCATTAAGGACTCATTAAGGAGTTGGCAGAATAAAGTAAGCACATAAGTCAGCACGAGGTTAGTGTGGAAGCCAATATGTAGAATTTGCAGAAAACATTAAGTGAAGAAACACGAGTGACGCGGGTTACGTGGGGGTGGACATGCATATTTTGTAGGGGTAGTAAAACATAACTGAAAATAAATGTATTTACACTGGCATGGTTCTCCTCCCTGTAAGTGGCATACATGTAGCACAGGCCACTTCAGACTTGCAGTAAAGACATGAAATTCATAAACTGAGATGAAAATTACAACACATGTTCAGCAAATCATAAAGGTAAAAAGCAGATGAGCAGGCAGTCTTACCTTAATAGTGGGGCTGCAAAGGTTAGTTGGGCTAAAGCACATACAATGTCTCATCCAAAGGAAACATCATTTCCAGAGTCGATTCGTCCATAGTGGGCAAAAGGGCACCAACCCACCACCATCGCCCATTATTGACGAACAAAAGCCAGCTCATCGAAGGCGTTCCCAAGTGCTCGTGGCCTGGCTGTAACTCTCAAAGGGACATATGGTTTGCACGCTCAAACATTGCATGTGCAATTCCATTAATTTAATGAAAATAGCATTAACGCCAATCTAATCTTGCAGGCCCAAATAACGTTTGCACTCTGCGATTTTGTTGGTGATCTGTCCCCTGAGGGTGCCAATGATGTGCACATTCTGGCGGAAGATTATCACACATTTGCACAAAAAAGGGACATACATTTAGCTCCAATTTTGCTGCTTAAATTATACAGACAGAAGCAACCCGCTTTAGCCCCAAAAAATATTGCATAACAAATATTTCACTATGGCAAAAATGAAAGTCTGTTATATTAAATATGTTTAAAGACATGGCATAATCACATTTATTTTTTATGTTAAGCAGCAAACATAATGCATAAAACAGTCTGCTTCATTTTTGTTTTGTAAAGCCAGTTTTAGATTTTATAAATTTATAGGTCTAAACCTCCATTTCATATTGTTTAAGCAGCACTTTTCTCCATTTTTTTGCACAATGAAATGGGGCCAGCTTTTCTAACATTTGCCGCAGTGCTAACAATTGAACAGATGCTGAGATAATACCGAATGAAGCAAGCAGTTTTTTTTAGTCACAATCTGTATTACCTAAACGCCTTTGCACTAGGCCAACAATGAAACAGACTATTTTTGAAACTATAGGGCCTGATTTACAAAGCATTTTTCAATGCGGTTTTCCCCACTCAAAACTCTTTTGTAAATCAGGCCCGTTTGGTGCGTAGCAAGAAAATACACGTGTTTGCCACATTTCCTTTCATGTTGCAGAGCAAGCAAATTAAATCAATCAACCTGCTTCATTTTGGGCAAGTGAACATCTATTTAGACAATACGCATTGGGGCTAAACCTGTTTGCTGCATTTCAGGTGACCTAAGCAGCAAAACTGGTGCTGGCTTAATTAACTCCATTGTTTTGCAGAAGGTCGTAGTTTTGATAATCTGACATCTGTCCTCAGATGGTCTTTTTGAAATGGTTTAAGGAATGGAGGCATGCGTGCCAGCATGGTGCATGATCTCGGGCTTTTGACCTGGGCTTATTGAGATTTCATCATGTTCCATAAAATGCTAACTCACTCCATTGCTTCCTTGGTAAACACTGTTAAGACAATGATGTATGACTTCCCGTTTTGACCCATCCTCTAGCGCACTCATTCCTAACTGTGTTTACAGCAGCTGGACACACATCGAAGTTCACAGCTGGTTAAAAACAGAAGACTTCGCATAATGGAGTCAGTGCTGCCGAATTGACCTCTCACTGAGTTATTAAAAACAAAAAAAAAAACTTTTCTTCCAAAGTGATGATGACAATACCAGTAATGTTTGACTGCATGCTCGCGGACTCACTATGCTATAAAATGCAACACAAAATAAAGCGAAAATATTGTACTTGCTAGTTGAAGTTCCTTTATTTAATGTTTAATTTTTGTGTAAAATTATTCACACAATTTAAATTGGCTTATATGTATGCTGTTAAACATGATGCTTGATATGTCAGCAGCTTTAGGCCTGTCCCACCAGTCTCCCAATATCTACCCAGCGCATGGCCTGTGGCCTCTACATCAAAATGCATTTTCCATATTGTCCACTACATTGCAAGGCCTTCTCAAGATTCATTGAATTCCATTGACTTTGCTAGCTGGACCAAAGTCTGGACCAAGAAGGCACTGTTCAACTATACATTAATGATGACCTTAGAGGAGTGGAGGGAGGCCAGGAGGGCCTCCCACCAGTGGCCACCATTAATGGGAGAGAAAGAGAGAGGAGAAAGCACAGAGACCATATGAAGAATTCATAGGTCTGGTGAGGGAATGGCACTGCCCTTTCCATGCTCCACTCTGCTATATCTGATGCTCTCAATGTTTTTGCTCCTGTCATGAGGATCTGCTTGAAGCCCAAAGCCAAGTGCAGCTCCTGGTATGACTCAGACATCGTCACCCTCAAACGCAAGTGCAGGGTGGCTGAGAGAAAATGGCATGCTTCGGGGACATCCTCTGACAAATTGGCCTGCTGCCTGCTCCAACGTCAATACCGGCTCTCTGTCTGCACCAAGAAGAGAGCTCACATCCAAGCCTGCGTCTCTGCGGCATCTAACAACTCGGCCGAACTCTTTAAAATCTGCAAGGAACGGGCCAATCCTGCTGCAGTCTCTACTTCTCCTGTCCCTTCCCAGGCCCTCTTCACGGCTCTGTCTTCTCATTTCATCTCTAAAACTCAGGACATCCTGTCCTCTCTCTCTTCCTCTACGCCTCCTCCCTCTACTCACTGCTCTTCCTGTGGCCCTTCTTCAGCCAACCCTCCTCCCTCCTTCACTGCCTTTCCCCTGTTCACCCCAGATGAGGTTTCTAGACAAGTCTGATCTATGAAAGTCTTGTCAAAACAGGTTAATCCCCATTCCTCCAAAACCATCACGGACCATATTGACTCCCTGGCTCCTGCTCTGGCCGACTTCTGCACACACTCATTCACCACTGGAGTCTTCCCATCCCCCCTGAAGCACTCCCCTGTGAACCTTCTTCTTAAAAAAACCCTCTGCTGTCCCATCCTTCCCGGCTAACTATGGCCCAATCTCCATCACCCCTTCCCTGGGCAAACTCGTGGAAAAGCTGGCCATCTCCCAGCTCAACCTCCACACTGAATCTGTTGGTGGTCTTCATGATCATCAGTCTGGCTTCAGAGCTGCCAGAAGTATGGAAACTGCTCTCCTGAACATCTGTGAAGACCTGCTCTCCAACCTTGATTCCAACCCCCCTGTGTCCTCATCTTACTTGATCTCTCTTCTGCCTTTGACATGGTTAACCATGCCAACCTGCTCAACCATCTCTGTGATAACCTGGGTATCACCGGTCAGGCCCTGGCTTGGTTGACTTCTTTCCTCTCTGATCGACCCTGCCAGGTCCAACTTGGGTCCTTCCTCTCCTCTATCTCTAGCTCTACTTGTAGTGTTCCCCAGGGGTCTAACCTCTCTCCCTGGCTGTTCAACCAATACCTGGCACTTCTTGCCCACCACATTGCCGTTCTCTGCCGCAACTTCCAGTGCTATGCGGATGACACTCAGCTCATTTTCAGGCTACCTTCAGCCACCTCTTCTCCTTCACTCATCTCTGAATGTCTGTCTACTATCCAGGAGTGGTGTGCTGCCAATGATCTGTGCCTTAATGCCAGTAAGGCTGAGATTCTCCTGATCAGCACACCTTTCCTCCTTTCCTGTCACTCTCTTGCCAGCCTCTCTTGTCCCTCTTCCTTCTACCACCTGCAAGGCTAAAAACCTCAGGGTCATCTTCAACTCTGCGCTCTCCTTCTCTCCTCACATCTCTGACGTCTCTAAGAAGTCACACTACCAGCTGCACCTCCTCAGAGGTATTCTTCCTTTCCTCTCCTTCCTCCAGAAGCTCACTGGCTCCAGAGCTCTGGTTCTCTCTAGGCTGTACTATTGCACCAGCCTCTTTCTAAATCTGCCTCCTTCACTCCGCCACAAGCCCAGGGATCATAAAGCTCCAGGACTGAATTCTCTGCACTGGCTCCCATTGGCTGTGAGGATAAAGTTCCAAACCCTCTTCATTATCCTCAAGGCCTTCTGGGGCCTAGTGCCTCAATACCTTCAACTCCCGCTTCCTAAATATCTTCCTTCTCAAGCTCTTCGCTCATCCGCCTCCAGCTCCCGCAGGGTCAGCTGCTTCTCCAAACAACGAGTTGGTGGTAGATCTCTTTCTTTGGTTGGGGCCTCCCTCTGGAACAGCCTCCCTGTCTCCCTGAAACTTCAGGAGAACCATCTCCGGTTCTGGAAGCACCTCAAAACTTTCCTCTTTGCTTCTGCTTTCTCTCCTCCTCTCCCCTACTGAATTCCTGGCTGATTGTTAGGGAGAATTCTCTTATAAGGCTAATTTCCCAAACCTAGTGAGTCCCCAAGCAGCTTTGCTGGATTTTTTATTTTTTGTTCTCCTGCTAAGAGTGAGACTCTTTTACTCCCACTCTTAGGCATGATTTGAGGTACGTCTTTGACTTGTTATGTGCTTATGGGCTATGGGGTTTCTTTTTACCCCATAGAGTATCATCTGTTTTTCTGTATGTGTAGTACACAGCACCCTCACTGCAGTACCACAGGGGTGTCAAAGTGACCCCCAAACATAGACTCCATAACTTGGGACTGACTACTGTCTCCCAGGGCATGTAAAGTCACCATTGGCTTTACTAGTGCAGAATTGTGAACAGAACCAGTACAAACCATCATATTGTGGAAGTACTGGTAAGGGGTAATTCGATTGCCCCTGGGTCTGTTTTCGAGGGGGCACTATCCCGTCCCCCCCTCATCGAGTTTCTGGCTGGTGGCAGTGGTTACCATGCGAAATATTCCACCGGAATATTCTCTATGGGATTTTCCCATTGATTTTAAACGCACCACTTTTTGGTGCAATGTTAAAGATACCGCCGGTTTATTTATTTAATATTAAATTACTGGTTGGGTCTTTTTGCCAGAACTCGATTCTAAAATGGTGTTTGTGTCCGTCTCTGTAACTCTGACCAAGGTCGAGCCCTTTGTTCCACTATTTTGGCGGGCTTCTCCACAGAAGCCTTCCAAATGGTGCCACTCTGTCTGGGTTCCACAGGAAGGGTGGAGGGGGGAATTGGCACCCTGGACTGCATTGCCTTAGCAACCCAAGTCACACTCTACTCTGACTGGCCCAGTGGTGAGCCGCCCGGCTCACCATTTAGCATGTGTGATTGACAGCTAGGCTGATGAATGGGGGTTTTTCTGCATAAAAGCAGGGCCTTTGGGACTGGAACTTCAGAAGTCGCCACAGGACCTAAGAATCTGAAGAGGGAAGAAGCTGAGCCATCTGCAACGACGATACCACCGGTGAAGCCCTGCTGCAACTACCTTACCTCTTTCCCGACGACAAGAGAAGATCTTCTACTAGACGTGTCTTCTTCCCCTGAGCTGTTGGGATCGACCAGTTTGGCCTTTTCGCCTTCCAAAGATGTCTCTTGGTCGAATTGCCTGTGCCAAGCACCCCGGCGGCCGGATAGCCAAGCTCACCACTTTTGACCGCAAATAAAAGGACTGCACCTTTTAATCGAGAACTCTGCGGCTGGTTTCGTCCCTGTGCATTGCAACGACTCCAAGTTTCCTCCTCAACGAGATCCTCTCTTCCCCTGGTCGGAACCATGAACTTCAACCACTGCTAGAAACAACTGCCTCCGCTGGAGTATCCTTTTTCTTTAAGGTACTGTGTCCTGCCTGGCCTCCCTTTCTACAGATTGCTAAAGGTGACCCTTAAATCCTTGGCTTCTAAACTGGGTTGGCTCCAGGCTTTCTAACTATATCTTTTGAATCATCCCAACCTCTTTTGAACACTCTGCAAAGACTTTCAGTGCACTTTAAACCGTGTGATCCTGGGCACATTTCGCTTTGCTCCATTTAAAGTGGGCCTGCCCTATGAACTTTGGCTCTACAGTATAACCTGCCTTTCTCCCCCTGCTCTGAACTCTTAAAAGTGCTGGGAACTGTTTTATTCTTATGCGCTGCCTTTTTCTCTCCCTTTAACTACATTATCAGAGTGCCATCTTGGCTAAGCACTCACATCTGTTCTAACAAATAGTAGTGTTTTAACCCTGACTTGTCTGATAACTATTAGGGGAGGTGTGTATACTTTACCTGACTGTGTTTTAACTTGCTTTTGATTGAGAGTGCTAGTATATGCCATAAAGTGTGCTGTAAATAAATAATTACATACTTTTTATACAAAGCTGTGGTCAGTGTTTGTTTGCTCTACTGTGTTTTGGCCCTATTGTGTATACTCTACATACTGCCGTACTCTTCTTGAGAGAGGTCTGACTGCTCAGCCACAGCTACCAGGTAAATCTGGGTGGTGCAGACTGCTACCAATTGGATTTACTGCTTACTCCTGTAGTCTTAATCTTTTTGCAGTGTTCCCCAAGGGAACTGCACAGGATTCTGCCTAACACTGAATCCGAAACTGCACTGGTCACCTGGCCACCCTTTGACCTCAGGCCCAGGTCACCTCCCCGCCAGTTGCACACATGCACTGCTTCCCTGGCAATCCCCGCATTTGGGGACAGTTTTCTGTATCCATACAGTCCCCTACCAGCACTTGACACCTGATGTCTGCACTTACCCTTGCACTTGCCACCAGCTCTGCCGTATTTTTTATTATTGTTTTCTTTATTCTATGTAGCCCATGTACTGCACTGTCCCCTCCTCCTCCCCCCGCACTTCTCTCCTTACCCCTTCCCATGCACTTGTGCGATCTGAATGACATCTGACCTAGTATGATCGTTGTCTCTGTCTTTCCTCTGTTCCCCCTCCCTTGCATTGTTGCGCCTTGAAACACTTGTGTATAGGCGCGTTAGAAATGCTATATCATATCATATCCACTGCACTGAATCTGTTGGTTGTCTCCACAACTACCAGTCTGGTGTCAGAGCAGTCAGAGGCATGGAAACAGCACTCCTAAACACCCGTGATGACTTGCTCTCTAATCTCTATTCCAACTCTCCTTCTGTTCTCATACTTCTTGACCTTTCCTCTACCATCGATATGGTCAATCATGCACCCTTATAAATTGGCTCTGTGATACCCTTGGCATCACATACATGGCTCTGGACTGGTTGAACTCCCTCCTCTCTGACCGACCTTTGCAGGTTCAACTGGGCACTTTTCTCCTCAAGCACACTCTACACATATGGCGTCCCTCAGGGCTCAATACTCTCACCGTGGCTATTCAGGGCCTACCTTGCCTCTCTATCCCATTTGATCTCTGCCTTCTCTCCTAACTTCGAGTGTTATGTGGATGACACGCAGCTCTCCTTCAAGCTTCCCTCCACTGCCTCCTCCTCTTCCTCTCTCATTCCTGACTATCTGTCTGCTATTCAGGCATAGGGCACTGCTAACGATTTCTACCTTAATGCCAGTAAGAATGAGATCCTTCTCATTGGGAACCAACCCCCTCCTTCCTTCCTACTCTCCGGCCACCCTCCAGGTGTCCCCCTCACCCTCCTGCGATACAAAAAACCATGGTGTCATCTTTGGCTCCTCTCTTCCTCTCTCCTCACATCACAGACCTTGCCAAGAATGCCCACTTTCAGCTGCACCTCCTCAGAGGCATTCTCCCTTTCCTCACCTTCCCCCAGAAACTCAATGTCTCCAGAGCTCTGGTTCTCTCCAGGCTGGACTACTACAACAGCCTCTTCCTCAATCTAGCTAATTCCTCCCTTCACACCCTCCAACTAATCCCGAATAGGACTGCAAGAATTATACTTGGCCTCAAGCCTACGGATTACATCTCTCTAGCCCTAAAATCTCTCGACTGGCTCCAGGTCTCTGCAAGGATCAAGTTTAAGACCCTCTGCATCATTCACAAGATTTCTGGTCTTGGGATCCCACTACATATAACTTCCTCTCCCTAAATACCTTCCTGCTAGAGCCCCTCATCTTCTAGCTCCAATTCTCTGCAGATCTGATGTATTTCCAAGCAGTGAGTGGAGGTAGATCTCTCTCTCCTAATGCAGGAGCCTCCCTTTGGAAAGGCCTCCCTGACCCTCTCAGACTTCAGCTGGATCTCCTTAAGTTCTGGAAGGTTGTCAATATCCTCATTTTCTCTTCTTCCTTCCCTCTCTCCCTCCCCCCTAATGTTCCCCCTCTGCCACATGTGACTGGCTGACTGGTTCCTTCTGATTCCAGACCCTCCTTTCCCAGTCTACCCCAGCAGGTAATTCTCCCTTAACACCCCTTAACCGGCACTAGACCTGCTAGGCCCCTCCCCTGCACTAGCCTGGCTGGGCCAGCACCACCTTGATCCCTTTCAGTCCCATCCAAGCATTTGCTTGTGGACCTTCACTCCACTGCACATGTGCATTCCCCTGGCACTTGTCCACTTGGCCACCCCTTAGAATTTGCCTAGCCCAGGGGCGCTCTATCCCCTTTCCTCCTCTACCCCCCCCAGCAATTGCATCCTCTCCACCCCAACCTGCACCTCTTTTCCCTCCTTAGCACTAGGGATTCTGCTCTGACCGTCACTTCCACCTTCCTCCAAGCTCCCCTGCACTTCCTGCTCTGCACTTCCATGATCCGAAATGCCACAAGGCCTAGTAGGAACTCCATTTGCTGTATAGGCGCATTATACATACCCAATAAATAAAAATCTAAAATTAGCCTGCTCAAAGTTTCTTATGACACTGCATGAAACTATCACGGATTGAATAAGACCCACCTCGAGTTTTTTGTGCCACTGCATGAAACTAGTATAGATTGAAGAAAGGCCCACACAAAGATTCTTATGTCACAAACCTTACATGGATCAATAAAAGACTTGCACAAAGTTTCTTGTGTTGTTATGCGAACTGCTCATGAATCAAAAAACCATACAAAGTTATTTTAGTTGCTGCACGAAACTAGCATGGATCGAAAATAAAGACCCATGCAAAGTTTCTCATTGCGCTACACAAAACTAACATGGGAACGAAACACTGGCCTCCATGCAAAATTACACAAAATTTGGTGAAATTTCAGTGGCAGCAGATGATTTTGCAAATCAGGCCTGCTGTCAACTGTTTTGATGACAAGATGGACTTTGAGAAGCACTGAAAGTCAAAGTCAGAGGTTGTCATTCATTATTGTGTATGCAATGCATGAACAACTAAAGAGTTTATTTTGCCGTTGCAAATGAAATAAGAAAACCTTTTGATGTTCAACTGATTTCTATGTTTCCAAATTAGCTTTGATCAAGGCAAACACTCTTTCTGTATTACTAATTGAACTGAAGGTACAACTTGAATTATCCACACCTGGATCGAGGCAGTTTGATGAATCAAAACACAAAAATAACAGTATTTTAGGCAGAAGAAGATTAACACGAGGTAATGGTTCTTAATAGCTACAACATTGAATTGAGTGTTCCATGTTGTATGTGCAAAATGCACAAAAGGCATCACTCTGTCGAGCTTGTCAAACCATGTAGATTAGACCAGCTTGTTGCAATGTAGTTTTCGGATTGATTTGTTATCATTACCCAAAACTCAACTGTGTTGGCACCACAAATGCGACGAAATAGCTACTGCTGCGCAGGAGTAGAGATGAATAATGGCTAAAACGCCTACGCATCCCCAAACTACTACAAAATCACCAGTGGTTTCACTGATAAAGGCAAAACAGACGCACCCGACTGGTATATTTCGCTCACCTTTTCTGGTAATGTGGGCCGAGGGCAGACTGTACTCTCAGGGGAAGTGTGAAGTGATCACAATAATAACCCAAACAGCAATACATAAAAACAGGCTCTGGGATAGTGACCCTGTAGATTTGGGTGTTTTATAACTTTGCCACCATTCAATGAATCTGCAAAAACATTTGCAAAAGAAAGTATGCCTGAATATGAATTGTTTTGCAAAGTCAGGTGTGGTTTCGACAAGAGTGGCCAAACTTGTAGGGGATCACGAAAT